>NC_064827.1:42372205-43646848 GCF_024166365.1 Elephas maximus indicus | reverse complement strand
ATTGTTGAAGGCTGCAATTGCATTTAGTCAGTGTTTTGAGAGAGAGTTCCCCGAATGCCAAGAGGAAAAAAAAAAAAGTCCAAGTCTTTGCATATTGGTTCTGTGCTGGAGCACTCTTTTAACACTTAACCAGGCCATTGACAACTCTGCCTTGGTCTTCAATCCCTGCTTGCACCAAACCTGGAGATAGCCACTTGTGAAAGCCTAGGGTTTTCTCAGGTCTTTTCTGAGCTTCCCGAGCATGTATCCTGCCCTGGCCATGCATGTGACTCTCTAAATTTCCCAGTATACACAGGTGCTTTTGCGTGCCCATACTTCCCAAAGAAACTTTGCTGTGTAGAGGAGGTCAGAGAATTCTAATTCGAAGGATATATGTACTTCTCCAAGAGCAGTGGTGGTTCAGTGGTAGAATTCTTGTCTTCTATGCAGGAGACCTGAGTTCGATTCCCAGCCAGTGCACCTGAAGTGCTACCACCCCCCACCTATCAGTGGAGGCTTGCATATTATATTACTATGATACTGAACAGGTTTCAGCAGAGCTTATAGACTAAGACAGACTAGGAACAAAGACCCACAATCTACATCCAGAAAAAAAATCAACCAATGAAAATCCTGTGGATCAAACAGTCCCATCCCATTGTGCATAAGGTCCCCATAAGCTGGGGGCCAACTTAACGGCAGTTAACAACAGCAACAACATGTGCTTCTGTAGGCCCTTGTATCCAATTTTGTTTGAAATTCAGGGATTTGAAAGGCCAAAGGCTCAGGCAGACCTCTTTTTTCCTGTAAATATCAGCATTCCTCCACTGCTGATCACCTGGGTATAAGAATGGGTGTGGGGGGAGGGTCTTTAGTAGCTGGGGGGAATGAGGGACAGGTTGTCAGTAGAGTCTGATAAAGAGCGAGGTTAGTTTATTTGTTGAGATGGAGTGATTAAACTCCCAAACTGAATTTTGAAAGACAGCTGCAAACATTATAGAGCTGTTGATTAAAACTAATTACTGTTGTAGATGTTTTGCATTTCTTCAGCACTTTGTATTTCTATTTTGTAATCACTTATTAGCTCTTCCCCACCCCAGCCTTGTAACATGGGCAATTACTACAGATGTGTATATTTGTCCTCTGGGAAAAAATCTGACCTGCTTTGGCCACATACTAGGACTGAGGATTCAGAATCCTCATTGCAGCAATTTTCCTCACTTATTTTGTGACCTTGAGAATTGAAAAAAAATGAGAACTTGAATATTGTCTTACCCTATGATTTTACTATGAAGAATAACTTATGAAGATGATTGAGTGCTTTGCTAAATTAAAAAAGATATATATAGGTATATAATAACAGCATTAAGTTCTCTAAACTTCAGTTTTCTCAAACTTTTTTTTGTACTTTAAGTGAAAGGATACACATCAAGTCAGTCTCTCATACAAAAATTTATATACACCTTGCTATATACTCCTAGTTGCTGTCCCCCTAATGAGACAGCCCACCCCTTCCCTCCACTCTATATTTTCGTGTCCATTTGGCCAGCTTCTGACCCCCTCTGCCCTCTCATCTCCACTCCAGACAGGAGCTGCCTACAGAGTCTCGTGTGTCTACTTGATCCAAGAATCTCACTCTTAACCAGTATCATTTTCTATCCCATTGTCCAGTCCAATCCCTGTCTGAAGAGTTGGCTTTGGGAATGGTTCCTGTCTTGAGCTAACAGAAGATCTGGGGACCATGACCTCCAGGGTCCTTCTAGCCTCGGTCAGATGGTTATGTCTGGTCTTTTTATGAGAATTTGCGGTCTGCATCCCACTGCTCTCCTGCTCCCTCAGGGGTTCTCTGTTGTGTTTCCTGTCAGGGCAGTCATTGGTTGTAGCTGGACACTATCTAGTTCTTCGGGTCTCAGGCTGATGTAGTCTCTGGTTTATGTGGTCCTTTCTGTCTCCTGGGCTCATAATTACCTTGTGTCTTTGGTATTCTTCATTCTCCTTTGCTCGAGGTGGGTAGGGACCAATTGATGCATCTTAGATGGCTGCTTGCTAGCATTTTAAGACCCCAGATGTCACTCTCCAAAGTGGGATGCAGAATGTTTTCTTCAATAGATTTTATTATGCCGATTGATTTAGATGTCCCCTGAAACCATGGTCCCCAAACTCCCACCCCTGCTACACTGGCCTTCAAAACGTTTCACTTTATTCACGAAACTGCTTTTGGTTTAATCCAGTTGTGCTGACCTCTGCTGTATTGTGTGTTGTCTTTCCCTTCACCTAAAATAGTTCTTATCTACTATCCAATTAGTTTAAACCCCTCTCCCTTCCTTCCTCCCCACTTTTGTAACCACCAAGGAATATTTTGTTCTCTGTTTAAACAATTTTTCAAGTTCTTATAATAGTGGTCTCATACAATATGTGTTCTTATGCAACTGACTAATTTCACTCAGCAAAATGCCTTCCAGATTCTTCCATGTTATGAAATGTTTCATGGATTCATCATTGTTCTCTATCAATGCGTAGTATTCCGCTGTGTGAATATACCATAATTTATTTATCCATTCATTCATTGATGGGCACCTTGGTTGCTTTCATCTTTTTGCTATTGTAAACAGTGCTGCAGTGAACATGGGTGTGCATATATCTGTTCATGTAAAGACTCTTATTTCTTTGTTTTTATGGTAGTTCTATTTCTAGCATCTTAAGGAAGCACCAAATCGATTTCCAAAGTGGTTGTACCATTTTACATCCCCACCAGCGGTGTATAAGTCTTCCAGTCTCTCCACAACCTCAACAACATTTATAATTTTGTGTTTTTTGGATTAATGCCACCCCTGTTGGAGTGAGATGGAACCTCATTGTAGTTTTGATCTGCATTTCTCTAATGGCTAATGATCGTGAGCCTTTCCTCATGTGTCTATTAGCTACCCGAATGTCTTCTTCAGTGAAGTGCCTGTTCATATCCTTTGCCCATTTTTTAATTGGGTTATTTGTCTTTTTGCAGTTGAGTTTTTGCAGTATCATGTAGATTTTAGAGATCAGGCGCTGATTGCAATGTCATAGGTAAAAACTTTTTCCCAGTCTGTAGGTAATCTTTTTACTCTTTTGGTGAAGTCTTTGGATAAGCATAGGTGTTTGATTTTAGGTGCTCCCAGTTATCTAGTTTTTCTTCTGCATTTTCAGTAATGTTTTGTATACTGTTTATGCCATGTATTAGGGCTCCCAGCATTGTCCCTATTTTTTCTTCCATGATCTTTATCGTTTTAGATTTCATATTTAGGTCTTTGATCCATTTTGAGTTAGGCTTTGTGCATGGTGTGAGGCATGGGTCTTGTTTCATTTTTTTGCAGATGGCTATCCAGTTATGCCAGCACCATTTCTTAAAGACTGTCTTTTCCCCATTTAACTGAATTTGGGCCTTTATCAAATATCAGCTGCTTATATGTGGATGGATTTATTTCTGGATTCTCAATTCTGTTCCATTGCTCTATGTATCTGTTGTTGTACCCGTACCAGGCTGTTTTGACTACTGTGGCAGTATAATATGTTCTAAAATCAGTTAGAGTAAGGCCTCCCACTTTCTTCTTCTTTTTCAGTAATGCTTTACTTTTCCAGGGCCTCTTCCCCTTCTATATGAAATTGGTGATTTGTTTCTCCACCCCTTTAAAAAATGTCACTGGAATTTGGATTGTAACTGCATTGTATCTATAGATTGCTTTTGGTAGAATAGACATTTTTACAGTTAAGTCTTCCTATCCAGAGCAAGGTATGTTTTTCCACTTATGTAGGTCTCTTTTGGTTTCTTGCAGTAGTGTCTTGTTCTTTTCGTTGTGTAGGTCTTTCACGTCTCTGGTAAGATTTATTCCTCAGTATTTTATCTTCTTGGGGGCCACTTTAAATGATATTGACTTGGTGATTTCCTCTTCAATGACCTTTTTGTTGGTGTAGAGGAATCCAACTGATTTTTGCATGTTCATCTTATATCCTGACACTCTGCTGAACTCCATTAGTTTCAGTAGTTTTCTGGAGGATTCTTTAGGGTTTTCTGTGTATAAGATCATGTTATCTGCAAATAGAGATACTTTTACTTCTTCCTTGCCAATCTGGGTGCCCTTTATTTCTTTATCTAGGCTAACTGCTCTGGCTAGGACCTCCGGCACCATGTTGAATAAGAGTGGTGATAGAGGGTGTCCTTGTCTCGTTCCCGATCTCAAGGGGAGTGCTTTCAGACTCTCCATTTAAGATGATATTGGCTGTTGGGTTTGTATAAATGCCCTTTATTATGTTGAGAAATTTCCCTGCTATTCCTATTTTGCAGAGAGTTTTTATCACGAATGGGTGTTGAGCTTTGTCAAATGCGTTTTCTGCATCAATTGATGAGATCGTGTGGTTCTTGTTTTTGTTTTATTTATATGATGGATTACATTAATTGTTTTTCTAATGTTGAACCATCCCTGCATACCTGGTATGAATCCCACTTGGTCATGGTGAATTGTTTTTTGGGTATGTTGTTGAATTCTATTGCCTAGAATATTGTTGAGGATTTTTGCATCTAAGTTCAGGAAGGATACATAATTTTCTTTTTTTGTGGTGTCTCTATCTGGTTTTGGTATCAGGGATATGCTGGCTTTGTAGAATGAGTTTGGTAGTATTCCATCCTTTTCTATGCTCTGAAATACCTTTAGTAGTAGTGGTGTTAACTCTTCTCTGAGAGTTTGGTAGAACTCTCCAGTGAATCCATCCAGGCCAGGGCTTTTTTTTCTTGGGAGTTTTTTGATTACTTTTTCAATCTCTTCTTTTGTTATGGGCTTATTTAGTTGTTCTACCTCTGTTTGTGTTAGTTTAGGTACATACTGTGTTTCTAGAAATTCATCCACTTCTTGTAGGTTTTCAAATTGTTAGAGCACAATTTTTTGTGGTAATCTGATATGATTCTTTTAATTTCAGTTGGGTCTGTTTTAATATCACCATCTCATTTCTTATTCAGGTTATTTGCTTCCTCCTGTTTTTTCAGTTTGACCAATGGTTTCTCAGTTTTGTTAGTTTTGTCAAAGAACGAGCTTTTGGTCTTGTTAACTCTTTTAATTTTTTTTTTCTCTCTATTTCATTTTTAATTCTGCTCTAATTTTTATTATTTGCTTTCTTCTGGTGCCTGAGGGTTTCTTTTGTTGATCTCTTTGTATTTGTTCGAGGTATAGGGATAATTGTTTGATTTGGGCCCTTTCTTCTTTTTGGATTTGTGCACATTTATTGCTATAAATTGACCTCTGAGCACTGCTTTTGCTGTGTCCAAAAGGCTCTGGTAGGAACTGTTTTCATTCTCATTTGATTCTATGAATTCCTTTATTCCGTCCTTAGTTTCTTCTATAACCCAGTAGTTTTTGAGCAATGTGTTTTTCAGTTTCCATGCGTTTTATTTTATTTCCTTGCTTTTCTATTGGTGATTTCTGCTTTTATGGCTTTATGGTCAGAAAAGATGCTTTGTAGTATTTCAATGTTTCGAATTCTTTTAAGGCTTGCTTTATGACCTAATATGTGGTCTATTCTAGAGAATGTTCCATGTGTGTTGGAAAAGAAGGTATACCTGGCTGATGTTGGGTGGAATGCTCTGTGTATGTCTGTAAGGTCAGGTTGGTTGATTGTGGCATTTAGATCTTCCATGTCTTTATTGAGCTTCTTTCTGGATGTTCTGTCCTTCACCGAAATTGGTGTGTTGAAGTCTCCTACTATAATTGTGGAGCTATCTCTCTCACTTTTCAATGCTGTTAGCATTTGTTTTATGTATCTTGCAGCCATATCACTGGGTACATAAATATTTAATATGGTTATATCCTCTTGGTATAGTGTCCCTTTAATCATTCTGTAGTGTCCTTCCTTATGCTTTGTGGTGGATTTAACTTTAAAGTCTATTTTGTCAGAAATTAATATTGCTACTCCTGCTCTTTTTTGATTGTTTGCTTGATATATATTTTTCCATCCTTTGAGTTTTAGTTTGTCTCTAAGTCTAACAGTTGTCTCTTTTAGGCAGCGTATAGACAGATCTTTTCTTTTTCTTAATCCATCTGCCACTCTCTGTCTCTTTATTGGTGCATTTCGTCCATTTACATTCAGTGTAATTATAGATAGGTATGAGTTTTTTTATGAGTTTAGTGCATCATTTTGATGTCTTTTTTTTGTGTGTTGTTTTCAGTTTCTTTTTCCCACTTAATTTTGCTGATTAGTTTATATATTGTCTTTTCTTCTTATTCATTGTTGTTGATTTTATTTCTCCTGAGTCTCTATTTTTTTCTTGTATTTTATTTTGATGAGTAGGATTGTTAGTCTCTTTTATAGTTACCTTAATATTTACCCCTATTTTTCTGATTTTAAATCTAACTTTTATTTCTTTATATCACCTTGTCTTGCTGCCCATATGAAAGATCTAAGACTACGTTTCTTAATTATTGTTTTAATGTTGTCTTCTTTTACATAATGACGTCTCTGTTTCCCTGTTTTGAGTGTTTTTTTATCTTGATTTATTTTTTTGATTTCCCTTTCTGGGCTGACATCTGATTACTCTGTCCAGTATTCTAGTCTCGGGTTGATATCTGATATTGTTGATTTTCTAAACAGAGAACTCCCTTTAGTATTTCTTGCAGTTTCGGTGTGGTTTTTACAAATTCCCTAAACTTTTGTTTATCTGGAAATGTCCTAATTTTGCCTTCATATTTGAGAGACAGTTTTGCTGGATATATGATTCTTAGACGGCAATTTTTTTCCTTCAATGCTTTATATAAGTCATTCCATTGCCTTCTTGCCTGCATGGTTTCCGTCGAGTAGTCCAAGCTTATTCTTATTGTCTCTCCTTTACAGGTGACTTTTCATTTATCACTAGTCACTCTTAAAATTCTCTCTTTATCTTCAGTTTTGGCAAGCTTGATTATAATATGTCTTGGTGACTTTCTTTTAAGATATACCTTATGTCAAGTTTGTTGAGCACCTTGGATAGATATCTTCTCATCTTTCACGGTATCAGGGAAGTTTTCTGCCAACAAACCTTCAACAATTCTCTCTGCATTTTCTGTTATCCCCACCTGTTCTGGTACTCCAGTCACTCATAGGTTATTTCTCTTGTTGGAGTCCCACATGATTCTTAGGGTTTCTTCATTTTCTTCTTTCATCAGACTTTTCTTCAAGTGTTTTATCTTCAGTCTCACCGATTCTGCTTTCCACTTACTTGCTCAGTTCTGCTTCTCTGACTTTCTATTGAGTTGTCTGATTCTGTAATTTTATTGTTTCTGATTGCTGTCTTTCTATGGATTCTCACAGCTTAGTAAATTTTTCATTATGTTCTTGAATAACCTCTTTAATTTCTTCAACTGCTTTATCTGTGTATTCCTTGGCTTGCTCTGCATATTGCCTGATCTCCTTCCTGATGTCTTGAACAGTTCTGTGTATTAATCGTTTGTATTCTGCATCCTGTAATTCCAGGAAGGCACCTTCATCCAGAAGATCCCTTGATTCTTTGTTCTGAGAGCTTGTTGAACCGATCATCGTCTGCTTCTTTATGTGATTTGATATTGACTGTTGTCTCTGAGCCATCTATAAGTTATTGTATTAGTTTATTTTATGTTTGCTTCCTGTATCCTAGCTTCTTGCTTTCTTCTGTTTTGATATGCCCAAATAGTTTGCTTGAGTGAGCTAGCTTGATTATTTTTGCCTTTGAAGCTCTAATGTCCTGTCCCCAGATGGCTAGAGCTTTTAACAGGTATATGAGCTTATGAGTCCATTCACTTTTCTTATATGGATTCAGCTGAGGTGTCCAGGTAGCTGGTCATCAAGTATGTGGTACAGGCTCTGTCCTACAGTCTTAGAGGGGCAGGGGTGATTTTTCTAGGTACCGGTATCAGGTTGCAGCAGAGGGTCACGCTCTGAACAAGGCAGGGGGCTAACATCCATCCCTCAAGTGTCTGTGAGGAAAGTGCATCTCTGTTCCCTAGAGTGTACAGGTGGGTGGGTTCTTCAGACAGACCATGGGCACCCAATGCTTTTGGTTGTAAGGACTGGGAGGCACCAGTCATCCTTGGACCCCTGTCACGGGTGGCTCCATGACCTGAGTGGAGCCACCAGTCCTTAGGCCCCTGATGTGCGTAGGTGTGTACCCTGTTTAATAGGCAAAGCGGTGCCAAACATCAAACACCCACCTCTCCACCACACAGCTGAAACAGTTGCAGTCTGCCAACAAGGACCTATTCTCCTGAAATAGGCCCACACAGGTCCATGCAGGGGGGAAAGGTATTCAAATTCCACAGACCGTTTATGCCTGAACAGAAGCTGCTTCTGTCCTGAGCTCCCCAGATTAGTGGAGCTGGCAGATTATCTTTTCCCCCAATCATGAATTTATTCCTTCTCCAAGCCTGGGAGAATGGCTCAGAGTGCTCAGCAGGATGTGTCTCAGGCCCAGGGAAATCAACAGCCACTGAAGCCAACTTGGGGGCAGGAGGGGCAGTAAAATATACGCAAGTACTTAGCTTTTGCCAAGAGTGCCACTCCTCTCTGGTTCCAGAGGTGTGCGTAGGCTGTGCAGCTGGCTGTTTCTCTCTGAGGAAACTGCTGGCGAATGCTACCACTAGCCCACATAGGTCGCTCTCAGGAATGGTGCCTGAGAGATCCCGGCAATTCAGGTCTGGCAACCCCCCTCCTCTTCTGAACCGCCTCTCGCTCCCCCCGCCGTTCAGTCCATTTTCTAACTTTGCCTTTGATGTTCAGGGCTCCTAGCTTGTCTTAAATATAATCATTTCACTTGTTTTTTCTGGTCTTTGTTGAAAGAGGGATCACCAGAAGCCTCTGACTTCTCTGCCATCTTGGCCCCACCATCTCAGATTTTTAAGAAATAAAATTAACGATAGTATCTATATCATAGAATTTGCATAGGTCAAGTGTGTAGCATAGTGCCTAGCGTATTTGCTTAATAAATGGTTAATAAATTTAAGCCATTAATACTGTAAGAAAACCAATGTAATCTATTTCTTCTCACCACCTACACTTGTTTTAGTGTTCCTGACTTTGGATGCGAAACCCTGGTGGAGTAGGGGTTAAGAGCTGTGGCTACTAACCCAAAGGTTTGCAGTTCAAATCTACCAGGTGCTCCTTGGATACTCTATGGAGCAGTTTTACTCTGTCCTATAGGATCACTATGAGTCAGAACTGACTCGATGGCAACAAGTTTGGTTTTGGTTTGGTCTTTGGATGAAGATGCATATAGATATACATTCAGCAGTATTTATTGAGTGACTCCTATTTATCAGGCATTGTTCTTGGACCTAGGGACACAGTGGTGAAGAAAAAAGGAGTTCCTCCTCCTACGTGGGGAGAATACATATTACTATGGTGGACAGGCATACATTCTAGTGGGACTTAGGCTGGGATAGAGAGGGTAGAAACAGTGACTAAGATACACTTAGTTGAAATATGTGTGGAAAGAGAAATTTTCATATAAAAATTAATATTATAGCACTAAGTAATTTTTCTTTAAGTAATATATATTTATAAGTTCTTCATTTTATATAAAATTAAGGGTATGCATAATATATTTATCTTAAAAACAAATATACTTATGAATTTATAAAATATTTGAAAGAAAGATTATTTATTATATAAGCAATAATACCACTATACTGAAATTTTGGGAAAAATAGAAGAAGTATCCATAATTTTGTTACTAATATTATTCCTATTAAATCTGTTTAGCATATGTTTGTACATGGTCTATTCAATGTACAGTGAGCATCTATTTTGTGCTGAGCAACTACTCCATATGAAATCTCACAGTGGTTAGGTTAAACTACTGAGATTATGGGTAAAATTAACTAAAAGGTAACTGTAATACCCACACCTCTTTTTTTTCTTAAAAAAATTTTTTTACTGTGGTAAAATACATATTACATAAGAGTTGCCATTTTAATTGTTTTCAAGTATACATTTTAGTGCCATGAATTAAGTTTGATATGAAAACTCTTCTACAAACTTTTGGTGCACATAGCTACAGGTTCCCAAATTGCTCAATATTTTAAAAAGCTAATGTTTTTTGTGTTTTTTTTAATGTAATAGCTGTCCTTATTCAATATCCGTTAACAATTTTATTATGAAACATACACACAAGAAGTAAAAGTAACACCTGTGTGTCTTTGTTTTCATCCAAGACTCTAGAAAGATTTATAATTGCAAAAGACAAAATCCCAAGGCAAGAGTGGGTAAGAACTATCTCTTTAACCCTGTGCAGCTGCTTACTTTCCTGCAAACATGGTGCCTTGTGAGGCCAGTGGGAACATGGCCTGGTAGAATCCACATTATGCTTCTGTTTGCTTCTACAAGCTAACCTGAACCACTTCGGATTTATTCCCTCCTAGTTCATGGCCTTTTTGGGCTATATATATACATCACCAGCACACCTACCCTGGACAACCATTTCCAACTATACATCATCCAAGCGAGCTGGGGCTTTCCTAACATATTGCTCTTGTACATCAACAAAGTAAGCTGTGACTCCAGCAAAATAGTGTAATACACCGTCAGGGTGAGGTATATTGATAGAGTAAAGCTGGTTGATCTGTGAATTGTAGATATCTAGGAGTTTGGGTCAAGAGAGTAATGCAGATCTAAGGTTGGACTGGTATGGCTATGGATGGTATTTTATGATATAAAGTTTACTTCTGATTTAGTAACTAATTTAGTGCGGTGACACCTGAGATTGGGATTAAGTGAGGTCAGCGTAGTAGTTATCTGTAGCTCTTGGAAGATGTATTTCAGAAATAAATTACTCTTCTTGATACTTTGATTTCATTTTGTGACATGTCATCAGGGGTACTGGAAAATTGGCCTGGGAGGAAAGTTTTGCACATAAAGCAAAATGAGTGCATTCTGCTGCTTGCCAGGTAAGTAAATACGAGAGGATTGTGGCCTCTGGAAGCCTCAGTTGCCATCTGTTTCCACTGGTTGGAGCTGCCTTCTCAGAGGAGCTTGCTCTTGACCTAATGTATATGTAACAAAACAGCAGTTGCCATACATAATGTGTTAGCAATTCCTACAAGACTTTGGAGATCAGAATAACTGTAGTGTTTAAGCAGAGGAACAATACTAGTTGCCATTGAATTGATTCCTACTCACAGAGACCTCATGTGTACCAGAGTAAAACTGTGCTTCATAGGGTTTTTTTATGGCTGATATTTTAGAAGTAGATAGCCAGGTCTTTCTTCTGGGATATCTCTGGGTAGACCCTCACACCTCTTTTCCTGACATCCCGTACAGTGGGAAACTGGAGAAATACAGCCACTAGGAGCCTACCCATTTGTTCCCTGCAGAGCCTTAGGGCTGGAAAAAATAAAGGTCATCATACCCAACCCCCTTTTCCAAGCTTGAACCTCTTATAAGGTCCCTGCAGTTCGTGCTCCACAGCTTCAGCATGGGAAACGTGGGTGGGTCAGTTTCCTGACATTTGGGCATGACTTGGGGTTGCAGACAGCTCAGCTGAGATGGCAGCAGTGGAAGACAATATCATATAAAGACATTCTGAACTCCCTTAGCCCAGGGTCTGTATTAAAGAGGTGAGTAAAGGGAGAGGGATATTGGCCATGCTGAAAGAGAGCAGGTAAAGATGAATTCACCGAAGCAGGATTAAATCCCTGGAATGTAGTAGGCATCTGAAGACCAGGAGGTAGAGAGGAGCCTCAGGTTCTCACTATTAACTTCTTACCCTCAGGTGATTTCTAGGGAAATAGCTACCCCTCGTTGGTTTTTTTTTGTTTGTTTGTTTGTTTAGCTACCCCTATCCCACAACATAAAGACATACACTTTTCTTTCTTTCTTTTTTTTTAGTGTATTGGCTTTTGGATTGTGATAGAAGCCAGAGTCCCTGCCAAGATAACCTTGAAACAAGTTAAATTTGAGTTATACAGGCCATGGATTTGGCTTCTTGCCTCTCTTTTCTTGTAGCCATCAATGTCTTCCCGAGCTAGGTTCTTACCTAGGTCCATCTCAAATTGGAATGCAGTTACCCAATTTATACCCTCACCTTTCAGACACTGAAATGAGCAAAGGAACCATTTTTTAGGTTTTTAAGGTTAGAATTAGAACATAAAATTGAACAGGATGTCAAAAAGTTCATCTGGACCAGTTCCTCTCCACATTCCTGACCCTGTCTGTAAAGTTTGTTTGTTTCTATGCTCTTCTTAAAACGTCCATTCCCTGATGGCAAGAGACCACATAATACCAGTCACATGAATACTAGAAATCCCCAGAAATAATCAGGAGTAAATGTCCCTGATATTTATGAAAATATGTTTGTGGCTCTTCTGATTCCTTCTAGCCTTTTCTCTGACACATCTCCTTGATTCTGATCTGGAGGTGAGCACTAGTCACAAAGCCCTCCAGCTCTCTTTATCCTAGACACTAGGCCCACATGATTCCGGATGCTTTATTTGGTGAAGAGGCCTCCACATTCTGCCCTTTTGTCAGAAAGTCCTGTAGGGTAAAGAAAAAAAGATGTTAAATTTGTTCATTTATCGTATCTACATTTCACAAGAAAACTCAAAAATGGTGTCTCTGATCTCAGGTCCTTTCTATTTTCCGAAGGAAGGAAAGTCAAGCAGATCATCCCCTGACATAAAGAAACCTGTGCATAAGTCTACAGCCGCACTTAAATACACTTGGAAACCTTCACAAAACCTACATCATGCACTGAAAACTTAAACTTCAGGACTGGATTAAGCCCCAAGACCCTTCTTTTTTGTGTGTGTGCTTTAAGTGGAAGTTTACAGTTCAGGTCAGTTTCTCATACAGAACCTTATATATACATTGTTATGTGACCCTAGTTGCTCTCCCTACAATGTGACAGCGCACCCCTTCTCTCTGCCCTGTATTTCCCGTGTCCATTCAACCAGTTCCTGTCCCCCTCCGCCTTCTCATCTCACCTCCAGACAGGAGCTGCTGATATAGTCTCATGTGTCTACTTGAGCTAAGAAGCACACTCCTCACCACTATCATTTTATGTCTTATAGTCCATTCTAATCTTTGCCTGAAGAGTTTGGCTTCGGGAATGGTTTTCGTTTCTGGCCAGGGGCCATGACATCTGGGGTCCCTCCAGTGTCAGTCAAACTATTAAGTCTGGTCTTTTTACTAGAATTTGAGGTCTGCAACCCACTTTTCTCCCATTCCATCAAGGATTCTCTGTTGTGTTGTGTTCCCTGTCAGGGCAGTCATTGTTGGTAGCCAGGCACCGTCTACTTCTTCCAGTCTCAGGATGATGGAGTCTCTAGTTTATGTGGCCCTGTCTGTTTCTTGTAAGTCACCAGACCTTTTAGGGAGACAGCTAACAATCTTTTTATCTACTTTATGTGGCAATGCTAATTTTACTTATAGAAGAGAAGACCAAATGTCATTTTTATAATTACGATGTTACAACAGTAGAAATGTAGGAGTGTGAAATGTGTAATGTTATAGACAAATTTAGTTTGAAATGCAAATATCACAGCAGAGTGGGCTGTGTATCCACATCTCAGCTGCAATTCTCTGAAAGGGTTCTGATGACTAACAACTTCAGTTGACTAAAGGGTCACCAGTAGAGGATAAGGAGGGAATAAGGAAGGGGATGGAATTAGGGGATGGGATCAGTCTAAATTTTGTGCAATTTTCTCAGCTCTTCTCAGGTGATTGTTCATGGATCTGAGTATTTACAGAGGTGAATTCTTCCACTGCAGGGTCTGTACTTGAGAGTTAACTTGAAAATTTTGTGATGATAATACAGACTGCTGCTTATGATGACTGGGAGAGCTTGAAGACATTATTTAACCTGAAAATCAGATTATTTCAATCCTTTGTTCAGAATACTCCTATGGATGCCAGTGTCAGTAGCATAAACCAGTCATCATTCATTTGTTTGCTTATCTCTTTCCTTTGTTTTTTCCACAGTTATTTATTGCGTAACAGGTCCTGTGCTAGGTGTTGGAGGTATAATAGTAAATAAAACAGACAAGGGAGTCTCAGCATTCTTGGCGTTTACATTTTGTGGTGGAGACAGAAAATAAGCTAATAATTTTAATATTTTCACATAAAACTAATCTGTGTTTCCCCTGACATCCCACCACAATCATGTTCCCAATATCCAGTTATGTTCCCCCTCAGCCATTCCACCAATATAGTCCCAGGAAGGATAAAAAGGAAAACCCATCCAGATAGGAAAATGAAGCAAAATAATGAACTTTCATTGAGGACAGAAGTATGGGGGCAGGTGGATGTGATAGAAATCCTCAGGTAGTGAGAAGGTTGACCTGAGACCCTTAAAGCTCGGTGGCATGTTTCAAGCCTAGAACCTCCATATTTGATATGGGGGTTTATATTAGTTTCCTGGAATTCCTGGATGGTGAAAACTGTTAACAAGCTCAGCTGCTAACTGGAGGGTTGGTATTTCAACTTTACCCAGAGGTACCTCAGAAGAAAGACATGGTGACTTACTTCCAAAAAAAATCAGCCATTGAAAACCCTATGGAAAACAATTCTGCTCCTAATGGAACAGAATCAACTCGATGCATTTTTTTTTTTTTTTTTAGTTTCTGTCATGAATTGTGTCCCCCCAAAATTTCTGTCAACTTGGCTAGGTCATGATTCCCAGTATTGTATGACTGTCTACCATTTTGTTATCTGATGTGATTTCCCTATACCTGATATCACTGTGATGTAATGAGATGGATTAGTGGAGTTACATTGATGAGACCTACAAGATTAGATAGTGTCTTCAGCCAATCTCTTTTGAGATACAAAAGAGAGAAGTGAGCAAAGAGACGTGGGAACCTCATACCACCAAGAAAGCAGCATTGGGAGCAGAGTGTGTCCTTTGG
Source organism: Elephas maximus indicus (assembly GCF_024166365.1). Taxonomy (NCBI): domain Eukaryota; kingdom Metazoa; phylum Chordata; class Mammalia; order Proboscidea; family Elephantidae; genus Elephas; species Elephas maximus. Next base: position 43,632,002 of record NC_064827.1, on the reverse strand, counting down.
ACCTGAGATTCCTGTACTGAGATGCTTCAAGACCAAGGGAAGATTGAGGACAAGGACCTTCCTCCAGAGCTGACAGAGAAAGCCTTCCCTTGGAGCCAGCACCCTAAATTCGGACTTCTAGCCTACTGGACTGTGAGAGGATAAACTTCTCTTTGTTAAAGCCATCCATTTGTGGTATTTATGTTACAGCAACACTGGATAACCGAGACAGTTTCCTATCCATGGAATCCTAGTGGTGCGGTCATTAAGAGCTTGGCTGCTAACCAAAAAGTCAGCAGTTTGAATCCACCAGCCGCTCCTTGGAAACCCTATAGGGCAGTTCTACTCTGTCCCATAGGGTCCCTATAAGTCAGAACTGATGCTGGCAATGGTTTATTCATGCTTGGTGAAGTAGAGGGTCAGCAAAAGAGAGGAGGACCCTCTACCGAGCCTGATGTTCTTCTCCAGGGACTGGTCCCTCTTGATAACATGTTTAAGGTATATGAGACAAAGTCTCTCCATCCTCGCTTCTAAGGAGCATTCTGGCTGTACTTCTTCCAATACAGACCTATTTGTTCTTCTGGCAGCCCATGGTATATTCAGTATTCTTCACCAACCCCATAATTTAAAGGCATCAATTCTGCTTCAGTCTTCTTTTTTCATTGTCCAGCTTTCACATGCACATGAGGCAATTGAAAATACCGTGGCTTGAACGACCAAGTGGGATTCATACCAGGCATGGTTCAACATTAGAAAATCAACATAATCCAGTGTAATCACATAAATAAAACAAGAGAGCTACATGATCTTATCAGTCGATGCAGAAAGGTCATTTGACAAAGTTCAAAACTCATTCCTGATTTAAAAAAAAAAAAAAAACTCTCAGCGAAATAGGAATAGAAGGGAAATTCTTCGGCTTAATAAAGGGCAGTTATTCAAAGCCAACAGCCAACATCATTCTAAACAGAGACTGAAACCATTCCCCTTGAGAACAGGAACCAGACGAGGATGCCCTTTATCACCACTCTTATTCAACATTGTGCTGGAGGTCCTAACCCGAACAGTAAGGTAAGAAAAAAAAAATAAAGGGCATCCATACTGATAAGGAAGAAGTAAAAGTATCCATATTTGCAGATGATATGATCTTATATACAGAAAACCCCAAAGAATCGACAAGAAAACTACTGGAACTAATAGAAGATTTCAGCAAAGTGGCAGGATACAAGATTAACATACAAAAATCAGTAGAATTCCTCTATACCAATGAAGAGAGCTTTGGAAAGGAAAACAGCAAATCAATACCATTTACAATAGTCCACAAGATGATAAAGTACTTAGGAATAAATCTAACCTGGGACATAAAAGACCTATGCAAAGAAAACTACAAAACACTACTGCAGGAAACCAAGAGACCTACATAAGTAGAAACACATACCATGCTTATGGATAGAACACTTAACGTTGTGAAATTGTCAGTTCTTCCCAAAGTGATCTAAAGATACGATGCAATCCTGATCCAAATTCCAGCTGCATTTTTTAACGAGATGGAGAAACAAATCATCAACTTTATATGGGAAGGGAAGAGGCCTCCAGTAAGTAAAATAGTACCGAAGAAGAACTACAAAGTGGGAGGCTTCACAGTACCTGATTTTAGAACCTATTATACCGCCACAGTAGTCAAAACAGCCTGGTACTGGTACAAGAACAGACACCTAGACCAGTGGAACAGAATTGAGAACTCAGACGTAAATCCATCCACCGATGAGCCGCTGATATTTGACAAAGGGCCAAAATCCATTAAATGGGGAAAAGACATTCTCTTTAACAAATGGTGCTGGCATAACTGGATATCCATGTATAAAAAAAAAGAAACAGGACCCATACCACACACCATGCACAAAAATAACTCAAAATGGATCAAAGATGGAAATGTAAAATCTAAAATGATAAAGATCACGGAAGAAAAAATAGGGACAACGTTAGGGGCCCTAATACATGGCGTAAATAGCATACAAACCATAACTAACAATGCACAAACACCAGAAGAGAAACTGCATAACTGGGAGCTCCTAAAAATCAAACACTCATGCTCATCAAAAGACTTCACCAAAAAAGTAAAAAGAGAACTACAGACTGGGGAAAAAAATTTGACTAGGAGATATCTGATAAGGGTCTAATCTCTAAAATCTGCAAGATACTGCAGCATCTCAACAACAAAAAGACAAATAGTCCAATTTAAAAAATGGGCAAAGGATATGAACAGACTCTTCACCAAAGAAGACATTCAGGTGGCTTAACAGACACATGAGGAAATGCTCATGACCATTAGCCATTAAAAAAATAGCCATTAGAGAAATGCAAATCAAAACTACAGTGAGATACCACCTCACCCGACAATGCTGGTAATAATCCAAAAAACACAAAATAACAAATGTTGGGGAGATTGGAACTCTTATGCACTGCTGGTTGGAAAGTAAAATGATACAACCACTTTGGAAAATTATATAACCCTTCCTTACAAAAACTAGAAATACCATATGATCAAGCAATCCCATTCCTAGGAATATATCCTAGAGAAATAAGAGCCATCACATGAATAGACCTGTGCATACCCATGTTCATTGCAGCACTATTCACAATACCAAAAAGATGGAATCAACCTAAATGCCCATCAACAGATGAATGGATAAACAAATTATGGTACCTACACATAATGGAACACTATGCAACGGTAAATAACAATGTTGAATCCACAAAACATTTCACAACATGGATAAATCTGGAGAGCATTATGCTGAGTGAAATATGTCAGTCACAAAAGGACAAATATTGTATAAGACCACTATTATAGGAATTCATGAAAAGGCTTAAACACAGAAAAAAAAATTCTTTGACGGTTATGTGGGTGGGGAGGGAGGGAGAGTGGAAATCACTAACACTTGTAGATAGTAGACAAGTGTCAACTTCAGTGAAGGGAAGGACGGCACACAATACAGAGGAAGTAAGCACAACTGAACCAAAGCAAAAGCAAAGAAGTTCCCTAGACACATCCAAACACTTTGAGAGACAGAGTAGCTGGGGCTGGGGCCTGGGAACCATAGTTTTGGGAGACATCTAGGTCAATTGGTAAAACATAGTTTATAAAGAAAATGTTCTACATCCCACTTTGAAGAGTAGCGTCTGGGGTCTTAAAAGCTTTCGAGTGGCTATCTAAGATATATCTATTGGTCCCATCCCACTCAGAGCAAAGGAGAATGAAGAAAACGAGATACAAGTTAAATACTAGCTCAGAGGACTAAAGGACCAAATGAACCAGAGACTCCACCAGCCGGAGACGAGAAAAACTAGATGATGCCTGACTACTACCAATGACCATCCTTACAGGGAACACAGCAGCAAGTCCTGGACAGAACAGGAGAAAAATGTAGAACAGAAATCAAATTCGTGTAAAACGACCAGACTTAAGAGTCTGACAGAGACTGGAGGAACCCCTGAAACTATGGCCCTCGGACACTCTTAACCCAGAACTGAAACCATTCCTGAAGCCCACTCTTCAAACAAAGATTAATCAGGCCTATAAAACAAAAAATAATACACGTGAGGAATGTGCTTCTTAGTTCAACCAAATATACAAGATCAAATGGGCAGCTTCTGTCCAAAAGCAAGATGAGAAGGCAGGAAGGGACAGGAACTGGTCGAATGGACATAGGGAATGCTTGAGTGGAAAGGGGGAGTGTGCTGTCATATTGTGGGGTTTGCAACCAATGTCACGAAATATTATGTGTATAAAATTTTGAATGAGAAATTAAATACAGCTGTAAATTTTCACCTAAAGCATGTTTAAAAAAAAAAGAAGAAGAAGAAGGAGAAAATACTATGGCTTGGGTCAGGTGCACCTTAAGTTCTCAAAGTGACGTCTTTGCTTTTTAACACTTTAAAGAGGTCTTTTGCAGCAGATTTGCCTGATGCAATATGTCGTTTGATTTCCTGACTGCTGCTTCCATGGGCGTTGATTGTGGATCCAAGTAAAGTGAAATCTTTGACAACTTCAGTCTTTTCTCTGTTATCATGATGTTGCTTATTGGTCCAGTTGTGAGGATTTTTGTTTTCCTTATGTTGAGGTGCAATCCATACTGAAGGCTGAAGTCTTTGATCTTCATCAGTAAGTGCTTCAAGTCTTCTTGGTTTTCAGCAAACAAAGTTGTGTCATCTGCATAACTCAGGTGGCTAATGAGTCTTCCTCCAAACCTGATGCGAGGTTCTTCTTGATATATTCCAGCTTTTCATATTATTTGCTCAGCATATAGATTGAATATATATGGTGAAAGGACACAACTCTGATGCATACCTTGCCTGATTTCAAAGCAATCAGTATCCCCTTGTTCTATTCGAACGACTGCCTCTTGGTCTACATACAGGTTCCTCATGAGCACAAGTAAGTGTTCTGGAATTCCCATTCTTTGCAACGTCATCCATAATTTGTTAACACAGTCGAATGTCTTTGCATAGTCAATAAAACACAAGTTAACATCTTTCTGGTATTCTCTGCTTTCAGCCAAGATCCATCTGACATCAGCTATGATATCCCTGGTTCCATGTCCTGTTTTGAATAATCTGGCTTGAATTTCTGGCAGTTCCCTCTCGGTGTACTGCTGCATCTGCTTTTGAATGCTCTTTAGCAAAATTTTACTTGTGTGTGATATTAATGGTATTGCTCGATAATATCTGCATTCAGTTAATCACCTTTCTTTGGAATGGGCACAAATATGGTTCTCTTCCAGTTGGTTGGCCAGGTAGCTGTCTTCCAAATTTCTTGGCATAGACGAATGAGCACCTCCATAACTGCATCCGTTTGTTGGAACATCCCTGTTGGTATTCTGTCAATGCCTAGATCCTTGTTTTTCGCCAATGCCTTCAGTGCAGCTTGGACTTCTTCCTTCAATACCATCAGTTCTTGATCATATGCTACTTCCTGTAATGGTTGAATGTCAACCAAATCTTTTTGGTACAGTGACACTGTGTATTCCTTCCATCTACTTTTGATGCTTCCCACGCCGTTCAATATTTTGCCTATAGAATCCTTCAATATTGCAGCCCAAGGCTTGAATTTTTTCTTCAGTCCTTTCAGCCTAAGAAATGCCCAGCGTGTTTTTCTCTTTTGGTTTTCTAACTTCACATTGTGTCTTTGCACATTTACTATAACACTTTGCCTTCCATTTGCTTTAGCTGCTCTACTTTCAAGAGTAAGCCTCTTCTGACATCCACGTTGGTCTTTTCTTTCTTTCCTGTATTTTTAATGACCTTTTGCTTTCTTCATGTATGATGTTCTTGATGTCCTTCCACAACTCATCTGGTCTTCAGTCATTAGGGCTTAATACCTCAAATCTATTCTTGAGATGGTCTCTAAGTTCGGGTGGAATATAGTCAAGGTCGTATTTTAGCTCCCATGAACTTGTTCTAATTTTCTTCAGCTTCAGCTTGAACTTGCGTATGAACAGTTGATGGTCTGTTCTACAGTCCACCCCAGCTTTGTTCTGACTGATTGATACCGAGCTCCTCCATCGTCTGTTTCCACAGATGTAGCTGATTTGATTCCTGTGTATTTCATCAGGCGAGGTCCACGCGTATAGTAGCTATTTATGTTGTTGATAAAAAGGTATTTGCAAGGAATAAGTCACTGGTCTTGCAAAATTCTACCATGTGATCTCTGGCCTCATTGTTTCTATCACCAAGGCCATATTTTCCAAGTACAGATCCCCAACTTTCATAATCCAATCACCAGTAATTATCAATGCATCTTGATTGCATGTTTGATCAATTTCAGACTGCAGAAGTTGGTAAAAATCTTCAATTTCCTCATCTTTGGCATTAGTGGTTGATGTATAAATCTGAATAATAGTCATATTAACTAGTCTTCCTTGTAAGCGTACGGATATTTTCCTATCACTGACAGTGTTGTACTTCAGGATAGATCTGGAAATGTTCTTTTTGACAATTAACATGATGCCAATTCCTCTTGAATTTGTCGATCCTGGCATAGTAGACCAGATGATTTTCCAATTCAGAACGGCCAATGCCAGTCCATTTCAGCTAGCTAATGCCCAGGATGTTAATTTTTAATGTGTTCCATTTCACTTTTGACAACTTCAAATTTTCCTAGATTCACACTTCGTACATTCCATGTTCTGATTATTAATAGATGTTTGTAGCTGTTTCTTCACATTTTGAGTTGTGCCACATAGCAAAGCTTGACTCCATGGGCATCATTAAGGTCAATTCTACTTTAAGGAGGTAGTTCTTCCTTAGTCGTTTTTTGAGTGCCTTCCAACCTGAGGGGCTCATCTTCCAGGATTCTATCAGAGTGTCTGCTACTATTCATAAGGTTTTCACTGGTCAATTTTTCCCGAAGTAGACCACAAGGTCCTTCTTCCTAGTCTGTCTTTGTCTGGAAGCTCCACTGAAACCTGTTCACCATGGGTGACCCTGCTAGTATTTGAAATACCGGTGGCATAGCTTCCAGCATCACAGCAACACCCAAGCCAACACCAAGCAACCACGGAACTACAAACTGACAGACGAGTGGGTACACCCAGTAGTCAATTGAATTCCACAAGAATAGAGGCCAACGGGCAGAGATGGAGCAGAGAAGGCAGGATGACTGGAGGCCAGTAGAAAAAGACAGTACCATGGACCAGCTCTACTCCTATATTCCCAGGGAGCAGGGGTGGATTAACCAGTAAGCAAGGTACACAAAGGCTTAGCTGTGTCTACTTACTAATCTGTAGTGCACAATTTCACATGTTATTGGAAGAAGGTATTTGCAATGAATAAGTTATTGGTCTTGCAAAATTCTGTCATCTGATCTCCACATCTTTGATGTGGTGAAAAACAGGTGAAATTGTACATCACAGATTAGTTAAGTAAGCACAAGTAAGCCTGTGCATACCTTGCTAATTGAGTAATTTATCCCTGCCAGGGAGGATTAGTAAACTCCCTTACATTAGGGCACTGTACTTGAGAAGGAGGAGGGGAAGGAGAGGAACATACTCTTGAAGGCTGAACTTTGAAACTGACTTAATAATAACCAAAAAGAGATTATTACACATGAAAACCAAAAAGCAAAGCAGAAAATAAGAATGAGAGGAGGTGGCTGAACAGATAAAAAGGGTTTAGCCTGTGAGAGTTTTTCCCGCAAAACAGAAACAACTATATTTGTTAATTGATTAATTTTTTTATTGTGGTGAAAATATACACACAAAAAATTTGTCAGTTTAACAGTTTCTACATGTATAATTCAGTGACAATGATAATATTTTTCATGTTGTGCAACCACCTTTTTTCCTTTTCCAAATAATTCCACCCAGTTAGCATAAACTCCATATCCTCTAAGCAAAAACTACCCCTTTCCCTTTCCCCCCAGTAGCCACTAATAATCTTTGGCTTCTATATACTTGCTTACTTCGTGTAAATGAGATCGTGCAGTATTTTTTCCTTTGCTACTGACTTATTTCACTCAGCATAATGTTTTCACATTCATCCATGTTGTGGGATGCTTTGGGACTTCATTTCTCTTTATGGCTGGGTAATATTCCATTGTATGTATATATCACATTTTGTTTATTCATTCATCTGTTGATGGACATTTCAGTTTTTTCCACCTTTTGGCTGTTGTGAAAAGTGTTGCCGTGAATCTTGGTTACAGGTTTCTCTTTGCAATCCCACTTTTACTTCTTCTGGGTATACATACCTAGGATTGGAATTGTTGGGTCACAGGTAGTTCTATGTTCAAATTTTTGAGGAACAGCCAAACTATTTTCCGTAGTGACTGTACCATTTTACATTCTAACCAGCTAATGGATAAGGGTTCTGGTTTTTCCACGACCTCGCCAGCACCTGCTGCTTTCCCTTTTCTTTTTTTTTTTAATCATTGCCATTCAGTGTGAGTAAGCTAGTATCTCATTGTGGTTTTGATTTTTTTTTTAATGGCTAATGCCGTTGTGCACCTTATCATGTGCTTGTTGGTCATTTTAACTTTTTTTTTTGGTTAAATGTCAGTTCAAGTCCTTTGCCATTTTTTTGATTGGATTGTTTGTCTTTTTTGTTGTTAAGTTGTGGCAGTTTTTTTAAGTATTTATTCTTATATTAGACCCTTATTGGGTATCTGGTTCCTGAAAATTTTCTGACACTTTGTAGGTTGTCCTTTCACTTTGTTAATAAAGTCCTTTGATGAACAAAAGTATTTAATTTTTATGTGGTCTCATTTATCTATTTTGTCTTTTGCTGCTCTTGTTTTTATTACCATATCTAATACTTCATCATTACAAACTAGTTTCTGCAGTCACACCCCTATATTTCCTCTAATAATTTTATGGTTTTAGTTTTCACATTTAGGTCCTTGATCCATTTTGAATTGGTTTTTGCGTATGGTGTGAGACATGGATCCTGACTCATTCTTCTGCATGTGGAAATCTAATTTCCCCAGCACCATTTATTAAAGAAATTCTTCCTTCCTCCATTGAATGAACTTAGCACCCTTGTTAAAATCAGTTGACCATAGACATATGGATTTATTTCTAAACTCTCAATTCTATTCCATTGGTCTGTATGTCTATTATTATACCAGTACCAGGCTGTTTTAATTACTGTGACTTTATAGCATGTTTTAAAATCAGGAAGTATGGCCCTCCTACTTTATTCTTCTTCAAGATCACTTTAGCTATTTGGGGTTCCTTGCCCTTCCATAGAAATTTGAGGATTGGCTTTTCCATCTATGCAAAGAAGGCTGTTGAAATCTGATGGGGATTACATTAAATTGATAGGTTGCTTTGGGGAGTATGTTTATCTTAACTATATTAACCCTTCCAATCCATGAACACAGAATGTCCTTCCATTTATTTAGGTCTTCTTTAATTTCTTTCACTAATGTTCTATAGTTTTCTGCATACAGTTGTTTCACCTTCCTGGTTAAGTTTATTCCCAAGTACTGTACTTTATTCTTTTAGATGCTATAGTAAATGATAATGTTCTCTTCATTTCCTTTTCTCCTTGCTCATTGCTGATGTATAGAAACCTGACTAATTTTTGCATGTTGATATTGTAACCTATCATTCTACCGAATTCATTTATCAGTTCTAATAACTTTCTTGTGTAATTGTAGGGGTTTTCTATGTATAGAATCAGACAGTGTTCCACTGCTATTCATAAGGTTTTCACTGGCCAATTTTTTTAGAAGTTATTGCCAGGTCCTTCTTTTTAGTCTATCTTAGTATGGAAGCTCCACTGAAACCTGTCCACCATGGGTGACCCTCCTGGTATTTGAAATACCAATGGCATAGCTTTCAGCATCACACAACATATAAGCTACCACAGTATGACAAACTGACAGACAAGTAGTAGTCAAGAACTGATGGTATTATGTGCAAACAAGAATCAGTTCCCAAACTGTCTGCAGTTGTTTGTTTTTTCTTGTCTCCCTCTCCCCTCTCTTATAAATCCTGTTTTTTGCGTTTATTCTTTCAGTACGATCTAATGTCTATCTTCTTTGCATATGAGTATATTTTCTTGGGCAGTAACTAAAAAAAAGACCCCATGGTATTGAAGGAAGAAGCCTAAGCTGCTCTGAAGACATTGGCAAAAAACAAAGCTCCAGGAATTGACAGAATACCAACTGAGATGTTTCAACAAACAGTTGCAGCACTGGAAATGATCACTTGTCTATGCCAAGAAATTTGGAAGACAGCTATCTGACCAATCAACTGGAAGAGATCCATATTTGTGCCCATTCCAAAGAAAGGTGATCAGAGTGCAGAAATTACTGAACAATATCATTAATATCACACACAAATAAAATTTTGCTGAAGGTCATTCAAAAGCAGTTGCAGCAGCACATCAACAGGGAACTGCCAGAAATTCAAGCCAGATTTAAAAGAGGACGTGGAACCAGGGATATCATTGCTGATGTCAGATGGATCTTGGCTGAAAGCAGAGAATACCAGAAAGATGTTTACTTGTGTTTTATTGACTATGCGAAGGCATTCGACTGTGTGGATCATAACAATTTATGGATAACACTGCAAAGAATGGAAATACCAGACATTAAATTGTGTTCACGTGGAACCTTTACATAGAACAATAAGCAGTCATTTGAACAGAACAAAGGGATGCTGGGTGTTTAAAATCAGGAAAGGTGTGCATCAGGGTTGTATCCTTTCACTATGTATATTCAGTCTATATACTGAGCAAATAATCCGAGAAGTTGGACTATATCAAGAACCTGGTATCAGGAATGGAGGAAGACTCATTAACAATCTGCGTTATGCAGATGATACAACCTTGCTTGCTGAAAGTGAAGAGGACTTGAAGCACTTCTGATGAAGATCAAAGACTGCAGCCTTTAGTATTGATTACACCTCAAGATAAAACAAAAAGCCTCACAACTGGAGCAATAAGCAACATCATGATAAACAGAGACAAGATTGAAACTGTCATGGATTTCATTTTACTTGGATCCGCAGTCAACGCCCATGGAAGCAGCAGTCAGGAAATCAAATGACGTATTGCATTGGGTAAATCTACTCCAAAAGTCTCTTTAAATTGTTAAAAAGCAAAAGACGTCACTTTGAGGACTAAGGTACACCTGACGCAAATCATGGTATTTTCATTCAGCTCGTATACATGCGAAAGCTGGACAATAAATGAGGAAGACCAAGTAAGAGTTGATGTCTTTGAATTATGGTGTTGGTGAAGAATATTAAATATACCATGGACTTCCAGAAGAATGAAGATATCTGCCTTATAAGAAGTATAGCTCAAATGCTCCTTAGAAGCGAGGACGGCAAAACTTCGTCTCACATACTTTGGGCATATTATCAGCAGGGAGCAGTTCCTGGAGAAGGACATCATGCTTGCTAAAGCAGAGGGTCAGCAAAAAAGAGGAAGACCCTCAACAAGGTGGATTAACACACTGGCTGCAACAATGGGCTCAAATATAGCAATGATTTTGAGGATGGCACAGGACCAAGCAGTGTTCCATTCCGTTGTACATAGGGCCACTATGAGCCACAACCTACTGGACAACGCCACCTAACAGCATGTACAGGATCATGTCACCTGTGAAAAGGGATACTTTTACTTCCTCCTTCCTGATTGGATACCTTTTATTTATTTATTTATTTTTCTATCCTAATTGCTGTGGCCGATTAATGTTTTAAAACACAGATTGCATGATGTCATATTCCTACTTAAAATTTTCCAGTAGTTTCCCATTGCATTTAGAATAAACCCTAAATCCCAATTGGGCCTAAAAGCATCCATGATGTGTGCCCATGCCTATCTCTCCAACATCTGACACCACTTTATTCCAGTCCCAAAAGCCCTAATAATAATGAGCTAATATTCATTGAACAATTACTCTCCCCACAGTCACTCTATGAAGTCATTGAACAATTACTCTCCCCACAGTCACTGTATGAAGTAGGTATAAATGAAGAAACCAAGGCCCAGAGAGGTTATGTAACTGCCCAAAGTCACACAGCAACTTAGGGGCAGAGCTGGGATTCAAATCCAGGCAGTTTGACCCTAGAACCTGGGCTCTTTACCACCACTCTGCACTGCCTGTTTCACTTCCTCCTGTTGCAGGCTCTTTCCCACTTCAGCACCTTTGTTCACATTATTCCTTTTATCTAGAATTCTCTTCATCCTGCTGTTAATAACCTCACTCTTTAGGTCTCAGCCTAAATATCACTTCCTCTGTGAAGCTTTTCCTTGGTAGCCATCCCCCCACAGATTAGGCTAGATCCCACTGTTACACAGCCTCGTAGTACCCTATATTGTTCCATAGCAGCATATTAGTAATACAATATTTATTTGTGTTATTATAGAGTAGGTGGGGGATTGAGTCAGAGGTTATATACTCTAAATCATGTACCCCAGAAAAAAGCTTTTTTTTTTTTCAAATAGTAATCTTACTTTTCATCCCCTGCTACCTTGTTAATATTTTTGATTATTGTTCGGTTGAACAATTTTGAGAAAGTCCTCAAACATATAGATAAGTAGTTGTAAATGATAGCATTTTATTTTTAACTACTGACCTTGCATCCTCAGGATATTTTTCAGTTATGCAGAGACTGTCAGAGGAGAAGCTCCAAGTCCAAGTTTTACACAAGTTAATATGCTGGTAGTCTAAAATGTGTAAAAAAAATCGGTAAAGGATATGTTACATGTGCCTTCTATGTATTTATTTTCTAAAAAAAAAAAAAAAAAACCTAAAATACATTTCAAAAATAAAATTAAAATCAAACATTTGTGCAGCCTCTGAAACATTTTCCTAAATTTTATAGAACACAACATAAAAAAATTTGTCTACTCACTATAAGTGATTATTAGGGTAATTCAGTTTCCAGTATTCTATACATCTATAAAATTGGTCTTAATCGTTCCATTGTCTTTAAAATTGCAAGTTGCTTTGTCTTACCGAGAGGATATATTCATTTAATAATCATTGAAAAATTGGGCAAAGTTCATTTGGTCTTATCATATCTGTTTCCTTTGTCAAAGAGGGGCCTGCCTTCTTTGCTACCAGTTAAAGACCTGAAGAACAAAAGCAGGGTAGTGGAAGTCATCAAATACATTTATTTCAAGGAATAACTCTATATGACAGTGTCCTGGACATAGAAAATTAAAACTAGAAAAATGGAAACTTTCAAACTATAAGAGCTTGAACTATGTGCCAACCATGATATTTCTTTGCACCAAACATACCATCTTATGGTAACGATAGAGACTGAGCCTTGTTCAAACCTGTTGGAATTTCCTCCAATCCTATAATCTGTAATCTTTTTACAAGATAAAAAGGTCATAATATTTTTTTTATACTCTGTGAATTCTGAGCTGGTAGAATAAGCAACCGTTTCTTTCTCTCTGAACCATGAACTTCTAGCTGAGACCATCACTGACAAGTTGGGCACACACTCGCCTACACATGTCACATGCACTTTGAGTTGTGCACATACAAAATCATATAACTCATTGTACTATGCCAAGAAAACCTAATTATAAGGCAAGAAGCCTCCACCAGCTGAAGCATGTCTATTTAGGGACATTCTTCCTTAGAGATTATTTTAGATGAAAAGGATGTTGCCACCCACGCAAGAACATTACCCACAGAAACTGCTCAGGCACTGACTGAGTGTAGAGGAAACAGTTATCAAATCCACAAGCTGTTGGCTTCTTGGAGGCAGTGTTCAAAAGCTATCTCAAAGGTTGTTCTAAAAATATAGACTAAGACATTTAGAGAGTGGATGGGGAGTTGATTGGTCTCAAAAAAAAGTTTTAATGATGCCTGAAGATTACAAATAGGCTAGAATGAAAAGACAATAAATATACATCAATTTAAAAGTTACCCTGGAGTTCAGCTTATATTCCAAAAACTACTGTTCATTTTCTTTATGTATTTTCTTTTTGTCTTTTTCGTTGTTGATTTTGTATTTGATGAGTCTTTATGTTTTTCTTGTTTTTTATTTTGATGTGTAGAATTGTTAGTTTCCTTTGTGGTTACCTTAATATTTACCCCTATTTTTCTAAGTTTAAACCTAACTTTTATTTCTATATATCGCCTTGACTTCTTCTCCACATGAAGATCTATGACTCCATTTTTAGTCCCTCTTTTTTGTTTTAATGTTGTCATCTTTTACATATTGACATCTCTGTTTCCCTATTTTCAGTGTTTTAGCTTTGATCTGTTTTTGTGACTTTCCTATCTGGGTTGATATATGGTTGCTCTGTCCTGTGTTCTAGTCTTGGGTTGTTATCTGATGTTATTGATTTTCTAACTGGAGGACTCCCTTTATTATTTCTTGTAATTTTGGTTTGGTTTTTGCAAATTCCATAAACTTCTGTTTATCTGGAAATGCCCTAATTTCACCATCATAATTGAGAGACAGTTTTACTGGATATATTATGCTTGGCTATCAATTTTTTTCCTTCAAGCCTTTATATATGTCATCTCATTGCCTTCTTGCCTTCATGGTTTCTGTTGAGTAATCCGAGCCTAGTCTTATTGACTCTCCTTTGTAAATGACTTTCCATTTATCCCTAGCTGCTCTTAAAATTTTCTCTTTATCTTTGGTTTTGGCAAGTTTGATTATAATATGTCTTGGTGACTTTCTTTTGGGATCTACCTTGTGTGGGACTCAATGAGCATCTTGGATAGACATCTTCTCATCTTTCACGATATCAGGGAAGTTTTCTGCCAACAAATCTTCAACAATTCTCTCTGTATTTTCTGTTATCTGTTATCCCCTCTCCCACCCCGTTCTGGTACTCCAGTCACTTGTAGGTTATTCCTCTTGATAGAAAAGTACCACATAATTCTTAGGGTTTATTTTTTTTAATTGTTTTGTCTGATTTTTCCTCAAATAAGTTGGTGTCGAGTGCTTTATCTTTAACCGCACTAATTCCGACTTCCACTTCCTCAGTTCTGCTCCTATGATTTTCTGTTGAGTTGCCTAACTCTGAAGTTTTGTTGTTAATCTTCTGGATTTCTGTTTGCTGTCTCTCTATGGATTCTTGCAACCTGCTAATTTTGTCATTATACTCTTCTGTAATCTTCTTAAGTTCCTCTATTGCTTTGTCTGTGCGTTACGTGGCTCATTCTGTGTTTTGCCTGGTCACCTTCCTGATCTCTTAAAGAATTCTGTATATTAACCTTTTGTATTCTGCCTTCAGTAATTCCAAGAAATTATCTTCTTCCAGAAGATTTCTCGATTCTTTGTTTTAGGAGCTTGCTGAAGCCAGCATGGTCTGCCTCTTTATGTGATTTGATATTGACTGCTATCTCCAAGCCATAAATAAGTTATTACATTTATTTATTTTATGTTTGCTTATTGCATGCTAGTTTCTTGTTTTGTTTTGATATGCCCAAATAGACTGCTCATGTGAGCTAGTTTGATTATTGGTATCTTTGAAGCTCTCATGTCCTGTCACCAGGTGGTTAGATCTGTTACTAGGTATGTGAGCCCAGGAGTCTGTCTACTTTTCTTGTATGATTTCAGCTCAGGTGTCCAGGTAGTCAGTCACCAAGCATGTGGTGCAGGCTCTCGCCTACAGTCCAAGACAGACAGGAGTGATTGGTGTAGGAACAGATATCTGGCTGCAGTAGGGGGTCACATGCTGAGCAAGGCAGGGGGCTGACAGCTGCCTCTGAGTGTCTGTGAGGAAAGCATGTCCCTGTTCCCTAAAACATGTAGGTGAATGGGTTTTGCAGCCAGAGTATGGGTACCCAATGCTGTAAGGACTGGGAGGCCCCACTTATCCTTGGACCCCTGTCGCAGATGGCTAGGTGGCATGGGTGAAGCCATCAGTCCTCAGGCCTCTGATATGGATAGGTTAGGACCCTTCTTAATGGGCAGAGCGGCGTCGAATGTCGTGAACCTGCCACTCCACCATATAGCTGATATAGTTGAAGTTAGACTTTGGGTGTATACCCTGTTGTACTGTGCTAAGGAGGGTCTATGCTGTTCAAATGGGCCCAGACGGGGCTGTGCAGGGGTGAAAGGCATTCAAAGTTCATGTACTGATTATGACTGTGCCTACGCAAAGTAGCTGTGCCTGACCTGAGTTCCCGGCTTAGGGGAGCTGACAAATTATTTTTTCCTGTTTGTTAATTTGTTTCCTCTCCGAGGCCAGGAGAATGGCTCCGCGTGTGTGACATGTCCTACTTCTGTCCCAGGGGACATGACAGTCTCTGAAACTTGCCTGGGACCCAGTGCAGAGGAGGGGGGGGCGCAGGTAAATGAGAGAGAGGTTTTTCCCAAAGGGGTGTTTTTTTGATCCATGTGGTAGATTAGACACATGTATTTATTTTTTGCCAACTGAGCATTGCTTTTCACTGGCTCTGGGGGTTGAGCAGACTCTTCGCTGCTTGGTGTCTCCTAATGTGGAAAATGCATCCCGAGCACCACCGCTTTCCTCACCACACACAGCCAATCTGGCCTGCAGGGTGCCAGTTCCTGCCAGATCAGGTCCAGCAACTCCTGGCTGCTTCTGAACCGTCTCTCCCTTCCCCTGCGGCTCAGTCCGATTCCTCAACTTTGCCTTTGATTTTCAGGGCTCCTAGATTGTCATATATAATTGACTGATTTGTTTTTTCAAGTCTTTGTTGTAAGAGGATCCACAGGAAGCATCCGACTACTGCACCATCTTGGCCCTACTTCCCCACTATTAATTTTATTTCGTATTCCCTATAAGGGAACCTAGAAGTCATTAAGTCCAGTGCCCTCCCAATGCAGTATTCTATTTTCTGGAATCTGTAGGAAATAATGTTAGGGAACTAATAAAGCCCGTCAAATTCCAAGTCCCCAAATATTACCAGAACCAATTGTTGATAAAGCTGATTTTATTCCTTACAGTGGTATGGGAGAACCCTACCAGGAAGTCTAGAAAAGAAAGTATACTTGACTGCTGTTGGGTGGAGTGTTCCGTATATATCTGTGAGGTCAAGTTGATTGATTGTAGCATTTAGATCTTCCATGTCTTTATTGAGCTTCTTTCTGGATATTCTGTCCTTCACTGAAAGTGGTATGTTCAAGTCTCCTACTATTATTGTGGAGCTGTCTATCTCACTTTTCAATGCTATTAGAGTTTGTTTTATGTATCTTGCAGCCCTGTCATTGGTGCGTAAATATTTAATATGGTTATATCCTCCTGGTATAGTGTCCCTTTAATCATTCTTTAGTGTCCTTTCTTATCCTTTGTGGTGGATTTAACTTTAATGTCTATTTTGTCAGAAATTAATATTGCCACTCCTACTCTTTTTTGATTGTTCTTTGCTTGATATATTTTTTCCATCCTTTGAGTTTTAGTTTGTTTGTGTCTCTAAGGTGTGTCTCTTGTAGGCAGCATATACATGGATTGTGTTTTTTAATCCATTATGCCTCTCTTTTTCTCTTTATTGGTGCATTTAGTCCATTTACTTTCAGTGTAATTATGGATAGAAATGAGTTTAATGCTGTCATTTTGATGTCTTTTTTGTGTGTTGTTGACAGTTTCTTTTTCCCACTTAATTTTTTGTGCTGAGTAGTTTATATATTGTCTTTTCCTCTTATCTGTTGTTGATTTCTTTTCTCCGAAGTCTCTATCTTTTTCTTCTGTTTAATTTTGATGAGTAGGATTGTTAGTCTCCTTTGTGGTTACCTTAATATTTAGCCCTATTTTTCTAAGTGTAAACCTAACTTTTATTTCTTTATATCCTCTTGTCTTCCTCTCCATATGAAAGATCTATGACTACATTTCTTAGTCCCTTTTTTTTGTTTTAATGTTGTCTTCTTTTACATAATGACATTGTTGTTTCCCTGTTTTGAGCATTTTTTTATCTTGATTTCTTTTTGTGATTTCCCTAACTGGGTTGACATCTGGTTGCTCTGTCCTGTGTTCTAGCCTTGGGTTGATATCTGGTATTATTGATTTTTTAACCAGAGAACTCCCTGTAGTATTTCTTGTAGTTTTTGGTTTGGTTTTTACAAATTTCCTAAACTTCTGTTTATCCGGAAATGTCCTAATTTTGCCTTCATACTTGAGAGATGGTTTTGCTGGATATACGATTCTTGGCTGGCAGTTTCTTTCCTTCAATGCTTTATATAAGTCATCCCATTGCCTTCTTGCCTGCATGGTTTCTGCCGAGTTGTCCGAGCTTATCCTTATTGTCTCTCCCTTGTAGGTAACTTTTCATTTAACCCTAGCCACTCTTAAAATTCTCTGTTTATCTTTGGTTTTGGCAAGTTTGATTATAATATGTCTTGGTGACTTTCTTTTAAGATCTACCGTACATGAAGTTTGATGAGCATCTTGGATAGATATCTTCTTATCTTTCACGATATCAGGGAAGTTTTCTGCCAACAAAGCAACAATTCTCTCCACATTTTCTGTTATCCCTCCCTGTTTTGGTACTCCAATCACTCATAGATTATTTCTCTTGATAGAGTCCCACATGATTCTTAGGGTTTCTTCATTTTTTTTTTAATTCTTTTATCTGATTTTTCTTCAAATATATTGGTGCCAAGTGTTTTATGTTCAATCTCACCAATTCTGCCTTCTGCTTCCACAATTATTCTCCTCTGACTTTCTATTGAGTGGTCTACTTCTATAATTTTATTGTTAATCTTCTGAATTTCTGATTGCTGTCTCTGTATGGATTCTTGCAGCTTATTAAGTTTTTCATTATATTCTTGAATAACCTTTTTAATTTCTTCAACTGCTTTATCTGTGTGTTCCTCGGCTTGTTCTGCTTATTACCTGATCTCCTTCCTGAGCTCATTCCTGATGTCTTAAAGAGTTCTGTATATTAATCTTTTGTATTCTGCATCCTGTAATTCCAGGAAGGCACCTTCATCCAGAAGATCCCTTGATTCTTTGTTTTGAGAGCTTGTTGAACCGATCATGCTCTGCTTCTTTATGTGATTTGATATCCACTGTTGTCTTTGAGCCATCTATAAGTTATTATATTAGTTTATTTTATGTTTGCTTACTGTATCCTAGGTTCTTGCTTTGTTTTGTTTTGATATGCAAAAATAGGCTGCTTGAGTGAGCTAGCTTGATTATTTTTGCCTTGAAGCTCTCACGTCCTGTCACCAGTTGGCTGGAGCTATTACCAGGTATATGAGCTTATGAGTCCATTCGCTTTTCTTGTATGGATTCAGCTCAGGTGTCTGGGTAGTTGGTCATCAAGTGTGTGGTACAGGCTCTGTCCTACAGTCATGGGGGCAGGGGTGATTGGTGTAGGTACAGTTATCTGCTTGCATCAGGAGTTCATGCTCTGAACAAGGCAGGGGGCTGACAACCATCTCCCGAGTGTCTGTGAGAAAAGCGTGTCCCTGTTCCCTAGAGTGCACAGGTGGGTGGGTTCTGCAGACGGTCCATGGGCACCCATTGCTTTTGGTTGTAAGGACTGGAGGTACCAGTCATCCTTGGACCCCTGTCACAGGTGGCTCTGTGACCTGAGTGGAGCCACCAGTCCTTAGGCCCCTGATGTGGGTAAGTGAGGACCCTGTTTAACAGGCAAAGCGGTGTCAAACATCAAAACACCCACCTCTCCTCCTCACAGCTGAAACAGTTGCAGTCTGCCAGCAAGGGCCTATTCTCCTGACATAGGCCTGCACAGGTCCATGCAGGAGGGAAAAGTATTCAAAGTCCACCGACCATTTATGCCTGGGCAGGAGCCACTTCTGTCCTGAGCTCCCCAGGTTAGTGGAGCTGGCAGATTATCTTTTCCCCCAACTGTGAATTTATTCCTTCTCCAAGGCTGGGAGAATGGCTCAGAGCGTGCCCAGAGAAATCGGCAGCCACTGAAGCTGGCTTCGGGGCTGGGGGGACAATAAAATATACACAAGTACTTAGCTTTTGCCAAGAGGGCTGTTCTTCTCTGGTTCTGGAGGTGTGAATAGGCTGTGCGGCTGCTTGTTTCTTCCTGAGGAAACTGCAACTGAAAGCTACCACCAGTCTGCTGCAGTTGCTTCCCAGAATGGTGCCTGAGGGTTCCTGACGATTCAAGTCTGGCAACTCCTCTCCGCTTCTGAACCATCTCTCCTTCCCCTGCTGCTCAGCCTGTTTTCTAACTTTGCCTTTGATGTTCAGGGCTCCTAGCTTGTCATAAATATAATCGTTTCACTTGTTTTTTCAGGTCTTTGTTGTAAGAGGGATCTCCGGAAGCGTATGACTACTCTGCCATCTTGGCCCCACCCCCCCACCAGGAAGTCTGTAGTTTATCAGAGGGGAAAGAACGAGATCTGACTTACTGAGATTTTGAAGTCTGATTTAAGGCAGGTCCATCAATGCAATAATCAGGGGGTTTGGGAGGGCTTAATTAGGATTAAGTAACAATCATGGTATAATATTAGAATTGGTGGAAAGAACAAGATGATGATGTTGAGGGTGGGGGTTCAGAGTCTTGGGATGTAAACTGTTGATGCTAGCTATAAAGAGTTGATGCGTATTTCTGGAAGTTCCTGAAATAAACAATAAAGTTATTTCCTGTAATGAACAATCTTCCTGGGTAAGAGGCTCCTGGAATAATAAATTTTTCAAATTATAAAGACAGTGAGAGAGGCGGGGCCAAGATGGCGGACTAGGTAGACGCTACCTCTGATCCCTCTTGCAACAAAGACTCAGAAAAACAAGTGAATCAATCACGTACATAACAATCTATGAACCCTGAACAACAAACACAGATTTAGAAACGGAAAACGAACAAATACGGGGAAGCAGCAATTGTTTTCAGAGCCTGGAGCCAGCGTCCCAGTCAGGTAATCTTTGGCGCCCGATTTAGGGCAGAGCCCAGGGGAGCTGACGGCGCAAACAAGGGGCCCAGCCCTATCCCCCTGAACTCACCCCGGGAGGGGGCCCAGCCGGTTCGTGCGGGCAGCGTGGCGACACAGCCGGTGGGAGAAGTCCCCGGGAGGCAGTGACTGGTCTTGGAGCTGGGAGAGCAGCGTCCCAGCCGGAGAATTGTGCCGCTGGGATTTTGGCTGGGCGCTGTCACAGCACAAGCACAGGGAGCTGCTTCATTCCCCTGAACTAACCCCGGGAGGGGGCCCAGCCGGTTCGCGGATGCGGCGCGGTGACGCGCCTGGCGGGACGAGAAGTCCCCGGGAGGCAGCGACTGATTTTGGAGCCGGGAGTAAAGCGTCCCAGCACGGGAACCTTGACGCTAGGATTTGGACTGGCAGCGGGTGGCTTCAGAGGGCCAGACCCCCGGGGGCAATCTCCACACAGCCAGCACACACAGGCGACGTGCCCCTCGGGAATCTCAGATATAATAGTCATTCCAAGCAAGACAAGCAACTCTGGCTATATTCTGAGGTGCTACTCTCCTATCTCGCTGATCCCTCCCCCACCCTCCCCAGGCGGCTTCATTAACATTGGAATTGCCTGAGCCAGAGGGAGAATGGCTCCGGCTCCGCGGCGGCTTTGCTCCCCCTCCCCCCTTTTTTTTTCTTTTGGTCTTTTCCTAACCCACTCTTTCGGCCTGAGAGAAGGAAAAAAAAAAAAAACCCAGGGACCAAAAATCCACCCCTAATTCGACTAAAAACACAGAACCAGCTACAGCCAAGCATATATGATCCAAATCTCAGACTTTCATCCTTACAGGGAACAAGGTGGCGGTTATAATCCAAAGGCAATTCTGATAGGGATCTGACAGCATTTTTTTTTTAGTGGATTTTCTGCAAAAACTAGTTTCCCAGTGATGGCTCGGAGACAGCAGTCCATATCAAACCACATAAAGAAGCAGACCGTGACAGCTTCTCCAACTCCCCAAACAAAAGAATCAAAATCTTTCCCAAATGAAGATACAATTTTGGAATTATCAGATACAGAATATAAAAAACTAATTTACAGAATGCTTAATGATATCACAAATGAAATTAGGATATCTGCAGAAAAAGCCAAGGAACACACTGATAAAACTGTTGAAGAACTCAAAAAGATTATTCAAGAACATACTGGAAAAATTAATAAGTTGCAAGAATCCATAGAGAGACAACATGTAGAAATCCAAAAGATTAACAATAAAATAACAGAATTAGACAACACACTAGGAAGTCAGAGGAGCAGACTCGAGCAATTAGAATGCAGACTGGGACATCTGGAGGACCAGGGAATCAACACCAACATAGCTGAAAAAAAATCAGATAAAAGAATTAAAAAAAATGAAGAAACCCTAAGAATTATGTGGGACTCTATCAAGAAGGATAACCTGCGGGTGATTGGAGTCCCAGAACAGGGAGGGGGGACAGAAAACACAGAGAAAATAGTTGAAGAACTTCTGACAGAAAACTTCCCTGACATCATGAAAGACGAAAGGATATCTATCCAAGATGCTCATCGAACCCCATTTAAGATTGATCCAAAAAGAAAAACACCAAGACATATTATCATCAAACTCACCAAAACCAAAGATAAACAGAAAATTTTAAAAGCAGCCAGGGAGAAAAGAAAGGTTTCCTTCAAGGGAGAATCAATAAGAATATGTTCTGACTACTCAGCAGAAACCATGCAGGCAAGAAGGGAATGGGACGACATATACAGAACACTGAAGGAGAAGAACTGCCAACCAAGGATCATATATCCAGCAAAACTCTCTCTGAAATATGAAGGCGAAATTAAGATATTTACAGACAAACACAAGTTTAGAGAATTTGCAAAAACCAAACCAAAGCTACAAGAAATACTAAAGGATATTGTTTGGTCAGAGAACCAATAATATCAGATATCAGCACAACACAAGGTCACAAAACAGAACGTCCTGATATCAACTCAAATAGGGAAATCACAAAAACAAACAAATTAAGATTAATTAAAAAAAAAATACACATAACAGGGAATCATGGAAGTCAATAGGTAAAAGATCACAATAATCAAAAAGAGGGACTAAATACAGGAGGCATTGAACTGCCATATGGAGAGTGATACAAGGCGATATAGAACAATACAAGTTAGGTTTTTACTTAGAAAAATAGGGGTATATAATGAGGTAACCACAAAAAGGTATAACAACTCTATAACTCAAGACAAAAACCAAGAAAAACGTAACGACTCAACTAACATAAAGTCAAACACTATGAAAGTGAGGATCTCACAATTTACTAAGAAAAACGCCTCAGCACAAAAAAGTATGTGGAAAAATGAAATTGTCAACAACACACATAAAAAGGCATCAAAATGACAGCACTAAAAACTTATTTATCTATAATTACCCTGAATGTAAATGGACTAAATGCACCAATAAAGAGACAGAGAGTCACAGACTGGATAAAGAAACACGATCCATCTATATGCTGCCTACAAGAGACACACCTTAGACTTAGAGACACAAACAAACTAAAACTCAAAGGATGGAAAAAAGTATATCAAGCAAACAATAAGCAAAAAAGAAGAGCAGTAGCAATATTAATTTCTGCCAAAATAGACTTTAGACTTAAATCCACCACAAAGGATAAAGAAGGACACTATATAATGATAAAAGGGACAATTGATCAGGAAGACATAACCATATTAAATATTTACGCACCCAATGACAGGGCTGCAAGATATATAAATCAAATTTTAACAGAACTGAAAAGCGAGATAGATACCTCCACAATTATAGTAGGAGACTTCAACACACCCCTTTCGGAGAAGGACAGGACATCCAGTAAGAAGCTCAACAGAGACACGGAAGATCTAATTACAACAATCAACCAACTTGACCTCATTGACTTATACAGAACTCTCCACCCAACTGCTGCAAAATATACTTTTTTTTCTAGCGCACATGGAACATTCTCTAGAATAGACCACATATTAGGTCATAAAACAAACCTTTGCAGAGTCCAAAACATCGAAATATTACAAAGCATCTTCTCAGACCACAAGGCAATAAAACTAGAGATCAATAACAGAAGAACGAGGGAAAAGAAATCAAATACTTGGAAAATGAACAATACCCTCCTGAAAAAAGACTGGGTTATAGAAGACATCAAGGAGGGAATAAGGAAATTCATAGAAAGCAACGAGAATGAAAATACTTCCTATCAAAACCTCTGGGACACAGCAAAAGCAGTGCTCAGAGGCCAATTTATATCAATAAATGCACACATACAAAAAGAAGAAAGAGCCAAAATCAGAGAACTGTCCCTACAACTTGAACAAATAGAAAGTGAGCAACAAAAGAATCCATCAGGCACCAGAAGAAAACAAATAATAAAAATTAGAGCTGAACTAAATGAATTAGAGAACAGAAAAACAATTGAAAGAATTAACAAAGCCAAAAGCTGGTTCTTTGAAAAAATTAACAAAATTGATAAACCATTGGCTAGACTGACTAAAGAAATACAGGAAAGGAAACAAATAACCCGAATAAGAAATGAGAAGGACCACATCACAACAGAACCAAATGAAATTAAAAGAATCATTTCAGATTATTATGAAAAATTGTACTCTAACAAATTTGAAAACCTAGAAGAAATGGATGAATTCCTTGAAAAACACTACCTACCTAAACTAACACATTCAGAAGCAGAACAACTAAATAGACCCATAACAAAAAAAGAGATTGAAACGGTAATCAAAAAACTCCCAACAAAAAAAAGTCCTGGCCCGGACGGCTTCACTGCAGAGTTCTACCAAATTTTCAGAGAAGAGTTAACACCACTACTACTAAAGGTATTCCAAAGCATAGAAAATGACGGAATACTACCCAACTCATTCTATGAAGCCACCATCTCCCTGATACCAAAACCAGGTAAAGACATTACAAAAAAAGAAAATTATAGACCTATATCCCTCATGAACATTGATGCAAAAATCCTCAACAAAATTCTAGCCAATAGAATCCAACAACACATCAAAAAAATAATTCACCCTGATCAAGTGGGATTTATACCAGGTATGCAAGGCTGGTTTAATATCAGAAAAACCATTAATGTAATCCATCACATAAATAAAACAAAAGACAAAAACCACATGATCTTATCAATTGATGCAGAAAAGGCATTTGACAAAGTCCAACACCCATTTATGATAAAAACTCTTACCAAAATAGGAATTGAAGGAAAATTCCTCAACATAATAAAGGGCATCTATGCAAAGCCAACAGCCAATATCACTCTAAATGGAGAGAACCTGAAAGCATTTCCCTTGAGAACGGGAACCAGACAAGGATGCCCTTTATCACCGCTCTTATTCAACATCGTGTTGGAAGTCTTAGCCAGGGCAATCAGGCTAGACAAAGAAATAAAAGGTATCCGGATTGGCAAGGAAGAAGTAAAGTTATCACTATTTGCAGATGACATGATTATATACACAGAAAACCCTAAGGAACCCTCCAGAAAACTACTGAAACTAATAGAAGAGTTTGGC
The DNA here is from genome assembly GCF_024166365.1 of Elephas maximus indicus. Classification (NCBI taxonomy): domain Eukaryota; kingdom Metazoa; phylum Chordata; class Mammalia; order Proboscidea; family Elephantidae; genus Elephas; species Elephas maximus. Next base: position 43,607,135 of record NC_064827.1, on the reverse strand, counting down.
AGAGTCTCAGGTTATAAAATAAACATACAAAAATCACTTGGATTCCTCTACATCAACAAAAAGAACACCGAAGAGGAAATAACCAAATCAATACCATTCACGGTAGCCCCCAAGAAGATAAGATACTTAGGAATAAATCTTACCAAGGATGTAAAAGACCTATACAAAGAAAACTACAAAGCTCTACTACAAGAAATTCAAAAGGACATACTTAAGTGGAAAAACATACCTTGCTCATGGATAGGAAGACTTAACATAGTAAAAATGTCTATTCTACCAAAAGCCATCTATACATTTAACGCACTTCCGATCCAAATTCCAATGTCATATTTTAAGGGGATAGAGAAACAAATCACCAATTTCATATGGAAGGGAAAGAAGCCCCGGATAAGCAAAGCACTACTGAAAAAGAAGAAGAAAGTGGGAGGCCTCACCTTACCTGACTTCAGAACCTATTATACAGCCACAGTAGTCAAAACAGCCTGGTATTGGTACAACAACAGACACACAGACCAATGGAACAGAATTGAGAACCCAGACATAGATCCATCCACGTATGAGCAGCTGATATTTGACAAAGGACCAGTGTCAATTAACTGGGGAAAAGACAGCCTTTTTAACAAATGGTGCTGGCATAACTGGATATCCATTTGCAAAAAAATGAAACAGGACCCATACCTCACACCATGCACAAAAACTAACTCCAAGTGGATCAAAGACCTAAACATAAAGACTAAAACGATAAAGATCATGGAAGAAAAAATAGGGACAACCTTTTTAGGAGCCCTAATACAAGGTATAAACAGAATACAAAACATTACCAAAAATGATGAAGAGAAACCCGATAACTGGGAGCTCCTAAAAATCAAACACCTATGCTCATCTAAAGACTTCACCAAAAGAGTAAAAAGACCACCTACAGATTGGGAAAGAATTTTCAGCTATGACATCTCCGACCAGCGCCTGATCTCTAAAATCTACATGATTCTGTCAAAACTCAACCACAAAAAGACAAACAACCCAATCAAGAAGTGGGCAAAGGATATGAACACACATTTCTCTAAAGAAGATATTCAGGCAGCCAACAGATACATGAGAAAATGCTCTCGATCATTAGCCATTAGAGAAATGCAAATTAAAACTACGATGAGATTCCATCTCACACCAGCAAGGCTGGCATTAATCCAAAAAACACAAAATAATAAATGTTGGAGAGGCTGCGGAGAGATTGGAACTCTCATACACTGCTGGTGGGAATGTAAAATGGTACAACCACTTTGGAAATCTATCTGGCGTTATCTTAAACAGTTAGAAATAGAACTACCATACAACCCAGAAATCCCACTCCTCGGAATATACCCTAGAGATACAAGAGCCTTCATACAAACAGATATATGCACACCCATGTTTATTGCAGCTCTGTTTACAATAGCAAAAAGCTGGAAGCAACCAAGGTGTCCATCAACGGATGAATGGGTAAATAAATTGTGGTATATTCACACAATGGAATACTACGCATCGATAAAGAACAGTGACGAATCTCTGAAACATTTCATAACATGGAGGAACCTGGAAGGCATTATGCTGAGCAAAATGAGTCAGAGGCAAAAGGACAAATATTGTATAAGACCACTATTATAAGATCTTGAGAAATAGTAAACCTGAGAAGAACACATACTTTTGTGGTTACGAGGGGGGGAGGGAGGGAGGGTGGGAGAGGGTTTTTTTTATTGATTAATCAGTAGATAAGAACTGCTTTAGGTGAAGGGAAAGACAACACTCAATACATGGAAGGTCAGCTCAATTGGACTGGACCAAAAGCAAAGAAGTTTCCGGGATAAAATGAATGCTTCAAAGCTCAGCGGAGCAAGCGCGGGGGTCTGGGGAACATGGTTTGCGGGGACTTCTAAGTCAATTGGCAAAATAATTCTATTATGAAATCATTCTGCATCCCACTTTGAAATGTGGCGTCTGGGGTCTTAAATGCTAACAAGCAGCCATCTAAGATGCAGCAATTGGTCTCAACCCACCTGGAGCAAAGGAAAATGAAGAACACCAAGCCCACATGACAACTAAGAGCCCAAGAGACAGAAAGGGCCACATGAACAAGAGACCTACATCATCCTGAGACCAGAAGAACTAGTTGGTGCCCGGCCACAATCGATGACTGCCCTGACAGGGAGCTCAGCAGAGGACCCCTGAGGGAGCAGGAGAGCAGTGGGATGCAGACCCCAAATTCTCATAAGAAGACCAAACTTAATGGTCTGACTGAGACTGGAGGAATCCCGGCGGCCATGCTCTCCAGACCTTCTGTTGACACAGGACAGGAACCATCCCTGAAGACAACTCATCAGACATGAAAGGGACTGGTCAGCGGGTGGGAGAGAGACGCTGATGAAGAGTGAGCTAATTATATCAGGTGTACACTTGAGATTGTGTTGGCAACTCTTGTCTGGAGGGGGGATGGGAGGATAGAGAGAGAGGGAAGCCGGCAAAATTGTCAAGAAAGGAGAGACTGAAAGGGCTGACTCAAGACGGGGAGAGTAAGTGGGAGTAGGGAGTGAGATGTATGTAAACTTATATGTGACAGACTGATTGGATTTGTAAACGTTCACTTGAAGCTTAATAAAAGTTATTATAAAAAAAAAAAAAAATTGAGAACCAGCTATAAATTAGATTTCTAACACCTGGTGTTATTTTTTTTTTTTTATTAACTTTTATTGAGCTTCAAGTGAATGTTTACAAATCAAGTCAAACTGTCCCGTATAAGTTTATATACACCTTACTCCTTACTCCCACTTGCTCTCCCCCTAATGAGTCAGCCCTTCCAGTCTCTCCTTTCATGACGATTTTGCCAGCTTCCAACTCTCTCTATCCTCCCATCCCCCCTCCAGACAGGAGATGCCAACACAGTCTCAAGTGTCCACCTGATACAAATAGCTCACTCTTCATCAGCATCTCTCTCCTACCCACTGTCCAGTCTCTTCCATGTCTGATGAGTTGTCTTCGGGAATGGTTCCTGTCCTGGGCCAACAGAAGGTTTGGGGACCATGACCGCCGGGATTCCTCTAGTCTCAGTCAGACCATTAAGTATGGTCTTTTTGTGAGAATTTGGGGTCTGCATCCCACTGATCTCCTGCTCCCTCCAGGGTTCTCTGTTGTGCTCTCTGTCAGGGCAGTCATCCGTTGTGGCCGGACACCAACTAGTTCTTCTGGTCTCAGGATGATGTGGGTCTCTGGTTCATGTGGCCGTTTCTATCTCTTGGGCTCTTAGTTATCGTGTGACCTTGGTGTTCTTCATTCTTCTTTGATCCAGGTGGGTTGAGACCAATTGATGCATCTTAGATGGCCGCTTGTTAGCATTTAAGACCCCAGACGCCACATTTCAAAGTGGGATGCAGAATGTTTTCATAATAGAATTATTTTGCCAATTGACTGAGAAGTCCCCTTAAACCATGGTCCCCAAACCCCTGCCCTTGCTCCGCTGACCTTTGAAGCATTCAGTTTATCCCAGAAACTTCTTTGCTTTTGGTCCAGTCCAGTTGAGCTGACCTTCCATGTATTGAGTATTGTCCTTCCCTTCACCTAAAGCAGTTCTTGTCTACTAACTAATCAGTAAAAAACCCTCTCCCTCCCTCCCTCCCCCCCTCGTAACCACAAAAGTATGTGTTCTTCTCAGTTTATACTATTTCTCAAGATCTTATAATAGTGGTCTTATACAATATTTGTCTTTTTGCCTCTGACTAATTTCGCTCAGCATAATGCCTTCCAGGTTCCTCCATGTTATGAAATGTTTCATCGATTTGTCACTGTTCTTTATCAATGCATAGTATTCCATTGTGTGAATATACCACAATTTATTTATCCATTCATCCGTTGATGGACACCTTGGTTGCTTCCAGCTTTTTGCTATTGTAAACAGAGCTGCAATAAACATGGGTGTGCATATATCTGTTTGTGTGAAGGCTCTTGTTTCTCTAGGGTATATTCCGAGGAGTGGGATTTCTGGGTTGTATGGTAGTTCTATTTCTAACTGTTTAAGATAACGCCAGATAGATTTCCAAAGTGGTTGTACCATTTTACATTCCCACCAGCAGTGTATAAGAGTTCCAATCTCTCCGCAGCCTCTCCAACATTTATTATTTTGTGTTTTTTGGATTAATGCCAGCCTTGTTGGAGTGAGACGGAATCTCATCGTAGTTTTAATTTGCATTTCTCTAATGGCTAATGATCGAGAGCATTTTCTCATGTATCTGTTAGCTGCCTGAATATCTTCTTTAGTGAAGTGTGTGTTCATATCCTTTGCCCACTTCTTGATTGGGTTGTTTGTCTTTTTGTGGTTCAGTTTTGACAGAATCATATAGATTTTAGAGATAAGGCGCTGGTCGGAGATGTCATAGCTGAAAATTCTTTCCCAGTCTGTAGGTGGTCTTTTTACTCTTTTGGTGAAGTCTTTAGATGAGCATAGGTGTTTGATTTTTAGGAGCTCCCAGTTATCTGGTTTCTCTTTGTCATTTTTGGTAATGTTTTGTATTCTGTTTATGCCTTGTATTAGGGCTCCTAAAAAGGTTGTCCCTATTTTTTCTTCCATGATCTTTATCGTTTTAGTCTTTATGTTTAGGTCTTTGATCCACTTGGAGTTAGGTTTCTGAAATCAGGTAGAGTGAGGCCTCCCACTTTCTTCTTCTTTTTCAGTAATGCTTTACTTATCTGAGGCTTCTTTCCCTTCCATATGAAGTTGGTGATTTGTTTCTCCATCACATTAAAAAATGACATTGGAATTTGGGTCAGAAGTGCATTGTATGTATAGACGGCTTTTGGTAGAATAGACATTTTTACTATGTTAAGTTTTCCTATCCATGAGCAAGGTATGTTTTTCCACTTAAGTAGGTCCTTTTTAGTTTCTTGTAGTAGTACTTTGTAGTTTTCTTTGTATGGGTCTTTTACATCTTTGGTAAGATTTATTCCTAAGTATTTTATCTTCTTGGGGGCTACTGTGAATGGTATTGATTTGGTTATTTCCTCTTCGGTGTTCTTTTTGTTGATGTAGAGGAATCCAAGTGATTTTTGGATGTTTATCTTATAACCTGAGACTCTGCCAAACTCTTCTATTAGTTTCAGTAATTTTCTGGAGGATTCCTTAGGGTTTTCTGTGTATAAGATCATGTCATCTGCAAATAGAGATAATTTTACTTCCTCCTTGCCAATCCGGATGCCCTTTATTTCTTTGTCTAGCCTAATTTCTCTGGCTAGGACCTCTAGCACAGTGTTGAATAAGAGTGGTGATAAAGGGCATCCTTGTCTGGTTCCCCTGTTCTCAAGGGAAATGCTTTCAGGTTCTCTCCATTTAGAGTGATGTTGGCTGTTGGCTTTGTATAGATGCCCTTTATTATGTTGAGGAATTTTCCTTCAATTCCTATTTTGGTGAGAGTTTTTATCATAAATGGGTGCTGGACTTTGTCAAATGCCTTTTCTGCATCAATTGATAAGATCATGTGGTTTTTGTCTTTTGTTTTATTTATATGGTGGATTACATTAATGGTTTTTCTGATATTAAACCAGCCTTGCATACCTGGTATAAATCCCACTTGGTCATGGTGGATTAATTTTTTGATATGTTGTTGAATTCTATTAGCTAGAATTTTGTTGAGGATTTTTGCATCTATGTTCATGAGGGCTATAGGTCTGTAATTTTCTTTTTTTTGTCATGTCTTTACCTGGTTTTAGTATCAGGGAAATGGTGGCTTCATAGAATGAGTTAGGTAGTATTCTGTCATTTTCTATGCTTTGAAATACCTTTAGTAGTAGTGGTGTTAACCCTTCTCTGAAAGTTTGGTAGAACTCTGCAGTAAAGCCATCCGGGCCAGGGCTTTTTTTTGTTGGGAGTTTTTTGATTACCGTTTCAATCTCTTTTTTTGTTATGGGTCTATTTAGTTGTTCTGATTGTGTTAGTTTAGGTAGGTAGTGTTTTTCCAGGAATTCATCCATTTCTTCTAGGTTTTCAAATTTGTTAGAGTACAATTTTTTTGTAATAATCTGATATGATTCTTTTAATTTCAGTTGGGTCTGTTGTGATGTGGCCCATCTCGTTTCTTATTTGGGTTATTTGTTTCCTTTCCTGTATTTCTTTAGTCAGTCTGGCCAATGGTTTCTCAATTTTGTTAATTTTTTCGAAGAACCAGCTTTTGGCTTTGTTAATTCTTTCAATTGTTTTTCTGTTCTCTAATTCATTTAGTTCAGCTCTAATTTTTATTATTTGTTTTCTTCTGGTGCCTGATGGATTCTTTTGTTGCTCACTTTCTATTTGTTCAAGTTGTAGGGACAGTTCTCTGATTCTGGCTCTTTCATTTTTTTGTATGTGTGCATTTATCGATATAAATTGACCTCTGAGCACTGCTTTTGCTGTGTCCCAGAGGTTTTGATAGGAAGTATTTTCATTCTCGTTGCTTTCTATGCATTTCCTTATTCCCTCCTTGATGTCTTCTATAACCCAGTCTTTTTTCAGGAGGGTATTGTGCAGTTTCCAAGTATTTGTTTTGTTTTCCCTAATTTTTCTGTTATTGATTTCCGCTTTTATGGCCTTGTGGTCTGAGAAGATGCTTTGTAATATTTCGATGTTTTGGACTCTGCAAAGGTTTGTTTTATGACCTAATATGTGGTCTATTCTAGAGAATGTTCCATGTGCGCTAGAAAAAAAAGTATACTTTGCAGCAGTTGGGTGGAGAGTCCTGTATAAGTCAATGAGGTCAAGTTGGTTGATTGTTGTAATTAGGTCTTCCGTGTCTCTATTGAGCTTCTTACTGGATGTCCTGTCCTTCTCCGAAAGTGGTGTGTTGAAGTCTCCTACCATAATTGTGGAGGTTTCTATCTCACTTTTCAGTTCTGTTAAAATTTGATTTATGTATCATGAAGCCCTGTCACTGGGTGCATAAATATTTAATATGGTTATATCTTCCTGGTCAATTGTCCCTTTTATCATTATGTAGTGTCCTTCTTTATCCTTTGTGGTGGATTTGAGTCTAAAGTCTATTTTGTCAGAAATTAATATTGCTACTCCTCTTCTTTTTTGCTTATTGTTTGCTTGATGTATTTTTTTCCATCCTTTGAGTTTTAGTTTGTTTGTGTCTCTAAGTCTAAGGTGTGTCTCTTGTAGGCAGCATATAGACGGATCGTGTTTCTTTATCCAGTCTGAGACTCTCTGTCTCTTTATTGGTGCATTTAGTCCATTTACATTCAGCGTAATTATAGATATGTGTTTAGTGTTGTCATTTTGATGCCTTTTTATGTGTGTTGTTGACAATTTCATTTTTCCACTTACTTTTTTGTGCTGAGACGTTTTTCTTTGTAAATTGTGTGTTCCTCATTTTCATAGTATTTGACTTTATGTTTGCTGAGTCGTTACGTTTTTCTTGGTTTTTATTTTGAGTTATGGAGTTGTTATACCTCTTTGTGGTTACCTTAATATTTACCCCTATTTTTCTAAGTAAAAACCTAACTTGTATTGTTCTATATCGCCTTGTATCCCTCTCCATATGGCAGTTCTATGCCACCTGTATTTAGGCCCTCTTTTTGATTATTGTGATCTTTTACATATTGACTTCAATGATTCCCTGTTTTGAGCATTTTTTTAAATTAATCTTAATTTGTTTTTGTGATTTCCCTATTTGAGTTGATATCAGGATGTTCTGTTTTGTGACCTTGTGTTGTGCTGGTATCTGATATTATTGGTTTTCTGCCCAAACAATTTCCTTTAGTATTTCTTGTAGCTTTGGTTTGGTTTTTGCAAATTCTCTAAGCTTGTGTTTATCTGTAAATGTTTTAATTTCACCTTCATATTTGAGAGAGAGTTTTGCTGGATATATGATCCTTGGCTGGCAGTTTTTCTCCTTCAGTGCTCTGTATATGTCATCCCATTGCCTTCTTGCCTGCATGGTTTCTGCTGAGTAGTCTGAACTTATTGATTCTCCCTTGTAGGAGACCTTTCTTTTCTCCCTGGCTGCTTTTAAAATTTTCTCTTTATCTTTGGTTTTGGCAAGTTTGATGATAATAAGTCTTGGTGTTTTTCATTTTGGATCAATCTTAAATGGGGTTGGATGAGCATCTGGGATAGATATGCTTTCGTCTTTCATGATGTCAGGGAAGTTTTGTGTCAGCAGATCTTCAACTATTCTCTCTGTGTTTTCTGTCCTCCCTCCCTGTTCTGGGACTCCAATCACACGCAAGTTATCCTTCTTGATAGAGTCCCACATGATTCTTAGGGTTTCTTCATTTTTTAAAATTCTTTCCTCTGCTTTTTTTTCAGCTATGTTGATGTTAATTCCCTGGTCCTCCAGATTTCCCAGTCTGCATTCTAATTGCTCGAGTCTGCTCCTCTGAGTTCCTATTGCGTTGTCTAATTCTGTAATTTTATTGTTAATCTTTTGGATTTCTGAATGCTGTCTCTCTATGGATTCTTGCAACTTATTAATTTTTCCACTACGTTCTTGAATAATCTTTTGAGTTCTTCAACTGTTTTATCAGTGTGTTCCTTGGCTTTTTCTGCAGATTGCCTTATTTCATTTCTGAGGTCATCCCTGATGTCTTGAAGCATTCTGTAAATTAGTTTTTTATATTCTGTATCTGATAATTCCAGGATTGTATCTTCATTTGGGAAAGATTTTGATTCTTTTGTTTGGGGGGTTGTAGAAGCAGTCCTGGTCTGCTTCTTTATGTGGTTTGATATCGACTGCTGAATCCGAGCCATCACTAAGATATTGTAGTGATTTATTCTATAATTGCTCACTGAATCTTATCTTGTTTTGTTTTCTTTCAATATACGTGGATGGGCTACTAGATTGTGCTATCTTGATTGTTGTAGCCCTTGACTTACTTATGACCTATTACCAGCTGGTTTGGGCTGTTACCGGATATATATGCCTGAGTCCATTCACTATTCTTGAGTAGAATCTGATTTTGGGTCATCAAGTGTGTGATGCACCCTGTCACCTATCCACCTTGAGAAGTAGTGGTGATAGTTGTGTGCACCAGATTCTAGTAGCAGCTGGGGTTCACACTCCAGGGGGGGGCAGGATGCTGACAGGCTTCCCCCAAGTGTCAGTGAGGTAGGTGTGTCTCTATTCCTAAAGCACCCTGGTGGGTGGGCTCTGCAGCTGTACCTTAGGCCCCCAATGCAAGTACCTCTGCAGATTGGTAGGCGCCACCCTCCTTAGACCCCTAAGGCAGGAGGCTAGGTGGTCTGGGGGGAGCTTCAGCCCTCAGTTCCCTGTTGTGGGTCAGTGAGGCTCTGTTGAATACGCAGAGATATCAGACCTGGGAAACTTGTCTTTCCAGTAAATTCGCTAAAAAAAAAAAAATGCAGTCAGATCCCTATCAGAAATGCCTTTGCATTATAATAGCCACCTTGTTCCCTGTAGGGATGAAAGCCCGACACTGTGGATCATATATGCTTGGCTGGAGCTGGTTCTGTGTTTTTAGTCCAATTAGGGAAGGATTTTTGGTCCCTGGGTTTTTTGCGGTTGCTTCTCTCAGGCCAGAAGAATGGGTTAGGAAAAGACCAAAAAAAAAGAAAAAGAAAAAGCGTGGAGCAGTTCTCCCTCTGGCTCAGGAAATTCCAATGTTAATGAAGCCGCCTGGGGAGGGGAGGGGGGTTCAGAAAAACAGGAGAGGGTAGCACCCCGGAATATAGACAAAGTTACTTATCTTGCTTGGGATGACTGTTTTATCTGAGATTCCCAAGGGGCGTGTTGCCTGTGTGCGCTGGCTGGGTAGAGATTGCCCCCGAGGGTCAGGCCCGTGTCCCGTGCTTGAGCTGTCTCAGAAGCCACAGTCAGTTCCTCCACTGCCAGTCCAAAGCCCAGCGTCAAGGTTCCCCGGCTGGGATGCTGCACTTCTGGCTCCAAAACCAGTCGCTGCCTCCCGGGGACTTCTCCTCCCGCCAGCCGCATTGCTGCGCTGCCTGCCCTGACCGGATGGGCCCCCTCTGAGGTCAGTTCAGGGGGGTAGGGCTGCACCCCGTGTTTGTGCCCTCACAGGATGTTGTGCTCAGCTCCCCTGCGCCCAGTCCAAAGCCTGGCGCCAAGGTTACCTGACTGGGACGCTGGCTCCAGGCTCCAAAAACAGTCGCTGCTTCCCCGTAGTTTTTCGTTCATGGTCTCTGTCACTCAGGTCAACTCTTTAAATCTGTGTTTGTTGGTCAGGGTTTGTAGATTGTCATGTATGTGATCGATTCACTTGTTTTTCTGAGTCTTTGTTACAAGAGAGATCCGAGGTAGCATCTACCTAGTCAGCCATCTTGGCCCCCTTCCCACCTGGTGTTATTTAATGGTGATTACTTTGATGAATTTCCGTGATAAAAAAGCTTTTTAATCTCAAATCTTACCATGTCTCAGCCAATCTCAGAATGAGAATGGAATATGTTATTGATCTAATTGACTGCAGCCTCAGCCAACCTTAACCTTGGAGAGATATAACACAAAAAGCTTTCTTTAGAGAAAGTCCATTCTGGGTTTGAGCCTTGGGTTCAGCCCTGAATTCCTAACATCTCAAGCTGTGTCTACCAGCTTCTGGTAGCACATTTCTTCCTTCCTTCCTTCCTTCCTTCCTTCCTTCCTTCCTTCCTTCCTTCCTTCCTTCCTTCCTTCCTTCCTTCCTTCCTTCCTTCCTTCCTTCCTTCCTTCCTTCCTTCCTTCCTTCCTTCCTTCCTTCCTTCCTTCCTTCCTTCCTTCCTTCCTTCCTTCCTTCCTTCCTTCCCTCCTTCCCTCCCTCCCTCCCTCCCTCCCTCCCTCCCTCCTTCCTTCCTTCCTTTTTATAATTTTTATTGTGCTTTAAGTGAAAGTTTACAAATCAAGTCAGTCCCTCACACAAAAACCCATATACATCTTGCTACACACTCCCAATTACTCTCCCCCTAAAAAATGAGACAGCCCGCTCTCTCCCTCCACTCTCTCTTTTCATGTCCATTTCACCAGCTTCTAACCCCTTCCACCCTCTCATCTCCCCTTCAGGCAGGAGATGCCAACATAGTCTCAAGTGTCCACCTGATCCAAGAAGCTCACTCCTCACCAGCATCCCTCTCCAACCCATTGTCCAGTCCAATCCGTGTCCGAAGATTTGGCTTCGGGAATGGTTCCTGTCCTGGGCCAACAGAAGGTCTGGGGACCATGACCACCAGGGTCCTTCTAGTCTCAGTCAGACCATTAAGTCTGGTCTTATGAGAATTTGGGGTCTGCATCCCACTGCTCTTCTGCTCCCTCAGGGGTTCGCTGTTGTGTTCCCTGTTAGAGCAGTCATCGGTTGTAGCTGGGCACCATCTAGTTCTTCTGGTCTCAGGATGATGTAGTCTCTGGTTCATGTGGCCCTTTCTGTCTCTTGGACTTGTAATCGCCTTGTGTTCTTGGCATTCTTCATTCTCCTTTGATCCAGGTGGGTTGAGACCAACTGATGCATCTTAGATGGCTGCTTGCTAGAGTTTAAGACCCCAGATGCCACTCTTCAGAGTGGGATGCAGAATGTTTTCTTAATAGATTTTATTATGCCAATTGATTTAGATGTCCCCTGAAACCATGGACCCCAGACCCCTGCCCCTGCTATGCTGGGCTTCGAAGCATTCAGTTTATTCAGGAAACTTCTTTAGGTTTAGTCCAATTGTGCTAACCTCCCCTGTATTGTGCAGTAGCACATTTCTTGATGTGCTTGGCTTGGTTCCTTTCCTTAGGTTGTAGATGACATGGTGTCTTCCCCTGTGTGTCTTACTGTTTCCATGTCTGTTCTCCACTTTTATAAGACACCATTCAGAAAGGATTAGGATTCACCCTATTCCAGTATGACCGATCTGATACAACAAAACCTGTGAAAGCCAAAACCTGTGTGTGATGGGTAAGATTGTGTGTCAACTTGGCTGGGCATGATTCTCAGTGTTTTGGCAGTTGTATAATGTTGTGATCACTTCCCTGCTGAGATTTGATACGTGACCACCCCCATGATGTTGAAAGTGAGTTTCCTTGAGTGTGTGGCCTACATTGACTATGGGTGAACGTTCAGGTAGGGCTCGGGGGCTTTTGCTCATTCTGGATCCTGCAGCTGGCTCCTTTTCATCTGACATCCGGTTCTTGGGACTTGAGCTAACAGCTTACCTGTGGTCTTGCCTGCACATCTTGGGATTTGTCAATCGTCATAGCCTGTGAGCAACAACCCTGCTCTCCAACATGCCAATCTTGGGATTGCCAGCCCCTGTGGCTATGTGAATCAGGAGGAGCCTCTTTCCTGACCCATGGACTTGGGATGTTTCAACCTCTACAACCAAATGAGCCATTTCTTTGATATAAATCTCTCTCTGTATATATATTTATATGCCCTACTGGTTTTGCTTCCCTAGAGAACCCAACCTAAGACACTGTGTAAGGCAGAAACCTTTCAAAAAAGGAAAACTCAAATATTTTCCACTAATACAGAGTGGTAGAAAAGTAACACTGCACGCTGTCAAGGGCAGAAAATTTGTGAGATCCAGAAAAACAAGGCAGTCCCATCAAGTTCCAGCTCTCACAGTTTTCACTGTACTGTCTTCAAGGAAAGACCCTATTTCGCCAAACAATGTCACATGCACAGTTTCAGGGGTTAGGACTTCAACATATCTTTTTGGGGGATGCAGTTCAAGCTATAACAATATTAATTTGCATTTTTCTTAATATGAGTAAATTTGATCATCACTTCACATCTTTAAGGGTCATTGATATTTCTTTTTCCATGAACTATCTGTTCATGTTCTTTGGCATTTTTTCTATTGGGTTAATAGGAGCTCTTCATTTATAAGGGAGATCAGTCTTCTGTCTGTGTGATGGTTAAGATTGTATGTCAACTTGGATGGGCCGTGATTCTCAGTGATTTGGCAGTTATAATGTAGTTTGGCAGCTGTGTAATGACATAATCACCTCCATGATGAGATCTGCTATGAGCAGCCAGTCAGTTGAAAGAGTTTCTTTGGGAGTGTGGCCTGCATCCAATATATGTGGACTTTCTGGCAAGGCTCCTGGGTTTTTGCTCACTCTGGATCCTGCATCTAGCCTCCGGCTCTTGGGACTTGAGTTATCAGCTTACCTGCTGATCTTGGAATTCATTGGCCTCTGCAGCCTGTGAGCCAAAAGTCTGCCATCTTACCTGCCAATCTTGGGTTTGTCAGCCCCTGCAGCTACTTGAGTCAGGAGAAGCCTCCAACCTGACTGACAGACTTGGGACTTTTTCAGTCTCTACAACCCCACGAGCCATTTCCTTGATATAAATCAATCTTTCTCTCTCTTTCTCTCTCTCTATATATTATATATATATATGTATGTGTGTGTGTAGCATAAGGTAGCAATAGAAATACACAAAATACCATCACCAGTCAATCAGGTCTTAGTAACAGTGAGGTTCTGGGTGATCACGTTTGATTCCTTTTTATGATTTTGTCATAATGAGAAGTATAAGGAAGCTGGTTGGTTGATCCTAATTTCACTAGACAGAGTGGTGAAATAAAGAGATGAGTTCAGAGTCACAGCTCAAGCACTGCATTAATGACCTCAAATTTGCCATTTGTGCCTTGAAAGAAAGCCTTATTTCTTATAGTAACAAAGCTGATATTGCTGAAAACCAAACCCAGAGTCTTATTGTAACAGTAGCTGAATTACATCTCAGTTGCCAACCTCGAGAAGTGTCTAAAGTTAAAGTGAGAGCATTGATTGGGAAGAAATGGGATCCTGAGACTTGGCATGGGGACATATGGACAGATATTCAGAAAGCTGGAGACACTAAACCCCTAAATTCCATTGAATGGCTCCTGCCAACAGAACCAGCCCTCTCACTCACATCTGAAGAGGTTACTCCATCTTTGTTGGCTAAGCCACCCTCCCCCTATTAAAACCATTAGTCCCTCCACCCCCATCTGATGAGATTAACGCAGCTGTGTCTGAAGAGCCTTTGTCTGAGTCAGCCCCTGGGGAGGCATCTGAGTCATTGCCTGGGGCATCACCTCAGGCAGACTCCTTCTAAAACATTGCTGAATGTTTGAATACATCCCCACCACCCATTTTACTTCTAGACCTATAACTAGACTTAAGTCCCAGCAATCCTCAAGAGGTGAAGAAAAAAGCATGACCCAAGGAAGGTATGCTACACTCCAAAAGAACTGCTTGATTTTTCTAATATGTACAAACAGAAACCTGGGGAATATGTGTGGGAATGGCTATTAAGGGTGTGGGATAATGAGGCAAGGAACATAAAGACAGACAGTCTGAGTTTATTGATGAGCCCACTAAACACAGAGTATTCATTCAGCGTTTCAGCTCGAGAAGTTAGGAAAGGGTCTAGTGGTTTATTTGGTTGGTGTGCTGAAGCATGGATTACATGGTGGCCTACACTAAATCAAGTTGAAATAACAGACCTTCCTCGGTATATTGTAGAGGAAGGAATCCAAAAGCTTAGGGAAATTGGCATATTAGAGTGAATTTATCAAGTTAGACCCATAGACCTGCACACCTTTTACTGCAAAGGTGAGAAAAAAATTTGTGAAGGGAACCCCAACATCCTTGAAAACTGCTATGATTGCTATTTTATGTAAATCAGATTTGACAGTGGGAACTGCCCTAACTGAATAAAGACACTTAACTACAATGGGGCTGATTGGATCCCTTGGTGGTAGGAGCCAAGTGGCAGCACTCAGATGATGAAGACAAGAGTAGGGGTGGATTCTGTAATGGGCAGCAGAGTTAAAGCAGTAATCAGAATCATCTGACTCATGGATTTATGGCATTGGCTACTTAGTCATGGTGTCCCTAGGAGTGAAATATATGGAAAATATACTAAATATTTACTTGATCTGTACAGGCAGAAGAATTCTAGGTCAAGTGAAAGGCAATCTAAGTCGAATTGCCAGAATAGAGAGTCACAGCCCCTCAATCAATACCGAGACTTGAGCCAGCTTACAGACCCACAAACCCTTGAATGAACGAGAGGCTGAGTCCCCTTTAGGGAGGATTTCACTGCACTGCCAAAATTTATACTGTTAATCTTTCTTTTCAGGAGTGACTGTTCATTGGGAAAAAGGAAATAGACTTTTCAGGGATTACTGGATACTGGTTCTGAACTGACACTAATTCCAGGAGACCCAAAACATTACTGGGGCCCACCAGTCAGAGTAAGGTTTATGGAGGTCAGGTTATTAATAGACTCTTAGCTCAGGTTCAGCTCACAATGGGTCCAGTGGGTCTCCAAACCCATCCTGTAGTGATTTCCCCCGTTCCAGAATGCGTAATTGGAATAGATATACCCAGCAACTGGCAGAACCCCCATATTGGATCCCTGACAAGTAGAGTAAAGGCTATTATGGTAGGAATAGCCAAGTAGAAGCCAGGAGAACTGCCCCTACCTAGGAAAATAATAAACCAAAAGCAATACTGCATTCCTGGAGCAATTACAGGGATTACTGCCACCATTAAGAAGGTGAAGGATGTAGGGGTGATGATTCCCATCACATTCCCATTCAGCTGCTGATTTGGTCTGTAAAAAAGAACAGGTGGGGGTGACTCCAATTGTAACTGCTCTTCCAGATGTGGTTTCATTGCTTGAGCAAATTAATACATCTCCTGATACCTGGTATGCAGCTGTTGATCTAGCTAATGTGTTTTCTCCATACCTGTTTCAAAGGACCACCAGAAGCAGTTTGCCTTCAGCTGGCAAGGCAGCAACACACATTCACTGTCCTACCTCAGGGATATTTCAACTTTCCAGCATTATGTCATATTTTAGTAGGCAGGGAACTTGATCACCTTTCCCTTCCACAAGATGTCACACTGATCCATTACATTGATGACATTATGCAGACTGGACGTAGTAAGGAGTAAGTGTCAATGACTCTGGGCTTATTGATAAAACATTTGCATGCTAGAGAGTGAGAAATTAATCCAACAAAAATTCAGGTACCTTCTACCTCAGTGAAATTTCTAGGGGTCCAGTGGTATGAGGCATGTTGATATAGTCCTTCTAAAGTAAAGCATAAGTTATTGCATCCGGTCTCTCCCACAACTAAAAAGGAGGCACAATTTCTGGTAGGCCTCTTTGGATTTTGGAGGAAACATATCCCTCATTTGGGTGTGCTTCTCCAGTCTGTTTATCAAGTGACTCGAAAAGCTGCTAGTTTTGAGTGGGGCCCAGAACAAGAGAAGGTTCTGCAACAGGTTTAGACTGGCTGCCATGCAAGCCACTCTGCCACTTGGACTATATGATCTGGCTGATCCGATGGTGCTTGAAGTGTCAGTGATAGATAGAGATGCTGTTTGGAGTCTTTGGCAGCGCCCTATTGGTGAATCACAGTGCAGACCCTTAGGATTTTAGAGCAAAGCCCTGCCATCCACTGCTGATAACTACTCTCCTTTTGAGAAACAACTTTTGGCTTGTTACTGGGCCTTAGTAGAGTCTGAATGCTTAACTATGGGCTACCAAGTCACCATGTGGCCTGAGCTGCCCACCATGAACCGGTTGTTTTCTGACTCACGGAGTCATAAATCATATCCACACAGCATCACCTCGGATCAAGGGATTCACTTCACAGCAAATAAGGTGTGGCACTGGGCCCATGCTCATGGAATTCACTGGTCTTACTATGTTCCCCATCATCCTGAAGCAACTGGCTTGATAGAATGATGGAATGGCCTTCTAAAGACCCAATTACAGTTCCAGCTAGGTGGCAACACCTTGCACGGTTGGGGCAATGTTCTCCAGGAGGCTATATATATTCTCTAAACTAGCATCCAATATATGATGCTGTTTCTCCCATAGCCAGGATTCACGGTCCAGGAATCAAGGGGTGGAAATGGGAGTGGCACCACTCACTATTACCCCTAGTGATCCATTCATAAAATTTTTGTTTCCTGTCCCCACGACCTTAGGCTCTGCAGATCTAGAGATGTTAATTCCAAAGGGAGGAGTGCTCCCATCAGGAGACACAACACTGATGCCATTGAACTGGAAGTTAAGAATGCACCCAGCCACTTTGGGCTCATGCCTCTGGATCAACAAGCAAAAAAGGAAATTACTGTATTGGCTGGTGTGATCGATCCTGATTACCAAGAGGAAATCGGACTTATATTACATAATGGAAGTAAAGAAGAATATGTCTGGAAATCAGGAAATCTCTTAGGGCATCTCTTAGTACTACCATGTCCTGCGACTAAAGTCAATGGAAAACTACAGCAACCCAATTCCACATGACTACTAATGGCCCAGACCCTTCAGGAATGAAGGCTTGGTTCACCCCACCCGGCAAAGAACCATGACCAGCTAGGGTGCTTGCTGCAGGTAAAGGGAATACAGAATGAGTGATGGAAGCAGGTTGTTCAAAATACTCGCTACAACCACATGACCAGTTGCAGAAATGAGGACTGTAATTGTTAGGAGCATTTCTTCCTCGTATGTGAGCATCACATATTTTTGTTTTCTTTGCTTATAAAATACAAGATGTGTAATGGTTAAGGTTGTGTGTCAACTTGGCTGGGTCATCACCCTCAGTGATTTGATAGTCATATGATGGTGTGATCACTTCCATGATGAGATTTGATACTATGTGATCACCTCCATGATGGGATCTGCTGTGAGTAGCCAGTCAGTTCAAGTGGCCTGCATTGCATATAAGTGGATATTCTGGTAAGGCTTGTGGCTTTTGCTTGTTCTGGATCCTGCAGCTGGCTCCTGTTCATCTGACCTCCAGTTCTTGGGACCTGAGCTAGCAGCTTACCTGTGGTCTTGCCTGGCAATCTTTGGGATTCATCAGTCTTCATAGCCTGTGAACAAGAACCCTGCTCTCCAACCTGCCAATCTTGGGTTACCAGCCACTGTGGCAACATGCATCAGGAGAAGCCTGACCCACGGACCTGGGACTTTCCAGCCTCTACAACCTCATGAGCCATTTCTTTGATATAAATCTCTCTCTCTCACACATATGTATGTATTTATACTTTACTGGTTTTGCTTCCCTAGAGAAACCAGCCTAAGACAAGATGTAAACAGGTCTAGTGCATTTTAGGTTGTATGCATTTTAGTTGTATCATGTTAGGTACAAATATGACTTTATAATTGTCTTTATTTACAGATTGTATATGGTTTAAGAAGATGTGTATGGGTGCCAAGTTGACAAGGGGTGGGCTGTGATGGTTAAGGTTGTGTGTCAACTTGGCTGGACCATGATTCTAAGTGGTTTGGCAGCTTTGTAATGATGTGATCACCTCCATGATGATATCTGTTATGAGCAGCCAATCAGTTAAAAGGGAGTTTCCTTGGAGGTGTGGCCTGCATCCAATATACGTGGACTTTCTGGCATGGCTTATGGACTTTTTCTCACTCCGGATCCTGCATCTGCCCTCGAGTTCTGGGGTCTTGAGCTAGCGGTTTACCTGCCGAACTTGGGACTCATCAGCCTCCACAGCCTGTGAGCCAGCGACCTGCCGTCTTACCTGCTCATCTTGGGTTTGTCAGACCCAGCAGCTACATGTGTCAGGAGAAGTTGCCAGCCTGACTCACAGACTTGGGACTTTCCAGCCTCTACAGCTGCGTGAGCCATTTCTTTGACTTAAACCTCTCTCTGTCTCTATTTATATATGCATGCTTTACTGGTTTTGCTTCTCTAAAGAACCCAGTCTGTAATAAGAATCATGAATTTGTCTTTTGGCTTTGCATATAGTGTATTTTGCTATGTAGAGGTTTTTCCATGTAGTAGAATTATTAATCCCTTATTTTATGGTTTCATAGTCTTAATTAGAAGGACTTCCTTCTCTTCAAGTTTTGAAAGGAATTGTTCTGTATGTTCTTCTAGTACTTTCATGGTTGCAAGTGTATGGTGCAAAGTATGAATTCACCTATTATTTTTGAGAAGGCTCTCCAGTTGTCCCAAAACCATTTATTTAAAGATACATGTTTATTCTGCTGATGTGAGATGCTACCTCTATCATAATTATACTCCCATTTATATTTATTTCCCAGTATTTTATTCTGTTCTATTTGTCTGTCTATTCATGCACAAGTACTATATTGTTTTAATTATTATGACTATATAGTTTTTTATTACTCGGTAATACAAGTCTTTTATCATAGTTCTGCCTTTTGAGAGTTTTCCTGGCTATTTTTGCTTATTTTCCAAATAAATAAATAAAATCATATGTTTATTGGGATCACATTAATTTACAAACTAACTTAGGAGGAATCGTTGAGGTTTCCTGTACCTAAAAATATCTTTCTATTTGTTCAAGATTACATTTGTGTCTTTAAATATGTTTTAACTTCTTCTGAAAAAGGTTTTGCATGTTTTCTTTCTAGGTATTTATTTTTTCGCGTTGCTTTTGTAAAAGGAATTAGGAAGTTTTCTCCTTAAACATATCTTCTAACTGATTATTATTTCTATATACAAAGTATTTTGATTTATGTATATTAATTTTTATATTCTGCTACCTTACTGAATTCTCTCTAGTAATAGTAGGGAGCCCTCATGGCACAGTGGTTAAGAACTATGGCGAGCTACAGCTACTAACCAAAAGGTTGACCGTTGGAATCCACCAGGCAGGCACACCGTGGAAACTCTATGGGGTAGTTCTACTCTGTCCTACGGGGTCGCTATGAGTCTAAATCAACTTGACGACAGTGGATTTTTTGGATAGTAGTAGTAGTATAAGGAGCCCTGGTAGCACAGTGGTTAAAAGCGCTGGGCTGGTAACCAAAATGTTGGCAGCTCAAACCTACCAGCTGCTCTGGGGGAGAAAGATGTGGCAGCCTGCTTCCATAAAGATTACAGCCTTGGAAACCCTATGGGGCAGTTCTAGGATCTGCCTTATAGGTTTGCTATGAGTTGGAATTGATTCAGTGGCACTGGGTTTGGTTTTTTCATTAGTACTAGTAGTAATTTTTTAGTTGATTATCTTGGGTTTTTCAGTCATGCAATCATATCACTTTTCAATAGTGATGGCTTTACTTTCACCTGACTTTTTATGTTTTCCATTTCTTTCTATTTTCTAATTGTGTTATCTACCATACCTCCAACTAGGCAAAGGCAATGAAGAGAAAGATAAGCAGGTAGTCAGAAAGGCCATAAGAGGACTTCAGTGAAGGTACTCCTTAAGTTTGTGTTTTGTCATATTTTCTCTTCCATTACAGCCACCAATTGTGCCAGGTACAGTGCTAAACTCTTAATATACAAAACCCCATTTAATCCTATAAGAACTCTATGAGGTTTGTACTATTACCATCTCCATGTTACAGATAAGAAAACTAAGACATGCAGAGGGGAAAAAAACTTACCCAAGGTCCCAAAGAAAGCGGTGAAACTAAGGCTCATATCTAGCAAAAAAAAAAAAAACCATTGCCATCGAGTTGATTCTAACTCATAGTGACCCTACAGGACAGAGTAGAACTGCCCCATAGAGTTTCCAAGGAGTGCCTGGTAGATTTGAACTGCTGACCTTTTGGTTAGCAGTCGTAGCACTTAACCACCATGCCACCAGAGCTTCCAGATTCATATCTGAAAAAAAAAAATCTAGGTCTGTCTAATTCCAAAGAAACCACTCTTGACTGCCATGTTATTTGGGTTCACCTGAGGGTAGCACAAGAAGATCTTTGCTGAAACTTATCAGACTTTGGTCTTGCTGAAAGGAGCCCTTGTGGCACAGTGGTTAAAGTGCTCCACTGCTAACCAAAAGGTCAGTGGTTCAAACCCACCAGCCACTCTGCAGGAGAAAGATGTGGCAGTCTGCTTCCAAAGAGGTTACAGCCTTGGAAACCTTATGGGGCAGTTCTACTCTGTCCTATAGGGTTGCTATGAGTTGGAATCCTCTATGGCAATGGGTTTGGTTTTTGACTGGTCTTGTTGAGACTGCCATCTCTGAGCTGTAGTCCATGGTTTTGGCAGGATCCAGACTCCAGTTTCCTAACCAGGTTTCCTGGGCTCTCTAGGGTGTCCATGAATGGATTTCCAATTGCCCATGACGCCTGAAGTGGAGTATAATTTTGTCTTTCAACTTGTGTCTTGTAAGTGAAATCTGATGGGACAACAAAGGATGTGCATGAAAAGGGGAAATACACACAATATGTATATCTGCCATTCCTTGCTGCCCCATTTGCTTATAGCATTCTCAGTGCCCCATGAACACAGAATTCTGGTGCAACCGTAATGCATGGGAGTTCAGCGAGACTCATGTTGGTAGATGTGCACGTATCAAGAAGTAAAATAAAAATAGTTGAGTTAGTTTCATGCAGCGTTTCTATTCTCCTGGTAATAATGAAACACATATTCATGAATGAGCTACAAAACATGAATTGTGTAATGTTGGTGATTTTGCAAACAAGTTAAATGCTCTTATATTTGCATTTAAAACTGACATTGTACAATATAAAGATGAACAATAAAGTCCCCACTCATTATTTAGATTTTTAATTTTTCTGTACTTAGAACATTAAACAGCAAATAAAAAAACACCATAACAAGTAGAGAGACAGGAGGAAAAGTGAAAAAGATTTATATTTTAGCACCTTTAATGGCATTTTTTTCCCCTACTTTTTGAACAAAACCAAACCCATTGCCATCGAGTTGATTCTGACTCATAGCAACTCTATAGGACAGGGTAGAAAGGGGCCTGCATTTTCATTTTGTACTGGGCCTCACAAATTAGGTACTGTCTTAGTCATCTAGTGCTGCCATAACAGAAATACCACAAGTGGATGGCTTTAACAAAGAGAAATTTATTCTGTCACAGTCTAGTAGGGTACAAGTCCAAATTCAGGGCATAGGCTCCAGGGGAAGGCATTCTCTCTCTCAGCTATGAAGGAAGGTCCTTGTCCTCAATCTTCCCCTTGTAGAGCAGCCACTTAGGTGCAGGGACCCTGTGTCCAAAGGATGCGCTCTGCTCATGGTGCTGCTTTTTTTGGCGGTATGAGGTCCCCAACTCTGCTTGCTTCCCTTTCCTTTTATCTCTTGGGAGATAAGAGGTGGTGCAGGCCACACCCCAGGGAAAACGTTTTACATTGGATCAAGGATGTGGCCTGAACAAGGGTGTTACATTCCATCCTAATCCTCTTTAACCACAGGCAGAGATTATAATTTATAATACATTGGAAAATCACAAAAGGGGGGACAACCACACATGGCCTAACCAAGTTGACAGATATTTTTGGGAGGACACAATTCAATCCGTGACATGTACCTAGCCCTGTTTTTAACAAGCATTCTGTGTAAGTGATTCTGATGTAAGGCCAAGATTCAGAGCCACCACTGCACCTCTTAAAGTTCCTGTCACTGCTGAGACGGCAAGTGGTGCCCTCTAGTGCCTCTGGCGCCATCTAGTGATACTCAGCTACACTTCGTAGGGTAGTAGCCTGCTGTGTGAGCTCTGGTGGTCTTGCTGCCTGACACTACTCTGGGGCTTAAAATAGCATGGAAATCTTAGCTCTTGGGCACTAACAAAGTTGCTTATGCATAAAAATATTGCTGCTGAATGGCAGCAACTATGCTCTCTGTCCCCAGAACCCAATGGAATATTTGGCACATCTTAGGTGTGCACTAGTATTTTCCAAGTGTAAGACAGTGAAACTCCTTTGTAGGGCTTGTGTGGAGGGACAAGACTCACATCATTGGCATCTCCGTCAGGATTTTTCTTCACAGGGCTATGATATGACCCATAATACATATGAATCAGTAAACATAACAGTTTCCTGAAGAAATTCTACTATTAAAATAATTGTGACACTGTAGTGTAATGGAAGTTTCTAAAAACAAATGACTAGGAATCCTTTATAGTTGTGTAAGTCCACAGAGTATTTTCCTGTACTTCATCTCCCTTGAAATTATCTCTGTAAGGTAGACAATGTACTGGTTGGAGCAGGTGAGAGACTTGCAGAATCTGGTGTTTTCCTGGGGCAAGAGGTTGGACTAATGGAAGATTGAGAACTGTTGTAGCATCATAGAGGGTAGCAACAGCTGCAGGAAGTAGGAAATTCTTGGGTAGTACTAGGAAATATAAACCAAACTGGTTGCTGTTGAGTCAGTTCTGATTCATGGTGACTCCTTGTGTGTCAGAGAAGAACTGCAGTCCATAGGGTTTTCAATGGCTATAATCTTATGGAAGTAGATTGCCAGGCCTTTCTTCTGCAGTACCACGGGGAAGATTCAAAGCACCAACCTTTCAATTAGTAGTCGTGCACAAGCCATTTGTACCACACAGGGAACATGTAGGAGATACAGTCCAGTAATAAAAGATTCAAGCTACTCTGTAAGTATCTTGACCTGCTACTAAAAAGTTGATGCAAGCTGCTTTCTACTTGTGTTTTCACCTTGTTTGATTTTCATTTACCTATCATTCAGTGCTCTTTGGTAAAAAAAAAAAAAAGTCTCCATGATCATGTATTATGGGATTTTCAAATTCAAGAAATATGTTGAAAGACTTAAATCCATCCCATGTTCAGGTGGGAATATCCTGAATTACCTTAAATATAAGGATCTATTTTGTTCACAATCTTGCTTGCTGAAGGTGAAGAGGACTTGAAGCACTTATTGATGAAGATCAAAGACTAAAGACTTCAGTATGGATTACACCTTAATATAAAGAAAATAAAATCCTCACAACTGGACAAATAAGCAACATCATGATAAATGGAGAAAAGATTGAAGTTGGATCCACAATCAATGCCCATGGCAGCAACAATCAAGACATCGAACAATGTATTGCATTGGGAAAATCTGCTGCAAAAGACCTCTTTAAAGTGTTAGAAAGCAAAGATGTCACTTTAAGGACTAAGGTGTGCCTGACCCAAGCCATGGTATTTTCAGTCACCTCATATGCACGTGAAAGCTGGACAATTAATAAAGAAGACCAAAGAAGAATTGACACCTTTGAATTATGGTATTGGTGAAGAATATTGAATATACCATGGAGTGCCAGAAGAATGAACAAATCTGTCTTGCAAAAAGTACAGCCAGAATGCTTCTTAGAAGCAAGGATGGCAAGACTTCATCTCACATACTTTGAACATGTTATCAGGAGGAATCAGTCTCTGGAGAAGAACATCATGCTTGGTAAAGTAGGAAAAAGAGAAAGATCCTCAATGAGGTGGATTGACACAGTGGCTGTAACAATGGGTTCAAGCATAACAACGATTGTGAGGATGGCACAGGACCAGGCAGTGTTTCATTCTGTTGTACACAGGGCCGCTATGAGTCAGAACTGACTCGATGGCACCTAACAACAACATTTTCTTCTTGAAGATATAATAAGAAGGATTTTTAAGAATAACATGTAATAATTTATTTTACTTGTCTATTTATTAGCTTATGGACATTTGGATTGTTTTGGCTATTGTGAATAACGTTGCTGTAGACATTCATGTACAAGTTTTTGTGTGGACATGTTTTCACTTCTCTTGAGTATATATCTAGAAGTGGAATTGCTAGGTCATAAACACTCCATGCTTAACTTTTTAAGTTTTAAGCTTTCTGAAGTGGCTACATCATTTTTTATATTTCTACCAGCAGTGTATGAGTGTTCCAATTTCTCCACATCCTTAGCAACACAAATTATTATCTTTTTCATTATAGACATCCCAGTGCGTGTGATTGGACCCCTCCTGGCACAGTGATTAAGAGCTTGGCTGCTAACCAAAAGGCTGGTGGTTCAGATCCACCAGCCACTCCTTTGAAACCCTACAGGGCAGTTCTACTCTATCCAGTAGGGTCGTTATGAGTCTGAATCGACTTGACAGCAATGGGTTGAGTGTGAAGTGGTATCTCATTGTGACCTTGATTTGCATTTCCCTGATGACAAATGATATTGAGCATCTTTTCATGTACTTCTTGGTCATTTGTATAGCTTCTTTGGAGAAATGTCTATTCAAGTCTTTTGCCCATTTTTACATTGGATTATCTCTTTGTTGTTGAATTGAAATAGTTCTTTATATATTCTAGATACTAGACCCTTATCAGATGTGCAAATATTTTCTTCCATTCTGTGGGTTGTCTTTTTACTCTCTTTGCAGTGTCTTTTGATGCAGAAGAGTTTTCCATTTTACTAGAGTCCAATTTCTCTATTTTTTGTTGCTCATGCTTTTGCCACCATATCTAAGAAGCCATTACCAAATCCAAGGACATGAAGATTTATTCCGATGTTGTCTTCTAAGAGTTTTGTAGTTTTAGGTCCTACATTTAGGTCTTTGATCCATTTTTGAGTTAATTTTGTATGTAGCATGGGGTAGGGGTTCAAAGTCATTCTTTTGCATGTGGATATCCCATTATCCCAGCACCATTTGTTGAAAAGGCTATTATTTCCTCCACCAAATTGTTTTGGCACCCTTGTCAAAATTCAATTGACCATAAATGTGAGAGTTTATTTCTGGATTCTCAAATCTATTTCATTGATGTATATTTCTATCCTTATGCCAGAACTGCACTCTCTTGATTACTGTAACTTTTCATAATCCGTTAAAAAGTGGAAACTGTGAGTCTTCCTATTTTGTTCTTCTTTTACGAGACTGTTTTGAGTCTCTTGAATTTCCATATGAATTTTAGGATCAGCTTGTAAATTTCTGCAAAGAAACCAACTGGAATTGTGTTGAATCTGTAGATCATTTTGGGAAGTATTTTCATTTTAACAATATTAAGTCTTCCAATCTATGAACATGGGGTTTCTTTCCATTTATTTAGATCCTTTAAAAATGTCTTTCAACAATGTTTTGTGATTTTCAGAGTATAAGTTTTGTATTTTGTTAAGTTTATTCCTAGGTATTTTATTCTTTTTGATGCTACTGCATATGGAATTTTCTAAAGTTCATTTTTGAATTATCATGGTTTACTTTTTAAAGTTTAGTTAAAATAGAAGATATCTATAGAAAAGTATACAAATCTTAAGTGTACAGCTTGATGAATTATCACAAGTAAACATGCCTAAATATCTACCTCTGTGATATTCAAGAAATAGAACATTACTAGCACCTCAAAACCCTATTGTATCGCCTTCTAATCACCTCTCACCCTCTCTTCTCTCCAACGGTAATTTCTATTCTGATTTCTAATATCCCTATTTTTAACTTCATATAAATGGAATCATACAGTATGTATTATTTTATCAACATTGTTTGTGAGATTCATCCATGTCATTGCATGTAAGATTCATTTATTCATTTTCATTATTGCATAGTATTCTGTTGTATGAATATGCCATGATTTATTTATCCACTCTACTGTTGATGGACTTTGTTGTTGCTTTTAGTTTGAGTTTATTTTAAAATAATGCCACTGTGAACATTCAAGTAAATGCCTTTTGGTGAATATATGTTTGTGTTTTCCTTGGTGTAAATTTAGGAGTGGACTTGCTGGATTATAGGGAAATGCATATGGTCAGCTCTAGTAAATACTGCCAAACAGTTTTCCATAATGGTTGTACCAAT
Organism: Elephas maximus indicus; assembly: GCF_024166365.1. Taxonomy (NCBI): domain Eukaryota; kingdom Metazoa; phylum Chordata; class Mammalia; order Proboscidea; family Elephantidae; genus Elephas; species Elephas maximus. Next base: position 43,580,696 of record NC_064827.1, on the reverse strand, counting down.
TTATATTTTTAGCAGCAATGCATGGAATTTCCAGTTGCTTCAGATCCTTATCACCACTGGGCATTCAGTCTTTTTAATTTTAGATTTTCTGGTAGGCATATAATCATATCTCATTGTGGTTTTAATTACTTGTACTTCTGTGATTACTAATAAGGTTTAGAACTTTATCATTTGTTTATCAGCCATTTAGATATCTTTTTCTTTGAAGTGCCTATTCAAGTCCCTTTCCCATTTATCTGTTGGGTTATCATTTTCTTATTGATTTGTAGAAGTTCTTTATGCATTCTGAATGCAGTCTATTTATTGGTTAAATATATTGCATATATCTTTTCCCCTTCTGTGGCTTGCCTTTCCACTCTCTTTATGGTGTAGTTTGATGAGTAAAAAGATCTCGATTTTAATATAGTCCAGTGTATCAATTTTTTTCTTTATGATTAGTGTTTTTTGTGTCCTGTTTAAGAAAATTTTCCTGTCCTCAAGGTCATGAAGATATTGTCCTAACTTCCAGCCAACATGGCACCATAGAAGAACCACGCTGTCCCTCCACAGCAAAGACCCAAAAAACTAAGTAAAACAAACGCCATTCCTGGAACCTGAAGTGTCAAATGAAGAGATGAGAACTCAGCCAAACACCAAATGGAATAAGGACTGACATAGGACAGAGAGCAAGAAGAGGTATGTGTGGAGGGCCCCTTTCAGCTAACACAGCACAGATCCGCCATCTTGGACTCCTGTTGGGAATCAGCGAACAGGCAGCATGGGAAAGCAGCTTCATGGAGCTCCCAGCAGGAGACAGAGCATCCAGTAACCAGCAGTACATGCTTTCCCACCCATCATTCTCTCCTCACTGCTCTACCTCCGAGCTTCCTGGCTGGATGCACTGGCTTGGCTGGCTGGGAAGTGCAGCATCCGTGCTGCTTGGATTCACCCCGTCTACACTGCAGATCGGCAGATAGGGAGTATGGGAAAGCAGCTTCACGAAGTTCCCAGCAGGAGATAGAGCACCCAGTAAAGAATGATATATGCTTTACTTTATCCGCTCCCGCTCGGCCTCCTCTGCTTCCCGCCAGCTGCAGCCTCTTGGCCAGGAGGCAACTGCATTGGCCTCAGGCCGCTTGGGTTCGCCCTGTCCACACGTGCCGGCCCCCTCAGCTGGTGCTGGTTCTTTCCATTTCTTTTGGTTTATTCCCTTCCTCCCGCTACCTGCCCTCCTTTCTCTCGAACACGTAGCTCTGTGTGCCGTCATTGCTTCTTCTTGAAAGGCTGTGAAGCCACACTTGACTGGGGAACCACTCCCCTGGCCCATCACACCACACTGGTGGGATCCCTGGGGCATTTTTTTTTTTTTTTTGCTTGTTTTGTTTTGTTCTGTCTTGTTTGTTTTTTTTCTTTCCATGGCTTGGGAGCCCCTTCTGGCCGGGCTGCACTGCACAGCTTAGGAGCCACTCCCCCAACCTGTGCAGCAATGTAGGTAGGATCCCTGGGGCATTTATTTTTTTCTTTCTTTTTTTTCTTTTCTCTTTTTCCCTTTCTTTCTTCAATTCTCAGTTTTCGTCTCTCTATAATTACCTTCTTTTCCTCTCTCCTGAATACCTGGTGCTGTATGACATCTATACCCCCTCTAGACAGGCTATACTGCACAGCCTGGGAGCCACTTCCCCAGTTTTTGTGGCCCCACCGGAGGGCTTTCTGGGGGCTTTTATTCTCTCTCTCTCTCTTTTTTTTTTTCTTTCCTATTTTTATCTACTTTTTTTTTCTTTTTCCCTTTTTCTTTCTTTTTTTTTTCTTTCTGCATTTCTTGTTTCTCATCTGTCCACTCCAATGACAAGAACCCTTAGCACTCTTTTTTTGTTTGTTTGTTTGTTTGTTTGTTTGTTTGTTTTGGCTCCTGTTTCTTTCTCCTCTTTCCCATACCCCTATTAGCTCTACACATCACAACCTCCCCCCTCTTTCCTGCCTACCTGCACCATGTGCTGTACAACATCACATCCCCAAGCAGCACAGGCACAGCCTACCAGAACCTGCCCAGCACTGATTCCTGGCCTGCCCTGTCAGCCCTAGCACATGCCACAAACAACCCATCCCAGACCCTCCCCTTGAGCTGGACCTGCACTGCTGCACCGTAGTTGAATGACTGGCCCTGCCCATTGGGCAAGGAGGTGAAAAGTATCATGACTACAGATGAGCAAACAACAAAGAACACACAGCCCACCTGCTCAGACATAACCAAATAAAACAAAAAAGCAGGATGAAGAAGACAAATCTACAATCAAGAAAAGAACTACTGAATGTCCCAAAGACAGCAGACAATATCAAAACATATTAAAAAACAGGACAGAATGGTTCTAGTAGGCGTCCAAAATAAAACACCAGATGAGTTTCCAGTAGAAGAAGAGGCACTAGAACTACCTAACAGGGAATTCAAATCTCTAATATTCAGAGCAATACAAGAGTTGAAGCAAAAAGCAAACAAAAAATGAGGAAAAAATAGACAAATTTATGGAAAAGGTAGACAAATTCATGGAAAATACAGACAAAAAAATGGAAGAATTCAGGAAAACAATAGAGGAACAAAATGCCAAAATAAATTCACAACTATAAATCATATAAAAACAACAATTAGAAATCTAAAAGATAAACAAGATTTCAGAAATGGGCAGTGTCATAGAAGGGCTGAGGAGTGGGTTTGAAATGATAGAAGGCAAGATCAGTGAAATTGAAGACAAACACTTGGATACAACTTTGTTTGCAGAAAAATCAGAAGAAAGAACAAAGAAAAATGAAGAAACCCTGAGAATTATATGGGATAAAATCAAAAGTGAAAATTTGGGAGTGATCGAAGTTCCAGAACAGGGAGGGAAAAGGGAAAACACAAAGAGGATCACTGAAGAATTGCTGACAGAAAACTTCCCTAGCATCCTGAATGATGAAAAGCTGACCATCTAACAAGCTCAATGAACCCCATATAGGATAGACCACAATAGAAAAACACCAAGACATATCATAATCAGACTTGCTAAAACTAAAGACAAAGAAAAAATCCTCAGAGCAGCTTGAGAAAAACAAAAAGTCACATATAGAGGAGAAACAATAAGACTAAGCTCTGATTATTCAGCAGAAACCATGTAGGCAAGAAGGCAATGGGATGACCTATGTAAAACCTTGGAAGGAAAAAATTGCCAACCAAGAATAATATATCCGGCAAAACTTTCATTCAAATATGATGGTGAAATTAGGACATTTTCAGATAAACAGAAATTAAGGGAATATGTAAAAACCAAACCAAACTTACAATTACTAAACAAACAACATCAGATCACAGACCAAATATAGGATGCAGGATTGTACCAGCCAGATACCAACCTAGGAAGTGGATTCTCAAGGGCTATCCAAAACCAAAAGAATTGCAACAGGGAACCAGAGAGGTTAATCTGTAAATGACAACAACATCAGAACAATAAAAGAGGGAATAAACAGTATAGTTATAGAACTTTCTACTGGAGAGGAATGCAAGGCAATGCCAAGTAATAATAGACTGGGTCAAACCTAGGAAGATAAGGGTAAATTTCAAAATAACCACAAAGAAAGTTAACAAACCTACTCACCAAAATAAAGAAGAAAAACATAAAGTCTCAATAAAAACAAAATCTACAAAAAAATTAAAAAGAAATCCACAGACAAAAGGAACTCAGCAAAGGAGAGTAAAAGAACAAAGAAAATGTTAGCACCGCAAAAAAAAAGCACTACAAGATGAGCACAATAAACTCACACGTATCAATAGTTACGCTAAATGTAAATGGCCTAACGGCACCCATAAAGAAACAGAGAGTGACAGATAGATTAAAAAAAACAGGATCCATCAATATGCAGTCTACAAGAGACACACCTTAGAAAGATGTAAATTTATTAAAAATCAAAGGATGGAAAAAATATACCAAGCAAACAGCTACCAAAAAAGAGCAGGAGTGACAATACTAATCTCAGATAAAATAGACTTTAAAACAAAATCCACTATAAAAGATAAAGAAGGGCACTATATAATGATTAAAGGGATGATCCATCATAAATATTATTAACCATAATAAATATCTACACACCCAGTGACAGGGCTCCAAAATATATAAAACAAACTCTGACAGCACTGAAAATAGAAATTGACAGTTCCACGATAATAGTAGGAGACTTCATTCAACATGCCACTCTCGGTAAAGGACAGAACATCTAGAAAGAAACTCAGCAAAGATACAGAAGAGCTAAAGAGCACAATCAGCCAACTTGACCTCATAGACATATACAGAACACTCCACTCAACAGCTGCAAAGTACACATTCTTTTCCAGTACACATGGAACGTTCTCCAGAATAGACCACAACTTAGGCCACAGAGCAACCCTCAACAAAATCCAAAACATTGAGATAATACAAAGTATCTTCTCTGACCACAATGTCATCAAAGTAGAAATCAACAACAGGAAGAGTAAGGAAAAAAAATCAGTTACATGAAAACTGAATAACACCCTGCTTAAAAACCACTGAGTAATAGAAGAAATCAAAGATGGAATCAAAAAATTCCTAGAATCAAACGAGAATGAAAACACATCATACCAAAGTCCTTGGGCAGGGACTGGAAAGCGGGAGGGAACAGGAAAGCTGGTAATAGGGAACCCAGGGTTGAGAAGGGAGAGTGTTGACATGTTGTGGGGTTGTTAACCAGTGTCATACAGTAATGTGTGTACAAACTGATGAGAAACTAGTTTATTCTGTAAACCTTCATCTAAAGTTCAATTTAAAAAAAAAAAAAGATATTTTCCTATGTTATATTCTAGAAGCTGTATAGTTTGTTGTCACCACCCTAAAGAAACAGGATAGATCCCTACTCAAAATTTGGTTCAGATGTTGAGACAGATGGTGCCACACACACACACCAGAGGGTATGAAAAGGTTTAATTACTTACATAATTGAGGTCTCTAGGTAGAGCAAATCAGGCCTCAAAAACAGGTCTGATATGACTTAAGAGAGCAAAGAAAGGAAACTGGCTTGGAGTTTTTATTGTGGTAAGCAATGGGGCCAAAGTTAGGGTTCCCATGTGTGTGCAAAGCCTTGAGTAGTTTGAATCTCCTGATGCCAAAGGAGAAAGGAGTTGGGCTTACTTTATCAGCTTGCCCACATGTGGGCTCAAGGAAAAGAGAGGGATGAGGTTTAAAAAGCTTCTAGTAGTCAAACATCAAAAAATGAAGTCAAACTATTTATGTGGTTTTACCTTTATCAAACTGTCCATCTGGAGTAGAATTTTGTGTATAGTGTGAGGTAGAGGTCATTTCATTTTTTTACCTATGGATATCCAAATGATCTAGCTGCATTTATTTAAAAGATTCTTCCTTTCTCTACTAATCTGCAATACCACATTGGTCATAAATCAACTGTCCATATATGTATAGGTCTGTTTCCTTACTCTCTTCTGTTCCACTGTTAGTTTGCCTATTCGCCCAGTGGGATTACATTATCTAATTACTATAGCTTTAGTATATGTTTTAATTTCTGATAGATGATCCTCTTTGTTCTTCTTCAAGATTGTCTTAATATTCTTGGTTATTTTCATTTCCATACATTATAGAATGATACTGTAAATTTTCACCAAAATTTACATTTATTTTGTAATATACATATTGGAGCTCTGTGCTATCAGGGCTCCAATGTGTGTGTGTGTGTGTGTGTATATATATATATATATATATATATATGTATGTATGTATGTTGTTGGAGCCCTGGTGGTGTAGTGGTTAAGAACTTGGCTGCTAACTAAAAGATTGACAGTTCAAATCCACCAGCTGCTCTTTGGAAACCCTATGGGCCAGTTCTACTCTGTCCTGTAGGGTCGCTATGAGTCAGAACCAACTTGATGGCACCTAACAGCAACAACAACATATATGTTGTTAGGTACCATGGGTGTTGATTATGGATCCAAGTAAATGAAATCCTTAACAACTTCAATCTTTTATCCATTTATCATGATATTGCTTATTGTTCTCGTCGTAAGGATTTTTGTTTTCTTTATGTTAAGGTGTAACCCATACTGAAGGCTATTATGTTCGACTTTTATCAGTAAGTGCTTCAAGTCCTCTTCACTTTCAGCAAGCAAGATTGGGCCATCTGAATATCACAGGTTGTTAATGAGTCTTCCACCAATTCTGATGCTACATTCTTCTTCATATAGTCCAGCTTCTCGACTTATTTGCTTAGCATACAGATTGAATAAATGTAGTGAAAGGATACAACCCTGACACACACCTTTCCTAATTTTAAAACACTCAGTATCCGCTTGTTCTGTTCGTACAACTGTCTCTTGGTCTATTTACGGATACTGCATGAACAAAATTAAGTGTTCTGGAATTCTCATTCTTCACAATGTTATCCATAAATTGTTATGATCCACACAGTCTAATGCCTTTGCATAGTCAATAAAACACAAGTAAACATCTTTCTGGTATTCTCTGCTTTCAGCCACAATCCATCTGACATCAGCAATGATATCCCTCATTCCACGTCCTCTCCTGAATCTGACTTGAATTTCTGGCAGTTTCCTGTCATCAATATACTGCTGCAAAGATTTTTGAATGATCTTCAGCAAAATTTTACTTGTGCGTGATGTTAATGATACTGTTCGATAATTTCTGCATTCTGTTGGATCACATTTCATTGGAATGGGCACAAATATGAATCTCTTCCAGTCGATTGGCCAGGTAGCTGTCTTCCAAATTTCTTGGCATAGACAAGCGAGCACTTCCAGTGCTGCATCAGTTTGTTGAAACATCTCAACTGGTATTCTGTCAGTTCCTGGAAGCTTGTTTTTCACCAATGCTTTCAGTGCAGCTTGGGCTTCTTCTCTCAGTGCCATTGCTTCTTGATCATATGCTACTGCCTGAAATGACTGAATGTCGACCAGTTCTTTTTGGCACAGCGACTGTGTATTCCTTCCATCTTCTTTTGATGCTTCCTGCATCATTCAATATTTTGTCCATAGAATCCTTCAAAATTGCAACTCAAGCCTTGATTTTTTTCTTCAGTTCTTTCAGCTTGAGAAATGTCAAGTGTGTTCTTCTCTTTTGGTTTTCTAACTCTAGGTCTTTGCCCATATCATATTTTACCTTGGCTTCTTGAGCTGCCCTTTGAAATCTTCCATTCAGCATTTCTTTCATCATTTCTTTCATTAGCATTAGCTACTTTACATTCAAGAGCAAGTTTCCAAGCCTCTTCTGACATCCATTTTGGTCTTTTCTTTCTTTCCTGTCTTTTTAATGACCTTTTGCTTTCTTCACATGTGATGTCCTTGATGTCATTCCGTAACTCGTCTAGTCTTCAGTCATTAGTGTTCAATGAGTCAAATCTGTTCTTGAGATGGTCTCCAAATTCAGGTGGGATATACTGAAGGTTGTATTTTGGCTATCATGGACTTGCTTTAGTTTTCTTCAGCTTCAACTTGAACATGCATATGAATAATTGATGGCCTGTTCTGCAGTCAGCCCCTGGCCATGTTCTGACAGATGATATTGAGCTTTTCCGTTGTCTTTATGTACAGATGTAGTCGATTTGATTCCTGTGTTTTCCATCTGGTGAGGTCCATGTGTATAGTAGCCATTTATGTTGTTGAAAAAGGTATTTGCAATGAAGAAGTCATTGGTCATGCAAAATTCTATCAGGTGATCTCCAGTGTTGTTTCTGTCACCAAGGACATATTTTCCAACTATCAATCCTTCTTCATTGCTTCCAACTTTCACATTCTAAACATCAGTAATTATCCATGCATCTTGATTGAATGTTTGACCAATTTCAGACTGCATAAGTTGGTAAAAATCTTCAATTTCCTCATCTTTGGCATTAATGGTTGGTTCATAAATTTGAATAATAATCATATTAATTGGTCTTCCTTGTAAGTGTATGGATATTATCCTATCACTGACAGCATTGTACTTCAGGATAGATCTTGAAATACTCTTTTTGACGATGAACACAACGCCATCCCTCTTCAATTTGTCATTCTCGGCATAGTAGACCATATGATTGTCCGATTCAAAATGGCCAATACCAGTCCATTTCAGCTCACTAATGCCCAGGATATCCATCTTTATGCATTCCATTTCACCTTTAATGAATTCCAGTTTTCCTACATTCACACTTCATATATTCAACGTTCCAATTATTAACGGATGTTTGCAACTGTTTCTTCTCATTTTGGGTCATGCCATATCAGCAAATGAAGGTCTCGAAAGCTTGACTCCATCCGTGTCATTAAGATTGACTCTACTTTGAGGAGGCAGCTCTTCCTCAGTCATATTTTAGGTGCCTTCCAATCTGCAGGGCTCATCTTCCAGCACTATATCAGACAGCATTTCACTGCTATTCATAAGGTTTTCACAGGTTAACATTTTTCAGAAGTAGACTACCAGGTCCTTCTTCCTAGTCTGCCTTAGTTTAGAAGCTCTGCTGAAACCTGTCCAGCAAGGGTGACCCTGCTGGTATTTGAAATACCAGTGGCAAAGCTTCCAGTCACACTTAATATAGATATATATATATCTATATATATCGATATATATCGATATAGATAGATAGATAGATAGATAGATAGATAGATAGATAGATAGATAGATAGATAGATAGATAGATAGATAGATAGATAGATAGATAGATAGATAGATAGATAGATAGATAGATAGATAGATAGATAGATAGATAGATAGATAGATAGATAGATAGATAGATAGATAGATAGATAGATAGATAGATAGATAGATAGATAGATAGATAGATAGATAGATAGATAGATAGATAGATAGATAGATAGATAGATAGATAGATAGATAGATAGATAGATAGATAGAAGTGTTCAGCTGCTAACTAAAAGGTCAGCGGTTCAAATCCATCAGCCACTCCTTGGATACCCTATGGGACAGTTCTACTCTGTCCTATATGGTCAGATGGCAACAGATTTGGTTTTATCAGTTTACATACATATATATATATATGTTTGTTGTTAGGTGCTACCAAGTCAGTTCCCACTCATAGTGACCCTATGCACAACAGAATGAAGCACTGCCCAGTCCTGTGCCATCCTCACAATCATTGCTATATTTGAGCCCACTGTTACAGCCAATGTGTCAATCCATCTTGTTGAGGATCTTCCTCTTTTGCACTGACCCTCTTGCACTGACCCTCTGCTTTACCAAGCATGATGTTCTTCTCCAGGGCCAATCCCTCCTGATAACATGTCCAAAGTATGTGGGACAAAATCTGGCCATTCTCTCTTCTGAGGAGCATTTTGGCTGTACTTCGTACAAGACAGATTTGTTTGTTCTTCTGGCAGTCCATGTATTCAGTATTCTTCACTGACACCATAATTCAAATGGATCAATTCTTCTTCAGTCTTCCTTATTCATTTTCCAGCTTTCACATGCATACGAGGCAATTAAAAATACCACAGTGTTATGGATTCAATTGTGTCCCCCAAAAATGTGTGTGAACTTGGCTAGGCCATGATTCCTAGTATTGTGTGGTTGTCCACCATTTTGTGATCTGATGTAATTGTCCTATGTGTTGTAAATTCTAACCTCTATGATATTGAGAGAATATTAGAGGTAGTTATGTTAATAAGGCAGGACTCAATCTATAGGATTAGGTTGTGTCTTGAGTCAAACTCTTTCGAGATATAAAAGAGAGAATCCCGCAGAGAGGAGAGGGACCTCATTACCACCAAGCAAGAAGAGCCAGGAGTGGAGCATGTCCTTTGGACCCGGGTTCCCAGTGCTGAGAAGCTCCTAGACCAGGGAAAGATTTATGACAAAGACCTTCCCTTAGAGCCAACAGAGAGAGAAAGACTTCTGCTGGAGCTGGCATCATGAATTTGGATTTCTAGCCTCCTAAACTGTGAGAGAATAAACTTCTGTTTGTTAAAACCATCTACTTGTGGTATTTCTGTCACAACAGCACTAGATAACTAAGACATATGGCTTGGGTTGGGCACACCTTAGTCCTCAAGGTGTCATCTTTGCTTTTCAACACTTTAAAGAAGCTGTGATGGTTAAGATTGTATATCAACTTGGCTTGGCCATGATTCTCAGTGTTCCAGCAGTTGTATAATGTGATCACTTCCCTGTTGATATCTGATATGTGATCATCCCCGTGATGGAATCTGCTGTGAGTAGCCAATCAGTTGAAGGTGAGTTTCCTTGGGCATGTGCCCTGCATTGAGTGTAGGTGGACATTTAGGCAGGGCTTGGGGGCTTTTGCTTGTTCTGGATCCTGCAGCTGGCTCCTGTTCATCTGACCACCAGTTCTTGGGACTTGAGCTAACAGCTTACCTGCAGTCTTGCCTGCCGATCTTGAGATTTGTCGATCTTCACAGCCTGAGAGAAACAGTCCTGCTCTCCAGCTTGCCAGTCTTGGGTTCGCCAGCCCCTGTGGCTCCATGAATCAGGAGAAGCCTCTTTTCTGACCTGCAGACTTGGAACATTACAGCCTCTGCAACCACGTGAACCATTTCCTTGATATAAATCTCTCTACATATATATGGAAACTCTAGTGGCACAGTGGTTAAGAGCTGCAGCTGCTAACCAAAAGGTTGGCAATTTGAACCCACCAGACATTCCTTGGAAACCATATGGGGCCATTCTACTCTGTCCCATAGGGTCGATATGAGTCAGAATCAACTTAGCGGCAACAGGTTTGGTTTTTGGTTTTTATGTATATATATTTTTATATGCTTTACTGGTTCTGCTTCTCTAGAGAACCCAGCCTAAGACAGAGGTCTTTTGCAGCAAATTTGCACAATGCAATACATCATTTGATTTCTTGACTGCTGCTTCCATGAGCATTGGTTGTGGATCCAAGTAAAATGAAATCCTTGACAACATGAATATTTTCTGTTTATCATGATGTTGCTTGTTGGTCCAATTGTGGGGATTTTTGTTTTCTTTATGTTGACGTGTAATCCATAGTGAAGGCTATAGTCTTTGATCTTCATCAATAAGTGATTCAAGTCCTCTTCAGTTTCAGCAAGCAAGGTTGTGTCATCTGTACAATGCAGGTTGTTAATGAGTCTTTTTCCAATCCTGAAGCCCCATTCTTCTTCATATAGTCCAGCTTCTCAGATTATTTGCTCAGCATACAGATTGAATAACTATGATGGAAGGATACAACCCTGGCATACACCTTTCCTAATTTTAAACCAGTATCCCCTTGTTCTGTTCAAATGACTGCCTTTTGGTACAGGTTCCTCATGAACACAATTAAGAATGGAATTCCCATTCGTCACAATGTTATCCATAATTTGTTATGATCCATGCAGTCAAATGACTTTGCATAGTCAGTAAAACACAGGGAAATATCTTTCTGTATTCTCTGCTTTCAGCCAAGATCTACCTGACATCAGCATGAGATCCTTCGCTCCATGTCCATAGAAGTATTTTTGAATATGAACATACTACCATACTACTACAGAAGTACAGTAGCATATTCATATTTTAAAAAATACACTCACAACTGTACCCCCCTAACAAACACTATCAGTTGAGGGTAATTCTTTCTGGATTTTTTTTTCTAATGCATACAATTGGGTATACATTTTTACACAGCTACAGTCATGGTGCTCAAGTAATTTCACATGCTGGTTTTTAACTTAACCTTATCCCATCAGTATTTTACCTAAATACTTCTTATTATAAATATCTATTTTTTCCAAAATCTCTTAAATTCCTTTTTTTTTTTGGTTCTCCCAGGAGAAGACCCACAGCTACTTCTTACACCCTAGTGAAGCAGCTAGCCTATGCAAAATCAAGCTGAGTAGTGGGTAGAAAATAGAGTAGCCCACTCTGCTGGTCCTCTTGCATCATGGCTCACCAGGCTTGGCCAATGGAACTGTGGAGTCAGAAGCCAGATATGGGGGAGCAAGGAATAGGAGGTCTTATCAGAATTAACAATACCCCAGCTGTATTCTAGCTCCCTCCTGCCCTCTCCTCTGTTCTGAGCCATGCATGTTAATCTGGCAGCTGGCTGATCTTTGCTCCAATACCTCCTCTGCTTCAGTGTGTTCAGTACCCACCCTGATCCTTTAGCATCTGGCCCAGCAACGACGCTAGCTTTTGTCCAAGCCTGCTAGTTAGGGGATGGGCTTTTTCTTTTCTCCTGTGCTAATTCATTTTTGTCAAGTTGGGCCTAACACCTGGCTTCTTACTCAACACCTGTCTGGCTGGTTGAGCAGGTGATTAATGAATATGTCATGGGACTGGATAAAAAACGCCAAATCATGACAGATGATATCCTTTATCTCCTCCATCTACTAGTAATGTTCCTGTGCCAAAGATTACCCTATTTTGGCAGGACCTGTTCTTTAGAGCAGTGGTTCTTCACTTTTTTCCGCCCTGATATATTTGACAAACGATATTAAAATACTCAATGTACTCCAGTGCACAATTTCCAGCATATATTCTGTAACTCTACCCCTCTGTCTCTCACACAGCAAAGCAGTCTGAATGAAAGTGGTATAGCAGAAAAATTTAAATCATCGTTATTTTTCATCAGGTAAAACATTCTCAGATTTTAGCATAATATTATTTAGTAACAAATCACCAAGACTGAAAGCCACTACTTTGGAGAGAAGTGATGCTTCTTCTCTTTATTAGAAAGCAGTTACTGAGCACTGATACAATAGATTCAATTCCCAGAATCACTTACCTGATAGAGCTTTGCTCCCCATCAACTGCTCTATGGCTTACTCTTGTCTCTAGCCCTGGTCTTAGGTACTTTTGCTAATTTAAGATTGCTTGGGAAAAATAAGGAAAGAAATAAGCCATCTCCCCAAGAAGAAAAGGACAACTGCTTATTATGCACCCATACAGGACCCATACAGTAATGCAGATTTTTTACCCAAACACAGAAGATCTGTAAATATAAAAAAGACTCTCCTAGGGTACTCAAGGAGTCCTCTCTGACATGAGAATGGTGGTTAATGTCATGGGTCCTTCTCAAAACCCTGGGTAGATAAAACAATTATTGGCCCCAGATTTCCAAGGGATGGATGCAGATGAACAGAAATGGCTAAATAGCCTAATCCTTTCTGCAGTTATTTGGAGAGAGGGGAGCCAGAAGAAGCCAATCGAAACTTTAGAATTTACGTTGATTGCTTGGTTGTATGGTTTTAATATAATTCCCATAAATAGGAGTTTTGCCCCATTCTGTGTTCATAATTCATTCATTCTATATTAATTGTATCCCCCTTTCAATGCAGAAACTGGTACTAACCTAAAGGTGCTTTATAGAGTTTACCACCTTGTAGAATTGCAATGGCATGTGTCAAGTAAAATAGGACTAAAATATTTCTAAAAGCCTTGTATTTTGATAAGGGAAAACTTTTTGACAGCATTTATGTCTCGAGATACAAATCTTTTAGCATATGGTGGACACTTTCACAAAAGCTTAGAGAAAATGTGCAATACAGGTAAGAGAATATATATATTTTACTGAAATGATTTCTCACAAGCTGCCTTTAACTACAGTGCTGTTTCAAGCTACATTTTCATTAAACTTTTAATTAAACCAGGAAATTGGTAAACTTTTTGTAAAAAGCCAGATAGTAAATATTTTAGATTTGGTGGGTCTCTGTCATAACTACCCAACTTTTGCCACCAACTATAGTGGGAAAGCAGCCATAGACAATATATCAACAAATGGCCATAGCTATGTTCCAATAAAACTTTATTTACAAAAACAGGCAACTCAAGTTTCCCAACACCTGCACTATACTACATTTTTACGAAGCATGCCTTTATTGTCTTGTTAAAGTGAAGTATAACTGTTTTAAAATGCAAGTGTTCAGTGAAAATTTATGTGAATAAAGTGCATAATTTTTCACCTTGTAAATTTGCTAATGTAGTCAGCAGTTTTTTGTGTGATAATTGTGGCAACCAAGAATTAGCTGAGGCAAGGCTCTTTGTTGGGGACCTACAGCAATGCTCTTGCTTTGCCTAGAGGTGTCTGCTGTATGGCAAAGACACAGTGTCATGCTGAGAGTAAGCGAGGAGAGAGCTGCTCAAGGACTGGCCCGGGGGCAAGGTTCCAAGACATTTACCCCACTATCTCGCAGCCCGCCTTTGCTCCCAGGTGTCCTGTTCTGAGCTTAGTCCTTAGTCCTTTGGGGGACTCTCAGCTACTTATTTTCCACATGAGCTTTTCTTCTGTCTATATTTATGAAGTTGAAGTCTGGTTAATATTCCCTTTAGTCCAGGCATATTTGTACTGTATCTCACTGAAACGTCACAAAATATAACTGTCCTTCCAGTGCTGATACAGATTTTCTCCTATTTTTATTTTTCCTTGGAATTTGAAGAGAAAATAATTAAATGGAAAAAGAAATCTAATTAAATGGGTTCCATACTCATTGCCAGTTCTTTTATACCATTACTTCTCTCGGTACTCTCAAGAATTTTCTCAGGAAGCATACATGGATGGAATGCACTGAGCCTTTGCATATGTTAAGAGCACCTTCTGTTACCTTTTTCTTCCACTTAAAACTTTTATCATGAAATATTTAAGATTACTAGCTGGCTTAGCTCCACTTTCCTAGAAAACAGAGCCCAGGCAAGGCTAAAGTACTAATTCTTTACAGGGAAAGTGAGGAAAACCTCCAATGAGGGAGGAAAGGATGGAAAGCAAATAGAAGGTGGTGCATTACAAAGTTGGACCTACTTCATGAAGAAACACCAGCTATCGCTTAGCCATATGTAGCATCTCTGGACAGGCAATATGGAAACACTGTGCTTTGTAAAGCTCTATTAGCACTGGGAATTGAGAAAGAATTCATCTGTCTGTCTGGTAGCCAGCCACCAACAGCATCCAAGATGGCTCTTAATAATCCTGCCTCCAAGTATTCACATTCTTCTTCAGTTCCCTCCCACATTATACCAGGTTGGCATATATGTGTGTGTGTATGAGTGTGTACCACATATAAAAAAAAAAAAAAAAAAACATATAAAAGGTAGTCCCCAATTAGAATGTATTCAAGTTATGACGAACTGCACCTACTACACTTTTTTTTTTTTTGGTACATCATATCATTAGTACATCTTCCTGGGAGAAAGTTACAGGAAAATGCATGCAGGGGATATGGAAAAATTGCTGAGTCATGTGAACACGCTCCAAGCATTTGATCAAGATAATACGGTGGAAGACACCAGTGGGAAAATCATCCATATGGCAAGAACGCTGAATTTAGAACTTGATGTCATCGATGTGGAACAGCTTATAGATCAAGGAGAAAGGAAATTGACAGATCAGGACTTAATGGATTTTGAAGAAGAAAGAAATGCCGAAGAAAAAAATAATGAAGAAGAAGGAAAGAAGTTGTCAAAAATTTGTATCGTGACAGGGTTAGCTGGAGTTTTTTCTAAACTAAATCAGGGGCTTCAGTTGCTTGAAAACATGGACCCAAAAGCTGATTGCGTTGCTAACGTCAATTGGCAGATTCGAGAAGCAATGACATGTTACCACAAAACATATGAAGAAAAAAAGGAAAAGACCATACAGACAATGCTCACTGATTTTCTGACTAGAAACACCAACCCCATATCCACGGATAGTCCAGATGATCCAGAACCTTCCATGTCATGGATTGAACTGTGTCCCTCCAAAATATCTGTCAACTTAGCTGGGCCATGATTCTCAGTATTGTGTGATTGTCCACCACTTTATGTGATTGTCCACCATTTTATGTGATTTTCCTATATGTTGTAAATCCTATCACTATGATGTAATAAAATGGATTATCGGCAGTTATATTGATAAGATCTACAAGATTAGGTAGTATCTTACGCCGATCTCTTGAAATATAAAAGAGAGAAGCGAGCAGAGAGACATGGGGACCTCGTAACACCAAGAAAGCAATGCCGGGAGCAGAGTGCATCCTTTGGACCTGAGGTTCCTGCGCTGAGATGCTCCCAGACCAAGGGAAGACTAATGACAAGGACCTTCTTCCAGAGCCAACAGAGACAAAAAGCCTTCCACTGGAGCCAGTGCCCTGAATTCAGACTTCTAGCCTACTGAACTGTTAGAGAATAAATTTCTCTATGTTAAAGCCATCTACTTGTGGTATTTCAGTTATAGCAGCACTAGATGACTAAGACATTCCACAAGTGCAGTCAACATCACCCAACTCTTCTTCATCATTGGAGTAAATTTTTATGATTTGTGTATTTCTTATGTATGTACGTATTAAAATACATCTGTAAGTTTATATGTAATGTTTCCAACCCCCAAAGACAAATAAAGACTGGCTTTATAAAGATAATGATAATAAAAGGCAATAATAATGAAAACTAAAAAAAAAAAAATGGAGTATTTGACTTATATCAAAACCAACTTATGACAGAGTTGTTAGAATGGAACCCTGTTGGAAGTCAGGGACTACCTGTACTTTTGCTTTTACAAAAATGGGAGAATACTATATGCACTTGCCGGTTTCACTTATATACAACAGCATATGTATCTACTTTATCTTTTTTAGTGGCTGCATAGTATTCAATTGTATGGATATGTCATAATTTATTTAACCAATTATATGTTTAAGTTGTTTCCACTCTTTCACTGTTGTAAATAATGATGCAGTAAACACCCTTATACATGTCTTTGAAAAAATGGGTGAGTTTATCTATTGGATAACATTCTAGAAGGGAAAATGCTGGGTCATAGGCTATGTGCATTTTACATTTCTGTAGGTACCCCTAAAGTGCACCCCAAAAGTTTATTCCTATTTCTGTTCCAACCAGCAGCATATAACAGTGCCTCTTTCCCATACCTTTCCTAACTTATTGTATAATCAAAATTTTATTTTTGTCAATCTGAGAGATTAAAATGGTGTCTCATTTTAATTTGCATTTCTTCTCATGTGTAAGGTTGATCAGTTTCAAGCTGATGAATAAACAGGTTTCTTCATCTTCTCTAGAAAATCCTGAAAACAACAAGGAAAATAAGAATTGAAAGCTATATCTTGGGTAAAACTAGGATATAGCTATAATCCAGAACCATAGTACTTATTTGTCAAATGAGTCATAAAGGCCTGCCCAGATTCAAGGGGAGAGGAAACACATCCTACCTCTTGGTGAGGGACTGATAAGTTTTGGGAAAAGCATGCAGGATTGGAAATATTATTATGGCCATTTTTGGAAAATACAGTATGCCTCAGTTGGCTTTTACAACTCATGGTTCACCCTGAGGAACTGGGCATATTGTGGCTTATAATAAAAGTTAGGCTTCATCATACATTCCTGGTAAGAATATAAAATGGTGCAGCCACTTTGGAAAACAGTTTGGTGGTACCTCAAAAAGTTAAAAATAGAATTACCATATGACCCAGCAATTCTACTCCTAGGTATAAATCCAAGACAATCGAAAACAAGTGTTTGAACAAAAACTCATACGTCAGAGCATTATTATTCATAGTAGCCAAAAAGTGGAAATAACTCAAATGCCCATCAACTGAGGAATGGATAAATAAAATCTGATAGCCATACAGTGGAATATTATTCAGCCATAAGAACTGAAGTACTGATACATGATACAACATGGATGAACCTTGTAAACATTATGCTAAGTGAAAGAAGCCAGACACAAAAGACCAAATATTGTTAAGGTTCCATTTATATGAAATGTTCAAAATAGACAAATCCATAAAAACAGAAAGCAGATTAGTGGTTGCAAGCAGCTGGATGTGGGGTGGAGTAGAAAGAGGAATGGGGATTGACTGCTTAATGGGTACAGGGTTTATTTTGGGGGTGATTAAAATGTTCTGGAATCAGATAGTGGTGATGGTTACACAACACTGTGAATGTACTAAAAGCTAGTGAATTCTACACTTTAAAATGGTTTAAATGGTGAATTTATGTTGTGAATTTTACCTCAATAAAAAAAGTTAAGGCTCAGTTAGCTTGATAGAATTGGGAGAATCACTGATTGGTAACCAATTTCCTGTTTTGTGAGGAAGAGAAGCCCTATTGGTCTAAAAAAGTATTTCTCCTTCATTTTTTGAAATAAATTTTTGGTTTGTGTAGTATTATGAGTTGACAGCTTTTTCATCCAGCACTTTAAAGATGTCACTGGACTGTAGCTCACATACTTTTTTTATGAGAAGTCTGCTATATTTCTTATTTTCATGCCTCTGTATATAGGGTCACTATGAGTCGGAATCAACTCAATGGCAGTGGGTTTGGTTGTTTTGGGTATGTAACGTGTCTTTTTTTCCTCAAGCCGCTTGCAAGATCTTCTTTTTGACTTTAGTATTCAGCAGTTTGACTATGATATGTCTAGTTGTGTTTTTAGGTATCTACCCTGCTTGGGACTCTCTGAGCTTCTTGTATTTGTGGTTTAGTACCTGTCATTAATTTTTTTTTAATTCTTAGTCATATTTCTAGAAATATTTCTTTGTCTGATTCTCGCTCTCTTCTCCTTCTGCAGTGCCAATTACACATATGTTAGACTATTTGATATTGTCCCATAGCATTTGGATGCTCTATTCTGGGGAGTGGATCCCACTTTTTTCTCTTTGTGTTTCAGTTTGGGTAATTTCTATTGAACTTTCTTCAGGTTCATTGATTCTTTCCTCTGCTGTGTTAAGACTACTGATGAGCCTGACATACAAAAGAATGTTTAACCTACTTAAAAACAAATTTATAAATATACAAGATACAATTTTTTACTTCTTGAATTGACAAGATCAAAAATTTGATGATACTGAATTGATGAATATGGGAAGAGAGGCACTCTGACAGTTTTGGTGAGAATACAAATTCATACATTGGTGGGCAATTAGGCATTGTTAATATTTAAAACCAACATTTAAAATTGATCTATCAATGAATTTGAACTCTTACCTTACACCACATATAAATATCAACTCAAAATGGATCAAACATGTAAATCTAAGAGCTACAACTATAAAACTCTTGGAAGAAAACAGAGGTGGAAACCTTCACACCCTTGGATATGGCAATGAATTTTTAAGTATCACATCAAAAGCACAGGCAATAATAGAAAAAATATATTGGACTTCATTAAACCTAAAAACTTTTGTGTATCAAAGGACACTACCAAGATAGTGAGAAGACAACCCACAGAATGGGAGAAAATTTTTGCAAATCATGTACTAATAAAGGGTTAATATCCAGATTATATAAAGAACTTTTACAACAACAAACAAAAAAATGGACAAAAATTTGATTACACATTTCCCCAAAGAAGACACCAAAATAGCCAATAAGCACGTGAAAAAGATGTTCAACATCATTAGTCATTGGGGAAACAGACATCAAAACCACAATGAGATACCACCTCACACCCACTATTATGAGACAGCTTTTGTGATGGTTAAGATTGTGTGTCAACTTTGCTGGGGCATGATTCTCAGTGTTTTGGCAGTTATATAATGTTGCGATCACTTCTCTGTTGAGATTTGATATGTGATCACCCCCATGATGGGATCTTCTGTGAGTAGCCAATCAGTTGAAAGGGAGTTTCCTTGAGCATGTGGCCTGTATCGAATATAAGTGGACATTCTGGCAAGGTTCAGAGGCTTTTTTGCTCGTGCTGGACCCTGCAGCTGGATCCTGTTCATCTGATCTCTGATTCTTGGGACTTGAGTTAGCAATTTACCTGTGGTCTTGCCTGCCAATCTTGGGGATTCATCAATCTTTGCAGCCTGTGAGCAAGAGCCCTACTCTCTGACCTGCCAATCTTGGACTCACCAGCCCCTGAAGCTACATGAATCAGGAGAAGCCTCCATCCTGACCCATAGACTTGGGACATTCCAGCCTCTGCAACCACATGAGCCATTTCCTTGATATAAATCTCTCTCTCTCTCTCTTTCTGTGTGTGTGTGTGCATGTGTGTGTGTGTGTGTGTGTTTGTGTATGTATATATATATATATATACCTTACTGGTTTTGCCTCTCTTGAGAACCCAGCCTAAGACAGCTGTTATCAGAAAACAATTATCGAGGTATTATCAAAAAGTATTGTCGAGGATGTGAGAAATCAGAATCCTCGTCCATTACTGGTGGGGTTGTAAAATGGTGCAACTGCTGAGGAAAACAGGCAGGTCCTCAAAAAGTTAAAAATAGAATTACCATATTACCCAGAATTTTGCCCTTAGGTCTACATCCAAAAAAGTTTAAAGCAGGGACTCAAACAGATACTTGTACACCGGTGTTCATAATAGCATTATTCACAATAGCCAAAAGGTGGAAACAACCCAAGTGTCCATCAACAGATGAATGGATAAACAAAATGTGGCATATACATACAATGGAATATCATGCAGCCATAAAAAGGAATAAAGTTCTAATGCATGCTACAAGATGGATGAACCTTGAAGACATGATGGTAAGTGAAATAAGCCATACACAAAAGGACAAATATTATATGATTCCATATATATGCATCATCTAGAATAGATAAATTCATAAAGTCAGAAAGTAGACTAGGGGTTACCAAGGGCTGGGGGTTACCAATGGGCAGTTATTGTTTAATGGGTACAGAGTTTCAGTTTGGAATAACTAAAAAGATCTAGAAACAGATAGTGATAGTTATACAACATTGTGAATGTAATTAATACCACTGAATTGTACACTCAAAAATTGTTAAAATGGTCAACTTTATGTTATATATGTTGTACCACAATTTAAATAATAATAATAATAGAGGGAAAAATTGATGTATCCATTTAACTTGCAGGAATTCTTCCAATTTAAATACTCATACCTGTGTGCAAGCACTTACTACATGACGTTCATGTCAGCATTGTTTGTTAGAGCAAAAGACTGTAAATAACTAAATATTTGTGATAGAGGATTGAAGATAAGTTATGTTGTAGTCATATAAAAAGAAGACTACAATTAATGGATGAATGGATAGACAAAATGTTATAAATCCATACAAAGGAATATTGCTTGGCAATAAAAAAGAATGAAGTACTGATAGATGCTACAACCTGGATAAACCTCAAAAACATTATGCTAATTAAAAGGAGCCAGACACAAAAGGCCACATTTTGTATGATTCCATTTACATGAAATATCTAGAGTAGGTAAATCCATAGGGACAGAAAGTAAACTTGTGGTTGCCAGGGGCTAGGGAAGAAGGGAAAGGAGACTGAGTGCTTAACGGGTACAAGATATTCTTTAAAACCACACTCATTGCCCTCGAATCAATTCTGACTCATAGCAACCCTATAGGGCAGAGTAGAACTGCCCGCCTAGAGTTTCCAAGGCTGTAATCTTTATGGAAGCAGACTGCCACATCTTTCTCCCACGGAGAAGCTGGTGAGTTTGAACCACTGCCCATTTGTTTAGCAGCTGAGTGCTTAACCACTGTACCACCAGGGCTCCTTGGGAGAGTCTTTAGGTGATGAAAATGTGTTGGAACTAGATAGAGGTAGTAATTACACACCATTGTGAATATACTAAATACCAATAAATTATACACTTTAAAATGGTTAATTTTATATTATGTGAATATCACTTAGATTAAAAATATATATATTTATTATTCAAAATTCACAAAACCAAGTAAGTATAAAACATTTAAATAAACTTTTAGGTGATATTTTCAATAACAACAACAAAAAAAAAGACTGGACGGTCATTAAAGAAAATGATACGCACAAAGTATATTTATATTATTAAATGAAATGAGGGGAAATTATCATATGCTTCCACTTGTTTAAAAAAAAAATCTATGCTTCCCATTCTAAACTAGTTCTGAAACACACACAGGGAAGAAAACTGGGAGATGGGAGACAAGTGTCAGAAAGAGACATACTATGTACCTTCTCATGCTTTTTGAATTTTGTATCATTTCTGTGTATGCCTACTTTTTTAAAAATCAGTTAATTCTAGTGGTTGAAATAAAATAAATGCCAAAGCCCTCCATCAAGAAGCCTCATCCCTGCTCTTCTAATCTTTCCTTACAATTCCTGTCCAATCTAAACAACTGCACCTCTGGTAGAGACGGACTGCATTTTACTGCCAAATAAACTCCGTGGCCCATTCCTCACCTTCTACCATTGTGTATAAGTTTCTGACCTGCAACACTCTCCTTTTCCCCACAGCCTCCATTTTTAGACTCAGCACCAATGCTACTTTCCTCAAGAGCCTTTCCTGGCCACCCTGATCCTCACTACTCTTTCTCTCCTCTGAAATGCAATGTTTGTGACTTGGGCCTCACAAATAAGTACATAATTCTATTTGTTCTCAATTGTTGGCCCTGTCTTCATGTGAATTGGTCCTGTCTTTGAAACGTTTTCAGTGTCGGGATAGTTAATGTTATGTGTCAACTTGGCTAGGACATGATTCTCAGTATTATTGAATTATCCTCCATTTTGTGAT
Source organism: Elephas maximus indicus (assembly GCF_024166365.1). NCBI lineage: Eukaryota > Metazoa > Chordata > Mammalia > Proboscidea > Elephantidae > Elephas > Elephas maximus. Next base: position 43,558,279 of record NC_064827.1, on the reverse strand, counting down.
CTGATATAATTATTATTCATTTTGTGATGTAATGTAATCACACCCATGATGTGATCTGATGTGCTCAGTCAATCAGTTGTAAAGGGAGATTCCCAGGGTTGTGGCCTGCTCCCAACATATATGTGGACGTTCTGACAAAGCTCACTTGCTTGTTCTGAATCCTGTTTCCAGCTCATCGTCATCTGACCTCTGGTTCTTGGAACTTGGGCCGGCAGCATGTTGTCTGGCCTGCTGACTTTGAGATTCTCCAGTCCACAGCCCTGTGAGCCAGCAGCCTGTTATCTGATCTCCCAACTTTGGGATTCTCCGGCTTCTGCAGCCCTATGAGCCAGCAGCCTAACACCTGACTTGTCAATTCTGGGGTTTGTCAGCCCTTGCAACCATGTGAGTCAGGAGAAGCCTCAGCCAACACCTGAACCATGGACTTTGGGACTTGCCAGCCTCTGCAACCACTTGAGCCATTTCCTTGAGAGATATATATCTATATATAAACATTTCACTAGTTTTGCTTCTCTAGAAGACCCAGCTTAAGACATTTGTTACCAGTAATTTCTGTCTTAGTTATCTAGTGCTGCTATAACAGAAATACCACAAGTGGATGGCTTTAACAAACAGAAATTTATTCTCTCACAGTTTAGGAGGCTACAAGTCCAAAATCAGGGTGCCAGCTCTAGGGGAAGGCTTTCTGTCTCTGTCCGCTGTGGGGAAAGGTCCTCATCAACCTTGCCCTGGGTCTAGGAGGTTCTCAGTGCATGGACCCTAGGTCAAAAGGACACACTCTGCTCCCAGATCTTCTTTCTTGTGATCATAGGTCCCCCTCTCTCTGCTTGCTTCTCTCTCCTTTTATCTCTTGTAAGATTAAAAGGTGATGCAGGCCACACTCCAGGGTTACTCCCCTTACATCAGATCAGGGCTGTGACCTGAGTAAGAGTGTTGCATCCCACCCTAATCCTCTTTAACATAGTCTAATCTTGCCTCATTAACAACAGGCAGAGATTAGGATTTATAATACATAGAACATTTACATCAGATCACAAAATGGAGGACAAACATACAATGCTGGAAGTCATGGCCTAGCCAAAGTTGACACACATTTTGGGGGGACACAATTCAATCCATGATAGTCCACCCTTTGGTCCCCCAAAATTCATATCCTTGCCACACGTAAAACACTTTCACCCCATCATGTCATCCCAAATGTCTTAAATTAACTCCAAGTACAAATTCTATCCCGGGGCAAAATTCCTGTTCATCTACAAACCTGTGAAATCTAGAATACAAGTTAAGTTATCTGCTTCCAAAGTACAATGGTGGAACAGGCACAAGGTAGACATTTCCATTATAGATGGGAGAAATTGGAGGGAAAAAAGGAATAACAGTCACCAAGCAAGTCAAAAACCCAGCAGAAAAATCTGCATTAGCTCTCAAGGCTTAAAAACAATCCTCTGTTCTCTGAGACCTTCTAGGCAGTGGCCCTTCCCTCTAGACTCTGAGTGTTGGCCTTGCTCTCTGGATTCTGGATGAAGGCCCCTCAGCCTTAGGCTTTAACTCTGCCTCCCAGGCCCACTGGAATGGCAACTGTGCTCTCTTGGCTTTGGGCAGCCACATTCTCCTAGTCCAACTGAGTGGCGAACCCACCCCCTCGGCCTTGGCAGGCCCCATTCTACTGCCCCTTGGGCATGGCATCCCTGCCCCCTCAGCTTTGGGCAGTGGATCCAGCACCATCCCTCTGGCACTCATGAACAGCAGTCCCACACTCCAGAACCAAGTTGGTGAAGATCTGACTCTTTGAAACCTAGGAGGTCATGGCCCTACCCTTTGAGACTGAGGCAATTCTGCTTCCCATGCTCCTTGTCTCTTCAGCTTCTGCTTTCTGGTTCATTGGCCTCTTGAACCAAAGGTGCTCAGCTCTCTTGCTCTGTGGGTCAGCTCCCACGCCATATCGCACCAGTCTCTTGGTTCTGCTGCTGTTTCTCTGCCCCTACTTCTCCCTGTCTGCACCATCTCCAGTGTTACAGCTCTCCCTACTTCCTTTTGAGCCCTCACTAGAATTGTTTTTGACATCCATAATTCCATCAACAGTCTCTTCAAGTCAATCTAGGTTTTTACTGTTCTACGCCTTAAAACTCTTCCAGCTGTACACATTACCCAATCCCAAAACCATTTCCACATTTTAGGTGTCTTAGAACAGTACACTCCTCCTGGTACCAAATTTCTGTCTTAGCTATTTAGTGATGCTATAACAGAAATACCACAAGTGGGTGGCTTTAAAAAACAGAAATTTATTCTCTCACAGTTTCGGAGGCTAGAAGTCCAAATTCAGGGCACCAGCTCTAGGGGAAGACTTTCTCTGTCAGTTCTGGGCTATGGTCCTTGTCTCCTTTCAATATCTGTGGGCCCGATGTTCCTTGGATATTTTCATGTGTCTGGGCACCAATCTTTCCCTAGGTCTGGAGGTTCTCAGTGCATGGACCCCAGGTCAAACAGATGTGCTCTCTCCCAGTTCTTCTATGGTGTTAGGAGGTCCCTCTCTCTCTCTGCTCCCTTCTCTCTGCTTTTATCTCTTGTAAGATAAAAGGTGATGCAGGCCACACTCCAGGGTAACTCCCCTTACATCAGATCAGGGCTGTGACCTGAGTAAGTGTGTTACATCCCACCCTAATCCTCTTTAACAAAATCTAATCTTGCCTCATTAACCACAGGTGGAGATTAGGATTTATAATACAAAGCACAATTACATCAGGTCACAAAATGGAGGACAAACACACAATATGGGGAATCATGGCCTAGCCAAGTTAACACATATTTTGGGGGGACACAATTCAATCCATGACAAGTATCTTGAGAACAGAAGCAACATAGCTCAAATGGCTTTGTACCCTTGACACTGCCCAGCTTGGAGCTGGGCACATACTGAGTGCTCACCACACCTGCTGGTGGAGGTTGGAGAAAGAACCAAATAGCCTCTTCACTCTCACCAGGGCAAGACCTTTTCATGGAGTGTAGGAGTGCTGAGTACTGGGGCTGAATTGGAAAATACCTGCTCTGCTAAAGGTTTATAAACTGGATTATAATTAAAGAAAAAAAATCCTTCAGTCAAGCAGCATACATCCAGAGTAGATGAACAGATCCAACCATGAACAACCAGTTTGTGACCTTTAGTCGAATGTGGCCACTAACCCATCTCTGCAGGTAGACATCTCTCTGAGCAGCAAAAACTGTAACATCTGTAAAGGTAGCTCTGGAAAACCAGGCCTTGGACAGGCCTCCAGAGGTGAGGCTCATTCCTCTGCCTCCATAGAAGGAATGTTTACAGTCTTTTCCAACCCACACAGACTGGAGGCCTCCCTTCCTTGCTTTAATGTCATTTAAAGATAACTGCCACCTTGGTCTTTTCCTATCACATCAGCCATCGTCCTCTTCCTGCACCTCTGATTACCAGTCACCCATTGCTTGTAGCATCAAAGCTCTCCATTTTGAAGGCTTAAACAGATTCTGCCTGCCCTAAACCTCTTGTATACTTTTCAGGTAAGTTTTCAGTACGGGTGAAGGAATTGGTAGAGGTTCCTCTGTCCTAGCTACTCTGTCTTACAAGGTGCCTTGTGTACTTAAACACTCAGTTGCTGGGCATGAGAGACTAAACTGTTATCACAACAGAGAGAGCTGAGTCATCAGGTTGGTGTAGGGTATGGAGAACGGAGAGAGAATGGGGTTGTAGACACTGCCTGTAACTGTGGCACCTTTAGTTGCAGCCTCTGAAACCCTCGCAGATAACCAGATGTTTTCATCTACAGGCAAAATCACCACATGAGCTTCCCTAAGACTAATGAAGGCCTTTGACACTGTATCTACCTCATGAAACAGGGAGGCTTTGTGATGCAGTCAATGTTCTGGTTCTGTCACCTGTGAGGCAGAGATGACAAAGCTTAACACTGGAAGTCATTAGGTACCAGTATCCTGGATGCCTAGATAGAGGAATGACTGGTCTCCTCATGCTAATGAGGCTTAGACCATGTTGAGCCCTACATTTGTTCTGTGGGATACTGGGTATCCCTTATGTACCTATGGCTCCATCTTCTTCATCATTATCCTAATTATTTGGCAAGTGAAAAGGAGTCACCATGGATTACGGTTGGAACCTAAGAAGAGCAGCTGCTGGGTAGGGAAACACCCTGACCACTACTGAACTGTTATTTCTCAGACAAAAAGATTTTAAACCCTTAGCTTCTTTCCTTATCACCTATGCCCCCAATTTTTTTAATACCAAAACTTCAGTTACTCTTGTATAATCATTTACTTCTCAGACCCAGGTGCTTGCCAGGTCCTCCCTGCAGCATACTCTAGTTGAAAGCAAGAACATTTCTACCTGGCTTAGGGTTGAGACCTAGAAAATATAAAGTCTACCTCACTGGATCTCAGAAGACTTCCCCATTAGGGTGATTTTTCTGGTTGGTGGTTCTTTAAGGCCTTTGTATACTGAAGCCTTTGGCTCCTGGAACCACTCACCCTTTCATCTGTTCCACTCTTTGTCCTGTGTTATCCTGGGCACCCCACAGAACTTCTCCTGGGTATGGGGTGGAAGGTATGGAGTATGGAAGAGCCTTGAAGTGAGTCAGAAATAAACAGAGCAGGGAAATCTTGGAGTGAAAAGGTAGACTAGGATTTGGAAATGGATCATGGTGATGGGTAAACATGGTAAATGTAATTCATGTCACTGAAGTGTACACTTAAAGATGGTTAAAATGGCAAATGTTTTGTTATATTTCACCACAAATTTTGAAAAAAAGGTGGACTAGGGAAAGGAAAAGTAGAAGAACGTATAAAATATAGAAAGATATATAGAAAGGGCCTGAGAAATGTTTATTAGTTTTATCTCATTTTAATATTAAAAGAAAATGATGTCACAGCTTTAAATTCTTTTTTGTCTTTAAGCGACACCGAAGAGTCAGACAAAGGGCTAGAGATGCAGCATCAAGAGGTAAAGTCCCAATCTCTCCTCCGACTCCCTGTCATTGTGGGAGAGGTTCCCATCAATCCTGGCCCTCTCTAACCCTTGGCCCTGGAAGTGAGGCATCCTAATCACTGAGTGTCCAGTTCCATAAACTGACACCTTCTCACAGAAACTTCCTTGGATGGGATATCAGAACCTGGGGATGTTCCAAAGTTCTCTACCTTACTCCCCTGGGAATGAGAAACAAGGATAGGGAAAAAGTCCTTAACTGTGTTATTTACTAGTTTTTTGACCCTATAAAAGCCCTTAATCTCTCTGTCTTATTAACCAGAAAATGGGCCTAACACTGATGCTTCTGCCTCACTCACATGATGGTTGTAAAGATCCAAAGAATTTAGCTATGGGATTAAAAAAAAAAAAAAAAAAATTGATAGCACATGGTAAATGTTTAAGTTGTACACAGACATGCCTTAGAGCATGACTTGGGATTTTCAATTTCCTCTCCTTCAAAGTCAAAAGCCTTATTACTCGCTTCCTGTAGGATGCCCCTGCCCCTCTCCTGTCAAATCTAACACTGGCTCCTGATTTCTCAGCTAGGAGAGCTTCCCGGAAAGAAGCTGAGAAGCCATGGGAACTGCTGTCCATCATAAAAAGGTGATTTGCTCTTGATTGTCTCCAAAGTCCCAACCTGGCCTATGATAACCTCCCAACTTGACGTAGGGCAGGGATGAAGAGAGGAATAATGGCTGGTTCACAGGCTGAGAGGGTTGCCAGGGCCAAGGGAGTTAGACATCCCAGAAGTCTCCCAATTCCGCTTTTGGTACTAGAGCCACCATAGTCCTAGAATTCAGGGTTTGACTAGTGTGTAATTCATAAGCAATTTTACATAGGGTTGAACTCAGCAATGAAACAAGCTATCCAGTTAAGACAATGGATTTTGCATAAGTCATTGTCATATTCTCTTTGCAGTCCTTTCAGGGCAGACTCCTCTAAGTCTAGCCGGACCTTAAAAACACTACCTCCTCTGGCCTATCTTCAGTGAAGCCAGTTCCTGGGGCAGCCCTCAGACAGGAGCCTATCATAATATCCTGTTAAGATCTCCAGAGAACAGAATTGGTTTGCAAAAGATACTGTGTACAGCACCAGGGACACCCCACAGACCCCAGAATGCAGAATTCCCACAAGAATCTTGTTTTCCACAGTATGGAAACACTGAATAACAAGCTTTGCTTTCTTAGCCTCAAATGAGACTGACTCCAGGTTCTACCTGGAGATGTTCCTGATGTTGCCCATTCTACTAACCACCTGACACCTCATTGGCCTGGTTCCATTCTCCTAGTTCAGCTTCACAACACAGTTCTGCAGAGAACTGACACCACCTCTCAGTCCTCTTGGAGGGCCCAGCCCACTCATGGATTGTTTGACACTTTGCCCAGCAAGACCCAAGACCCTCAGCTCAGCCAGGCCAAACCTGCTGAATGGCACTTTCTTAGGGAGAAAAGCAAGTGGTAGACTCCCAGAGGAAGGCCCAGGGTTTACAGGCCTAGTGGAGGGCAGGGCCAATCCCCTGGCCACACTTTTCTAAGGGGGCAGATGATACTGTATCAGTAACAGTTGCCATGTCTCCCTTCCCAGCCAGGGCTGGCTTCCTCAGGAGGGAAGTGTGCGGCAGCTCCTGTGTGCAGACCCCTGCTGTCACATCTGCAATGACATGGATCTGGAGATTCAGCAACTGCTGGCAAGTGAGAACACCCTGACAGCCCCCACTGCCCCAATTTTAGTGGGGGCAACACAGGGCTCCTCTTGCCTAGAGATTTTGTCCATGTCTAGTGTCTCTTTTAAGCAGACTCTGGAGCTCCATTCCCAGCATTCCAGAGAGCTTTCACTGGCGTCTGTAACCTCCACACTGTCACAATTAACAGATCAAAAATCCTTAACTCAGATGGCTGCCCCATCAACCAGTGTGATCAACATCCAAGATTACTGGGCTGAACACCTGGACCTACAGCAGGAATTCGAACTGCCAGATGTGCCTAGGGACCCAGGGACTATGTCTTCTTCTGGGATTGAGGAGCTTAGGTTTCCTGTGAACCAGCAAGAGATGATGAATACCAGCTATGAATTTGTCCATGGGAACCAAGACCAACAGCCCTTAAAATCCCATGTTCCTTTGCTGTCCCTGAACACAGAGCTTACCAATTTGACACACCCTATGGCTTTGCATATGGTCAATGTCCTCCCTGCCCACCTGCCATTCCTCAGTCCTGAAGTCCTCAGGCTTCTTGAGGCCCATGTAAAAAAATGGATGCATTTCCAGAGGTGGGGACTCCCCAGACGGGTGGAAGAGTCCCTGAGGCAGCTTATGCCAGACCCACCATTGTTTTACCAGCCTGAAAATAGCCAATCAGTTCCTTTCATCATGAATGATACTTCAAATGCTTGTGCTGAAACAATTGGGACCATTTCTCACAAGACCTGGGGTTCATGTATGGTCGGTCAGCCCACCCAGGCTTTCTGGGTTTCTGAATGGTCTATTATGCACCCAGAACAAAGCCGCCACTGCGAGAAAATCCCAAACCCTCTGGCTCTGGCCTTGCCTTCTCCAGCCCTTAAATTCCTAAATGGTCTCTATCCACAACCAGAGGAACAGGCTGAAGATTCAGGGGATCATCTGAAGCAGAAGCACAGCCAGCTTTTCTGTGGCCTTCCTTGTCTACACAGTGAGTCCCTAGTTGCTACCTGCATGGGCTATCAAGACCGCTCCATGAATAGGAGCATGTCCCAGCCCTCCCTGAATGTTCCTTTTCTCTTCAACGAGCCCTCCCTCCTCCCTCTGCTACCTAATAATCCAACCCAGTCAGCTCCACCTTCTTCCCCACCTACCCCAAATTGGGTCTGTCCATCTGACCATCAACGAATTCAGATCAATGTCCCATTTCTGACTCTGGCCGAGTGTGAAGCCTTGGAGTGGAACCTGCTGCAGAGGCAGCTCCAGCTTAGGTGGGACTTGCCAGCTGTTTTCCAGAGATCTCAGCATGCTCAGAGACCCATGCAGTATGAGCCCTGTGACACAGCCCAGTCTCCTAAGACCTTGGAAACTTCCTGGTCGGGAAAGCCCATCTCAGTCTTCACAAGGGAACTACTCTTCTTCCCAGACCATGCCCGGAGGCTGCTGGAGTTCCACCTCCAGAAGCAGTTGATTTACCATCGCTGGGGCCTGCCCCAGAAGATCAAGCAGTCCATCCAGTTGCTCCTGAGCCCTGCTGACCAGCAGCCCCTGCCCTGGAGCAGCACAGCCTTGGACAATGTGAATGTTCCCCAGCCTGCAGCCCTAGAGGCCAATGGGGTTAGTGACCTGTTCTCACCCACCTTGGCCCCAGTGTCATTCCCCATGCCACACTTGCTCGCCCAGGCCAAAGAAATACTGCAGAGCCACATCAACTCCAAATGTTGGCAGATTCGCCAGGGCACTGTCCCTGCCCGTGTATGTATCTCCTGTGACTGCGGAATTCCTGGTGGCCTCGCAGTGGTTCCATTCCCCTGCCTTTCAGAAAGCAAGCAGGCAGCAACTGATCCTCACCTACATCAGATAGCTGTGCCCTCACAGACCTCACCAGGTGCTGTCATTGAACACACTAAGCTGTCCCGATGCCTGTCTGAGGGAGCCATTCAGAAACTGGAGACAACTTTACGGCACAAGTATTTAGCCTTCCTGTCAGGGCTGCCTGCTCTCTATTATTTGGCTCTCTCTAAGGCCACGGGCCCGGCAATCACTAGCCAATCTGCAATCACAGAGATAATGCCTGAGCCTGTTGAAATCACACCAGAGCCTTTGACTGAGATGATCTCATACAAAGAGCAGTGCATAAGTCCCAGGCCAGGCCTTCAAGAGGACAACGAGACTTGTGCAGACAGTGCACAAGAGTTCATGACGGAAGTGCAGGAGGAAGAAACAAAGGAGATGATGCATCTAGAAAGCCAGACAGATGCTGATATTCCAAAGGCTCTCAAAACACCCACCTTGACCAAACTAAATTTCCATCTGAGAAGAAAGGTCCTAGAGATACAATTGGGAATTCCCATAAAGGTAAGGGAGTCCAGGAACCAATCTGTAGTAGTCCCAGAGAACATATCCACACAGGAGGCACTCGGGAGTCTAAACAACCAAGGGAAAACATCACTCCAGGAACTCCCCATCCCACCAGACAGTCCACATGCCCCAGATCCAGAATTAGTCTGCCTTAAAGAACAGCTGGCTGCTGAGCTAAAAACAGTGCAGCAGAGCCAGAAGCAAGCTAGTTCCAGAGCAGGGCCCCATGGTTCTGCCCACTGGGTCTCCAAGATCTCACAACTCAGCAGGGACATGACAGATGCCCAGGTGCTTTGTGTTCAGGTAGAAGCCAGAGTGAACAGCCCCAGCCTGGAAGAAGCCTGGTGCCCTGAGTTCCAAGGCCCTGGCAAGACCAAGGACTCAGCCCAAGTACCCGCAATGGCAGTGAAGAAAGAGCACCCAGGGAAACCGAACCCAGCAGGGGACCATGGGGAAGGGGATGCAGGATTTGGGCTCCCCTCAACCAGAGAAAACAGACATCCTGCTGAAGACCAGAGGCCAGCAGGGACACCTCTGAACAGGACACCCCGTGGTCCCTGGAGAAGGAGCCATAGCTTTGATCTTGCTGCCTCCTGTCAGCAGAATCCCAAGCACTGTCCTCAGCTTAAGCTTCTAGAGTTACCTCCAGGGGCTTCTGAGGGGAAAGACTCTGAGAAGAATGATCTGCAAGGCGGTCAAACCAAGCTGAATCTCATAACAGAACCAGCAAGAATTCCTGGGACTGCCCAGCCTGTGGTGCTCCAGGCTTCACAGTGCCAGCCCTTGTTTGGTCCACTTATTCAGGGTAAGCCTTTGCAGGGCCAAACTGTGCAGGATCAGATTCTGCAGCATCGAGTGACAATAGCCCATACTCACAAGAACCCCAGCCTTCCAGAATCTGGCTTAAAAAATAAGATGAAACACTTCCTGCACTCTATTAATCCCAACACAAAAGGCAAAGTGGGTGAAGAATCCATGCTCTCTCCAGCGGAGAAAGTTATCAAAACCAGGAAAAAAAGCGCTGAGAAGAGCCTGGCCCCAGCCAAAGGCCCTATGGGGAAAGCTAAGACAGAGAAGAGAACAGGGGACCCCAAAGCCCAATCTCCCCCCACTGAGAAGCAGGTTGGGCTGACCTTTTTTGATGGCCCCCAGGCCCCAGTCAATCAGCTCCAGCACCGTTCTCGTCAGTTCCACTCTGCCTCTTTCCTGGGCCACCCCCGCCACTGTCCTCGGCACTGTCCTCGAGTGGCTTGTGCCACCCAGCCTGGGAACCCACCCTAGGTCCCCATCCTCACCTTAAAGGGAAACATGGTCTCTTCAAGGAGAAGACCCAGTGCATTCAAAGAGAGTTTGTCGGCTCTCAAACCTATGCAACCTTGAAGAGCACTAGTATTGTCATTTTCATTAAGGTGTAGGTAGGACAGAATGCCACTTCCAAATATATCTCTAAGTGAAGCACTGTCTGCTTGCTTCTTGTATCTATTGTGGTGTGTTACAGGAATGCATGAGAGAGATTTAAAGCTTCTTCCTATCTAGGGAAAAACCTTAAACCTACATTTCATATGGGCCAGCATTCCAAACAACTTCTCTCAGCCCCACACTGGACTGTTGATAAAGGGACTTGAGCATAGAAGGCAAGGCTCTTGTCTAAGGTGCATTAAGGGTAAAGGTCAGGCTGGAATTCAATCATGGCTTCCCATGATGACCTTGGACCAGAGAGGAGCAATGTGGACATGATGCCAGCACTAAACAGAAGGAGTGGTTAAGAAATCAATGTAGTGTTGGCCCACATATGCCCACAATCTGAAGAGAAGGTTTTTAGGGGAGTGCCACAGTGCTCCATCCTTGAAGAGGTGCTTTTGTGATTTGCAAAAGCAGTTTATATGACAGATGTCAAAACCAAAATATACAATCTCCCCTCTCTGCTCCAGGTTGGTACTAATAAGATCTTTCAAACAATCTGGGAGCCTGCTGTGGCCCTATTGCCTATTTCCCACCTCCACTCCCTCTCAGCTGCATGAAAGGAATGCCTCCTAGAATGAATGAATCAGAGTAGAAGGTGGAGAGGTGTTTGTCCTCCACCCTTAAGGAAATGAGGCAGGTTGGGAGAGAAGGTAGATGGAGGTATGAATACCTGGGACAGCATGTGATATTATGACCAGGGCATAAGGAAGAAAAGTTGGTTTTCTTTGCACTTAAAAAAAAAAGCTCAGATCCAGGAAGCCAACCCAAGGCCTGAATGCTCTTGAGGAAGGGAGGTGAGTAAACTCTGAGCTTCCGTCTGCTTGCAGATAGTGTAGCGTGAGCAGTGACCTGAGCACTGAAGTTTCTGGGAAAGAACCACAGAAAACACAGGGATTTTCTAGACATATCCCAGCCTGTCAAGTTACTGCCAGCAGCTTGGCCCTGGACCTGCTGCTGTGTCTCATTTCTACACCACCTATACCTGGGTTCCTTCTCCATCACCCTCCTTTTCTTCTGCCTTGTATTTCCTGAATATACTTCCATGATAAGCAATGGTGCAAAACTCAATTAGCTAAATCCCTCCCAGGATCTGCCCTTCCGAAATTCAGAGGATGACTCCTGTCCTTTACCCCACCAAGGTCTGTACCATATCACCCTCCTAGTGCCAGCCCCCCCAATATAAGTTTGTTTCCCATTATCCTTTCCTATCTATTCACATGTTCCACTTCATTTGAGAGAACACCAAAACCACTTACCTTGACTGCCAAAAGAAGACCATAAGGCTTTTGGAAAGTGTCCTGCCCATTAACCAGCAAGTGAGCAGGAATCTAGAATATACTGTGACATGAATCTCTAACAGCTAGCTCAGCTACTCAGAACTGAAGTGGAGCTCTGGCCCTTTTGCCTCTTTCTGGGAATGTCCAATAATTTGCTATTTCAGGGAAATATGTTTACTATTAATGGAAATATTATATGCAAGTGTCTGAAACTCTTGAAGCAAAATGGAGAAACTCAAGAGGGTAGCTGAGAGGCAAAGTGAGATCTGCAAGCAGCTGCTAGGAAACAGAAAAGAAAAAGCCCCTCCAAACTATGTCCTATGACACCTTCCCTCACACAGAGACTAAACGATGTTCTGCCTACAAACTTGTTTTAGGAGGCCTCTCAGCTTACCATACTGTGACTTCTAGAGTTTTTCCTGTCTCTTGTCAGCCCAGCCTGCCGCCCTCCCCCCCCCCCCCCACAGCACCATCACCAGACGGGTAATCTACCACCAAAGGCGGCCTTGGTAGTCCTGGCCACAGAGTCAGACCTCTCTTTGGTGACTGTCATGCTCCTATTCCCTGAACTCCTAAGGAGACCCAAGTGACCCTGTACTTGCTTCTCTTGTTACCTTGATTCGGCAGGCATTGGTCTCCCTGGGAGGAAGACTGAAACCCCTGAACCTCTTAAGGAGGCCATGGTAAAACAGCACAGGGCTATGTTTGCTCCACTCAGCAGAAGGTTAAGTATGGGTAAAAAATTTGGCTCATCCCCTTCCCTTTGGAATAAAACTTCTAGCTGAAGGGGCCAAAGAATGATTTCAGGACAAAATGATAATAAACAGAGGCAAAGGGCAGCAAAACCACAACTCAAGAAAAACATTACAAATACTTGAGCAAGTGTTTTTCTAATTTTGGGGCCAAATGTCTGACCCTTGGGGAGGATGCAGGTTTTAAGGTCCAATCCAAAAGGATGGAATGTGGAAGATGATCAACAGGGTTAGAATCCTAGCTCTGCTGTTTGACAAGTTAACATTTCTAACCCTCGGTTTCTTCACCTGGGAAATGGGGATAACTGTTTATCCATATCCAAAGCCTCTATTACTACTAATGTACTGCTGATTTTCAAAGCCGTTTCTCTGACCTACTCTTCTCCCCTGAGCTCCAGATGGTACAGCCAACCCATTGCTGTCAATTCCAACTCATAGCAACCCTATAGAACAGAGCAGAACAGCCCCATAGCGTATCCAAGGCTATAAATCTTTACAGACACAGACTGCCACATGTCTCCCACAGAGCAGCTGGTGGGTTCAAACTGCTGACCTTTTGGTTAGAAGCCAAGTGCTTGACCACTGCGCCACCAATGCTCCTATACAACCAACAGCCAGGGAGAAATTCCTTCTTGCTTCAAAGACATCACAAACTTAAAATTTTCCATATACTTGCCCTTCATTCCACCAAACTGTTTTCTAACATCAGGGAATGGTGTCACTATCCACCTACTTCCTTGCTCAGCCCATACATCAAGTCATCTAATCTTGATATTGCTCAGCTTTGCCACTGTCCTCTATTCTTACTGTCTTTGCTTTCAGTTCAGTTTCTTATCCTTTATTGCCTGAATTATTACAATAATGTCTAGGTTCAGGGCCTAGGATAGTGGTTGGCACATGGTAATACTGTAATATTAGTTGATCCACAGTATGGGGTGTGAAAACAGACAAGTCATTACATCAGTGCATGAATGTTATGGAATATGGGAGGCTGCCACAGGAAGAAGTACTCAGCTGATGATGAGGACCCCTGAAGGGTCACAATTAAAACAACCTTGAGCTAAGTCTTATATTCAACAATGTTCCAGGTACTATGCAAGACACAGCAGTTGACTTGGGGTAGACAGTCTCACATGCCCAGTTGCCTAATCAACATATATAGTTGGTGTCCAATACTCATCTCCAACTTTACAAAAGTGAACTCTTGACTCCCCACCCTCACCACAACCCGATCACACCAACTTTGTTCCAAATGCAATATCCCATACATCGGTTAATGGCAACTCATCCTTTAAGTTGTTCAGGCCAAAAACATTAGTGTCATCCTTTTTTCCCTAACCATCCACATTCAATATGTCAGTACCTCCTATTATCTTTACCTTCAAAATAAGTCCAGAATCTGACCCTTATCACCACCTCTGCTGCAACCATTACTGCAATAACATCATAACTAATCTCTCTGCTTCTTCCTGAGTCCATACCCTCAATAGTCTATTCTTTATACAGCCTGAGTGATCCTCAGGAAAGGTCATGGAGAGAGAGAGTGGAGATAAGAGTAAGGAGAGGAAAGGAGAAGAGAGGAGAGGAGAGAAAAAATAAGAGAGAGGAGATCAATGAATTTAAAATGATGACAGTGGATAAGATCACCAAAGGAGTGAGTATAAATAAAGAAGAAGTAAAAGGTTGGGCTCTGAGATTCACTAACATTAAGAAATTGGGGGAAAAAAAGGAGGAACCAGTAAGCAGAGGAGACTTAGAGGCAGCAGCCAATAAGGCAAGAGAAAAACCAGAAGAATAGTATACTAGAAGCCAAGAAAGGAAAGTATTTCAAGGAGAAAATAATCAAATGCATGAAAAGGTACCAACCTGACAAGTAAGATGAGGACTCGGAGTTAACCATTAGATTTGGCAACATAGAGATTATCCATGATATTGAGAAGACTCACATGAGTGATGGAGGTGAAGGCGTGACTGGAGTGGTCTCAAGAGAGAATGGAAGGGGAGCAATTGGTGATCAAAAGTATAGTCAACTCCTTCTAGGAGTTATGCGCCACAGAGGCGCAGAAAAATGAGGCAATAGCTGGGTGGGGAAATAGGATCCAGAGAGTGATTTTTTTAAGATGAGAGACATAGCATATGGATGTTAATGGAGAAGATCCAACTGAGAAGAATAAATTGATGATGTAGAAAAGAAAGGGTAAAAGTGCTGGAACAATGTCCTGGTATGGAGTAGAGGGAATGGGAGCAAATGCCCTAGTTGAGAGGTTGGCCTCAACTTAAAGCACAGGCAATTCACAGATGGTAGAGAGAACATAGCATTAATGAGGGTGCACTCTGTGAATCATAAGAAGTTTCCCCCACGTGTAAAAGAGTGTGGGCAAAGACCCAGGAAGGGTGAGTTAGAAACTGGGAAAGGACCATGGCTGGGATTGGGGGAAGGAATATGGAGAACCATCATGCCTGAAAGCAAGAAGTAGAGACAGATTCTGGAAGTTACCATGGCTAAGTTTCTAGTAGGTCCTCAGGAGGTGGTAGCCAGCTGAGAACCTAGGTTGGCCTGAAAAGGTGGCTGAATTACTGATCATGAGTATGAATCAGGGGCTCTTAGAAAACTGGTGTTGCATGAGAGATATCAGATAAACCTCTAGACGCATGGAGTGTAAGGAAGAACATGGGCCTAGAGATGCAAAAACAGAACAGATGTGGCATCCTAGTGTTTAGGAACCAGTGAGGTTTGGGGCTTGGAAGAGAGAATTGGGAAGCAAGAAGACAAAGACATTGTTCTGGGCACATGGGACAGATTTCTGTGTTTTGGTTGTCTAGTATCCCTTAGAAGGTACCACCTCTGCATCCTACTCTAACATCACAAAGAAGCCAAGAGCTAGAAAAAGAACAGAAAATGTGGCTTCCTTATGATGTGGTATAGAGGACGGTGGGATACCCCTGCCTCACTGGTTCCTAAGGAAATCCAGAATCACTCGCCATCCCATCAAACCAGGAGGAGGTGGTGGCTAGACTCACTTCCTCTACAGGACCCCAGTACTTAGTACATTGTGTCCATTGTGATGCAGAAGAGCCAGAATGGGAAGAAGCATGGATGTGTCCCTGTTCTGAATAGTGATTCTATGTCTAAAGGATGAGGACCCAGCCCCTAGTGGGGCCTCCATATGGGAGGTGGCACAAGCCTTAGGCCTGCCATGCCAACATTCTCCAGGTGTTTTCCTAATGCATCCCCAAAGGAGATCAAAGGAGGTCTTGTGGCAGGCACATCCTCCCTGCCTGGTGGAAGCTGGGCAGAGAGCCACAGAATAGAGGAAGCCCAGAGTGAAGGGAAGTGACTCAAAAGGGTCAAAACAGCATCAGGTGGGAAGCAAGGGTTAGCGTGCACACATCCTGACTTACGGTGGAGCAGGTCCTTCCCATGGTCCCCACAGGCTCCTACCTGCCCTAGCCCAGCATGGGCTCATGCTGCTGATCAAAGTCCTGTGCCAAAGGGCTAGGGGCAGTGAGATGAGCTGGAACCAATACCTTCAGGATTATGAGTTCTCAGCAAAATCAAGGGCTGAGAAGAGACAGGGTGAGAGCCTATGAACTCATGCAGGATGTTGTTGAGGGGGTGAAGCCTTGCTCATCATATCCCATAACCCTAGCACAACCCCAACTTCCTCCTCCCCCGCCGCCCTAAGCTCGAGAGAGTTAAAATAAGAGCAAAATAAATGCTTCATGGCAGGACACAAACTCCAAAAATGTAATACACCCCAGAATTGGTGGTAGATGCTAGGAATACATCACTGCTTGCTTGGGATCTTTGGAGTTCACCTCTGGGCCTTTGAGGTAACAGGTCATGGTGAACAGCCCTGACCTTCTACAGTCCTTCCTTTGGGCTCTCTGGATGGGTACTTTAGAATTCTATAAACATAACTTAGGAGACTGACTAACAGCAGTAAGAGAAGAATGTCTTCTCCAAACATCACTCTGCCTGTTAATCGCTGAGTCCTTGAGGATAGGGACCATGCCTACCTCATTTTGTACATGTTTACCCTGTCCCATCCAGGGAAGGCAAAAAACACACTGGGCACAGGAGTGAGAGGGTGAGACCCCACTGAGATGCTATTTCCTCCACCTTGAGAGAGGTCGCTGGGCCTCTGCTGCTTTACGGGCCATCGGGCCTGTGCTCAGGGGCCCAAAGCATTAACCAGGGCTGTCATGAAATGAAGGACAAGAAGGTTCAGGTGTCCACTTTAGGATTAGAAAAGGAGGACAGACAACCTTGAGCTGGAGTAGAAAGATGAAGAAAGGGCACCATGCAGGCAGGTGAGGTGCTGGGAGACAGTACCAAATCTCTAGCACATCTGGCTGGGCTTGCAAAGAGATGTTCATTCTCATCCCCAGAGACAGTGAGGTCAGGCCCCTGAATACTTGGTCTGCATGAGAGCACAGGGGAAGAAGGGGCCCTGAGAAGGAGTCAGAGAAAGATATCCATTTCCAGAAGGAGGAATGGGTTCTGCCAACGACCTCCCTTCCCCGACTTGTCCCTCTCCTCCACCGTAACTTCTCTGGGTCCATGGCCAGGCAAGGAGTATGCTGGGGGCTTTCCAGAATGTATTACTTCCAAGGTCAAGCCTGTACAGAGGCCACAGGGGCAGGGCCTTGGGCAGACAGCCTGAACCGTGGGAATCCAGACTGCGGGAAGGGAAGCCTATCTTTGCGGTAAATACTGCTGGCAGCTGGGGTACATCAGGTGGGGGGTGGGGATAAAGAGAGACGTCAGACTAGAATCTCATGCACACAGTGAATAACACATGGACACATAGGCACCCAGTCTCAGTGAAAGACACAGATTCAAAGATGCCACACAGAAATACTACAGAGTACCAAGAGACATGACCAGAAATATACACCTACATAGACCCAGGAACACCCTGGGTCAGACATGCTCAAGCAGACACAGGCACAAGCACAACACATGCATATACAAAGGCAGACTTGCACATATAACAAGCAGACACAGCTCATTCTGTAGACCCATAAACACAAATGCAATCCAAATCCATTCTTCAAAACCCGTTTCCTCCATAAAGCTTCCTACGCCACCTCAAACCAGGCCCATCTCTCTCTCCTCTAAATTCTGGTTTGTAATTTCTGTTCCACTGCTTCTCCTTTGATAGGGACAGTCTTGGCTCTGACAGGGATCACAGTAGAGGGTCCCAGACAGAGCTGGAGAAAAATGTAGAACAAAATTCTAACTCAAAAAGAAAGGCCAGACTTCCTGGCCTGACAGAGACTGGAGAAACCCTGAGAGTATGGCCCCTGGATACCCTTTCAGCTCAGTAATTATAAGTCACTCCTGAGGCTCACCCTTCAGCCAAAGAGTAGACAGGCCCATAAAACAAAACAAGACTAAAGGGGCACACCAGCCCTGGGGCAAGGACTAGAAGGGGGGAGGGGACAGGAAAGCTGGTAATAGGGAATCCAAGGTTGAGAAGGGACAGTATTGAAATGTCGTGGGGTTGTTAACCAATGTCATAAAACAATATGTGTACTAACTGTTTAATGAAAAACTAGTTCTGTAAACCATCTAAAGTACAATTAAAAAAAAAAAAATAGGCACAGTCTTGGATTTGCGTACAGACCCCTGGTCTCAACAACTTGGCTATGTGCTCTTTCAGAAAATATCAAGGGCTTGCAGTGAGTCTACCGCCATCTTCAACAGTCTCATCCTTCACCTACATACCCATCTCCACAAGGGCCCCTGTAGGGTCTTGGCCCCCAGCCACTTTAATACAGCAGATGGAGACACCAAGGGAAGAACAAACAAGATGGACACACCTGCCGAGGGCACTCTCAGGGAACCATGAAAATGCAGGTCCTGGTTCCCCAGGAGGCAGACCATGACACATGGTATGACTACTTGTGTAGTTCTAGCCCAAATTTTAATGTTAACCACAATCTCACTCCTGTCAATGCTAACCCCTACTCCAACCCTTTTCCCAGAGACAGCTCTAAGCCAGCAGTGCTTTTAAGTGCAACCCTTGGAACAACTGTACCTCAGAAATGTAATGCTAGTAAGTGTTACTCAAAAATTATTTCCATAGCCAAATAAGTTTGAGTTAGAAAACTGTGATGATCCCTCTGGTCAGGAGCTGAATGCTTATATCCCCCTAGCTGACAATCACAGCTGCAAGGGCTATTTGTACCCCTTGAGTGTGGACACCCGGAAAATGGCCAAGACCCTCTCATCTAAACCAAATCAATACCACAAAATATGCTTAAGCCCCTCTCCAGACTGTTGTAGAAGCTTAAAACTAATCCCAAACATAGAATTTAACTCTTAGGCCAATTTTAATCATAATCCTAAACCCAACCCCGACCCTAACACAACCTAATCCAAGAATCCATTACAAACCCTACTTTAACATCACCATGATTCCACCACTATGCTTAACACAACCTAACTCTAATCTGTAACCATTACATCGATGCTATTCTAAGCATAATCCTAGCTCTGGACAGCTACTCACTGAGTAATTTCTACAACCACACTATGTACACACATACCACATGCATATAAATGTTTGTGTTATTTGCACCCCAGAAACTAACTAGCTCCTTCAGTCACGGTTGTACAGTCCACAGGGTAGCTTGTTTGTGGAGGGCTCAATGCTCAGCTGGAAGTCAGGAGCACAAAGGTGCCCAGGCTCTTTGATCCTCGTTGGACATACAGGCCCACAGGGGTCCTGCCCCCACCCAAGCCCTGTTCCAGGATTAGCCCAACCGGTGAGCAGAAATTCTGGCATACCCCTCCCCATTTCCTGCCTGCTGGGAGCATCTGCTGCCCTGGAACCCCCCACCAGGCAAGAACAGATGGGCCTGGGGCCTGGGGATGGAATGAGGCTACTTCCCAGTGGGAGGATTTCCAGATTCTTGCAACACCCACACCTAGGACCTCTGCCCCAGGTGCCTGTCCTAAAGAGGTAGTGGGCCTGCTGACATTGAGGCTGAGGTAGAGAATGAATTACCACACTCCCTTGCCCTCCTCCAGGGTCCCAATCCAGTAATAGGTCTTTTAGGTCCACTCTCATCAACAGGGCAAAGCTCCCCTCACCCCACACCCCCAGCTTTCAGGTACCCAGTGCAGTATTCTCTGTACCTCAGCCACCCCAAAGAGGTTGTCAAACACTGCCTAGGCTCTCAGTAGTTCACTGAGCCAAAGCCTTCACCCAGAGGAATGGAACTCTTAGGTGGACACTCACATCTCGGGTTTGTAGCCCACCAAGTCTTTGTGTCCCCTTGCACCAATGTCTACATCCAGCCTGGCCTGAGGACCAAGTGAGGGGCTTGGATCAGGGCCACAAGCTGCAGACCACCATGACATGGGGTTCAAGTGGGACTGGGAGGTGGGAAGATCCCAGCCAGCAGCTGAGGCCAGAGGAATGACTGGTGGAAGGACTTGGGATTCCAGAGAACAGTAACAACTTTTCTCATCATCTCAGCCCCTCTCCTGGGGATTGTATCTATACCTGGGCTCCACTTCCTTCTAGACTCCTTCAGTGCCTCCCTCTCACGTCCACCCCTCCCTTCCCAGGGCTCAGCCACCTGCAGCCAGGGTGGTGGTACTGCCACCTTCCTGCCCTCAGGGCAGCTGTTTCCTCCCTGGCTTTTTGTCTAGCCAGGTATCCACCTCCATCAAAGTCCCACTCTTTACTTCCATTTCCTCCCATAGCGACTCTACAGGACAGAGTAGAACTGCCCCATAGGGTTTCCAAGACTATAATCTTTACGGAAGCAAAACCACCTGCCTTTCAGTTAGCAGCTGAATGCTTTAACCACTGTGCCACCAGGGCTCCTCAGGTCCATTTTCCCAGGGCCCCTAAATTAAGTTTTGAGCGCCAGAAGCAAGCATGGAAGCCCGAATACCTCCAGATTGGATTATCTGCCTGAGGCTGGGCCACCACTGCAGGCCCAAGCTCAGAGGTAATGGCTTAAAACAGATGCTAGGAAAAGCTTCCTGAATCTAAGAAAGGTAGGCGAGGATGGCACCTGAGGAGGCTGTGGACACCACGTGACACAAATTAGAGGCCCCCCAAATTCGCATAAACAAGGGCAGGGGGCAGGCAATGTGTCTCAGGAGAGAGAATTAGCCTTTGATTTTATGAAAGGAAGCAGCACAGCACCCCCTTCCCTGCCATCTCCCCCCTTTTCCCACTAGCTGTGCCAGCCAGAAAGTCTCCCACTGAGGGGGGCCAGAGGGTATCACCCCATCTTCCTCTTCTCCAGACCACCTTTGTTCACTTCCACTAGTGCTTTGCCCATCTGGAGTTTGAGATGGGGAGCAGAATAGGCCCAGGTGGTTCTACCAGTCCCATCAGAATTTACTTGGAGAACATGGTAAAAATTCATATTTTTTGGATCTTCTGAGATTCTGTTTAAGACCATCTGGGGCCGTGCCTCTAATTCTGTATAATTTCCCCAGGTGTTTCTGAAATGCAGCCAAATTTGGAAACTGTAGAAACAGTCTAATACAATATGATTCTGAAATCATGCACATGCCCCCTCCCACCCCACTCCTCACCCATGCCATCCTACCTCTCTGGGAATTGTCTAAACACAAGCAACTCACAACTTCATCACTTCCACAGAGGGTGAGGTGGGTGGAGAAGGGGAAATGGGGGAGCTGGAATTTAAAAGCTCTCTGGTGTCAGGATCTGCCATCAGACCAGATAAAACACCCAAGAAATCTTATCTCGTTGCTTTTGCCCAGTCCTGTCCCAGGAATGCCAGCCTCATGTCAGCAGGGGCATTCTCCGCCCTGCTTGAGGTCCCAGCCTGTTAGAAAACCTCAGACTCAAGGGTTCAATTATCTCTCCTCTAGTCCAAATTCCATTCCCTCTTCTCTGTGGGCCTTGGGGTAAAACATCTTCCACCTCCATCCCAACGATATCTCCATCTCCAACCCTTACCCTTCTGCATCCCATCCTCCCCCAACAGTACCACCCCTGTCCTAGACTCAATCTTTCTGTATCCACTTTGTCCCTGGCCCTCTCTGTTCTGGCTGCATACCTTCCAAGCCTCATCCGAATCTCCCTATGGTCTCCCTACCCCTCATGAACAGTCCTTCTAAAAAAGCTGGAACAAGCCTGGGAGTGAGGGGCCTGCTGTTGGGTTTAACCCTCAGGGAACCAAATGGATTTTCCAGTCATGGTCTAGGAATCACAACTATGAGGTCCTGATTTGGTTTTAAAGACAGAGTCTAAGTCATGATCCAATAATCTTGGCACACCACACACCAGAATAAATTCCAAATGGATAAAAGATTTCATGTTACCTTGCTTATGGATAGGAAGAATCAAGATTGTAAAACTGTCTGTTCTACCCAAAGTGATCTATAGATACAATGCAATCCCGATCAAAATACCTGTGACATTTTTCAATGAGATGGAGAAACAAATCACCAACTTCACATGGAAGGGAAAGAGGCCTCAGACAAGTAAAGCATTACTGAAAAAGAAGAACAAAGTGGGAGGCCTCACACTACCTTATTTTAGAACATATACTGCCACAGTAGTCAGAACAGCCTGGTACTGGTACAACAATAGATACATAGACCAATGGCACAGAATTGAGAATCCAGACATAAATCCATCTACATATGAGCAGCCGATATTTGACAAAGGCCCAAAGTCTGTTAAATGGAGAAAGACATTCTCCTTAACAAATGGTGCTGGCATAACTGGATATCCATCAGCAAAAAAAAATGAAACAAGACCCATACCTCACACCATGCACAAAAACTAACTCAGAATGGATCAAAGATCTAAATATAAAATCTAAAATGATAAATATGATGGAAGAAAAAATAGGGACAATGCTGGGTGCCTTAATACATGGCATAAATGGTATACAAAACATTAATATCGATAGAAGAGAAACTAGACAACTGGGAGCTCCTAAAAATCAAACACTTAACGCTTATCCAAAGACTCCATCAAAAAGGTAAAAAGATTACCTACAGACTGGGAAAAATTTTTTGGCTACGACAAATCTGATCAGCATCTGGTCTCTATAGTGTACATGATACTGCAAAAACTCAATGACAAAAAGAAAAATAACCCAGTTAAAAAATGGGCAAAGAATATGAACAGGCACTTCACCAAAGAAGACATTCAGGCAGCTAACAGATACATGAGGAAATGTTCACGATCATTAGCCATTAGAGAAATCCAAATCAAAACTACAATGAGATACCATCTCACCCCAACAAGGCTGACATTAATCCAAGAATCACAAAATAATAAATGTTGGAGAGGTTGTGGAAAGACTGGAATGCTTATACACTGCTCATGGGAATGTAAAATGGTACGACCACTTCAGAAATCAATTTGGTGTTTCCTTTAAAAGCTAGAAAAAGAACTACCATACGATCTAGCAATCCCGCTCCTTAGAATATATCCTAGAGAAATAAGAGCCCTCACATGAACACATATATGCACACCCTTGTTCACTGTAGCACTGTTTACAATAGCAAAAAGATGGAAGCAACCAAGGTGCCCATCAATGGATGAATGGATAAATTATGGTATATTCACATAATGGAATACTATTCAATTATTAAGAACAACGATGAATCTATGAAACATCTCGTAACATGGAGGAATCTGGAAGGCATTATGCTGAGTGAAATTAGACAGCTGCAAAAGGACAAATATTGCATGAGACTACTATCGTAAGAACTCAAGAAAAAGTTTAAACACAGAAGAAAATATTCTTTGATGGTTATGAGGGTGGGGAGGGAGGGAAAGAGATATTCACTAATTACATAGTAGATAAGAACTATTTTAGATGATGGGAAAGACAACACACAATACAGGAGAGGTCAGCACAACTGGACTAAACCAAAAGCAGTTTCCTGAATACAACCAAACGCTTCAAAGGCCAGAGTAGCAGGGATGGGTGTCTGGGGACCATGGTTTCAGGGGACATCTAGGTCAACTGGCTTAACGAAATATATTAAGAAAATATTCTGTATCCCACTTTGGTGAGTGGTGTCTGGGGTCTTAAATGCTAGCAAGCAGCCATCTAAGATGCATCAATTGGTCTCAACCCACCCGAAGCAAAGGAGAATGAAGAACATCAAAAACACAAGGTAAATATGAGCCCAAGAGACAGAAAGGGCCACATAAACCAAAGACTCCATCAGCCTGAGACCGGAAGAATTAGATGGTGCCCGGCTATAACTGATGACTTCCCTGACAGGGAACACAACAGAGAATCCCTGATGGAGCAGGAGAACAGTGGGATGCAGACCTCAAATTGTCGTAAAAAGACCAGACTTAATGCTCTGGCTGAGACTAGAGGGACCCCAGAGGTCATGATCCCTGGACCCTCTGTTAGCCCAAGACTGGATCCATTCCCAAAACTAATCCTTCAGACAGGGACTGGACTGTAAGACAGAAAATGATACTGGTGAGGAGTGAGCTTCTTGGCTCAAGTAGACACATGAGACTATGTGGGCAGCTCTTGTCTGGAAGCAAGATGAGAAGGTAGGGGGGACAGGAGCTGGTTGAATGGACATGGGGAATATAGAGTAGAGGGGAAGAGTGTGGTGTCTCATTAAGGGGAGAACAGCTAGGAGTACACAGCAAGGTGTGTATAAGTTTTTGTATGAGAGACTGACTTGATTTGTAAACTTTCACTTAAAGCACAATAAATAAAAAAATTAAAAAAAGAAAGATTTAATGTTAAAAACTAAACTATACAAGACTAAAGGGGCACACCAGTCCAGGGGCAAGGAGTAGAAGGCAGGAGGGGACAGGAAAGCTGGTAATAGGGAACCCAAGGTCGAGAAGAGAGAATGTTGACATGTTGTGGGATTGTTAACCAATGTCATAAAACAATATATATACTAATTGTTTAATGAGAATCTAGTTTGTTCTGTAAACCTTCATCTAAAGTACAATAAAGAAAAAAAAAAAAAAAACTATAGAAATTCCAGAAGAAAACATGGGAGAATTTCTTTATAACCTTAGAGTTGTAAAGGCCTTTCTAATATTTTTAACTATTACTTTGGTCACTTAAAAATTAAACACGACTGCAAATATAAAAACACCATGAGCAAAGTCAAAAGACAAATGACAAGCTCAGTACTACATTTGCAACACATTGTCACAGACCAAAGGCCAATCACCCTAGTAAATAAAGAGCTCCTAAAATTGATAAGAAAAAAACAACAACCCAATAGAAAAAATAAGCAAAGGATATGGATAGACA
Source organism: Elephas maximus indicus (assembly GCF_024166365.1). Taxonomy (NCBI): domain Eukaryota; kingdom Metazoa; phylum Chordata; class Mammalia; order Proboscidea; family Elephantidae; genus Elephas; species Elephas maximus. Next base: position 43,533,478 of record NC_064827.1, on the reverse strand, counting down.
GTTCATATTTTTAAACATATGAAAGGATGCTCAACTTCATTCATAAAAAGAAAAATGTAAATTAAGACTACACCTAGAAATCTTATACATTGTAGGTGGGAGTGTAATAATCACTTTAGAAAAAGATCTGTCCAGTTCTTGTAAAACCAAATCCTGTTGTTTTTGTGCCATTGAGTCGATCCTGACTTATGGCAACACTATGGGACAGAGTAGAACTGCCCATTGGGTTTCCTACGCTGTAATCTTTACAGGAGCAGATCACCAGGTCTTTTCTCCTGCAGAGTAGCTGGTAGGTTCAAAGTGCCGACCTTTCAGTTAGCAGCCGAGAGCTTTACCAGTATGCACCAGGGCTCTTAACTAAACCCGATGACCCAGTAAATCCATTATTAGGTATTTATTTACCCAAGAGAATTGGAAACAAACATTAACAAGAAGACCAAAGCAAGAATATTCATAGCCACTTTACTCATATAGCTAAAAACTAGAAATAGCCCAGCACATCAACAGAAGAATGTCTAAGCAGACCTTGGTATATTCAAACAATGGCATACTACTCAGCAATAAAAAGGAACAAACGGCTAATACACACAGTAACAAAACAGAAAATATTTTACTGAGTGAAAGGAGTCTTATGTGAAGAAGCAATGCCTCTTGGACAATCAGGAGGCCCGTCAAAGCCAGAAGCCAGAACCTACCCATATGATTCCGGGGTTCCCAGCTCTGCCCAGGCCTTGTTTCTCTACGCTGAGTAATCTCTACTATCCATCCCTCCTGCCCAAGATGAGGCTTGCAGGTCTTTCCCAAGAGTTTGTCTCATGGGCCTTCAGGTGAGCAATCTCTGTCTGGGGATGTGTGGGCCCAGTCTGGGTATGGCACTACAGGCAGGAATGAGAAGCACCTCACTTGCCCTGGCTGTTGAAATCTGGGAAAGGCCAGAGATCCCAGGGCACCCAGGTTCTTTCCATTTTGAACTTCTAGCTCCCTGAGGCCCCAGAATCCTCTCCCTGCTGCTCTCTACAGGGCTGACTCCTTCTACTCCTAGGTGTCTGCTAGATGTCCCTCCCTTGAGAGGTCTTCCTTGACCAAGCCTCACGTTCTTACATTACCCTGTTTTATTTTCTTTATGGCACCTATCACTCACTGAAACTACCCTATTCATTTATCTGTCTTTCTCTTCTAGAAAATAAGTTCTATGAGGACGAAAACCATAAAATTATTGCCGTCTAGTTGATTCTGACTCACAGCAACCCTACAGGACAGGGTAGAACTACCCCATAGGGTTTCCAAGGAGCTCCTGGCAGATAAATGAGCCCCCGCACAGCCTCCAGAAGGCCTCAGAACATGACTGCCCCAGCGCCCTGGCTTGGTCACTCAACCTCCAGTCAGCCCTCACAGTCTTCCTAGGCCTCCTTCGAATCAGGACCAGAACAGAGTGGGGTCAGAGGCCTCCCCCTTCCCATGCCCAACCTCTCAGCCCAGTCCTCTGGGGAACATTACTCACAACCAATGACAAGTACCCCTGGCCAGCGTCTTCTCCTCTTGACCCCAAGCAACTCTGCCAGATGAGCCTCTTAGGAACCCCCTTCACTCATATTAACAGTAACTGAAGATCATTCTCACAACCAAAGAGAGGAGGCTCATACGGGAGATCAACACTCCTGCTTCCTCCTGAACTTCTCCCAGTGTTATCATCAACTTGACAATAATCACAGCAAGGCCAACTTGTGCCAGGCCGTACAGGTGCAGATATGAGCATGGCATGATCCCTGCTAGCAAAAAAATCTCATGGAATAATGGGAAGCCAGACAGTAAACTGTGGCTAAGCCATTTGATTGCATTATTAAAGGCCTACTGTGTGCTGAGATGGAATAAACTGAGGGTGCTGTGGGAGCCCAGAGAATGCCTTGAAAGGACAAGGATTCAACTTTTGCTGGGACTCTACCAGCAAAGAAAAGGAAAAAGACACTCTGGATAAAAGGATTACCATGTGCAAAGGCTCAGAGGAGGGACCATTCAAATGTATTTGTGAGTGGTGACTCAGTGTGCCTAGAACATGCAAGGTTGGTAACAGAAGATGGAGCTACACAAACAAAGAAGGGCAGGCCAGGCCAAGGAACACGGGCTTCATGCTAAGAGAAACAGGCAACATGAAAGGATTTGGAACAGAAGAGAGATATAATCAAATGTGTATTTTAAGAACAGTCCTCAGCCTGGTGGAAGAGTGGCGTGGTGGGGCATAGCACCTGGAGGGCAATGAAGAGGCAATCACTGTGTTCCAGGGAAGAGATGGTGAGGTCTAACCAAGGAGGTGGCTGGGAATAGAAAGAAAAAAAAAAGGGCCTGGTTAATTCAAATGATGTTGAGGAGGTAAAATCTGGTGACTTGGGGACTGACGGGCTGTGCTGAAGTTTTCATTTGGCCAGGACCCGCCTTCAGGAAGGAAAAGGAGGGAGATCCCCATTCTTGCTTAGACAGTGCGCCTGGGGATGAGGGGGAGGGCCTCCTGGGGGAGGTTGCTGCCAGATAAATAGGCAGTGGGCCAGTCCCAGCCCACACACAGCCCCCAACTTGCCGCGGTCCATCTTGCCCACAGCTCTGGCCTCATACTCACCCTCTGCTGTAGCCATGGCTCAGTCACTGGCTCTGAGCCTCCTTGTCTTGGCTCTGGCCCTCTGCAGCCCTGGGACTCAAGGTACCAGTGGAGGGTGTGCCTAGGATGGGGGTGAGGGGCTGGAGAGGCTTGGGGTAGGGACCTACAAGCAGCCCCTGGCTCCCCGTGAACTCTGCCCTTGCAGGCAGTGACGGAGGGGCGCAAGACTGCTGCCTCAAGTACAGCCGGAGGACCATTCCTGCTCGGGTTGTCCAAAGCTACCGGAAGCAGGAGCCGAGCTTGGGCTGCCCTATCCCGGCCATCCTGTGAGTGGGCACAAGGGAGTAAGTGTAGGCCAGCGGCTGAGTGGGGTGGGCAGGGTGTGCAAAACTAGAACAGGCTTACTGACCCCCAACCCCCAGGTTCAAACCCCGGAAGCAGTCTCAGCCCGAGCTGTGTGCAGACCCTAAGGAGGACTGGGTGCAGCAGCTGATGCAACAGCTGGACAAGCCACCGGCCCCACGGAAAGGCTCTCAGGGCTGTAGGAAGGACAAGGGGGGCCCTAAGCCTGGCAAGAAGGGAAGGGGCTCCAAAGCCTGCAAGAGGTAAGGAGTCTGGAAGGCTGGGAGAAAAGGAGTGACGGGGGGCATTCATCAGCCCCTCACACCCCTCTTCTGTTCTCCCAGGACTGAGCAGCCCACAAAGCCCAAAACCGTCATAGCCCAGTGACCATCCTGGAGCCCAGAAGGCCCCCACCAGCCTCACCAGGGCTCGGAGCCCCAACCCAAGGGGCAAGAAGGGGGCTAGGAGAGAGAGAGGACTCAGCAGTCGCAGAGCAGCTACCCCATGCTGGCCCTGCCACACTCCTTCTCCTGCTTGAACCATCCCGCCTGTGTCCCCAGCCCCATCCCGCATGGCTGAGCTGCCCAGACCAGGCCAGGACCAGGGAGGCAGAAGAGGGGGGTCACCCAGTGAGTGTGGGAAGAGACAGCAGGACTGTCAATCTCGAGAGGTCACCCAGGACCCTGGACCTGACCCTGCTCCCCCACCGCACCCCGCCTCGTCAGTATAAATATGATTTACAACTAATTGAATAAAAAGTTGCTTCAGCCTCCCACCCAAGCGCCCGTTCCTGTGTTTTTGTGTCCACGGTGAAGCCAGTGTCTCTACAGGGTGGGGTCACACACTCCGGGATCCAAGCCAAGAGCTCAGACTAACTCAGATGGGTATGTTATCACCTGCCCTGAGGCCTTCCTTATATCAGCCAAGTGCCCAGACCTGTAGGTAGTAGAGGGGTGGCTGATGAGCAGGGTGGGACGGCATCCTTTCTGGACCTGAGGATGCTCCTGGTCTCTGAGGAATTCTGCCAATGAAAAGGGAGAGGCAGTGGACCTGGAGCACCCACCCCCAACTATTCTGAAGAGCTCCCTCACCCCTAATCTATCCAGTACTCTCTCATCCCAGGAGTGACCTCCAGGTCTTTTCTCAGACCCTCTAGGGACTGCCTCCCCTTTCCTTGGTGCCTATGAGTAAGAAACTCCAGGTGTCTCTTTGGAAGTATCCCCAGGAGGGAGGCTGTCATGCTTCCCCTCCCGCCTTGAGCCCTGTGTCCTGGGCCAGCCTGTAACCCAGGGACACACACGTTCTACTGAAGCCCACCTTAACAACAGTGCCAGCCCTGGGAGCTCCTCAGGACCCCTCCCCTCCCAAAGACCCAAAAGGACGCCTGCTCAATGAAACTCGGTCCCTGGCCTCTCCTCTGTGTTTAATGGGGCTGTCGGGATCACTTTCTGTTCCTATCTGGGCTCCTTGACACCCTCGGCTTTCTTCCAGTTGGGAAAAAACTCCTTTCCCTTTTTTTCCTACTTTCTCCCTTGGCTGGGGTCCAGGATCTCATCATTTTTTTGAGGTCAAGGAATAAGTCTCCTGGGGCAAGTCGTTCTTTTCTCCAAGAAGATCCCAGCTCAGCTCTCTTCTCCCTCATCCTCCCAGTGCAGGCACTGCTATCCTCCCCCCTCACCCCAGGCAGGGAGAGGGAGGACCATCAGATCAGGCCTGGCAAAGTGGGAGAGAAAGGCAGATCTAGGGGGGAGGGTCAATAAAGCAAGGGACACAAGGAGCTAGAGGCGGCTACTCCATCATCTTTTCCCTCCACGGAAGCCTGGACCTGCCACAGCACTTACCACTTATCGTAAAATCTTGAAAGTATTTGCTTATTTGTTCCTCCTGTGGCTGTTGAGGATGGGGCTCCTTCCTACGTATCCTGTTACAGCAGGTATGAACTTAGCATATAAACTCAGATGTGCAAGAAATACTGCATTTTAAAATGTTCCTTAAAACAACTTAATTCCTACTCTAAGCCCCTGTGCTGGAGTGCTGGTGAAAAATGCAACATCAGTCACTCCTGGGGATCCCACCTACCAAAGTTTATGCAAAAGTCATAGAAACATCAAAGCACGGAGGAGGCTCCCTGCCTGCCCCCGCCCCATCCCATCATTGAATGCTATGGCCCCTGTGGTCCCAGCAAGTATGTCTCTTGGATCCTGACCTCTGACTCCAGGCCTGTGCCACACTTGAGACATGCGAATTCAGACATGCGAGCTTGGACTCGGCCTCCCCAGGCACCCGGTAAAGCCACCTACTCAGAGTCCTGTCATTCCGTCACCGCTGGGGATTAAAGCCCAGTGCCCATGCAGGACAATCCCCTACTTAGTCTTGAAGAATTCTCTCTCCAACCACTGCTAAGCTTCTCCAAATGCACTCCCAGCCCGCAGGACATAACCTCGTCCCAAGTTTACATTACCAAAAAAAACAAAACAAAGCCCATTGCCTGCAAGTCAATTCCAACTCATAGTAACCCTATAGGACAGAGTAGAACTGCCCCATAGAGTTTCTGAGGCTATAATCTTTTATGGAAGCAAATTGCCACATCTATCTCCCAAGGAGCCACTGGTAGGTTTGAACCACCAACCTTTTGGTTAACAGCCAAGCATTTAACCACTGACCCACCAGGGTTCCTTTAGGTTTACATTAGACTTTCACAAAAAAGCAGGAGGGCCTTTGACATCAAGATGCTTCTGCTCTCGGCCCTGCCAAAACCCTTGTCTGCTCTAAAAGGGAAGGAAAAACATAGGCTGAACAAACAAGAATTCACATTTCACTAAATTATCTTGGCATACTTGCATGCCTGGTATTTGCCTCAAGCCCTGCCCTGTGTAGGCATGCAACACATTATTTATCCCAACAGAGAATGAGTGACCACTCTCTTTGTCTGCCTTCATATTTGACAATGTTTTCCTTTCTTCTTTCTGTAAGATGCATAATTCAAAAAAAATTAAAATATATATACTCGTGGCTTAAAAAAAAATACCCCAAAGTACCAAAAGGCTTATTCTGAAAAACCATTTCCTACAACTTTCAACTCTTAAGCTACTTCTTCTAGGTAGTGCCATATGTCTAAATACTTGGTTAATACCTCTATTTTTTGATTTATCTGTTTTTAACTTTACCAACCGACTTCGGCTGCTAAACAAAAGGTCGACAGTTCAAATTCACCAGCCGATCCTTGGAAACCCTATGGGGCGGTTCTAGTCTGTCCTATAGGGTCACTACAAGTCGGAACCGACTTGACAGCACCTAACAACAGCAACTGACTTCCCATTATAAAAAGTGAAGATTAAGCTTTCTTACCAACCCCCGACTCCTGTCATCTCATCCTCCAGTCATTTTTACCATTGCCCTCAAGTTGATTCCAACTCATGGCAACCCCTTGTGTGTCAGAGTAGAGCTGTGCTTCATAGGGTTTTCAATGACTGATTTTTTGGAAGTAGATCGCGAGGCCTTTCTTTTGAGGCACCTCTGGGTGGACTTGAACTTCCAGCCTTTCTGTTAGCAGCAGAGCATGTTAACCATCTGTATCACCCAAGGGCTCCCAACATAGTCACACCACCATGTAAACACATATGGAGAGTAGGCAGGGCTAGTTATATCTCCTGGAATTACAGCTAATGGAAGTTTCTTAACAACCTCAACCATAAAAACTGTAAACCTGAAACTAATTCCAAACTAAGCAGTCAGGTTTCTTAACAGCTCCCACCATGCCTGGGGCACACTTTGGCTAGCCACAATTCACTCTTTACTCTTCAATCCAGTCCTTTGGAGGGACATGATCACAAAAGACAGTTTGATTCCTTTTTTTTTTTTTTTGATATCTTTCTTTTCAAAACTAAAGATGGAGCAGTATGAGGTTACCTGCATAACTCAACCAACACACTTGGCATCTTCTGCATCGTTTGATAGCACAGTGATGGTCAGGGACGGGGTCCATGTTTGCTATCTACAAAAGCTCAAAATTATTTTATTTCCTAGTTGAATCATTTACCTGTGAAATGTAATGATTTTTTCTCCATCTTCAGCTGGCCTCTTTTGTGAAATCCTTGTTCTTGCCCACATCCAGGTGTTATTTCTCCTTACATTTTGAGTGTTATTTCTCCTTGTATTTGGGGGCAATGTGATGCTGTTTTGCTAAAATCATCAATGCTTCTGTCCTTTGCCATCAGTCTTGACCAAGGAATTATCATTTTTATGGATACTGAAATTGCCAAGCCTCTTTTTCTAATGTCTGTATTTGTAATTCTTCAGGAGATGTCTACTGTACCATTCCTCTACAGAGATTGTGTCTGCTGTGTCAAGTAGCTGATAACTTTTAGTTTTCAAGACATTCATTTCCCAGATGGTGGCAAACCAAAACACTCCTGGGAAACTCTGTTGCCATGTTCTTTAAGCCTTTTGCTTTACAGCTATGGATTGTGGTAGAAATAAATTTTAATCCAATATTAAGAGAATAACAAAACACCACTTCTGATGGCCTGAGCAACCAGAGTCTATTTCTGTTCAGAACTCTACCTTGTTCAATGGAAACTCGGCTTGGCTGTGAAATTCTGGTTGCCCCATTTCACCACCAGGAAAGCAGCATCACTAAAGGCAAACATCAGGCTTGTGGGATAAGTTTTCTGTTCCCCTTTCCTTAATCTTTCTGGGAGCTTTTTTTTTTTTAATTATTTTGTGTGTCATGCTAAGCCGGAAGTCTAGAATTTTCCTGTGTCCATTTACCGGCACTTGAAACTTTTTCCACCCCTGTCCAAGTTAAAACCTTCACTAGCCAGTGCCATGCATTGTGCCCAGCACACAGTACCCTCCCAATGTATATCCATTGAATAAAGGAAACTTTTATTAGCGTTGGCACCAGAATTAGGTGTCTGAAGGAATCAATCCGGTGAGGTGGCTTATTTATGCTGCAAAGGCAATGCCGGAGATGAGGTGAACTTATTTCAGCCATTAAGCCAAACATTAGTTATTTCATGTCTTCAGCGTTTGGCGCCTGAGGCTCAGGAGAAGTTGGGGGTATCTGGGGTGGGGGTGTGGAGACAAATGCCTCATATTCCAGGGCAAATACAGGCCTTCATCTCCCATCCATCTCGGCCGCACCAATCAGTACCCGAGGGGCTCCGCTATTCTGAATGGCGGTGAACTGACCGGAGGACCGGTGCCCCGGGCTCGGGGTAATGGCTGCCCGGGGATTTCCGCTGGCCCCAGGTCCCCGGGAGTGCGAGTACCACCCCCAGCCCAAGTCTCCACCCTGCAGTTCCTGCCCGCGCGGTGGACCAGGGTGCTGGGGGTGCGGGGGTGTGAACTGGGACCCTCAGCCTCGGGCCGGCGAGGGGCTGGAGCACGGAGAGCGGCAGATGCCGGCCCGGGCCCAGGGACTTTTGGCACAATCCTCCCCAGCCTCCACTCGCCCACTCCAGCAACTAGAGCCGTCCCCCTCCCGCCTCCCCCGTTTAGCCCGCCGGCCCTCCTTCTCAGGCTCGGAGCGCCCCCTGCAGGCCCGGGGATACACATCAGGCACACACGTGGACACCCAACCATATATAGACCTCGCACTAACATACACATACACACGTGATGGATAGACGGGTCACGAACAATCCCACGGACACAGTTCGGAATACACATATTCATTCATTCAGCAAACACTAAGCATCTAGTCTGTGGCCTCTCCCTGCATCTCCTGCACCCCCACCTCAACTCAACTGTCTCAAAAGGGATTGACTCAGGATAAAACCTAATCCTATAGATTGTGTCCTGCCTCATTAACATCATAAACCAAAAAAAAAGTTGCCATCGAGTCGATTCCGACTGATCTATGAGTCAGTATGACATTAACATCATAGAGGTTAGGATTTACAACACATAGGATAATTACATAAGATCACAAAATGAAGGACAACCACACAATATTGGGAATCATGGCTTAGCCAAGTTGACACACATTTTGGGATGACACAATTCAATTCATAACACTATCCATATGCTCTCAATTTTATATTTTCAGCTAGAATCTCTCCCCTGAACTACAGACTCATATATATCCAACCACCTACTCCACATTTCCACTTACACTTCAACTAGGCAGCATCGTCTTAACAAGTCAAAACGAGGCTTCTGATCTCTCCCCAAACCCACTCCTCTACAATCCTCCACATCTTGGTAAAACAGTAACTCTATCCATCACATTGCTCAAGCCCAAAACCTTGTAGAATTCTTACCTCTTCTCTCACACACCACAGAAGGCTCTACCTTCAAAGGATTTCCAGAATGTGATCACTTCTCACCAACTCTAAGCCACCATCATCTCTACCTGGTTTACGTCAGTAGCCTCTAACCTGGGCTCCCGCTTCCATTCTTGTACCACTTTGGTCAGCTCTCCATCCAACAGCCTGTTAACCATTGCCATCAAGTCAATTCTATAGGACAGCCTACAGGACAGAGCAGAACTGCCCCCATAGGGTTTCCAAGGCTGTGTTCTTTATGAAGCAGACTGCCACATCTTTCTCCCGTGGAGTCGCTGGTGGTTCAAACACCCATCCTTTAGGTTAGCAGCCAAGCATTTAACCTCTGAGCCACCAGGGCTCCTTCCATCCGACAGCAGATGGGTGCTTTTTTTTTGACACTGAAAGATTTGTGTTTTTGGCTTTAGAAAAATCTATAACAAAATACACAGAGAGAATTTCTCTTTCTTCTTAAGTATTATATTATTATATATAGTTAAATATATATATTATTATATTACATAAAAAGCAAAGATGTCATCTTCAGGACTGAGATGCACCTGACCCAAGCCATGATATTTTCAATCACCTCATATCCGTGCAAAAACTAAACAGTGTATAAGAAGACTGAAGAAGAATTGACGCCTTTGAATTACGACGTTGGCAAAGAATATTGAATATACCATGGACTGCCAGAAGAATAAACAAATCCATCTTGGAAAAAGTACAGCCAGAATGCTCCTTGGAAGTAAGAATGCCGAGACTTTGGACATGTTATCAAGAGGGACCACTCCCTGGATGAGGGCATCATGCTTGGTAAAGTGAGGGTCAGTGAAAAAGAGGAAGAGCCCCAATAAGATGGATTGACACAATGGCTACAATAGTGGGCTCAAGCACGGCAACAATTGTGGGGATGGCGCAGGAGCAGGCAGTGTTTCGTTAATAAGACATGGGGTTTTTATGAATTGGAACCGACTCCATGGCACCTAACAACAACACTTTATTATTAACCCATTGCCGTGGAGTCGGTTCCAACTCATAATGACCGTATAAGACAGAGTGCAACTGCCCCATAGAGCTTCCAAGGGGCGCCTGATGAATTCAAACTGCCACCCTTTTGGTTAGCAGCTGTAGCACTTAACCACTACGCCACCAGGGTTTCTTTTTTATTATTACTGTTCTTAAAAGTTCCTAACAAAACTGTTATTTCTTCCCTCTCCTCCTCCCCCAGGGAGCTTTTTGTTTGTTTGTTTGCTTGCTTGCTTGCTTGCTTTTTTTTTTTAATTGTGCTTTAAGTGAAAGCTTACAAATCAAGTTGGACTCTCACACAAAAATTTATAAACACCTTGCTATATACTCCTAATTTCTCTTCCGCTAACGAGACAACACACTCCTTCCATTTCTTTTTGAGTCCATTCAGCCAGCTTCTGGCCCTCTCTACCCTCTCATCTCCCCTCAGACAGGAGATGCCAACATAGTCTCATGTGTCTACTTGATCCAAGAAGCTCATTCTTCACCAGTATCCTTGTCTATCCCATAGCCTAGTCCAATCCCTGCCTGAAGAGTTAGCTTTAGGAATGGTTCCTGTCTTGGGCTAACAGAAGGTCTAGGAACCATGACCTCTGGGGTCATTCTAGTCTCTGTCAGACCATTAAGCCTGGCCTTTTTATGAGAACTTGAAGTGTGCATCCTACTGCTTCTCCTGCTCCCTCAGGGGTTCTCTGTTGTGTTCCTTGTCAGGGCAGTCATCGGTGATAGCCGGGCACTATCTAGTTCTTCTGGTCTCAGGCTGATGTAGTCTCTGGTTTATGTGGCCCTTTTTGTCTCTTGGGCTCATAATTACCCTGTGTCTTTGGTGTTCTTCATTCTCCTTTGCTCCAGGTGGGTTGAGACCAATTGATGCATCTTAGATGGCCACTTGCTAGCATTTAAGACCCCAGACGCCACTCTCCAAAGTGGGATGCAGAATGTTTTCTTAATAGATTTTATTATGCCAATTGACTTAGATGTCCCCCAGGGAGCTTTTTAAAGCATGTTAGATCTTGTCACTCTGTTCAAAACCCTGCAATGGTTCCCTATCTTACCCTGAGTAAAACTTGAACCCTACAATGAACTGCAAAGCCCTACACTATCTGGCCCCCTGTTAATCTCTGACCATATCTCCCACTACTCTCCCCCTTTGTTCACATCCCTTCCTTAACAGTTAATCTCCATGCTATTCCTCAAACACATCCTTGCCTCAAGAACTTTGCACTTGCTGTTTTCTCTATCTAGAACATCTTCCTCTAAATCTCCATATGATTCTTTCCCTCATCTTCTTTGTATCAGCTCTCTGCTCAAATGTTATCAGTAAAGGCTTCCCTGACCACCTTATTTAAAACAATAGCACCCTGCCCAAACACTCCTTATCTCTCTTGCCTCCTTTATTTTTCTCCATAGCACTTATTGCCATCTGACATACTATGTATTTTGCTTGTTTGCTTATTGTGTCTCCTTCATTGAAGTTAAAAACTCCATACGAGCAGGAACATGTACCTTTTTTGCTTACTGCTGTAACCCAGTGCCTGGCACATAAAAAAAAAAAAAGTTACCGTCAAGTCCATTCTGACTCATAGCGACCCTGTAGGACAGAGTGGAACTGCCCCATAGGGTTTCCAAGGAGCAGCTGGTGGATTTGGACTGCTGACTTTTGGTTAGCAGCCAAGCTCTTAATCACTGGGCCACCAGGGCCCTCAATAAATATTTATTGAATGAATGTGGTATAAATTCCTATAACCTTCATGCCTTAACCCATGTCTGATATCCTTAAAAGATTATTTCACTCTTCCCTGCTGATTCTCAGGATCTTTCTCAACAGGTATTTTAGGCAGATAGTAGTAAAATTGAATTGAAACCTCTATGCCATCTTTGCACTGTACTGTTGTATCATTCAGGGTCTTGGGAGGAAACAAATGACGTGCTCAAAAAGGTTTAAAAGAAAAGAAATTAGTGAAGGGACTATTTACAGAGATGAGGGTAGGGTTAAAAGAACCAACAAGAGATGATGAAAAAACAAGGTCTAGCAACAGCAGGAAGTCATTATCTCCCCTAAGCTAGTCAGAGTAAAGAGAAGCCTGATAAGAGCTGGAGCTACAGAAGGGAAGGCCACCAGCGGGGGTTGCAGCTATAGAAGAATGCAGTCACCGACAAAACTTTGACAAGGACAAGACAAACCAAGGTTGAGGGGATGAATAAATACGTCAACCTCTCTTTATTACTTCCCTTTGATCTTTTACTGGTGATTCCCATTGGTCAAACCCAGTCACAAAGGCCTAATTTATCCAGAATGCTGGATAACCACAGTCCAGAGATGTTAGCCTATGGCACAGAGCAGAAAGTGGAACCGGGTCAAGTGAAGAATGATCAGCAGAGTGTATCTCTTTCACCATGCGGTATTCATTCTTGTCCCCTGCTTAGATGAAGAAAAATGTGTCTTCAAGATAAGAGAGACACAAAATCCCACCAGCTTCCATATCATTCTTGATGTCAATTCAGTCATACTCTAACCAGACCATAAACTGTAACATTGGCCACCACCGGTATTCTTCTTATAAGGTAGCAAGGAACATGGGGGACAAGAAACAATTAGCATAAAATATAGCTGCTACAGTCCCCACCTCTGTAGCTGGTCACAAGCTCTAAATTGATAACTGTAGCTTTCTTTCTCCACCACCTGTTCCATATTCCTCTTTTCTTCTATAATAAGCACCTCAGCTGGTCAAGAATTTTTTTTACATGGGGGGGTGACCCAAACATTCATTCCTATAGAATCCAAGTTCTTAGTGTCCTGTATTTTTCGTCATTGGACATGGGACTACTGAGAGGTACCCCAGTTAACTCTTTGGTTCCAGACATAGTTCTCCTTGCCCTATTATTTAGCAACAACCCAATTTTCCTTTAATAATTGGGATCAATCACCCTGGCCAGTACTATAACTTCCTTCTCTTTTTGTTGGTTCAGTGACATAAAGAGCTCAAGATTGCCAGAGGGAAGAATCAGTTTCCAGACACTGGAATTGTAGTTATGTTCCCTGGTGGAAGCAAGCCTTTGAACCTAAGGTTGTAAGAAATAGAAAAATTTCCATAAGTGGTTATTAGGAGTAACAGAGCAGCTCTTCCCACCTCCGTCTTTCACTAAGACCCACCATTCTGTCTGTGGGGAAATAGCCATTGGTTAAAGCCATGTACCATGTGCTGTGGGACAGTATGCCATCTTGCAGGGTGTTGTTTTTCAGATCATACCACAGTTGAGCCTTCCATAGGCCATTCGACTATCTTATCATGCCAGCTGCTTCAGGATAACAGTACATGAGGTAAGAACAGTGAATTTGTGGGCATGATCCCATTGCCACACTTTTTGGGCCATAAAACAGTTCCTTTTAGAAAAGAAAAAATGTTTTATGATCCCACTTATATGAAATACCTAAAATAGCAAATGTATAAGAACCAGAGTTTATCAGTGGGTACCAAGGGTAAGACAGAAGAAGAAAGAGGAAGGTATTGCTTAAGGGGCACTGAGTTTCTACTAAGGGTGATGGAAAAATTTGGAAACAGCTAGTGGTGATGGTTGCATAACATGATAAACATAATTAATGTCACTAATTTGTTGTTGTTGTTGTCAGGTTCTGTCTAGTCAGTTCCAACTCATACCAACCCTCTGTACAACAGAACAAAACACTGCCAGCCCCAAGCCAACCTCACAATCGTTGTTATGCTTGAGCCCATTGCTGCAGCCACTGTGTCAATCCATTGGCGATCTTCCTCTTTTTTGCTGATCCTCTACTTTACCCAGTATGATGTCCTTCTCCAGGGACTGGTCCCTCCTGATAACATGCCCAAAGTATGTGAGACACAGTCTCGCCATCCTCACTTCTAAGGAGCATTCTGGCTGTACTTCTTCCAAGACAGATTTGTTTGTTCTTCTGGCAGTCCATGGTATAGTCAATATTCTTCTCCCACACCATAATTCAAAGGCATCAATTCTTCTGCAACCCTCCTTATTCATTGTCCAATTTTTGCGTGCATATAAGGCAATTGAAAATATTATGGCCTGAGTCAGGTGCACTTTAGTCCTCAAAGTGACATCTTTGCTTTTGAATACTTTAAAGAGATCTTTCAAAGCAGATTTTCCCAATGCAATACATCGTTTGATTTCTTGACTGCTGTTTCCATGGGCATTGATTGTGAATCCAGGTAAAATGAAACCCGTGACAACTTCAGTCTTTTCTCCATTTATCAAGATGTTGCTTATTGGTCCAGTTGTCAGGATTTTGTTTTCTTTATGTTGAGGTGTAATTCATACTGAAGGCTATAGTCTTTGATCTTCATCAGTAAGTGCTTCAAGTCCTCTTCACGTTCAGCATGCAAGGTTGTGTCATCTGCATATCACAGGTTGTTAATGAGCCTTCCTCCAATCCTGATCACTCATTCTTCTTCATAGGGTCCAGCTTCTCAGATTATTTGCTCAGTATACAGATTGAATAAGTAGGGTAAAAAGATACAACCCTGACAAACATCTTTCCTGACTTTAAACCATGCAATATCCCCTTGTTCTGTTGGAATGTCTAATTTGTACACGTAAAATGTACATGTAACCCCTGAGGGAGCAGGAGATCAGTGGGATGCAGACCCCAAATTCTCACAAAAAGACCATACTTAATGGTCTGACTGAGACTAGAGGAATCCCGGTGGTCATGGTCCCCAAACCATCTGTTGGCCCAGGACAGGAACCATTCCCAAAGACAACTCATCAGACATGAAAGGGACTGGACAGTGGATAGGAGAGAGATGCTGATGAAGAGTGAGCTATTTATGTCAGGTGGACACTTGAGACTGTGTTGGCATCTCCTGTCTGGAGGGGGGATGGGAGAATAGAGAGAGTTGGAAGCTGGCAAAATTGTCACGAAAGGAGAGACTGAAAGGGCTGACTCATTAGGGGCAGAGCAAGTGGGAGTATGGAGTAAGGTGTATATAAACTTATATGTGACAGTCTGACTTGATTTGTAAACATTCACTTGAAGCTCAATAAAAGTTAATTAAAAAAATGGAAAAAAATGTACATGTAGAAAATGTTGAAATGGCAAATGTTTTGTTACATATATTTATACCATAATTTTAAAAAAAATGTACTGTTTAACCCCAAAATAAAAAGAGTTCCTTGGTTAGGGATGATGTTTGTAAGCTACCATGGTGATTTAAAAAAAAAAAGAAGAAGTCATCCTGAAAGTCCACAACTGCAGGTGCTGACAGAAGTGTTGTAGGCGGGGAAAGCAAATCCATATCTAGAATATACATCCATTCCCATGATGACAAATCATTACTCCTTCCTTGAGGAAAGGAGCCAAACGTAGTCAGCCTGCTACCAGCTGCCTGGCTGGTGTCCCTGGAGAGAATTGCTATATAAGGGCTCAGCTTTGGCCTTCTCAGGCTGAGCACTCTGCAGTGATAGTAGCCCGATCAACCTGGGTGAGAGGAAGTCCATTCACTGAGCCTATGGATAGCCTCCATCCCTTTGGCAACATGAACATGGGCTATCTAATCAAGTCCCACGATTCTGGGCATAAAAGCCAACTGATGGGTCATCTTGTCCACCTAACATTGGGAGCCTCCTTGGTAGTGGATCCCTCTAGTTGGCATTTGGACAAGAAGCTAATATCACCACACTACAGGCATCTGAGAGATCCATCCACATACCTCTCCCCCAGGCCACTCTTCTAATCAGTTTTTTCCAAATCCACAGCCAACCCATCGGCCACTGTCCGTGGTTAGGATACCTTCAAACCTCACTCCATCTCTCCTTCCCCACAAAGTGGACACCTAAATGTACTACCTGAAATTCGACCCACTGAGAGGATTTCCCTTTACCACCGTCTTTCAAGGCCACCCCTGGATGAGGCTTAAGCAGCTGTCTGCTTCTGGCTGGTAGCAGCATACCTTAGAGACCCATCTGGAAATACAGTCCCATGCATTTTTTCCATCTGTTAACTATAAGAATTTCTCCATGAATCCATAGGTGTGATTAGAGGAAGAAGCAGAAAACAATACAAGTAGAAGTCTGTGCTACCTGCCCATGCTTTTACTCGAGACTTCTAAAACATCTGAGGCTTGGCCTCATATGTACAATGTCCATTTAATAATGAAATGCTGCGTGCACATTCAACTTTATGATTTGTTATGATAACACCCTTAGTTTGCATCATCACTGAGAGAACTATGGTCTGGGTTTTGGACCAGGGCCCAGTGGCAAACAAGGAGCTGCTTTTCAAAGGTAAAATAATTGATCACAGAGGTGGCATGATCTTACTCTAACACTAAGGGTCTGTGCTGTAATTCTCCTTTTGAGGCATACCAGAAAGTCCCATGGCACCCTTATCTGCCACAGACAACCTGAAGTTCTTTGGATCTATGGACATAGTCCTGAGCAGCAAGCAGCTTTCCCTGGAGCTTGGACCTGTTGCAGAGCCCTTTCTTGCTCTGGGTCCCATTCAAAACTATATATCTAGTAAACACTTTGCAGCAGCACACCTAAATATGGTATATGTTGCCTCCAAATCCAAACTGCCCCTTAAGCACTGTGCCTCTTTCTTCATGCTGAAAGTGCAACATGCCCCAGACCAGTGGACCCCCCAGACATTTCACCTCTGTGGCAGCATCCTGAATGTCTGTAGGATTTATTCCCCACCTTCTGGCATGAATGTGTCTTACTAGGGCATGTAGGGTGGTTGCTATTTCTTGTGCACCAGATCCAGTTACCATAATGTCGTAAGTTCAAAGGCCCAGTTTGATATTCTGTGGGATATCAAGATTATCTTATGACAGAGAGCAGGAAAGTTGACATAGCCCTAATATAAGACAGTGAAGGTGGCTGCTGTAATACACCAGTTGAGAAGGAGCTAATTTTAATTGTCTTCAATTTGTTGGTATAAAAAGAAAGCACGTGCTAGAGTATTAGTGGATGGAAATAAATGGGGGTGGCGCAAACAGAATAAACAGCACTACCAGACGCAGAAGTATGGATAGATCAACAGACAGCTAGGTAGATAGATGAATTAATGGACAGCTATTTTTTATCTATAAGGGTAGAATTACAGAAAAACCTATGAAAGCCAGAACCCATGTAAGGCGGAAACCTGTCAGAGAAGGAAAACAAATATTTTCCACCAAAACAATAGAAAAGTGGTAACACTTTACCTTGTCAAAAGCAGAAAACTTGCGAGACCTGGAAAAACAAGGCAGTCCCATCGAGTTCCAGCTCTCACAAGTTACAATGTATAATAATGGCTGATATTTATTGAGTGCTTATTATGTGCCAGCCTCTAAACCAAAGGTTTTACCCAGATTACCTCATTTAATCCTAAAAGTAGGTCTATTATCATTCCCATTTTTTGCATACCCATTGCCATCGAGTCAACGCAGTGACCCTATAGGACAGAGAGGAACTGCCCCACAGGGTTTCCAAGGAGCGCCTGGTAAATTCAAACTGCTGACCTTTTGGTTAGCAGCCATAGTTCACCGTGGCTCTTAACCACTGTACCACCAGGGCTCCATTTTTTGAATAAGGACACTAAAATACAGATTGGATAACTTGCACATGGTCATACAGCCAGTAAGTGGTGGAATCCGAATCCTAACATCTACTGTAGAGTCTCCTCTATTCTGTGCTATGATCAACGGCCAGGTGGCAGGCAGGCAGTGTGAGGTAGTGGTCAACAGAGTAAACTCTAGAGCAAAAGATGACTGGGGACAAATCATGCCCCAGCACTTACTAGATGTGTGACCTTTTGTTCTGAGCCTCAATTTCCTCGTGTGTAAAACAGAGATAATAATTGCTAATAACAAAACTACTTCATAGTTTTTTGGGGAAAAGTTAAGCAAGATCACAGTGGTAAAGTACTTGATACAGCACCTAGCACAGAATAAGTGATTAGAAATGCTATTACTATTATTATTATTAATGGCTACAAAGAAAGATAAATTAGAAACTTTATGATGGAAACACCCGCATGCAAAGAAGGGTCCAGAGCTTGAGGGGGATGGTTGAGTCGGTGTCCAACATATTAATTTCTCTTTCGAGGCCTTCTTTTCTGGTCTATCTCTAGTCTTTCTCATCAGGATGGGGAAATCGCTTGTTCCCCTGCCCTGTCAATTCCTTGAAATTTGGGAATTTGTCTGGATGTGAGCTGGCCAGTTCTTCTCCTTAGAAATCCCCTCTTGGTTCCCAGGATTAAGAGGAGGGGAAAGATGAAGGGGGCTCTTCCAGGTCAGGCTCCCTTCAGCTCTTCCTCTGACCAGGTCTTAAAAAAAAAAAAAAAAAAAAAAAATTTTTTTTTTTTTTTTTAAACATGGGAAAATGGCAAATAGGGGAAGGGGCAGTGCTCACTGAGCCAGGAGGATGAAGTTCTAGAGTGTTAAGATGTGGGGTAAGAATTCTGGATCTTCTCCCAAGGAACCTCCCCTCTCAGCTCTGCTTGTCCCAGTGGAGGGACTGGTTCCAAGATGGCAAGTGGGCAGGCACTGTGATGACCTGGGGAGGCTACCCCAGGCTCTCATGGTGGTTCTTAGGGTACCAGGGAGCCTTCTTCACTGCCACCACCACCAGGGGGCTTAGAATCACAGAAGAGAGAGGTGGGATGAGGGACAAACCTAGTGAAGGGGGTACAACTCCTCACTCCTGCCCCCCAACCCTGACCATCACTTCTGAGCCCCAGTCCTAGGCTTCATCATGCAAATGCCACTAAGGAGAAGCTAGTGCAGACCCTCCCTCCAAAGCTGACAGAGCCAGGCTCCTTGTCATGGCCAGACTACAGGCTGCTTCCTCCGTTGTCAGAGCTGAGCCAAGGAAGGCAGAGGATGGGGGAAGCTGGGTCAGGTTTCACCAGAAAGAGGGGGGCATGGGGGATCCACGGAATGGGACACAGAGGGGAATTTCTGGACAGAGAAAGTGAAAGCTTCTGGGACCATAAATAGGAGGCAGCCGCAGCCTCACACAGGCTTCCACTCACACTCTTCCAAACCCGCTCACATTCCCCTTCCCACTGCTCCTTCACACTCCTAGCTAAGCCTCTGCCTCACAAGACTCCTGCACACGCCAGAGCTTCACTCCCACTCACCTGCTTGTTGTCAGTCTGCCTCTGTCCATCCTCCATGGCACCCTGCACAGCCTCACTACTGGCCCTCAGCTTGCTGGTTCTCTGGACCTCCCCTGGTAAGGCTGAGGGGAGGGCTAGGGTGGGAGCCTGAGGGAGGTGCAATGTCCAGGTCTCAGACTGCTTGACACTGCCTGTGAGGGTCTACTTGTTTCGGTGAACCTGGAGGGCCCCATGCCCTGGGTATGTGCCTGTGCAGTGTGGGGGTACCTGGGCCTCAGAATGCCATTATGTGTCTGTCTCTTAGGCATCTATCTCTTAGTATTTCCCTGGGCAGGCCCTATTTCCTGCTGCCTCTGTTTCCTAGGCAGGAGACAGCAGTGTATAATTCTTAAGGTGGGGAGAATGGAGACACTAAAGCAGGGCTGATAGTCAAAATATTAGCAATTCATAGGGCCTCAACACCAGTCTTCTAGAGAGAAAGGGTCTTAGGGGTCTCTGGCTGTGACCAGCATTAACTCTTTGCTTGCTGGGTTGTATGATGTTAAGAGGTCCTGGGACAGGGTGATCAGAGCAGCAGGAAGGCATTTGTGGGGGCTCAGGACAATGGTTATTTAACAACCAGTTTAGACATATTTGAATATATTTAGCAACCAGTAGGGCCATGTTGGTGCACACCGGCTGAATATCAGGTCTAGTTGTGCACACCCACACACACAGGTGTCCTTAATCCCAGTTAGGGTTATGGGCTCCCCTCCTCAGGGTCCCTATGTCCTGACACCACCTTTTTCCCTATCCCCACCCTCCAGCTCTGGGTGGTGCCAACGATGCTGAAGATTGTTGCCTGTCTGTGACCCAGCGCCCCATCCCTGGGAACATTGTGCGAGCCTTTCACTACCTCCTCCTCAAGGATGGCTGCAGGGTGCCTGCTGTGGTGTGAGTTGCGGGGGGTGCAGGGGTGTCTAGCCTAGCCTCTCTTCTATCAGCTCCTGGTGATACCACTACGTTCTTAACTCTCTTCTCCTTGCCAAGCTCAGCTCCTTCAATGAAGCCCCTGAAACAGGTTCCCAGACATGGTCCCCAGCCTCTTCCCCTCATACTAGGGTCTTCCAGGGAGCTGGGTTCCAGAGCTCCATTCTTTCTGGCCTCTGATTCTAGGTTCACCACAATGAGGGGTCACCAGCTCTGTGCACCCCCAGACCAGCCCTGGGTGGGCCGCATCATCCGGAGACTGCAGAAGATCACTCCCAAGGCAAGCCTGGCCCTCCCTCCTCCACAGCCCTGCCTCCTCCAAGTCCCCATCCAAAACTCCAGCCCATGACCCTGCTTCTCCTTCCTCCCCCAGAGCAAGAACCACCGCATTTAGCCCGTTTCAGGCTACTGGGAGCCCTGCGTCCTGGGGAACCAACGGTCAGAGGGAGGACCAGGCCTCCAGCTCCTCTGCACCAGGCCTGACCCAGCCAGGGTGGGGCCTGGATTGCCAATGTGAGTGTGAATGTGTGCAAGAGAGTGAGTGTGGCTGGAACACAGGCTTCATGCCCGGACTGCATTGTTTCCAATAAAGCCCAACGGGTACCCACACATTTGTCTGCTGTCTGCTCTCTGTCCAGGATGGCAGGTATAGGAAAGGGAAAAATGAAATGGTTGATCTATTTTCCACCCTGAAGCCTGAACAGTCTCCTGATAGACCTCCACCTAACAGCCCGATGTTCTCAGGATCAGCCCCCACCATCAGGGCCTTGTCTCATGTCTCTCCCTACCATCCTCCAGGGCTCAGCAACACTAAAATTGTGTCTGTTTCCTGAATGGACCAAGTCTCTCATCAGTCTTTGCTCTCCAACGCAGGTGTTCAAGCATCCAGGTGTCTCAGGGATCAGGTATCACTAGGGGGAAGGGAGCTGTAAGGAACTAGTTCCCATGGCTAAGCAGAAGACCCACCTCTACTGGCTCAGGGGAAAGTACCCATTCACCCACGCCATTGTTTCTGTCTGGAACAATCCTCTCTCTCTTCTATCCCCTGGCTCCCCATCTGGAGCTGGATGCCTCATCTGTCCCCCAGGAAGTCTCCTCTGAACTAGACTGAGTTAGGTAGCCTCCCAAGACCCCCTGCCCCTCTCTCTCAGGGCATTCATTACACTGAGTTACAATTCTCTTCAGTCTTTCTAGAAGACAAGGATCACGTCTGTTTTAGTTTCTGCTGTCTTCCTGGTGTCCAGCATATTGCCTGGCACATGGCAGTAGCTCGATAAATAATTTTTAGTAAATTAATAAGTATGTGAGGAAAGGCTCAGCTGTCATGGGTGAGGATCCGTCTGTCCATACAGAATCTGACCTCCAGGCCAGCCGTCTTCTCTCCCTCAGTTAGCCTGAGCAAGGTCCAGCCCCACCTGGGCAATCCGGGGGTCACACCTCTCAGGGACACTGACAGACTGAACTGGGAGCCAGAGGCCAGAGATGGGAGAGGGGCCACAGGGAGGAAGAAGAAGCAGCCAGGGGAGAGAGGTGGTTCACCATGGAGGAGCCCCACCCTCATCCCTGCAGCCCACATGGGCTTGAGGACCCAGAGGCAACACTGAGACCAGAAGAGTCAGGGAAGGAGTCTCCGCTCTGAATGAGGAAAACCCTGTGACACCTGGAGCATCCCATAGGGTTGCTCTGTGAGGAGCAAGTTCATTTTTCCTGGGGAAGCTGGATGGCCTCCAGACTATGGCCTCTAAAGGCCTGTCCAGCCAGGAAAGGCAAACCTGTGCCACTGGGGTCAGATGGAGACTAGGAGGCCAGACTGAGCATCCTGCCGAAAGAGGGGTCATCATTATAGGACATACAAACCAGCTGACAACAAAACCAGGCCTGGGCAGGCCCTAAAGGGGAATAGTGGTGAAGGGGTTGTATCAGCCTCTTCTCCCTGGGTTGAGAGCATAGCAGCCTCTTCCTCCCCTCTCCTCACAAATGGAAGTGTTCAAAGCCCGGAGTATCCCAGGTCTCAGAGTCACAGGGGGTGAGGGGGATGGGCATAGTTCTCAAGAACTGCTGCCATGGCTCAAAAGTTTGGCTCTGCTGCCTAGAAGAAAATACCCAGCCATTCATGCATGCATCCATCTAGCTGATCCTGCATCCATTAGCCCTCCCTCCATCCATTCATCCATTCATCCATTCATCCACCCACCCACCCTCACATCTATTCATTCATCCATCCATCTAGCCAGCCAGCCATGGAGTCCCAGAGCTCCCAGTTATGAATCCTCTTTGGATCCTATGCCCTGCACCCCAGTAGGCAGAGGACAATCACAGGTATGAGAGGGGCACATTGCCTCAAATCCTTCTTAGTTCACAGTGGAGCCAAGAGGCAGTCAGTGTACCACAGAAGCAGACAAAAACCCTCCCTCTGGACCCTCAGGAGAAGACACGGAGAAAGGGGGCTGAGGGTGGGAGCCCTGAGGAAGGTGCTACCAGGACACAGGCCACTGAACACTACCTCCCAAATACTGACACTGGGAACTACAAGAAGAAGTCTGTGCTCAATGCCTGGGCCAGAGTCCCAAAATCCTGTCTTCCCACCACACTGTGTGACTCTGGGCAAGTTCCTTCCCCACTTCCCAAACTTGGTTTCTCCATTTGTCAGATCCAGGCAGGGCTTGATTTTTAAGAGTGCTTCCAAACAAAATCTTGGCTCCTGAATCTTTGGGTCTCAGGCTAAACCTCCAGGATTCACTTAGGCTCCCCCAAAGTTATGCACATTCAGAAATTCCCTATTTACTCAGGGGACACTCTCTGGGAACAAAGTGTAAAGTGAGACTTACCCAAAAACCAAACCCACTGCCATCGATTCCGACTCATAGTGACCCTACAGGACAGAGTAGAACTGCCCCATAGAGCTTCCAAGGAGCGACTGGTGGATTTGAACTGCTGACCTCTTGGTTAGCAGCTGTAGTGCTTAACCACTATGCCACCAGGGTTTCCAAAGTGAGACTTAGGAAGGAGAAGAATTCTAGCAGCTTGTGAAGTGTCTTGGACCAAACCATCCCCTGCTTGATCCTGGGGGCTCAGGGGATGAAGAGTTTGGAGGCAAACTGAGGGGTAGACTCCAGAGCCTCTCAGGGAGCAGGCATGCAACATTCCTCACTCCTCCAGTCAGTACCGTCCCTTCTGGCTTTCTCCCTTCCTCTTTTTCCACGCACTGTTCCTACCCATCCCCCACCCCCAGCCATATCAACCCCTCCTGGGCACTGGTTCCTATTTTATGGGGCTTAGCCCAGCAATCTGAGGCTTGTCATGTCCCAGTCAAACATTCTCAGGGCTGTAACTCCATCTAACCAACATCTGCTTTGTGTTTCACTATGATTCACTGACAAGGGTTGCGTGTTTATTTATGCTGGGTTCCGGCAAGCTGGAAGCCTACATGCCTATCTCTGACAACGATGAGGCGGCCAGCTCTCTGAGGAGCAGCATGGACTCCTGATTCCATGGCCAGGATGCAGTGGTCTTGCCTACTGCCTATAGAGGAAACACCTTCCTTTCTAGGGCACATGATGCCTGCTACAGGTTCAAAGACTGCAACTAAGTGACACTGGCATACCCTGAAGGCCTGTGGCCCCAGCAGCTGGCAATATCCCCCTAAGGGCTCTCCCCCAGAGATCCCCTAGCCTTTTTGTCCACCTATGTGGTGGACAAAAAAGACCCCTGTCCTAACTGTCTAATGAGAGAGCTCCTGGGGAAAGGATTGAGCCATTGCTAAGATTGCTTTGCACAGGGCCCGGCCCCAAACAAACACTAGCACACACTTGATGAACAAAAAATGGAATTGAACGTGGTCCTTTCTCACTATGCCCTATCCCCCGCTCCCCATACCTGGAGCACATCCAGTTCTCAAGACCTCGTGGGGCTGTCTCTGCAATCACTGTTCTGTAGCATGGGTAGAAGCATCTGGTCAGAGACAGCCCCATACGGTTTTGATCATGTTTTGATCATTTCATGTTCGACTTCTCGGTAAGCCCCCACCCCATGCCACCCCCTTCTTCTGGCTTCCGGAAAACTCAGTATCCGCAGGAAACTCCTGGAAATAACAGTCTCACAAAGGAGCTGAGCTCCCCAGTGGGGAGCTTCCTCCAAGATCCCCTCTGTAGAAATAAAGACACTTCTCTAGCCAGAGAACTTCTTAGATGACCCTCGAGATTTTGTCCACATGGAAGACCATGGCTCTGTAGTACTAGCTAATTCACCCACTACTAGTGGTTACTGTGTGCTGAGCACTGCTTTAAGCACTATTGTCATTCTTAGGTTGCAGGTGAGGAAACTGTAGTGTAGAGGTTAAGTAACTTACCCAAGGCTAGCAGCTAGTGAAATGGCAGAGCTGGGGTTCCTGCCTGGGCAGCTTGGCTTGAGTCTGTACCCTTAACCACTATGCATACCACCTTTGTGAGTTGACCCACCCCGTAAGGAAAAATGGAGAACAACACAGCAGGGCCAGGTCTGAAAAGGTGGTCCCCAGGGAATAGGAAGAACCATTACTTTGGGGTACCGACCATGTGTCAGGCTCTAAGCTGAGTCCTTTATTTGCATTATATCATTCCATCATGAGCCCTATGAGGTGGTATCATTAGTCCCATTTTATGTATGAGGTAATTGAGGCACAGACAGGAAGACCTCCCAAGTCCACTCAACTAAAAAATCGAAGTAACTAGCAAAGTTGGGACTGCTGCCTAAGTCAGCCTGACAGAAGCACTCAGACTGAGGACTGGGGGCTGGGATGTCTAGTTGGGCTGGAAAGGCTTGGCTTGACTGCAAGAGCTGGGGGGAAATGAGAGCGGAAGCTGGAAGCCTCAGGAGGAACCCAGGCACTTGATCCTGGATGCAGAGATGCCCCCTGGAGGGCCTCTCCAGCAGAAGGGGACTTGCCTTCCCCAGAATGTCAAAGGGGAAGTGGGAGCTGGGTCTGCTAAGTCTCAGTGTTCACAGCAGTAGAGGGGTAAAAGGAACCAGGCTACACTTATGCCCACTGTAGCCCCATACCCAGCAGAGTATCAGAGGCCAGGACGTGCAGATGAAGTAAGAAAAGGAGGAATGGAGGGCAGGGCTGGGGATCTGGAGGGTAGCGGCGAGGCTTGGGGCCCCGTGGGCAGAGCTTCGGGAACGGGCAAGCCATGCTTCTAACTCACCAGTGTCTGAGGGCTACTGAGCCCACCTGGCCACAACCTGTGAAGGGCAGAACATTTGGGATGGCTGGGGCTGGATCAGACCCCTGAAGTGTTTGCTTCTAAGGGGCACTTGGGTCTCCTGAGGGGCCAGGGGTGGAGCAGGGAGTCAGAACTTCCTGCCTCGCTTCTGGTCCTAGGGCTCCTGGTTCTTCCCAATGGCTCCCGTGGAGAGGCAAGAAGACATGAAAAGACTTGGGTCTGGGGTGCCAGCCCACCTTGGGCTCTGAGGTGGGCCCAGAGGCCCCTCGACCCAGCAGAAGAGGGAAAATTTTAACTACAGCAGCTTCTATGGCATCTCCCAGGGCTCTGGATCTCAGAATCACTGTCCCTGGAGATCTAAGTCCATCACCATTAAAACCCCAATCACTGTGTTGACCCCACACCTGTCAGGCCATCATTTCAAAGATTCACTACTAAGAGGAAGCTGCCCCTTCCTACCAGGTCCCCAACAGTGTAAAGCCCTCCATCAATTCAGGAACCTCCATCTCTGACCCGTTAAACCTGTTGCCATTCAGTCAATTCCAACTCATATGCAGACCCTTTAGGACAGAGTAGAACTGTCCCATAGAGTTTCCAAGGGGTACCTGGTAGATTTGAACTCCCGATATTTTGGTTAACAGCTGTAGCTCTTAACCACTATGCCACCAGTGCTTCCCCATCCCTGACAGGACATCCCATATCTCTTGGTGTCCCCATAGCTGACAAGACCACCATTAATGACAAGGTTCCTCCATTACTATCAGGCCACCATTTCATTCCTCTCAGGAAATATTATCACTGCCAAGAACACATAAGCCTGTCAAGCAGGACAACAGCACTGCACAACTCCAGGAGGCACCATTTCACTATAATCTATGTAAATGGTACCTCCTGGCCAGGCAGCCCTGAGTGTCAGGGTATCCATTGCTGTAGGGCCCCCAGTAGATTCAGGGCTGTCATCGCATGTGCCCCAGCCCTGTCAAGACCTTTTATGTCTAAAGGGATGCCCCATCACTATCCAGAACACAGAACCTTTACTCATGCCAGGCACTGTTCTAGTTGCTGGTGATATAATAAAGAACAAGACAGATACGATCTTGGACTTCATTGAGCTGGCATTCTGAAGACAATTACAGTACTGACCCCCTAGACAACTGGGGCCCATGTCCTGTGCTCTTCGTTTTATAGGGCACTGCTCTGGCCTTCCTCCAGTCATATCACTGGACATAGGACAGAAAGTCAAGGCCAAAGGGGCATGCCCATCTGGAGCTAATGCTTTCTCCTTCAAAACCACATTTCAGGAACTGGAAACCAGAGAATTACCTGCCCAAGTGGCCCCAGCAGCTTCCAGGGTCCATGCAGCAGAGCTCACCTCTTCCCCAGATCTCTCCTTCCTAGGATGGACTACATCACTGATGTGCACACTACTAGGACGAGAGGGTGGCCAAGAAGTAACTGTTTGCAGGGGATGTGGAAAGACCTTGTATGTATGGGAGCAGTGACACTCATGCAAATGAGGCCCCTCATGATGCAGGATAGAGGTGAGGGTAGGAAGAGGAGGGGTGAGAAGAGAAGCAGGGAAGGTAAAGAGATGGAGCTTAGCTCTCCCATTACCACCTCATTCCAGCATGGAACACTGAAGGATCCAAGAATTCTAAATTTGAACCTGGTCTTCGAGTTGTTTTGAAAGTATATTTTGCAAGGTAGGAAGATAGACATTTTTATTTGATAATTTGTTAGTCTGATTTATAACTTTTAAATACTTAGGTACATAGTATGTGGTCCTCCATTTATACTGTAGCCTCAAGACCCACAAATGTTAGGTAGTAGCCTACCAGATGCCACCTCTGAAATCACAGCTATAGCTGCCACTCGAAAATGGACATCACTTCCACCACAAAAATGATTGCACACTAACCCTGCTCCTTTGCATCACTACTAGTGTTCTAGTCACAGTCCTTGGAAGGTGCTTTTGATTGCCTGAACCTAGGTCATGTGCCCACATCCTAGCTGCAAAGGGGGCTGGGAAAATTAGTATGTGACTGTTATGGATTGAATTGCGTCTCCCAAAAATATGTGTTTTAATCCTAACCTGTATGCCTGTGATTATAATCCCATTTGGGAACGGGTTGTCTTTGTTATGATAATGAGGCAGGATTAGTGTACAGTGTTTCTGGAGTCAATCTCTTTTGAGATATAAGAGATTAAACAAGCAAGCAAGCTAGCAGAAGCTCAAAGAGACAAGGACCTTCCTCCAGAGCCGACAGAAAGTCTTCCCCTAGAGCTGGCACCCTGAATTTAGACTTGTAGCTTCCTAAACTCCTAAAAATAAATTTCTGTTTGTTAAAGACACCCACTTTTGGTATTTCTTTTATGGCAACACTAGATAACTAAGACAGTGTCTTTTGGAAATTCTATGATAAAAGAGAAGTTCTACCAGTGACCAAACTAATATAATAGGAAATTGCTCAAATGCAGAAAGGGGTTGAGGTTATAGGCAGTGGGAGAAAAAAAAGATAAATATCTACAGCCCACCCTATGGCTTTCTGACATCAACATACATACTTCTTCACAAACCCTAGGCTTCTTTAAAAATTAAAACCATCACTTAACATAATAACACCTTTGCTTATACAACCAGAAACATTCACCCCTCCCCAAAGAGAGCCAACTGAGAGCATTAGCAATTACCATATCCAATTCTAAATTCAAGATCTCAGGGGGATGTCCATTCTACCTCTAGTTCTGTTGCAATCTTACCTCTCTATTCTACAACATCTAGTAACTACCACCAACAAACCTGTATCAGCCAGGATAGGCTAGGTTATGCTGTAATAACAAACAACACTCAAATCTGAGTGATTTAACACAACCAAAGTCTATTCTCCATGAGTACCAACCAAGTCTGCTGTGGGTCCAGGCTAGTTTCTAGTGCACCTGTGTTCTATGTGCTGGCTCAACATTCCAGGCTACTTTCATCTTTTGGCGTGCTCCTTCATCTCAGCACATGCTTCTACAATCACTTCAGCTAGGGAAGAGAGCAAGGAGGGCCACACATCAGTTTTTAAATGCCTCTGTCCACAAGTGGCATATGTCACTTCTGCTTACATTTCATTGACCAAAGTAGGTTATACAGCCATGCTTAACTTCAAGCGGCGAGTCCCAGGAAGAAGAAAAGAACCAGAATTTTGGTGAGTAGTAGTAATATCACCACAACAACCTATGGAACAAGGGAGGATAAAAGAAAAGTGGAATCAGTTAAAGTAAAAAAAAAAAAAAAAGGCAGATTTCACAACAAAGAAGAAAATACAAGTAAAAACTATAGTCAGTACTTCTGAAACTTAGCTGGCATTTATTACTTTCTTCCTGTATTAGTTTTCTATCACTGTATAACAAATTTAGCAGTGTAAAACCATTGAAATTTATCATTTCACGTTTTCCATGGATCATGAGTCTAGGTAAGGGTTGACTGGGTCCTCTCCTCAGGGTCTCACCATGATGAACTCAAGGTGTCAGCCAGGGCTGCAATTTCATCTAAGGCTCCGAGTTCTCTTTCAAATCCCCTGATGTTGATAGTCGTGGTTGTAGGACTGAAGTCCTCAGCTGCTAGAGGCCACCTGACATTCCCTGTTACATGGGCCTCTCTACAACATGGCAGTTTGCTTCTTCAAGGCCAACATGAGATCATCTGCTTCTTATCTTACATCTTAGACACTCTTTAAAAAGGGCTTACCTGATTCACCAAAAGAGTAAAAAGGCTACCTGCAGACTGGGAAAAACTTTTTAGCTATGACATTTCTGATCAGCGCCTGATCTCTAAAATCTACATAATACTGCAAAAACTCAACTGCAAAAAGACAAATAACCCAATTAAAAAATGGGCAAAAGATATGAACAGACACTTCACTAAAGAAGACATTCAGGTAGCTAACAGATACATGAGGAAATGTTCACGATCATTAGCTATTAGAGAAATGCAGATCAAAACTACAATGAGATTTCATCTCACTCCAACAAGGCTGGCATTAATCCAAAAAACACAAAAGAATAAATGTTGGAGAGGCTGTGGAGAGATTGGAACACTTCTACACTGCTGGTGGGAATGTCAAATGGTACAACCAATTTGCAAATCGATTTGGCGCTTCCTTAAAAAGCTAGACATAGAACTACCATACGATCCAGCAATCCCACTCCTTGGAATATATCCTAGAGAAATAAGACCCTTTACACGAACAGATATATGCACACCCATGTTTATTGCAGCACTGTTTCCAATACCAAAAAGATGGAAGCAACCAAGGTGCCCATCAATGGGATGAATGGATAAATAAATTATGGTATATTCACACAATGGAATACTATGCATCAATAAAGAACAGCGAGAAATCTGTGAAACATTTCATAACATGGAGGAACCTGGAAGGCTTTATGCTGAGTGAAATTAGTCAGTTGCAAAAGGACACATATTGTATAAGCCCACTATTATAAGAACTTGAGAAATAGTTTAAACTGAGAAGAACACATTCTTTTGTGGTTACGAGATGGGGGAGGGAGGGAGGGTGGGAGGGGTATTCACTAATTAGATAGTAGATAAGAACTACTTTAGGTGAAGGGAAAGATGGCACACAGTACAGGGGAGGTCAGCACAATTGGACTAAACCAAAAGCAAAGAAGTTTCCTGAATAAACTGAATGCTTCGAAGGCCAGCGTAGCAGGGGCAGGGGTCTGGGGACCATGGTTTCATGGGACATCTAAGTCAATTGGCATAATAAAATCTATTAAGAAAACATTCTGCATCCCACTTTGGAGAGTGGCGTCTGGGGTCTTAAACGCTAGCAAGTGGCCATCTAAGATGCATCAATTGGTCTCAAACCACCTGGAGCAAAGGAGAATGAAGAACACCAAAGACACAGGGTAATTATGAGCCCAAGAGACAGAAAGGGCCACATAAACCAGAGACTACATCAGCCTGAGACCAGAAGAACTAGATAGTGCCCGGCCACCACCGATGACTGCCCTGACAGGGAACACAACACAGGAGAGCAGTGGGATGCAGACCCCAAATCCTCATAAGACCAGACTTAATGGTCTGACTGAGACTGGAAGGACCCTGGTGGTCATGGCCCCCAGACCTTCTGTTGGCCCAGGACAGGAACCATTCCTGAAGCCAACTCTTCAGACACGGATTGGACTGGACAATGGGTTGGAGAGGGCTGCTGATGAGGAGTGAGCTTCTTGGATCAAGTGGAAACTTGAGACTGTGTTGGCATCTCCTTCCTGGAGGGGAGATGAGAGGGTGGAGGGGGTTAGAAGCTGATGAAAAGGACACGAAAAGAGAGAGTGGAGGGAGAGAGCAGGATGTCTCATTAGGGGGAGGGTAATTGGGAGTGTGTAGCAAGGTGTATATGGGTTTTTGTGTGAGAGACTGACTTGATTTGTAAACTTTCACTTAAAGCACAATAAAAATTACTTAAAAAAAGGGGGCGGAGCCAAGATGGCGGACTAGGCAGACGCTACCTCGGATCCCTCTTACAACAAAGACACGGAAAAACAAGTGAATCGATCACATACATAGCAATCTACGAACCCTGAACAACAAACACAGATTTAGAGACGGAGAACGAACTAATACGGGGAAGCAGCGATTGTTTCCAGAGCCTGGAGCCAGCGTACCAGTCAGGTACGGCACAAGCACAGAGAGCGGCTCCACCCCCCTGAACTAACCCCGGGAGGGGGACCAGCCGGTTCCACCGGCGGCGTGGGACGCAGCCGGTAGGAGAAGTCCCCGGGAGGCAGTGACTGGTCTTGGAGCAGAAAGAGCAGTGTCCGAGCCAGGGAACCGTCCCGCAGGGATTTGGACTGGACGCAGCGGATTTTCTGGAAAAACTAGTTTCTCAGTGATGGCTCGGAGACAACAATCCATATCAAACCACTTAAAGAAGCAGACCATGACAGCTTCTCCAACCCCCCAAACAAAAGAATCAAAATCTTTCCCAAATGAAGATACAATCTTGGAATTATCAGATACAGAATAGAAAAAACTAATTTACAGAATGCTTAATGATATCACAAATGAAATTAGGATAACTGCAGAAAAAGCCAAGGAACACACTGATAAAACTGTTGAAGAACTCAAAAAGATTATTCAAGAACATAGTGGAAAAATTAATAAGTTGCAAGAATCCATAGAGAGACAACATGTAGAAATCCAAAAGATTAACAATAAAATAACAGAATTAGACAACGCACTAGGAAGTCAGAGGAGCAGACTCGAGCAATTAGAATGCAGACTGGGACATCTGGAGGACCAGGGAATCGACACCAACATAGCTGAAAAAAAATCAGATAAAAGAATTAAAAAAAATGAAGAAACCCTAAGAATTATGTGGGACTCTATCAAGAAGGATAACCTGCAGGTGATTGGAGTCCCAGAACAGGGAGGGAGGTCAGAAAACACAGAGAAAATAGTTGAAGAACTCCTGACAGAAAACTTCCCTGACATCATGAAAGACGAAAGGATATCTATCCAAGATGCTCATCGAACCCCATTTAAGATTGATACAAAAAGAAAAACACCAAGACATATTATCATCAAACTCACCAAAACCAAAGATAAACAGAAAATTTTAAAAGCAGCCAGGGAGAAAAGAACGGTTTCCTTCAAGGGAGAATCAGTAAGAATATGTTCTGACTACTCAGCAGAAACCATGCAGGCAAGAAGGGAATGGGACGACATACACAGAACACTGAAGGAGAAAAACTGCCAGCCAAGGATCATATATCCAGCAAAACTCTCTCTGAAATATGAAGGCGAAATTAAGATATTTACAGACAAACACAAGTTTAGAGAATTTGCAAAAACCAAACCAAAGCTACAAGAAATACTAAAGGATATTGTTTGGTCAGAGAACCAATAATATCAGATATCAGCACAACACAAGGTCACAAAACAGAACGTCCTGATATCAACTCAAATAGGGAAATCACAAAAACAAATTAAGATTAACTAAAAAAAAAAATACACATAACAGGGAATCATGGAAGTCAATAGGTAAAAGATCACAATAATCAAAAAGAGGGACTAAATACAGGAGGCATTGAACGGCCCTATGAAGAGTGATACAAGGCGATATAGAACAATACAAGTTAGGTTTTTACTTAGAAAAATAGGGGTAAATAATAAGGTAACCACAAAAAGGTATAACAACTCTATAACTCAAGATAAAAACCAAGAAAAACGTAATGACTCAACTAACATAAAGTCAAGCACTATGAAAATGAGGATCTCACAATTTACTAAGAAAAACGCCTCAGCACAAAAAAGTATGTGGAAAAATGAAATTGTCAACAACACACATAAAAAGGCATCAAAATGACAGCACTAAAAACTTATTTATCTATAATTACCCTGAATGTAAATGGACTAAATGCACCAATAAAGAGACAGAGAGTCACAGACTGGATAAAGAAACACGATCCATTTATATGCTGCCTACAAGAGACACACCTTAGACTTAGAGACACAAACAAACTAAAACTCAAAGGATGGAAAAAAGTATATCAAGCAAACAATAAGCAAAAAAGAAGAGGAGTAGCAATATTAATTTCTGACAAAATAGACTTTAGACTTAAATCCACCACAAAGGATAAAGAAGGACACTATATAATGATAAAAGGGACAATTGATCAGGAAGACATAACCATATTAAATATTTATGCACCCAATGACAGGGCTGCAAGATACATAAATCAAATTTTAACAGAATTGAAAAGCGAGATAGATACCTCCACAATTATAGTAGGAGACTTCAACACACCACTTTCGGAGAAGGACAGGACATCCAGTAAGAAGCTCAACAGAGACACGGAAGATCTAATTACAACAATCAACCAACTTGACCTCATTGACTTATACAGAACTCTCCACCCAACTGCTGCAAAGTATACTTTTTTTTCTAGCGCACATGGAACATTCTCTAGAATAGACCACATATTAGGTCATAAAACAAACCTTTGCAGAGTCCAAAACATCGAAATATTACAAAGCATCTTCTCAGACCACAAGGCAATAAAACTAGAGATCAATAACAGAAAAACTAGGGAAAAGAAATCAAATACTTGGAAAATGAACAACACCCTTCTGAAAAAAGACTGGGTTATAGAAGACATTAAGGAGGGAATAAGGAAATTCATAGAAAGCAACGAGAATGAAAATACTTCCTATCAAAACCTCTGGGACACAGCAAAAGCAGTGCTCAGAGGCCAATTTATATCAATAAATGCACACATACAAAAAGAAGAAAGAGCCAAAAGCAGAGAACTGTCCCTACAACTTGAACAAATAGAAACTGAGCAACAAAAGAATCCATCAGGCACCAGAAGAAAACAAATAATAAAAATTAGAGCTGAACTAAATGAATTAGAGAACAGAAAAACAATTGAAAGAATTAACAAAGCCAAAAGCTGGTTCTTTGAAAAAATTAACAAAATTGATAAACCATTGGCTAGACTGACTAAAGAAATACAAGAAAGGAAACAAATAACCCGAATAAGAAATGAGAAGGACCACATCACAACAGAACCAAATGAAATTAAAAGAATCATTTCAGATTATTATGAAAAATTGTACTCTAACAAATTTGAAAACCTAGAAGAAATGGATGAATTCCTGGAAAAACACTACCTACCTAAACTAACACATTCAGAAGTAGAACAACTAAATAGACCCATAACAAAAAAAGAGATTGAAACGGTAATCAAAAAACTCCCAACAAAAAAAAGCCCTGGCCCGGACGGCTTCACTGCAGAGTTCTACCAAACTTTCAGAGAAGAGTTAACACCACTACTACTAAAGGTATTCCAAAGCATAGAAAATGACGGAATACTACCCAACTCATTCTATGAAGCCACCATCTCCCTGATACCAAAACCAGGTAAAGACATTACAAAAAAAGAAAATTATAGACCTATATCCCTCATGAACATTGATGCAAAAATCCTCAACAAAATTCTAGCCAATAGAATTCAACAACACATCAAAAAAATAATTCACCCTGATCAAGTGGGATTTATACCAGGTATGCAAGGCTGGTTTAATATCAGAAAAACCATTAATGTAATCCATCACATAAATAAAACAAAAGACAAAAACCACATGATCTTATCAATTGATGCAGAAAAGGCATTTGACAAAGTCCAACACCCATTCATGATAAAAACTCTTACCAAAATAGGAATTGAAGGAAAATTCCTCAACATAATAAAGGGCATCTATGCAAAGCCAACAGCCAATATCACTCTAAATGGAGAGAACCTGACAGCATTTCCCTTGAGAACGGGAACCAGACAAGGATGCCCTTTATCACCGCTCTTATTCAACATCGTGTTGGAAGTCTTAGCCAGGGCAATTAGGCTAGACAAAGAAATAAAAGGTATCCGGACTGGCAAGGAAGAAGTAAAGTTATCACTATTTGCAGATGACATGATTATATACACAGAAAACCCTAAGGAATCCTCCAGAAAACTACTGAAACTAATAGAAGAGTTTGGCAGAGTCTCAGGTTATAAAATAAACATACAAAAATCACTTGGATTCCTCTACATCAACAAAAAGAACACCGAAGAGGAAATAACCAAATCAATACCATTCACAGTAGCCCCCAAGAAGATAAGATACTTAGGAATAAATCTTACCAAGAATATAAAAGACCTATACAAAGAAAACTACAAAGCTCTACTACAAGAAATTCAAAAGGACATACTTAAGTGGAAAAACATACCCTGCTCATGGATAGGAAGACTTAACATAGTAAAAATGTCTATTCTACCAAAAGCCATCTATACATTTAACGCACTTCCGATCCAAATTCCAATGTCATATTTTAAGGGGATAGAGAAACAAATCACCAATTTCATATGGAAGGGAAAGAAGCCCCGGATAAGCAAAGCACTACTGAAAAAGAAGAAGAAAGTGGGAGGCCTCACCTTACCTGACTTCAGAACCTATTATACAGCCACAGTAGTCAAAACAGCCTGGTATTGGTACAACAACAGACACATAGACCAATGGAACAGAATTGAGAACCCAGACATAGATCCATCCACGTATGAGCAGCTGATATTTGACAAAGGTCCAGTGTCAATTAACTGGGGAAAAGATAGCCTTTTTAACAAATGGTGCTGGCATAACTGGATAGCCCTTTGCAAAAAAATGAAACAGGACCCATACCTCACACCATGCACAAAAACTAACTCCAAGTGGATCAAAGACCTAAACATAAAGACTAAAACGATAAAGATCATGGAAGAAAAAATTGGGACAACCCTAGGAGCCCTAATACAAGGTATAAACAGAATACAAAACATTACCAAAAATGATGAAGAGAAACCCGATAACTGGGAGCTCCTAAAAATCAAACACCTATGCTCATCTAAAGACTTCTCCAAAAGAGTAAAAAGACCACCTACAGACTGGGAAAGAATTTTCAGCTATGACATCTCCGACCAGCGCCTGATCTCTAAAATCTACACGATTCTGTCAAAACTCAACCACAAAAAGACAAACAACCCAATCAAGAAGTGGGCAAAGGATATGAACACACATTTCACTAAAGAAGATATTCAGGCAGCCAACAGATACATGAGAAAATGCTCTCGATCATTAGCCATTAGAGAAATGCAAATTAAAACTACGATGAGATTCCATCTCACACCAGCAAGGCTGGCATTAATCCAAAAAACACAAAATAATAAATGTTGGAGAGGCTGCGGAGAGATTGGAACTCTCATACACTGCTGGTGGGAATGTAAAATGGTACAACCACTTTGGAAATCTATCTGGCGTTATCTTAAACAGTTAGAAATAGAACTACCATACAACCCAGAAATCCCACTCCTAGGAATATACCCTACAGATACAAGAGACTTCATACAAACAGATACATGCACACCCATGTTTATTGCAGCTCTGTTTACAATAGCAAAAAGTTGGAAGCAACCACGGTGTCCATCAACGGATGAATGGGTAAATAAATTGTGGTATATTCACACAATGGAATACTACGCATCGATAAAGAACAGTGACGAATCTCTGAAACATTTCATAACATGGAGGAACCTGGAAGGCATTATGCTGAGCGAAATGAGTCAGAGGCAAAAGGACAAATATTGTATAAGACCACTATTATAAGATCTTGAGAAATAGTAAACCTGAGAAGAACACATACTTTTGTGGTTACGAGGTGGGGAGGGAGGGAGGGTGGGAGAGGGTTTTTTATTGATTAATCAGTAGATAAGAACTGCTTTAGGTGAAGGGAAAGACAACACTCAATACATGGGAGGTCAGCTCAATTGGACTGGACCAAAAGCAAAGAAGTTTCCGGGATAAAATGAATGTTTCAAAGGTCACCGGAGGAAGTGCGGGGGTCTGGGGAACACGGTTTGCGGGGACTTCTAAGTCAATTGGCAAAATAATTCTATTATGAAATCATTCTGCATCCCACTTTGAAATGTGGCGTCTCGGGTCTTAAATGCTAACAAGCGGCCATCTAAGATGCATCAATTGGTCTCAACCCACCTGGAGCAAAGGAAAATGAAGAACACCAAGGCCACACGACAACTAAGAGCCCAAGAGACAGAAAGGGCCACATGAACCAGAGACCTACATCATCCTGAGACCAGAAGAACTAGTTGGTGCCCGGCCACAATCGATGACTGCCCTGACAGGGAGCACAGCAGAGGACCCCTGAGGGAGCAGGAGATCAGTGGGATACAGACCCCAAATTCTCATAAAAAGACCAAACTTAATGGTCTGACTGAGACTGGAGGAATCCCGGCGGCCATGCTCCCCAGACCTTCAGTTGACACAGGACAGGAACCATCCCCGAAGACAACTCATCAGAAATGAAAGAGACTGGTCAGCGGGTGGGAGAGAGACGCTGATGAAGAGTGAGCTAATTATATCAGGTGGACACTTGAGATTGTGTTGGCAACTCTTGTCTGGAGGGGGGATGGGAGGATAGAGAGAGAGGGAAGCCGGCAAAATTGTCAAGAAAGGAGAGACTGAAAGGGCTGACTCAAGAGGGGGAGAGCAAGTGGGAGTAGGGAGTGAGATGTATGTAAACTTATCTGTGACAGACTGATTGGATTTGTAAACGTTCACTTGAAGCTTAATAAAAGTTATTAAAAAAAAAAAATTACTTAAAAAAAAAAGGCTTACCTGATTAGGCCAGGCCCACCCAGGATAATCTCCCTTTTGACTAGCTCAAAGTCAGCTGATTAGGAACCTTCATCTTTCCCGTATAATGCAACCTAATTACACAAGTAATATATCTTCATATTCACAGGTCAAGGGGTCAAGCAGCTCCCTTCAAGGTGAGGGGATTATATAAGACATTGCACATCAAGGAGCAGGAGTCTTAAAATTCTGTTTACACACTTCCTCTATGACTCATTCCAGGGTCCCTTTACCTCTAACTGGCATTTCACTTGGTTGATATTCTATGCCTGTGAAGGAACCCAAACCTTCACACACAACAGATACTAGTCTCTGGTGGTCCTGCCTGATTAAGGTTACAGTGGTCTTCCATTAACTTTGACCACTGGACTTGGCATCACTAAGAGGTGTCCCAGGAATTGCCTGGTGCTTTTACACCCCTCCATGCCCTTATTGTGTAGCAGTTGGTGTGCTCCTTCATCTCAGCACATGCTGATAGTTGGGATTGACTACTCTTGCCAATATAACTTCCTGTTCGCCCTGTGGCAAAAAGCCCAAGCGAAACGGCAGTCTCAACCTTCCCTTCAGGGACAAAAGGACAATAAGATGTTCTGCTCACTGGGAAAATTTTCCTCTCCACTGTCCTTCAGGATCACCCTGAATGGAGCTTTAATGATGTAATGATTCACGTCAAGCCGGTTCCAGCAACGTAGGTCACCTTCTGTTTCTGCTTAGGGGTTCTTGTTTCCTGAGTTTTCCCCAAGCCAGCTCAGGCCAGGTCCAGGACGCTGAGGCTCAGAGTGGTCCAATTTGTAGGGGATGAAGGCGAGGGGGTGTTTAGAAGACCCAGGCAGTGTGTGGCTGAGGCTGGGGTCACATCAAGCTCCAGAGGGCAGGAGGCAGGGAAGGGGGCATTTACTATTACTTAAGACTTTCCCACCCTGATGTCCTCCGGAAGGTCTGTGCAATAGTCCACCCACACTCTGGGGCTACAGTGCCAAGCTCTGCGCCTCTGGCTAGGCCAGAATCCTCTGAACCCAAACAAAGGGTTTGGAGAAGGATGGCGGTGGGGTGGGGAAGAAGCCTTCCCAGGATCAGGGACTTTCAGAAGCCAGAGCTGAGTCATCTGGTTTCTTGGTCATTTCCAACTTCTTTCTGGAATAAGACAGCCCAGCCAGCTCAGGCCAGAGCCCCCGACTTCCCCAGGCCAGGAGCACCACATTTCTTTTTCCTACACACCGAACGCCCCCTGCTGGCCTTGTAAGGTTGAGCTCCACAAAAGAATGGATTGAACAAGCAGCCAGAGTATATAGCTACACACACCTACACACAAACACACAAGTGCCACCACCTTCACCCACGTACACATGTCTGTACCCACACACACATACATAGACACATCATCAGTCACACAGCAATCATTCAGATACATCAAGGACACACCACAGACATCAAGCATATAATCGCAGGACAGACACAAGGGCACATACAGACGCACACGATTATAAACACAGTTGTGGGCACACAGGCACACAAACAGACATGAACACAATCTCTTCTCCAGAAATGAGTATTTGTTTGTAAACTTTCATTTAAAGCACAATAAAAATTAAAAAAAAAAAAAAAAGAGTATTATTTTGGAAGAAATAGATTGAAGAGCCACGTGGAAAAGAGGGTGATAGATACCCTGAGTAGTGGACTTAATAAAAGAGGGTAGCCAAACTGCTTTTAGTTCTAATGGAGCTTGTTGACTGAAGAGCCTTTTGTTTTGTGCCCTGGTGGCACAATTGTTAAGAGTTCAGCTGCTAACTGAAGGGTTGGTGTTTCGAACCTACCAGCTATTCCACAGGAGAAAAAACCTGGTGATCTACCCCCATAAATATTTCAGCCTAGGGAAAAAAAAAAAAATATATATATATATATACACACACACATATATATATATTTCAGCCTAGGAACTCCTACGTGGCCATTCTACTCTGTTTTAAGTGTCATTATGAATTGAAATTGATTCCCTGGCACGCAACAACAACGGAGGGGTTTTAAAGGAACCCTGGTGGCATAACAACGGTAAAGTACTCAGCTGCTAACCAAAAGCTGGTGGTTAGAGCCCACCCAGCGGCTCCACAGGAGAAAAGGCCTGGCCATCTGCTCCCATGAAGATTACAGCCTAGAAACTGTATGGGGCAGTTCTACTTTAACAAGGGGTTGCTATGAGTCGAAATCAACTCAACAGCACCTAACAACAGATGGGTTTTAGGTTTGGAACAGTGAATATAAGAGTTGGGGTAGAACTATTAAAAAGAGAAATTTGGAGCTTCAAGAGCTTAATCTACATAACTTATGTGGAAGTTCATCCTAAGAAGTTGTCATGGATTGAATTGTGTCCCCCAAAAATATGCATATCAATTTGGCTAAGCCATGATTCCCAGTATTGTGTGGATTGTCCACAATTTTGTCATTAGATTTTCCTATGTGTTGTAAATTCTACCTCTATGATGTTAATGAGGTGGGATAAGCGGCAATCATGTTAATGAGGCAGGACTCAATCTACAAGATTGGATTGTGTCTTGAGCCAATCTCTTTCAAGATATAAAAGCGAGAAGTGAGCAGAGAGGCAGAGGGACCTCACACCACCACTGTGGTGGTGGTGGCGGAGCAGCACCGGCAGCAGAGCGAGTCTTTTGAGCCTGGGGTTCCTACGCAGAAGGACTCCTAGTCTAGGGGAAGACCGATGACAGGGACCTTTCCTCCAGAGCCGACAGATGGCCTTCCCCTGGAGCTGACACCCTGGATTTGGACTTCTAGTCTGCTGGACTGTGCGGGAATGAACTATTTGTTGAGGCCATCCACTTGTGGTATTTCTGTTACAGCAGCACTAGATGACTAGGACTATATCCCTGAACTAGAAGCTATATCCCTGAACTCAGCAAGCCAAATTGATCTGTCCTCACTGTATCCCAAAACATAGGAATTCCTCATGATACTATGGTGAATGAGATAGGTGGTGAATGAGATAGGTGATGAATAAGAAAGGGGGATGGAGCTAACTTTCACTGAGTACCCACTCACTATGCATCAGGAATGTGTAGTACCTCCCAAGATATCTATTATTCCCATTTTACAGATGCAGAAACTGTCACCTGTTTCCTCATCTGTCTGAGGTCATAGAGCCAGATTCAAAAACAAAGGTTTTAATATAAAACTCTTGTTGTTTCCATTACATTACCAATGGCAAATACAAGGCATACATGCTCCCACTCTTTGTTCATGTTCCCATCAACAATAGAACGTATGTGTTTTCCCCATTGATCCAGGCCTGCCATCTGTTTTTGTAATTAAAAAAAAAAAAGTTTTTATGGAACACAGCCACGCCTGATCTTTTACACACCGTCTATGGCTGCTTTTGTGTTACAACTGCAATGCTGAGTAGTCACTACAGAGACCATATGGTTCCCAAAACCTTAAATATTTACTCTCTGAGCCTTTACAGAAGTTTGCCAACCCCTGATCCAAACCCACCCTCAGAATTGTAGTTGGCAAGTTAAAAAAAAAAAAAAAAAGCCTATTACCTTCTGATTCTTAGCATAGAATGATAGACAGATGACTACATGGATGGATGGATGGATGGATGGATGGATGGATGGATGGATGGATGGATGGATGGATGGGTGGGTGGGTGGGTGGGTGGGTGGGTGGGTGGATGGATGGATGGATGGATGGATGGATGGATGGATGGATGGAT
This sequence comes from Elephas maximus indicus, assembly GCF_024166365.1. Lineage (NCBI taxonomy): Eukaryota > Metazoa > Chordata > Mammalia > Proboscidea > Elephantidae > Elephas > Elephas maximus. Next base: position 43,492,022 of record NC_064827.1, on the reverse strand, counting down.
GGATATATATATAGGTAGTATAGCAGAGTTTTGCTCCAAATACCAATGTTAAATCACTTATTAGCTGGGAAACCTTGGGCAGATTAACCTTTCTGTGTCTTAGTTTCCTCATCTGTAATGTGGGGATAATAACACAGTGATTATTATTTAGGGCTCTTTCAATTGCAAATGACAGAAACTCAACTCAAAGCAGCTTAAGCAAAAAGTTAAATTTGTCACATCATAGCATTAGATCCATTGATGAGAAAATTTCATTTGCTCCAAGTCTGGCTGGATAAAGGGGTTCAAATGATGCTATCTCCATCTCTTAATGAAACTTCTAATTCTTTTTGTGTGGGAGTGTCATTCTCTCCTGTCACAGATAGGTACTCTTCTGCTAGCATGAAATATGGCCACTGGAAGCCTCAAGTCTAAGTTTTTATAGTTAGTAATCTAAAACAGATTCCCTCTTTCCCCCAGAATCCAAACATCAAATCTCATTAAAAGCTTTGATTGACTGTGCTTGAGACACATACTCAGTTCTTCAACCTATTGCAGTGGCCAGGGAAATGGGGTACTATAATGACAGCACTGTGGTTTGCAGCCCCACCAAGATCACAAGCAGTAGGAAAGGAGTTTCCCAAAAGAACCATAAAATGGAGTATAGGAAACTGGTCCGCACAAACAAAAACACAGCCCACAGAAATCTTCTTCATAGAGTTGTCACAAGGTGCTGAATCTAAAGCATTTAGCAAGGCGCCTAGCACTTAAGTATCAACGAATATTAATTATTACCATAAATGATAGATGAATAAGTAGACAAGTGAATAGATGTATTAATAGATGGACAATGGTTGAACATATGGATGAACAAATGGCAATGAAGATGTGGAAATATAGATGAAAGGAAATATGGAAAATGGAAGAATGGGCTGATGAAGAGACAAAGATGGGTGGACACATGGATGGATGGATGGATGGATGGATGGATGGATGGATGGATGGATGGATGGATGGATGGATGGATGGATGGATGGATGGATGGAGCAGAAAAATATGGGTCCACTGTTCCTTGTAGTTATTCTGAGGGAACCTGGGGGACTGACTGGGTCCCATCTTTGCCGTTCCTCCCAGGTCCAGGGGTGTTAGGATCAGAGAGAAGAGGTGCAGATAATGAGAAACCTGGAGGAAACGGAAAGACTTCTTACCCTGATCTCTAATCCTGAACCAAATCCTGCCCCCACTCTTGAGACTGATGGTTCAATTGCCTCCAAAGGCGGAACATTGAAAAACTTCCCCTAAGGGTAACAGTATAACCACCCCCTCTTTCCTTGTCCAAACTGGTGACTGCTCAGGTTCTCAGAGCTGAAGCCAAGGAAGGGGAAACCAGGGTGGAGAGCCTACTGAGGAGAGGTATGAAATGGAAAAAGTTTCTCCAAAAAGGAGGAGGTAGTGGGGAGCATGTCCAGTGGGAGGAAATTTCTGGACAGAAAAAATGAAATTTTCTGAGGAACGTAAATAGGGAACAGTCCCAGCCTCACGCAGATTCACAGGCACACATTCTCAGACCCCTCACAGTCTTCCAAGGACTCCCTCATGCTCACGGTCACACTCTCCCTGCTCAATCTCCCCATCCAGCCTCACAAACAGAGTCTCACACAGACTCCACACAAGCAGGCTCCTGCTCACTCACACACATTTGCCGCACCCATTTGTTCATCTCTATCCATCCTCCATGTCCTCCTGAGTGGCACTGTTCCTCTTGTCAGCCTACTGATTTTCTAGGTCTCCCTGGAGAGGCTGGGTAACGGAGTCAAGTGATAAGGTGAGGGGCATATGACTCAGAACATCTGTGAAGCAGGCCGTGAGTTCATGTCAACAACCAGATCCAAGTGTGTCTGTGAACCTGTAAGTGTACATGTGCCAAACAGGGTATCCTTATGGTGATTGCGTGTGATTGTGATGTGGCCATACCTGTGTGCTGTGTGTACTCCTATGCAGTTTGTGTGTGTGCCCGTGTGGTGCAGGTGTATCTGTGCCAGGTATAGTTCCTGTGCATTCTTTGTAGGTGCACCAATGTTGTGTGTGTGTACCTAAGTGGTGTGGGTGTACCTGTGTCCTGTGTGTACACCTGTGTGATGTAAATGTGCCCATGCACCAGGTGTTCCCATTTGTGTCATCACCTGGATGGGACCTATGGCCTATGGCTGTTCCTCACTTTATAGGCTGTCTCCTGTAGCCTGGGTCCCCCAGAAGAGGACAGTGCACATCAGCTGGGGAGAGAAAGGAACATTAAAGTGATGATGTTGGACACAGGTGTCCTGGATTCCAGCCAGAGCTGTGACTTTCCCACGTTAGAGTCCCTCCAGCCCTAACACTAACACCCACCCCCCAGCTTTGAGTACTGCCAATGACTTTGAGGCCTGCTGCCTCCTGGTGAACCAACACCCAATTCCTGGGAACATTTTGGGTGCCTTTTTTTTGTTGTTGTTGTTACCTCCTGCTCAAGGATGGCTGCAGAGTACTGCTGTCCTATGAGTGGAGGTAGAGAGTGACAGGGCCTCTCGCTTTCTAATAACCTCCCCATCATCTGGGCCTCCCCTCACCAACTTGCTTCCCTTCTCCTTGCAGAAGCCCCTTCCCACAAAACGGGAACAGGTTCCCAGACATAGTCTCCAACCTCTACCCTCATACCGTGACCTTCCAGGAAGCCAGGTTCCAGGGCTCCATTCGCTCTGGCCTCTGATTTCAGGTTCACCACGCTGAGGGGTCACCAGCTCTGCACACCCCCAGACCAAACCTGGGTGGACTACATCATCCAGAGACTGCAGAAGATCTCTGCCAAGACAAGCCTGGCCCTCCCTCCTCCCCATTCCTGCCTCCTCCCCATTCCTGCCTCCTCCCTCCAAGTCCCCAACCCATGACCCTTCTTTTCCTTCCTTCCCTAGAACAAGAGCCACTGCAGTTCTCCCATTCCAGCCCAGAGGGAGCCTTGTGTCTGTGCGGAGGGTTGTGAATCACCATGGTCCTGGGGAACCAAGGGCCAGAAGGGAGGACCAGGCCTCCGACTCCTCTGCACCAGACCTGACCCAGCCAGGCAAGGCCTGGAGTGTCAGTGTGAAGGTGTGAGTGTGGCTGGAGCACAGGCTTCACACCCACACTGCAATACTTCCAATAAAGCCCAATTGGCACCCACTGGATCTGTCTGCTGCCTCTGTGTGGCTCAGGCAGGGAAAGAGGGTGAGATGGTGATAGAGGGTAGGTGTATCCATTCTCCACACTTCAGCCAGAGTGAACTTTCACACCTCACCCATTTCTGGTCCTAGCCAACCAACTCTGGCCTTGGCCGGAATGTCAGCCATCTGGGGCAGCTGTTCCCAATCTCCACCCTCGGCTAATTTCCCTTTCTCAGCTCTACTGCAGCACCCTCTAGTTCTCCTAGCCAGCCTGCTATGTTTATCAATCTAATTGTCTCTTTTGATCCTCAGCTCCATCCCAGATGATAAGCTCCCTGAGGGCAGAGGCTGTGTCTGTCTTCTTTACTACTGTATCCCTATGCCCAGCACAGTGCCTGGCATGTAACAGGGACTCAATAAATATTTGCTGATTGAATAACTGTAGGGAAAATATCACAGGGAGGTAGGTCTCAGTTCAGAAAGGGCTGTGACTCTGGCCATTCAGTGACCTGGCCAAGGCCACTAAGCCAACAAGCATTTCCATAGCCTGGCCGGTTCTAGACAGAGACCTCTCTAGGGGCCTATTCCTCCTCGGCCCACACAAGAGGGATGGGGTAGGCAAGAAGGGAAGTCATCAGGATGTAAGTCAGAGAGGGAGAGATTGAGGGGGTATTGGGAGAACAGTGCTGGACAGAGTCCCAAAGCTCTTTTCTCATAGCCTAGTGCTGAGGTCTCTGCTTCCCAGGTCGAAGCTCTAAAATCTGACTTCATTCTTCTAAAAGGTCCTGTGCCTGGTGTTTTAGTAATAAATCCCAACTCCGCCCCCTTAGTGACAGGCCCAGGCTCCACCTCCTAGTGTGACGACATTTCGACTCTGCCTCCTCCGTATGAAATCCTGACTCCGCCCCTTCTAGTCATTGGTCCTGGCTCCACCCCTTCCGGGTGATAGGCAAGCCCTACCCCCAGTGCGCGCTGGGGTCCCTGTGACGTAACGGTAACGGTCTGCTTCCGGGGTGGAGCCAGGGAGGGCGGGAGTTTAGACTGCGCCGGCCCCACAGCCCCCCCTCCAGGTGACGCCAGCCCCCGAAAATCCTCACCTGGGGCCCCAAATCTCCCGGCCCTGTTACCTCCGATCCCCTTGCCCTGACCCCCTAGAGATCCCAGGCCCCCGAGTTGACCGATCTCCTAACCCTTTAACTTCTAGCGTCTCCCAAATCTTCAATCCCATTCTGTCCCGATGTGGCAGTTAAGGTTTCCCGGGGGCACCTGCCTCAAATTGCTTGAGAACGAGTCAGACTCGTCATGAAAATGACAGAGAAGGGGATCTAGGGTTGGAGAATCCTTGATCCAATGATGCTGCTGCTCCCCAGGAGACGTTCGGAGCCCGGGACATGTCGGGACTGAAGAGATACGAAGTGGCGCTGGAGGCAGAGGAGGAGTAAGTGGAGGCGGGTTCTGCGGGGGAGGGACCAGCCGCTCCGGAGTGGGGGAGGGCGCGGGTTCCCGGGGCGGGGGCAGGACCTTTAAGGAGGCGCGGGCTATGGCGGGATCCGCCCCTAAGGGGCGGGGCGGAGCCTTCATGAAAGGAGCGAAGCGTCCGACGGGCGGAGCCCGCGGAGCCGGCCCCGCCCCGTCCGGCCCCTCTCTGTCTTCTCTACAGGATCTACTGGGGCTGCTTCTACTTTTTCCCCTGGCTGCGCATGTGGCGGAGGGATCGGAGGTGAGGGGGATGCGACGCCGCGGACCCACCCGGGGCATGTACTAGGCTCAGTCTCGAAGGACCGATAGGGGGAAGCCGGGAGGCCACGCCCCACCTCATGCCACTGCCGGTTCGCCCCACAGCTCGGCGCACCCCCGGGAGCAGAAGCTGGAGCCTCTGCGGGGTCTGATGAGCTGTCTGTCGAGCGGCCTGGGCCCTGCTCCCCAGTCCTCACGCCGCGGCCTCCCTCCCCGCACCCCCTCCGCAGCTACCCAGCCAGCCCATGCATTAAAGATTTAATCCGTAGTCCACTGTACCGCCCTCCTGATTCTGCCGCCGCTGCCGCCTTTTGAGCTGAGTCCTTCTCCACACAGACGGTTTCCTTAAAGTTTCCTCCCTCCCTGAGAGGGTGCCCCTCATCAGTGTCAGGCCTCCTGTTACTATCAGTGACTGCCCTTCCCATCACACACACCCAGCACTGTGAGTGACCCATATGGCGTAAACTAAATAGTCCTGGCCTGGTGTTCCTTCCAGCTTCATCCCCACACTGATGTGTTCCCACTTCCCAGCCCTCTGCTCCTACCTTCTGCCTGGCAGGATTTACCATGGATCTGAAGAATCTCCCCTTTCTAGGAATGAATCGAAAACATTTTAAGCCAAAAGTTGGAGGAAGTAGGCTGAAAATGAGGGGAAGATTCCTAGAAGCTGCCTCCCTCAGTGTGCCATAGGGGAGTTATTTGGGACTGCTGGGGACCTTTCCTAGAGTTAATACCGCAACTTTTGGCTCCTCTAGTATGACGCTCGACGGCACTGGTTAGTCTGACCCCAGGTTTGGAGGTACTTGGCATCAGTCCACCTAGCAGTTATTGATATCTGTCTCCCTGAGAGAGTCTGATGACCACTGCTCCCTACCACCTCTTTCCGTCTTGTCACCCAATCAGCTTGGGACCCACTAACTCCTAAAGTGAGAAGGGTCAGGGACCTCTAGGTGGCCCTGCTTTTGGTTAGGGACTGGCTCCAGTACCAGAAAGGGCACCAGAGGAATATGTTAAAGAGGTAGCTCAGTTTCTGGCTAGGGAGAAAGTTGACTTTCAGCCTGGGGATGCCCCTGACACAGCAGGTCATGGCTGGGAAGACCCCTCCTGAGGAGAAGACATGGCCTTGTCTTTGGAGAAACCAAAGTTGGGAGATGGATATGGGTACATACCCAGAAGAAATTGCTTCCTGTCTTCCCAGGCCTTTGCACTGATATGTCCAGGAAAGACCACAAAGTGTGTGACATATAGCTAGCTAATTGGAGGTCTGTGACAAGATGATGGCATTTGAGCAATTTCCTTGGGCTACACCCAAGCTCTGGGGCACAAGTCCAGACTGGAGAGTAGGAGAAAGACCCTCTGGTACTAGTGGTTCAAGATGAGTGACCAGTAGGCTGTGGCCACTTTCAAGAAAGCACCTGATTTCTGAGCCATTACCTCATAATGTCCACACCAAACCAAAAACCGAACCCACTGCCATCCAGTTGATTCAAACTCATAGTGACACTATAGGACATAGCAGAACTGCCCCATCGAGTTTCCAAGGAGCACCTGGTGGATTCAAACTGCTGACCTTTTGGTTAGCAGCCATAGCACTTAACCACTACACCACCAGGGTTTCCAAACCCCTTCAAATGTGCAGTACCCTGTCCAACCCTGGGCCCACAACTCACCAGGACACTGTCTGAAAACCTAAACTCCAGGCAGGGGCCTTCAAGCCTCACCCTGGGCAGGAGGAAGGAGAGGCTGGGGTTGTTCAGCCTGGAGGGGGACTAGTCCCTACTGGGGCCCAAGTCACTCCTGATAATATATTGACGCATCTCTGCAGCGAAAAGGGCTACCCTTTCCAAGGCAATCCTGCCCCCAGAAGACGGTTGGCGGCAGAATAGAAGGCTGCAAAAAAAAAAAAAAAAAAACCTGTTGCATTAAGTCAATTCTGACTAAGAGTAACCCCACAGGATAGAGTAGAACTGCCCCATAGGGTTTCCAAGGCTGTGATCTTTACAGAAGCAGACTGCCACATTTTTCTCCCACAGAGCAGCTGGTGGGTTTGAACCACTGACCTTTTGGTTAGCAGCCAAGTATTCAACCACTGCACCACCAGGGCTCCCTGGAAGCTGCAGAAGGAACCCCTGAAACTACCAGATAAAGAATGGATTGCTGCATTATGACTCAGTTTATGTTTCAAATACAGAGCAGAACCTTCGGGTTGAAATCCCCAGGAGTGGCAAATTCTTCAAGGCACCAAGATACTAAATACAGTAGCACACCACCCACCCCACCTCACCTTAGGCAGTTCCCAGCTTCCTGGAAAGGATAGGATGAGGAGGGGTAGGAGTTTTGTGTTGAGTGGTGTTATGGATTGAACCGTGTCCCCAAAAAATATGTGTTCTAAATCCTAACCCCTGTACTTGTAGTTATAATCCCATTTGAGAATGAGTTTTCTTTGTTATGTTAATGAGGCTGGGTTAGTGTAGGCTGTGCCTTAACTGAATCTCTTTTAAGACATAAAAGAGCAGATTAAACAAGGAAGCAAGCAAGCAGAGATGGGGGAAGACAGATGCCATACCACATGAAGATGACCATGATCCCCAAAGAACAGAAGCTGGAAGAGACAAAGACCTTTCCCCGGAGCCCACAGAAAGAAAGCCTTCCTCTAGAGCCAGCATCCTGAATTCAGACTTCTAGCCTCCTAAATTGTGAGAAAATAAATTTCTGCTTGTTAAAGCCACCCATTTGTGGCATTTCTGTTATAGCAGCACTAGATAACTAAAACAGGCAGGAAGAGGGGATTGAAGGCTGGGTATGGGATTAGGAGGGGCGGGGCAACAAGCAGATGGGAAGCGGGGCACAGAATAGATGGGGCTGTATCAGGAAGATGGGATGCAGAAGGTGTAGGGGTTTTGGATGGGGATATTATTGGACCCAGGTGATGAGGGGGGCTGTTCCTCCAAGGCCCATAATAGAGAGGCTAGAATTTGAACAGAACAAAAGGGAGGTAATTGAGCTCTTGAGTCTGATGTCTCAAACAAGCTGGGAACTGGGAACCCCCTCCCCACAAGACAGGTTTTCATATGATGAAAACCCCAGGCTCCTGCTAACAAGAGGCTGGCATTCCTGAAACAGGACTGGGCGAAACTAGAAGGTAAGATATCTTGGGCCTTTTACCTGTTTTGAAGGCAGCAGCCTGGCACCAATGAGCTTGTATCTTATCTGTTCTTTTATCCACCCCACCCTTCCTCCCTGTCTCATCTTTCTGGGGAAAGCAGCCACATCATTCACTCTGAATGTGGCTGGGCCCAGCCAAGACACCTTCTCATCCAGAAGGGCCCACTTTGGGGACCTATTCTCTTCAATTTCTCCTGATAAGCCAGGCAGGCTAGGAAAGGAAGTGAGAGGGGAAGATGAAGGCAAGTTAGTGCTGGCCCACCCTCTGTTCCCACCCATCCTCAACCTCCTCCATCAGAATCTGTGTGCTTGTGTATGATTGAGAGTGTGATTGGATGATTGTGAAAACACAACTGTGTGAAAGTGAGTATAATCTGGGCTGTATGACTCTGCCTGTGGTTGTCTGACCATGGGTGTGACTGTGAGCTGATCAAGTGACCGAGGTGTGACTACAAATGTGTGGCTATGGGTTTACGAGTGTGAAAATCTGTCATCGAATGGCACTGTGGATCCTTGGCTGCCCTTATTCGGTCACTGTAGCATCAGTTCCCAAAGCATGCACTACCCCTCTCCTCAGCTTCTCTGTCCAGGGCTTAAGAGCCCATGGGAAATGGCAGTCCTAGAAGAGGAAGGAGTCTGTGGCAACAGGCCAAGTGTTAGTGTCCAGGGGTCATCACAGGCTGAGCAGGGACTTTCCCACCTGGCTCTGACTCACCTGGTGCCCCAGATGAAAAGTAGGGGAGGAGAAGGAATGAGAAGAAAGGACCCAAGCTGAGCAGCATGAAGGGGACCTTACCCACCAGCAGCCTCCTACTACTGTTGCTGCTGAACTCAGACCCTGGGGCAGGTGAGTGCTTGGGAGTCTAGAAGGCTCGGGGTCTGTGTGAGTAGGATAGAGAGAAAAAGGGGTCCAGGAAGCCCAGCTGTATGATGGGGGGGGTTCTGGGTCAGGATGCCTCTGAACACATGGCTCCGTTGTCCTCTAGCATTGTTATCGCCACCCAGTATCACCTGCTGTACTCAGCTCTACCAACAGCCACTCCCGAACAAGCTGCTGAGGAAGGTCATCCGGGTGGACCTGCAGAAGGCTGATGGGGACTGTCACCTCCAGGCCTTTGTGTAAGCTCTGGCCCCATCTCTGATACTGACCCCTGACTCTGATCTCAGTCCCAACCCCTGACGGTGATCCCAACTCCAGCCCCAAACTCTAATTCTGATACTGACTCAGGTTTTCATCTGGACTGTGTCCTTAACCCCTGGACCCCAAACTCATCCCCAAGCTTTGACCATGGCTATGGACCTTTCCCTTCCCAGGCTTCACCTGGCCCAACACAGTGTCTGCATCCACCCCCAAAATCACAGCCTGGCTCAGTGGTTTAAGCGTCAAGGAAAGAGAATCCAGGGGACTCCGCCCAGCTGAATTTTGGGCTGCTGGGAAAAATCGGCTGGGACTCCCAACAGTCAAAACAATAAAGCAGCGTTGAACAATGGTCTCTGACTGTGATCTCCAAGTTCTATGTACTCCAGTGAGCCCTGAATCTGGAGCTGGGAAACATATCAATAAACAGAACTTTCTTATTGTCTTTATTCACACCCTCCCAACCCCATTAGGGGCAAGACCAAGGACCCCCATACACTCCCCAGGCACCTATATACATACATGCAGGAAACACACGTTCCCTGTTTCACATACACATGGTCACACATGGACAGACATACACACATGTCCCTCAGGCTGGACCTCCAGCTCTGGGATGAAATCAGGTCCAGACACCTGTCAGTTTGCAAACTTGGAATCCACGGTCTCACAGAAATGGGCTCCAAAGAGAAATTCCAGTTTAGACTCCCCTCTCGTAGTGGGGATCTACTATCCTGCCTGGGGTTCTATCTGTCCATCCATCCACACCAGCAATACAGTTACAGGTGGAATCAGCTGAAGCCCTCCTGGATCCTCTATAAGTCTGGGGCTCCTAGAAGAAACAGGAGGTAAATCAGGGGAGGGAGTAGGACTGGATCTTTGCCCAGACATCCTGAGAATGAGGCAGGGGACCCAGCTCTGATCCAAGACACCCAAGAATAAGGATGTTTATCTAACTCTGAGCCTAACACCCTGAGAATGAGGAGGGGCGTCCAACTATGAGCCTCAGTATCCTGAGAGAGAGGGAAGAGACCCAACTCTGAGCCCAGGGACTCAGGAATGAAGAGCACTGCCCTGAGCCCAGACATCACAAGAATGAGAAGGAGACCCAGCTCTGATGCCCACCACCCTGCGGATAACTAGGGAAGCCATCTCTTAATCCAGACAGTCTTAAAATGGGGGCACACGTCTCGAAGCCCAAACCCCTGGAGGTCCTACTCACTTGCACACTTGTCCACTGTAATGATTGGGCCCAAGAATCCACGTTTTGGGGGTCCATCCTTCTGTCCCAGTCTCAGTCTCAGCCTGGGGCATAAAAAGGCAGCTGTCTCCCTGACAATGTGGGGCATCTCACTCTCCTTCAAAAGGGTTTGTTAGTAAAGGGTCAGGGCAGGAATCTGTGAGAATCACAAAATTGGGGGCAGCAGGAGTAGCTCCTGAATCAGACAGGTTCAGTGGGAAGTCTGTGGGAAGTCCCAGGGGTGCGAATGGGGATGGTCTGTGGGCATCAGATTGTCCGTGGGGACCAAAGGCTAAGGGGCCAAAGGTAGACACTTACCAGAGCCCCAGTACCAATGCCCCAGCCACCAGTCCCAGGAAAGAGAGGATTCCCAATGACATCAGCATGGCTACCTGCTCCAGAGGGACCCTGTGATCTAAAGGGGAATACCACATGTAAATGTGAGATCAAGCCTGCCCAAGCTCGGTGCCCCCTTCTCTCTGGGGCTTCCTTTGCCCATATGCTCAAGCTCACCAAGTGGCCGTGGGCCTGGCTGGAGGGAGAGTCTTGGGGGAGCGAGGCTGCCTGCTTGCATCTGCACTTCCGGCTTTGAATGTGGTTGGTCCCCAGCTGGTGGCTGGCCCCCAGCTAGTATCTCCTTTGGTAGGCGCCCTGAAGGGAGGCCAGACCTGAGAAGTGTCCATGTGCAGTGGGGGTGGGGGCCAGGTCCTGCTAGGCGAAGTCAGGACCTGGATTGGACATAGGGGTGCCTTGCGGGGAGCCTGAAAGGGAAGGACCAGCTTCTGGGGATGTAGCTTGTAAAGGTAGCCCTAGTAATTGTAGGGGAGAAGGCTGAAGGGCAGGGCTGAAGCTAGGGGAGGACTGCAGACACCCAAGTCTGAAGCCTGGGACTGCAACTGCCATGTCTGCGTGCGTGGGGCACGTGCAACAAGTCCTACTTACACGAAGTAGTAGGGGGCCAGCTGATAGATGCTGTGGGGTGGGTCCTCTGCCCTTTCCCTGGGCTTTGTCTCTCACCAGTGCTCGGAGTCCCCCAGGCCTCAGGACTCCAGGCACTCCAGGTGCCAGCATCCAGAAAGTCTCGGGCACTGACCCGCACTATGTGGGGCAGCCCAGCCACAGCGTCTGTGATCACCTCTTCCAACCCAACCGGCTCCACCTAGGGGTAAAGATGGTAGTGGGCACACTATCTAGGTTGTAAATGCAGAGCCTATTGACCCTCAGCCCCGGTCTGCACAGAGCTCCCTGTCCTATGAAGCCATCTGGGCTTCACATGAGGTAGCTGGTGGGGTCAGGTCTACACCTAGTGTTGGGAAGACAGTATTATATAGTGGTCACATAGGCTGTGGTATCAGACTGCCTGGGTTCAAATCATTCCTGTACCATTTACTGAGTGACTTTAGGCCTTTCTATGCCTCAGTTTCTTAATTTGTAAAATAGGGGTAAATATACCTAAATGAGCTTGGCTGCTAACCAAAAGGCAGACAGTTCAAATTCACCAGCCGCTCCTTGAAAACCCTATGGGGCAGTTCTACTCTGTCCTATAAGGTCGCTATGAGTTGGAATCAACTCTATAGCAACAGGTTTTTTGGGGGGAGGGGGAGGATTTAACCTAAATGCAGGGACAGATTACCCAATAAACAAGGTACCCACTGGCTTATTTGTACTTATTTACTAATCTGTAGTACACAATTGCATCTGTTTTTTCACATCTTTGATGTGGTGAAATCCATGTTTTAAAAAATATCCTTTCTTACTGTAAACCCATGCATACCTTGCTTACTGGTTAACCTGCCCGTGCCTAAACGAGATAAGGCACGTAAAGCGTGTTGTATGGTGCCTGGCAGGCAGGTTATTATCTGAGGCAGCCTCTCCCCATACCTGACACCAGCCAGTCTTTGACATCTCTAGAGATAGGAATTCACTACTACCCTCAGCTGGGTGTATGAGTGTTTGTTTTGGAATGTGCCTCAGGGTGAAAGTCACTCCTTCATTTTCCTAGAAAGGTTATTTTTTAAGTCACTGCTGTCTTCCCACAAATGGGCATGCATCATAGTTCCAGCCCTGCAGGGCTGAGGCTCTGTTTGTGACCCAGTACCAAGCAGACTGTGGCCCACTGGGTGCACTCTGAGAGGCGACAGGGCTTCAGTGACCTGACAGCCAGGAGAAGCCACGCAGGGCACTCAGGAACGTGAAACCAGAGACAAGCCCCACAAGCCTGGGTTGGGATGTGCTCCAAGCCTCACCGTGGACCAGGCTGGATGCTGCACTGGGCGGTACTGCAGCCGGAACTTGAGCAGAAAGTGGGGTTGGTGGGGCCAAGAGGTGGGGTACTTCCAGCTGGCGTGCAGGCGGCGGGGGTAACCAGGTATTGGCTCCACTCGCAACCCCTGAGGTGGGTCAGGGCGCACTGAGGGTGGTTGAGAAGCAAAGTCAGGGTAGGTGACAGGACCCTCCCTTCCCTACCACTTCCCGAGGGGAGGAGAGTATGTGCTTAAAGCCACCTGAGTGAGGTGCTTCCAAGGGGGCAGGGGAAACCTTAAACTTATCATCAATTGAGCTCAGGAGCTATCTGTCATCCATATTACAAAATGAACCGAGATCTGGAGATGGGGCTTTGAAATGTTTGTTGAATAAATAAAAAGAGGATTTTGCATTCCATTCAAGGAAGAAGATGAGTTGCCTCAAATTCTAGCCAAAGCTTTTTAGTACCACTTCTTCCATGCACAGACCAAGAGGAAGGAGGGTAGTAGGGGCTTCCATTGGGCAGGGAGGACTTGAGATATGGCTGCCTTTAGTACAGGGCCTAGAAGCAGGGAGCCAGAAAGGATTTGTGGGGAGGAGGGTAGTAATAGCAGGCTCAGAGTGCTGAGATAACCTTGCTTCCTGGGCTCTGATCCCTTTGGCTTCTTAGTTACCACAGGGCTATTTGTGGTAGTGGTGGGGCTTCATTCAGGACATTCTATACGCTGAAACGGGGTCTGTGTTAGGAGGGAGCTGTTTTGGAGCTCTGTGGAGGGGTCTGTATTGGGGCATCTTCCTCTGGGGTCAGTCTAGGGGTTCTGTGCAAGGGATCTGGGAGAGTCTAGGGTGGGCACTCACAGATGCTCTGCAAGCTCACATCCAGCAGGCGTGTGCTGGCCCCCAGGGGGTTCACCTCAGTCACATTGATCCGGTACTGGCTCCAGAACTCTGCCCCACGTACCACACATCGGGCAGCCCCTGGGGGGTCCTGCGGGCACAGCCAGGGCCCAGTGGCTGAATGCATCCTAAGAGGGAGGATGTGGTCTTGGGCTTTGGAAATGCCCAGTGTAGGACCCAGCTGGAGCCCCCCAGTCTCTCTCTCATATCCTACCTCTGATCATCAGCCCCTGGCACTGTCTTCTTCCTGGTGGGGGAGGGGGACAATCTCAAGTAAGGAGGGAAAACAGAGCCCCCACCAGGCCTTCCTCAGGACCTTCCTCCCTACCTCCCATACCAACCTTATGCTGGCACACCCAAATGTATAGACACACACATCCAATCATGTACACACCTGTAGGAGGTGAGGTAGCGGGTGGGTAGACTGCTGACCTGACCCTGACTCCAAGTGCAGGAGAAGTTCTCATAGTCAGCTGCTTGGCAGGAGACGACAGGGCGGGCTGGAGGGTCTAGAGGCAGAGAGTACAGCTGGAGACCGAGCAGTCCCCGGCACCTCCCCATCCCAGAGGACTTACTCAGGGCCTGCGTTCCCTCAGGAGTTTTATGTCTCACCCCTGCCCCCCAATACTCCCTCCCCAACTCACAGCCCAACCGCAGGGTCACCGTGCCTCCAACAGCACCATCCAGGGTCCGGCAGATGTAGATGCCCTCGTCAGTGCTGTCTGCCCGAGCAAGGACCAGTTGGTGCACTTGCTCAGAGTTGGGTCCCTGGAGCAGCCTTGGCTTTCCGTCCCGAAACCAGGACACTGAGGCCCTGAAGGTGGGATGAGGTGAGGATGGACCAAAACCAAAACCAAAACCAAATCTATTACCGTCAAGTCGATTATGACTGATAGCGATCCTATAGGACAGGGTAGAACTGTCCCATAGGATTTCCAAGGCTGTAATCTTTACAGAAGTAGACTGCCACATTTTTCTCTCATGGAACAGCGGTGGGTTCCAACCACCGAGGTTTAGATTAGCAGCTGAGTACTTAGCCACTGTGCCACCAGGGCTCCTTGAGGATGGACAGAGAGAAGGAAGATTTAAAGTGTAAGACAGACGTGCCATAATCCCAAACTCCTTTCCCCAGCTTTCAAAGCCCCTTTGGATCTAGCCCCTCCCTTCCTTTAATTCTTCAGCTCCTGCCTCTCTCCCCCTCACCCACTGCACTGCAGCCACTTCGGGCCTGTTCCTCAGGGGTGCTGAGCTCATTCCCACCCCAGGGTGTTTGCACTAGCTGTTTCCTCTGTCAGGAAAGCTAATATCCCAACCTGTGCATGGCTGCCCCCTTCCTGAACTTCAGAAACCAATTTCAATGTCACCTCCTCAGAGAGGCCATCCCTGATTACCAATAAAAAGTAACCACTCAGTTAACCTCTTCCACATCACTCTCTTTTGCTTTTCTGCCTTGAGCGTATCACTCCCAGACAAGAGTCCTGTGTCCTTACTGCCTGTTTTCCCCACTAGGTTGTAAGCTCTGTGAGGGCAGGCACCTTTCCTGGCTTGTGCACTGCTGTAGGGAGAGCCTAGAATAGACTAGCTACTTAGAAGGCGCTCAATACATGCTGGTGGATTGTTCTGTTGAAAATGATGGGCTGCAGGGTTAGGACAGATAGAGGAGTGAGATTACACACAGAGGGGGCAAGGATAGAAGAGGCCATGAGGACTGGGCAGGGTCAAGAAAGGACCCCGACTGTCAGATCTACAGTCAGGAGGGTCACTTACCCAGCAGTCACTCCAGGGCAACACAGCATCACTGACTTGCCAAGCTGCCCATACTGGACCCCTGTGGAAGACACTTTTGAAGTGAGGCTCTTTCTCCATCACCACCCACTTTGTGAGAGTGACAAGGTAAGGGGTGGACTTTTGAGCCCTGGGAAGGGTCATCAGTTCAAAGCATCATGTGACAATCAGGAGACAGAGGTCAGAGAGGGGCCTCAGGTTAGGTTTTGGGGTTGGGGTCACAGGTTAGGCATGGGAATGGGCCACAGGGCATGTGGTAAGTCAGGAGTCAGAGTTGGGGTCATAGAGCAGGGCTCCTCTCACCTGGGGGGCCCCAGGCCTGGGGGCAGGGGGAAGAGACAGATACCAGGGCTGTAGCCACGGCCACCAGGACCCTACTCAGCCCTGAGCAGCTGCTGCTCATCTGTGGGGAGAAAGGCAGGGTCAGGGATCACTCATCCCTGAGATGGCTAAAGCCTAGCTCTTCCTTCCCGAAATTGGGCCTTCTAGGAGGAAAACTGAGGCATGAAGCAGGGTAAGGATATCAGAAACCATTGCAGGTGATCCTGAGCTCTGATTTGAGGTCCCCCTTCCCACTATACATTCAGTGCTGAGCACACACACACACACACACACACCCTCCATCTCAATCCTGGGCTTAGGGCCCAGAACAAAAGCCGGAGGCAACAGATTATGCCAGCAACACCTCCCTCCCCCACCGCCCTTGGCGCCCACCCCTGGCACTAAGTGCTGGCACCCACTTGGCCACTCCTGTTAACCCCTCCAGTCCAGCTGTTGGGAATCCTGATATCCATCTCTGCCTGGCCCAGGGCTAGTCACTGCCTCTGACTGACCTGGGGCAGCCCTCATCACCCTGGGGTACAAGGCTATCATGGTGAGTCTGGGCCGACCCTGTACTCTTGCCATGAGGCCTAGCCTGCTCCTGGCTGCCAAGCCTTTAGCATGGGCCTGGTTCCCTGCTCTGGCTACTTGGGCCACTCCACTGGGCCTGGCTCTGAAATCTTGTTGGTCTTGAGCCTGTGAAGCTGGATGCAGCTAGGGTGCAGGCTGAGGCTGCAGAGCTAAGCAGATCCAGATGCTGCTGCCAGAGGCTGGGGGTGGGAGAGGAGCCAGCAGATGGAGACAGGATGGCGGGGTGGGGAGGGGAGGCTGAGATGAGCTGGGAGCCTGCAGGAACAGGCACCCAGGGGTGGGGGTCATAGGACCAAAAAACACTCAGAGATCAAGAACAGTAGGCAATGGGGGCTCAGTGAGGTGAGGGCTGGGCTGCAGGCTGCAGGAACGCAGGCAGAAAAGGAGGTAACAGTCAGGGCAGGCGGTTGCTGGGAGAGAGGGATTCTGGACCCTGGAAAGCAGGAGAAGGAAGGCAGTGGGGAAGTAGCCAGATGAGGAGAGGGCTCTGGGGAGGGCGCCAGAGAAGGGAGAGCCTGGTCCCTCCTAGGTAAAGCAAAGCCTGGCCTCCATGTGTCTGTGTGTCTCTCTGAGTGTGTCTAGTGGCTCACCCCTGATGCCCCCCACCACACCCCCCCCCACACAGCCACATTTACCCTGCACAGGCCCGCCCTACCTCGGTGATCCCAGTGACTGAGTGTCCATGGCCTCCAGGACCTCCTCCCGCCAGCTGCGGCACAGTCTTCAGCTCCACTCAGTTCTGGGACCCCAGAACCGCCCCTCCTTCTCCTTCCCCGCCCCTCTAGGCCCAGGAGCTCAGCCACCCCTAGCCAGGCCCCCTCCCCCCTCCTTCCTCCTCTCCTCCCACCCGAGGCCCTGGGAAGGTAAGCGGCCTCCCCCCAAGTCTGGAAAGGAAGCCACAGAGGATGCCAGGACCAGCAAGGAAAGGAGGGTTGCTTATGTGCCCATCAGGGAGAGACTCCCTGTGTTTTCACACAGCCTAACACAGCCACAAGTCACTCATAGACTCACTGAGGCATACTCAACAAATAGATACTCCATTGAACACATGTGGACATACTCAAAGGAAAAATCAAGACACAGTCACACACTCATGCTCCACTCTTCACTCCCCAGCAAATGTTTCCTTAGGGCACAGCTGACTGCGTGGTGAAGTGGGAGGGGGGGCCCCAGGTTGGTGAACACAAGGAGAGGCCAGAGGCCAGTTTCCCCACCCCTGGAAGTTCCAGCCATTTCCCACCTCCCCCTCCAATCTTTGGGCCCCAGCACCAGGAAATGCCTTTGGTCCCTTGGTGCCAGATACATAAAACCTACACTCACCCTCTGACATGCACTTCCAGATATAACTACTCACAGTCACACCGATACACTCACTTACCTTTACACATACCCATATGCCCACAGACACATACACCTTAGTCTTCCTCACACAGTCACCTAAACACACACGCGTGCACGCGCACACACATATGCACGCATGCGTGCACACACGCACACCACACATAGCACTCCGCCCCAATATAGGTCACAGCACTCCCTAAAAGCAATACTTCACCATGGTTTAAGCCTCTTCTTCCAGGGAGCTCTTGACAATGGCAGATCCTCATCTCATCACTGTTACGGCCTCCAGGGAACCAAAGAGACAGGGAGGGAAACATGGGAGCCAAGCACAGGGACACAGATACAAATACTACGAGACACAGAACTGGAAAAGCAGATACACCTGGGGAGACAAAACTGTGAAGAGACACACACAGAGAGAGGTGCACGATTCTAAGAAGATAGTAGCAGGGAAAGAAAGAGAAATATAAGGGAACTGAGGCAGGCAGAGAGACTGAGAAAATAAGGAGCAATAGACCAGTGATGGGGATTCTTGAGCAGAGAAAGGAGGGGAAGCCAAGCGTGTTGGGGGTTAGGCCCATTTATGCTGGACACTAAGTAGAAAGGTCAGTCCCCTATTGAAGTGGGTTCCCAAAATGTAAACATAGCTACATTCCCACACAGTCTAACAGTTAGGACACAGGACGCATAGTCATAAGTTTCCTTCTTGCTCTGCTACTGCTGAAGTCACACATTGGCACACACAAACCCAGCCACCCACTCTTACACTGGAAGACAGTCTTAAACCCCAGAGACCTTCCCAAGACACATTCACTGATGTGGTCACAGTCCCTTGTACACACACAAACACACAGCCCAATCTCACCTGAAGCTGCACGTTGACAATACACACATAACTGCACACTTGCACAACCAGACACACATTCACACTAGCTGACAGCTGCACCAAGTGACACTCAAAGTATCACACACTGACCCTGTTACATACAAATACAGTCTCAGAGTCAGACAAACATACACACTAACAGCCACTCCAGGCCCTTCAACTCATCCACCACACCGCCCCGCCCCCTCCTGGCACGGCTTGGTCGGCTACACCCGCCGCCCCACTAGGTCTCACCTTCCGCGGCCCCGCCGCCGCCTGCGCCCTCCGCCCTCGCCCTCTGCCCTGGCCTCTACCCTCTCCCGCCCTGGGCCCCCCACCCCCCCAGTGGGGGCGGCTCCGCCCAGGCGCCAATGGAACGAGAAGGGTGAAATAGGGGGACTCCCGGCCCATTGGAGCCTTCAACTGCCAATCACCTCCACCCCCACCTCCGCCGGACACTTCCTGTCCTGTCCCGGACTGAGGAGGCTGCTGGGGACAGAGTCTGGAGCTGGATTCCTGGGTCCCCGCCTGAAGGCCTGTTCTCCCAGGAACAGCAGGACTCTAAGTCTGCAGGTTCCTCCAGGTCCCGCCCGCTCCAGCTCGTGACTGGAAAAGCTGAAGGTGCCCCTGCCTCCAGATAAGATAACGAAGGACGGAAGGAGGGTAGGGTAGGGCAGTGGTTCTCAAATTCTGCTGGACATTGTGGTTTTAAAACTGCCAAGCTACACTCCTTACCAATTAAATCAGAATCTCTGGGGATTGGACCCAGTCATCAGTATTTTTTAAAACTCTCCCAGATGATTCCAAAATGCAGCCAAGTTTAACAATCAGAAGTGTAAGGTCAGGTAAGTGTATGGTATTGAGTAATAAAACAAACCAGCCACCCACCCTGGGTTCTCCCCCACCCCCTCGCAAAGAGACTCAAGAGAGGTATGTCCCATTCCTGCCTGAGCTCCTTCCAAACCAGGGCAAGACTAAATCCTAAACTCAGGTTTAGGGTCTTAGGGCAGAAAGAACCCTGGACTGGAAGGCAGGCAGCCAAAGTACTTCTGGGTCAGGTTCAGTCACCGTCCAGCCTTCCTGTGATTCCCCCTCCCAAAGACTCAGTTCACAGGAGAGAATGGAGATAAAAAGCATTCAGGTCATCCCTGCATTGCTCACAAGCCCTGCCCCCCACCTAAAAGTTTGGAGGACACTGGGTGGCATCAGATATCCTGGGCTGCATGGCCTGTTGTGCCCCTACTGTCCCATAGTCACACTGAGGAAACACTCCAGGGGGGAGATGTAGATACCGGGTCACTCTGAGAACCATTTCCTCCTTCTAGGCCCTGGGGGCAGGGGGAGCTCCTAACTCTAGTCAGCCCCTCCCCACCAGAACTGGTTTCTATTCTGTGCAATGACTGACTGTCTGTGATCCTCACTCCTCTATCTGTCCTAACCCTTTATCCTATCTGTAGATCAGGTGGCAGGCTGGAGTCCTCTGCTAGCTCACGGGGTTGCAGGGGCTGGTGAATCCAAAATCTGCAGGTAAGGCAGACTTCTGCAGGCTTGCATCCCAACAACTGGAGGTTAGGCAACCAGAAGAGTGAAGGGTCAAGAGAAAGTAAGAGAGCTAGCTTTGCCAGAACATCCCATGTATACACTAGAGGCAGGCCACACCCCCAAGGAAACTCCCATTTCAACTGATTGGCTGACCACATCAGATCACATAACACAAAGCAATTACATTACATGACTACATCATGGAAGAGCACTGTCATGGATTGAATTGCATCCCCCCAAAATATCTGTCAACTTGGCTAGGTCATGATTCCCAACATTATATGATTGTCTACCATTTTATCATCTGATGTGATTTCCCTATGTGTTGTAAATCCTATCACTATGATGTAATAAGATAGATTAGTGACAATTATATTGATGAGATCTGTAAGATTAGATAGTGTCTTAAGCCAGTCTCTTTTGAGATATAAAACAGAGAAGTGAGCAGAGACATAGGGACCTCATACCACCAAGAAAGCAGCGCTGGGAGCAGAGCACGTCCTTTGGACCTGAGGTTCCTGTGCTGAGATGCTCCTAGACCAAGGGAAGACTGATGACAAGGACCTTCCTCCAGAGCCGACAGAGAGAGCCTTCCCCTGGAGCCAGCACCCTGAATTCGGACTTCTAGCCTACTGGACTGTGAGAGAATAAACTTCTCTTTGTTAAAGCCATCCACTTGTGGTATTTCTGTTATAGCAGCACTAGATGACTAAGACAAGCACCCAGTCCAGTGTCTGCCAAACCACTAAGAATCATAGCCTAGCCAAGTTAGCCAAGTTGACACATAACATTAACCATCACAGTAGACAAAGAAAAGTTGTGGCTGGAGCTATGCCTTCAGCCTTTAACTCCAGACCCCGAGGGTTAGAGTCCACACTCCTCTGCTGTTAAAACGTATAATTAAAGTTTGAGAAGCAGTTTTATTGACCCTACATCTGCCCAAACCCCAGGTTCTGGTTTCCTCAGACAAGAGTCAGGGCTCTGTGGTCAGCATGGTCAGGCGATGGCTGCTGTCTCCCTGTCCTTCTGCCCTAGGCGGTAATGAACCTCAGGAAGTGCCCTTAGTCTCTCCGCAGCCTGGAAAGGGGGGAGGGAGTAGTCAGGAAGGATTAGGGTAGCCCAGAATGTATGTAGTTCTGAGCACCCAGGAGACACTGGGGGAGGCCCTCAGGGATTGGGAGCCTCAGGATAAGGAATGTTGGAGTCACCAAAGGTGCTGAGCAGTTCTTGAGTACCTAGGGATGCCCAGGATGTTACAGGGGTTCTCAGGGTCATGATTGTTGGGATCCCTTGAGGAAGTGGGAGAGAAAAGGGGACTCCAGATGCTCCCAAGTCCTGACCTGCTCAGGGGTTAGGTCCCTCTGAGCCTGGGCCAGCATTTCATAGCCAACCATGAATTTCCGGACAGTGGCAGAGCGCAGGAGTGGAGGGTAGTAATGAGCATGCAGCTGCCAGTGATCACAGTTGGCCTCGGCCTCTGATCCCGTGGGGGCCCCTGACAGGAAGAAGAGGATACAGTTCTTCAGCCAAGCTCCTACCCACAATCAGGCCAAACACCTGGAAACTACATCTCTCAGTATCCCCTGCACAGAGGAGCCGCAGGTAGTGGAAAGCATGTGGGGAGACACAGTTTTACCAAGCTTGCTGCTCTACCCTCAGCCCACCATCCTTCTTCCCACTTCCCTCAGCAGTGGTTTCAAGGCCTGCTGGGAGTTACACTACAATAGGTTAGACCCCAGGAGCCGAGAATGGTGTTGATATGGGTACTCAAAAAAGGCTCACCGTGCCAGCCCATGGAGTAGGGAAAGGACGTTTCAAATAGGTTGTCGTACTTGGTCAAGAGCTTCTTCATGACAGAGGCTAGATCTGGAACCAGAGCCTGACTCTCAGTCTGAGGCCCAGTTGCTGGCCCTGCCAGAGCCACCCTCATCCAGAACCTGGCCCCAGGGTCCCAGCACGAAGACCCACCATCACGCTCGGCGGGGGTCAGCTCAGGCAGCCGATGCACATGCCGACGGGGCAGCAGCAGTGTCTGGAACGGCCATACTGCCCAGAAGGGAACCAGCACTAACCAGTGCTCACTGGTTAGGACCAGACGTTCCTGGGCAGACAAAATGGAGATGAGGCCATCAAGGCAGGTGGCAAATGGGGTGTCAGCAAATAGGCAGGGGAAACAGAAGAAAAATATATACCCAGTTCTGATGGCTTCTAACCACCTCTACCATTACCACTCTAGACTAAGCCACGATCATCTCTCCTTTAAATTATTGTTATGGTCTCCTAGCATATCTACCTGCTAGTTCCCTTCTACTCTTCTCCTTCACACACCTCTCTCTTTTGGGGTGAGAAGGCTAAAGGCTCCTTGGGGACTCAGGGCCTCGCTCTCTCCCACCTTCCTGAGCAGCTCCTGGCGGCCATACTCCATTAGTAGAGGCCCTCCATGCTGATTCTGATAGGCCCGCTGAGATCGCTCCTCACGCTGGGCAATATCTGGCAGGAAACTGCTGGCCCACACCTGTAAAGGGCAGGAGTGGAGAAGAGCAAGCAGGCCTTCACCCCCAAGCCTCCATATCATTGGCATACTTCCTTTGTCCCCTCCCTTAAGCCAGGTCCCCTCCCTTAAGTCAGTTCCCCTCCTCACAGTGCTGGCTGGGGCCCAGTTCAAAAACTCTGGAGACCCTGACACACTTACCTGACAGTGGGGGTGGGGATTGGAACAGCCCATCATGGCTCCTTTGTTTTCAAAGATCTAACAGGTACAGGTAGAGAACTTTAGTAGCCAAAACTATACCAAGTCAGCCCCCTTCCCACCACACTCCTGGTGGGAATAACACTCCCCATAACCAAAGCTGTACCGCCCCCTCCCTGCTCATCCAAGGAAGGAGGTGGCTTCACAAACCTGCACCCAAGGGTACTGGGCACCCAGCTCCTCTGTGACAGAGGCCCATGCATCAACGACAGCCCGGATCTCAGGGACTGACATAAGTGGCAGCGTCACATCCGACCAGGGGTGGAAGCACATGACCTTACTAGGTGGCGGTGGGGAGAGGGATGACAGAGGGATAGGGCTTGGCTGTGTTGGAGGCAGGACTCACCCCCTAGTGTTCAGTCCAGGCCCTGGGGTGAAGGTTATAAGAAGGGAAATGTATAGTTACCAAACTCCTCGAGCAGCCTCTGCTTGGAAAAGGGGGTGATCACTGAGTCCTGAGAGAAGGGGGTATCACTCTCTGCAGAAGCCCCCAAAGACCCAGGCTCCCTCATCCCCCATCAGCAGCAGGAACCAGGTTACCTGGATTGGGGGCATCAGGCTGCAGAGCTGGGAAGTCATTGTCAAACAGAAAGGTGCCATGGTACTCGGGATTCACCTAGTAGCAAGGATGAGCTATGGGGATGCTGCCCCATACTACTAGCTATCAGGTGGGCTTCAAGGGCCCACTCTGGGGAACAAACAAAGGCTTGATGGGATCTGACTCAGAAGGAGGTCCACAGCCCCGTCGGTGAGGGGCAGTTCTAAGTGGGTGCCACTCGTGCTGGCCCAGCGAATGTGGGCTCTAAAAGCTTACCTCTCCGTTGGCTCGTGTGGCCCCAGGACACAGAGGGTTGTGGGGGTCATGGCGCGGCACTGTCTCCAGAAGCGGGGGCTCCACTTGTCCCTGCCAGGGCCGCTTCATGCGGTGAGCTGACACCAGCACCCACTCATCTTGCAGCGGATTGTAGCGAATATGCTGATGCTCTAGGGGCAGACGGTCAAGGTCAATCAGCAAGCGCTGTACCGCCCGCTATCCCCTGGGTCTCACCGACTAGCAGCCCTAGCTCAGAGGCGCCCTCTCGGTCCCGCCCTGCTCCTGACCCAAAGGTCCGGGCTTGGACCTTCCCAGCGTCGCCTGGCCTGCAGCCTAAACACCGGGGTCTCCCTTCGCCCCGCCGGCCTGGCCAAGCGTGGGCGTTCGGACCCTGCGGGTGGGGAGAGAACGTCCAGAATAAGGGCTGGGCTCCGCTCCGCGTCCCTGTGGGTCCCGGCCGCCCTGCAATTACCACTCGCCCGGAAAGTTGTTTCTGTGGCGTCCGCCTCTGACGCCTGCTGGCGCTGCCCAGTGCCGGTTCCAGAAAGCGACATTACGCCAACCCGGAGATCCCACTGGAACGTCTGCCGGGCCGCCCCTCGCCCTTCCAGTCGGGGCCTGCCCCGCCCCTACCGATTGGCCGGTCGCCAGCACGTGACTGCTTGAGAGGCCCGCCCGGCCTCCTGGGGGAGGAGCTCGCGAGAGGCACTCTTATCTCGGGTGGAAACCTCTCTTCTGGAAGAACCTTTGTGAAAGCTGCCTACTGCAGAGTATCTCGATGCCTGGATGCTTACAAGAACTCTTTGCTGCATTCATTTATTTATTTGGTCATTCACTCAACAAATATTACTGAATATCTACCATATGCCAGGCACCTAGGCTGTGCGTGGCACAAGGACTATCCCTATGTGCACAAGTCAGGCATGGTTTCTGCCTTCCCACATTTTACGTTCTAAGGCAGAGTAAGTGCATGACTCCTGGATCCACAATCACGTCAGTTCCCTGCTCAGCGTCTACTTTGCGGTGGGGGGCGGGGGGGCTTGATCTGCTATATCAGAACCCTGACCTCAGATGTTACCGGGAGGAATGGATACTTAGCATTTCCGTACCCTTTCCCCACCAGGCAGCAGAAATAGGTTTGCCAAAAAGGCTAAGTAACCGTATTATATCTCTCTCACATACACACATACACAGAGACCAAAAGCACAGTGGGATGGGTAAGAGGGCTATACCAAAAAAAAAAAAATTCAAACCCATTGGTGTAACAAACAACCCCCAAAACTCAATCGCGTAGCACCACAGTTCACGGGGGGGGGGGGGGGGGGGCGGGGCGGGGGGAGACTCTGTTCCATGCAGCTTTCAGGGACCCAGGCTCCATCCATCTAGTAGCTCTGCCATTTCCTAGGGCCTCAAATTCTCCACTAGATCCAAGACAATAGATGAGGTAGAGTGAGAAGGTAAGTAATTTCACTGGAGACTTTTGGAGCCAGACCTGTAAGTGCCATATATTATTTCTGCCTATTACATGGTTCCTTCTAACTACCAAGTAGACTGTGGAATGTAATCCGTTTGCTTGAGAGCAAAAGGAAATAGATTTATGAATGCTTAACATTGTCTCTGCCACATGCCCCTACTGAGAAATCTCATGACCACTTCCCATCACTTTACTGGACCTCTCAGTTACTTTTGACTGTGTTGACCCTTCATTCTGTTACTCCCATGTGTGAGACTACTCTCTTCCAGTTCTCTTCTCCTTTATATTTTATTTTTATTACTAACACATATAATGCTCACCACATAACCACATGCCAGGCACTAATTGCTTTATAAATATTAACTTATTTAATCTTCATAACAGCACTTGTGAGGTAGGTTCTTTATCCTATTTTATAGTTGAGGAAACTAGGTCACAGAGTGTAACTTGTTCAAGATAACAGAAGTAGTAGGTAGCAGGAGCCGAGCTTTGAACCCAGGCAGTCCACCTCCAAGGCTTATTGCTTAATCACTGCACTATGCTGCCTCTTTTATTTCTTTTACTTCTCTTCCTTTTTGGTCACTTCTTCCTTCCTCTATCTCTTAAGTGCTGGCTCTAGGCTTGGCTTTATCTTTCTCTGTACTCCCTTCCTGTGAGATTTTATTCACTTTCTTAGGTTTTAATTACCACCTTTTATGTAGGCTCCCCCATGAGATCTCTAAGATGGGTTGGGAATTATGCTTGCCATATCAGCCACCACAGAACTTGGTACATACAGGTGCTAAGAAAACATCTGTTGCCTGAATGAATGACAACTCCTAGCTCTCTGACTGGATCTGAGCTCCAGACCAGAGTACTCAGCTGCCCATTGGGCATGAACAAGGATGTTAGCCAAATAAGGGGGAGTTAGAATGGAGGGAAAAGAGTATTCCAGGAAGAGGGAATCAAGTCCTCCCAACTTTGTTTCCAATGTACTTCTCACGCTCATTTCTTTTTTCCATCTCTACAGACACAGACCTCCTCTCTCACTTGGACCATAGTCATGGTCTCCCTGACTCTCATCTTTGTTGTTGTTAGGTGCCACCAAGTTGGTTCCAGCTCATAGTGACCCAAGTACAACAGAATGAAACACTGCTAGGTCCTGGGCCATCCTCATAATTGTTGTCATGCTTGAGCCCATTGTTGCAACCACCGTGTCAATTCATGTTGTTGACGGTCTTCCTCTCTTTTGCTCACCCTCTGCTTTCTCCAGGGACTGGTCCCTGCTGATAACATGTTCAAAGTGAGAGGAAATCTTGCCATCCTCACTTCTAAGGAGCATTCTGGCTGCACACATCTTCCAAGACAGATTTGTTTGTTCTTCTGGCAGCCCACGGTATATTCAATATTCTTCGCCAACACCATAGTTTTGGCCTTTATTCATTGTCCAGCTTTCAAATGCATAAGAGGTAATTGAAAATACCATGGCTTGGGTCAGTTGCACCTTAGTCCTCAAAGTGACATCTTTGCTTTTTAACACTTTAAAGAGGTCTTTTGTAGCAGATTTGCCCAATGCAATAGGTCCTTTGATTTCTTGACTGCTGCTTCCATAGTCACGATCTCCCTGACTCTCATCTTGCCCCCCTCCAATTTAATCTCTACTCTGTAGCCCCAAATGTGATCTCATCACTCCCCAACTGATAACCCTCAGGGATTTACAAGGCCCCCTTCTCACACTTTGTCTTTCAGAACAATCTTGGTCCCCTAAGCTGGAAAGCCTGCCCCATCTTTTTTTTTTTTTAATCTTTGTAAAAATATATATAACACATTTGCCAATTCAACATGTACAATTTTTCACGTGTACAATTTGGTGACACCAATTACATTAACGGTGTTGTGCAGCCATCACCAGTATCCGTTGCCAAATTTTCCATCACCTTAAGTTCCCATCTTTCTTAAAGACACCGTTGGTGTCCCCGCCAGCCTTCCCTACGCCCCCAGGATGAACTGCGTTCTCCCCCCAGCGCCCCCCACTCCCGGTTCCGTGCTAGCAAAACCAGGCGGTAATAATCACAGATCCCGGAAGGCTCTGCTTCCGGGATCGCCTGCTTCACCAGCCAGTGGGCTTAGGCGGGTCAGTCCATTCCGGCCTCACTCCGCCCAAACCGACTCCATGCAGCGTTGCGTTAGGAGAGACCCTGCCTGGCGTCCTCGACGTCAGCCGCCAAGACGACGTTTTGGCCCGCCCCCTCGCCTCAGGTGCGCGTGCCGCCTCACCTCTCCGCTCTCCCCTCGAGGAAATGGTTCCGCCCGAGGGGCGGTGCTCGGGTGCCTAGGCCGTTCCGATTGGCCAGATCGAGCCATACCACGGCGGTAGCCGCGGAGCTGGTCGGTGGCGGAGCGCCTTGGGCTTGTAGGCAGTGTCACGGCCACAGGCTCCGGCTCGACTCCAGGTCGCCTCCTACGCCGCGCTGTGCCAGGCCGCCATCCAGGATGCAGTGGGTCGTAGGTCGGCGGTGGGCGTGGGCCGCGCTGCTTTTGGCTGCCGCGGCTGTTTTGGCGCAAGTCGTCTGGCTCTGGCTGGGTACGCAGAGCTTCGTCTTCCAGCACGAAGAGATCGCGCAGCTGGCACGGCAGTATGCGGGTGAGCGGGCGGGAGACGGGCAGTCTGGGTCGAGCCCGGGTGGACGAGAGAGACCCGGGGCTGGTCAGGAGGCGGGCCGGCCGAGAGTACGGTCCCCGAGTCCAGGACCGATGCCGGCCCTAACTCCGCCACTCCTCTGCCCTCGCCAGGGCTGGACCACGAGCTGGCCTTCTCTCGGCTGATCGTGGAGCTGCGGCGACTGCACCCAGGCCACGTGCTGCCCGACGAGGAGCTGCAATGGGTGTTCGTGAACGCGGGTGGCTGGATGGGCGCCATGTGCCTTTTGCACGCCTCGCTGTCCGAGTACGTGCTGCTCTTTGGCACCGCCCTGGGCTCCAGCGGCCACTCTGGTCAGTACTGGCGGCGGGCCGGACTAGGAGGCCGGGGGGCATACCCTCGTTTCTGATATTTGGCGCCATCATGTGCCGCCGCGGATACCCTGATATACGATGTTCATCTGATTTTCCCTCAGGGCGCTACTGGGCTGAGATCTCGGACACCATCATCTCTGGCACCTTCCACCAGTGGAGAGAGGGCACCACCAAAAGTGAGGTCTTCTATCCAGGTGGGTGGAAAGGCTGTCAGAGAGCTGGGTCCCCTCCACCTGGGTGTGTCCACAGTTGGGTTAGGGAGCCATGGCTTTGGGAAAGGGTGCCCTGGAGGGTCCTCGCCGTGGTCCCCCCCCTTAAGCCACAAGTGGTTTGTTGGTTGGACCAGGGCCTAGGGCCCCTATTGCTTTCCTCTGACAAAGAGAAAAAAAAACATAACAGCTTGCTATTAAAGATGTCTGATTTTTATCTATCTATTCTACTTAGCCAGTATCCAACAATTGTGGAGGAGACAGTTGGGTAATCAGAAATGCTCTCATACCCTCAAGGCAAACAGTTGTCTTCCCCCCCGCCATAATGAAGCATTTACATAGAAAATTGAGCTTTGGACTTTCAAGTAAATTTGAGGTTGATTGATACAAGCACCCCAGGCATCGGGATTCAATAGCTGCATTTCTCAGAAAGCCTCGCAAGTCTTTTAACCACCCCTCCCTATCTAACAGGCCTAGCCTAAGGTTTGCTAGATTTCTGCCTGACTTGAGTGGGGCTTGGGTATGACTTTCATACTGTGGCCCATGGCCAGGTGAGATGGAGGTGAAATGGGTCTGCTTCCCAATGGCCCTCCATGGCTTTCCCCAAGAGAAGTCATGGGTCAGGTGATGCCACAGAGGGATATGTAGGAGTGGCCATCTGGGCTTCTTACTCTTCCAGATAGTAGACCAGGCCAGTGAGGTAGGGCTTTTTCCTTTCCTGAAGCTCCCTCTCTATTCTCCAACCTAGACAGCCAAAAGGCTATAGAAGCAGCAGCAATGGAGGGGCAGGGCAGGGCTGGGCTGGGCTGGGCTGGGCTTCTCACATGGGTGCTCCCTGTCCCCCAGGGGAGACAGTGATGCACGGGCCTGGAGAGGCAACAGCTGTGGAGTGGGGGCCGAACACGTGGATGGTGGAGTACGGCCGGGGTGTCATCCCATCTACCCTGGCCTTCGCACTGGCTGACACAGTCTTCAGCACCCAAGACTTCCTCACTCTCTTCTATACTCTTCGTGCCTATGCCCGGGGCCTCCGGCTTGAGCTTTCCACCTACCTCTTTGGCCAGGACCACTGACCAGCAGGGCCAGAAGGAGGACCTGTGGATGGACAGGAGCGGGCAGGCCTGCACATGTCCACTTGCTGGAGCCCATGTGTTTGGGAACATACTCATACCATGCAGATACTGAGTTCCTGGTGTACAAGCAGGGACATAATATGCTTATACATCCAAACACAGAGACCGGTGGGAACATATGAAACACATATGCAGATACTGAGATCTGTAGGTATGACAGCAATCATGTGCTCACACCCATTGAGAGAGGGAGCCCCACGTGTACCAAGGAGGGCAGTCATGTTCAAACACATATAGCATAAGCTTGACTCTCTAACTCGGGCCTTTCTAAACCTTCCCCACCCTCAATCAGGGCTCTGGAGTTAGGGATGGGGTGAGTATTACACTCTGCCTGGGTCTGACCCCTCAACCTAGCAGTAATTTGGAGGGGCTAGGAAGAAGAGAAGCTGCCCTTTGGAGGCCTCCTTTCCCTGTAGCTGTGATGCCCTTCCCCTTCATCTCCCTTGCCCTCACCATATGCCTTACACTCATTCTGCTTCCTTGCTATGCAAGTGCCCCATGGACTGTCCCCAACTCCATCAGCAACCAAATAAGCTGGGGAATCAGGAACTTGAGAATGCTGAGGTTAGGACCCTACTACCCTGAAGGACCCCCATCCCCCGCTTGGGGGTATGATGGGAGGCTGACCCCAGCCCAGGGCCCACTACTGAGGAGAGGGCCTGAAGAGGTGACACTGAGTCCAAGAGGCCATCCCTGGCTTAGAGAAGGCCCGCTCTGCACACTCACATCGCCCTTCCGCACACACCTCACAGCTTCCAGACACTGCCCCTGCTGCATTCTCTGTCCTCTATGTTAATAAAGACCTGTCAAACAGTTACATTTCTTTGTGTTGTCCGAGCAGCAGGAAGAGCTGCTAACTCCTGGAAGACCTAAGGAAGGCCTCTGTATTGCTGTGTGCCTTAGTTTCCCTATCTATAAGACCACAGCTTTGGACTATAGTATGGATTCAAACTTAAGTGTGCATAGAATCACTAGGAAGCTCATTGACTACAGATTCCTAGGCCCAATCCTCAGAAATCAATTTTGGGTTGAAGCTTTGAGATCAGCTTGTTTAATAAGATCCTCTCCACCACAGTTGTAAATGTCACAATTTGAGAAGTTCAGGGTTAGATAAGGTGGTATGTGTCTTTGCTTGGCTTGGACTCTCCCACTGTTCTGGGAAGTCTTAAGAGTCTGCGCCCTGCCCTGGATGGCCACAGAGTGGCAGTGTGCACCCACTTTTGAGCTGCAGGAGGCATAGTCCCACTTCTCAATCTCTGCTCTTTTGGGGCTCCCAGGGGACTGTATCCACCCTCCTCCAGAGCAGAAGTTTCCCCCTCTATGGTCTATCTTCAGGCCCCCCACTTCTCCAGGGGCTCCACACAAGTGGGGAGTGTACACACAACCTGGCAGTAAGGTAGAGCCAAACAAGAGTGAAGCAAGAGAGTCTGCTTAGGGTGCAAAATTTAAAAAGGCACTCACTCTAGGACATCACTCAATTCACTTGTTTCCTCAGATTTTGTGCCCTAGGCACTGCCTCACTTCACCTCTAGTCTTGACCCTCCTCTGAGGCTGAGTAAGGCTCCAGCCGCTCCCACTTCTTAAGGTTCCTGGTATATAAAAAATGGAAGAAACATGGTTATAAAAATTGTATATTATTAAAATTTGACATTCTAATTCACAAAAATACAAATGGCTACATGCATAACCTCATTTGGAAAAGTCAGAAGTCTAAAATTTGTGGCTCTGAGTGAGTGGCTATCCCAACCCCACCACCACCACCCAGCCATAGCAGGCCATGGCTGGGGCTGCTCCATTGAGCATGAATAGTAAAGTCATGTCTCTTTGAGGATTTCTCCCACCGTATAACCCAGCTCTGCCTCTAGGCTCAGAGACACATCTGTCAGAGACTCCTTAGTTTCCCTCCCTCCCTTCCACATAAGACTAGGCTCCCAGGCCCCTTGGCCCCTTCCCATTTCTATTGCTAAATCCGGGGATCACTTCTTAGTTCTCAATTTTCATTTCCCACAGTTAATTACTCTTAAGCACACTGTCCTTTGGGCTTCCAGGACACCACTCACTCAGCTATCTTTCTTCATTGCATCTTTTGCTGAATCCTTCTTACCTCCTCAACCCCTGACTTCCCAACGTCTTAGTCCTCAAACCTCTTTTCTGTCTACACCCCCTCTGAGTTGATCTCAGCCACTTCCCAATGGCTTTAAATACCACCTATATATTTTGATGCCCAAATTTTTGTCTCCAGCCTAAATCTCTTCCTGAGTTCCAGATTCAGATATCTGACTGCTTCCATCTCCATTAGCATCTCCACGTGGATATCTAATAGGCATCTCAAACCTAAAATGGCCAAAATGAACTGATTTCTCTTCCAATCCTGCCCTTCCTGCATGCAGTCTTTACTGTCTCAGTTAAGGGCACCTCCATTTACCCAGATGCCCAGTTCAAAAATCTTGGAGTTATCTTCAGTATCTCTCATTCTCTCGTATCCCACATCCAATCCATCAACAAATCCTGTCAGTTTTCTCTTCAAAACATATCCAGAATCTATCCACTTCGTGTTACCTCCGCTGCTGTCACCCTGATCTGAGCCACTGTCATAGTTATCTTGGTTATTTCTGCTATAACAGAAATACCACAAATAGATAGCTATAGCAAATAGAAATTTATTTCCTCACAGTTTAGCAAGCTTGAAGTCCGAATTCAGGGTACCAGCTCTAAGGGAAGGCTAAGGCTTGACATTCTAATTCAGGATGCCAGTTCCAGGGGAAGATTTTCTCTGCTGGCTCTACAGGCAGGTCCTTCTCTCTTTAGAGCTTCTGTTCCTGGGAGATCTTTATGTGGCATAGAATCTGTCTTCCCCCATCTCTGCTTCTCTAGCTTGCTTGTTTAATCTCTTTTATATGTCAAAAGAGATTGATTTAAGACACTCTACACTAATCCTATCTCATTAACGCAACAAAGAAAACCCATTCCCAAGTGGGATTACAACCACAGATATAGGGGTTAGGATTTACAACACATTTTTTAGAGGGGGACACAATTCAATCCATAACAGCCACCATCATCTCTTTCCTGAACTACTGCAACGGCCTCCTTACTAGTCCTTATCCTTATATTCTGTGTGGAGCCAGAGTCAGCAGCCAGTCAGGCTTTCACTATCTACTCAGAAACTTCCAACGGCTTTCCACCTTATTCAGTCCTGTCAATGCCTCCAAGGGTCTTCTCCAGGGCCTGTGTTACCTCTGACCAAATATCTGACTACTCACCCATTGGCCATCCTGTTCCAGCCCAGTGACCTCCTTGCTTTTGTTCCAGCACGTCAAGCAAACTTCTACCTCAGTATGTTTGCACCTGCTATTCTCCTGACTGTAATGCCCTTCCCTAGATATTTACATGGCTGTTTCTCCCCCTCATCAATCCCTGCTGAGTGAGTCCTTCCCTTAATACTTAGTATAATAGTAGTCCTTCTGTAATGGTTTTAAAATGCTCCTTGTCGTTAGTTGCCATCAATTCGATTCCAATTCATGGAAGTGATTCACAGGGTTTTCTTGGCTGTGATCTTAACAGAAGCATATTGCCAGGCCTTTTCTTCTTCGGCACGAGTGGGTTCAAATGCCAAACCATTTGTACCATCTAGGGACCTTGGTTTTAAAACACATCCACAAAATTTTTGGTATTCCTTCCTTCAAGATGAGCCTGATTCCCTCCCCCCTTGAGTGTGGGCAGGCTTAGTTCTATACTTTCAACAAATAATATATGGCAGAAGTAACCATGTGTGACTTCCTAGACTAGATCATAAAAAGCATTGCCATATCTTTATTCTGTCTCTTGGGACACTCATTCTGGGAGAAGCCAGCTGACATGTTGGAAGAACACTCAAGTAGCCCTATGGAGAGGCCCACCTAGGGAGGAACTGAGGCCTCCTGGTAACTGCTATGTAAGTGAGCCATCTTGGGTTTGGATTCTCCAGGCCCAGTCCAGGCTGGTCAACAGTTTTACTACAACCTTGTGAGAGACGCTGAGCCAAAACACCAAGCTAAGCCACTCAAACCCATGACCCGCAGAGCCATAAGAAAAGAAGTGTTGCTCTAAGCTGCTAAGTTTTGGGGTAATTTGTTACACAGCAATAGATAACTAATACATCCTTCCCTTCCTATTCTCCCCCGCCCCAATCCAGCTTTATTTTTCTCCATAATACTTATCACCATCTGACATACTATGTATTTCCCCCACTAGAATTAAAGATCCATTGTAATAGGAACTTTGTTTTACTTACTCCTGTGGTCAACAGTACCTGGCATAAAGTAGATGCTCAATAAATCTGTGTTGGATGAATGAAACATTGGTCTCTGGGAGTCCAGGTTTGTTGCAGAACCAGACAGGGACTATGTGTGGGTGTGAGTGGCAGCCTTTCATTTTCATGAATGAAGAAAGAGACCAAGTTCCAGTCAGGCTTACTCCTTTCTGTTAGCCATTCCCAGTTGTGCCCCTCCTAGTCCAGGCCACAAAGGTGGGTTTATTATGCTGTGACTGGTGCTTTTATTTTGGGGGGTAGCTGTCCAGTCCTTTTTTCCCCTCCCCCACAAAGCAATCTCTAAACTCTCAGAGACCTGGAATTTCCCCAAGCCAGCTCCTACTTTTACAATAGGAACCTTACCATCTATTTCGCTCCAGATACCCCTTCTCTGAGAAGTCAGAGGAAGTTATGGGGGGAAGGTGAACAAGCTGGGCATAGGAGCTACTCAAATCTCTACACTCTAGTCCTCCATGAGACCCTCAGGTCATATCTCTCTGCCTCCGCCCATTCACCAATTCGCCCCTCTGTTAGCCAAACCCCCAGGGGAGGAGATGGGCAGAGGAAGGGGAACAGTTAGTTCTACTGCTACAGGAGACCTCAAACCACACAAGGCCATGGGGAAGAGGGCATCATACCAACCAAAGGTGCTTGGATCATTGAGGCTTCTTGGGGGAGACTGGCTGTGAGGTCTGAAATCTGAGCAGGAGGGCACTGGGATGAGCCAAAGGTATGAGTAGGGTCTGAGCCTCAGTGTGTCCAGGGTTGGGCCAAAGAAAACAAGGACTCAGAATTGCAGTAGGAACTGTACTGAGAAGAAGGGTGGAGGCTGGAGGCAGGGAGAACGGGGTGTGTCATCCACCACAGAGTTCTGGTAAAAAGAGCCATGGCAGTATAGGGCACTGAGAGGGGACAGTAATTGGGAGAGGGTGAAAGAGGAGGGAGGAAGCAAGGGTCACACCTAGATTCCTGCCTCCTGGAGGAGTTGTGGCCCTGGCGCATGTGTGTACCACTGGGTGTGAGGTGAGAGGAGGGTCCCTGGTGTGGGGTGTGACATAGTGGAGGTCACCCCTGCAGATACCTGTTGTTCACACACACCTGGCATCACCTCAGTGTGGCCCTCCTGCTTTTGGTAGGTAGGTTCCCGTGGGCACAGGAAGAAATTGGGGGAAAAGTGAGGTTGCCTGAGAGGAAGAAGGAGGGTCCTGGCTGCTCAGGAGAAACTGTGGCATTCCACTCAGGACTCCCAAACAAGGAACATCTTCTCAGCTGGGGGTGGGGTGGGCCCAAAACAGTTGGCTGAAGGGGTCTGGAGATGCAGATTCAGGAGGCATACACACGTGGATGGAGAGCATGTGTGAAGACAGCCAAAATGTGGATCCCTGTTGAAATGGGTGGTCAGTACCAAAAAACCCACTGCCGGTCCAGTCAATTCCAACTCGTAGGGACCCTATAGGACAGAGTAGAATTGCCCAATAAAGTTTCCAAGGAGCGCCTGGCAGATTCAAACTGCCGACCTCTTGATTAGCAGCCGTAGCACTTAACCACTATGCCACCAGGAGTACCAGTACCAGGAGTTTGTTATTCACTCTTCTTATGTATATATTTGAATATGTCCATAACAAAAAAACAGAAAAAGATAAAAACTGCGTGTGACTGTGTATCTTTATGTTGTGTGTATACCCTGCTGTGGGAGTGTGTAAGTGCACAGGTGTTCATCTACTGCCATGGTTAGGCCAGTGTGTACACTACACCATGCATACAGTTGGAGACAAAACCCAGGTAGGATAGAAAGATCAACTTCTGTTCTAGTCAGGTCCTCCACATTCAGGCCAGCCTGGGCAGAATGATTCCGGAAGGACCACAGCCTGCCCAGGTCATGGGCGCAGTAGTGAACATGTAAGGGCATGTGTGAAACAGGGGAGCTGTGTGCCTGAACTTATGACGGGAGTGTGTCAGGGTGTGAATGTCCGGCTCTGAGTGCGGGGTGGGGGGCACGACTTGTGAGGGTGGGCAGGCCCTGGTCCGGAGTCCCCACTGTCGCACGATTCCCCGCAGCTCTTCAGCGCCTCTCCCCCCAAGCTAGCTATGTGGAGGATGGGGCTGGGTGGTAGGGGGCACCTGTTGGGGGGTGGGCTGCGAGCGGCAGAACGCAGGGGGCCTCTCCCCCGGCGCCCCGCCCGCCCTGCCCTGCTCGGTACCGCCCCCGCGACCGCCGGCCGCAGAGCAGCGAGTGAGCGCCCGGTGGTCAGAGGAGCGCACAGCGGCGGGGAGCGCACAGCTGGGAACCCGGCATCGGGAGCGCAGCCGAGGCAGGGACCGCTCGGGAGGCAGGCGGAGCAGAGGGAGCGCCATGGAGACGCCGGGGGCAGCGGGCCGCGCCAGGCTGGTGAGTGGGCTCAGGAGGAAGAGAGCTGGGCGTCGCGACCCACGACCCTGCCAGTTTGATCCAGTCCCTGTCTCAGGCTCTGCCCGCACTGCTTCCCTTCTCGCGCTTCCTGGGTTCTTGTCCTCCTCGACTCTGCCCGGTCTCTCTGCGTCTGTTTCTCTCTGCCCCGTCAATCTGTTCCCCTCTATTCAGTGTCTCACCTTGTCTCTTTCTGATCTTTCTCTCCTCTCTGTCTCTTGCTGAGTAGGTCTTTCCCTGTCTCTCTCAACCTCTGTCTCACTATTTGTCTCTTGTCGCCTCTGTCCCTCTCTCTGAGGTATCACTCAGGTCTTTGATATTTCTCTCTGCCTCCTATATCTCTCATACCCTCCTTGTCTCTTTACCCTATATCTCTGCCAATCTCATCTTTCCACATCTGTCTCTCCATCCTTGTCTCTGCCTTCTATCTTTCTCTCCCTACTTTGATCTCTCCCCACCTCTGTCTCTCCTTGTCTCTCCCTTGTGTCTCTATCGCCATATCTCCGCCATTGTCTCTGTCAGGTCTCTCTGTGTTATCTCTCTCTAACAGCTCCATCTTTCTCTGTTGCTTGGTCTCTGTCACCCTCTCTGATCTGCTTCCTCTCTCCCTATCCTCAGTTAATGTCCATTTCGATGTCCCTAAGTCCGGTCTCTGTTTCTTCTGCTCTTTCTACCTCTCTGTCTCTGTCCATCTCTGAGAAAGCTGTCTTCCTCTTTCCTTATGGCCCCCAACAGTTCCCTGTATCTGTGACTACCTCCTCTTGTGCTGGGGTTATAGGGGCAGCAGGGCCCAGCCCCCATAACTGCCTCCCCCACAGGCGGCCCTTTCCGCAGGGCCCCACCTGGTGCCAGGGCCCCCCTCAGTGGGGGGACTGCGCCTGGAAGCTGTAATGGAGGCCCTGCAGAGGCAGCAGGCAGCCCAGCTAGCCCAGGGAGCGAGGCCATTGGCCCCGCCCCGCCCTCCACCACCAAGGCCTCCCTGGCCTGGACCCCGGACCCTGCAGGCCCCTGAGGGGGCCTCGGGTGAGGTTGGAGCTGAGGAAGAAAAGGATGCGGAAGAGGAGGAGGAGGAAGGGGAGGAAGCTGGTGCAGAGGAGGGGGCAGCGGAGGAGAGCCGTCCAGAGGCCAGGGGCCCCAGCTCACCTGCCAGCCAGCTCCCTGGACCCCATCCCCATGAGTGGACCTACGAGGAACAGTTCAAGCAGGTAGGACGTCCTCAATGTTTTACTCTTCCCCCTCCCTCCCCTCTGGGCAAAAGGAGAGTCAAGTCATCAGTAGTCCACCAGCCTCTCATTGCCCTCTGCAGGATAGAGAAGAAGACAGACACAGAGACCTAAAAACCCAGAGAGACAGAGTGGGAAGATTAGGGGATAGGTAGTCATAGGGAGGAAGAGACAGAGGGACACACAGAGACAGAGTGGGAAGACTGGGGGGTAGACAGTGACCGGGAGGGAGAGACAGACATCCAAAGATACGCACACACTTAAAAAGAGAGAAGAGGTGCAGGACAGACACCAAGAAACATGGGGACAAACAGAATGGAGGCCTTTGGTGGGGCTGGAAGAGAAGGTGGGGAGGGGTATCGGGGCCTCCATGAAGTCTTTTGAGGGAGGGGGACCTGGGAGCTGAGGATTTCAGTGTCAGAGCTGAGCCCAACATCACCCTGTGCTCTCACACATCAAACCACAAGGTTACAGTCCAGTGGGGGTGTCCTGGGCTGGTGACTCCTGTCTTTGGAAGCAGAATAGAGGTTGCCACCCTTTGGTAGGCTGGTGACCCCCTCCTCTCTTCCCTCCCCCCCATCTCAATTCTCTTCCCTGGCCTGAGATCTATAAATGACAGTTTCCAGCCTGTGATGGCCACTATAGGCTCAGTGTGACTGAAGGTTCCCTGTGCAACTGGGAATGACAAGATATTACTCACAGGGCCTTAATATGGGGCTCTTCCTCCCTGGGGTGGGGAGGCCTTTCTGGGTATTTTTCTAAAGACATTACTCCAAGGTGTCACTATGAGGGCATTAAGGAGGGCTGTTTCTTGCCAAAGTGTTATTCATGGATGTGACTCTAGGTGTTCTATTCTGATGGTGTTACCCACTGGGTGCTTGTCTTGGGTATATTCCAGAAGTGCTAATCTGTGGCTAGTACTTTGAGGCATTAGTTTAACAGGGATCTGTAACTCTGGAGATGTGGCTCTAGAGGTTGTTTCTCCTGAGTATAATTCTGAGGATTGTTACTTGGGGTGTGTGTTATTTGTGGGTATCCAGCTAAGGCGTAGGGCTCAGTTGTTTGGAAGTGTTACTCTAAAGATGAATCTCTAGGGTTTGTTACTCATGGGTGTTTGTTACTCTGAGAGTTCTTACTGGGGATGGGGTGTTATGGGTGTTACTCAGGGACTGTTACTCTGGTAAATGACTCCATTACTCTAGGGATTGTTCCTCCTGGGTAGTATTTGGGAGGTGATGCTGGAGGTGGGGCTCAGGGATACTGGGAAGGGGTCAGATGACCCTAGGGTCCTTCAAGCTCTGACACTTACCTTCCTACCCAGAAGTCCTGAGTGGTACAGGGCCATTGTGGTAGTTTCTGCAGTAGACAGAATCAAAGGCATTGGAGGGAGATCAGACCAGAGGGTGGGCTGAAGGGCCCCAGTTTTCAATTCAAGAGCTTCTGGGCATCCACCCTGGCTAAGGGATAGGTTGGAGGATTCTTTTCCCCTCGCCCCTGGCACACAGGGATGTGAACAGCATAAAGCGCTTGCAGGAATGAATGAGAGTGAATGAGTGTCTCAGGTATACTTGTCAATCTTCTCAGTGTGGAATAGGCTGTCCTACGGCAGGGAAAGATTCACCCCCAAAGGGCAGGTTGAGCCTCCCCAGCTCCTTCCTATTTCTCTTCCCCTACTCTCCAGACGGGTGGATCGCCATTACCAGTACAAGGCCTCTGTGTGTATTAGAAAAATGTGCCCCTATCTGCCCCCAGGGAGAGAGGACACAATACCAGGAAGTCCACATTTTAGACCCTACTTGGCCTTCAATCGGGGGGCCCTTGCTCAGAGTATAACTTGAGTTGAGGTCCCTGGGGGGAGAGGAGGTCACCAGAACTGGGGAATGATGCTGTTCCTTCCCCAGCTGTACGAACTTGATGCAGATCCCAAGAGGAAGGAATTTCTGGATGACCTGTTTAGCTTCATGCAGAAGAGGGGTGAGTGGGGTGATGTGGGGGGAAGGATCCCGGGATGGCCTCCATTTACCAAGTTTAAGGAAGGGAGACCCCAGGGTTTAGTCCCTGCAGAGGCCCGAGCTGGGCAGTACCTGTCCTTTAGGCCCTCAATAGCATCTTTAACCTCTGACCCTGCTCCCTCCTCTACCCAGGGATTAATTAGTGGTCAGACCACTGGCAGGTTAATGAATGTGGGATCAATTGGGAGGGTAGGAGGAGGAACTGGTGAGGGTTGACCTGAGGTGGGGGGTTGTCCCAGGATCGGAGGCTGGGAATGCATTGGCCTTCTATAGCAGGTCCTCCCTCCAGCCTCGTCTCTCTTCAATTTCCCCTTTTCTCAGGCA
The DNA here is from genome assembly GCF_024166365.1 of Elephas maximus indicus. Lineage (NCBI taxonomy): Eukaryota > Metazoa > Chordata > Mammalia > Proboscidea > Elephantidae > Elephas > Elephas maximus. The sequence continues at coordinate 43,452,371 of NC_064827.1, read as the reverse complement.
TGGGCCATCCCATGTGTTCTACAGCAGGAAAGACTGAGGTTAGACTGAAGGGAGGACTTCCCAAAGGGGTAGGGTGTGGCTGTGTGTGAGTTGGGGCTTTGGGGAAAAGGAATTTCTTTCCAGGAATATCAGAACTAGAAGAGAAGGAAAGAAGAGTCCAGGAGGGGAGCAGGTTGGGTGGTAGTCCATCACTCTGGCTTCTCCCCAGATTCATGGGTCCAAAGACTGACTCATTATCTCTCTCTACAAAGCTAATTAACTCACTCAGACTGAGGCCTGATAAGCGGCTAATTAACTAGCTGCACTGCCCCCCCGCTCCCCCCTCCTTGCTGCAGCTGCTGACCCAAGCCCCACGGGCCACCACCCCAGGCCCCGCACCCGTTTCAGGTCTCTTCCTTCCTTCCCTAGGGACCCTCTGTGGGGCTCCAGGTCCTCTTGCTCTCCAGGCAGGCCTGGTGGTTCTGAGCCCAGTGTTCCCTCCCTCTCCTATGCTGGGCTGGAGGCAATGAGCAGATTCCAGCACAAACCCAACCCCCCCGCCCCCCCCCCCCCGCCCCAGTGCCCTGGACTCTGCCTCCCTCTAGTCCCTGCTTCCCTCCACCGCCTGCTGCGTGGGGGGGGGGGGGCGGGGGGGGAGGTGTCCCGCGGGACCGATAATTTCCCCCCATTAATCAGGCCGCGGCTAATTGTTCGGGTCCAAAGGCGGCGGAGAGAGGGGAAGGGATCGGTAGGGAATTAACTGGGGCCCATCGCTCAGCGCAGACAGGCCCTTTTGTCAGAACTGGCGGGCGGAGGTGGCGCGGGCTGCGGAGTCGGCAGGCTGAGCGGGTTGTTCCTTCTCGTGCCCACCATCCTCTGGCCTCCAGGCAGCCATCCCTGGGCCACTGTTTAGGGGAGTCTTGCTTTGCAGCACTGTGGGGAAGTCCTTCCTACGGTCTACCCCAGAAGTGGGAAAACTAGGGCCTGGAGGCCAAATCCAGGCGCCTGTGGGAAAAGAATTGTTCTTACATTTTAACACAGTTGGGAAAAAAATCAAAAGAAAAAAAATATTTCCAAAAATGTGAAATTCAAATTTCTGTGTTGTAAACAAAGCTTTATTGGAGCACACCCACACCCATTAAGTATCCTCTAAGGCTGTCTTCAGAGTTCCTGAGTGGTGCAAACAGTTAAGGCTCTCAGCTGCTAAAAGAAAAGATTTTAGGTTCCAGTCCACCCAGAGGCACCTTGGAGGACCTGCCTGACAATCTGCTTCTGAAAATCAGCCATTGAGAACTCTATGGAGCACAGTTCTCTGACACACATGGGGTGGCCGTGAGTCAGAATCCGCTCTTGAGCAACCGGCATGGCTGTTTTCAGGCTATAACGACAGAGTTGAGTAGTTGTGACAGAGGCTGGCCTGCAAAGCCTGAAATATTTACCATCTGGCCCTTTACAGAAAAGGTTCGTCCTGGTCTAGCATCCAGTCCTCCTTGCTACAACTGAGGCCCTGGGGGCTCTGCCTGTAATTCCACTTCCCCACCCTTTCCTCTGGAAACCCTGGTGGTGTACTGGTTAAGTGCTAAGGCTTCTAACCAAAAGGTCGGCAGTTCGAATCTGCCAGGCGCTCCTTGGAAACTCTATGGGCCAGTTCTACTCTGTCCTATAGGGTCGCTATGAGTAGGAATCGACTCCACGGCACTAGGTTTGGTTTGGTTTGACCCTTCCCTCCTCCTCTCCCTCCTGCCTGACCGCCCCGCACCCAGGCATCTTCCAGGGATTCAACTTCTTCAGTCCCCAGGGATGCCGCACGCAGGGTCTTATTGTCCCGACTCTCTGTCCACCCACCAGGGACGCCAGTGAACCGCGTGCCCATCATGGCGAAGCAGGTGCTGGACCTATACGCGCTGTTTCGCCTAGTGACGGCTAAGGGCGGGCTGGTGGAAGTCATCAACCGCAAGGTGTGGCGGGAGGTCACGCGAGGCCTCAGTCTACCCACCACCATCACCTCAGCCGCCTTCACTCTACGCACCCAGTGAGGCCAGGGGCGAGCGGCTGGGGCAGGGCGCGCGGGAGGCGGGCTGGTAGAGCACCCGACTGGCGTCAGAGTGGGACTTGACAAGTCACGCCCAGCCTCCCGCCCCACGCCCCGTCCCCCCCTAGATACATGAAGTACTTGTACCCGTACGAGTGCGAGACGCGAGCGCTCAGCTCGCCGGGGGAGCTCCAGGCGGCTATCGACAGCAACCGGCGCGAGGGCCGTCGCCAGGCTTACAGCTCCACCCCGCTGTTCGATTTGGCTGGGCCGCCCCTTCGGGGCGCTCTTGGCCCCGCCTCGGGGCCTGGCCCCGCCCCACCCTCTCCCTCTCCGGGCCCCGGCCCCGCCCGGAGCTCCGCCCCCGGCCTGCCTGCGCACGCGTGCGCTCAGCTGGGCCCGAGCCCCATTAAGAAAGGTACGAGGGGACAGGGAGGAACAGAGTTTTGGGGATCTCTGAGGTTTAGAGGGCGCTGAGATATAGGGGACATAAAAATATGGGCTATTCAGATCTGGGTGGCATCGAAGGATAGGGCAGTTTAGGGGGCGTTGAGATTTAGGGGTCCTGAGTTTTAGGGGTCTGAGGTTTGGGGTCAATGAAGCGTTAGGAACTCTGGGGTGCCAATTACTGCGTTGTGGGGCTGAAGCTCAGGAAAAGGCCCTTTATCCAGAGCACCTCCTTTCCACGTCTGCCCTCCCGGGGCTCTTATTTGCATGTGGTTTGTGCCACCTGTAACCTGGATTATTTAACAACCAAAACGAAGGAAATCCCCCAAATTGGCTTGCGCCAACCTGGGCATATATTGGCCCTTTGGGCTCTCCAGCTTCAGAGGCTCCATGCTGAGGCTCTGATGGGAGGCGAGATTGAACTCCCTGCCTGAGCTTGGGTGAGAACCAAATGCAGAGATGGGGTTGGCTGGATCAGAGAAGCTGAGTGATCTGTTCTTCCAGAGGAGAGCGGAATTCCCATCCCTTCCGTGGCATTGCCTGTGGGTCTGGCCCTGGGACCTGTGCGGGAGAAGCTGGCACCAGAGGAACCCCCAGAGAAGAGGGCTGTGCTAATGGGGCCTATGGACCCACCTCGACCTGGCGCACCCCCCAGTTTTCTGCCCCGTGGCAAGGTTCACCTGAGGGGTGAGGAGGGACTTATTGCTGAGGGGGCTTCGGTCCTGCGTACTGAGGGAGGACAGGCACATTGCCTGATAGGTGCTGGAGGTGGGGCAGACAGATCCCTCTATAGATGGATGTGCAATTACAGGTGTGGGGCCAAAGTGGGATGGGGGCTGTCTACAGGGATGGAAGAGGGCACTTCTAAGTCTGAAGTTTGATTCCCAACAATGTGACCCCTGCCCCCCTCCTGGACAGAAGAGCGGCTGGATGGGCCTCTCAGTCTGGCAGGCAGTGGCATCAGCAGTATCAACATGGCCCTAGAGATCAACGGGGTGGTCTACACTGGTATGGGTGCTGCAGGCTGTCTACACTGGCATGGGTTTGGGGGTATTTACACTGGCATGGGGATTTTAGACTGTCTCTACTAGCATGAGGTTCAGGGATGTCTAAATTCGCATGGTAACTTGGGGTCCAGGGGATTACTACACTGGCATGGGTTGAAGGGCATGTCTACATGGCATGGGGTCCAAGGCATGACCTCATTGGCATGGGTACCATGGGATGCCTGCCCTATCATGGGCCCATGTATAATTATAGATACAGTTTACCCATTTGAGAGTATCTACATTGGCATAGGAAACCCTGGTGGTGTAGTGGTTAAGAGCTATGGCCACTAACCAAAAGGTCAGCAGTTTGAATCTACCAGGTGCTCCTTGGAAACCCTATGGGGCAGTTCTTCTCTGTCCTATAGGGTCACTATGAGTCAGAATTGACTCGAAAGCAATGGGTTTACATTGGCATAGGAGTCTCTCAGTGACACAAGGAGCTTGTCCTAATTGGTTTGTGTCAGGAGTATGTGTGTGGTATTCTAGCAATCTTACTTTTGTTCTCCTCTTCTGTTTTCATGCCTCACCCCCTCTGCTTGTGTTTGCCCTTTACCATCTCACGCCTTTGCCAGGTGTCCTCTTTGCCCGCCGCCAGCCTGTGCCAGCTTCCCAGGGCCTAAACAACCCTGTGCCCCAGCCCCCTACAGGTCCCCCTTCCAGCACCTCACCCTGAGAGTTCCCACTCAGAACTAAGAGTCCTAACCCCACTGCTGAGGGGGGAGGACAACCCCCTCCACACCTTGATTCTTCCAGGGCACTCACTCTGGGACCCTTCCCTGGGAAGTGACTCCTTCCCTATGCCATTTGGACTTGAAGCCAAAGGATTTCTTTCCATGTTACATCTACCTCATTGTAAAGGAGGCACCTTCTCCTTGGCCAGCTCCAGCAACGTCTACCAAAGAGTTTGCCCCTCTGTAACCCCATCATCGCCTTCATATGCTCCCTGTGTCAATGTCCTCTCTAGGGCCCCAGTTCTGCTCCTCTTCAGGAGCCAGGTGAAGGGTTGGGTTGAGGGCGTTGTGGAGGAGGTGTCCCAGGCCACATCTGGGCAATAAAGGTGCTGTCCCTCCCTCTCCTGTGTGTTCTCTCCTTGTTTGGGCGGGGGAGGGTGGAGGGGGAAATAAGGATGTGATATACAGGCTATACAGGCTACATTCGGTCAGGGATCCCAGGGGGAAGGCAGCATAGCGAAGCTCAGTGAGAATAGAAGCTCAGGCTCTTGAATCAGCCCGAGTTCGAATGCTGATTCTAGCATTACAGAGCTGGGTGGCCTTAGGCTAGTCAGTTAATCTCTTGAGCCTCAGAAGACTCCAAAAGGCTATGCTAACCCCTGGGGCCTTCTATTGACCTATGGGAACGGACCTATCTTGGAATAGTGGGTGTATTTATACCTAGAACTTCAGGGAATGGGGTGGGGAAACCTCTCTGGTACTCTCGAATTAGGAAGAGAAAGGCAAAAGTCTTGACAAGCAAGCTAGGGTCAGAAGTAGCCGTTGCCTAGGTAACCAGGCAGCATTTCACACTTCACCCGCTCCATCCGATCACTTCCGGCACTGAAAGCGCGAATTGTGGTGTCACTTCCCCGCTGGAGGGCGCCCATACACTCGGATTGGTCAGCTTTCCTATTTGGACGGACGTCCCGCCTACCGACTGTTTCCGGCTGAGGCGGGGCGGTGGTGGCATGGCGGCCGTGACGGATCTGCAGCGGCTACAGGCCGGTGTGGAGGAACTGGAGCGCTGGGTGTATGGGCCAGGCGGGGCGCGTGGCTCGCGGAAGGTGAGCGGTCTGGGGCCCGGCTGTCCCTGTCCGGGGCAAAGCAGGGCGGCCCACTGGCCCGGCCCTCGAGGTGGATGAAACCGTTCCAGTCTCGGCCTTCGAAATAACAAACTTCCGGGACCTCCTGGAGCAGATCCAACCTTCGGGGTCCATTCCCATAGGGCGGGGAGGGGGAGGCTCTGTGGGTGGTTAGGTCCGCTCGAAATGGACCCAGCAGGAACAGTGACCAAGACTCCACCCTGCTGTCGCCGCCTAGTTGAGACCTGACACACTCGGGAAACTGACTAATGGGACTTTCAATAAGAGCTGAAGTCCACAATGGGCTGTCATGGAACCCTGCATTATTGTTAAATGAATTGTGTGGAGAGAGAGGTCCATGATACCCAGAGGAGGCAGGACAGATGTGGGTAAGGAAAGCCCCAAGGGGTAGAGGTGAGTGAGGTCTGAGAGGGCTAGGATTAGGAGGGGAAGGAGTTGGATGCGTGGTGTTCAGATGCGGACCAGCGCTCCTTTACCCAAGCTACTGAATTTTGACAACCATGAGGCTCAGGTGCCCTCCCACCCCTTTACTACTATGAGACGATCTTTTGCTGAGGAACTTCTGGTGGAGTGTCAGGCATATCTGGAGCTAAATGCATCTGAAGTAATGGTGTCTGTTTGTACACTTTTTGTGGAATTAGGTGTCACTATCAGATTGTGCTCCCATCTGAGAACTAACTTCACAAAACATTCACTCCCTTTGGCAACCAAGATGCCAACCCTTCTGGTTTTCCTCCTTCTTCTCTGGTTGCTTCTTACCAGTCTTATTTGCCTCTCCGTATATTTGGCTCTTTATATATTAGCATTCATCACCCCTACCCTTAAGCCCTAGCTCATTCACTTCCATAGTCTCAGTTACATTTAGATATCATGTCTCAATTGTGTATCTCCAGTCCAGATTTCTCTTCTGAGAACCAGACTTATATATGGAGTTTCCTACTGGACTTTTCTACTTGGATGCCCCACAGGCATCTCAAACTCATCCACATACTGTTAACTGTACTCTTCCTCTCCCCTAACCTGATTCTTTTCTTTATTGCCTAATACAGGGATTGTACTGTCACTGGGATCCTAGAGGTTGTCCTAGACCCTTCCATGTCCCACGCTAAAGTTGATGTGGAGGGGATAGGGCTAGAGGTTGGCCAGCCAGTGTGGAGGCTGGTACAGTTATTTAGTGATGAGGTAATAAGGCCTGGATGAGGATGCTTGCATTCATCATGCCTAAATCCAGGGTTTAGGAACCAGGGAATATATAGTATGTGCTGGTGCCCCATAAGCTCCAAAATAGTTCGTTGCCTCCCCAGTCAGGCTTAAAACTCCCCCAAAGAGCACATGATTATCTCCACATTCACATCGAGTCTTCCCTGAAGATAGGATTGCCTCTCCTTTAACACAAGAGAAGAGAGCCAACCTACATTGCTGGGACTCAGAGGTTGAGGAGTTGGGGGATAAGGGTTCTTTACTTCTGCCAAACCTTGATCTAGGTGGTACATCTTGGAATTAACTTCCATTCCCCTTCCAGGAACCTCAGTGGTTAAGTACTTGTCTGCTAACCAAAAGGTCTGTGGTTTGAACCCACCAGCCACTCTGTAGGAGAAAGATGTGGCAGTCTGCTCCTATAAAGATTTACAGCCTTGGAAACCCTATAGGGAAGTTCTGCTCTGCCCTATAGGGTTGCTGTGAGTTGGAATCGACTCAGCAGCTACAGTTTGGTTTACGGGTTTGCCCCTTCTAGGTGGCTGATGGCCTGGTCAAGGTACAGGTGGCTTTGGGGAACATCGCCAGCAAGAGGGAGAGGGTGAAGATTCTGTACAAAAAGAGTAAGTGCCTCTCTGGGGTGCCTGCCTGCTCTCCTTCCCATGCCTGTGCTTTCTGGGACTTAGCCCTAGCCCTTCAGTAGGTAGTAGGTCATGGAATAGCCCTTTGGGAGAGCAAGAATGTAAAGACATTCCCTGCTGAAATAGTGAAGTGGGGTGTGCTCTTTTTTCTTCGTGAATAAACCCTAAGGGTATGATGGTGTCCCAAGTTATGGGATGGGAGCTCTGCCTGACAGTTTGTGTTGGTGGAGGAAGGAGAAAGGGCAAGGTTAAGAAGCAGAAATTAGGCACTGAGAGCCCCAGCCTTGGGTCAGTCAAGCCTTTTTTGGTTATCTTAGAGCTAGCAAACCCTGCTCAATAAGTGGAAATCAGACAAAGCTCTGACTTTTGGTGGCACAGAGGTTAGGTCAGTGGGAGAGCTGAGGGCCCCACGGTGGTGGTAGCAATCATGTTCCCAGCTCCAAGGCTTGAGGTGATGAGAGCGGAGAGACAGAATTGGGGGTGGGGGCCTGCTGATGGGGCACTGTGAATGTCAGCTCCTCTCTAAAGGCTTCATGAGATAGAGCCCCATTTACCAACCCTATTGGTTCCATTTTCCATCTTGCTACTTTTCTAGTTGAAGACCTGATCAAATACCTGGATCCTGAGTACATCGACCGCATTGCCATACCTGATGCCTCTAAGCTGCAATTTATCTTAGCAGGTAGTGCTGGACAGTGTGTGCACATGTATCTGGGGATGTGGGTTGTCGGGGAGACTGGGCACAGAGATGGCCTCCCCATCCAGTGTTCTCATGGATACAGCCCTGGAAGCTACTCTCTTTAATTCTGGTCTGGCTCTGGCTTGAGGTGGTCCTGTGGGTTCTCTAATAGGCACTGGGCATGGCATACCTCTGGGCTAGCTGGAGATCATGTTGCCAACCACCACGGTGGGAGCTACTCCAACGTTCTAGCAATGGTCTAACCCTAGGATTTTCCTTCAGAACCTTCTTCACTTCTCATGTGACAGAGGAGCTTCTAGGACAAGGTGGGGTCAGAGGGTACTGCATTTGGGAGAGGGGGAGTATTGGCATGAGTTTCAATATCTTCCTTCCATGTGAGAAGGCTCTGGGATTTCAGAGATCTAGGTAGGGACTGTTGCCCTGGCTGTGTCTGCTAATAAATCAGCCAGCCACTCCACAAGTTAGGGTTTGCTGAGTGCTTACTGTGTTCATTCGTTCATTCAATAGATGTTTAATGATTATTTACTGTGAGCCAGTATACCTCACACTACCCTGGGTGTGAGATATATGATGGAACCAGAAAGTTCCTGCCCTCTTAGGCACAGGCTAAGCTAAAGAGACAGAATCCTTGCTCAAGGACCTGAGCATATAACCCAGCTGGGAGATCAGATTCCCAAGAGGAGACTGGGGTGGAGGCAATGCAGGACTGGGTGAGGATGAGCATCCCAAAGAGCTCCTGATCAATTGCCATGACTCAGGCACCAAGTTCAGGATGGCCTCCCCTGCACTGACTCTTGAGTCCTGTTTCTCTATCCCTCCCCATGGTCACATCCCCAGTGTTCATCCCCCGTCTTAGTGACTTAGTACTGCCATAACAAATATCACAAATGGTGGCTTTAAAGAACAGAAATATATTTTCTCACAGTTCAGGAGACTAGAAGTCTGAATTCAAGGCATGGCTCTAGTGGGAGGTCCTTCCTTGTCTATTTCAGCTTCTAGTAGTGGAGGCAATCCTTGGCATTCCTGAGCTTGTAGATGCATCTGTCTTCATCGTCTTTCTTCCTCCCCTGTCTGTATGTGTCTATTTTGGTCTTTTTATAAGTCAGAAGTGATTAGGTTTAGGATCCATGCTACTCTGGTATGACCTCATTAATGTAACAAAAGTAAAACCCCTATTTCCAAACAGGGTCATATTTATAGATACAAGGATTAGGATTTTAACACATATTTTGGGGGGACATAATTCAATGCATAATATCTCCTCACACCTGAACAGTTACACTCTAGTCTTTCCCCTCCAGCATTTGGTTTCCAATATGCCACTTTGCCTACTTTGGAACCTCAGCACCTCTCTATCCCTGATGCATAAATTCCTAATTCCTTAGCCTGGCATTCAAGGCGTTCCACAGTCTGCCAGACCTGCTCTTCCATCCAGCTGTATTTCCTGCGCCCTCCCTTTTCCTGTTCAGTAATTCTTTCCTCTGCTAAAAGACAAGCACTCCTGCCTCCAAGCATTTGCCCATACAGTCTCTTCTTCTTGAATGGCCTTTGCACTCTGTGCAACCATTGATATCCCCTGTGCAGGACCCAGCCCAGATCCCACCCTGCCACTGGACTCTCCTATTACTGCCTCAGCTCTCCTGAAGTTTGTAATTGTCTGTGCCTCTCAGAGCCACTGAACAGAACCTGCCTGGTATAGTCTGCCATATGTCTCCTCTCTCAGACCTTCCTGGAATCCTTGGGTATGGGGACCCAAGTCTGAAGGCCTTCCTTTCCTGTGGCCTACGAGGGCTCACTGAGAATTTATTGAGAAGAGGCTAGAGGAAGAGGCCCTGGAGTTGAAACTTGGAGAAAGGTGGGATTTGAAGAAACTGAGAGACCCCTAGCTCAAGATGGGTCAAACCAGAGGCATCCAGAAGAGGTGGGGGCAGGATGGGGGTATATGCACCTAGAGACGGGGGCAGTGGGCAGAGTAGCTGTCGAAAGCTCCAGGACCCAGCCCCGTGCTTGGTAATAGGCCTGCCTCACTGCTGTTGTCTTGTCTGCTTCTGCTTCAGAGGAGCAGTTTATCCTCTCCCAGGTTGCGCTCCTGGAGCAGGTGGAGGCCTTGGTGCCCATGCTGGACAGTCCTCACATCAAAGGTACCTATCTGCGGCTGTAGCTCCACTACTCTGCTTGGAAGGTGGGTGGATGGGCAGGACTTCCCCATGCCCTGGGTTCCCTGGGCCCAGGCTGGATTTGCCCCTTATGTTTACCCTCGCCCTGGGGCCACCTGCCACCTCCACTGGAATTAGAATTGCCAGGGCAGAGAGCCCAGGGTCAGGACCTCAGGCAATTTGACCCCAAGGACACTAGTATAAGCTCCAACAGCCCCCAGCTCTGGGGATTCCATCTGACTTCTGTCCTACCCCTTGGCATCTGTCCTTCAGGGTGATGTAGAGCCTGAATTTTACTATCAGAGTCCCTGGCAGGTGTGTAAACGTGTATGAGTTCTGCTTGCCGCACTGCTGAGAGCAGTCCCTGGGCCTGGCTTTGACAAGCAGACAGTGGATTTAATTGAATCCAGATATCCATCTTGTCTGTCTCTGGAGGCGTTTTTTTCCAGCTTCCCCTCCCTGGCCCTGATCAGTTACCTGCTGAACATCTGACAGCCTTAAGCCGAGGGCCCAGCATGGTGGCCGAGGCTCTGGGTGTTAGATTCTGAGTGGCCAGCTTAGGGACCTGGCACTCATCCTCAGCCCACCAGCAGGCACCCCACTGGGCCAAGGGCAAAGGGGACAGGCCCCATGATAGGGAAAGGCCTTTCGACCTGACCCTGCTTACAGCACTGGGGTGGGGTAGGGGGCAACTCTGGGAACCGCAAAGTTTTGTGTTCTCCTAGGGGCCTCTGTCCTGTCCTCCCCTCCCCTCCGGGTCCTGGAATTGGACTGGGATGGGCAGGGAGCCCCACCACTTCTAGCTGCAGTGGTCGATGAAGCCTGGCGTTTGTTTAGCTTCTCCACTCAATACTCTAATCCTGCCAAAGACCTAATAGACTATTGAGCAGTCCCGGGGGAGGGCACAAGCATCATCGGGCAGTGTGTTGTGTTTTACAGCCGTTCCTGAGCATGCCGCCCGCCTGCAGCGCTTGGCCCAGATCCACATCCAGCAGCAGGTATGGGAGGGGAGAGGGCTGGAAGGGAAGGTAGAGGTAGTGAGCCCCCTATGCCTCACCCCTACCACCTGGGGAAGCAGCCTTAGGCCCCTTTGATGTCAGCTTCAGGGGAAACTTGGGGGTGGGGTGGGGAGGTTATTCTTTATCTTGCCTTGGACGGGGGAAGTAACTTGCCTAGGCCCACATCTGAGTCTCCTACCTTCCAAAGTAGAGCTAGCCGGAGACACCAGAAGGTTGATTGGGGGAGGTACCCAAGAATTCCTGGATGGTGTGTCCTTGACTGTGGGTGGAGGAGCTCTTTTTTCACTATTCCCAGGCCGTAGTGTAAACTTCAAAGAGGGTTCAGAAATAGGAGACAGGGGAGGAGGAAACCTACTAGGGGGAATGGTTCCTTAAATGTTTGGCCTACTCCCCCTTCCATCAGCCTCTGGACTGAAAATGAGGGTCCCTGATGAGGCAGGAATGCTAGTGGGAGGTTGGGGTTTTACCCAGCTCCTTTTCCTGACACTCGTTGGCCCCACAGGACCAGTGTGTGGAGGTCACCGAAGAGTCCAGGGCTCTCCTGGAGGAATACAACAAGACTGTATCCTTTCTGCTCAGCCAGGCCCCTAATGGGTGTTGTCCCCAAGCTCTGTCTTTTTGTCCCACCTCTAGCTCTGTCTCATCCCTGCCCAACCAGTCTGTCTCTTCCCCTGCTTCCCCAGCCCTACCCCTTTTGGCCAATGTGAAATCTCCATTCCCTCAGACTACTGTTCTTCTCACCTTGACCTGTGACCAGACAATGCTTCTCTCCAAGCAGTTTGTGCAGTGGGATGAGCTACTTTGCCAGCTAGAGGCCGCTAAGCAAGTGAAGCCCGCGGAGGAGTGACAGGTGTTGCCCATGCTGGGGTGTCCAGGACAGCCCCACTGCAGAGCCCTGTGCCCATCTGCGCTTGTAACAGGGCAGAGGCAGGTCTCTATATTTATTGGATTCACGGCCCACTTGCCTGCACTCAGGTGGGGCTCTGAGGTCAGGGGTTACCTGAGATTTGAGATTTGTACCACCTCCCAATCAGTATCCTTATTCCACTGAGAATAAACTATAGAGAGCACTGGAGGAGTGTGCCGACTTCTGATTTAGGATGGCGTTGGTGGGGGTGGGGATGGGAGTGGTGGGGATGGGAGTGGCAGGCACCTAGTAGTTGTGCTGGGACCTACATGCATCCTGTTCTGGCCACCCAGAGGTGTGTGGCTCTCAGAATGAAGGCTTCATTTGACCGATTTGAGTGGGACATTGTTTTTTGTGTTAATTTTTCACTTTTACTGAGCACCCTGTAAATAACAGATACCATGCCAGGTGAGGAGGACACAGGTAGGGCCCACCTAATCCCTGCCCCGCACGGGCTGTCGGGGGAGGGGGATATGGAGACAGTCAAGGAAAAGGATAGTCACATTAGATGGACACAGAGTCCTTTGGGGCATAGAAAAAGGGGCTGATGGAAAGGCAGCCCTGGTAGGTGATATGAAGTGACTTTTGAGAGCTAAGGGAGCAGCATGTGCAATGGCGGAGAGAATCCTTTAAGTTTCTCTCCTGGGAGCCTACCTGGAGCTGTCAGCCAACAAGGGGAGTCCAGAAAAGGTGGAAGGTTTGGCTGCGGGGAGTTGTAGGTTCTGGGGAAGGGAGGTTGGATAGGAGGCCGGCTAGCGTTAAAAGAAAGCGAGAGACCGATATGAGCACCACACTCCGCCAAGTGTTTGCTGCCCTCTTGTGGTCTTAGGGAGTGTCTTGGTCTTTAGCCTCCTTTCAAACTGTCCGCCCGCCATCCCGCGTGCGGGGTCTCAAATTCAGCTTGTCCAAACTGGTCTGAAACTTGGAAATCATCCTAGACTCTTCACTCCGTCCAAACAGTCGCCAACTCTTCGCCGAATCTACCGCCTAATATCTCTCAGCTTAATCTCCTCTCCATTCCCACTGCCATTTCTCTGGTCCATTCTTTTAACAAATATTTGCGTGCCTATTATACGCCAGGCACCGTTCTAGGCTTCGTGGACACGCCCCTGGGGCCCCCACGGCCAAAAGTCACTAGCGGCTGCGGTCCGATTTCCCCCACCAGCCCCTCCTCTGCTGCGGCCAGGGTGAGCGTCTCCTTCGACTGGCTCCGGCTGGAAACCCCTCCGTGGCTCGCAGGGCCCACAGGATGAGCGAAGCTCAGAGCGCGGTATCCAAGGCTGCCGTCCGCGTAGCAGCAGCCACTCCAAACTGAACCTTTTGCTTCTGCGCATAGAGAACTCCGCTGCTTTTCGCTTCATCTTTGCTACTCCAGGATGCCCAACCAGTACCGCCAACCTCCATCCTCGAAGGGCCAAAGCTTCCCCATCCTTCAGACGCTGGACTCCTCTGATGGCCGTCCCTCCCATCCGCAGGGCTCTCTGCCCCGCAGTAGGAGTGCCCTGCTGTGGGCATCACAGCGGATACAAAGCCCGTGTGTCCCCACTCCCCAGACGTCCTCGCTCCTGGACTCCGGCGGACCTTTAGTTTCCGAGACAGAGGTACTGCGAGCCGCACTCCCTCAAGCCCCGCCCCCGGCGTGCGCGGCCCCGAGGCCGCGGCGCGTTCCCGGCCAGCGCGCCATTTTGGCTCCGAATCGCGCTCGAGGCGGGCGCGGCGGCGGCGGTGAGAGCCGGAATCTGGTGGGGTGGGGGCGCTTAGAGGTGGAGGGAAAGGGAGGCCGGCTCCTCGGCGGGTGCAGTTCGTAGCACACTGGGAACACCAGTGGCGATGGGACGGCCGGGGCCAGGAGCAGCCCAAGCCACCGCCCGCGCCGATCCTCTGCTCCCGAGTTGGAGTGACCTGGGCTGAGGCGGATCTTGGGGTGAGGGGTGCTCGGCCCTCTTAGGATCCTGGAGTGAAGGGTGGTCGATTCTGTCTTTGGGGCGCCTAGGGTAAATAAAGGTGCTTGGCCCTGTCCTTGGAGAGCCTTAGTTCTCTTGGAGAGTGCCCCCAAAACAGGCGGATAGCCCTGTTTTGGGGGAGTTTGAGGTGAGGGGGTTGAGGGAGGCTGAGCTTTGGGCCCAGTCCTGGAAACCTCTGGGATCACTGTCCCAGAAAGCCCAGTGTCTGGGGAATTTGACCCCCACGTTTCAAAGACTCCGGGATGGGAGGAGGGTTATGGCCCTGTGCAGAGGAATGGGGGTGTATGAGGTGCAGCCGCATCCCATGGTGAGAGTGGCATGGTGCCTGTCCTGAGAACCTGGAGGTGTAGTCCCACTCCTGGGAAGTCTGGCATAAGGAGCACAGCCATGTCCTGGAGAGCCAGGATGGCCTGGGGTGTACTACCTAACACTCATCTGACACTTACCAGCAGTGGGCAGCAGGATTCACAGACACCACAGCGAACAGGATGGAGCACTACCGGAAAGCTGGCTCTGTGGAGCTCCCAGCACCTTCCCCGATGCCCCAGCTACCTCCTAATACCTTGGAGATGCGGGTCCAAGATGGCAGCAAAATCCGCAACCTACTGGAGCTGGCACTGGGTCAGTTGGAAGGAGGCAGCACACGCCATGTGGTCTTCTCGGGTTCGGGCCGGGCAACAGGGAAGGCTGTCAGCTGCGCTGAGATTGTCAAGCGGCGGGTACCAGGCCTGCACCAGCTCACCAAGCTGCGCTTCCTGGAGACTGAGGACAGCTGGGTCCCAGCCTTACCTGACACAGGCCTCGACCCCCTCACGGTGCGCCGCCATGTGCCTGCGGTGTGGGTACTGCTCAGTAGGGACCCCCTGGACCCGAATGAGTGTGGCTACCAGCCACCAGGGGCACCCCCTGGCCTGGGCTCCACTCCCAGCTCCAGTTGTGGCCCCCGACCCCGAAGAAGGCCTCGAGACACGCGGTTCTGAAGACCTGCTCCAGAGCCCTGTCCTCCAGACCCCAGTGTCTGGGATGACTGGAGCCCTGTTCTCCAGACTCATGTGTCTGGAATGACTGTATGGAGCCCCTGTTTTCCAGACTCGAGTGTCTGGGATGCCTGTGCTTTCTTCAGTGAGCCCCTGTAACTGCTCAACATCCCCAATAAGGCTTGAATCCACAGAAGTGGGCCTTGCTGTCCTGCTTCCCCTCTCCCGTATTGTGGGGGGAAGGGATTGCTGTGAAGACTGGGGTCTTTGCTGGGTTCAGGATTGCTTAAGAAGGGCTTCCTCTGCCTTCCACCTACAGTGCCTCTGATCTGCCTTCTGAATAGAGATCTGAGGAATGAGTTAGGAAATAAAAATTCTGCCTATTTGTCTGATGAGCCTTTGTGTCAGCCTGCTGTGTGGAGGCGGGACTAGGGGAATGGGAGTCCCTGCCCCTGCCCTGCTTCTGCCATCTGAGTGTCATTGGCTCACCATTGGGCTCCACAGCTTTGGGACTAGGCCACCTTGCAGATGATTGATCTTTGGTTCAGGATCCCATTCTGATGCAGTCTGCTGTAGCTAGGGTGGTGGATCACGTGAAATAAGCATGGTGACGTACTCCAAAGAGTGATTCAGTAAGGTAAGCATTGCAAGCTCTGGGAGCTCCACCAGGGAGCTCCCATCGTTGAGGTAACCCGTCATTGAGGTACCACTTCGTCCCCAGGATGATTCAGGCATAGTGTGCAGGGAGACTGAACTGGGGTTAAAAATCCCTTGGGAAGACCAGAACCTGCAGCTCAGAATCAGGATACGGGAGATGGCTAGCGCTTCTGGGGCCTTTTCTGTCCCCCTTGGCTTTCATAGAAGCAATGGAACGGCAAGTGGTGGTGGTGGTGGCAGCTTCCACAGGGCCTAGCTGGAGCCTGTAGGAGGAATATTGGGGGGGCCAGAGAGGTAAGGCCTCTGGGGTCAGCCTGATCAGCTGTAGGGGGCGGAGGGAGGGACGCAAGAGTTTGTAATTGCTGATTCCATTTCTTCCCACTTAATCCATAGCAATGTGGCTTCTGTCTCCATTATTAGAAAAAGTTATGCCTTGCATAAAAGGAAGTGGAGACAGCTCATTCAATAAGTTGGGTTGTGAATGGGAAGAGAGGTGGTAGATAGCTGGAGAGGAATGTGGATACAGGGAGGGTTTTTTGTTGTTTTGTTTTAATAGAGATTTGAGCATGTTTGTAGGCTGATGAAGGAAGCCAGTGGGAAAAGAGAGGTTAAGATGCAGGAGATTATGGATAACTGACAGGTGAAGCTCCTGAGAGGGTGAAAAGGAGTGGGACCTGGAAGCATGGAGGTATGCGTCTCCCAAGGGGAGAGGTGGGTCCCTATAACAGGAAAGGAAAAATCGAGGGCGTGGGAATGGATAGCTGAGCGGCCTGGAGGAAAAGCCGCTGGCGATGAGGTTGAGAAATTAGGCTGGGGAGGGTGGTGGTATTGTGATGGGCATCCAGGTGGGCAGTGAAGTCGTCCAGGATGGAATGTGTTGAGCATTCTCACCTCCTGCTTTAGAGATGGGATGTATAGGGAGTTTGTTAACCCTGAAATGGGGACTTCAGAACATAAGCCCAGAGGAGTTACATGTCTCCCATACCTAAGCAGTATGGGCTAATGCTGAGTCCTGCCAATTTTGCCTTTTAGGTCTCTCCCAGGGGGCCTGGTGGTGCAATTGTTAAGTGCTCAGCTGCTAACCAAAAGGTTGGCAGTTCAAACTCACTAGCTGCTCCATGGGACAAAGATGTGGCAGTCTGCTTCTGTAAAGATTACAGCCTTGGAAACCCTATGGGGCAGTTCTACTCTGTCCTGTAGGGTCGCTATTAGTTGGAATCGACTGGACAGCAACCGGTTTAGGTCTCTCCATCCCCATGGCCTCTGTTAATTTGTGCCACTTACTATCTTGCAAGAGTCTCCTTACTGGTCTTTCTGCTTTCCTCTCTTCTGAGCTCTCCTCCACACCAAGCCACTGGCAGTTCCCTCTGTTTAGAATGTTCTTCCCCCAGACGCCTGCGTAGCTGTCTCTCCTTTAAGACTTTGCTCAAATGTCACCTTATGAGGCCTACTCAGACCACTTAAAATTGTAACTCAGGACTTTTGATTTCCCTTACCCTGCTCTGGAAACCCTGGTGGCGTAGTGGTTAAGTGCTGCGTCTGCTAACCAAAAGGTCAGCCGTTTGAATCCACCAGGTAGGTGCTCCTTGGAAACTCTATGGGGCAGTTCTGCTCTGTCCTATAGGGTCACTATGAGTCGGAATCAACTCGATGGCAACGGGTTTTACCCTGCTCTATTTTTTTTCCATGTATTTTTTTAAAACTTCTAACATGTAATTTACTTAAAAATAATGTTTTTGTTTGTTGCCTATCTCCTGTTATAAGAATATAAACTCCAAAGGGCAGAGATCTTTGTTTTTTTCACTGATGTATCCTAAGGATCTTGAGTATTGCTTGGCACATAGTAGGTGCTCAGTAAATACTTAATGAATGAATGGATACTGAGCCACCAAGTGTGTGGCCACACCAGATCTGATCCTGTCATTCCTCTGCTCCTTTGGCCTCCCCATGCCCAGATTAAAGGACAAGATCCAAACTCCTTTACTGGATTTGACCACTGCCCAAGGCTTGGCCCATCTTTGGCCTGGTCCACTTGGGCCCTGGAGTGGTGTGGGGTGAGATGGAGTAGTTGAGAGAACTAGAAGGATAAATCATTGTAGCTGAAGGGTGGGAATGTCTCACCTTTTCCACTATGGCCATAAGATTTTCCCCTTCTGAGCCTTTGCTCTTTATCATTCTGTCTGCTTGAAACTCCTCAAAACTGGGTCTGAGCACTCCCTCCTCAGGGCTTCAGAGCACCTGAGCCTATCTCCCCACTCCCTCCTGCACTGTACTTGCCTGGACCACCAGCCCGGAGCTCCCAGAGCTTGGGATTAGGCCTAATGCTTTTGGGCACCTCCAGCTACCATGTTGGTCCCTGCACTAGGATGGCAGTGTTCTGGTGCACTTCTGGTTCTGGCCACAAGGTGACAGCATTTACAAAGCATTATCTCTTCCCTCTGCAGGCTCTGCAGAGGGCCCTGGGAGTTCGAAGAGATCATTTAGCCTTAAAATCTGGTCCAAATGGTTTCAGTTATTCAAAAAACATCTAATGATCATCCACAATGTGACAAATACAGTCACTGGGCTTAGAACTTCCAACCCTATGAGAGCTATAGCCACGTATACAATTTCACTATGATATGATACATACACAAATCAGGAAAGTTCATGAGACTGCAGGAGTTCAGGGGAGGACTCCAGGCTAACCTTTAGGGACAGGCAAAACTTCAAGGAAGAAGAGGTGATGCCTACATAGAATCTTGAAGAGTTAGATAGGATAAGTGGAAAGGACATTCCAGGTGAAGGGAAGGCATGAGCCAAAGCATAGAGGTGAGAAGCAGGATATCGTGTAGGGCTAAGGACGAGAGGATTGCTGGGACAGGACGCTGAAGACTGGGAGTGTGAGGAATGAGACTCAGAGGAGGGTAGGGGCCAGACTGGAAGAACCTGAGTGGCCAAGGAGGATGGACTTTATCCTGAGAATGAAAGGCAGTTATTGAAGGCTTTAAGGAGAGAGTGCTGTGGAAAATCAGATTTATTCTAGAGAGGACTCTGGCTGCTGCATTGTAGAGAGTGGACTGGAGACACAGGGCAGGAAGAACAGTGAGGAGGTTGCTGTAGGGATCCAAGGGGCAATGGTGAGCTCAAAGTTCTGACAAGAGAAGGCCCTGGAGAAGCCCCTCCCAGCTTAACCTTGGGACCTACAAGGGCTTTCAAGTCCTGGCACTGAAAAGTTTCTTGACCCTAGTCCCTCTCCTCCCTCAAAATGAGCCACATTGTTCCTGAAGCCTCTTTTGGCTCTCTCCTAGCTCCTCTGATTATCCTGGTTAGAACCAGGGCTGCTTGGGTTTTGGTCAGTTTCCGTGTAGAGACCACAGTGCCCCAGGTTTCTGCCTCTGCATAGAACCATCAGCCTTAAGCTCAGCTTATGCCCAAGCCTCTTTCAACATGACGCATTCATGCACTCCCTTTTTTGACATGTCAGAAACACCCAGATAGGAGTCTGACTGAGCCTAGTCTCTTCCACTAGTGAGCCAGAGTGAATATTGGTCACTCCCTGCTACCCCACCTCCCCAGGAGTTCACCTCTGTATGTGTCAACTGCTGGCAGGGGTGATGCTAAGGAAAAGGCTTCCCTGACAGAGGGGCATAACCTGAGGAAAGGCCTGGAGGCTGGAAAGTACAAGGGGAGTACCTGGGGAACCGAACCGGGATGTTAGCAGAGCTTGGCAGGGCTGGTCAGTGCCTGCAAGGCCAGCGTTGGATCTATGACCATGTACTTGAGCATGGATTGGGAGAGTCACCTTCATTCACAGTTTCATGAATATGTATGAACCTGTTGAATTATGCAGACATGATGTAAATGTGTATGCAAATTTCGTGCTGCCCTCCCGTTGCTATAGAAACCAGAGAATAACAAGGTGGGTGGGGGGGCCCCATGCCCTAGGGAGACCAGGCAGTAGAGACTGGAGACCAGGAGACCGCTCTGTCGCCTGCTTGTCCTGCTCCTGCTGTTTTAATCTTTCTTCGCCTCACTCTGTCTTTGCCTCCCTTTGCCTCTCCTCTTCATCTCCCTGCTTCTCCTGATCTTTCTGTCTGTCTGCTCCATCTCTCTATGATTCCCTCCCAGCCGTTTTTTTCTGTCTCCCAGTCTTGAGTTTCTGTGTCTTTCTGCATTGTTGATGCCACATCATTGTTGCTCTGTGACTTTGAGATATTGTGTTTTTCTCTGACTTCATATCTCTCCCTGTCTCTGTCTTTAACTCCATGGGTCTCTCTTCTGCATCTCCCTGTCTCTCTGTCTCTCACTCACATCTCTCTCTGTGACTCTGTCTTTGTGTCTGATTCTGTTTCTTGATCTCTAGTTTCTTTCTTGGTGTCTCTTTCAGGCTCTCCTCTCTTTCCCTCTGATTTTGTCACTCTGAGCCTCTTGTCTCAATGCTCATCTCTATCTGACGGGAAGGACAGGAAGCCGCACATCTGTGCTGGCCTGATGGGATGCTCCACCCCTGGCCCAGCTGCCCACATGTTCAAGGATTCCTAGGCACTCTCCCCACATAAATCCTGTTTTGGGCCTGCCCCCTGTCATAGTGTTGGCACAGGATTCCCATGACAGGCCCAGGCTGGCTGCCAGGATACCAGGGCCCCATCTCAGCTTCTGCCTGCTGTGTGACACGACCCAGTATCTCCCTTTTTCTGGGTCTGTAGTCCCAGCTCTCTCTCCTTGAAGCTGGTGGGTGCCATGAGGCAAGGATGTGTTGGGAATAGGTAAGTGAGGGGGGTGTCTTAGTGGCTCACCCATCTGGCCTTCCTCCCAAGGGCTGACATGAGGAGCCTGGCTGAGGCCCAGGTATGGGGGTGCCTAGGGCTAGTTGAGACCAGTCTTAGCCCTCAGAGAAGACTGCTTGCTGAACTGCAGAGTGGAGCTCCCTGCTCCTGCCTGCTGCAGC
Source organism: Elephas maximus indicus (assembly GCF_024166365.1). Taxonomy (NCBI): domain Eukaryota; kingdom Metazoa; phylum Chordata; class Mammalia; order Proboscidea; family Elephantidae; genus Elephas; species Elephas maximus. The sequence goes on along the minus strand of NC_064827.1, from coordinate 43,431,900 downwards.
CTCAGCCATTCAATTCCCTCTTTGGGGAATTCTGCTTCCCCACCTTCGTTTGGCTTGTATTAGATGCACTCCTATTCTACACCGTGCCATCTGGCTTCACAGGTCCACAGTGTCCCCTGCCAAGAAGGGGCTCTTTGGGCCAGGTGAGGAATGCGGATTGTTTAACTCGCAGCTTCCTATCACTAGTTTGGGATGTAGCTCCAAAATCATGGCTCAAAGCTGAGAGGGACAGAGACACAGAGATGGAGACAGAGATAGTGAGACAGATATAGAGACAGAGACAAGAGAGGCTGTGTCTGTGGAGGCAGTGCGCCTCCCTCGGGGTTTGAGATGTAGGATGGGTGGCTCAGAGCAGGAGCTGGGGTGAGGGGGCAGAGTGTTCTGGGGGTGTAAGCAACATAATGCAGGGGTGGGGGCTTCCCCTTTCAGTCTTGGGCTCTGGACAGGGTGCCTCATCTCCTGGCTTGGGCCCAGGTGTGGGGGCGGCCAGAGCAGTCAGGGCAAGTCCCACCTACTCCAAGAGGCTGCTAGGCTGAGCCCCCAGCTCTCCTGCCCACCCCATAAAGGTCACAGACACGCAATCTCCCCCCCCCCCGACTATGATTCACCCACGTTCAGGCCCAGACCTGATCCTGCCACTAGGAATTCCATGTTTGAATTAAAAAACTCCCTGGACACCCCGCTCTGTCCCCGACTGGGCCAGTTGTGCCAGCTGGGGTGGGATTAGAGTCAGACAGGGCCGTGTGGAGGGCTGCAGACAGAACCAGACTTGGGGAGAGAAAACGAAATCAGGAGACAGACAGTGAGAGAGATAGTCAAAGAGAGACAGAGGACGATGTGGATAGAGAGATGGGGAGAAAGACTGTGACAGAGACAAGAAGAAGAGGTACAGACAGCAATGGAGAGAAATCTAAAGCCACCTATGAAGGAAGTTGGGCTTTATCATCCACCCACGAGGCCTGTGCTAGACACTTGCCTGGATTATCTCATTTAATCTAATCTTCACAACAACCCTAGGAAACAGGGACTATTATCCCATTTTACTCTTGAGGTAATTGAGGCCCAGAGACATTAAGGCATTTGCCTGAGGCCAAGCAGTCAGGAAGTGGTGGAGTAGGTACTTGAAAACTTTAGTCTGACTGAAGAGCCAGGGAGAGAGACTGACAGAGAGGAGGGGACAGACTTCCACACCAGCTGTCACCGGGAATCTGGAAATCCTAGAGTCTTCAGCAGTTGTGCAAGGGAAGGGCCTTCCCATCAGGCTGCCAAACGTGTGACTTCCTGTCCTTTCTGTCAGAGACAAGGACTGGGACAGAGAGAGAGACAGAGATAGAAACCGAGAGAGAGAGAGAAACATAGACCATGGGGAAGGGAGAGAGACTTCAGAGGGGCCCTCCGGGTCATGGAATTCCTTCTCTGACCGCCCTCCTTCCTGCCACCCTGGCGTACAGCCTGTCCTGCCTCTGCTTCAGATCAGGCGTAGCTAATACCCCGTTCTGGTGGTGTTGGGCCCCTCTAGTTGAGAGCTACGCCTGCACCACATCTCCTACCTTCTCTTCTTCCCATTGTTGAACTTCAATCCCCTGGGATAGGCTCTGTGGTGAGGGATTGAGACTTGAGTTTGGGGACTTCGATATGTAGGGTTAGCCTAGTGTACAGTGAGGTTGTCTGAGCACAGGGGAGAGGTTCCTGGGGGCTGGTGTTAGGTGACTCTGCTTATAGGCCCCTTCTAGTTGGTTTGGGGAGGAGGGTCAGCAGCCCAGCTGGTGGGGGCAGGGAGAGTGGAGCTGTCAGCAGCAGAGACGATGGGAGAGAAGAAAACCAGGAGCTATCCTGGGGGAGCTGGAGAGTTGGCGTTATGGTTTCTAATGTCTTAGCCCTGGTTTCAATTACCCCCAGGGTCCCCAGGGCTTTCGACCACTCCAGGCTCCCCAGCCTGAGGAAGGCCCAGTACCCTCCAGGTAAGGCCAGGAGCCAAGAGCCCTGGGATGGATTCTGGGCACTGGGGACCAGGGGTGGGGGAGAGCTTTTTCACTCTCCTTTACGTCTGTGCCTTTGTAGACTCAGGGAAAAGTCTACACTCTCCTCACAGGCCCTGTGGAGGGGTCTGCACTGTCCAGCTCCATAGCCCCAGCTTGGGCACCGGCCCCACCCCACTCCTGGCTGCTAAACCTCAGGGCTCTTTCTTGGCCTCACCATACTCCTCTTTGGCCTCATGACAACTCTGACTCCTGGCTCTCCTTCTACCTCTGGGGTCACCACACTTTTCTTGTCTTCTGGGAGTCCCTCATCTCCCCCGACTCCACACACACACCTTTGAATCATGGCTCCCAGCGTTTCAGCCTCAATACTCCCCTCCCCTCCTTCTCCCATCACATCTTCTCACCCTCTGATCTGTCTCTTCAACTCCCAGCAGCCCCCATAGTACCCAGTTCACTCTGGGACTTTGATGAGGGCACCTGAAACTATTGAACAAGGACTGCATACCTCCAGCCAGCCAGCCCACTCTCAGCTGTTTGAGGCCCTCTCTGCTCCTCCCTATCCTTTCCCTAGCCCAGCCATCATCCCACACACCCCTGGACTGGCCATATCAAGCCCCCTTCTCTCCCCAGCTCAGTGAATGGCACCATCATCTCCCAGTCACTCATGCCAAAAGCCAGGGAATTGTTTGTGCTTTCGTACACAATGTTCCCTCTGGGCCTGGCACACAGTAGGCACTAATAAACGTCTGTTGAACTGAGTTTAATTCAATTTTCCCTCTTGGATTCCCCTGTCTGCCTCTGTCTGTTTCCCTGGGACTTGGTGTCTTCGGGTTTCAGTCTTTAAATCTCCTGACTTTTTCTCTGCCTTCCCAATCACCACAGTTGAGTTTCTGGGGGCGAAGTTGGGGCCTGTTTTCTTCCCCCTCTCCATACCTCGGTGAATGGAAGGCTGGCCAGGAATGAAGCCGTAGGAAGTGAAGGGAGGGAACCAATGGCCCTCAATTTCTGCCCTGTGATCAGGGCAGCAACCCTACAACAGCAGGGATCAAGGTTAGATTCTGGACTGACAATAAAAAAAAAGACAATGGAAGGGGACAATTCTTTGAAGAAAGATGCCTTCTGCATGAAAAATAGGAGGGGGGATTGGAGCCGACTGGGGTGGGGAGGAAGGGAGGGACTTCGTGCTGCTGAGCAAGGAATTAGTTTCATATAAATTTTTGCAACACAAAATGAAAAACTTGCATCTGTGATTTTGTAAGTCTATGGCCCTACTCCCACCTGAAAACACACGGAGCCCCCCCCTCCGCCATCTACTCCCTGGCCTCCCTTGACCCTCTCACCACCCCCCTCCCCCTGCCCCCCCACCAGCCTGGTCCTTTGCTCCCTCTCTGCTTCTCTTTCTAACCTTGGTCCAGATCCCTGGATCTCCCAGGGGCAGGCACCTTGGGAAAGCAGACACAGGACCAAGTGCCAAGGGGGCCTGTTTTCTGTGTGTCGTGGGGGTAAGGGGGTTCCTCTAGGGGTTATGGAAGCAGATGGCCACTGCCTCTCTCTCCAGCCTAATGGTCCTGCCCCAAGTTAGGCTGGAGGTATCTCTCTTGTGTCACTGCAAACACCTCCCTGGCTGCCCCGCCTCCAGTCTCAGTCTTCTTTATCATCAGCAGCAGCCCGAATGATGCTGCTAAAACTCAAATCTGGTTGTGTTCTTCACCTACTTTATGCCCTTCCAGGCTTCCATGACCTTGACACCAAAGGCACTTCCGGATGTGGTTTCTGAACCACTTGGACTCCCTCAGCCTGCTTTCTGGGTTCCTGTTCCCCTTGTTTCTTCTGCCTAGTCCCTTACTACGTACCAAACCTTCTTGGCCATCCATGGAGGCTGCCACCTATTCAGATAGGCTCCAGGTCCTCGCTCCCTTCTTTGTGCCCTGGGACTTGGATTTATTTCTCTCAGGTGAAGATTGTCCTGCTTACTTGCTTGCTTCATTCATTCAACATTTATTTAAATCTATTTCAAATGTTGGAACCCTGGTGCAGCAGTGGTTAAGAGCTCAGCTGAAACCAAAATGTCGGCATTTCGAAGCCACCAGCCGCTCCTTGAAAACACTGTGGGGCAGTTCTACTTTGTCTTATAGGGTCGCTATGAGTAGGAATTGACTCGACAGCAATGGGTTTGGTTTTTTTTTTTTTTTTTTGGTTCTATTCCAGACCCAGCTCTAGGTGCCTAGAGAAGCCACGGGCACACACCTGTCCTCATGGAGCTCACAGGCAGGCACTACACAAGTAACTAGGTAATTAAAAGTCACTCTTAACAACAGGTCGCTGTGAGACGGAATCGACTTGACGGCGATGGGTTTGGGTTTTTCTGTTTTATGAGAGAAGACTAGGGAGTCTAGTCTAGTCTAGGTCTCTCTTAGGTGACATTTAGGTGACGCCTCTTGCCTGAGGGGCCTGGAGAGTCAGGTAAACTTTGTCACATGGACGAATTATATACTTAGCTATTTTGTTTAGTATCCATCCTCCCTGACTAGAGTATGAGGCCCATGAGGGCAGGGAATTTTTACACTTCGGTTTTCTTCAGGCAAAAATACATACAAATAAGAAAACATTCTTTGGTGGTTACGAGGCTGGGGAGGGAGGGAGGGGGTACTCACTAACTAGATAAAAAAAAATAGTACACAAGAATTATCTTAGGTGGAGGGAAGGACAACACACTATACAGGGGAGATCAGCATAACTGGACTAAACCGAAAACTAAGAAGTTTCCTGGATACCACCAAGCACTTCAAGTGACAGAGTAGCAGGGGCAGGGGTCTGGGGACATCCAGGTCAATTGGCATAACAAAGTTTATTAAGAAAATGTTCTGCATCCCCCTTTGGTGAGTGGCGTCTGGGGTCTTAAAAGCTAGCAAGTGGGTGTCTAAGATGCATCAATTAGTCCCAACTCACCTGGAGCAAAGGAGAATAAAGAACACCAAAGACACAAGGAAAATATGAGCCCAAAAGACAGGAAGGGCCATATAAACCAGAGACTCCATCAGTCTGAGACTAGAAGAACCAGATGGTGCCCGGCTACTACCAAGGACCACCCTGACAGGGAACACAACAGAGAGTTCTTGATGGAGCAGGAAAAAAGTGGGGTGCAGAACTCAAATTCACTTAAAAAGACCAGACTTAATGGTCTGAGATTGGAGGGACTCCGAAAGACATGGCCCCTGGGTTCTCTGTTAACCTTAAACTAAAACCATTCTCGAAGCCAACTCTTCAGACAAAGATTAGGCTGGACTATAAGACATGAAATGATACTTGTGAGGAGTGTGCATCTTAGCTCGAGTAGATACATGAGACTAAATGGGCAACTCCTGTCTGGAGGAGAGATGAGAAGGCAGAAAGGGAGAGGAGCTGATTGAATGGACACGGGAAATCCAGGGTGGAAAGGAGGAGTGTGTTGTCACATTATAGGGAGAGCAACTAGGGTCACATAACAATGTGTGTATAAGTTTTTGTATGAGAAACTGTCTCTTAAAGCACAGTAAAAAAAGAAAAAAAATACATACAAATGGGTTGACACAGTAGCTGCAACAATTGGTTCAAACATATCTACTGCTTCGAGGATGGCACAGGACAGAGCAACATTTCTTTGTGTTATACATAGGGTTGCTGTGGGTCAGAAACTTAAGAGTGCAGCTCAAATTTTGGCACATGTATACGCACCCTCAATAAAGGTAACTACTATTTTGACTTCTATCACCGTAAATTAATTTTGCCTGTTCTTGAGCTTTATATAAATGGAATCATTCAGGATGTACTCTTGTGTGTCTTTTTTTTTCTTTGCTCAACCATGTGTCTATGAGATTTACCCATGTTGTGTATACAGTGGTTAAGAGCTCGGTTGCCGACCAAAAGTTTGGCAGTTCAAATCCACCAGCCGCTCCTTGGAAACACTATGGGGCAGTTCTACTTTGTCCTATAGGGTCGTTGTAAGTTAGAATTGACTCGATGGCAAAAGGTTTTTTTTTTTTTTTTTGGTGTATAGTTGTAGCTGATTCTTTTTCGTTGCTGTGACTACATCACAATATATTTATTTGGCTTTTTTCCAGTTTATGGCTATTATAAATACAGCTGCTATGAACACTATCATACATGTCTTTGGTGACCATACATAATCATTTCTGTTAGGTATATATCTAGGAGTGAAATTGCTAGGTGATAGAGTAAACGTGTGTGTATTCAGCTTAGTAGATTCTGCTAGCGTAAACATGCTCACCAGTACCATACGGGAGTTCCAGTTGCTCCACATCCTCAAGAGGATAGGAATTTTGTCTGTTTGGTTCACTGCTGTATCCCAGCACTTAGATCAATGCCTGATATATAGTACGTACTCAATATATATTTATTGACTAGCTAATTTATGAGGAGCCATCAGCATTCCTGGGGTACGGCTCTGGCCCTTGCCCTAACTTGCTGTGTGACTCTGGGCAAGCGACTCCACTTCTCTGGGCTATTTCCCTGTCTGTAACACCAGGGGATCAGCACTAGGAGGTTTGCCATCTAGAGCTGGCTGCGTTCTGAAATAGCTGGACACTTGTTCATTCATTTACTCCACTTGTACTAAGGTCCTACTGTGTGATAGTGGGAGCCCCCTGGTGGTGTAGTGGTTAAGAGCTCAGCTGCTAACCAAAAGGTCAGCAGTTTCAATCCACCAGCCATTCCTTGGAAATCCTATGGGGCAGTTCTACTCTGTCCTATAGGGTCGCTATGAGTTGGAATTGACTCAATGGCAATGGGTTTGGTTTTTATTTTTATGTGATAGTGAAGATATGATCTGTGATGTGCCACTGACAGCCTCTTCTGAGTTGGTCTGGGTCAAGGGTCACTGCTCATCTTGTCCCCAACTCATCCTCCTGGAGCCTGACACTCCTCCATCTGTCCAGTCCTGACCCTGGGGGGAGGGGGTCTGGACTGAGCCTGTGGATGGAAAATGTGATTAATAATCAAAAAAACATCCAAGAGGAAGAGACCAGGAAAACAACTCAGGGAAGGCTCCTCGCTCGGGAGAGGGGGGCCATGTCCTGGGCCTCGGGACAGCTCCGGCCGCCCTCCCGCCGCCCTTTCTGGGAAGCTGCCACAGGAGTGGGTAATTTTAGCCAAAAGTGAAAAAAAAAAAGTCACTCTAATTATTTATGAAAAAAGATGCCCCCCAATGTAAACTGCTTCCCCTGAGGCTGCCCCCTATTCTGTTCCCCCTCCTAGTGGTTCCCCTGCATGGTCAGGCTGGGGGGCCTTAGAGACACTGGGCTGGGGGCAGAGGAGGAATTTCAACATGAAATGTTTTGTTCATTAACAGAGAACATAGGGGGAAATTCCCTTTCCGCCTGGGCCTGGGCAGCCTAGGCGGACGCTCAAAAGCTATTGTGAAAAATCGAATCTGGGCTGCAGAGTGGGGTGGGGGTTGTTCAGGGAGGGGATAGGCATTCTCTCCCCTCCTCTCCGCTCCCACTCCCTGACTTTCAGCTTTAGTCCTTCTTTCTTTCAGGGATTTTGTTCCCAATGCCTCAGGTTGCCCTCAAGCTTCTTAGCAAAGCAGGAGGAACTGCAGTTAGACTGGAGTTAGAACTTCTAGCTAAGGAGAAAAGAAAGATACCAAAGAGAGGGAGGGGAGGCCTTGGGCCTATCTGAAAAAACTAGAATCCTGATAGAATATGTTGAGGTCAGTAGGCAGGTATGCAGCAGATTTGAGAAAGGCCCAGAACAGGAGTTTGAGGCAGAAGTGAAAGATTCTATCAGAGTGGCTTTAGAGGGCCCTTTGGAGGACAGAAAAGGAGGTGGCTCCATGGAATTGGGGACAATTCTGGGCTGAATACTTAGGTTCTGCCATTATGGCTCCAGCCCTCACCCATTCTCTACCTTTAGGGATTCTTTGCCCTTTTCTGGCACCAGAGGTTGGAAAGGTCAGGGAACACTTAGGCAGCAGCACAGATGATAGGGTTCTAGAAAGGGATCAGCAGAATGAGGGTGCTGTGGGTGGGCCCTAGGTGCCAGGGCTGGAAGCTGGCCCAGAATGGCGGTAAGTTGTCCCTGGGGGGCTGGGCTGGTCCCTGAGTTGGGGGGGGCTCTGGGCCCCCTCCCTGGCTGGGCCCCGGGCTCTGTCGGATCGGGTTTCTCGGCGCCTGGAGCCTCTGTGAGGCCGAGCTGTTCCCGGGCCTGGGCCAAGCCGCCCCGGGCGCTGGCACTGCACGAGGAAGCAGGGGGAGGACCGAGGGGGAGTGAGGGGGGGCTGTGAGGGAGTTTACGTAACTGCCTCCTGGAGCCCGCCCCGACCCGCCAAATCCCAGTGTGGGACTTTGTGTGATTGAGAACGTGTGTGACTTTGCATGTGTGCCTGAGTGACACACGGGTGTGACTGACACAAGGCTGTGTGTGTCTGCAAGTGGATACGATGTGTAAGTGTGTGATTTGGGGACTCAGTGCCTTTCTTCAGGAATCCGTGGCTCCCAGCCTCAAGCAGGGGACCCTGATCCCCAGTGTGCCGTGGTGAGGCTGAATATACACATTTGATTCTCTGGGACTGGGTGTGTGACTTTACATGACCATGTGTTTGGCACTTGTAGGTAAGACAGAGAGCCTATGTGTGAAAGTGTTTGTACTTATGGGTAGCCAGGTATGTGCACCTGAGTGGAACTGTATAGCAGGCTAGAAATCAGCACAGTTTTTCTAAGGAGCACTGGAAAAGGTGGACCACAGGATGTGGAGTGGGAGCTTTCCTTCCTTGTAAACACCTCCATAGCAGTGCAGAGGGGTACTTGCTGCCCAAAGTCTTGGGATGGACCGACTGACTCCTCGGAGATGAGGATGGAAGGTTGTTCAAGCTTAGGTCACTTACCAGGGAAGTGCTGGCCAGGGACCTAAATCTCCAGGGACTCACAGAAATAGGAGGAGAATAGGGAATGTGTGGCTAATTGCCTCCATGAACAACTGCCCACTTTGTCATGAGACCAAAAGAACTTGTTGGTGCCCGGGCTACCATTACTGAATATTTTGGTCAAAGATTTTATAGAAGAATTCTGATCAAAAGGGGGAAAATGAAGAACAGAATTTCAAATTCTCATGAACTCCAGACTTTCTGGAGCCATGGAGCCTAGATGAACCCCTGAAACTATTGCCTTGAGATGATCTTTAAACCTCAAACCAAAAATATCCCCTTACGTCTTCTTAAAATCAAACAACAGTTCAGCTTAACTAGTATAACATGTTTGCCTTGAGCATTATGTTTTTTTAAGAACTATCTATATGGGATCAAAGTGACAACAGCAACCCAAAAGATGAGACAGGAAACTCAGCGGGCAGTGAGTTTTTGTTAATGGAGAAGGAACAACTCAGAAAAGGAGAGTAAGAACGATTGCACAACTCAAAGAATGTAATCAGTGTCACTGAATTGTACACGTAGAAGAGGTTGGTGTCTGTTTTGCTGTGTATATTCTCAACAACAACAACAAAATAAAAAGCAACAACTCCGAGGACTCAAAGTCAAGGAGAACTTCCCCCAATCTCCCAAGACCTCCCAGGGTTACCAAATTTGGGATCCCCATCACTTGCAAGGCAAGCTCTGGCCTCTGGGGTGTTGGTTCCTGCGTGCCCTCCCCACCCACCCCCCGCACATCGTGGGAAAGGAAGATGGTGAAGATCGGGGAGCTAGTGACTGCTGAAGGGAAGGTGCACGGTAAAGTGGGATTTGAGTTAAGGATAACCCTGTCATGACAAACGCAGAGCCTGGGAGCATCTAATAAAAACTGAAGTGGAGACAGGGGCAAATCCTGCGGGGCTTTGACGCCCCCTCCTAAGGACCCCAGTTTTGCCACCAAGGCAGTGGAGAGAACGGGAGGGTCCCTCACGGAGGTTTAGGAAGGTCAGAGGCTCACGTGCAGGTAGGGCATTGAAGGTGACAGGAGCAGAAACCCACAAGTAGTTTGTTGCCCCAGCTCAGGTAGAACAATCGGCTCTAGGCCAGGCAGTGGGGGTGGGCTGGAGAGGGGGCCACACCCTAACTATTTGGTTAAGTGGGCGCTGATTCTGCTTGAGCAGGATTCCCAGCCCGAGGGGAAACGCGCTTTCCACGGTGGCCGCCAGGTGTCGCTGCGGCCCCGGGGAAGAGGGCGCGGCTGCTGGGTCCCGCTCCCGGAGCAGCAGCTGACCCATCGACTCCCGGACAGGTCGGAAGTGCGCCCCTCGGGTTCCGTGGACCCTTGGATATAGGACCCATGAAGCTCCTGTACCCCAGATACGCTAAGTGGACTCTGTTCCAGCACCCGCGAATTGCGGCACTGCCGACGGCTGCCCCCCGAGCACAGCCCGGGGTAGAACTCCTGACGGCTCCCAACCTGGGAAAACTTGCCTGAACCCGGGACACGGGAGCATCCGGAGGTCAAGTCAGCCCACGAATGACCCACCGATCTTGAAGCTCCCCAGCGGTTCCCAGGCCCGGCATGAGCGCCCAGGCCCGTCTGCCCCTGGAGGAGAGGGGCGGCCTCCAGCACCAAACCTCGCCCAGGCCCAGGCTGTCGCAGAGGGAGGGGCAATTCCTATCCCCTCAGATTCTGTCGCCTCCCCTACTCCGTCCCCCACGCCCACCATGTCATTGGTTTCTGCGGCCCAGGAGGGTGGCGGGTCCGGAGAGGTCGTGTAGAGGACACTTACTGTGAGTGGGATAGGCTGGCCCTCAGCTGGGCACCACCTTTTCACTGTGTGTCCTTAAACTTCGGCAGGCCCTCTCTTGGCCTCAGGCCTAGCTGACCCCTGCCATTTGCACGAGGGGATTCTGCGACCACGGAAGTGAAAGTGAAAAGGCTCGGCAGTGGCGGGAAGATGGTTTTTCCCCTGCAATGGGACTCCCTGAGGCATTTGTTGAGAAAGGGCCGGCGCGCTCCGGGCAGCTTCCTAGAGAAGGGCGTAAGGAAACTGCAAGATATTTTCCTTCCCTTCCCCGCCCCCAGCCCTGGAGCAGTTCCCTGGAGGGGGAAAAGGGTAGCAGAAGGCTTAAGGATTATGGGTCATAGGTCAGGTGAAAAATCCTTGGGTGGAGATGGGGATGGGCCATTCATTCTCCGGCCTCTGGCATTCACCCTTTCCGTTGCGTTCCCGCGCTGCCTTAGAAGTCGGTTCGGTTGTCTAACCTCAATCCCCCATGTTGCAGCCAGACCGGAGGCCCGGGGGTGGCGACTGAAGTAAGCACACCGACCCCTCAGAGGCCCAGGCTGCTAAAGGAAGACTGGAGGGCGAGCCGCTAGCGCCAAGCTCGTTGAGGGGCGTGCCTCGCTCTCTGGATCTGCCCATCCAGCCTTGGCGGGCTCACTCTCCCTCTCGCCTGCATCCTGGTGGGGACTTCTCCCCAAGCGTGTCTGGGAGGTGAGGAGGGAGAGGCTGGTGCCGGCACCGGAGACGTGGTGGTCCCAGTCTGGCCCATCCCGGGACATGGAAGCGTAAAGCCCCCTTGCCTCCCTGCAGAGGGGTTTGTCTGTATGTGACTGGGAAGGGGGTCGTTGCTGGGGGCGATAAGGATAGGGGAGGGTAGAAGCCGACTGGCCTTGTCTGCCCGAAGCGGGGGCCGGTGGGAGACTCTGGCTCGTGCTACTCTCATGGCTGGGCGAAGGAAGGACCCCTAGAGTTGGCCCCGGGTGTGCCAGGGTGTCTTTGGAAGGCAGTCAGGGCCTGAAGGTGCGGAGTGTGCTCAAGAGAGACCTGGCCAATGCTGCGTGAGAGTGTGAATGAGCGACCCTGGGGGTTGTGCGCCCAGCGGCTCTGGAGAAGCAGGCGGAATGGGTGTGGATGTGTGTGCGCGCGCGTTTGTGAGACCTGCGGCTGGGGCTGAGCGTGAAGCGCGTGGATCACCGTCTGGAGGGCGCGCCCGAGCAAGGGCGAGTGTGAGGGAGTCACGCGTGCCAGGGCGAGCGAGTGTGCCAGCTCGGGGCGAGTTGGGGTGGGGGTTCACAGGCCTGCACGGGCGAGTGTGCCCGCGCGTGCCAGGGCGCGGGCGCGTGCCAGGGAGGGGGCCCGCGGGGGCCGTGGCGGGCAAGGGGCCGTGCCGCGCGGCCTCGAATGCGCGGGGAGGGAAGGCAGGAGGGGGAGGGGAGCGAGGGCGCGCGCGGCCGAGCGGGCGCCCGCGGTCACATGGGCGAGGGAAGGAGGGAGGGAGCGCGCGAGGGAGGGAGGAGGATGGGGGGGTTAAAGCCGCCGAGCGCCGAGGAGCCGGTGCAGAGCGGGCGGCGGCGGCGGCAGCGGCAGCGGAGGCGGCGGCTCCAGCCTGCGCGGCGCTGGGCTTGGCGGTGGGATCCAGCAGTGGCGCTCGCTCCGCGCTGCCTGCCTTGCTCCCTGCCGGGGGCGGTCGGAGGGCGCGGCGCAGAGTCACCGCGACCCGAGGGCGCGGTGAGTACCCCACGGCGAGCCGCGCGCGGCTGGAACCTCAGACCCTCGGGCGGTCCGACAGACTGGCCGCCCTTGTGCGCGCCGGGAGAGGGCAGGGACGCGCGTGGGCCCATGGCCCCGGGGGACAGGAAAGTTCACGGGAAACTTCGCCCGCAAACTCGGGGGCGGGGGCGCGGGAGACGCGGCCCCCCATGTCCAGGCGCGCGGAAGGTTGGGCGTGGTGGTGGGGGCGGACAATCGGCTGTATCTGGCGGGGATGGGGGGCAGATTGCAAGAGCGTCTCTGTTCTTCCCCGCCCCCCAGCTGCGCGCACGGGGTTTGGGAAAATTCCGGGCCTGAGGGATCGCAGTGACTCCCCGCAAGCCAGGGAGGTGGCTTCCTCCTCCCGCAAAATTTGGACTTCAAAGCGCCCGAGGGTGTGAACGGACGGTTGTGCGTCTGCCAGTGTTTGTGTGTCCGTGTGAATCCGCCTGTGCGTGTGTATCAGCATAAGCCCTTCTGTGGTTTCCTCCTGAGTCCGCCAGTAGGTATCTCCCCGTAGTGGGTCTCCTCCAGTGTATCTCTTTGTAAGTCTTGTGTTGTGTGTCCTTGTGAGTCCGCCTGTGGTATACTTCCAAGAGTCTCTTTGTGAGTCTGCCCGTGTGTGTCTCCTCCAGTGAGGCTCTGTGTGAGCCGGCCTGGGTGTCCCTGTGTTGCTCGGAGTAGTGTATCTCCCCGTGCGTGGGGGCAGGGCCGCGGGGAGGTCACCAGACGGACAGCTCTTCTCTTCTCCTGGGCTTGTCTCTCCTCCTCTTAGGAGCCTCTCCTCCAGCGTCTAGCTCTCACGCTCGCTTGCTCACTCGCTCGCTCTCTTGGCCCCTTCCTCCCCCCTCAGTAGCTTTAGGCGGGCAGGACTATTTCACGCCTTGTTGAAAATTCAGGATTTTCTTTCTCTTTCCGTCTATTCTCTGCCTTTGAGAAGCGTCTGTGTGTGTCTATGTGGCTGGCAGCTTGTCTGCAACACTGGTTGTGTGTCTGCATGCCGGTCGGTGTAGGAATGTCTGCATGCTAGTTGTTTTGCCTGTAATACCTGATGTATATTTGTGTCTGTCTCGCTGGGGGTGTTTGTGTGACTGTAATCACTGAGGTGGTGGAGGTCTAAAATGATGGGCGTGTTTTTGCATCTGTAATTGTTGTGTGTCCAGGGAGTCTGAACCACTGGGTGTGTTAACTCTAGGTGTGTTTGCATGTGTGGGGATGGGGCTTGAACAAGTGGATATTCCCCTGGATGTAGGGCTAGTCAGGGCTCTAGGGTGGAGGGGCCCATGTGTCTCAGTAAGCCATACCATCCTGTCTCCACTGTCACAACACACCAATCCTCTAGGCAGGTTCCTGGGAATCCTGGTCAGGATTGGTGAGATGGACCTAAGGTTCACGCCTGGCCAGGGTTCATACTTCAACTGGGATCCTGAGTCTTATACAAAGACTAGCAGTTTAAAGTTTATACTTAAGACTTCCTGGGGCTCTGAAATCTGTGCTCAGATTCACACTGGGACAGTTCAACTCATCCTGTGGTCTTGGGGTTTACATTCAGACTCATCTAGGCTCACACTCAGAATCACAGCTTGACAATGGAACTCGCACTCAGATTCACATTCTGGGGCTCATACTCAGAGTCATACTAAGACCACGGACCCATACTTAGTCTCACATGGGGAACCTGGGGTTCATGTTCGGATATATTTTAGGTCCTTTGGGATCGCACTTAGATTCATGTAACGACCCTGAGGGTGAAACTCACATGGGGAACCTAAAGCTCACACTTAGACTCATACGGGGATCTCATTCCTCCAATTCACTTGATATCCTGGGGCTCACACTCATTCATATTAGGATCTTGGAGCTCACACTCAATCTCATGCTAGGACCCATTGCTTACACTCAGATTCTCACACTTCCATCCTGGGATCGCTTAGGGACCTGGTGTTCACACTCAGACTTACACTAGGATTCTAATGTTCACACTCAACTTATGGGGGACTTTGGGGCTTATGCTCAGACTCAGAAGGGGACTCTACTGCTCAAACCAAGATGCACATGGGAAGCCTGTAGCTCACACTCAGAAAGCCATTAGAACCAAGGGCTCATGCTCAGATTTACATTAGAACTATGACGCTTACACTGACTTATATGGGAATCCTGGGACTCACAATTAGACTCACACTTCAGTCCTGGAGCTCACATTTAGACTTACATAAGAAACTTGGGGCTTATAGTCAGATGCTTACTGGGACTTGGGCTCACACTCAGATGCACACTTGCATCTTGGAGCTTATACTCAAATTGGCATTAGACCCTGGTACTCATGTTTAAACTCATATTTACATCCTGGAGCTCATGCTTAGACAAACACTAGGGCCCTAGTGTTCACACTCAGACTCACACTTCCATCTTGGAACTCTCAGATTCTCACAGGGATCCTGGAGTTCACACCCAGATTTTCATTTCCACTCTGGGCTCACATTCAGATCCCCACTAGGATCATGGTGTTTACACTCCAGGTAGAACTTAGGACTCATAGTCAAGTACTCACACTCTTGCTTTCCTTTGGTTTATCAGGGCAGTTGGGATGAGGAGCAGAGACTGCTATTATAAGACCTGTCCCCTCCAAAGATGGGGAGGAGAGGTGATTCATGTTTGGTCACATTCCTCACTTAGACTGTGGATGATGGGGTGGTAGGAAAAAATTTCCTTCCACAAGAAGACTGGGCTCAACAAGAAGGTCTGATTGACTTTTTGGTACAGGCGTGACATGTACGCTTACAGTCCCTCACATGCCATTTAAAGGGTCATCTCCCCTTAAATAGTCTTGAACATCCCTCTGGTAGAGAGAGCCAGGTGTAGGGAAATAAGACTCATGGATTCCTAAGACATCTTGCCACCGCATTCATCCTTTTAATGGTAAGGGTGTGAAGACTGACCTGGAAGTGGAGAATAGACCTTGGACTCCAGTGACTCCTCCAAGGTCCATCCCAGAATGGTGAATCTCTGATTCTAAGGGGGGTGGAAGCCCCAGATTTTTGGTGAGAAGGTAGCTGGAGGAGGTAACTGTCTGTTCCTGGCCAGGGTTGCGTGGGGGCATGTAATATGTTTCACCATGTCTCCTGAAATGCCCGTTGAGCCCTTATCCTGTGTTCTGAGCATGCTTGGGGTTTTCCCACTCCCCAGTATCCTCTTCTCTCCAGAAGGGCATCTTGAGCAATGACCCTGGAGAGCCTAGGTTACAGCCAGCCCTGGGATTCCACCTGCCTTGGAGACACTCCTCTGGGCTTTACATCCCCTCCCACCATGAGTGTCTTGTCCCCCACAGGAGCCCATACAGTAGGGACTTGACCTTGCAGCCCCCACTCAGACCGAAATGACTGGGCTGTAACTGCTCCCTGTCCCTGAAAGGGACACATGCTCTCCAACCCCCTATAAGGGTGGGGGCTTGGAGGCAAGGCGCCCTGCTCTCTGCCCCCCCCATGGTGAGTTCAAGTGTAAATGAATGGGAAACATATGGAGCGGATTTTCTTTGAAATGCAGATGGTTCGGGGGGGACCATGTGTGCCTGGTTTGGGGGGGTCCCAGAGAGCAAGGCGGCAGAGAAGAGAGAGATGACCCCTCCTCCAGACTGACAATGGGTTGAGGAAGTGGGGGAGACCTCAGCTGTGTAAACTCCTGTGGCCCTGAGTGACCACGCCCACTAGGGTCCCGGCTTCTTGTGCGGAGGGGCTGGGGAGGCAAGAGGTCCCTGTGGGTGGAGAGCCCTGAGGTCATCACCCCCCTATACCTTGACAGAGAGCAAAGAGAGACCCTAGAGCATAGAGCCATGCTAGGTTGGGGGGCACTGGAGCCGGGAGTTCTGAGGACCAGGAGTGGAGGAGGAGGTGGAGCAGATGTAGGGTAAGAGTTACACTTGGGCTGTGGAGAATCAGCTCTCAGAAGTTGGGGCTGGGGCTGCAGAGGGAGGAACTGAAATTAGACTACGGGGGTGACTCCTGATCAGCACTAGGGCCGGCTGGCTTCCTCCCATTTAGGAATGGACTAAAGAGTCCCCCGCTCTACAGGAGCACAGGTTTCTCCAGACCCAGAGCTGTCTGTATGCCTCACCATACCCGACCAGCCTTTCCCCTCACAACACTCAGCAAGGTTGTGGAGTAGTGACCTGTAAGCTCTGTGGGACCCAGGGACAGGGTCGTCCCTGTATACCACTGGACCTCCTGACCTGGTGCAGACCTGGTACATGGTAGGAGGGCAGTGTGGAGGGAACAATACATCCTTTCATTTCCCATCTGGCTGAGTGCTCCCAGCACAGTGCCTGGCAGAGAGTAGGTGCTCAGTCAATGCTGAGGAATGAATCGTTGAGTAGGACAGATCACAGGAAGAGGGATCCCTCTGGGGCTCACGGGTTGAGGCCCAACGGCCCCTGTTGCACACGACTATTTGGCTCCAGAGAACCCTGAGTGGTTTGCAGGCTAGACTACAGGAAAGACTTCCCTGTTCTTAGTAAAGGCGTGCAGAGAGTTGGTGCCATCTTCCTTAGAAAGGTCTGGATTAGGGGAGTTGGGGCAGGGCAACAGCCCTGGTTCTATGGCAGAGGTTGGAGGTCACCTCTGTCCTCTCCCCAGCTTCAGAATTTTTTGGAAGGTGGGGAAGTCCTTTTCTCCCCATGTTGTCATGTGCCTGCCCCTTGCTCTCTCTAGGTCTAGGTTTCTTGGACTCTAGATGAGGGAATGGATTCCTGTCTCTGTGCTTCCAAGGGCTGGGTTTTGAGGATGCATAGCTGCTTCAGGCACCACACACTGTCTGTATTGGTTATTAATGTCTGTCTGAGAACACAGGGTTTGGATCCTAAAAATACCCTGTCCAGCCAGAGCCTGGGAGTTGCTGGTGTACAGCAGTGGCTGCATCTTGGTTGGATAGAGTTGGGGAGAAAGAGACAGAGAGGGAGACACACACACTCAGAACCAGGAAGACTGAAAGAGCGTGTGAGTGCAGGGAAACTGAGGCAGAATGGGTGAGAGATGCACAGGAGACGAAGAGGTAGAAAGAGCAACAGAGATTTATGGAGCCAAGATTTATAAAATGAGTGTGCCGGTTAGTAAGATCATGGCAACATGTGGGGTAATCTCTTGTCCTACACTGCCGATTTTAAGTTTCTTCTCAGAAAGTCTGGAGATGCATCTGATATCAGACATAAAAATAAAGTTGTCAGTAGTAACAATTTCAAATCCAACTTCAGGATGTTCCAAAATAAGTGTATGGCAAAGAAAACAAAATCCTCCCCAAGTGTCCTTTTCTGTGCCACTGCCCCCCCCAACCCCTACCTCTTTAGAGCCCTTCCTTGCCTTCCTTGCAGCCAGAGTCCCAGTGAGATTCTTGCAGATCCCCTCATACAGGCCCCCACGGCACTTCTGCCCCTGCCCCCCGGACTATGTGCTGCAGCCCCTTCCCCGGGGAAGGCAGCTGCACGGGTGGATCCGAAAAGGCAAGAGGAGCCCAGCCACTGAAGGCAGATGCCTTGCAACCTTGGCCCGTGAGCTGACCTTTCTGGGCCCCTCCATGAAATTCTGGGGTGGGGGGCTGGGCCCCAGCCCAGGCCCAGAGAGAACGCGGTATTGGCACCCATCCAGGCCCCTGACGTCAATGACTCTCCAAATAATGGAATCAATATTGGGGGGGGGCAAGCGTGAACCAGGCCCCAGCGATTAGAAACAGATCAGCACAAACCCGCAGCTGATTCTGATAGAGCTGCCTTGGAGAGCTAGGGTGGGAGGCCTAGAAGGAGGCAGACCTGGCGGGGGGGGTGGTGCTCAGGAATGGGAAGGGGACGTGGAGCCACCAAGTGTCCAAAGCTTGAGGGTACCCAAGTGGCAGAGACTCTGGGGCTGCCTGGGGTTGAAATGATGGGGTGGGGGGCCTCATGCTGGTCCCTTCCTCCTTTGAGGCTGTGTGGTTCCAAGGCTAGGTGAAGTTTGTGGGTGGAGACTTCTTTCAGTTAGTGAGTGGTAAAGGGTGGGCCGGGGTTGGGGAGGGTTCAGCTCCCTGCTTCACAGATCTGGGCCCCCAGGCCTTATTTTGGGGCACAGGTTATACCCAGGATGGGAGGGAGAATTCTGGGTGAGACCTAAGTGAGATGACCTATGCTTGGAGGCAGAGGGCATTAATCCAAGATAGAGAGATGAGTATTTTCCCTTCAGATTGGGAGTTGGGTTCCCCCATCAACCCATGTCCTCTCTGCCTCCTAAGAGATGCAGGTAAGGATGGAGGGGTCCATGGGGTCCATGGGGGGCTGGCCTGGCAGCAGCTGACAAAAAACAGGAAGAAGGGCTGGGGGAGTGACTGTAATTATGGGGCATTTATTATTAATCAGATGAAATTGCTGGAAGCAGCTGGTGTAATGTGCGTAGCGATACAGAGTCTGCATGTCCCCCCAGCACACATACACACACACGCACCCCCAGCGTAAGCCTTGCTTGCTTTCGCAATTTTTTTTTTCTTGTGACAGATGAATATGTGTCTCTGTGCATGTTGGTGTGTGTCTGTTGTTTCTTCATGTCAACCTGTCCCCTCCTCTGTCTTCCCTTCTGTCTCTCTCTTTTTTGGGCCTGTGTCTTAGTGTATCTGTGTCTGTCCCCACCAGCCAGCCTATCTTTAGCACCTTGTCTTAGTTTCTGTCCATCTCTCCCTTGTCGGTGGGCTCTCTGCATCCCTGGGCAAGATTGAGATGACATAGAGTCCCTCTCTCATGAGTGCATTTTAACACCTAATCACATCTTTGACAGACATCTGTTTTGGGGAAGGACAGCTGGACCCTGAGGATTTCTGGGGTCTTGTAGGTGGTGGTGGTGGAGTCTGTTGAGTGACTGGAGTCCTTAGAAGCAACTGTTGCTTTCAAGACATCCCTGAGTTCAAGGCCAGCTCTCCTACCAACTATGAATTGTATGACTTTGGGCAAACTGCTTTCTTGCATTCTGAGTCTCATTTTCCTCAGGTTGTTTTCATGATTCAGGACAAAAATGGTTGCTAACTGCTTCCACGGTATCTGGCTCTGTGCAAGCACTAGCTGCTGTTATTACTGGGAAAGGCATCAGGGTGAGAGATCTGCAGAGGAAAACTGGTATAGCAGAAAGGCTTTGGGGTTAGCCTGGGCTCAGATCTAGACTCGAGCTGACCAGCTCTGTGGTCTTGGGGAAGTTACTTAACCCCCCAGTATCTCAGTTTCCTCAACTGTCAAGTGGGAAGAATAATAGAATCCACCTTATGAAGAAGTCATGAGGATTAAATGAGATAATGAATATAAAGTACCCAGCCCAGTTCCGGGCACATAAGAAGTGCTGGGTAGATCATGGTGGTTGTGAGGAAAAGGAGGAGGACTGTATGCCCTGGGCGTTTATCCCCTGCCTGTGGCCCTGTGTCTCTGTGCCAGTACATGTATAAGGACGAATTGGTTGTGTAGAAGATTTTGGATTGTCTGGATTTTTATGAGTGTGTGTATCTTTGTGTGATGTCAGGCCGCTGGCTTGTGGCCTTCCTTTGTCCCTGTGTTTCAGAACCTCAAGTCAGCAAGGGGCGCTGGAGGGAGCCTGGGTTACTCTCAGCTTTTACTCTTCAGGCACTGACCTGCTGCCTGCCTCAGTTTCCCTCCTTCACAGTGGGGATTCGAGTGTGGAATGAGCTCTGAGTTGGACCGAGGCATGTGGCTCCTCTGTGACCTCTGATTTATGCTCTTTGCCCTTCCAGAATCCAGCCTTGTCGCTTCATCCCACCCCTTGGTTCTGGCAGTCCCAGGAAGAGTTTGGTCTGGAGAAGGAGGAGGACATTGATGCTCTTGGTATATCCGTGGTGAAGAGGTAGGAGCTGGGGGCCCAGGCAGGGCAGGTTCGTCTCAAGGTATGAGGCAGGTGTGGTGGGGCCGTAGGTCTGGGGGACATGAGTGAAGGGAAACTTGAGTTCTCTTCTTTCTGTTCCTCTCTCCTTCCTCCTCCTGCCCCCAGGATAGGCCCACAGAGGAGAAGAGATTTACCCAATGGTCACACAGGCAAGGCCAAAACCAGGTCAGGAAGCTGGGCTGTGCTCTGACGGGAGCTGAACCCTGGGTGTGGTAGGGTGTTTCTGTCCCAGCATCCTCAGGCCCCCTCTCTGCCTCTGAAGCATCTCTCTGGTTTGATTGTGGGGGGTGGGGGGGGGTGGGGGGGCTGGGCTTAAAGGAGTTGGGATGGGGGGTCTGAAAGTGCAGAGTCTTCTGGGGCCAGCTGTGGGGCAAGGCCTGACTCTCCCTGCCTCTCATTCAGGCCAGGCAAGGCCCCTGGATTGGCAGCCCAGGGTGGGGGCGTCTAAGGAATCAAGGCGCTGAAGCGGAACGGAAGGGCCTATTGTCCAAAACCCGCCAGAGGCCCACAAAGGCCGGCCTGGGCTTTTCATCTGAGCTCCCAAACAGACTGGCCATTTTCCCGGCCTGGAGGGGGGCTGACCCTTTAGAACTAGGACTGGGGTGTTGTTGAGTGTTGGGTGGGTACCCCAGGCTGACACTTGGCAAGAAAAGGGGCTTAAGATGCGGCTGGGGCCCTGGAGAGGAAGAAAGGAGGCCTCAAAAGGCTATGGAAAGTTAAGCTTCTACCTCACTAGTCCAGAGGACCCAAAGACATGGGATGGGGTATCTGATGGAAATGCAGATTAAGATGGGGCTAAGAAGTGGATTTGAACAATAACATAATATGTACGGAGGACACACCTGGGAGAAGTCTGAGGGCTTATTGGGAAAGTGGGCTACTGAGCTGTGAGGGCACCCTGTTTCCCCTCCCCATACTCCATAATCCTCCTCCAACTTTGGGAACACTTTAGGGAGCTGGGACAGGAGCTGGAGAGAAGGCTAGTGGTCAGACTAGAGAATGGGCTCCCTGCAGTAGAAGGGACTAAGGCCAGACAGCAGGAGGGACTTTCTGCCAGTGAACAGTAGCTCAGATGCCCTGACCCTGGCCCAGGAAATCCCTGAGGATTGGAGAGAGCAGGGGAGCTGCAGAACACTTCAGGGGCTCAGGCTAAGGCAGCTTCTGTGGGGGCTGAGGAGGAGGTGGCTATGAAGGGAGGACTTGGCAATTGTGTCCACCCCTCCCCCAGCAGCACCTCCACCACCACTTTAAAAACAGCTTTTTAATTTAACAAAGTGGATGAAAAACTGTTTTTGGAAATAAAAGATATCTTCTGTCTCCCAGGCTAGCACTCAACCCTTGCAGAGAGCCTCTCTCTGGGTCTCTCCCTGCTGCGGGTAGCTCCTTTTCTCTCTCTGTCTCGTTTGTTTGTTTGTTTGTTTCTACCCCTTGGCCCTCCAGCTTTCCTTTGGCCTCCAGTTACCCCCCTTCTCGATCTCAGCCTCTGGGGAGTCTCACCCTCAGTCTCTTATTTCTCTGTCTCTGCACCTTCTCAGTCTCTCCTCTTCTAGGGCCTGTCTCTCTCTCATTTTCATCTCTGTCTCCCAGCCTGTCTCAATCTCTGTCTCCCTCCCCCTCCATCTCTCCCCCCAACCCCTGCTCTAAATGGGTCTATTTAAAACGCCCGACGCTGCCAAGTCAGAAAAGCGTCTCCTGATAAAGCGCATTAGGCGGAGGGAGGGAGGAGGGAGGAGGGAGCAGCGGGCGGATGGATTGATCCAAGCCCGTAACCCCATTAATCAGGCAGCTTGGATCCCCCTCCCTCACCCAGCTTCAGCCCCTTCAGAGCTAAAAGGCCCTTAAATATTTATCACCCCTCCCCCACGGGGGCGAGGGGAGGGGTGTGTGGCCCTTGGTGTGAGATCCCCAGCTGCCTGGTGCCCCCCTTCCCCCGTGTGCACGTGCACATGTGTGCGTGTGCTTATGTGTGCATGCACGGGTGTGCACACCCAACAGGCCCAGGGCCAAGCCATGGCATACCCCCCACCATCTGGGCAGCCTGGTCCCCTGGGCAGCCCCTGGGGACCATAGGAATCTGGCCCTGCTCCTGCCCCTCCTGATGGATGGGGCATGAAGAGTGGGGAGACCTCAAGGTTATTTGGGGGTCCTTATGCCCGCTAAAGTGCAGAAAGTGACTATAGGACTGGGGAGCCTTTGCACTGTCATTCCTAGAGAGTGGGAAGGTGAATTGGGGTTCAGTGGCCAAATCCCCCCAAATTCTCAGTCCAGGAAGTGACTTGGGTAATAGAGTTGGGGACCCCATGCTCCTAAAGTGCATGAAGTTAACGTGGAAGGCTGGTTGAACTTCCCCCTTTATCTTCAGAGGGTAGGACTATGACCTGGGGTGAGTTGGGGACTTTCTCTTATATGGAGGAAACTGACCTGGACCTGGATGGGGAGGTTCTCCATCACCCCCAGAAAGTAGAAATTTGGCTCAGAGCTGAGACTGATACCCCAGGCAGCAGAGGTCAGTCCTGAGACATGGCCTGAGGGGACTTTAGCTGCTAGGGCAAGGGGGGTACGGGAGGCCTCCGGCCGCCCCTGGGTGTGAGAAGGGGCCCTGGCCCCACAGCCAGGAGGGTCTCTTCCTCCTCCCCTCCCCTCGAATCAAGTGCCACATCTCCTCCTGACTCAGACAATTAGATTCAAAGGATGACCTCACTGCATGCCGTCCCTCACTCGCTCCCTCTGCTCGCTCGCTCGTTCGCTCGCGGCGCGCTTCTTCCTCCCTCCTCCCGGCCCGCTCGCTGCCTCGCTCGCGGCTCGGCCCGCGTCGGTCCCGGCCGGGTCCGGCCCCTAACCCGCCCGCTTGTTGGGACTCGCAGGGCCTCCGCTCCTGCCGCCGGCCCAGTACAGACCCCGGGGACCCGATGCCCGCGGGCGGCCGGGCGGGCCCACGGAGCGCCGGAGGCACCGACGGGCGCCTGCGCGGGGACCCAGGTCAGTGGCCGCGCGGTCGCAGGGCCGGGGTTCTAGTCCCTCTCCGCCGCCGCGACGCCCCCGCCCGCGCTCGTCCGCCAGCCCGCCTCGGCGCTTCCCGCTCCTTTCTCGGCCCCCGCCCCCCGCGGCTGCTCGGCGCGCTCCCCCTGCCAAGCTGTCTCTCTTCGCTTCTCTTTCTCTCCCCCCAATCCCCCTTGCCTCTGCAGCCGGTGGGAGGGACTGGGACTTCCTGAGGTCCCAGGGATGGGGCCGGGGCCCACTGGCTGCAATTGGACCAGGCCTCTTGGAAGTAGGGGGGGCTCTGGCTCTGTCCAGCGGCCTGGGGGAGGGGACCACCGGCTGGGTGGGAGGGGGCTACTGAAAGAGAGGCCCAGGGTGTGGAGGTGACATCTAGACAGAGGGGATGAGCTCCTGATACCTTTCCTTTCTCACATCCTGTGGGCCTCTTGCCTGGTTTCATTTGATCCCCGCCGCCTGGCTTCATTTGTCCTCACCTCCTAGCTAACTTCAGCCGGCACTGACAGGTTCCATTTGGCCCCTACAGCCTACTTTCTTTTGGGCCCTGTCAGCTGATTTCCTTAGGCCCTGCTGCCTAGTCCCCCTCTCCGCCACCTCTACCCCACTTGGTTTCCTTAGACCCTGCAGCCTGGTTTCTTTTGTCCCAACTGCCTTGTTTCCGTAAGTCCCCATCACCTGGCTTTATGGGATTGCCCTGCCTGGTTTCCTCAGGCCCTGCTGTGGGCTGCTTGGCATGCTTGGCTGCCTGGATGGCTCCCATGGAGCCCTATCAGGCTTCCTTTAGGATGGGGGCATCGGGGTCCCAGCTACACCTGGAGCGGCAAGTGGTAAAGATGTCAACAACGTTGCCAATTATTCCGTTTGGGGCCTGGCCAGCACAGCCTGAATTTCATTCTGCCTGGACTGCAACACAGCTTCCAAGGGGCCCTGGGGTGGGAGGCTGGGCTGCAGGGTCCAAGGACACTTTAGGACTCTTGTCCTCAGTGGTTAGTTAGGGGAGCATTCCCACCCTCCAGTGTTCAACTTCCTGACTGCCGCCTGCTGCTTGGTGTTGGCCCCTATCTGTCTTTGGGCCTGACAAGCAAGTGATGACAGGGCTTTGGCATCCTGTGCCTCCTTCCCCTCCCCTCCCCCTCCTGCAGCCAGGCCTGACATTTGGGTGCCCTTTAGGCAGCTGTGGGCACAGAGAGGTTTCACAGAGGCCTGAGGTCACACAGCAGGTGGCTAGGCTGAGAGCTGCTGCTGTTCCTCATCCTGGAGAAGAGGGGTGAGGAAGGGAGGAGGTGGGGGCCTAGGGAGTGGGCTGGTTTCTGGGATTTTCTGGCTCCTCTTGCTGCTCCCAGTGCTGCTATTTCTCACACACAGGGGATCCCTCACCCCTTCTGTTTGGCCTGGCCTGGTTCTCCCCTCATTCCCTAATGTCTTTGAAAGCACTGTCAGGGGAGAAACGAGCTGCCTAGGGAATAGACTCCTATTTTCTTGCTTTTTAAAATTAGGGACCAGCAAAGTTTCCCCTTCTCTTTCCGGTCCTGCCTTAGGTCACCCTGGGCTTTATTCCCCTCCCCACAAGTGCAGCTTCAGCCACCTGAGGTCCCAGTATGATGTGACTATTCTGAGTGTGTGATAGTTGGATCAGTGTATTTCCCACTGCTGGGTGTGGGGGTGTGAGAGGCTGAGAGTGACTGGGGAGATTCTCAGTTTCTGGAGGTGTGTAATGCTGTTTGTGTGGAAGATCGACTGTTCCGAGTGTGTGATGGTATCCATATGTGAGACCACGACTGTTTTGAGTGAACGTGTGTGAGGGAGTCCGTGTGTGTGTGAGACTGTGACTGTAATGCGTGTGTGCATGCACACCAGTGTGTTCGAAGCTATGGCAGCGGATGTCCACGTGGGAGGGCCTGATGTGTGGCCATGATGGTTGACTCTGAATGCCAGTGTCAGTGTGAGGCTGCCTGGGTGTGTCTGTAAAGCTATGGCTGCGTGTGTGTGGGGGGCGGGGGGAGGGTGCGGTTTGGGAAGCTCTGCTGGATGGTAGTGAGAGCCCAAGTGTGTGCTATGTCTGGGGGTGAAGTGAGCACTGGGTGCTGTGTGACCCTGAATTGCTGGTGTGTGTGTGAGCGTGCACATGCACGTACTCTCGCCTGTGTTTACCCATCAGGAACAGATTGCTTTGGCTTCCCCACTGTGAGGAGGGGAGGGTTTGCTCTTGCCCAGCAGACCAGAAGGTTCCTCAGAAGTAGCATTCGCGGTACGCGTGTATGTCCAGGCAGCAGGGAGAACAGGACACTTCCATGAAGACAGTCGAGGCTTCTGTTCTCCCCACTCAACCCTGGCTTTGTCAGAAAGACCATCTTTGGCTATTTTTGTTACCGAACAATGCTTCATGTCTACTGCCCCCCTCCCCGTGTGTGCGTGTGTATGAGCTTGCTTTGGTGTCTGCGTATGTATTTGAGGGTGTGTCTGCACCTTAGCAGTGATGGGGCCAGGGGCAGGGCGTGGTGGGAGATGTGGAGGCAAACAGGTCTTTGCCCCAGCGTCCAAGCCTGGAAAGCCATTCTGTCCATCCTTCCACCTCCAGGGAGGGCCCTGCAGACTCTTTCCTGTCCCCTCCTCATCCCCTTGGAGCACTCTCTCCCTCAGCTAAGGGAAGTCTCATTTAACCCTATTGCTCTGCCCATCCTCCACCTTTCATGGGACTCTTCCAGCTGTCTAACCTCCTGCTGCAGCATTCTGTCCTTCCAAGAGGAGCAGCTTCCCTCCCTGCAGACTTAACCTGACTGGCATGTGGGCCTTTTCTTGGCGGAAGGGTCCTCCTTATTCTCCTGGCAGCGAGAAGGAACTCAGGTGGGGGATGGGAACTTGGCACTTGTATTTCAGATTCTGAGTTGCTGCCCAGAGCCTGTGTGCCCAGAGGGAGGAGATGAACTTATCTGTCCCTTTTGCTCCCTGTTTGAGAGGCTGGGGCTGAGCCAGATGCCTTTTGGGGGAGAAGACCCAGGCCCCCTGCACTTAGAGGGCTGCTTACTGTGTATGTGCAATGCAGCCCATGCCCAGGTCACCAGGCAGCATTCGGGTTCTGACTAGGGCTGCACATGTGGGCACCAGGCTGAAGGAAATCAGACCTCTGCCTCTCCAGGACACCGCTCCAGCTACCCGGCCAGGCCCGCTATGCGAGGGCCTCAGCTCCCCCTACAACATGCCTGCACACATGTGTAATAGGGCACACACATGCTGATCTCAGGGTCCCCGTGGTGCAGGAGGCTGGGGGTGGGGGGACTGAGCACTCAGAGTCCAGGCTGCTGCCAAAATCCATTGGAATCTTGTCCCCCCGCCCCGCAGGCCCGCAACTCCGGCTGTGGAGGTCACAGCAGCAGGTGCAGATACCCACCCCCCAACTCACTCACACTGGGCCGCCTCCTTTTCCACAACCTCGGCCAGCGGCTGGAGCTGGGGGACTGCTCCCCCTGCCTCCCTCCTGGCCCCCCTCCCACTGGTGCTCAGCTCATCCTGCCCCCTTCTAAGTGGGGAAAGGGGAACCTATGCTTGGGTAGGGTCCTTCCCCACTGAGCACTGGGGCTTTCAGTTCTCAGTGGCTCCGACGTGGGTGGGGATGTGGTAGCCCACGAGGAGATAAGCCTTGCTTCCTGAATCCAGGCATGGCATCTGGATCCTTTGCACCACTTGGGGGTGAGACCATTGAGAGCTGAGAGAAGAGGCAGGGCTGGATTCAGAGAGAAGTAACGAAGGGAGATAGAGAACCAGAGACAAGAGACTTGGAGAGAGACAGGAGGGAGAGACGCCACAGGGAGTGGGAGCCTGAGGCCAGCCGGCCCAGTCGAAGAGCTGGCCCCTGACCTGGGCCTGCCCCCTCCCTGGTGGGGGGCCTGCTGGGCCAGCTGCCAGGGGCCAGGCCTCCCTCCTTAGCTGGCCCCCCTCAGTCTCAGGACCGCTCAGGCCTCTGCCCCCGCCCCCACCGCCCACACTGTCCAGGCTGCCTAGGCCTGGTGGGATCTGGGGGCCTCCCAGCCTCGGCCCCTCCTCCCCCTTCTGGAGCTTCCTGCCACCCTGATTGTCTCTCCCAGGCTCCCCCTCAACCAGTGCTGTTCCTCTCTGCCCACTGTGTCCTTGTCCCTGTCTCTGCCTCTGCCCTGTCTCTCATTTTCTTTCTCCATCTCCAAGCTTATATGTCTCTTGTCCTTGCTCCAGCCTACTTCCTTTGCAGGTTTGAGGCCTCTGGAGTTCCCCAGGCCTTTGAAATGGTTAGTCCATGCTGTGTCCTGTGATCTTGCCTTGTTCCCAGGGATGGGCCCATTAGGACTGCTGAGGAGGAGGCGAAAGAGACACAGCCTTAGGACAGAGGTGCCTTTTCCCTCACACTGTGGGATTCTGGGGCCTGAGGTTGCCAAAGGAGGACTGGAAGCTATAGAGATGTCATTTTGGCCCTGCCCCAGGCCAGATGCCCTCCGTCAGGTGGAGTGTCTCTGACCCTACCCTGACCCCAGGGGTGACCAGTCTTGTGAACTTCTTTGAAGTTCAATTTCCCCATCTAGGAGATGTGATAGTAACTTTGCTTTGAGGTCATGCCCTGGGGTCTCCCTGCTCACTCATCTTCCAGGCCAGATTGAGCCTACCCTCAATACACCCATGCCAACCAGCACCATGAAGCTCTGAACACACTATTGCAGGTTAACACTCACAATTGTAGCTGAGATTCAGTCAATGTGCTTGCACCCCACCCCATCCCCTCCAAACCTGGTTGTCAGGCTCTGTACTGAAACTGCTTTCTGATTCTGCATGGGTAAGTAGGGGCTTTCCAAAGCTAACATCTCTCCTGCCTGATGTTCTGCCCTTAGCTGGGCTGGGGTAGGGGGATGGGAGCTGGGCCTAGCATTGCTGGGGCTCGGAAGAGGGGTCTTGGGCCCTGGATCCTAAGCCAGATTCAGAAACTGGGTAATTGGGGTCACTGTTCTAGAGCCTGTCTGTATGTCACTGTGTCAGTGTCACTACTGATGACTGTTAGCCTCCATGGGTGTATTATGATGGACCAGTGTTACTGAGTCTGATTGTGTCGGTGTCTCTATGCATTGATGTCGCGGTGGGTGTCACTCTGTGTGACTGTCAGTCTTGTTGCATCTTTGATCCTGAGGTGACTGTCACTGTGACTGTCAGTGTCAACAGGTGTCATCGTCCTGTTGCTGCTGTTTTATGTGACTGTCATTCACTGCATCATTGTCACCCTGATTTCTATCAACATCCCTGAATGTAACTGTCACTGTGTAACTGTTATTTTTACTGGGTATTGTTATCACTGGAAACCCTGGTGGTGCAGTGGTTAAGTGCTTCGGCTGCTAACCAAAAAGTTGGCAGTTAGAATCCACCAGGCGCTCCTTGGAAACTCTATGGGGCAATTCTACTATGTCCTATAGGGTTGCTGCGAGTTGGAATCGACTTGATGGCAGTGGGTTTGGTTTTTTGTTTTTGGTATTGTTACCACTGTGTGATAGTGTCTTTGTGTCACAGTGGGACAGTGGTAGTAAGATGGGTCCCCAGGATTTGTCCCTTGATGTGTCACTTGTGTGTGTATAAGGATGACACTGTGGGGCTCACTGTCAGGAGAGGTGTTGGACCCTTGTGCTGACAAGAGATTCAGGGACTGCTGGGCACTGGGCTCCTTTCTTGCTAGCAGGGTACCATCTGTTCCCTCTTCATTCTGGACTGGGGCCAGAGGCCAGGCTGGCTCCCTTGGGGGGCCTGCAGGGAGCTGGGCTGGTTTGTGCCCCAGAGCCGTGGGGCGTGGAGTTGGAAAATTCCTGGGAAAAATGTTCTTTGGCCTGGGATGGGTGACCTGAGGTGAGCTAGGGCAGGGCGGTGCATGGCCTGGATGCCTCTGGCCTTAGCCTCCCCACCTGGTGAATGGGTCCCAGCAGGGACTTTGAGGAAAAGGGGAAGTGAAACTAGCCTGAGGCTTCCTGGATCCTGAGAAGCAGGGGCAGGGATGGGGTGGGATCTTAGTCCACCCCTACCCCCTGGAGGCTGAGGTTCTGGATCTCTAGGGAGAAGCCCAGTAGCCCCTGGGAAGGCCCAGCACTCACACTGCCCTCACACTGGAGTGGCTAGGTGGGCTCAGAGAGATGCTCTAGGATGGGCACAGAGACCCTGGGGTCTGTCATTCTCTTTGGGTCTGTTCCTCTCTGTGTCCTTGAATCTCTACTCATTTCCTGTGCTCCCCGTTTCTCTCCCTGCGTCTTTTCTACTCTGTCCATTTCTCCCTATTTCTGTTTCTCTGTGGCCCTCTGGGTCCCTGCTTATGTCTCTCCCCTTCCCCCTGCCTCTCTGTTCCCCCTTCCCTGGGTCTCTTCCTTCTCTGAGCACCCCCACCCCTGCAGTGTCTGTTTGGTACCCCATCCCCCACCCTCTGCAGTGCTCACGGCAGCGCCTGTCTCCCATGGCTGCAGCCCCGTTGGCCCAGGGCCCGGCCCTTACAGTAACTCATCGGGCTGATGGAGGCGACTTTGATGAAGAAGCCACCCCTCCCCCTGCGGGGGCCTGAGTATGCGCCTGTTGTGCGCAGCGTGTGCCAGCATGCGTGCACACCCGTGCCTGGCCATCCCCTTACCCGTCCCACCTGGCCAGGACCAGGAAAGAGCTGGGAGGCCACCTTGACCTAACCTCAGTCCACTCTGCCTGCTTCTCTGGCTCTGCAGACCCTGGCTGTGCTCCCAAGTGATGGGCAGTGGGCCTGGCACTGAGGTGGGGTATCTTCCTGACTGTGAAGAGGAAGGGACAGACAGATGGCGGGGATGGTGGGGGAGGGGCTGAGGGTCACTGGCAGGGGTCAAGGTAGGGGACAAGATAGGCTCCAGCCTCTCTCTTTCTCCAGCACCAGTTCTGAATTTGGACAGCCCTGGGTTCATTTCCTGGCTCCCCTGCTTGCTGGCTATGTGGCTCTGGCCATTGTCTTAACCACCTAGGCCTGAGGACTAGCCGAAGATGAGGGAGAGGCTGAGATCAGGAGGAGCCAGGCCAAGGGGTAGCTAAGGCTCAGGAGTCACTGATGTGTAGGAGGAGTAGCTGAAACCAGAGGGGGCATAGAGAGAGGAGTTGTGCCAGGAGGGGCAGGTGGAGCACCTGCAGCTGTGGCTGGAGGGAAACTAGGTTCAGATGAGGGGACGTGCCTGGTGAGGGCCAGGTGTAGGCACAGGGCAGACAGGATCCCTCTCCCAGAAATGAGTCCTAGAAGTCAGATTCTCTCCATCTACTTAGGATCCAAAAAACCCCAACTGCTATAGGCTCTGAGACCTGCGTTTCTCTCCCCTCTGCTAAAGCTGTGTCTGCAGTGTCTCTAGCTGTTTCTCTGGCAGTGTCTGTGGATGTATCTGGCAGTGTGTCTCTGTCAGGTTCTCTGGCTGTGTGTCTGGCTGTTTCTCTCACTATGTCTGGCAGTTTCTCTGGCTGTGTCCCTGACAGTTTTTCTGGCAGTGTCTGACTGTCTGATGGTGTTTCTGGTAGTATGTCTGACTGTGTGCCTGACGGTGTCTCTGGCAGTGTTTTTAGTACAGATCCTGCCTAACTGAGCATCTGGCAGTGTCTCTGGCTATTTCTCTAGCTGTTTTTTGGGGTGTTTGCCTGTTTGTATCTATCAGTTTCTCTGGTATTTCTCTGCTTGTGTGTCTGACAGTTTCTCTGGCAATGTTTCTAAAAGTGTCTCTAGCTCTCTGGCTATGTCTCTGATGGTTTCTCTGGCTGTGCTTCTTGTTTTCTCTGGTGGTGTGTCTGGTTGTGTCTGGCTGAATCTTCCACAGTGTTTCTGACAGGCTCTTTGGTGGTGCTCGGCTGTCCTCTGGCCGTTTCTCTGGCTGTGTCTCTGGTTGTGTCTACCTGTTTTTCTGGCTTTGTCTGGTAGTGGTACTCCCAGTGTCTCCATTATATAGACAGATAGAGGACTGGTACTGTTTCTTTGGGGTTCTGTGTTGTTGTTTGGGGCAGTGTCTCTGTCTAGTGTCTTCTATGTGTCTGTATCTCTGACAGTGGCTCTGGTTGAGTGTCTGGCAGTCCCTCTTGGAATCTCTGCTTCTGTCTGGCTGACAGTTCACCTCTCTTCATACTGGGGTGGGAGTCAAAATTGGGGTCCATTCTGCAGGAAACAGTTACTTCCCTGCCCTCAGGTGTGAGTGTATGTGTGTGTATGTGTGGGGGGCTTGTTGAATTCATCCCAGGAAGCAGGACAACAGGTGGCGGGGGGGGGGCACCAGATCCAGCCTGGCTTCTGGGAACGTGGCCTGAGTGTGCCCTGTGTACCCACATGTGTGCATGTAGATACTGATGCATTTCGGCTGGCTGGGGCTTTAGGGCTCGTGGCAGTGGTGAAGGATGGGCTGGCGTCTCTGAAAGGACTTACATGTGCAAACCCCTCATTCTTCTCTTCATCATTGATGTACAGTAAAGCAGAAGCCACATCTGCCTTGGGTCACAAGGTCCTGCTGCCTTGGTACCCTGCTGCTCTGAGTTTCCCAGAGCCCAGTGGCAGGGCTTTACAGGGAGTAGGGCAGAGCCAAGGGGCTCCTGAGCATCCAGGTTTCAGGCAGTGGGCCTCCCATTCAAGGCAATTTAGAGAAGTACTGTCCTCCAATTAAGTTAAAATACTACCCTTCCAGTTTGTGATGTTTACAGCTAATTAGCCAACCTCACCAGCAAAGTTATTTTTGTTGTAGACAAATGGCCCTGGTATTACCAATGTTTTATAACTCATCCGTGGTTGACTACATCCTGCAGCCAGCAGCCTTATCGAACAGCAAACCACTGTAGGTTGCCTTCTACCATCTTAGCAAACCTTTGCCTACAGATGCCAATAATGTTGCTTTCTATTGCTTGAAAGAGGATCCCAAGCCCCATTAAGAAGGGCATTTGGGGTCAAGGTGCCCTGGCCCTGCAGCTGGGATTTCCCAGTCTTGCCTGAGAACAAGAGGGGGCTCCCCAGGCTGTTCCTGCCTGGGCTGATGCTGCCCCCTCCCCCGCCGGTTTCTCCCAACAGATGGCCGTTCCTGTCCCGTGGGCCTGCTGTGCTGTGCTTGCTGCTGCCGCTGCAGTTGTCTACACCCAGAGACACAGTCCACAGGGTAAGTGCTTGAGGGAGCTCCCTGCTGACCCCCTCACTGAGGGCATGAGCCCTTATTGGCACAGCTGCACACTGACACCACCCAGTAAGGACCTGGCATTACCACACATGAACACTGAGAGGGACGTGGAGTCATATGACACATGCAGGGTGACCCACTGATGTGGTCTTCCAGGCACAAACCCCCTATAGTCACACTTGGGTGGTCACATGCTGATGGTGTCTCTGGCTTGAAGGGACCTGTCCTTCTTCCCACCAGGGTGGGTGTAAGGTACAGGCAGATGGGAGGGGCAGCTAGGAGTAGGGTCCCTGTAGGGCATCTGTGTGGAATGGTACCTTCTGGAGGTTTGTGGGAGTAGAAGCACTGAGAGGAGATAGTGGACAAGACTTTGGTCCCCTTCTATCCTCAGCCTCATCCTGGAGGAAAGATAGAGGACTGAGAACAAGGTGGGGGGACAACAGACTGGGTGACCAGTGGGAAAGGGCTGGTGCACTGAGGAAGGGGACAGGTTAGTGGGCTGGTGTGGCTGGAGGAGGGAGAAACTGTTCAGGGTTGGGCCACTGGCAGCCTTCCTGCCCCCACAATTTGTCCAGTGAGGGCTGAGTTCCCCCCACCACAGCCCACAGAGCAAGTAGCTGCACCCCTGCGGAGGAGCCAGGCACCGTCTTAACTTGACCCCCAGCCCTCCCACTGCATTTGAGGCAGCACCTTAAATAGCCATATCAGCATGAGGTCTGAACTTGAAATTCTCCTCGAACAAGGCTCCAAGTGTGGGGAACTTCCCCCTTGGATGGGTCTGCCCCACCACCTTTGCAGATCACGAGGGCAGGGAGGATGGGGGCATCTCTGGAGCCCAGGCACAGAGCAGACCTTGCTGGCTGAGCTCTGCCACCCTCAAGGCTGTGGGTTCAAGGAGTGTAGTGGGTCAAGGCTCCCATGGCCTCCTTGTGAGACTGACACTGAGACTTAGAGCAAGCCTGGCCAGCCCTAGAGCAAGCCTGGCCAGCCCCAGGACCACTTCCCAAAGAACAGTGGCCAAAGGGACTACCAGGCCAGCCCATCCTCCCCTGCCTGCAGTTGGTCTGCCCTGGGCTCCTGTGCTGACCACACCTGCCAAGGACCTACCAGTGGTCTCTACCATTGGCCTGGCCTCTGCCCTGAGCAAAGGGGAATGCTTGGGTGCGAAGGCCGGGCCGCATGTGACCAAGGCCCTCCATCCCTGAGAGTGTGAGACTCTGCCCTTGTATGCATTAGGCTGTGTTCCTGTGTGAATGAGACCGTATCCCTGTTTGAGTGTCTCTGTGTGGTTGTGTCCTTGTGGGCAGTGTCCCATATGTGACATTGTATGTCTTTTGTGGGGCTGTGTCTTTGTGTTTGAGACTGTGCCCCATGTGTGATAGTGTCTCTCTGTTTCTGTCCCTTTGTGTGCTTATTAAACTATCTCCCCATGTGTGAGACTGTTCCTACATTTGCCGCTTGTGCGTGCCTGTGATCTCATGTCAGGTGTTACCATCCCTGAAGTAGACAGCTTCCATGTGTGACCGTGATCCCATGTGTGACTGTGACCTTGTGGATGACTGTCCTGTGTATGCTTGTTCTTTGTGGGTGACCTTCCTGTGTGTGGCAGTGTGAGGTTGCTTAGTGAGGATGCTCGGGTTAGAGGACTGTTTCCGGCATGTGGTCCCCATGTGAGGCTGCGTGTGCAGGTGTGAGGGAGCTGTCGGCTCTGTCCCTCTGTTCTCTGTGTCCATGACCTCATCCTGTCTCTGTCTCTCATCCTGGCTTCTAACAACCTTTTCACAGCTGATTCCTTTGGAGCATTTGTCACCGCGTCAGGGCCAAGAGCCCCATCCTCCCCCTGCTGCTTGATTTAATTTCTGAAATGTACAGCACATCAGTAGAGGCACCTATGGGGTGGGAGGAGAGCTGTCCAGAGACAAAGGATTCAATCATTGCCATCTTTGGAGCTGTTGCATGACTGTGTGTATTGCCATTGTTGTGTTATTGTAGCCGTTGTGACACTCTGTGATTGTCATGGCACATTGCCCCCTCCGCCTCCGCATTGTAGCCTGTAGCTGTCTTCTGTCATGTGTTGTCACGTTTTCATTCCCACCCTGCCCTAACATTGTCGGACTGTCATTGTTGTCAGGTTGTTTCCACTTCCTTTGTGAGATGAGTAAGGTGTGGCGTGGAAGAGCTGTCCACGGCCATTGTATTTGCTGTGTTGTTTGGTCATCGTTTCCTCCTCTTGTGGCCAGACCTGCCCCCCCAGCATTAAAGGGCCCATCCTGGGTCGGTGTTAGTTCTGAGCTGTTGTTGGTCAGTGTTGATGTGTTGCCCCTGGGACCATGATGGCCACTCCCCCTCCCCAACGGTCAGTTTTCAGCCTCCTCCTCAGGCAGCTGGATGCAAAGTCTCTGCTGGGGTTGGGGGGAGGGGGTGATGCAGGGAGAGGGGCTTGGCATGTTTCCTGGAAGCTCCAGGTTTTTGGAAGGGAGGCTAGAGGGGGGCTCAGTGGCTGGAGCTGGTGCAGGGGGGCTCTATGGCCTGAGTCTCGGACACTAGGCCTCTGGTCAGGGGAGGCCCCCATTCAGTCTCTGGTCCAGCCTCACAGCTGTGGCCTCCAAGGCCCCCAGCCACCGCCCTTCCGCCCGTTCATTCTCTGCTCGGCTGGTCTCAGGCCCCACAGACGAGTGGTCAGGGCTGGCTGGGTTTCCTGCTTCCCTCTCCTCTGAAGGGGACAGAGAGGCTCAGAGATGGGCAGGACACAGACAGGCAGTCAGGGAGAGAGACCCAGAGACCCAGAGAGACCCCAGCATGGGGAAGGCCACAGAAGCAACAAACAGGGACAGATGTTCCATCAGAGAGAAAAGAAGTACTGGGGAGGGGGCTGTGATGGGGGAGGGGTGGCTGGCTGGTGGAAGGGGATTCCCCACCCCCTGCAGTCCTGGTGGTGTTAACAAGTCTAATTAAGAGGCCATTGGCCCAACTTAATTGGCTCGTTAACAGGAATCGCCTCTGAAAACCCCCCAACTCAGTGGGGTGGCTCTCTGGAGGGGAGATGTGAGCGAGTGTTAACGAGGGATCCCGCAGACCCCCCCCTTCCTCCTCCTCCCCCTCTCCCACCCTCCCGCTGCAGATCTGGCTCTGGCCTCTGGCCATGACCAGGGAAGAAGCATCTGTCCTTCCAGGCTTGGGGAGCAGGATGAGGGGAGTGGAGAGGGGTCCCAGGATTCATATCTCCCTGGCTCTTCCTCCTTGCTGCTCGCTTGCTCAGCTTGCTCGCTAGGCTGTAGATCTGCATCTCTGACTTCCTCGTCCCACTTGCCTCCCCCACCTAGTGCTGGCTCTCGACAGGTGCTCCCTCCCACCCTTCCATCTCTAGTCTCCTGGGCTCAGTCCATCACGCCTGGGTTGCTGAGGCCAGGGCTGGGGGTTGCTTTTGGCTCTGACAGGCCCCTCCTGGGGGCAGGAGAGGAATGGTCAGCATGCTCACTCAGTCCCAGCACCCCCACCCGCCCCATGCAGTTCCTGCCTTCCCAAGGTTGACAGCTGCCAGGAGTTCCCTAGGGCTCTTGTCCTGGACCTAACCATTCTCTCTTGCTGCTGCTTCTGCTGTCCCAGCCCGGGATGGTAGTAGGGGGAGAGGGTTCTCAGGGGCCAGAGTGGAGGAGAAGGAGAGATGGGGAGAGAGAGACAGGACAGAAAGAGACAAAGGTGAAGGAGAGAAAGAAGAGGGGGGAGACAGAGACAGGAGTCCAGTAGTAGGGCCCCTCAGCTCCAGCTTGACTGGGTGGCAGATGTCAGTGGCAAGAGATTAGGGTCACGGGGGTCAGGAAAACTTTTTAAAGGACCCAAGGACTGGAGGTGAAATAGTTTTTCACTGAGAACTGATCCCTCCTGGCACTCTACACAGACACACACAAAAGTTGCCCATTTACACACACACACTTGGAGACTTTCATGTACCTGCACACTTGCACCGTCACAGAGTTTTCACACTCACCAGTCTCTGGAGCCTGGCCGTGTACCTTACGCACAGTCGCAGGCTTTCATCCATGCAGGCTCACCTGGGGGAGCTGGGCAGGGCTGTGACCTGTGACTTCTGCCCTGTGTCCCCTGCCCCCCCTCCCACAGAGGCACCCCACGTTCAGTATGAGCGCTTGGGCTCAGACGTGACACTGCCGTGTGGAACAGCAAACTGGGATGTAGCTGTGACGTGGAGGGTGAATGGGACAGACCTGGCCCCTGAGCTGCTCAACGGCTCCCAGCTTGTGCTCCATGGCCTGGAACTGGGCCACAGCGGCCTCTATGACTGCTTCCACCGTGACTCCTGGCACCTGCGTCACCAAGTACTGCTACATGTGGGCTGTGAGTGTTGCCCTTGACCCCTCATCTGACCTCCTGCTTTGCTCAAGAGGATTGTCAGTGAGGCCCAGACCCCTGGCCCAGATCAGATCCCCTTCCTGTGGGCAGGGATGGGGATGGGGAGGTGGCTGCCACCCCCTGACTCTTTTCCTATGACTTTAGCTTGCTGTTCTGACCTCTGAGCCCAGTTTTTCCCACTGAGCCAGACCCATGGGCATTTTATCCATTTATCCCACCCTCCTGGAGGTCTTTGAGATCCTGTTCCCTATGACAAGATGGGGAGAAGAAGGCTGGCAAGGCATGGTCCATCTGGGGCTAAGTGGGATCACAGCTCTGAGCTGGTGCAGCCTGTGTCTGGTTTCACAGGGCCTGGCCATAATGGCTTTAGGGAGAGAAATGGGGCATGGGCTATGCAGGTGTAGGTATGAGTACTTTAGGAGGCCCCTAGGAAGGAGGAAGGCTTCCAGGAGTAGGAGGCACATGGAGACTTGTAGGATTTGGAAGATACATTGGAAATGTCATTTCTGGCAGAGAGCCGAATGTGACTATAGACCTCAGAGGCTGGGAGGGCATGGAAAGGCCACTTGGCACAAATGAGGGGAAGGAGACTAGGGAGAGGGCAGAGATGGCTTATGATCCTGGAAGCTGGGGAGTGCCAGGGAGGGTCAGGGTCATGTTCTTAGAAGATCCCTCTCACTGCAGTGAAGGGAGGCAGTTAGAGGGGACAAAGCCAGGGCAGGAAGAACAGGAAGGAGGCTGTTTCTGGGATCCAGGAGAGATGTGAGGACCTGGGACCAGGCCACAGAATTAGGGAAGTTGAGAGGGGGTGGTTGGATCTCCAGAGGTTAGTGATGGATTGGCGGTGGGAAGACAGGAGAGCAGAGAGTAGGAGGAGTCAAGACAGCTGTCAGGACCAGCCACTGTGACAGGGACAAAGCAGAAGGGTCAGTGTAGAGGATAAGATAGTGTGTTCTGCTTGGACAATGTCTTGGTTTGGGTTTCTCTGGAAGCAGATTCTGAGATGAGAATTTGTGTGCAAGTAGTTTATTTGGCAGGTGATGGAAACACCGTAAGGGAGTGAGAAAGTGGCACAGAAAAAGGAAGTTAAGATAGCCAATAAAGAGTGAGTCATCAAAGCCATTACCTCTGGGCAACGAGCTTAACCCATCGAAGGAATTCTGGGAGCTAATGAGGGGTGAGGAGCTGGGGTGTTTACATACTGACTCCTGACTGTATGGTTGAGGGATTCTCCTGGGGTGGGGTTGGGGTGCTTTAATTCCCCAGTAGTTTTGGCCTCATGCCCCAGCTGGCAGAGTGGGTTTTGGTGGCCAAAGAGAGCTCTTAGACAAATAGCTGCAGAAGCTGGCAGTGGGAAGTGGTGGGGTAAGGGATCTGCACACCATCAAGATCTGCCACAGACATGTTGGGTTGGGATCCTTGAGGAACAACCAGGAGTTGATGGATCTGAGGCCTGGGGCTCAGGGGAGAGGCCTGTGCTGGAGATGGGGATTTGAGGGGTTGCCAGCATCAAGGGGATGGGCAAGGGTGAGATGGCCAAGGGAGAGATTGTGGGTGAGGAGAGAAGAAGACCCAGAATTGAGCTCTGAAGACCATCAGTGTGTAAGGGGTGGATGGAGAGAAACAAGCCACTAATAGCAGTAAGAAGGAGCAAGAAGGAAGGCTGAGGGAAGACCAGGTGAGTGTGATTTGGAAGAAGGGTTTGGAGAAGTATGCGTGAGTGCTGCTATGGGCCAGGCAAGGGGGGAGCCCTGCAGCCATGCACTCCAACATCTGGGCAAACACCCCGTTTCAGCCAGAGGCATCTGCAAACAGAGTAGATACTCTGAAAACAGCATCATGTTTCTTCCATTTCTTTTCTCCTTGAACCAAAGACTTAAGCTCCTCTGGCCTCCTCCCATTCGGATGTAATACATCCTACTGCCTGGAGATGGTTTCTTTGCTCCTTGGAAGCTACCCAGAAGATGCTGAGGGACTTTGGTGCAGGCCCTTGCCCCCATTGTTGGGAGACTGATGTGGAGAACCATGTGAAATGTTAGATTAAAGGGTTGCTCAGGGTCCTTCACAAAAACACTGACCCACCAGTGGGGCTGGGGAAGAGGTAAAAATATGTTTTAGGGAGAATGTACCCTCTCCCACAGAAAAGCCTTTTATGTATTCAAACTGGAGAGAAAACAAAAAACCAAACCCATTGCCATCGGGTTGATTCTCTGCCCCATAGTGTTTCCAAGGCTGCAATCTTACAGAAGCAGACTGCCGCATCTCTCTCTTGCGGAGTGACTGGTGGATTCGAACTGCTGACCTTTTGATTAGCAGCCAAGTGCCAACAGGGCTTCTTAAAAACAAAACAAAAAACTGTAGAGATGGCATTCATAATTGAACCTCTTAGTTGCAAGCCAAGGGTGGCATGACCCCTGTTGGCCAGCTTGAGAAATGCCGGACCAGCCTAACGGTGTCCTTCCTGACCCACCCACCCCAGAGTCCATCAGAACTGGAGTACTCAGTTTAGCTTTGGGCCTTGGCATGGGGAAAAAGCCCATTTACTGGGTGCCATGGAAGAAGAATGAGGCCATCTTGGCACCAATCACCTCCACACTCCATCTTCTCAGTTTAGGTCCCAAGAGTCTTTAGGATGGACAAGGCTGGCAGCAGATGGATGGGCCTTGATGACCCTGGGCCCCCTTTTCTGATGAATTGACTTGATCTTTGGGAGGTCACTGCGGGGAGGGAATGGGTCTTGAAGGAATGTCTGTACTCACAGGACATGCCCACAGTTGCCCTGTTGTGACCAGAGCCCAGACCTTTTCTACATAGCGCTCACCACCCCCCAGGCCCCGCCTGTCAGAGGAGGGCTGGCCAGGACTTGGCTGTAGCATTAGTATCAGGTACTTATCTCTCATTGCCTTATTTCCTCGAAAAGACCTGGCCAGAGGAACAGGGGTGTTAATCATGATTGTCTCAGTCACTTTATATTAGTAACAAGAGACTGGGTATGGCAACACTCAATATTGAATTATTCTTCTCATCAGCTCTCAGAACAGGACAGAGTTAGCCCTGATTTGTTGATCATTCAAACTAAAAAATGTTTAATATTATCTTAAACATATAAGACTTTCCTGCCTTTATTTCTGAGAGAAATCAATGTCAATATTCTGTTAAAAGTCTTCTTAACCAGGCTGGTCCCTTAACTGCTTTCTCCTGCCCTGCCCTCCTGCCTTCAGACGAATACTCACAAACAGAGCTCAAGGAATCTCTTACCCAGGATTAGGAAAGGACCCTCCAGGTTAGGAAACAGGATCTCAGAGTTCCTTTTAGTAGCATCCTTTTGTTCACTTGTTGTTGTTGTTAGTTGCCATTGAGTCAGCTTCGACCCATAACAACCCTATGTACAACAGAACGAAACACCATCTGGTCCTGTGCCATCCTCACAATCGTTGCTGTGCTTGAGCTCATTGTTGCTGTGTCAGTCTGTCTCATTGAGGGTCTTCCTCTCTTTTGCTGACCCTCTACCAAGCATGATGTCCTCCAGGGACTGGTCCTGATTTTAAGTTAAGCAGGTTAGAGATTGAAGTGATTTTTTAAATG
Source organism: Elephas maximus indicus (assembly GCF_024166365.1). NCBI lineage: Eukaryota > Metazoa > Chordata > Mammalia > Proboscidea > Elephantidae > Elephas > Elephas maximus. Next base: position 43,391,502 of record NC_064827.1, on the reverse strand, counting down.
GACAATTCCTTGTCCAGTTTTTAGAAATCTTTATTTGATGGTCAGGAAGTGAAACTCCAGACCCCCTGGTTCAGCACTACTTTCCCTGAGCCCTGATTCGCTAAGTAAAGAGTGGGTAAGAGGGCTGTGGTTGAAGAAGAAGGTGCCTGGGGAGAAAAGATGGGTGGGAGGCAGGAGGGGGGCATTTGGGAGTCTGGAAGTTAGGGTGTCTCGAGGGATGCCATGAGATAAAGTTGGGACAGGCCATGAGCCTTCAGTGCCAGGCAGGAGGGTGGGGCCTGGGCAGGGCTGGAGCTGGGTCATCCGACCCCACCCAGCCTGATCTGGCCTGGCCAGGGCTGTGGGCAGTCTGCCCCTCCTCCTCACTGGGCCGGCGGGTAGGCTTCGTGCGTGCCGGGGGCTCCAGCCCAGGCGGGCTGGCGAGATGAGAGGAAAAACATGCGGTTTGGTGGGCTGGACATGGAAAAACAAGCCAATTAGGAGGAAAACAAACAAACCCAGGGCCAGTGGGGGCACACGCACGCATGCACATGCACACACAGCCCCGCATGGGACCCAGGGACACCCTGCCCGAAGCTGACACAGTCACTTGGACGTCTCAGGAGCCCCCCCCCCCCCACCAAGGGGCAACTCAGGATGCCTGGGCAGCCAGGAGTGCGCCTGTACACCCAGCGTGTGATACGAATGCGTACGAGCTTTTGATCACTCTCTCCCTCAGCATGCTCTCACGTGTTCAGCTCACACGTGTGAACACGCTTGGAATTCTGGGCATCTTCCCACACCCACAGTTTGAAAAACTACTCAAGCTTCTATGCAGTGTCTCATGTGTGTAGTCTTGCTGTCACCATGTGTTTGACACACAATGTCACACTTATTCTCACAGAACACCTCACCATACAGGCTCACATACAATCTCGAAATCAAACAGCTGCACACTGAGTTACATGTAGAAGCAGTTATTCGGTCACAGACAGCCTCAAATAGTACGACGACATGATTGCCTAGAGTCTTAGTCACACATGTGAAGCCCACAACCAGTTAGTTGCTCACAGTCAGCCTCTCAGAGTTCCAAGTACATCTTCACAATCGTCTTAGAAGCATCTTAAAAATACTCTCACAACAGGACTGTCCTGTAATCTCACACTTGCTCTCTCATAACACCCCCACCTCCGCCCACCCAGTCCCTCAGCTGGGCTCCAGCTGCAACAAGTCACTCCTTTTCTTCCTTTTCTTTGTTTTTCTTTCCTCCTTTTCCCTCTGAGAAACCTGGTCCCTGTCAGGAAACCCAAGCTCTTCCCTGCTCAGGGCCCAGGGCCAGGCAGGAGTAGCCAGATGACAGACAAAGCTCCCGCCTGGCCCCCCAGACCCCCTTGCACTGCCCAGTCAGAGAGGGGAACTGGTTTCAGGGGGTGGTTGGAAGGGGATGCAAGTCTGAGGGGAGAGGGCAGTCTGAGGAAGAAGGAGACTGGTCAGTGGGGAGGCTGGCTGGGGGAGGGGGCCCATGAGTCTAGTGCCATGGCCCGCTCTGCCCTCCAAAGAGTCTGAGGTGGCAGGGCGCTGACTCTGCAGGCTTCAATCCCTTACCCGCCCCCCCCCCCCCGCGCCCTTCTCCTTTGAAGCTGGGGGTTGGGGGGGTAGCGGGCAGGAGCGGGGAGTGGAGGCTTTTCGGCCGACCTCGGAATGTCCTTTCCTCCTGGGGTGGCTGCCAACTCTGGCCTGGCCCACAGGCCCCCACAAGGCACTTCCTGTGTCCTTGGCCGCCCCCCACCCCACCCCCATGCCTCTGCAGTCCTGGGCAGATAGGGAAGGGACACGAGAGGCATACAGTATGAACATGGAAGAGAAACAAGATGAACCTGGGGCCAGGAAGGCTTCCCAGGAGACGAAGACAGCAGTGGGCAGAGCAGAGGTTGCCCCTGCAGGAGCCTAGCTGGGCTCTGGCTCTCCCCTGCAGGTCCGGGGGTGGTGCTGCCTTGGCCCACAGCATTACCCATTTCACCTGTTATACCTCAAGCTTTCCTGATGCCCACCTGCCCCCTCCTCCCTTCTGCTGCAAAGCCAGATCTGGGCCTGGGGGTTCTGCCCCAGACCCCTCCCTCCAGAGCTTCACACACAGTGGCCATGTACATGCAGTCACACATTCACACAATCGTGTGCACAGTGGATGAAAGCCCACAGCTCCCCACATGTCACCATGGCCACCCTACAAGCATAGACACGCACTCCCCTTCACCGTGCCTGGATTATTGAGCTGCCCCCTCCCATTTCCTGTCCACCTGTCAGGCAGGGGGTGGGGGCACACAGGAGGGAGGTGTCAGTGTCCCTGGAGCCCTAGACGGACATTCCTTGCCTGGGTCAGATCACAGAAGCAGCCTCCTTCCAGGAACCTGAGCCGCCTGTCCTCACGCCTTGCCCAGTGCCTGAGGGTGGGACAGCTGGGCTAAGTGCTCACAGCAGCAAAATGAGTGAGGCTGGAGAGCAGAAAGGACTTCCCAAGTGTGTCGTGGGGTTTAGTCCCCGCCCGGGCTTGCTGTGTGAACCCAGGCACGTTGTCATCCCTCTCTGGGCCTCTCTGTATTCCAGAGAGAAGGCAGCCCCTAACCATGCAACGGGCTTCTTAAAGGCTCTGTGATGAGAAGCTGGGGGCTGGGGGTGGGGTGAGATGCACACCAAGGGACAACAGGTTCCTCTCAACAGGCACATGTATAGACATACACAGTAATACATGAGCACGCACTCTGAGAGCCACATCTGGATTCATATACACCCGCATAGAGACTCCTACATATGGACCCACATCCAGTCACGGGTGGGTCACTCGTTCATGTAATACATAGACATGCATCTACATATGTATCCATGCACTCAGATGTGTACATAGATATGCACGTGAACAGCCGCCCAGTGCTCTGTTCCTCTGTAGCTGCCAGGCCTCTCCTTCTGTCTCAATCTCTGCTGAGGGCTTCCTGCAACCATCACCATGGGAAGCCTGGGGTGTCTTCTTCAGGAAGTACAGCCTCATCACCCCAGCAACCAGAGGACCCAGTCAAGGCTCTCCTTGGCCTCTGTTGCATCTGCCTGCTAAGGCCTGTCCTCCTCTGGGAATGGACACAGTGTGGCAGGAGATGTGGGGCTGGGGCTGATCCCCCCAGACAGCACCTCCATCCTGTGATTGATGAGCTGAGGCCTGCAGCCCCCTGCTCCCCGAAGGTCCCGCCTCCATTGAGCAGGTGGGGGGTGCTCCCTCTCTGCACAGCCCTTGTTTTTCTTTAATTAAACATCTGGCTCTCTGTGGCCTGGGAAGCCTCAGACCCTTGCTGACAGCACCCCCCACCTCTGGCGTTGCTAATGGGTTAGGGGGTGGGGAAAGCTGGGGCTCTGGGGCCCACCTGTCCCCACACTAATGCAGGGGACTGGGGGCTCCAGGAGTGCCCTGACCATGTTGTCCTCGCCCCCAGTGCCACCGCGGGAGCCTGTACTCAGCTGCCGCTCCAACACTTACCCCAAGGGCTTCTACTGCAGCTGGCATCTGCCCACCCCCACTTACATCCCCAACACCTTCAATGTGACCGTGCTGTGAGTAGCTGCGCCTGTGACCCACTCCCAACCCTGACCTCTGACCTCACACCTGACCCCCCCCATGCCCTCAGACCAATCCAGCCATGGGCTTGACCTCCCCCCAACCTCTGCCCCACCTGACCCTTAATGTTGGTAATGGTGCCTGGGCCCTGCCCCTCCCCAGGCATGGCTCCAAAATTATGGTCTGTGAGAAGGACCCGGCCCTCAAGAACCGCTGCCATATCCGCTACATGCACCTGTTCTCCACCGTCAAGTACAAAGTCTCAATAAGTGTCAGCAACGCCCTGGGCCACAACGCCACAGCCATCACCTTCGACGAGTTCACCATTGGTGCGTGGTTGTTGGGGGGGATCCCTTCTTAATACTCAAGTGGGAGTGTGTAAGTGGATGTGTGCCACAGGTGTACACTGACATTGGTGAGGATGCTCACATGTGTGCACCCTGACATCTGTGTGAGGCATGTGTGTACCTGTGAACATAAGAGTGAATATCCTTTACCTGTGGGGGCCAAGAGGCATCTCCAGCAGCTCTTCCTATTGTCCCTTTAGCTCCCAGACCATGCAGTAGGGGGAGGGGGGCAGGCTGGGCCAGAACCTTGAGCAGCTGCAGCCTCCACACTCCCCCCCCCCCAACGCTAATGGCTTCCTTACGGCCTGTGATGAATGAGGTGTCAGAACAGGAGACAGGACTGGGACAGATACTCCCCTTCCCCCGCCCCATCCCAGCCAGACCCGCTGCCTGCCCCTGCCCTATTCCAGGCAGACCTGCCTCCTCCTATCCCATCTTAGCCAGACCCAGACTCCCTGCCAGCTCCTGTCCCATCCCAGGCATACCTCCTGCTTGCCCCTGCCCCATCTCAGTTAGACCCCCTGCCTGCCCCTATCCCACCCCAGCCAGGCCCTCTGCCTGTTCTTGCCCCATTCCAAGCAGACCTTCTGCCTCCTCCTGTCCCATCCCAGCCACATCCCCTGCCTACCCGTCTTCCTCTTCCACTCTGATTGCTAGATACCCAGCCAGACTCTTTTCTGCATGAGCTAAGCCTTTAGATGCACCCATCATACCCCCAACTACCTCCAACCCAGATCTGTAACACCTGTGGACTGTCCTATAACTTTGACTCACAGAGCAGCTTCAAACCCAGATCCATCCAAGGGAGGCAGTATCCCAGTTTGGAACTGGAAAAGTTGAGGTGACAAACCAGATTTGGGGGAGTGTGTGATGCTGGTGCAGGAGGGGGTGATCCAGGTGATGATGGAGGTGATGATGGCAATGCTGAAGGTATTGTATAGGTTTAGTTACTGGGAGCTGGTCATCATGAGGATGAGGTTGGGATGATGGGATGAAGGTTGGGGTGTCAAGAACTGATGACAATGACTATAGTGATAGTCATTGGTGATGACAGGGATGTCAGAGATGGAAGTAATGGTTTTTAGTGGTGGCTGCCAGGATTGACAGAGAAGATGGCAACCATGGTGATGAGAATGGCTGGTGATATGAGGTCAACATGATGGCTGGAGCTGACAAAGTGGGGTTGTTTTCAGAGATTGCTGTGGTAATGAAGCTATGTTTCCTGAACAGTGAAGCCAGACCCTCCAGAAAATGTGGTAGCCCGGCCGGTGCCCAGCAACCCTCGCCGGCTGGAGGTGACATGGCAGACCCCTTCAACTTGGCCTGACCCTGAGTCCTTTCCTCTCAAGTTCTTTCTGCGCTACCGACCCCTCATCCTGGACCAGTGGCAGCATGTGAGTGCCTTGCCCTGCCCTGCCCACATCCTGGGTGCCTGAATCAGAGCCACATGGCCTGGGAGGCACCCATATCCTGGTGGTGGCAGCTCCAGTGTGGGCCTGAGGGCAGTCAGAGAGCCTTTCTGGGATGGAAGGACAGAGGTGGGCCTGGGAGATGGATGGATCCAAGGGAGGTATCCTATTTAAGGCCCTTAGGGGTTCCCAGTGACCCCACTAGTGCAGTGGGAGCATGACTGTCTTTGTGGTTCCCCAGGGTAGTAGAGAGATGCTGGAGGAGAGATGGCAAGGTGAGCGGTGTTTCCCTTTCCTTACGTCTGGCTCTGGGCTGTGATCATCTGTCTTCCTCTTTATACTCTGGCCCAGACCCCGGGCCTATGCTGGACCTAAAGGGCAGGACAGTTCCTGTCCTCAAGGACTCAGAGCTGGGTTCAGGGGGTCAGGATCAGGCAGTAGGGTCAAGCCTGGTCCAGGGTGTGAGTTCAGGCCATAACTAATGTCAGGGTTCCAAAGTCAGGCCTAGCTTAGGGGTCAGCTTAAGGTTATAGGGAAGGAGGCGACCTAGGCTGAGAACCAAGCAGTAGACAATGGTCAGTATGTGGTCAGGCTGTGGTCTGGATGCAGGTCAAGCTATGGTAGAAAGCTTTGCGGGGCAGTCAGGCTTTGGGGCAGGCTTGGGTTTCTCTTCTGCTGTGAGCTCTGAACCTATAGGGTTGTGGGCATCTGTGGCCCATGAGGACTGTGGGTTAGGCCTGGGGCTGGGAGAGTGCTCCATGGGGCAACCCAGCCTGGCTCCTAGTGGTCAACCTGTACCCCTACCGCATCCATCAGGTTCCAGCTCCATCTCCTCATGCCCTTCTCCCATCTGGCCTTTAAAGTGGGTAATTCGATTCCCCGGCAGGCGTCTGTCCGGGTTTCGGGCCTGGCCCCCACAAAGGCTGCTCACCCGCTCACATGTTCCCTGACAAGAGTCCGCAGTCCCTCCCACCTGGCCAGCTGCCCGAGCCTAATGCATTGCTAATAACCAAGGTCTAGTTTCACAAGCCCCCCTCCCCCGCTAACGAGCTACAGGCAGCAGCCCCGCGCGTCGCGGCGCACACGCCTTGCAGTGGACCTGGCACACTGCCCATTGCACACACGGGGACATGCACATACACACGTGGCCCCCAGCAGGTACCGTGTTCACACATGTGTGACTAACATGCCAAGACACTGCATTGGCCTACACCATGGGAAGAGCTGACCCCCACACACGGTCAGAGCAAAGTGTGTGGGCTCTGTGGTGAGAACATGCATGGCCTGTGGCACGTCCTAGCTCGGCTCTTGTCTCCTTGGCACTGGGGTTGGCTAGATTTATGGCACCTCTGAATTTTAGTTTTGCTCGGAACAGAATCTACTCTTTTCCATCCTTGATCTTGGAGAGAGGCAGGTGTATGATTTGGGAGGCGGCACAGAAGGGGAAGCCCAGAAAACATTACTTGGATTTTCAGGAGGAGATGAAAGATACAGGCCAGGAATTGCACAAGAATGGGCACCAGGATGTCTGGCAGGGGCTATCTCAGCATGAACAAGAGAGAGGCGAGTACTGGGACCCAGCATGGGTTCCCTACAGCTCCTGCTGTGGCCCTAACTCAGCAGGGAGGCCTGGAGGGCATGTCTGACATCTGCTGCAGCAGGCAGGATGGAGGACCTAGAAGTGGATGCCAGGCACTAAGTTCCTGGCAACTGAGGAGCTATTCCCTTAAGGGGATGGATTAAGGGATTAGTGACAACCTAGCAAGAAGGGCCCAGGCCTAGGAGATGTGGCTGTCAGGAGAGCACTGGGGTTCCGGACCATGTTCCTAGAAGGATGGTGCCTACCATGACCCCACCAATGAGGTGACAATTTCATCTGCTTCCCATGGCTCTGTCCCTTTGGGGAAAGACAGATATGGAGGTCTGAGGGACAGAAACAAAGGAGGGGACTGGGGGCCAAATCCTGGCAAGAGGGAGAAGGAACTGAAGGAGCTGGGTCTACTTAGCCAGTGTGTCTTTGTGGAGCAAAATGGGTCTCTGGAGGCCAGAGGTGGAGCTGGGGCCCCAGGCCTAGGAGAGGAGGATCTTTGGAGCCTACCCACCTGTCAGGGCTGGGAGTGGGACCTGCTGAGCCCAGGTCTGGGCCCCAAATGACTCTGACTCTCACCCTGACCCTGACCTTTACCAGAGCCTCCTGAATCAGGGCTACAGACTTAGTGGGAATTGGAGGAGGAGTTTCCTGCTCTGCTTGGACCACACTGCACTCAGGAACACACACACATATACACACGTACTGGCAGCCAATAGGGTCAGATAGCCCAGACCCCAGTTTTCTGGGGGGAAGATTGGAACAGGGACCAAAAACACCCTAAAGCCAGACATGGCCCAGAGTGGCCCACTTCTCCGCCCCTGCCGGCTGCCCCTGTTTACGAGGCGGCTTAATGAGGCAGCGGGTGCTGCTGAGATGAACCAGAGCCCAGCCTGGGCCGGGGAGGGGCGCCGGACAGGCAGGCTAGCCTGGAGGGTTGGGGGGAAATCAACAGGATGGGGCTGGCCAGGGCGGGGGTGGGGTGGCGATACCTCCAGGAGGAAGTGGAGCAGCTGTCTTGTTGCCCTGGGGGCTGCCCCCCAGCCCATTTCCGCCTCAGGCCAGGTGATAATCCACACTGAGGTCTTCCTGCGGAGGAGGCCCAACTTGGGCCAGGCTGGTGGTTGTGGTGAGCACCTGGGAACCCTTGCTTGGAGTTGGACCCCGTGATAACTACAGCATTGGCTGCAGTCTGTTTGCTGCTTCCCATGTGTTGTAGTCCTCATTACAACCCTATGAGGTAGATATCATCATTAACACCATTTTACAGATGAGGACGTAAAGGCACATGGAAGTTAAGTAACTTGGTCACCCAGCTAATAAGGGACAGCCAAAATTTGCATTCGGGCAGCCTTTAACCTTCTCACTAAACTGCTTAATGGGGGAGGAAGACAGCATGAGGTGGCTGGTACCATTTCCTCTCTTAATCTGTTCCTCTTGTCACCTCCAGGCTGGGACTGGTGGAGGGAGGTAGGGGGGAGGTACGGGAGCCGGGACAACCACAGTTGTCAACGCTGAGCAAAGGGGTCTTTATTCTCTCCTGGGGGTGTTTCCGGAATATTCTCAACATCCCCTCTCTCTCAGGGAAGTCCTCATCTACCCAGAGTTGTCTTCACCCTCCTTTTCCCATGGGTGCTCTCACTTCCTCTGGGGAGTGCCTCGCTCTCCTGACCCTTGTCCTTACTCCCCTACCCCGTGGTCTGGCTGCAGGTGGAGCTGTCTGATGGCACATCGCACACCATCACAGATGCCTACGCCGGGAAGGAGTACATCATCCAGGTGGCAGCCAAGGACAATGAGATTGGGACCTGGAGTGACTGGAGCGTGGCTGCTCATGCCACACCCTGGACAGAGGAGCCACGACACCTCACCACTGAGGCCCAGGCCCCGGGTGAGCCCACCCTCGCCCCTGCACCTGTGCTCCCCAGAGTCCGTCCAACCCCCTTCCGGGATGCAGAGCCCCTGTTCCAGAGCTCGCCATACACTCTCTGGCCACTGCGCTCCTGTCTGTCTGTCCACCCTGCTGTTCTGTATAGTAGAGATCATTGAGCAGTCTAACCTGTGAGCCTTGGGAGGAAGGGGCTGTCTGATGAAGGAGGCAGCGCTGGGCTAAGCAGGAAGCATGAACAGTGTGCCTCGTGGGTGGGATCCCAGCCCCGGCACTGCCCTGAGTTTCCCCCATGCTCCCCAGAGACCACGACCAGCACCACCAGCTCACTGGCACCCCCGCCCACCACGAAGATCTGTGACCCTGGGGAGCTGGGCAGTGGCGGGGGACCCTCGGCACCCCTCTTGGTCAGTGCTCCTGTCACTCTGGCCCTTGCCACCGCTGCTGCCACTGCCAGCAGTCTCCTGATCTGGTAAGGTGGGTGGGGCTGGGCAGAGAGGAGGCCCCAGGGGCACCCACTCGCCCTCATCCCTCACAGCCCCCTGCCCTGTCTCCCTAGAGCCTGACACCCTGTGACGACATGACAGAGCATCTGCAGAGGAGCAGAAGCCGGAGCCGAGCCCGCAGACCCCGGTTTCTATTTTGCACATGGGCAGGAGGACCTTTTGCATTCTCTTCAGACACAATTTGTAGAGACCCCGGCGGGCCCGGGCCTGCCACTCCCCAGCCCCACCACATTATGCAGGCCATCCTCCCTCCCTCAGGGGAGGAGGACCATGCAGCTAACCCACCCACCAAAGACCCCCTTCCCACCCTTACCGTGCCCCCTTGGGCTGGACCCTCCAACGCCAGCGACTCTTAGGAGCCCTTGAGGGGCCTGAGGGGAGCCCCTCACATCCACAGTTTCTCCTCCTGCCTCAGCCTCCTGTCTGTCCCAGGGTCTCTGTTGCCACCATCAGATGATAAGCTCCTGATGCTGGGGGGGCCCAGCCATTCTCCTCCCCCCAGCGCCCAAACTTTTCAGTCCGCCCACCTCTGCCCCTGTTTTGTACGACCCTCCCCTAGCCCCCGCTCCTACTCCACAGTATTTAATGCCCTGCCAGTCCCTTCTAGTCTGACTCAATGGTAACTTGCTGTATTTGAATTTTTTATAGATGTATATACAGGGGTGGGAGGTAGGGGGGTTCTCATTAAACGTCACCATTTCATGAGTCCTTGGAACAGACCCACTTTGGAAGGATAACCGTCTTCCAAGGACCCTTCCCCTTCCAGGCCTGGAGGAGGAAAGAAGTTAGGGTTGAGGAGAGTGGGGAGAGAGAGTTCAGCTTTCATGTAGATGTGGTTGGAGGGAAGACTGTGCATCTTGGTGGGGTAGGGCTTCCCTGGAGATTGGTCTGACACCCCTACGCCCTCGTAGCCCAGGGCCACAGAGACCCCAGAGCACAGGGTTGTGACCACAGACAGTGTTGTAGGGAATGAGAGGGCCCATGGGCCAGCCCTGGAGACTACTAAACTCCTGGCTGGGGTAGAAGCCTTCCAAGGGCCCTCTCTGGAGCTCCCTTCCATTAGTGCCCAGGCCTGGACTCTACCCACAGGGGCAAAGATAGAAGAAGGTGAGGAGGCCAAGCCTCATCTTTTTGGCTAGGTGGGAGGTTCCTGCCAGCCAGGATACACTGTCCAGGGGCTCTAGCCGGTCAGGCCTGGGGTTCAGCCAGATCATACGGGCTCAGAGGACAGAGTGTCCTGGGCAGGCAGGAGGCTACCTGAAGGAGGAGGCCACTTGGACTGTGATTGGGGATTTGACTGCTGCTGTGGGACTAGAATTATGTAGTACAAGGTTTACGCCCAGAGTTAGATTACAGCTAGGACTCAGTGTGGGGTGGGTGGGGCAGGGCTCTGGCTTTACAGCAGTGGCCAGTCCTTGGTCTAGCTCCATACCCTGCTTATCCTTCCAGTCCCCAAGCTGGGGCTCCAGGGTCCCTTTGACTTCTCCTCCTCTAAGAGGCCCTTTTGCCGCCCCACGCCTGCTCAGGTAGTAGAAGCTACCTCACCAAGGCTTCTTAGCTGAGAATGCCCAGGGTGGGCCAAGCTGATAGTCACCTCTGGCCTGGATGTGAGGGTGTGGGGTAGCCCTGCCTTGGCCTTGCTCTAGGTGGCTGGAGCAAGAAGAGAGTCAAAGCTGTGAACACAGTCATGTCCACACTGACACACACTCCCTACACAGCAGGTATTAAGCACAACACTTGCACTCATCCAGACCCCCTGCCTTGTCACACACACCCCCAACACATACTCTTCTCCTCATTCTGGGGACAGAAAATGGATGCTTCGCACTGGTCTCATCAGGCCTAACTGGGGTCTTGTCCTGGCAGGGTGGGGGGCTCACAGTGCCTCAAGCATTGATGAATCAGGCCTAGACAGCACAGAACTTGAGTAGGGGACTGGTGAGGGGCTTGAGACTGAAGACTGGCTTTCCTCCTGGTCAGGCATGAGTGGACAGGAAGAGTGTTGCAGGAGGAAGCCTCATGGAGAGCAAAAGCCTGGTGTCAGGGTGGACAGGCCCATGACTCTTCAAGCTGAACAGCCCTTGCTATGAGAGCACATGGCTTGTCATTCCAGGTTGGACATTCTAAGAGGTGGCCTGCAGCTGTCTCTGTACTCTAACTCCAGTCTACCTGTCTGGTCCCTGTGAGGTGGGGTCCAGGCCTGAACCTATGCTCCAGGTCCAGGAGGGGTAGGGGCAATGGGGGGCCTGCCACCTCTTACCAATGACATTATATTCCTGGGATGTATCTGAGCCAGACCTCCTATGTCCTTGGGGTGGGTGGGTAGAAGCTACGAGTCCTCTAGCCTGTGCTGCTTTCCTCATTTGAGAGCCTTGGTCAGCTCTGACCCACCCAGGGCTTGGGCATCAGCAATCTGGCCTCCATTAAGAGCATGGGAAAGCAATTATGTGGGCCTGGGGAGGAGGAGGGGGCAGAGGGAGGGGAGGGGACTTGCTGGAGCCTCAGAGGCCGATGGAGAGGGGGATTGGGGCATCTCCGTGCCCCCAACCCCAATCCCCTGGAGACAAACAGAACCAGCCCCAAGGTGGCTAGAGGTTGGTGTCATGCCTCTGACTGGACTGGGTCTGGGTGGTCATCCCTCCTTGGGGGTCCTGGCCCCTCGACCTCACAGAGGCTGCTTGCCTTGGAGGATCTTGGCTGTAGTCTACCACTGCTTCCGTCGAGTACTGTCCCTCCACATCTGTTATTTCCCATGGTGGTTCTGGGGAGCTGGGGATAAGTAGACATCAATTCTTGGAGCTAAAACATAACCCAGAAAATGAAAACACTGCTAGGGAGTTGGGGGGCTGGTGGGAGAGGTTTGGATCCCAGACCCAATGTGCAGTGGCCTAGCCTTTTTGCCCACTAGTTCTCTCTGCTCCCCCAAGGTGCACTGGGATGGAGGGACCCCTGCTATGTTCTGGCCTAGCCCCCTGCCCACCTGATCTCTCAGTGCGGCTCTGTCCCATTCCTACCATGCTGGACTTGTCTCTGCCCTGACTTCTCTCTGTCCCCATGCCCATCTATGTAGCTATCTCTGTCCTATTCCCATCTCCGGGTATATCTTTCTCCTGGTCACTATCTTCGTGTTTCTTTCTGTGTATCTCTACCTCATCTCTCTCTCTGCATGTTTCTATCTCCTGCCTTTTCTCCTGTCTCTGCTCCCAGTTTGTCTCCCTTTGTCTATCTCTGTGGGTCTCCATCCCCATCTCTGTGTATCTTCACCTCTGTCTCCATCTGTCTGTACCTCTTCTCCGACACTGTCAGTCTTTCCCCCTTTCTGCTCTGCTCTTGTGTTCTGCCCTGGTGCAGACCCCAGCCTGTGGCCACTGTGCTTCTCTGGCCCAAGCCAGGGGCTGTCCTGGCTTCTGCTGCCCCCTCTCGGCCACCCGCCCGCCCTTCATTCCTGCGCCCAGGCCAGCGTCTGTCAGCACAGGCATCCCACAATCTGCGTTCTCAGCAGCCAGCCGGGAGGGAGGGAGACACTAGGCAGGAGTCCCTCTGGGGCAGCCTCTGGCCTTGGGAACTTCCTAGAGCTAGTGAGCTTACTACCTCCATAGGCTGGGACTCAGGAAGTTCATTCTCATCTGGAGAGAACAAAATGCTTGGCTCTAGACCCCAACTCTGTACCCTGCACCTGGGTGTCTTTATGTCCTGAAGCCCAGATGTCCCCTGTGCCCACAACCTAGAGATGCTGAACCTGGCCACATAGAGGCAATACCCTCAGAAGGTGGCATGCCTGTCTGGGGATGCAGGGCTGAAGCCTTGGGGGCAGGCAGGGTTGGGTGTGAACCCTCATCCCTCTCCTCAGGGGAGGGGGAAGGGAAAGCAGATCTGTGGAGGGAAGTCTGAAGAAACTTGTTCAAGGAGAAAGGCTGGAGGGGACCTTATCTGACAGGGCCACTTGGATAGGGGAGGCTAATCTGAAGATGAGTCTATCTGAGGTGGTCTTGTGTGACAGGACTTGCCCAAGAGGGGGAGGCTGGTCTAGGACATGCTTTTGAAGAGATCTTGTTTGAAAGGGATAGTCTGAGGGGGTAGGCTGATCTGGAGAGTGAAGGGGCCTGATCTGTTGGGTCCCGTCTGAGAGGGAGACTAATTTGAAGGCATGTGGATCTGAGAGTAGGGTCATCAACTAATCCTGGTTTGCCTGGGACTTTCCTGATTTTAGCACTGAATGTCTTATGTCCTGGGAAACCTCTCAGTCCCAGGCACACAGAACAGTTGGTTACCCTATCTGAGAAGGTCTTGTTTGACAGGCCAGTCTAAGGGAAGACATTTCTAGGCCAGAAGTTTCTTTGGGCAGGGACAAGGCCAGGAAGGGGGTGGGTAGTGAGGGTCCTTCCAGAAGGGCAGTGGCTTAAGGAGTGGCCACCAGGGGGCAGGGCAGGCTCTCAGGAGATTCAGAGGCAAAGGCCCCAGAAAAGGAGCCAGGCAGCGTGAACCTGTGTGCAAGGTGTGCCTTCAACAGCTTGTATTGCTGTGCCATCATGTGCAAGTTGTGATTATATGCAGCTGTGCAGTTCCGTATCTGTGTGGCTGGGTACCAGGGTTCCATCTGTAGGTGGTGCCTTTAGGACCATGTGGTTAGTGTGTGGCTTGTGATGGAGAGTGTGCCTGATGTGGCCATGGCTAAGGACTTACCTGAGGCTGTAGGGAAGACAGCACGAGCACTTTGGGGCTCACCAGGACAGAGACTTAGCAGAAGTGGAACAGTCAGAGAAGGTTCCTTGGAAGGGCTGAAGATGGGGAGGAGAGGCAAGGAACCAGGTTTCCCTACCTGTGCTGCCCCTGTCCAGCGTAGTATTCTCTGAGGTTCCAGATACAGGACCCACGTGCTCTGGTCACACACAAGGGCAGCCTCTATGCCGGCCTGCACACCTGGGCCCTGCCTGCCATCTCTCCAGCTCCTCCTCTCCTTCAGCTGGTACTACTGCCACATGGACTCCTCCACACCCCCCAATCATGGTTCTGTACTTTCCTGCTGCCACACCTTTGCACATTCTGTGCCCCTGCCTAGGATGCCCTCTAGTGAAGCATTTGAGGTCCCTCCATCGCTGATGCTGCCTCCATGAAATGTTCCCTTCTCTGCCGTGGACTGAACACCAACACGTGCTGAGGCCTAGTCCTGGGGTCCCCGACTCAGGCCAGGGGAGGGGCTTGAGGGGAGAGGCACAGACAAGGCAGTGCTGCAGATCTCTGGTTAGGACAGCAAAGTGAAGCTATCACAGAATCCTCCCAACCTCCGCACTAACAAACGGACAAGAGTCAAGAAAAACCAAACCAAAGACATTGCTACAAACTCACCAAGGCCTACCAAAGAAATCCTTTTCATAAACCTTAAAATGTAATAGCCAAGGAAAGTAACAGAAGATTCTGGTGCAATGAATGAGTGGTATGTTTCCTAACATCATCCCCAAAAGTAGTATTGAGAAGAGATAAGTCAACAAAATGCCAATTCTAATAATCTGTAATTTGAGAGACATAGACTGTGGGGTGAGTAGGTAGCCTTAGGAAAAGTCTGGTAAAAACCTTCACGAGTAGAAGCCGTTATGTTCCTCCATGAGACCTCAGCAGAGGCAAGAAGAGCTGCCATGGCTTGGCATCTTCCAGGGTATGGGACTTAGGTTGTTGAGCAAGCCAAGCCCAGAGGAATGAAATATGCTCCCCCCGTGAAATCCTTAGCACCTCACCCCCCACCTCTGTTGAGAGAGTGGCCCTGGAACAAGACATCGGACAGGGTCTCAGCGGAAAGACAACACTCAAGCCCCATCCAGGTCAGCAAGCTGCCCATCTAAGCCACCCTCAAGTCATAGAAGGGACAGGAAAAGTTGAAAACAACAGTCAGCCTTCAAACCATAGCTCCCAGGGGAAGATGAACTGTTCCAGACAAGATGGGAAGGGGCTCATGGGGCATTTGCCTACACTCAAAGCAAGAAGAGGTCTGTTACACATGAGTCATGGTAAATAGGATTAAGAGGAAAGGAAATGGCATGGCCTTTAGGTACACAAATCACAGTTGAAATACAGGCAAGAAGGAAGAAAAGAGGGAAGGAAAGGAGGGAGCAAGGAAGACAGAATGTAAAAAATAGATGAAGAACCCAGTCTAGAAGAAGACACAACCAAAGGAATCAAAGCAGATTCTTGGTAAGTTTTCCTGTTATAGAAAACCCATAAACCTAGAAGGACTTAACAATAATGTGAAATCAATAGAATAAGAACTCAAAAACAAGATGATAAGGGAAATAACAGAGCTAAAGGAAAATAATAGAAGACCAAAATAATACCATTACGATGAATAAATAAACTAGACACAACAAAGAAAAGAATAGATACGGCTGAAAATCAAAGTAATTGTGTACAGGAAAGGATTGTGATCCTAAGAGTAAATGTGATGGAAAAAGACAAAGATATTAAAGAAATTGGAAGGTAATAGAGAGGACAAAGACAAGCTAGCATAAGCATAATTACTGAAAGCCCTAAAGTTTCCAAAAATGGAACAGAAAACAATACTAAGGTATGAAATAAAAAAACTTACCCTGAGATGAAAAAAGAAGTGAATGTTCAGATAAAAAATAGCATTTTATATTATACCAGAAAAGTTGATGCAGAATAATTGACCTTAAGACACATACTGATTTAGTTACTAAACTTTAAGGATAAAGTAAGAATATTTTAGGTACCTAGGCAGAAAAAAGCAAATCACTTACAAAAGAGAACATTCAGGCTGATCTCACTCATATTTTTCCAAGGTACTGTTCAACAACTGAAAATAGGGAAGTAGTATCTACAAAGTTTTGAGGGTAAAAAGATGTCATCTAAAAACATATCCAACAAAGTGGTTGATTTCAAACACTGATTTTGGGGATATAGAACTCATGAGAGCCTTTGGAAAAAACTACTCAATGACAAAATCCAATCAGCCAAGAGATGAATCAAAACAAGGCACTGAGGAAGGGAGATCCATGGTCAAAGGACTGGTGGTGAACATTAATTCCATTTAAGTTGAGATTAAATTGTGGGAATTTTGGTTACAAAACACATTGTAAATATTAGAAATTCTAACAAAGTAAAAACAACATTGGCAACATAATCTTGAGTGGAGGGGAGGAGTGGGAAGGAGGGTAGAAGTACCAATCACATTTTCTTTCACAGTTCAGAGTCAACTAATTCATATAAAACTGAAACATAATGGCAAAAATTCTACTACAACTTTTCTCTTTTTTTAAGAGTTTCACATCCTTTAATGACCAGGGATGAATAAGAAGGAATAATCTGAGCAAAATACTAGCTTTTGTGACCTACATGGTCTGAGCATGGCTTCTGCTTAGAACACTAAATGTTTTTAAGTGGATGTTTCATCAAAATAAAATGCCCATAACAAATATTTTTCTATTTAATTTTTTATTGTGCTATTTTTTTTTATCGGTGAAAGTTTATAATTTAAGTCAGTTTCTCATATAAAAACTTATACACACATTGTAACGTGACCTAGTTACCCTCCCCACAATGTGACAGCACACTCCTCCTCTCCACCCTGTATTTCCCGTGTCCATTTAACCAGCTCCTGTCCCCCTCTGCCTTCTCATCTCACCTCCAGACAGGAGCTGGCCACATAGTCTTATGTGTCTACTTGAGGCAAGAAGCATACTCCTCACCAGTATCATTTTATGTCCTATAATCCAGACTAATCTTTATCTAAAGAGTTGGTTTTGAGAATGGTTTTAGTTTTGGGCCAACAGAGAGTCCGGGGGCCATGAACTACGGGGTCCCTCCAGTCTCAGTCTGACAATTAAGTCCAGTCTTTTTACTAGAATTTGAGGTCTGCGTCCCACTTTTCTCCTGTTCTATCAGGGATTCTCTGTTGTGTTCCCTGTCAGGGCAGTCATTGGTGGTAGGTGGGCACCATCTGGTTCTTCCGGTCTCAGGCTGTTGGAGTCTCTGGCTTATGTGGCCCTTTCTACTCCAACATCTTAATCAAAATCATTTTTCTTGAGAGGGATCTTTTAGGAATGAATATTCTTTGAAGTGAAGAAACATTTAGCTGAAGTTCAACTATTCCTTCATTTTTACCTTAGTTTCTTTTTCCTAAACTAAAATCAAGTAAAAGTACATTTTCTACTTTGGGTAAAAAAAAAAAAAAGAGCTTCTATAGTATGATCCCATTCTTTTCTCATTTTTCTACCTGTCTGTCTTTCTCTCTAAATTTTTCTCTCTCCCTCTTCCTCTCTGTTCTTTCTCTATTTGGCTCACCAAATGTTAATACTGATCATTTCTGAGTAATGGGATTTGGACTGTTACATTGCATTTTTCTTTGTATTCTTTTGTATGGCTTATAGATAATTTTTGAATAATAAGCATGTATCTTTTTTTAGTCTCTTTTTTAAATGTTTAATTTTTTGATCTTGGGTAAATCATTTAAATTCTATGAACTTCAGATTCCTCATCTGCAATCTGGGAATAACAAGATTTGCATTAGAAGGTGTTTTGAGGATTGTGAGATAATACCCCCCCCCCCTTTGTGGTAAACTGACTTAAAAAAAAAAAAGAAAACCCTGTTGCTAGGCCTTTCTTCTGCAGCACTGCTGGGAGGATTCAAACCACCAACCTTGCATTTAGTAACTGAGCGCAAAGCATTTGCACCACCTAGGGACATTAAGCTAAATAATGGCCCACCAATATGTCTAGAACCTGATACATTACTGTATATAGCAAATGGGAATTTACACAAATGTGATTAAATTAAGGATCTTGAGTTGGGGAGATTATCCTGGATTATCCAGGTTAGCCTGATGTAATTACAACAGTTCTTATAAGAGAGAGGCAGAAGGAGTCAGGACAGAGGAGGAGAAAGTGATGGGATGATGGAAGCAGAGACTGGAGTGATGCACTTCGAAGATGGAGGAAATGTCCACATGTCAAGGAATACAGGTGGCCACTAGAAGCTGAAACAGGCAAGGAAACAGATCCTCCTCTGAGAGCCTCCAGAAGGAACTAGCCCTGCTGACATCTTGATTTTAGCTTGCTGAACCTGGTTTCAAACTTCTGACCTCTAGAACTGTAAGAGAATAAACCTGTGTTGTTTTAAGCCACTAAAGTTGTGGTAATTTGCTGCAGCAGCAATGGAAAACTGATAGTTATACCTTCCAATGTGTTGTTCCCTCGGCCTGAGTTGCCCTCCTTATCCTCCAGCCAACTCCTACTCGTTCAAAGTTTGATTCAAGCTTTCCTGACATCTCCTACTTTCCAGTGCTGCCCAGAGGCTGGATGAGCATGCTTCATGGCGGCACTCACCACTCTGTTACAGTTGCTCATGGGTTGATCTCTCTCTTTCATGAGAGCTTTTAGAAAAGGACAGGGCCAGAGTCCAAAAGAAGACCCAGCTCAGTAACTACTGAATGAATAGATGATAAATACGGGCCAGATTAGCACTCTATGAATAACCATTGCCTACTTTCCTTGGTGTCAGATATGAGTCGAAATCAACTCAATGGCAATGGGTTTGGTTTGGTTTTGGGTTTCGGTGACAGAACTCTCCCTTCCCTTTTTCTACCTGGCTCTTTCCCTACCAGCCTGTCCTCCACATAAAGACATTCCTTCAATTTCTAGAAAACTTGTCTGTTTCCATATCTCTGGCTTCTTTCTTCAATAATTGATCCAAAACACATGTGCTGATACCTGTTGTGTGATTCTATCAGTAGGTTTATCGTGTGTGTGTGTGTGTGTGTGTGTGTGTGTGCATATGTGTATCATGGAGGCCTGTGAACTTCTTTGTGTGTGCTTTCCTGGATATGTGGAATGTATGTTTTGAGTACTATACATGCATGTCTCTGTGTGTGGATGTGTGTTTTTATGTGCATGTTTGTGTCTGTGGGTAGGCATGTTGTTGTCTGTATACATGTCTTGGCTTGTATGTATGTGTGTGCAGTCATCTAGTGCTGCCATAACAGAAATACCACAAGTGGATGGCTTTAACAAAGAGAAATTTATTCTCTCACAGTCTAGTAGGTTACAAGTCCAAATTCAGAGTGTCAACTCCAGGGGGCAGCTTTCTCTCTCTGTTGGCTCTGGAGGAAGATTCCTTGTCATCAATCTTCCCCTGGTCAAGGAACTTCTCAGGCACAGGGACCCCAGGTCCAAAGGATGCACTGTGCTCCTGGTGCTGCTTTCTTGGTAGTATGAGGTCCCCAACTCTCTGCTTGCTTCCCTTTCCTTTTTACCTCTCAAGAGATAAAGGTGGAGCAGGCCATAACCCAGGGAAACTCCCTTTACGTTGGATCAGGAATATGACCTGGGTAAGGGTGTTACAATCCCACCCTAATCTTCTTTAACATAAAATTATGATCACAAAATGGAGGACAATCACACAATACTGGAAATCATGGTCCAGTCAAAGTGATACATACATCTTGGGGGGACATAATTCAATCCATGACAGTGTGTTTATGCTTTGTGGGTTGTGTGTATGTGTGTGTATGCACGGGGAAGGATACCAAGTCTTGATGAAGGTGGGGTGGGGAGGTAAGGGAGAGGAAAGAGTCTTATATAACTCCTGTTGACTGGGAGATGGCAGGGCTGTTTATTAAAATAGTAAACACAGCGGGACAATGGTGGTAGAAGGACAGGCTCGGGAGAAGATGATAATAACCATGGCACAGACATTCAGTCTCTTGCCTACAGGCACACAACAATAGTTAGACATGTCAAGTATAGGGCACTAGTGGGACATCTTAGTGGAAGGCATCTAGTCAGTAGTCAAGAGAATGGACTTTGGGGTCAGACAAACCTAGGCTCCTGTTGACCTAGGATAAGCTGGTTAATCTAAGTATCGGTTTCCTTAAGTGGAAAATGGGACAACAGTACCAATCCACAGGGTTGTTGTAAGGATTTAATGAGATGATGTATATATATAGAGAGAGAGAAAGCACAGAAATGGGCACTGAAGCCACAAATAAATAGGAGTTAAGGAGATGAGAGAAGGGTGGGTATAGAGTGCAGAGCCCACAAAAGGTGCTGAGGAGGGGTCAGAGAGGCAAGGGAGACAGTGTGCTGGAGTTGAAGGCAATGCAGCAAATTTGGATTCTAATCTGGATGCTCTCACTTATTGCTGCAGGACCTTAGAAAAGTCCCTTGGTTGCCTTGAGGCTCAGTTTCCTCATCTGACCTGTCTTTTATCCAAGTGAGGATTATCTACAATGAGTATAAAGCCTTGACGGAGTCTAGGTACTTAATAAACAATAGTTGTTATTTTAGGAGGAGGAACAAATGTCTCTAGAGAGAGCGGTTTCATGGGAGACAAAGGAAGATAGTTTCAAGAAGGGATCGACAGCCTCAATACTGCCAAGAAGTCAACAAACAACTAAAAAGTATTCACTGGATGTGACAAGGAGTTGAAAGTGACCTTGGTGAGCCAGCTTCAGGGATGACGAGAGCAGAAGGTGAGGGCAGTGGGTGAGGAGCAAGAGGAGGTGGGGAAGCAGAGCTAAGAGAGAAGGTGACAGCCCAAAGGGAGATGAGCAGTGGGTGGGGGGCGCGGGGGGGAATGCAGTGATAGGGATGATTTTGAGATGGGGAAGTCGACTTCATGGGCAAGTTTGCCTGTCCCTGAGTGTAGTTGCTAGGTACCCACCCTGTCCCCAACCACCAGGGATTGGCTCTAGCCTTAGGACCCTTTGTTCTTTATACAAGGCCTCTCTGTCTGTGCCCCTAGCTGCTCCCTGGGCCCTGACCTGGGCTACCCAATACTGCCCCACAGGCCCTCAAGCCAGGTACCTCCTCTCTCTGCCCTACTTTCCACTGTGGCCTGGGAAAAGTTTAAATGGTTTACACCTTCTGCTAGGGCCTTAGCTTTTATCTTTGTCCCTGCTGCCTGGATATGCACAGCCCAGGGGGAGATGGACAGGAATATGAAAACAGGTATCAATTATATCCTTTCTCCTCATTCCTTCCCACTAGTATTTAAACATGCCCAAATAAGAAACATGTTATAAATTTTTAAAAATTAAAAAAAACTTTCCTCTGACTCTACATCCTTCAGTATCTATTCTCCTTCTTCCTAACTTTTACAGTCATTCCTCTTGAAAGAATCATCTATATTGCATACTTCTTTTTTTTTTTTTTTTTTTTTACGTGTACTAACTGTTTAACGAGAAGCTGGTTTGGTCTGTAAACCTTCACCTAAAGTGCAATAAAATAATAATTTTTAAAAAGTAGAGATTTATCATCTCACAGTTCTGGAGGCTAGAAGTCTGAATTCAAGGTGTCAACAGGGCCGTGCTCTCTGAAGGCTCTAGAAGATCTTCCTTTGCCTCTTCCTAGCTTCTAGGGGTTGCTGGCAATCTTGGCATTCCTTCGCTTGTAGATGCATCACTTCAATCTCCACCTCCATCTTCACATGGCTCTCTTCCCTCTGTGTCTCTCCACCCCTGTATCTTTTCTCTTCTTTTTTAAATAATTTTTATTGAGCTTTAAGTGAACGTTTACAAATCAAGTCAGTCTGTCACATATAAGCTTATATACACCTTACTCCATACTCCCACTTACTCTCCCCCTAATGAGTCAGCCCTTCTAGTCTCTCCTTTCATGACAATTTTGCCAGTTTCTAACCCTCTCTACCCTTCTATCTCCCCTCCAGACAGGAGATGGCAACACAGTCTCAAGTGTCCACCTGATACAAGTAGCTCACTCTTCATCAGCTTCTCTCTCCTACCCATTGTCCAGTCCCTTCCATGTCTGATGAGTTGTCTTTGGGAATGGTTCCTGTCCTGGGCCAACAGAAGGTTTGGGGACCATGACCACCGAGATTCCTCTAGTCTCAGTCAGACCATTAAGTCTGGTCTTTTTATGAGAATTTGGGGTCTGCATCCTGCTGATCTCCTGCTCCCTCAGGGGTTCTCTGTTGTGCTCCCTGTCAGGGCAGTCATTGGTTGTGGCCAGGCACCATCTAGTTCTTCTGGTCTCAGGATGATATAAGCCTCTGGTTCATAGGGCCCTTTCTGTCTCTTGGGCTCATAGTTATTGTGTGACCTTGGTGTTCTTCATTCTCCTTTGATCCAGGTGGGTTGAGACCAATTGATGCATCTTAGATGGCCGCTTGTTAGCATTTAAGACCCCAGACGCCACATTTCAAAGTGGGATGCAGACTGTTTTTGTAATAGAATTATTTTGCCAATTGACTTAGAAGTCCCCTTAAGCCATAGTCCCCAAACCCCCGCCCTTGCTCCGCTGACCTTTGAAGCATTCAGTTTATCCCGGAAACTTCTTTGCTTTTGGTCCAGTCCAGTTGAGCTGACCTTCCCTGTATTGAGTATTGTCCTTCCCTTCACCTAAAGTAGTTCTTATCTACTAACTAAGCAGTAAATAGCCCTCTCCCATCCTCCCTCCCTCCCCTGCTCGTAACCACAAAAGTATGTGTTCTTCTCAGTTTATACTATTTCTCAAGATCCTGTAATAGTGGTCTTATACAATATTTGTTCTTTTGCCTCTGACTAATTTTACTTAGCATAATGCCTTCCAGGTTCCTCCATGTTAGGAAATGTTTCACAGATTCGTCACTGTTCTTTATCGATGTGTAGTATTCCGTTGTGTGAATTTACCACAATTTATTTAACCATTCATCCATTGATGGACACCTTGGTTGCTTCCAGCTTTTTGCTATTGTAAACAGTGCTGCAATAAACATGGGTGTGCACATATCTGTTCGTGTGAAGGCTCTTATTTCTCTAGGGTATATTCCGAGGAGTGGGATTTCTGGATTGTATGGTAGTTCTATTTCTAACTTTTTAAGAAAATGCCAGATAGATTTCCAAAGTGGTTGTACCATTTTACATTCCCACCAGCAGTGTATAAGAGTTCCAATCTCTCCACAGCCTCTCCAACATTTATTATTTTGTGTTTTTTGGATTAATGCCAGCCTTGTTGGAGTGAGATGGAATCTCATCATAGTTTTAATTATATATTGCATACTTCTTACTCACTCTTGAAACCTCCGAAATCTGGCTTCCACCACATACCCTATCTCCACTCTCCCACTATCCATTGAAAGGAACTACTTCTAGCCAAGATAATGAACACCTTCCTTGTTCTAAAGTCCAACGGCCCCTTTTCTACCTATAAACTACTGTAGCTCTCTTTGACAATATGGATTATTGGCTCCTCCCTCCTTCTTGAAATGCTGTACTTTCTTGGCTTCCCTGAGACTATGTTCCCTCCTGGTTTTCCTTCTTTTCTCTGACAGCTCCTCCTCTATCTACTTTGTAGTTTGTTTCCACCCCCTCCCCCCACCCATAAAAGTTAGTGTGGTGTTCTTTATGTTTTGTCTAGATGGCAACCCCTTCTGGTAGAAACTGCCTTTCAGTTATGTGGTCATCATAGGAGTCACCGCCCTATGACCCCCACTCTCACCATGGATCATTGGTACATAGATTGGCATCTGACTAAAGCCAGGCTTATGAGGGCAAGTCCCTAGGAATGTTGGAACTGAAACTGAGAAAGATGAGCCAGAACTGAAACTTAAAAAGGTGAGCCAGCCTCTTGTTGGGTGCCTGTAAGCTGTAAGGTTTGAGAACTGTCAGAGCAGAGTTTATTGTAATGTGGACTGGAGAAGCACTGGAAGCTTGTGTGGAGAGGGAGAGGGGAAAAAAACGAGGAAGGGACGGTAAAGGGGTGGAGGAAGGGAGAGCAGGGCAGAGAGAGGAAGAGAGAAATGAAGCAGGCAGAAAGAAGCGGAGATGAGAGGTAGAGAGTCCTGATGACGCTCAAGTTCCGAGATCCAGTTGTGCTCAAGTTCCTGCCATATTCTTGTGCTAGGATTCCATGAGACACTATACTTTTCTGAATGTAAATTCCCCTTTTGCCTAAGCTAGCTCAAGTCAGGTTTCTTTGACTTGTAACAACATAGAAATTGTGTACCAGCAATGAAGTATTCTAAATGACAGACTTTAAAGTGAGGAACTGACTGAGTTGAAGTGTGTGGAGCAGCAGTAAGAAAACCCTAACCCCAGCCTGGGAAGCTGAAGTCCTTTTTATGTGGTAGCAAAGCAATTAGTTAAACTACCATCTGTTGTCTCTTGTGTCTCAGACCGTGTGCCTGCTGAAGCTGAAGTACCTGAAGATACTGTAACAAAAAGTCAAGATACCAAAATGGGTTATCCAAAATGGGTGGTCTGCAAGTCGATTAGGGGGACAACAGAACAAGCATAAGGAACCGAATAAGCATAAGCATAACAGGATATGGACATTTCTTTCAGTTTTGACCCCAGCCTGCTAGGAGAGTTAGTTGTTTGCTGCGCTCTAATGATAATGTCCTGATGAGGAAACTGCTGTGGGGTCCTAGCAATCAGGATGGAGACAGACTGGAAGATCCAGAGGAATTGAGAAGAACTTCTTGTCCCTACCTTACCAGACAAATGGGATGGTGCCTCCCATTGTAAAGTGCATTGACTGGAATGAGGGCGAGGCAAGGGCATCATTCCTGATTGAAGAAGAAAGGCTTCCTGCCCTGTCACTATGATTTCCCATCAAGCATAGTCAGAGGGAATGAGAGAGCCCCAGACATAGTGCTCAGAGAGCTTGGTCAGGTCCTAGATATTTTTGACAAACCTGGAGATTCAAAGAGCATGGTTCTACAAAATTCTGTTATTGACTCTTATAGTGGAAATCTGCTGTATTCAGGGATGCCCTTCACCTGTTAAATAGTTTTTCTGTATAAAAAAATTCCCATTTTAAAATCTGGCCATCTCAGTATAGAAGTCAGAACTCAAATTTCCTGCATCCCTAGCAGCTTGGTTATAGGCATATTTCACCCAGGTGAGACTTCGATTTGGAAGTGAGCAATATGCATGAGGTAAACATTACTAAAGCTCACCAAAATTTCTGATTTTCCTTTCCTTCTGGGCAACAGGAGGATTGCACTTCCCTGTCCCTTGACATAAGGTGTGGCCATGAGACTTGTTTTAATCAATAAAATGTGAGCAGAAGCATTCAAGAGCCAGTGTGTGTTTTTCCTTACTCCTTTGTCCTGGTACAGCAAACCCTGAAGGCTCATCATAGAAGGTGGCATCATAGAATGATGGAGCCTCCAAAAGCCCAGATCCTGAGTGAGCACAGTGAGCAAGACTCCTCCTACTGACCCATGCACAAACTGTAGCATGAGTAAAAATATATCTTTGTTGTTGTGAGCCAGTAAGATTTTGGAGTTCTTTGTTACTACTGTGTTACCTAGCTCATCCTGACTGATACAGGAAGGAAGCAGGTTGGACATAGGGCTTCAGTTTCTGCTGTTACTGGTAGTAACGTAAACGTCCAGCTTTTAGAGGTGGCAGCAGTTGTGGTTTTCTAGTGGTTACAATATTTAATTCCTGCTGCAGAAGTGCCACTAGAACTTCTAACAATTGGCAGTCAAATTGAGCTCTTGGTGCTTAGTATTTGAAGTGGCAATGACTGCGGTTTCTTCATCAGGTTGTGTGGTATGGTTTGGGTGTTGTTTCTTGAGCCCTCCTAACAATTCTGAGCTACGTATCTTTTAGTAAATCCCTTTCCTGCTTCAGCCATCCAGAGTGGATTCTATTATTTTGTGAAAAGAACCCTGACTGATAAAATTACTGTATTTAATAAATCTAATAATTGATCAATTATGAGGCAAGCGTATTTTATTAATACTAAGAAAAAAAGATACTAAAACCTTTTACATGCCACTAACTGCAAGACACGTTCAGATTTCAGTTATTTAGATTAGAAAAAAAGTGCCTTAGAATCAATGCAATATGTTATTAGCAAATGGCATTCCTCCAAATGAGATGGACAGGCAGCTGATCATGGTTTTAAGAGAACTGTACCAACTAGGGGGAAAACGACTCATCCAATCCTCATAAATACAAACCTGTGATTGCTCAATTCCAGGATAATCCCTAAGCTAACACCAGAAAGTGTAGTGCTAATCAGCACAGTGCCCCACAAAGAAATCCTCCACAACGGCCCTCTCAGAGCACTGAATAAGGGATTTCATCCCTGTGGGCAAAACCCGAGGCAGCCAGACTGGCTGACCAAGGAATCCACAACCAAGGAAGGGAGTCGACTAACAGATGCCCAATGAGTTTTTTCAGGGAGTGGTTTAAAAGTAGTTCAGAGGCAGTTCAAACAAAGGTAGTGCAATTATTAGAAGCCATATTCACAGCTCATGGTCACCTAACTACAGCATGAGGGGACATTACCCAAAGAACCTATATATGAAGAATAGTGGTCCTGTGATATAACTTGCAGAAACAGTAGCTGAATGTGTCGTTGAGTTGCCCTCCCTTGGCCAGGAGGTGAATTTACTGGCAGATGTATAGAGGGATGGTAGGCAAGGCAGATTACCCAATAAGCAAGGTATGCATGTGCCTTCCCACCAATCTACAGTGCACAATTTCATCTGTTCCCCACCACGTCAAAGTTGTGGTAAAACCCATGTGAAATTGCTCACCACAGATTAGCAAGTAAATACAATTAAGCCTGTGAGTACCTTGCTCAATGCAAGTTGGTGTGTACCATGTTTATTGGTTAATCTGACCCTGATGGTAGCATTATGTAGGTGAGGGCATTTCTGGAATCATACATATAGGAAAACAGTGTGTTTGTATGTGTGTGTATGTTGGACAATACCTACCATTTTGCTTATTCAGGATCTTTCTTCTCCTGGAAAATTCCCCTGGCCCCCACACTGTCCATGAGCTTATCATGCCAGCCATGTTAGTCAATTTGATCTTCATACCCTGGACACAGTTGATTGATCTGTGTCTAAGTTGAGCCATTCAGAGAACTGCCAACCAAGTTCCCACCAAGTAATACAACCAGGAAAAACAGCCAGTCTCTCTTCAGATGCCTAGACAATAAGATTGTAAACTTTAGAATGGTCTTAAATCATGTTTTTCACCATGTAGACCAGAAAAGCATTGGAAGGAAGTCTGAGGGTGAGGATGGCATGGGCTGGAGGAAGGGGGAGGGAGGAGTGAAGAAAACCAGCAGAAAGTAATAGAGATGAGAGGTGGCTTTTGAGTCTCTTAGTTTCAGTTGTTACCGAGGCACCCTCGTCTTTGGGTTTCAGTATTTGATTACATATGTATCTTTTTGTTTAAGCCAGTTCTCACTTTCTTTGGGTGAGCTCATCTACTTTTGCGATTTAATTACGGCTTTTTTTTTTTTTTTTTTTTTTTTGTTGATAATTCACAAAATGTTATTGCTGGCCTGGACCTCTCTCCTGAACCTTACACCTGTTTATCCAATTGCCTGTTAGTTCCATTTGGTTGTCCTACTGGTACCTCAGATTCAACATACCCCCAAAACTGAACTCACCATCCTCCTAATCCCCTACTGAAATCACCCCTTCTTGTGTGTTCCCTATCTCCGTAAGTGCACCACATTATCCCTAGTCATCAACTGGGGAGTTATCTCAAACATTTTCCTTCCTTTTACCCCCCATAACCTATAGGTCACCAATTCCTGCCAATTTTAGCTCCCAAATATCCTCAGTGCTCTCTACTCTCCACTCCTAGTCCCCTGCATCATTTCAGTCTCTCTTCATTAACTCCTTGTCTTCACACTCAAACACCTTTAATATCCCTTCCACCCAGCAGCCCAAATCATTCTTCTGTTGAGATGGAGTCCCTGATAGTGCAAATGGTTAACTTGCTTAGCTGTCCACCCAGAGGTGCCTCAGAAGAAAGACTAGGTGATCTACTTCTGAAAAAAAAAAATCAGCCATTGAAAACTAAGGGACCACGTGGTTAAGGGACCCCTTAGCTACATGGTCCTTGGGGGTGTGTCAGCTGGCATTTGCCAAAATGTGACTGCGCTGGTTGGCATAATGGGCATAATGAATTAGTGAATAACAATCCTGAGAGCTAGCTATCACTATAACCATTTTACAGAGGGGGAAGCTGAGACTAAGAAAGGTCAAATAACTTGCCCAAACTCACAAAACTAGTAGGTGGCAGAGTCAGGAATGGATGATTCTATTAGGTACATGGCTATATGAGTTTAGAATTCCAGGGAGCACTGGGAATCTTGATGGTATAGCTTCAGGAATGTGATCATTCATGGAGAATATGTAGAGTGGGAATCACTGGGTTATGAGGGTCAGAGAGAGGAAAGCCTTCCTGACTGTGCTCCTGCCCAAGCTGATCTTCCTCTTGGGAAAGCTTCTAGCATGGAGAGAGTCACTCCCTTCACCATGCCTGGTCCTATTCCAGGGAGTGCTGAGCCATCCCTCAGGACATCCCTTTCCTCTCTGTCCCAGCCTCCTCCACAGCACAGCAAAGCACAAGCCTGCAACCAACAGTGAGTGGGAACTCAGTAAATGTGTACCAAAGAATTCGTATTGCCAAAGATTCTCACACCTCCCGGGGCCAGGGAATGTGTTGCCAATTATAAACCCTTTAAAGTGGAGATGCAGAGTCCACTCCCAAGAGGTAGTGGGTCTTGAGGGAGTACAGGGGGCTTCCAAGATGAGGAGGTTCAGTCTCCTCCCAGGTATGGGGATGCATGGCTTTCCTCCGGATGACGGGGACCGAGACCTCTCCCAGATACATGGAGAGTGGTCTCTTCAGATTGGGGAGGGGTGTGTGCTGAGGCTGTTCTCAGATGTTGGGTGTGCAGCTCTTCCAGGTGTGGAAAGTGCAAGAAACCTCAGAAGGAAGGTGGGCCTCACCCCCCGGGAGGTATTAAGACTGAGTAGCCTTTTCAGCTCTCTGCCCCCAGCTTGCACAAGGGGCGGACCAGTCCCCGCCCCAGCGCACAACCAACGGCTAGGCAGTCTGGCGCAGCCAGCCAATTGGATGGCGGCAGTGGCGCGGGCATGGCCCCGCCCCAGACAGACCGCCGGCCGCCGACCCCCCTAGGAGGCAGGGGTCTTCGCTGATCTTGCTGTCAGCTGAGCCCTGCCGAGCCCAGCCGAGCCTAGCCGAGACCAGCCGAACGCAGCCGAGACCAGCCGAGCCCCGTGCCGCCGCCGCCCGAGCGCCGCCGAGAGAGCGAGCGAGCGGCCGCACAGCGGAGGAGGCGCCGCCCCAGGGGGAGGAGGTGCCCGCTCGCCGCAGACCGCCCGCGGCAGAGGCCGCCCCCCCGGTCGCGCCGCGGCGGGAGCGGCCGGCGGAGGCTGCGCGGCCGAGGGGGAGGGCTGGGGTAGGGGACGTCGCCCCTGCCCACGTCCCGCCGACCCCCGCCGCCCGCCCGCCAGCCCGCCCGCCAGCAGGCTCCCGAGCCTCAGTGGGCGCCGAGCATCCTGCTGCCCCGGACCCTCCCGCGGGCGCGCACCGTGCTCAACTCAGGTAAGGGGCGCCCTACCCCCACGGGCACGGGGGCCGAGACCCAGAGACCCAGGGACGGAGACCCCAGCGAGATAGACTTCTACAGCAGAGAAATAGAGGCAGACACAAAGACTGACACACAAGAGACTCACAGAACCACAGAGACAGAAGGACCCCACGGAGCGGGGAGTGGGGGGGGTAGACTCAGATCCACGGGAACAGGAGGGCACCCAGCTGGGAGCAAGAGAGCCACAAGAAGCCCACAGACACAGAGACAGGGAAAAAGACCCAGAGACTGATACAGAGAAACACAAAGAGACGGATCTGGAGAGAAACCAGACACACAGAGACAGACCACTCAGTGATGGGGACACACAGAGAGACAGATATAAAGAGAGCTACACACAGAGGGAAAGACAGCCACAAACCCAGAGGTGGGTAAACAGAGGCAGAGGCTCACCTCTAGGCACAGGAATGGAGAGACTGAGTAAGACAGCCAGACGCACAGACATGCACCTGACCTGGAGAAACAGTCCCACAGAGAGGCACACCCAGATACCCAGCCTGGATACATAGAACCCACACATGCCTGCCAGGGCCTCCACAAAGTTCTCTCTGTGTGAGCTGGCGCCTCTGGAGGTCTCCTGGACTGGCTGGCTTGAGTCCTGAGATGGGGGAGGCACCCAGGCCACACTGAAGCTGGTCACAGTCTACATCCTCTGAGGCCTTAGGCTACCTCAGTCCCACCCCCACACAGTGCTTCTGAGGGCTGGAAGCTAAGTGGGCAGGGCCAGGCCATGCCCACTGGTTCTAAGGAGAATGATACGGGCTGCCTGTTTCAGCTCCCCCCACTGCAGCTACACTTAGGTGCCTAGAGCCAGGCCTGAGGATGGGCATATTGGTTCTGTGGGGTGGCCAGAGATGTGGGAAGAGTGCATTCTTCCCTACCCCGTCCTAGGCCTCCCCATTGCTCTTTCCTTACCACCCTCTCCTTTGCTTTTACCCCACACAGGCTCAGGACTGCAGGTGTGCATCTCCACTGGCCAGGAATCATCGAGCGTGTAGACAGGACAGCCTCCTTGGAAGGCCGGCCATACTGGAATCCCGCCTCGGCATGGGCCTTGCCATTGAGGCAGCCCCACTGTCTGTGCTGATCTGAGTGTGCTGCCCGTCATGGGGGCAGCCATCTCCCAGGGGGCCCTCATCGCCATCGTCTGCAATGGCCTTGTAGGCCTCTTGCTGCTGCTGCTCTGGGTCATTCTCTGCTGGGCCTGCCACTCCCGCTCTGCCGACATTGACTCCCTCTCCGAATCCAGTCCCAACTCTAGCCCTGGCCCCTGTCCTGAGAAAGCTCCTCCGCCCCAGAAGTCCAGCCATGAGGGCAGCTACCTGCTGCATCCCTGAAGGCCCCTGGCCTATCCTGGAGCCTGGGTCCTAAGTCCACCCTGCCCAGAGCCTCGAATCAGGATCCAGGAGTTCAGCCAGCCTGGGGTCCAGAACTTGCAATCCAGCCTACCTGGACCGGCTCCAAGAAGGGCTCAGTGGCTCCAGGGCGATGGGCCTGGGGTGGAGGTTCGTGAGTTGGTGCTAGGGCCAGGGTCATCTGGACTCTGCTCCACCCCAAGGGCCAGGGGCTGGGTCCACCCTCTTCCTAGGCTGACTGAGCGCCTCTAGGCCCTCTAGTTGGGGAAGCAAACTGGAACCCATGGCAATAATGGGAGGGTGTCCAGACTGGCCCCTCCCTTGGTCCTCCTGCTGTTTGCTGGATAATAAATGAACTACGGCTCCACCCTGAGATTTCCTCTTCCTGAGGGCCCTGCAGTGGCAAGATTAAAGGTGTGGGGTGGGTTTCCAGACACAAGTTTATTTGTGCAAAGCGGGAGAGGGTAATGGTGGTTGAGGGCCAAGTCCTGGGGTAAGGTGCTGGGGCCAGGGCAGATGCTGGGGCCTGGTCAGGAGTGGGGTCACATGCTGAGTGCTAAGGCTGGGCTAGGTACCAGGGTCAGGGGCTGCAAGAAATGGGTTTAAGAAATGGAACAGGTACTGAGGCCAGCCCTCAGGTCTTGGTTTTTACTTCCCTCACCAGGTTCAGCAGTTTGTCCAATTTTGCGATCTCCACAGCTGGACCCTTCTGCACTTCCTGCCCCTTCTTTTCCTGTAAGTGGGAAGAGGAATGGTGAGAGATGGTCCACCTCTCTCTGGGTTCTGGCACTGCATCCTCTGCCCACTCCTCCCTGCCTGGTTAGGTTCTGGATCTTTGCCTTCTTCCCAACTCAGGTTGAGTGACACAGGGGCCCAGCTGAGAGCTTGGGAGAAGCACCCAGCTCTGGCTTGGAATCTCAGATGGACATAGGATCTTTATGCTGGGAGCAGTTTGGGAAGGCATCCATCCACTGACCCTCAGAGGAACTGTTCTTTCAATCCAGGGGAGGGCTGTAGCCATGGGGATGGGTAAGGCCTTTGACTGTTGGGACTACCTTTCCCAAAGGCAGGTCTCTAGCTAAGGCCTATCAAAGAGCTAAGAGGTGCTTTTTAGGGGAGAAAGAGGAGTGTGGACAAAGCTACAGGTGCCCTTATCTAGTATTCTTACCTAATGCCCTCAGGTCAAGCTGGGGGTGGGGTGCTATTTGGGGCCAGGCCTGCTTAGTCAGACAAACTTGTAGCTTCCACAAGTGTGTCAGGAAACCCATCAGGGCAGATGGGATATCCTATGTGACTCCATATGTCCTTGGCTGGAACTGTCCCTCAGAAGAACATCCTGAATTTATGACCCCTTGCCTCAGTCTATAGGAGTCCCTGGGTGGTGCAAATTGTTAAGTGCTTAACTATTAGCCGAAAGGTTGACAGTTCAAACCCAGAGGCGCCTCAGAAGACAGGCCTGGCAATCTGCTTTTTTCAAGGTCATAGCCTTGAAAACCCTAAGGAGCAGTTCTACTCTGCACACATGAGGTTGCTGTGAGTTGAAATTGACTCAATGGCAACTAACAACATCCCATCCTACAGAGCACTTTAATGCTTCTACAGGTAAGCTGAGCTCTGAGTAAAAGGGAGTTGGAGTGCTGGGTACATGTTGCTCACAAGCCCAAGGGCTCCTTAGCTGACCAGTACCAGTCCCATCCACCCTCTGTCCAGGCACTGGAATGTGGGCCGAGCTGGGGCAGGCTGGGCAGCTGCCATTTCCTGTCTTCCCTCAACTCCCGGCCCCTCCGTTTCAGCCACCTGTGCCCATTGCTCACTGGCACCTGCCCCAGCCTTGCCTGCTGAGGGCCTGGCCTGGATTTGCCTTGCTGTGAGGTGGAGGGAGACTGCAGGGCCAGCAGGCCCCATCCTGGCTGCTGACACTGTATGGGGCTCTGGTGTGGCCCCTGCACCTGCTCTCAAACCTGTCTCCCCAAACCCCTTGCAGCCCAGGGCTGTTGTCATTACCCAGATCACCTCTGTGCTTCAGAGACAGAAGACAAAGGCATCTTTTTCTCTCTTCCCACTCTCCTGAATTAAGCTTGGGTTCCCTTGGCCTCACCCTATCCTTTGAGTGTTAGAGGACCTGGCTTTTAGTTCCAGCTCTGTCGTTAACTCTTTATGATGTGGCTTTGGGCAAGTCCTTTGCCTCTCTGAGCCTTAGTTTTTCACCTACACAGTAGTTAGGGAAAGATAGTCCTTGACTTTTGATAAGCTGGGGCTCTGACACCCATCATGGGAAGCTCCCTTGGCCAGGCAGCCCAGATCTCTGCGGCTAAGCCCCCTCAGTGGGCCGGGAGGCTGCAGCCCACAGAGGAGGGGCAACAGGGGTGCCCAGAGGACTTCCTTTTGCACAAAAAACTTAGCCATGATAGGGCTCAGATAGTAATTTCACAGGGACCTTCAATTCACCCAAGGACCAGCCCTCAGCCACGGCCTGCTCAGATCCTCAGAGCCCCAGGTACCTTTGTCTTCAGACCCTCAGACATCAAAACAAAAAAGCCAAACCCAGTGCCGTTGAGTCAATTCCGACTCACAGCGACCCTATAGGACAGAGTAGAACTGCCCCCCATAGAGTTTCCAAGGAGCGCCTGGTGGATTCGAACTGCCGACCCTTTGGTTAGCAGCCGTAGCACTTAACCACTATGCCACCAGGGTTTCCAACCCTCAGACATAGGACCCCAGATATTAGGAGTCAGCTCACAGCCAGGACTGACCTTGCTGTGAGAGGAGTTGGGACTGTGGAAGAGTCTTGCCTCCCCAGATGGAGGGGCAGGTCAGACCCCCACCCGTAGCTAGCACCCCCTTGTGGTGCCATGGCCGTACCCTCTGCCCCAAGGAGTGACCATCATCCCTCCCAGAGGGCGGTCCAGCTCTGCCAGCTTAAGCCTGGGTCTCTCTCCTCAGTTAATTAAGAACAGATTTTATCTGTTCTGCAAATTGTGCTGCCTCCTCGACCCTCCTTGGGGCCAACTAGCTTCAGACCACGCCCGGCCCCCTCTCCCTGAGCCCACTGCAGCCTCTGGGCCACAGCTGCCTGAGCTTAGCAGCCTTTTGAGTATTTATAGCCAAGTCCACCCCCTCCTCCAGCTGGCTACAATTACAGGCTGGGCCAAACTCCAGTCCTAGCCTTTGCCTCCCTGGCCATGGTGGGGAATGGACCAGTTAGGCACCAGAGGGACGGTGCAGCGGTGGTCCTGCCTTGGTAGAGGGACATGGGGGGAGGTGTCAGTACTTGAAAGAGACAGGCCTCTGTCCTACCTTCGAACTGCACTAAAGGATTCTAACTGCAACCTGGGATACAGCTGTCAGGGCAACCTGGCCCAGCCATGGTCCAGTCCCGATCCTGACCCGGAACCTGGCAGAAAGTAATCTCATTTCTTCTCTTAGCTCTATCCAGCTGCACCGGGCTTCAAATTCCAACACCCAAATGGGCAGGGCTGGGCTCTGGGTTCTTGGGTTCTGAGTTTTTAACTTGGGCACTTGAGCTCTGGATTCTAAGACCTGGGTTCTAATCTGGACTCTGAGTTCTAGCCTTTGAAGTCATGGCTCTGGGCTCTGTGGCCTGAATTTGGGGTCCTTGGGTTCTGGGCGGGGCCTCTTGATAATAACAGACCCTAGAAACAGGAATCAGAGCTCAAAAGGAGAACTGCATAGCTGTTGACCTAGTTACCCTTCTCATGGCTCATTTCATTCTCCCCTGTGTGGACTCACAGCTCCCTGCTCAGGGACCACTGGAGCTGCAGCCCCACGTAAACCCAGCCAGCGAAGCAGTAACTAAGCCCAGAGCCCCTGGTTGTAGACCTGGCCTACATCCACAGCTTCCTATTTTATCCATAATCCAATGATGCCCATGCACCTTCCCTAAGCTTCAGACCCATAGAGGCCCCTGCTCACTGGATGTCTACCTGGCAGCCCCTGCAGGTAACTCAGACTCAGTGTGTCAAACCTGATCTCATTGTCTCCTCACAAACCTGCTTTTCCTCCTGTGTTCCCCATTCAGGCAATGACACCACCCAGGGTCTCCCAAACCAGAAACCTGGACCACATCTGACTTCATCCCTCTGTCTCATCCCTCACCATCCTGGAGAGTTTATCTCTTGGGGCACCCCACCCCCAAGCCTGTACCTTGGGCATCTTGCGCAAGTTGGGTGAGAGCTTGAGGCAGGTAATGTGCCCACGGTCATCACCCACAATGATGATGGGGTAGATGGGATTGAACTGCACGTGGGTGATCTTGTTCTTCTTTTTGGCCACCACGGGCTGGTTGCAGATGGCCTCGTACTTGTTGATGGCCAAGTCGAACACATGGGCCTGTAGAAAGGTCAGTGTTGGCACACTCAGGGGTAATGGGGCCCCTGTCCCCAGTCTCAGAGGAAACAGCCCTTGCGCTTTCTGGGGAAACACTATGGAAGGTTAATGGCTAGCATGCTGCAGCTGGAGGGCAGTGGGAGAGGGACTTTTGTGTCTCTGCTTATGTTTTTCCTGTGGTTGGGGGAAAGAAATAAAGAGGTTAGGAGAAACTTGTAAGTCTATGCAGAATTAACAATAATCATAGCTATCATTTATTGACCACTTATTATGTACCCTGGGCAAGCATGTTACATGTTGCATCATCTAATTATAATTCTCAGAACCACTCTGTAAGGTAGATTCTGGTAAATGAGGACGTAGAGGCTCTTAGAGGCTAACTTGTTAGTAAGTGGCAGAGCTAGGATTTACACCAGCTAGAATATATGTAAAGTGCTCAGACAGTGATTGACATATAAGTGCTCAATAAATGTTTGATCTTAGTCCAAACCAAGACCAGATCTTGCGTGAACAACTGTAGCAGCCTCCTAACTGGTCTCCCAGCTTCCACTCTGACCTACAGTCCACCTTCC
This sequence comes from Elephas maximus indicus, assembly GCF_024166365.1. Taxonomy (NCBI): domain Eukaryota; kingdom Metazoa; phylum Chordata; class Mammalia; order Proboscidea; family Elephantidae; genus Elephas; species Elephas maximus. The sequence continues at coordinate 43,355,522 of NC_064827.1, read as the reverse complement.
ATGCAGCAGCCAGACTTACCTTTAAACATTTTAAATCCTTCAATAGTCTTTCTTGGTGAAAAATCCACATTCCTTACCCTGGCCCACCTTTCCGCTCTCACCTCATGCTTTCCTCTGTCCCTCTTGCTCACTACACCCCAGACACACTTGACTTTCTGTTCCAGAAACTCATTCCCTTCAAGTTCATTCTCACTTCGAGCGTATGCACTAGGTGTTCCCTCTGTCTGGACCCCCCCTCCCACACACACACCTGATGACCCAATTTCACATGGCTGGCTCCTTTTTATCACTCAATTCTCAACTCAGATGTCACCTCCTCAAAGAAGCCTTCCCTGACCACTCTAAGGGCCCATCCATCCAGTCCTCTTTCACTTCACCCTCTTTTTCTTTTTTTTATATAAAAGCTTTATTGAAATATAATTCACTCATTTATACCATTCAATAGTTTTTAGTATATTCACAGAGTTGTGCAACCATCACCACAATAAATTTTAGAACATCTGCATCACCCTAAAAAGAAAAACTGTACCTATTTGCAGTCACTTCCCATTTTCCCCCACCCTCCCAGTCCTAGACAACCACAAATCTACTTTCTGTCTCTACAGATTTGCCTATTTCCATGTCTGAAATGAAATTATACAATGTATGATCCAGTATGACTGGCTTCTTTCACTAGGCATAATGTTTTCAAGGTCCATTCTTGTTGTAGTAGCAATAAGTAATACTTGTTATTGTAAAAAACAAATTTCTCATTGAATGTATATACAACATTTTATCTATCCATTCATCCACTGATGGACATTGGGTTGTTTCCACTTTTGGGCTATTATGAATAATACTGCTACGAACATTTGTGTGCACATATCACCCTCTTTTAATTCTCTGGCCAGCACTTAGCACTATAGGAATTTTGTTATTGTTGTTGCTTTATGTCTTTTCCGTGAGAGCAGGAACCTCAACCACCAGGGCTTAGCCTGAAGCTGGGCACCATCGTTGGCCCTTTATAGACATCTGACTGACTTTAGGGTGATGCCTTAACCACTATACTCTTCCGTTGTAGCAGCAGGTGCCTCTCAGTTTATATCAAAGTCCACAAGGAGAACAGATTTGCATCTAAGAATTTGCGCACAACATGCTGTTTTCTGAGCTTTCACCAAGCCTCACTGCTGAACAGTATACCATCCCATCCCCACTGAAGTCCCTTCCCAGATTCAGCTTGCATTCTTCCAGGGATAGGGACCTCACTACCTTACAGACAGTATTTCAATCACTGATTAACTCTGGCTCATAAGTGTTTTCATAGATTGAGCTGGCCCCTGCCACCCTGTAGCTCCCTCGCCCAGGGGTCTCAGAGAAAGTGACTGCTCCTCATGGGATCTCATCCCACAGAGTGCTCTTTCCTTCAAGATGAACAGCTGCCATTTCTTCCTTGAGGCCTCTTGGGATGAATGGTCCCTGATCTGCCTGACCCTTGAAAATACAGTCTTTCGGTCCCACCTTCCTCTACCTGACCTGGTTATGGGGTGGGCTCTCCATGAGGGAGACACTGAGATACTTCATCCTATCTCCAGTAGGAACTTAGCAGGTCAGGAAGGGGCACTCACTTTCCCATCGGTGGTGACTGCCGCAAACACAGTAGAAGAGTATGGTGCCCAGGCCACATCGCCCACAGCTGAGTTCAGGTCATAGATGAACATTGGGGTCCTGTGGTGGTGGAGAGGTGGAAAGATTATGATACAGAGGGCTCATAGTGCCAGAGCCCCACAGGCCAGCCCAGGGTGGGGCCAGGGGGAGGACAGGGCCAGGGACAGGCCCCTCACTTGATGGTGTGGTCCCAGATCTTCACTGTCCAGTCGGAGCTGCAGGACATGAAGACCTTGGTGTGGTATGGGTTCCAAGACACAGTATCCACTGCCATGTTGTGGGCATCATAGGTGTCGAGGAATTGGCTGGAGTAGGATTTAGAGCACTGGGCAGAGTGGAGGGGGGGTGGAATCAGGGGTCAGGAGTAGGAGAGGTTAGCAACAGCACCTCCCTGGGGGTCCTGGAGGACCAGAGCCTGAGACTCAACCTGTCCTCACCCCACATCACTGTCACAGGCTAAGCTGGGGCCCACTGGCTGCTCTCTCTACCCTTAATACACCCAAAGAGAAAGGAGGGACTTAAGGGGCTAGGGGTTCAGGTGGGCAGGGGATCCTTCCTGGAAAGTGAGGGCCTGAACCCTGCAGGATGCCAGGCCAGGCAGAAAAGGCTTTTTCTCCCTGAGTCAGGGCTGGGCAGGTCTGAGGGTCCTGGGTCAGGTGTGGCCTAGCCATCTCTTCAGACCAGGGCCTATGGACAGACAGACAGAGCCCTGGGTCCATCGGTGGCTTACAAAGAGAATCCTTGTAATGATGATAAACAAACATCCCACCTTGCTCAGGTACATGGAGGTGCTGAGCCGGGGCAAACCCCCATCTTCAAGTTTCCCACTCAGGTACTTGCCCAGACCACCATGCCCCTCACTCCCTGCCTCCAGGAGACAGTGCAGCAAGTCCCTCCTTCTGCCCTGCTTCCTAAAGCCAGGGCCACTGTGGGGAGGGGGTGGGGACCTCTTTTGCATTCAGACCAGCTCTGGCTGGGCCTCAGGGGCTCCCTGGAGCCTGCCTTAATTAACATTCCGAGTCTCTGGGCCTGGGAAAAGCTGGCAGCAGAGCTATTTCTGGACGGATGGTACTTCAGAGGATATTCACCTACTAACACTGAGACCTTGCAGACGGCCCTGAGGCTCCATCCTGCTGGTTGGAGGCTCTCCATTTTAAAAAATAAGTCTGCTTTTTACCTGGCCTTCAAAGCTCAGCTCAAGTTCAGACCTCCTCCAGGAAGTCTTCCCAGAATGTTCTAACTCCTATTCCCACCTCACCCCAACACCCACCTCTACCTCCTTGATCCCAGGAGGGAAGGCAGGGCTTAGAGGGAAAAATGCTGGGAAGCCAAAGTCACCTTCTAGATTTTCCACCCCCTTTTCTGCATTTTCCCCATTTTCCCCTTCTTCACACCAAAGCTGGTCAAATGTGTTCTCCTCCCCCAAGAAGCCTTCCAGAACTGATACGCACTAAGGTCTGTCCGAATAGGGTCTGTGGAGAATTATAAACTCTGGGTGGGTGAGTGTAGGCTGGGAGGGAGTGCTCAGGTCTAGGTGGCCCTATAAGGAGCTGGCACGGGGACAGAGTTGCCTCACCTTGTAGATTTTCCCCTCCTCTGTGCCCACTAGGAACATGTAGTCGATCTCTTTGTGGAAGTCAAAGGCAGTGCCACAGCCTTGGGAGAAGAGGGAGCAGCCCTTAGCTCAGCTCTGAGAGGGAGGCTCCCAGCACCTCCCCTCCCCAGGGAGGGGACTCAGAGCAAGCTGTTGGGCCAGACTGAGCTGAGCTTCTGTAAGGGCTGGGACCAGGCCAGGCAAACAGGAACCGGCCCCCTGGCCTGCTTGTCCCAGGCAGTTAGGACTCTGCAAATAGCCAGGGGTTCTGAAGACAGGAACAGGGTCTGGGTAAACAAGGCAGGGAGTGAGTTAGAACAGGGTCAGGGTTAGGGTAAACAAGGACAGGGTCTGCAAACAGGGACATGGTCTGTGCAAACAGGGATATAGTCTGCATAAACAGGGTAGGAATTAAGTAAACAGGGATAGGATCTCAGTAAACAGGGCCTGATCTACATAAAGACTGGATCTACATCACAGCACCTGATCTGCATAAACAGGAACAGGGTCTGCACACAAGGCTGAAACAAACAAACAAAAAGACAAACCCAGTGCCGTTGGTTGAGTCGATTCCGACTCATAGGGACCCTATAGAACAGGGTAGAACTGCCCCATAGAGTTTCCAAGGAGCACCTGGCGGATTTGAACTGCCAACTCTTTGGTTAGCAGCCGTAGCACTTAACCACTACGCCACCAGGGTTTCTGCACAGGGCTGGGACCTGCCTAAACGGGGCAGGGAGCATCTGCAAACAGCCACACGTTCAGCTTTCCCATTATCTTGGGTTGGGCTCTGGCAAGAGTGGGGAAGGGAGTGCTCCGTCACGGGGAGGACTACTTCCTTGACCTTCACGGCGCCTGAATGACTTGACCAGGTCTGATGTGCGAAGGCTGGGGTTCCTACCTACTGTGTGCAGCTGTAACCCCTCGAGACCCTCTGTGGTGCTGCCCTCCACCTTCAGCTTGATGACATCTGTGTGAACCAGCTCGCTCTGCAGTGACAGGGTGCAAGGGGAAGGCCATGGGTTGGGATCAGCAGGGTTAGGGGGTGTCCTTTGTCATTCAGTACCCACCCACACACCCACCCACCCCTGCATAACCCTTCCTAGGAAGAAGGCACCTTCACAAGCGTCCAAGACACAATCCTGCCGTCAGATGACACAGAGAAGAAGTTAAGATTGTGGTCCATGTCATCCTTCTGCCACTTGACCTGAAACATGCCAAACCATGAGCTCTGGGACCCTGCTAAGGCGTTGAGTTAGGGTTGTGAGCCGGTTTTTGTGGGCGGGCTGGCCTTCTCCAACAACCCATGTAAGGCTCAGAAGCAAGTTATGTGAGCTCATTTTCCAGAATCCCAGGATTGATTCTCCCTCCCTCCTTCCATCCATCTCTGTCTCCCATGTCCCTCTTTCCCTGACCATCCTGGGGCAACAGTGCCAGTCAGGGCTTTCCCCTAACCCACTGGCTTGGCAATGGCGGTGCTCAATTCCTCCCTGGGTTGGTTTATAGGAGCCTAGTTATGGAAAGAAAAAGATGGCTCTGAGTTCAATCTCCTTACATAGACATGAACTGGAAAGGACAGAACCCATCAACCAGTTTCCCCATTTATTAAACAGGAATCATAATAGAACAGGCTCACTGTGGGGAATAAATGAGATAAGGTACACGAAACCCATAGTTCAGGACCTTGTACACATTAAATGTTCAATTAACATTGGCTAATATCCTTGTTAGTATCTGGGTGGTGTAAATGGCTAATGCACTTGACCGCTAACTGAAAGGTTGGAGGTTCTAGTCCATCCACCCAGAGGCACCTTGGAAGAAAGGCCTAGCAATCTACTTCTGAAAAATCAGCCATCGATAACCCTATGGAGCACAGTTCTACTGTGACACACACGGGGTCACTATGAGTCAGGATTAACTCCACAGCATCTGATAATATCTGAATTATTATCATCATCCTAGGATTCTAGGTGGTAGGCCTTTGGTTCTGCAGGGGCCTTTTTCCTGCTTGCTTGATAGGGAACGGTAGGCCTCCCTCCCCCGCCCACCTTTGCCAGGCTTGGCCTTTCTCTACGAAGTCTCTGTTCCTACCTTCACTTTGCCACTGGCTCCCACTCCCAGAATCTTGCTCCTAAATCCCAGATTTGAACTGCATTTCTCCATCTGCAAATCGGAGTTAATAATCCTGCCCCACCCATCTTCTCTGGGCTGGAAGGAAACATATGGGAAAGTGTTTTGGAGACAGAGCTGTTGTCTTATGAAGATGACACGCTCGAGGCTCAAGTTTCTGTTGCCAGATGTGGAGGCCTGGCCAAGCTGTGTCCTGGAGAGCAGGGGTGGGGCTGGGTGCCCAGAGTTTCCTGTCCTCCAGCTCCCTCCAGACCTCCCATGCTGGGACCACTGTCCCCTCCCCCTGTCACAAGCAGAGGCCCAGTGAGGGAGGCCAAGGCTGGGAGCCCAGCGCTGCTGCCTGTAACCGCAGCTGTCACCATGGCTGTCTGGGGGAGGAAGGGGCTGTGCCTCCCCAGCCACCCTGAGGCCTGGCTGATCAGAGCTGCAGGAGGGCAGCCGAGTCTTGCCTGGGCCTGTCTGGGCAGCAGCTCTTCTGTGCTTTCACTGGGAGGGCCTAGAACCCCACAGAGCCAAAAGTCTGAGCCAGCTCTGATGCTGAGACCACTTCCCCTTCTGTGTAAAGATGGTCCCTTTAAAGGGGGGAGGAGACAAGAAGTGTCAAAGGCCAGGCTCTAAGAGGCGCTAGGGAGCTGCAAAGGAAAGTGTTTAATGAGCCAGCACGCATGGAAATTGTATTTCACACCCCACTTAGCTGCCTGATGCCCAATGGGGGGTGGTATGTATATTCCAAGCAAGTGTGTATATGTGTACAAGTTACACACGTGCTTCAGGGGTGGGAGGAGTAGGTATAAGGTGGATAGTAAGGAGGGGTTGGGACTTGGGAAAATGAATTAATGCCCAGGGACCAGGTGGTTAAGGAGGGGCTGGAGCTTGCTTAACTGATTCCTTCTCTTTCTGTTTCATTTGATTAGAGCAAACCTGCTTGACCCCAGTCTCTGCTCACACATCCTTCTCCCTCCTTTCCTCAGAATCACACATAACACGTGCACGCATCACCCGCGCGCACACACACACACACACACACACCAGTGTTGCCGACTGAGGCCAGCCCCCTTAGAACAGACAGTTCTTTCCCTGCCTCCAAAACCGTCCATGGCTCCCTGCTGCCAACAGAACCAAGTCCTTCTGCCCCAGCCTGGTATGTGAGGTCCAAACAACCTGTCTATTCTCCCACAAATACCTCTGACACAATCCCTTTAAGAAGGACCTAGACTTTGATGTCTGTGACATCTCATTCACCACCTTGGCTCTCCTTTAAGCTCCAGGCTCATACATCCAACTGCCTGCCAAAAAGGACCAGGCCTTACAGCCTCATCGCAAGGGCAGATGACTAGCAGCACTCTCCCCCATCTGGGAGTTCCCCCAAATAAAGCATGGGCTGCCCAGATGGCTGAGCAGAGCCGCTGTGGGAAGTTGAGGAACTGAAGCCGTTGACATACTCAGCTGGGGCCTGTCAGGCCCTGGAGGTGTCCAACATGGCCTCTGAGTCACTATCCCCACATCCAAGAGATTCTTAACAGACAGATGGGGCCCTCCTGATGGGAGCTCTGGGGCAGCAGACCCCAGCTCTCATTGGAGACCCTCTTACCTGATTCTTACCTTCTGCCTTTTTCTGCCCCTTCTAACTCCCAGCTCCTTGGCATCTAAGCTGGTACCTGACATCCTCATACCCTTGCCTATGGCCTTCTCCTCCCTAAAGTCCTTCCGCCATGGGTCCTAGATGCACACGCTACTTCTATCCCCACTTTCCCATCCTGGTTCGAGTCTGACCTGCCACACAGGGTCCGTGTGCTTGCCAGACTTGGCGGAGCTACGGAAGGAGGGCTGGGAGTGGGGCTTCTTGAGGTTGTAAATGGCCACGTTGCCGTCGTAGTGGCCCACCACCACCAGGTAGGGGTGGTCCACATGTATGTCGAGACACATGATGCCGCTCTCGCTGCTAAAGACGTATTCTGGGAAGCTTGGGTTCTTCAAGCTGTAGAGTAGCAGCATTCCCCGGCTCTGCTTCATGAAGTCATCTGCCCTCGGGGGAGACAGGCTGCTTTAGTTGCAGAATCCACTGCCCTGCTGGGGGAACCCCTTGCCCCTCCCCACCAGAGGGACACTGCTCTGCCCTGCTCTGTCTCTGTCAGAGAGCTTGGGATTCCTCTTTGGGCTTCAGCTTTCCTGTCGGTGAAACAATCATGAGATGTGGTCTTCCCCTTCTCAGGGTTCATGGGCAGATCCAACAACCAGTAGAGGTGACCAGGCTTATCTGAGGGATGGATAGTCATTCTCCTATGCTCCCTGAGGTATAGGAAAGGGGAATGTGAGCTCAAAGATTTGCTAAGTGAAGAATGTATGTGTGTAGTGGGCTTGGAATGGGGCAGTACCCTCCAGAGGGAGCTGAGATGTCCAGCCCAGGAGCAGGTTGTGATATTCTGTAGATGCCTGGATAATGCCCATATCCTCCCTCTTCTCCCCAACCTACCCCATATATACACAGCCAAGGACAGGGTTAAACTTGGACTAAAATGGACTTGTCTATAATGAGTCCCAGACTAACCACCTGTGGGCATCATCCTATACCCTCCAGTCCCAGCCCTCAGTTGCAGCCTGAGCCCCAGCTCTTGGTATGTTTCCAGAATCCAGAATTCCCAGACCAGCCAGTCAGGCTTCCATAGGCCCACTCTGCCATCCTTCTGGCCTGGCACAGCTCTGGGTGTTCGGCAATGGACCACTCAGCAGAGGTCCTCCTCCCTACCCTGCCCCATGTCAAGGGAACTCCTCCTACTCTTTCGTTGTCTACATGCTTGGCACCCATCCTGATAACTAGTCACTGAACAGAACACAATTCCAGCCTTCAAGTCTACCTCTTCTGCCACTAGTCTGTCCTTCCAGACCCTTCCCAATTTCCAAAGAGTTGGAGCTGGAGAGGTGGAAGGTGCTACAGCAGGCCCCATTTTTGAGGCCCTATGTTACAGTAGCCTTTTGGCCAAGATGAAAGTCCTCCTTACCCTCCTGCCTCCAAGGCTGCCTTCTCTGCCCCTGGCAGCTGAAGTGTCTCGGTCTCTGACGCAGTGGCCAGCCCTGGAGTGTACAGCCCATGGATAGGAGCAGCAGGGAGGTATCCCCAACTTGGCTAGGTTCATTGAGTTGTTCCCTCTGCCTTACTTCTCAGGCTGTCCTTTACTCAAGATAGTAAGTGGCTGGGCTGGGATCAGGGATAATCTGGGCTGGTCCCTGAAGGGAGAAGTCAGGGCAGGAGCTGAGCTACTACTAGATCCTAGGTATCCCATCCAATCTGCTGGCCTGGTCTTAGCTCTCCTGCCCCACTATGTTTTTGCCCACATTGCTTCCTTAAGCTGCAATATATTCCCCTTCTATACTTTGCCTAGTGATAATCTACTAGTCCTTGAGGGCTCACTCCTCCAGGAGGCTTCCAGACCATCCAGTCACCAGGGCTGTCTCTCCTGTGAGTGCTCCATCCACATCTTATTATCACAGGTGATTGTGAGCAGGTCTTGGCTGGCAGCAGAGAATGGAGTGGGCATGGCCTAGTGTGGCCCTGCAGCCTTGCTCTCTTTGGTGGTAGGGCTGCCTCCTGCTAACCCTGCTCTGTTGGATAATCTCTAAGGTGTCTTCCAACTCTTTTCTTCAATGATACCCCTGGTTGAACCTGATTCAGCAGTTCTCAGAAAGCCATGGTCTTGGGCAAGGGGACTACCTGGGAGGAGTGGCTTAATTCTGCTGTAGATCAAAGCTCTGACTGACCTTAGTGTCCTCCACTAGAGCAACAATGAGGAGTATGGATTGATGTCTTCCTGAACTGCCAACCATAAGTGGAGGCTTCATCCCCAGCAACCCCACTCCTGCCTAGCAGGCAATGGCTTTAGATTGTGGGGGGCCACTCTGGAGAGTTCTGGCTGTCAGCAAAATTCTGGGCTTCTGCTCAGAGTTCAGGGAGAGCAAGGCAGGCAGAGGCCATGTTGAGGCATCAGGCTAAAGCCTGGCAAAAGAGACTCAGCAGACAAGTTAAGGAACTTGAGATATGAGATTATCCTGGATTATCTGTGTGGGCCCAATCCAATCACAGGGGTCCTTTTAAGGGGAAGGGAGAGGAAGGAGAGTCAGAGAAGATGTAATGACGGAAGCAGAGGTCAGAGTGATGTGACTGCTGGCTGGAAGGGGGCCACAAGCCATAGAATGCTGGTGGCCTCTAGAAGCTGGAAAAGATATGGAAAAGTTTCTCCTCTAGAGCCTCCAGCAGGAATGTAACCCTGCCTTGATTTTAGCTCGGTGAAATCCATTTTGGATTTCTGATCTCCAGATCGGTAAGATAACAAATTTGTGTTGTTTTAAGCAACCATGTTTGTGGTAATTTTTCACAGCAGCTGTAGGAAACTAATACAATAGACATTCAGGGAAGGTTGACCTGAACTCTACTTTTAGAAATCAGAGGGAGAAGCCCCAGCAGATGGCAGTTTTTCCTGGGGCAGTTTGGAAGCAGTCCCTCAAGAAGTTAGAGGGGTGGTTTCAATGACCCTCAGCTCTTCTGTGGACAATAATGAAACCTTCCTCAACTTATACCTCAGCCCTGTCCCCTTAGACTCCAGGGACAAAAATGCACTTTTTGTTAGGAGTTTCACAGTCCCCAAAGGCAAGAAATTAGCCCAAGGCTTCCCCAAGGAAAGGCATCAGTTGCTAAAGAGTTCCAAACCTCAAGCATGGCCCAAAGGCCATGATCCCAGGCTGGGCTGTTCCAAGCACTGTCATTCTATTAGAAGTCATATTTACAGTGTGGGAAGTAAAAGCAAGGCCTTGGAGACAGAATACATCAAGCAGGACATTTAACTTGATTTAAGGAAAATGAGGCAAACATTTGAGAACCTAAATAACTAACCAGTAATTAAACTAACAACGGGAATGCCCTTGCACTACAACCCGGCAAGCATAGTGGCCTTTATGGACTGTATTTACAAAGAGACCTGACAACATAATTAGTCCTGTAAATTTTACGCAGCCTGCAGCCGAGGAGTGATGGATTTTGTGTGTGCAGATGAACAGAGAGAAATGAGGTGGATGAATTTCCATTTTCAGTAAATGAAATTAACACTGCTTAATTTTTTTAATTAGTGAAGCTGACAAATAAATGACCAGTAAAGATTTAAATCCCTACAAGTATATCTCTGGCCTGGGCAGGCTCAGGGACAAGGCCAGGATGCAGTGGCACAGAGTGGGAAAGGGTTTAGTGCTGGGCCTCAGGGCCTCACGGTGGCCCCTTTTGAGGGTGCTGCCCTCAGAGGAAGGCTAGGCTGAGGGACAGATGGCTCTCCTGTCCTTCCAAGATGTGACCCACTGGGAAGCTTCCTGCCCTAACCCCTGTGTGACAGCCAGTCAAGACCACACAGAGTATCTGGAATGTTTCTCTATCCCTGCTTGACAGACCTTGAGGAGCTCCCATTTCCCTGCTATGAACTGGTTAATGGGCTGGAAAGGATCCTTCAGTACAGCAGGCTGACACAATTGCATCCCAGCAGTTCCAAGTCCTTGTCCTGTCCCATGAGCCATCTCTTACTGGGCTAGCTCCCTTTGCCCTCCAAAGTTCCCCTACCTGCTTTCACCTGCTGACAGCTTCTTTCTCCTTTCTGCTGGGAGCCTGGCTGTAGGAGGCATCCAAGTCTCCGTCCTCTAAGCCAGCTGATATCCCTACCACCTGGTACCCAGCATCCATAGAGGTGAGGCAGGTGTGAATGCTCCTGTGCTGTTGCTTGACTCGCTTTTCCCCATCTGCTCGCTCCTGGCTTGGCCTTAGCCAACCTGCCCTGTCCCAAAGTGGAAGATTGGCCCCAGTCCTTCCTAGGGTACATGTCTATCCCACCAAAGTCTTATTTGGCTGGATCACAGCACAAACATCTAGGAATTCTAGGCAAAAGGAGGTCTACTAGGTCTGGGCTAAGCTTATTAGTGTCAAACCCAACAAACCCAAATTCTCACTCCAGTGTTGTCCTCATGAGGCCAAATCTGATTAGGGGAGGTTGGTATCTGGGAGCTTCCAAAGACGGTATGATGGATGCTGGTGAGGTCACACAACCCCGCCTAGGAACTAAAGGTGCCCTCTGCCTGCCTTAGCTTTGCCCTCTTTCTTCCATGGAGGCATCTGAGCCCTGAGGCACTCAAGAACATGGGACTCCCAGAGGCAAACACAGGAGTGCATGAAGGGCCTTCCTGAGTACCAGCTCACCCTGGCTCTGCTCAAGTCTCTGCAGGGCAGTGCTAAGATACGCAAGGCTCTGGAGAATAGATACTCGTCTGAGAGCTGCTCAGTGACAGCAACCGCAGATACCATCACCACCAGAGCTGCCAGCCTAGTAGGTGGGGCCTTTGTCTGATTGCTTTCTGTCCCCTTCTCTGCTCAGGCCTCCTGAGGATATTGCAGGGAAACTAATGACAGACAAATCAGCAATGATTGTCCTCTGCGTCGGGGTGGTTCTTACAGCTAACTGCACACTTTGCGTCTTTTTGCTCAAGTGGGCCTCGCACAGTCCTGGGATGGAGGCCTGGCAGGTGTCAGCCTCTCCATGTCGCCAATGAGGAAACCATCAGAGGGGCTTCTGGCCCCAGATTGTACCACTGGGAAATGATCCTCCAGCCAAAGGGTCTGCAGCTGTGGGTACCACCCAGGCATATAGATGTGGCTAAAAGGACCAATGAATGACAAAGAGACCCTTCCTGGGCAAGTGCCTGCCTGAAGGAGGCTGATGGGCTTGTCAAGTTATCTGTTCTGGGAGGTGGGTTACTCTTCTCCACTGCTCCTGGCTAAGGCTGCCCAGACATGGCAGCCTCCATATAATCCTGACCAGCTGACCCTGCTGCTGGCCCTGGGTGGAGAAGGATGAGGCTGAAGCTGAAGTTTCTCCCTCCACCTGCTGGGGACTCCCCCAACCCTCCCCCAAAGCCTGGGCAGAGAGCCTGGGCTGTGAGCAGCCTCACAGTGGGTTCACACCCACTCCTGGAAGGGTCTGCCCAGCCCCCAGGCTCTGTTCCAGGCCCAGTAGCTACAGCACAGGGGGAAGAATGTGCTAGCTTCCTGCCAGAGAGGGAGGATGTTTCCCACTTGGCAGCAGCCCACCCTCAGGAGTGGGGACACAAATCAGGCATTTAGGGCATCCTCAAAGGCAGCCCAGACCACGAGACTGGGAGCAGCTCCAAGGTCTCCTCCCTGAGAATAATGACAAACACCAACTCCTCCTGGTCCCCGCCCTCATCCCCCCACCCTGGTCAAAGAATGAGTGGACAGGCGGTCTGAGGGGCAGAGACCAGGAGCTTGTCTGCCTGCCAGCCAGCAGCAGCTCAGAGAGTGGAAAGGGTTTTCTGTCTGCAGAAGCAGGTCCTCCCAGCCAGAGAACAAGCCGCTAGCAAGGGGAAGCTGCAGCTAATATGAAGTGTGGGGCCCCCTCCTGTAAGGAAGGAGAACAGCCAGACCAGCGGAGAGGTAGGGGCTTCTGTAGTGACCAAAGAACGTGAAAGGAAGGCAAATTGCTGGGACACAGTTATCACAGCGCTGGGCCTCAGGGCCTCACGTTGCCCCCTGTGAACTGGTTAATGGGCTGGAAAGGATCCTTCAGTATAGCAGGCAGGGGCAGATAACTAGCAGAGCCAGGAACACCCTGGGCAATAGTGGTCCCCCAGGGTTCAGGGGCCAAGTGAACATCAAGCACTCCCCTCCAGCCCTGCCTGCCCCAGGAGTCCCAGCTGGCAAGGAAGGCCTGATGAGGAGGCAGGGAGGGGAGACTACAACACTACCCTCCCTTAGCCCCCGCATCCAATCCCTCCCCAGGTCTGGTCCAGTCTACTCTTAAGGCAAATCCGCTTCTCAATCCTTACTCCACCGCCAGGGTTCAATCCTGCCATCCCTCATTGGGATGTCTGCACCAGTCTCGTAACTGGTCTCCCAGTCTCCAGACCTTCACTCCCTCTCTGTACTGGTGGTCATATCCCTGTCCTTCTTGAATTCCCTCAGTGGTTTCCCCATTGTCCTGAAGAGAAGGTTCGAGCATCTTAGAAAGGCTTACAAAACCTTTGGGGGAGCCTCCCCTGTATCCCTCAAGAGCTCCTCTTCCTGTCATATTTCTCATGCCTCCAGACCTTTGCATATGTTGGTCCCTCTGTCAGGAGTCCTCTCCTCTTTCTTCACCAGAATAACCCCTTCAAGGATCAGCCTGGCATATTCATCTTGGTATGTTCCTTCACCCAGAACTAATTGCTGGTGTGTTTCTCCATCTTCCCCATTAGACTCTGAACCGCCTGAGGGGAAGCAACCATGTCCTACTCATCTTCGCATCTCTCACACCTGGCAAAGAGCTCTGCACTGAGTAGGCACTTAGTGTTTGCTGGTTGAATGAAAAAATGAATGAATAGCTAGGTCACTTACAGGAGCCATGTCCCACTGCAAACAGATCCTTGTACTTTGGATTCCTGCAAAAGAAGTATGAACCCATTGGCCTGGGGAATGGGCATGACCCTCCCATGGACAGGCACCTTCCCATGGACACTGGTGCCTAACTACCCTGGAGGCATCTCCTGCCTGTCTCAGGATGGCACCAGCTGAGAGACCTGGGTCCTACTTTTTCCATGTCATAGTCATCTTTGTATCTCATGTCAGTCTCAAGGTGGTTAAGTGCAGCAGAAGTGCCCTGCTCAGGGCTTGGCACGCAGCAGGCCCTCAGGGTCTCTGGGTTTGCTGCAATGCCTACACTCACCAGCAGAGGGCGGTGACGGCCAGGCGCTTGGCTTTGTCGTTTTGGAATTTCCAGAGCGGTAGCAGTGTACCCTCCTGGTCTCGGTATTCGTCTGCAGCATCCTCATAGTACTTAAAATCTTACACACACACACACACACACACAAACACAGAGGCAGAGTCAGCCTTGGAACTGCCACTTTATGGCAAACCCAGATCTACCACCTACTGGCTGTATCTCCTTGGGCAAAACAATAAATTTTTGTGTCTCTGAGTGGGAAATAATAATAGTACCTATCTCAAAGGGCTGTTGTGAGGACTAATTGAGTTAATATATGTAAAGTGTTAAGAAAAGTGCCTTGCAAATAGTGAGCACTCTGTATGTGTTAGCTATTGTTATTGCCATCGTTGCCACTGTCGAAGGTAGGTTATGATAAAGCGGCCATATCAGCATGGATAAAATTCTAGGTTTGCAGCCCTTGTTTCATGAGTTTCCCCAGCACTTCAGAAAGCTCAGACTGGAGCAGCCAAATTTCAGGGGCTCAGCTTCCGTGGCTGATTAATGGTTCTGTCCATTCTGCCTCCTAAATCCCTGAAATTCAGCCCGTCTTCACATCCACTGGCAAGCCCCACTATAGTGAAGCTGCGTGGATCCCCCATGGGCTCTCTGAACTCAACTTCATCTCCAGCCCTAAAATGTCTCTGCTTCCTGTTTTCTCTAACTTAGGTAGAAGCGCCATCCTTCCACTTGTCTAAACCAGAAATCTGGGTCTTCCTTGACTGATGTCCTTCTATCAACTCTCACATTTCCTTTCTGATTATCTTTTTAATCCGCTCACTTTTCTCCAAACCTACCTGCATTATTACAATATCCTCCTAATGGGTCTCCCTGCCTCAGGTTACTCCTCCAGTTCATGTTCCACAGAGCTACCAGAGTGAACGTATAAAAACATATAAATCACCACACTCCTCCAGCCCCACTAAAACCCCCTCAATGGCTCCTGTTACACAGAGAAGAATGTCTGGGCTCCCTGGCCAAACCAAGACTCCTGGACACTACTCCCACGTCATCTCCAGCCAGCTGTCCACGGACCCTCTATAACAAATAGTCAATGAGTCATGTTGTCTGACGCTTCTGTGCATTATTACATGCTGTTTCATGTCTAAAATGTACTTTTCCCCCATCTTCCTGGCAAATTCCTTCTCGCTCCACATCCAGATCAAACTCCTCCTCCTCTGTGAGGCCTGCAGTTTCTGGTTGAGCAGAATTCATTTCTTCCTCCTCTGTTCCAGCCCTGCCTTCCTGTACTGAAACGTCTGTCACACTGCATTGCCTCTATTTATCCCTTTGCCTGTTTCCTCCACCAGAGAGTTCCTGGAGAGCAGGAAGCATTCATCTTTGTGTCCCCAGTACCTAGCACAGGGCCAGCCACAGAGAAGGTAACCAATGATTGTTCAAAGAATGCAATGAAATAAATCAACAGAAGTAAAATGGTTCTCAGTCTTCTTTCCAACCAAGAGCGACCCATTAGAAAATGACTCCTCTTATCTAACATGGTCAGTGACATGCTCGGTACTGCTCCAGCCTCTCTTGTGATGCCCCACACCTTGAAGTTGGGGACTACATTCAACCTCAAAAACATCTCAGAACAAGAAAGATTAGAGTGGTCAGAGAGGCATGAGCCTTGATCACATCAGAGATCCCTGAGCTTGGGCTATGTTTGAAAATACCTCATTTCAGAGAGGAGATTAATTGGTAACACTTCTCTATTTTCACTTCTCCTTCATGGTTACACTTTCCCAAAGGGAAAAGAGCACGCAATTAAGAAAATCAAAGTTCAATGCATTTTTATGTGACTGTGTGTTCTTATAAATGAAAATGGTTCACCAAAGCCAATTTCTGCATGGATATTAATCAGGTTTGCAGCCCTTTGGTGGGCTGGTTACAGAGGCTGGGTTTCAGGAAGCCAAGCTGTGTGAGTGACAAATTCATTCACAGCTGCTGTGTACTTTGACAGCTTTGAAAAGCACTCAAGGTCGTTTTCCAGCCTGAATGATAACGAGGGGGCTTGTTTCAGCTGCTGGTCTTGGCAGCCCGGATTTCTATGTCCCATGGGTAAGCAATGAGCATCGAGTAACCAAGAAGAGCCCTAGGCCGTCAGCTACGGAGATCAGCCAGCGGCGAGGGGCTGCCAGCTCTGGGGATGCAGCTGCTCCAGAGAAATACGCAACCTCTTAGGGACATACAAGCCACTTGGGAACGTGCTGTTTGTGCCATGGGAAGGATTCCGTTTCCCTGGTTCTGTGCGAGACACTAGAATTTCCCAGCCCCCAGGACTTAAGCGTTTCTGAATCATTCTCTTTCTTTACCTCATCACTAATTAATCACCAGGATAGACCTATTGAGTGTGTTTATTTGAAATGTGTCTTCCAGCTTGGTGGCTGTATAACCATAGTGCTGAAGTGCTTAGGCTATGGATCCAAGGGGCTTGGGTTCGAGCCCTAATTCCACCATTTATGCTAGCTGTGATTCTAAACAAGTGGCAACATTCCAGCCTGTTTTTAATGTATAAAATGGGGATAATAATGGTATCCACTTTACAGTGAGGATAAAATAAAATAATATATGTAAATTACATCACAGGATGCCTGGCACCTAGGACATTCCCAGTGAATGTTAGCACTTGTTTAACGGCTCCCTTTTCTCCCTCCCCTAGGATGCAGGCTGGGTGAGGTGTGGGGAGGTTCACTCTACCCCACACCTGAACCTCACTTCCGTCTCTGTCTCTGCATTCTGCCCAGTCACATCCTCCTCCAGGCCTGCTCTCATTGGGCTGTATCCCTACCTGGAAGGCTTCAGTGTCCCTGAACTCTCTTCAGAGACAGCTCAGATTCTCCACATAGCATTTAAGGCCATTCATAAGCTGACTGGAACCACCTCTCTAGCCTTAACTCTCACCACTTCCCAAAAAAATTCCTGTTTGGGTCATTGAGTCCCACAGTCCATTCCTATTCATTTCTACCACCAAATCACTGTTCATGCTGTTCCCTGGCCAGGACACCCTCCCTCTGCTCTCCACCCACTCAAACACTGCCTATCCTTCAGTATCCAGCTCAGGCCTCCCTGACTTGACTGCTCCTTGACTGTTCCTGCTGTTCCCACCTACCCCTCCTTTCCCATCTTCCCTTCTGGAGGATCCCCAGAGCATCTTCCATCTATCTGGTACATTCTAGCATGAATATCATCTACAAGCCACACTGAGTAGAGGACAGGGCACAGGGTTACAAACTTCAAGACCTAGATTTGGGTCCTCTCTGCAATTCACTAGCCAGGTGGCCTCGGCCCTACCTTCTTCCTGTGTAAAGTAGGAGTAATACACTATTTTGCCTGCCTCCCAGGATTGTTGGGAAGATCACATTGGGTAACAAATGTGTAGGTGTGTTTTGCTGCACCATTTTAAGATCTCATCACTATACCCACTTTTTTTAATGCCATTGTTCATGGTTGACTTGCATAAGTCTTGTCTCCCCAGTGACATCCTGAGGAGGGAGGGGTTAGTTTTTCTCCCCTTGCACCTACAAAACCTGGCACGGGACACTCAAATACCAACTTTTTATGAGGGATTTTTTAAAAAGTACAGTCAATAATTGTGGTTCCTGGCACTTGGCACTTTATATCTTACCTTGAGCAACGTCATCATATGTGTTCTGGTTGACCATGCGCTCCACAATTTTAGCAGCTTGGGTCACTTTGGTGATGTCATCACTCTGTGGGGATACAGAGGCCAGAGGTCCTCATAAGCCAGCCCTTGGCAAGGTCATATGCCCTGAGGCACAGCCCAGACTTGCAACTAGTTCAGTAATGCCCCTTTGACACCACCCACCTCAGATAGTTCTGTAAAGGTATCCCTCCACGCCTCAAGGTCTAGCTCACCTCACCACCCCCTTCTGGGAACCCATACATCACAAGCGGCACAAGGGGTCTGCGCTGGCATAGCTGGCCCTAGGTACACAGTCCCTGTGGCCAGAGGACAGCACCTACCTCTCCAGGGGAGAAGGTTTCAGCTACCAGACTGTCTGACCACAGAAGACACTGCCTGACATGGAGGAGTCAATTTTGCAGGAAGCTGCCAAGGGGAGAGGGTTCCTGCTCTGAGTCAGGAAGTGGGGGAAATTGTTGGAACCAGATGAATTCTGGGACTATGATTTTAAGACTCCAGTGAATGTCTTCATTAGCCAGTTTCCTAAGATAAACTTGGAGTCAGTTTGAACCATTCTCAAAGGGTGGTTCCCCAGATGTGATTTTATAGGCTTCCACCACACTGGTCAGTATCTTTCCTCTGACATCATCACCACCAGGCATTGGATTAAATACACTTAATCCTCACAACAACCCTATGAGGCAGGGGCCATTATCCATCCCCAATTTATCATGAGGACTCCAAGACTCAGAGAAGTTAAATAACTTGCCCAAGGTTACCATCTGGAATATTAATAACAATTTTAAAAAAAGCCACTACTTATTGATGAGTATCAAGAAGATACTGTGTTAGGGAATGTCTATTCATTATATCAGATTCTCACAACAGTTTTTCAAACTAGGTATCATTAGGATGAGGAAACTGAGGTTTCAGAGAAATTAAGAAACTTGTCCAATGTCACCCAGCCAATAAGGGCAAAGCTAGGATGGAAACCAGGTCTGTGGATTCCAGGACCCATGCTCTCAGCCCCATATACGAGAGCTAGTCCCTCTGCAGTCTGGCCACCCTCTCCTGGTTGTGGAAGCCTCAGTGCTCCAGATGTGCTCTGGGCAGGACAGGATATGGCGGATGGTGATCTCCCATGTTCTGGATTCTATGCTCCTTGAACAGCCACATCTCTCTTTTGGTTTGGAATGAACTTGTGGTCTTTGAACCTTTCCCTCAGTCCTGTCCTAATCTTTCAAATCAGACAAGCTTGCATTCACTTCTCTGCATTCACCCAAATTATCAATGAGACAGAAGTTTGAGGTCTACCATTGGAGAACTTCCTACAGGGTATCATGAATTTATTGTTTTCTCCCCTTCCACACATTTGAGTTTTATAGCAACCTAGTCAGACTCAGGTCTCAAAGGAAACTGTGTCACTCTGCTCACATGCTGGGCCTGGGCAAAGTTGACTGCCTTTGCACTCTATTCCACAGACAGCCTGGCTCAGTACTAGGATTCCCCATTAGAGCTGCATTCCCTTGGGAAGAGGTTGTACACCAAGGCACTCACTGAGGTGTGTGTATGTTATATACCCCAGTGTCCTGCCTTCACTGCAGCTTCTCAGTCCAGAGGACTGGAATCTGCCTGCATCACAGCCTCCTGTGTCATCGAGCTGGAGGAACCCAGATGTGATGGAAGGGGTAGTACCTTCTCCCTGAGGGTGTTAGACACCAGCTCTGGCGGGGCTTAGACCTTTTTTTTTTTTTTCAATCCATCTGGAACATACAGTAAGAATTTATTGATTTTCAAGACAGCCACATAAACAGACCATAAAAAAAACAACTGAATGCTTATTCTCTGTAACACTACCAAGACAATTTAACATAGTACAACCATACACATCAACATCTAACTGATCCAATTAGGCTACTTAATTAGCTATATTTTCAAAGCATGGTTTTAACAAACACCTTTGTAGAGTATATATTCACATTGTGCTTAAAAATTAAATTTTCTGCTCCTCCAGGGGTGGTTCAACAGCTTTCATTAACTTTTTATTTGCCTCTTCATTATACTGGTTTTGGCAATGAATTAATGTTTCTTAAAGCTTCTTGGGAAAACTGACCTGTTTTCAGCCTCAGCCACAGGGATTTTTATTCTGGTCTCTAGGTCTTGGTGACTGCAATTGGGACCTCTTCAACCATGGTCCCAGCACAGAGCCCATAGCCAAACCTTTAACAGCTAATCATGTGAATCCTGACCCAGGCCAGTAGCCCTTCTGAAGAACCTAGCCTCAAAAAGCCAAGGGTCTGGGTAGGGAAAGCTTCAGGTCAGCGCTCCATCTTTCACCTCAGGGTTCAAGCAACCAGCATGGGCCATGATTTCTGGGTACTTGGTCTGTGATAGAATGAAACTGAATTGGGGCAGTTCCTATTAAGCCAAGGCAGGGAACCCTCAAACTTCCCCTGAAATGTAACACTATCAAAGTCATGGAACAGGCATTTGAGTGGAAATGGGTACATGGTGTAGTGGTTAAGTGCTTGGCTGATAACCACAAGGTCAGTGGTTTGAACCCACCAGCCGTTCAGCCGGAGAGAGATGTGGCAGTCTGCTTCTGTACAGATTACAGCCTTGAAAACCCTATAGGGCAGTTCTACCCTGTCTTATAGGGTCACTATGAGTCAGAATTGACTCGATGGGAACTTCAGACAAAGGAAGCGGAACTTTTCCCTGACGTGGCTTCCATACTGGGGTGGAGCAGGACCACTTCCCAGAGAGCCTATGTGGGAACTCTCCAAGGTGCTGAACCCAGCCCTCAGCTTCCTGTGGACCTCATCCCTCCTACCCCATCCTGATCTCCATACTGAGACTCTGGCCCCCTCAGTATCTTCCTGTGGTGACCCTCCCTGCAGTGATACATCACTGTAACTACCATGGTGATCCCCATACCGATGCTAGAGAGTAAGCCCTTCAATCATCACCTGTATAGTAACCATCCTTTGCCTCCTCATGGTAAACCCAGCCAATGTTGGCCACATATATTAGCCTAGGCTTGCTGGTATCTGTGATCATCTCTGACCTGGATTCTGGACCTGCAGACTCACCTAAAGTATTGGCACAAATAAACCCAAGGACTGAAGGTTAAAGAGTATCTTATCATCCCAAGCCTCATGAGCCCTCACCCCAAGGAGGTGGTGCCTTATCCTCACATACCACACCCACCCTGGGAAGACTCCCTAGATATTCTGGGAGGCATACAGGCCTTTAAATAAGGTTCATGTCTTCTGTTGCCCCTCAGCCAAATAATCCTGAGTCTCTGCTAGGCTCCAGACCTATATCAAATTGGGGGGAGGTGTGGAATGCCAGAGAAAGTTGTAGCTTTCTTCACATTTTCCCACAAGGAAAGGACTATTAAAATCCATACTTCAATGTAAGCCCCCTTTTTAAGTGTCTGAAGCTCTCCCAGATAGCCAGGCTCCTGTCTATCCAGGGATCAAGGACCCTCTCAAACATTCTCTGTGACAGGACCATGGGAACCCTCACCAAACCTGGGACTCCATAGATGTCAGCTTCCTCATGGCCATCTTCCCCATTTTTTTAGCCACTGGTGTCTTTGTCTTCTCCTTCTCTTTGGTCTTTTCCTGCTTCTCAAGCTCCTCCATGTAGGCATCATATATCTCCCACTAGGCAAGGGCAAGGTGAGAAGGATCATCCCAGGTACAATCTTTACCACCCAGCTCCTCTTCAGCTTTTGGGCTTGGGCAATCAACCATGCTAACCCCTGTCAAATGCCTCCAAAGCATCCTCTACTTGGTCCCTTGTAATTATGCATTCAATGTTTGTCTTTCCTGCTAACCATCAGCGCTAGGATAGGAATAAAGGAGCTCTCAGGGCACCTCTGGGCTGGGCTTATCCACTCTGCAGCCCAAGGGCTGGGTTGCCAAATGGAAATAAGCATCATTTTGGCCTGTAACACCCACCAGGGAGTAAAATGGGCAAACATTAGGCTAGGTCTTATTTTTGTTGGTGATTTATAAGACTCTGAATCAGGAACTAAAAAAAAAAAAAATCTCCCCTCATGGAGATGCGATAAAAATGCTGGCTCAGATTGGCTGTCTACAGCAGTGACCACACCCTCTCAGCACAAAGAAGAGATCATCAGAAGGGAAGGGAACCTCTGCTAATTGGATCTGACAGCAAAAGAAGACTAAAAGGTAGTAGCAAGGGAAGCAGCAAGGATCTGGGGCTGAACAAATGCCCCAGATCACACTGTGTGCTTCCCAGAGCTGGGCACTCACTGCCACCTGGAGGCCAGACAGGCATACCTTACATTTAATAATTCACCCACAGGCCAATTACTCCACACCACAAAGTGCTTCGACATTTGTTATTTCATTCAGAGTCCCCCAACCATTCTACAAGGCAGGTTGCCATCTTCACTTGACAGAGAAGGAAACTAAGGCTTTGAGGGTGACGTAGTTTTCCCAGGATCTTACAGTATGAATGCCAGAGTCGGGGCCTGAGGTTAGGTCTCCCGACACCATATCCTGCCAAAACCAGCGTGGCTATCCAAGAGGACTGGAAAGGGAAGAAGGAGGATCTATAACAACACTGCAGGCTGCAGGAAGGGCAGGGTCAGAGTGCTAACAATCCGTGTCAGCCACACAGACAGTCTATGAGAACAAACATTCTCCTCTGGTCTCGGGGAAAGCTCTAGAAGCCGTGCCTGTTTCCAGCTTGCACAGCCTTGCCCTGAGAGAAAGGGGCTGGTCCAGAGCTCACTGGTTGGGGACATACTGTTTCCTGTGCCTGATGTCAGAGCCTGGATACTCGGGGAAACAATAAGGGAGGTGGATGGATGTGGAGGGCAGACTGCCAGAGGAGTTCATGATCAGTCTCTCTTCCTGCTGATCGAGACAAGGATCCATGGGGGTGAGGTGCCGTGATGGGTTTCAGGCTGGCCCAGGGTCTTACCTGATTGGCTGTGGCTGAGAAGTTTGTCCTTGGGGGAGGCTCCATCTGACATTCTCGATCCTAAATAAAAATGACAAGAGAAAAACCAAAGAAAGCTCTTAACTTCTCACTTAACCCAATAGTATATCCTTTGGAAAAACATTTTGGTTGGAGCTGAGGGGGTGGAATGGGACACAGAGTAGGGGAAGTAAAGAAGGGCCTGGGCAAAGGACCAAATATATATTAAGCAAACATTTTTTTTTTTTCCATTCAGGCTTTCTTCAGAAGAAGCCCAATCTAGAAAGTACGGGCAGTGAAGCCTGATTGTGTCAGTTTCAACAAAGATAAATTCCAGGTAGAGCACGGACAGATCTGCAGGAAGCCAAGCAGGTAGCCAGCCTCCAGACACAGAGCACAGAGGTCAGCCCATATTCATTGTGCTAATGTCCCTCACCCTAAGAAGGCTTCTTACTAAAACTGGAGTCCCTGGCTCCACTGCGGAAATGAGCTCCTCCCTGTTGTGTATCACCCAGATCACAAAATAGCAGCACAGGGGCCATACAGGAGATGAGGAGATGCCAAAACCCACCCAGCAAACCTCTGCCCTCCATCTGCAGATCTTTTCTGTATGGTACTGCCCTTACATATGTCAGTCTCCCACCTGAAATCCTGAGAGGCTCCTTGGCCTGGTACTCAGGGTCCTCCATGCTTAGGAGCCGGGGAACTTTTCTAGCCCTTTCCAGCTAGTCTACCACAAACACCTTCAACTCCATTCAATCTGGCTCCCAACCCCCCTCCCCAGCACATTGAGGCCTCCCCTTTCCTCCCCAGGTCCTGATTTCTACCCCCTCCTCAAATCCCATTTCATGTTTCAGTCTCTCAGTAGGGTTTTGGGGACCCTTATGACTCCTTCTGAACATCTTCATAGATGGCTCACAGGGATCTGAACACATGCTCCCAGCTCTCCTTGGAGAGCTAAACGGTGGTTTCTACCCTTGCCAGGCTGAGGGCTGCTAGGGCTGGGGTCATGTCTGCTTCTTCCCTGGCATGTTCAGTGCAGAGCTGCAAGGTAAAGGGGCTGGGGTAGGGGCTGCTCTACCCGGAGAGGATTGTTGAAGGTCTGTGAGGCCCTCTCACTGAAGTTAAACTGGTTGGTGAGCTTCCGCTCCTTGGGCTGCATAGGAGTCATCAATTCTTCAGCCACTTTTTCAGCTGCCTGGGGGGAAAAAAAGACTCAGGAGACCAAGACTCAGCTGTGAGAGGGAGGTGGTAGGGAACTGGGAGTTGAGGGAAGTCCTATCTTGGGCTAGGAGGGAGGTGGGAGAGGGAAATGCATTACCACCTGCAGCCTCTAACTTCTCACCTTTATCTCCCTCCCCCTAGTCACAGCTTGAGCTGGAAGGGAAGTGATGGAAAGCAACTTTATACTGCACCTCAGCTGTGGGCATATCTGTTTGACTCCCAGCTTCAGTTTCTGCTTCCTTGGGCTCTTCTTCTTCTTCGAGCATTTCTGCGTCTGAACGCACCACCTTGGCAGACTCTTGAGAACCTTGGTAAGATGGAGCTGATGAGCCTGAAGTCCAAGCCCCCTACCACAACCCTTGGTAAGGTGGGCCTTCTTGCTTTCTGCCTTTCAGACTCTCCCTGCCCCTAGGTTCTCCTTGAGCTAAGCTTCATGGAGAGGGGCCTTCATGAGGAATCTGAGAGGCTGGATTAATTCCTGGACCAATCCAGGACAGTCAGCAATATTGGACTTTATGTAAGTAGAGGTTCTGCAAAGTTCTGGCCTGGGATTCTACTCTCTAGAGTGAGCAAGGGGCTGGATTCACGGCTGCAGCCTCAGGCTAGCCTGGAGTCCTACCTGCCGTTAACTCATCACGGTAGTGCTGCCGTCGTCCTTCATCCGAGTCTTTGGGGATCAGGTTTCCGACTTGGCTGAAGTGAACTGCCAGTTGGTTCACAAAGCCAATAAGCTTATATGTGCCTTCCTAAGAAGAAAGCCTGAGTCAGACCCAACCCAAAAAAACCCAGTGCAGTCAGACCAGAGG
This sequence comes from Elephas maximus indicus, assembly GCF_024166365.1. Lineage (NCBI taxonomy): Eukaryota > Metazoa > Chordata > Mammalia > Proboscidea > Elephantidae > Elephas > Elephas maximus. The sequence continues at coordinate 43,330,742 of NC_064827.1, read as the reverse complement.
TCTGAAATTCTGACTGGAATCAGAATTTAGTCTGCCTTCTATAGGGTCGTTATGAGTCAGAATCGACAGCAATAGTTTTTTTGAGGGGGTGGGTTTCATTTTCGAAGGCCAAAGACGGTCCACCTCTGTCCATAGGAATCTAACTCACCATATCCTTAGTTAAAATGAAGTTTCCACTGCATTCCAGTTTAAAGAAAAGGAAGCAAATGAAATCAACTTTTTTTTAAGTTCTCATCAAATACTTATTTTAAAATACCTTCCCCTTCCAACCTTGAGCAGCTCTGAGCTTACCTTTTATCCACCCAGGTGCCTGTCTCCTACATCCATGCTGACATATCCAAGCTCACCTGTCTCATCACAGACCACTGGAAAGGTCAGACAGAGTCGTAAAATACACCTGGCATGGTCCTCTCTCCACTCTATTTAGTGGATGCCAGAGCTGGAAAAACCCTCAGAAACAACCAAATCTCCTGATCTACAGAAGAGGATCATAGAGATCCAGAGAGGATTTTAGCACTTGTCTAGGTCATGGCACAGTGAGAAGCAGGGCTAGGCTTAAAGCCCAGGCAACTCTTCAACAAGTATTTTTTGGACAGCCACAATATGCCAAGTATTTATAGGTGCCTGGTATATAAATCTGAGCCAAGAAGACATGATCCCGCCTTTTCACAGCGTCTATAATCTGGTTCCTCTAGACTACCTCCTCATTGGTCAGCACCCAAATAACCACTAAAGTTGACTTTTAGACCAAGGGTCTCTTCCTTCTTCTAAAAAAGTACTGCTCAACCTTTTTCAAGTCATGGCACATATAGCAAATAATTACATTTGTATGGCACACTAGGGTAAACCCCTGGCCAGAGGCAGCCAGCCCATGGGCTCCAGCTGTCCCAGACCCACATGTCCGTGGAGAGCAGAAAGGATCACTATCTCTGCACACAGGTTGGGAAGCTCTGCCTTAGAAAGTCAGTAGCTCAGATGGATGAAGAGGTTGGACGGTGCAATAGTTAAGAGCATGGCCTTTGGAGCTGGGCAAAGTTGGGTTCAAATCCTGATTCCGTCCCTTATTATTTCTATGACCTTGGGTTTAACCACTCTGAACCCTAATTTTACCATCTTTAAATGAGGATAATAATATCTCATTTTGGGGTATTAGATATTGTAAGCATTGAAAATAATGAAAGTTGTAAGTATTGAAAATCATGAAAACAATATTTTAACACAGTGCCTGACACATAATAAGTGCTCAATAAAATTAGTAACTATTATTATGATGATGGAGGTTCCCATCAGAATAAATTATTCATATACCTGTCATTTGAGATTTTTGCCTTCATCTTGTCCCCAACAATTGACTGGGACCTTCCTCTTCAGTTCAGGATGGAATCAGATTCCATTTCTTCTGTGTAAGGAGGGAAGGCACGCCTGGACCAGAAACATCTGTCTCCCTACTCCAGCACTTTAAGGGAAAGTAGTAGCTTCAGAGATCTAAAGCCCTTGGATTCCAGCAAAGGACCAACAAGACGGGCACCATCTCTGTGAGAGGACTCCAGGTAGGGGTGGCAGCTTGGATAATATGAGCCTTCCTGGAAGGCTAGTGCTACCCAGCTGGCAGTTGGCTCATGGGAATCTTTTCTAATAAGTGGGATTCCCAGGGGCAAGACGAGGGCATTGCTAACGATAAGGCAATGTTTTTCTTCTCTCTGTAGCATTCCATGGCCAACACACTGAGTCCTAGAAAGGCCCTCTTTCAGATGTCAGAAGGACAGGAGCCCATAGAGTGCACCACTCTCTAGCATAATCTCAGGGAAGGCAATTCAGCTTCCCTCTGCGCCTTTACAGGCTGCCCAAGGGAGGCCATGAGCACAACTCATGAGTGACACCTCTCAAGAAACACATGTATTTTGAAAAAAATTTTGGTGAATATGTAACACATTTGGTGTATAACAACACATTTGCCATTCCAACAACTTTTATTTGTACAATTCAGTGATGTTACACAATTAAATTCTCCATGTTGTGCAACCATCGCCACTCTCTATTTTCAAAATTTTTCATCACCCTGAACAGACACTCAGTACCCCTTAAGTAATACCTCCCATTTCCCCCTCTTAACCACCCCGGTTGCCACTACTAAACCTTAGTCTCTATGCATTTGGCCATTTTGTATATTTCACATAAGTGCGATCATACGATCTTGTCCTTTTGTGTCTGACTTATTTCCCTCACCATGTTTTCAAAGTTCACCATGTCATAACATGTATTAGAACTTCATTTTTCTTTATGGCTGAATAATATTCTATCGTATGTATGTATCCTATTTTATTTTTCTGTTCATCTATTGATGGACATTTGACTTGTTTCTACATTTTGGCTACTGCAGATAATGCTGCAGTGAACACTGATGTACATTTCTATGTTTTGAGTGCCTGCTTTCTTTCAGATGTATACCTAGGAGTGAAATTGCTGGATCATAGGGTAGTTCTATGTTTAACTTTTTGAGGAACCACCATACTGTTTTCCATAGCGGTTGTACCATCCCACAAGTAATTGATGAGGGTTCCAATTTCTCCACATCTTTGCCAATACTGCTGTTTTCTGGTTTTTTTTTCTTAAATCATAACCATCTTAGTGTATGTGAAGTGGTATCTCATTGTGGTTTTTATTCGCATTTTCTTAATGACTATGACATTGAGCATTTTTTAAGAAACACATCTTGATTTGTCCCAACCTCTTTATAGAATGATTGACTACTCAATATTAAACAGAAACAGATTATTTGAGAAAATGTTATTGTACAGGAATATTCGCAGTAACATTATTCATAATAGCCAAAAAGTAGAAACAACCTAAATGTCCATTAACAGATGAATCAATAAATAAAATGTGGTATATTCATACAACGGAACATTATTTGGCAATAAAAAGAAATGAAGTCCTGATATATGCTACAATGTGGGCAAACCTTAAAAACATCATACTAAGTGAAAGAAGCCAGACACTAAAGACCACATGTTGCATGATTCCATTTATATGAAATGTCTGTTGTTGTTGCTGTGTACCGTCCAGTTAATTCAGACTTATAGAGACTCTATAGGGCAGAGTAGAACTTCCCCATAGGGTTTCCCAGGCTGTAATCTTTACAGGAGCAGATTTCCAGGTCTTTTCTTCTACAGAGCCATTGGTGGCTTTCGGTTAGCAGCTGAGAGCTTAACCATTATGCCAGCAGGGCTCCTTGTAGGGTAGGCAAATCTATGGACAGAAAGTAGATGAGTAGTTGCCTAGAGCTGGGGCATGGGAGGGTTGGGGGTGACAACTAAGAGGTGCAGGGTTTCCTTGAGGAATAATGAAAATAGTTCTAAAATTGATTGTGGTGATGGTTGAAATGTACACTTTAAACAAGTGAATTGTATTGTATATAAATTTTATTTCAATAAAACCAAAAAAGTTGACTGATTCCGTCAAGTTGATTCCGACTCATAGCGACCCTATAGGACGGAGTTTCCAAGGAGCACCTGGTAGATTCGAACTGCCAACCTCTTGGTTAGCAGCTGTAGCTCTTAACCACTATGCCACCAGGGTTTCCTATCTCAATAAAGCTGTTTAAAAAAAAAATAAACTGTTAACAGTGGTTGTCTCTAAGGAAGGGGACGGGGGAGCGAGGGGGCTTTAATTTTCATGCTGTTTTGAATCTTCTGAAATTTGTATCATGGATTTGTACTATATATCTTTATTATATAATTATATACGTATTTAAAGTTTTTGCTTTATCATTTTTTTAAATAAGTACTGTAATATTGCTTTGGAGTCAGACAAACTTGTCCAAATCTTGCTTTGAATCCTGGCTGTGTGACTTTTGTAATTTATTTCATCTAATTGAGCCTCAGTTGCAATAAAATTCAGATAATAATAGCTCTTATATCAAAGAATTGTTAGGATTTAATGAGGTATCCTACATAAGAGCACTAATGTAGGACCTGACACTGGTACATAATAAGCACAGAACGAATGTGTCTTAAAATAATGAAATTAAAAACATATGTGTGACTCCCACTTTAGCTCAAAATGTACTCTGAGGTTCTCTTTAGTCAGTACCCACAGGGGCTGATCTTGCTGTGTCCAAAAACAGCGTTATCCCCCTTAAAGATGTGCCACATATGTGTCTACCAAGTGAGAACTTATCCACGCCACGTGTACCAAAGAAAGGCCCTGATAGGGTCACCTGCCTGACTGGCTGTGACATAAGGAGATGCTGAGAATGGAGTTTTCTGGGGCTTCCACCCAAGGTGCAATGTGGGTGTCCAGAGGGGAGTTTGTACTCCACCCAGGTGTCTGGCTGAAGGAAAACCAGATTCTGAAGACTCAAAAGTTGATGTTAGTGAAAACATTTTATACAGATTTGATAAGATTTTTTAACCAAATGATTCATATGAGGGTTCCTGAAAAGAGTGGGCTCTGCAAGGCACTTAAGACATTACAATTTGCAAGACTGCAAGGGAGATTCATAAAGAAATTTCAGAAATCTCTGGAAAACTCCATGTAAAATCCCAGGGTCCCAGCCAGGGACCTCAGTTTAAAGGTAGTCTCCTATCAAATAGCTGAGAGGTTTTTGCAACGTGGCAAGTCACCTCCAAGCCAAGCAGCATCTACAGGCCCCCGCCAAGGAGGGCGTGACTTACTTTGAAGCTGTACCTGACGATGTTCTGGGGTGCATGTGGGTTGTTGGCTGTCAGAATCCGAGTGAACTCCTCCTTTAGTTCCTATGGGACAGAAATACCAAAGGTCATATGTGGAATCCCCCCGCCCCCCAAACAAGCCCTTTTGAGGCTTGGGAAGATCCTACCCCTACCCAGGATGTCCACAGGCATCTCACACCTGGGTTCTGTGAGGTCTCCTAATCAGTACAATGGAAGAACACAGCTCTGAAGTGGGAGTAGGTGGAAGGAGCAAGGGCAGGATGTTGCTCACTTACTGCATCAGTCAACTCCAGCTGGTCAGGTGGTCTGACTGTGGCTTTGGACTGTGACCATTCATCTGTTCCTTCTCCCACATCAGTCCCCGAATCTTCATCCTACACAAAAACCTTACTGAAGGTCTGGAGTGTCTGATCCTACTTGGACAAGCAAGCAGTGCTACAGGAGGATCCTTGATCCACAAATCCTCCCAAAGGATTTTGTATACCCTTACAGAGTATACAAAATGCACACCAGACCACTCATGGAAGAGTCCAAGGGAACTGCTCAGGCCAGAGTTCTGATTGCCTGGAATATCATGGCCACCTCAGTCCCGGAATATTGTGGTGGGCCTTTGGCCTCAGTTGTCGGACCAGGAGAACTTGCTCTTCCCTATTGCCTCTCATATATCCTGGGAACTAATGTCCAGGACCAGCTGCCAAAGGCAGGGTTTTATACAAAGTGGCGTAGACGTCAAGAAAGGATGCCAAGCTACTCTTTAAGTTACTTCAACTCTATATTTTATCTTCCAAATTGTTACCTTAAAGTTATTCTTAAAACAAAACTTTCTTAAACTTAGTGATTTTAAGCTTCATAGTCCCATCAGGTCTTTGGAGCAAAAAAGCAAGGACCAGAAGTTTTCCCATTCCCTGACAGATGTTAAAGACATTGCCAAAGTGGCCCATGACATATTAAAAAACGTTCCCCCTACTAATAATCAAAGATATGCTAAATACATCAATGCAATTTTTCACTGGAAAACTTAAAAACAGACACAAACAACCAAACAAAATTAACATCCAGTGTTGGTGACAGAAAAATGTCATTGTTAGGTGCTGTCAGGTTGGTTCCAACTCATAGTGACCCAATGCACAACAGAACAACACATCACCCGGTCCTGTGCCATCCTGGCAATCGTTGCTATGTTTGAGCCCATCGTTGCAGCCACTGTGTCAATCCATCATGTGAAGGGTCTTTCTCTTTTTCACTGACCCTCTACCTTACCAAGTATGATGTCCTTCTCCAGGGACTGGTTCTCCTGATAACATGTCCAAAGTACCTGAGATGAAGTCTCACCATCCCCGCTTCCAAGGAGCACTCTGGCTGTACTTCTTCCAAGACAGGTTTGTTCATTCTTCTGGCAGTCCATGGTATGTTCAATATTCTTTGCCAACACCATAATTCAAAGGCATCAATTCTTCTTCAGTCTTCCTTATTCATCGTCCAGCTTTCATACGCACATGAGGTGATTAAAAATATCATGGCTTGGGTCAGGCACACTTTAGTCCTCAAAGTGACATCTTTGCTTTTCAACACTTTAAAGGGGTCTTTTGCAGCAGATTTGCCCAATGCAATATGTTGTTTGATTTCTTGACTGCTGCTTCCATGGGTGTTGATTGTGGATCCAAGTAAAGTGAAATCCTTGACAACTTCAATCTTTTCTCCATTTATCATGATGTTGCTTATTGGTCCAGTTGTGAGGATTTTTGTTTTCTTTATGTTGAGGTGTAATCCTTACTGAAGGCTGTGGTCTTTGATTTTCATCAGTAAGTGCTTCAAGTCCTCTTCACTTTGCAGCAAGCAAGGTTTGTCATCTGCATATCTCAGGTTGTTAAATCAGTCTTCCACCAATCCTGATTCCACATTCTTCTTCATATAGTCCAGCTTCTCGGATTATGTGCTCAGCATATAAACTGAATAAGTATGGTGAAAGGATACAACCCTGACACACACCTTTCCTGATTTTAAACCCTGCAGTATCCCCTTGTTCTGTTTGAACTACTGCCTCTTGGTCTATATACCATCTCCTCATGAGCACAATTAAGTGTTCTGGAATTCCCGTTCTTCACAATGTTATCTATAATTTGTTATGATCCACACAGTTGAATGCCTTTGTATAGTCAATAAAACACAGGTAAACATCTTTCTGGTATTCTCTGCTTTCAGCCAACGTCCACCTGACATCAGCAATGATATCCCTCACTCCAGGCCTCTTTTGAATCCAGCTTGAATTTCTTGCAGTTCCCTGTCAACGTACTGCTGCAACCACTTTTGAATGATAGTCAGCAAAATTTTACTTGCGTATAATATTAATGACATTGTTTTATAATTTTCACATTCTGTTGGATCACCTTTCTTTGGAATGGGCACAAATATGGATCTCTTTCAGTAGGTTGGCCAAGTAGCTGTCTTCCAAATTTCTTGGCATAGACCAGTGAGCACCTCCAGTGCTGCATCTGTTTGTTGAAACATCTCAACTAGTATTCATCAATTCCTGGAGCCTTGTTTATTGACAATGCCTTCAGTGCAGCTTGGACTTCTTCCTTCAGTACCATCAGTTCCTGATCATGTGCTACCTCCAGAAATAGATGAACATCAACCAATTCTTTTCGGTACAGTGACTCTGCATATTTTTTTCATTTTCTTTTGACGCTTCCTGAATCATTCAATATTTTGCCCATAGAATCCTTCAAAATTGCAACTCAAGGCTTGAATATTTTCTTCAGTTCTCTTAGCTTGAGAAATGCCGAGGAAAAAACATGTACCCATAAATTAGCACAGCCTCGCTAAAGAGCAATTTGGAAATATTTATAAGTGTTTACACTCTGACCCAAATTTCTATTTATAGGAGTTTTTAATTATGAACATAACCAAGGATATGGTGCATGTGTATTTGCTGGAGGATTTATTATAGTTAGTGACAAAGAGGAAACATCTAAACATCTAACACTGGCTATAAGCAGGTTATAAAATAATACACACAGTTTGATTCCATTTAAACATAAATACATGTACTTTTTTTTTCAATTTTTTTAATTAACTTTTATTGAGCTTCAAGTGAACGTTTACAAATCAAGTCAGTCTGTCACATATAAGTTTACATACATCTTACTCCGTACTCCCACTTGCTCTCCCCCTAATGAGTCAGCCCTTCCAGTCTCTCCTTTTGTGACAATTTTGCCAGCTTCCCTCTCTCTCTATCCTCCCATCCCCCCTCCAGACAGGAGATGCCCATACAATCTCAAGTGTCCACCTGATATAATTAGCTCACTCTTCATCAGCATCTCTCTCCCACCCACTGTCCAGTCCCTTTCATGTCTGATGAGTTGTCTTCGGGGATGGTTCCTGTCCTGGGCCAACAGAAGGTCTGGGGACCATGGCCGCCGGGATTCCTCTAGTCTCAGTCAGACCATTAAGTATGGTCTTTTTATGAGAATTTGGGGTCTGCATCCCACTGATCTCTTGCTCCCTCAGGGGTTCTCTGTTGTGCTCCCTGTCAGGGCAGTCATCGATTGTGGCCGGGCACCAACTAGTTCTTCTGGTCTCAGGATGATGTAGGTCTCTGGTTCATGTGGCCCTTTCTGTCTCTTGGGCTCTTAGTTATTGTGTGACCTTGGTGTTCTTCATTCTCCTTTGCTCCAGGTGAGTTAAGACCAATTGATGTATCTTAGATGGCCGCTTGTTAGCATTTAAGACCCCAGATGCCACATTTCAAAGTGGGATGCAGAATGTTTTCATAATAGAATTATTTTGCCAATTGACTTAGAAGTCCCCTTAAACCTACATGTACTTTTAATATATACATTAAAATATCCAGGAGGCTATAACATCAAATGTTAAGAGGTTATCCCTGGGTGGTGGGCTTAATGGTGAATTTAACATTCTTCTTTTTACTTGTTCAAATTTTCTAAAAAATATTTAGGTAATATTTTTTACAGAAAAAAAAACGGCTTTTAACAATTTCTTGAGAGACCGTGGTAATCTCAGCACTTACTTTCTTCCTGGTTCCTCTGCCCACACTGATGCTCTGAAGAAGGAACAGAAACAGAAGGTGAGTCATGATAAGTGAATCACAGTGGGAATACCATAAACGGTATGACGGGGAGGCTCCAGCCCAGGGGCCTTGCAGACAAAGGACACTAATTTTTCCCAAGTCCCAAAAATAGTCTTCTCAGTGACAACATGTGCTTCTTGGTCCAGCCTAGGAGGGCCTATATCTGAGGCAACCCCCTTTTAGCATCAGTGAGGCCCATAAAGAACAACCAGGTAACTTAGCACTGGACATTTCTTACTTGCAGCTAGTTCAACAAACAGTTTTTGGAGTATATTCTAAGTGCTAATCTCTGTATTAGGCATTTAGGGGATTCTGAGGGCAGATTATATTCATAAACATTTGTTTGGGGGTGAATTTAAGCTCCTTACGAGCAGGTATTTTATCTATTTTGTCCACTGCTATTTTCTATTATCTATTTTGTCCAGATTCCAGAACAGTGTTAAGAACATAGCAGATGTTCAAAATACTTATTGAATAAATGAATGAATGCCTTCAGAACCCATCAGTAACCCTGACCCTGGGCAAAGTGGTTTTCCTGCCTCAGTCTCGGTTTCCTAGTCAATAAAACGCAGAGGATTAGGTATGATAACCTTTCAGTTCTAATATGCTAAAATTCCCCTGAGCAGCATGCTCAATTCAGTTTGATAAACATTTGTCAAGAATCTATTTTTGTGTCAGAGACTAGCCTAAACATTGGGACCAAAACAAAGAAAGATGAGGTCCCTATCCCAGTTTGCTTAGGATCCAAAAAGAAAGACAAGTGTGATCAGTGCTTCTCACTGTTCTCGGGGAAGTCTCTGGGCCTTGGTTTCCCATACGCAAAGTGATAGAGTTAGACTAGATGGGTTCTTAGAGCTCTTACATGATAGGGTCTCTGGGAGAGGCTTTGATGGTGAAAGAAAGGAAAGGGATTCCAGGGGGAGAAAAAAGCATGTCCCTGCTTGGGCTGGATTGTTGCCAATAGGGCAGGCAGCAGAATTCAGATTTTTGCCAGGTTTCCAAGGTTTCAGTGATAGGAATCCTTCACTGATGCCAAGCCACATGAGCCAGAACGTTGCTTTCATTTGAAGATCCTCTGATCCCTAAGGTAACAGGATGGCAATGTCACAACGTCCAACAGATTTCTGGCCCACAACAGAGCACTGGAGGGCCAATCCCAACCCAAACCGCCAGCCTTAAATAGAAAATGAGATCCAGTTACCACTGGCCCCCGTAAATATGTCTGTAAAACATTTATCTGGCAATAAGAGAACTGACAAGGGAATTTGAGTGTAATTGTTTTTGACAGTTGGAAATATTTCAATTAACACACTGTAAAAGCCACACTATAATAAACGCAAAACAGGCCAATGAAATCAGCTACAGCCCTGACTTACAACCACGGCAAAAGAGATTGAATGTCAGGCTGCCAGTTTGGGCCCTTGGTCTTCCAGAAGGAGAAGCCTGAGACAGACAAGCCTGAATTCCTGAAAAGCTTTTGATGGTTCCTCCCAGAAGCCATCAAACCACAGAAGAAAGTTCAAATTCCCTCTCCTGGACCTCAGAATTTCATCATCTGGCCCCAAGTCTCCATTCCAGCCTGCTATCCCACCCCTCATGTGGTAGGACTTTGAAATGCAGCTCAGTGAGGCTACTCACAGTTTCTGGGTCTGCCCTGTGCTTTCCCATCTCTGCACCATTCCTTGTCAGGAACACTATCTTGCTCCCTCTATCTCTGCCTAACAAAACTCTGTCCAACTAACCTCTGCTGGTGGCTTATCTAACTCCTCCTGTCATATTACCATATTTCTCCTACCTTCCTCTACCCTTCCTTTCCTCATTTGAGCAAGGTTCCCCTCCACCTTCCATCACTACCACAAGCATTGGCTGGTGTGAGATTTTGGATGAAATGCATCTTTAAATAGGTACTCTGTTGTCTCTGGGTTTTAATCTATAACAAGTGACAATATTATGGAAAAAAAAATACCGCAGTACATATAGGAGGCAGCTTGGAGAGGCCCACCGTCCTTATACTCTTGACCAAAAAAGGTCCTCTTCCCTTGGGCTGGTCATTCATTTTGGCCAAGAAAGGATACCTATTGAGGAGTCAAGAAGGAAGAGGAAACCCACTCAGATCACCATGGCAGCCAACTTAACACTGGTGGTCAATGGGAAAGCAGATATCCCGACTTGAATTCCTTCACAGAACATTTTTCTATTCTCCTTGTTTCAGATCTCAGTGTGAGTATCCTGAGGGCAGAACTGCCTTACCCATCATTGGACCACTAACGCTGAGCCTAGAACTTGGATGGAGTTCACCTATCTTACAAAAGTCACTGGTGACAACTCAGCCTGCCTAGTGGTCACTTCTCAGTTCTCTTATAGGGCCTGACATTGCTGAGGGCTTCCTCCCTCCTTGAAACTTCTCCTCCTTCATTTCCATGTCACTGACCTCTCCAATGGCTCTTTCTCAATATCCTTTACTGGCTCATTTTTCTTCAGCAACCTCTTAAATGCTGATATACCTCCAGGGTTATATGCTTGAACCTCTGCTCTTCCTACTCTACACATTCTCTTTGGGTGCTCTTGTCCTCACCTTCCACCTTATGAAGAAGAGGCTATCTATTTCTGTAACTTAGACTTCCCAGAACCCCATGATCAAATTGAAGACAGAATATTCAAACTCAATATTTTAAAAACCAACCTCTTTGTGTTCTTTTTTCCACTGCAAATTGCCACTTCCTCCAATATTCCCCATTTTACTCAAGGGTACCTACATTCATTCAGTCACCCAGGTTGAAAACTGGGAGTCATCAAAGATACCTGACTTTTCTTCACCTTCCCGTTACCATTATAAAGTCTAACAATTCTGTCTCTTTAATATCTTTCATAACTATCCTCTCCATTTACACCCTCTTGTCTAACTACATTTGATCTTCCTGACCGCTGTTTCTCTCTACTCCAGTAATTGTAATATTACCATTTTCTGTTATTGAACACTTACTCTGTATCAGTCATTTATTAAGCTATTTATGTAAGTCATCTCATTTAATTATTACAACTACCCTGTGAAGTAGGAGCTATCATTATTCCTATCTTACAAATGAGAAAACTGAGGCATAGAGAGATCAAGCAACCAGCCCAAAAGTGATGAGGATTTGAACTCAAACTTTTACTATCTATAAGTGCTCTTTCTAACATATAAATCTGATTATGTCACTCTCCTGATTTAAAGCCTTGAAGGACTCCCTATCAGCCATGAGGTGAAGCTCAAGCTCCCTAACACGGTATCCATGTCATCTCCTCTTTCCCTCCCACAACCACACTTGACCACTTATAATCCTCTCTAAACTTATGTAGGAAAGAGCCATGGAAGCAGGAAGATTGAGCCTGTGTTCCTGGTTGTCAAATATGCCCCCAGAGCCTTGGGCAGGTCACAGCAGCTGATTTAGGAGGGGCTGCCCCCCTGGTCAAACAATGGAACCACATAAAACTTCTCCCCTCTTCCTCCATTTTCATAGATTTCTTTCCCAAATCACCTGACTTCAATGGTATAAATCAAGCATCTTGTTCCCTTCTCTTAAGACCACCAACCATGGTGTCTGGCTATGAGTTTGCGTCCAATAAAATGGCTGTTGGAAACATTATATTCCCATTCATAGACTCTGCTATGTCCTCAGCCACGCAAGTATCTGTGTGGATCTTCGTCTGCTAAGAAGCACTCACCCTAGAGCTGCCTTTAGCGGCTCACATCTCCACCAAACAGTTCAGTGCTGAAACACAATTATTCCTGGAAAGAGGGGCTCTTTGAAGCAGGCAAACCCACAGACACTGCATCCTCCTCCCTGAGGCCCAGGAGATTTCGTTTACCATTTCAGTTGTCTTGGTCCTTATTTTAAAACTCACTAATAGGCTTCCATTAAGCTAAATTGAAACTAAATACCTCACCAGCTTGCAGTTTCTAAAAGGGTAAAAGCTGTTAGTCTCCAAGGAATAAGTAATTCACCAACAAATCTTCCTCCAGCTACAATGAATGTATTTCAAATCCTTGAGTCTAGTGAAGTGTCTAAAGCACCCAGAAGGCACTCAATAAGTGTTTGTAGTTGAAAGAAACCTCAAAATTTTGAAATGGTGGTATGCAGGGTAACAAGAACTATTATACAAACTTTTTGTAGGGTAATTTGCCAATGTTGTTAAGGTGCCCTCAATTTGGTTCCGACTCATAGCAACCCTATGTACAACAGAACGAAACATTGCCCAGTCCTGCGTCATCCTCACAATCATTGCTGTTTGAGCCCATTGTTGCAGCCACTGCATCAATTTATCTCATTGAGGGTCTTCCTGCTATCAAAATTTAAAATGCACATACCCCTCAATTCAGCAACTCTACTTCTTTCAATTTTTCCTATGGAAATACATGGTGCATAAGATATACGTACAAAATTGCTCACTACAGTATTATTTCTAGTATTTTTAAAAACAGGAAAAATAAACCAAATATTCACTGAGAGGGGCCTAGTAAAATAAATTATGGTATAACCATTCAATGGAATAGTATGCATATTTTTAAAAGAATGAGGTAAACCTTTATGTATTGTTATGGAAAGCTCTCCAAGGTATATTGTTGACTAAAAAAGCCAGCTACAATAGACAACCCACTTGTTTACTTTAAGAATTTGTGTGTATGTATTTACATATACATGGAAAATATTTGGAAGAATGTACAGAATCTGTTGACAGTGGTTTTGTCCACAGTGTGACTGGAAAATTACGGAGAGGGGACCAATACTGTTTGCCTTATACTCATCATCATGGTTTTAATATTTTTAATGTGAATGTGCATTGCTTTTATAATTTAAAATGTAAATGAAGAATTAAAAAACGAACAAAGTACAGTTAAAGAGTTGGCACGTTGCTCAGAATGCAGGAAAAGGGGATAAATGACCAGCCCGGTGCCTCCCTGGAAGCCTTAGCTAGGCCTCAGGAGGCAAGGCAGTGGAGTGTTTAAGAGCTGGAGCTCTAGAGCAAGCCTTGGCTGGATTCCTGACTCTGTCACGGACTACATATGAGACCAGGAGCAAGGTTCTGAGTCTCTACGCCTCATTCTCTTATCTATAAAACGTAAAAAATATTAGTGCCCTCCTCATACACTTGTTGTGAGGATAAAATGAAACAATGCATGATAAGCACCTAATTCAGGGCCAAGAACACAGTAATCCCATAAGTAACAGTGGCAATATAGACTTTGAGCTGTCATTATTTTATTATTCCATCTTAGTCTGCCATGTGATGCAGTTGAGCCCCACTTTAAGGGCATGTAATGAATAGTTGAAAGTGTGCTGCCGAGGTACCAGGAAATCCTTATCGGAAAAAAAAGGAGCCTGGAAATGTCAGTGTCACAACAGAGGGATTACAATAAAAATACCTTCCATTTATACAGCAACATTCAGTTTACTAAACACTTTTGAGTACCAACCAAATCAAACCCAGCGCCATCAAGTTGAGTCCATTCCGACTCATAGGGACCCTACAGGACAGAGTAGCACTGCCCCACAGAGTTTCCAAGGAGCGCCTGGCGGATTTGAACTGCCGTCCCTTTGGTTAGCAGCCATAGCACTTAACTACTACGCCACCAGGGTTTCCAACACTTTTGAGTACATCATTTCATTTTACCGTTGTAACAGTCTTTTGTGGTACAAGGTATGAATACAGTGTAGGGTGCAGTTACTTTGAGGACGTAAAGGAGTTAGTGGAAGGGAAACTTTAAGTCATGGAGGCAGCTGTGTTCTTTTTGGAAAGAGCAGGGGACTTAGAGTCTGCAGTTTACTAGCTATGTGATGATGAGCAAGTCACTATGTTCTAAGAGTTTTATAGTTTTAGTCTTACATTTGGATCTTTGACCCATTTTCAGTTAATTTTTGTATATGGTGTGAAGTAAAAGCTAACTTTATTCCTCTGCATGTGGCTATCCAGTAGTCTCAGCATCATTTGTTGAAGAGACTGCTTTTTCCCTATTGAATTTTCCTGGCACCCTTGTCAAAAATCAATCGATATAGATGTATGTATAGTTTATTTCTGGACTCTCAATTCCATCCCATTGATCTCTGTTTATTCTTATTCTAGTACCACAATGTTTTGAATACTATAGGTTTGTAATAAGTTTTGGAATTGGGAAGTGTGAGACCTCCAACTTGGTTCCTCTTTTTCAAGATTGTTTTGACTATTTAGGGTTCCTTGAAATTTCATATGAATTTTAGGATTGGATTTCCCATTTTTCCAAAAAAGGTCATTGAGATTTTGATAGGGGTTGTATTGAATCTATAACTTGCTTTGGGAAGTACTGCCATCTTGATACTATTCGGTCTTCTAATCCATGAACACAGGATGTCTTTCTATTTATTTAGGCTTTCTTTGATTTCTTTCAGTAGTGTTTTGTAGTTTCCAGTGTACAAGTCTTGCATCTTGTTGGTTAAATTTATTTCTAAGTATTTTGTTCTTTTTGATGCTATTATAAATGAAATTGTTTTCTTAATTTCCTTTTCAGATTGTTCATTGTTCGTGTATAGAAAACTGATTTTTGTATGTCGATCTTGTATCCTGCAACTTTGCTGAATTTAATAATTCTAGTTTTTTTGTGGGTTCTTTAGGATTTTCTATATATATAAGATCATATATCTGCCAATAGAGAAAATTTTACTTCTTCCTTTCCAATTTGGGCATCTTTTACTTCTTTTTGCCTAATTACTCTGGCTAAAACTTCCAATAAATCCTGAATAGAAGTGGTGAAAGCAGACATCTTGTTCTGGTTTGTAAGAGGAAAGTGTTCAGTCTTTCACCATTAAGTATGATGTTAGCTGTGGATTTTTCATAAATGCCCTTTATCATGTTGAGGAAGCTCCCTTCTGTTCCTAGTTTGTTGAATGTTTTTATCAAACTGGTTGGATTTGTCAAATGCTTTTTCTGCATCAGGTAGATGATCTCTCCATTTATTTAGGATTTCTTTAATTTCTCTCAGTGATGTTTTGTAGTTTTCAGAGTAGAGCTCTTTCATGTTTTGTTTTTCATGCTATTTTAAATGAATTTTTAAAAAATATTTTTTCCAAATTTACGAGAATAGTAGAATGCCTATAGAAATACAATTGATTTTTTTAATGTAGACCATGTAACCTATGGTCTTGCTAAATTCACTTATGAATTCTAATTATTTGTGCCTTGGACTTTTTTTTGGACTTCTTAGAATTTTCTATATAGACAATCACGTCATCTGTGAATAAAGACAGTTTAACTTTTTTCTTTCACATCGTCATTTCTTTTATTTCTCTTATGTTTTATTATATTTACTAAGTAAGATCTCTGGTACAATGCTGAGAAGAATTGGTAACAGCAGATGTCCTTGCCTTATTCCTGATGTTAGGGGGAAAACATTCAATGTATCACCATTTAGAATGATGTTAGCTACAGGTTTTTCACAGATACGTTTTATCAGATTCAGGAAGCTCCTTTGTATTTCTAGTTTGCTGAGATTTTTTCTGTTATGGATTGATGTTTTTAGAAATTTCAATGGGCACTTGGCCAACTGAATAGTCTACTACTCCACTGTCTCTTAAGATCCATGGTTCTGGGATAACACATGAATATTTGCATTTCTAACCAATTTCCAGATGATCTCAACAATCTTTAAGAAAATGTCTTTTTTTTTTTGGTCAACTGGTTTTTTGTTTTTTTTTTTAACTGTGCTTTAGGTGAAAGTTAACAGGTCAAGTTAATTTCTCATACAAAATTTATAACATATTATTTTGTGACATTAATTGCAATCCCACAATGTGACAGCACACTCCCCCTTTCCACCCCAAGTTCCCTGTGTCTATTTAACCAGTTCCTGTCCGTTCCTGCCTTCTCATCCTGCCTCTAGACAGGAGCTGCCCATTTGGTCTTGTGTATTTTTTTATCTGAACTAAGAAGCACACTTCTCATGGTATTATTTTTTTTGTTTTATAATCCTGTCTAATCTTTGTCTGAAGAGTGGCTTTGGGAATGGATTTAGTTCTGGGTTAACAGAAAGTCTGGGGGCCATAGTTTTGGTGGTTCCTCCAGTCTGTCAGACTATTGTTTGGTCTTTTTACATAACTTTGAGCTGTGTTTTGCACTTTTCTTGTGCTCCATTTGGGACTCTGTTGTATTCCCTGTTAGGGCAGTCATTGGTGGCACCTAGGAACCATCTAGTTCTTCTCTTCTCATGCTAGTGGAGTCTCTGGTTAATGTGGATCTTTTGTCTCTTGGGCTAATATTTTACTTGTATCTTTGGTGTTCTTCATTCTCCTTTGCCCTGAGTGGGTTGGAACCAACCCACTCATGCATCTTAGATGGCATGAAAATATGTTATGAAAATTAACAGGAGAACAAAAAGCTAGTCGCTTATATTTATTCACATATTTACCATTTCCAGTACATTTTGGACCTCCCTGTAGATTGAATTTCCATCAGATATCATTTTCCTTCAGCCTAAAAATTTTTCCTTAGTATTTCCTTCTTTCTTTTTTTTTTGTGCTTTACAGAGCAAATTAGTTTCTCATTCAACAATTTATGCAGAAATTGTTTTGTAACATTGGTTGTAATCTCTGTGATGTGTCAACAGCCTCCCCTTCCACACCCCAATTCCCCATTTCCATCTGTCCATTTTTCTGTCCCTTCCTGCCTTCTCGTCATTGCTTTTGGGCAGGTATTCCCCTTTTGATCTAGTATACATGATTGAACTAAGAAACACTTCCCTCATGTGTGTTATTGTTTGTTTTATAGACCTGTCTAATCTGTGGAGCCCTGCTGGCACAGTGGTTAAGAGCTACAGCTGCTAACCAAAGGTTGGCAGTTCAAATCCACTAGCCACTCCTTGGAAACTCTATGGGGCAGTTCTACTCTGTCCTATAGGGTTGCTGTGACTTGGAATTGACTCTATGGCAATGGGCTTGGTTTTTTTAATCTAATCTTTGGCTGAAAGGAGTAGATTCAGTTCTGAGTTGAAAGGGTGTCCATGGGCCATAGTCCCAGGGGTTCTTCCAGTCTGTGTTAGACCAGTAAGTCTGTTTTTTTTTTTTAGTGAATTCGAATTTTGTTCTACATTTTTCTCCAGCTCTGTCCAGGACCCTCTATCGTGATCTCTGTCAGAGTGACTGGTGGTGGTAGCTGGGCACCATTTAGTTCTTCTGGGCTCATGGTGGTAGAGTCTGTGGTACTTGTGGTCCATTAGTCCTCTGGACTAATATTTCCCTTGTGTCTTTGTTTTTTTTCTTTAGTATTTCTCATAGTGAAGGTCTGCTGACGACAAATTCTTTCATCTTAGTTTATCCAAAAATGTCTTTATTCATTCTCCTTTTTGATGGATATTTTTGCTGGATCTAAAATCCTAGGTTTGTAGAAATTTTCTTCCAGTGCTTTAAATGTGTCATTCAATTATTTCTGGCCCCCATTGTTTCTGATGAGAAGTCAGTCATATCGTTGTTATTGTTAGGTGCCATTGAGTTGGTTCCGACTCATAGCAACCCTATGTACAACAGAACAAAACATTGCCTGGTCCTGTGCTATCCTCACAATTGTTGTTATGCTTGAGCGCATTGTTGCAGCCACTGTGTTAATTCATCTTGGTGTCCTTCAAGCATGATGTCCTTCTCCAGACACTGATCCCTCCTGACAATATGTCCAAAGTATGTAAGCCGTAGTCTCGCTGTCCTTGCTTCCAAGGAGCATCCTGGTTGTACTTCGTCCAAGACAGATTTGTTCGTTCTTTTGGCAGTCCATGGTATAGTCAATATTCTTCGCCAACACCATAATTCAAAGGCATTGATTCTTTGGTCTTCCTTATTCACCGTGCAGCTTTCGCATGCATACGAGGCAATTGAAAATACCATGGCTTGTGTCAGGTGCGCCTTAGTCTTCAAGGTGACACCTATGCCTTTTAACACTTTAAAGAGGTCTTTTGCAGCAGATTTGCCCATGCAATATGTTGTTTGATTTCTTGACTGCCGTTCCCATGGTGTTGATTGTGGACCCAAGTAAAACGAAATCCTTGACAACTTCAATCTTTTCTCCATTTATCATGGTGTTGCTTATTGGTCCAGTTGTGAGGATTTTTGTTTTCTTTATGTTGAGGTGTAATCCTTACCGAAGGCTGTGGTCTTTGATCTTCATCAGTAAGTGCTTCAAGTCTTCTTCACTCTCAGCAAGCAAGGTTGTGTCCTCTGCATAATGCAGGTTGTTAAGGAGTTTTCCTCCAATCCTGATGCCCCATTCTTCTTCATGTAGTCCAGCTTCTTGGGTTATTTGCACAGCATATAGATTGAATAAGTATGTTGAAAGGATACAACCCTGATGTACACACCTTTCCTGGCTTTGAACCATGCAGTATCCCCTTGTTCTGTTTGAACTACTGCCTCTTGATCTATGTACAGGTTCCTCATGAGCACAATTAAGTGTCCTGGAATTCCCATTCTTCACAATGTTATCCATAATTTGTTATGATCCACACAGTTGAATGCCTTTGTATAGTCAATAAAACACAGGTAAACATCTTTCTGGTATTCTCTGCTTTCAGCCAACATCCATCTGACATCAGCAATGATATCCCTGGTTCCACGTCCTCTTCTGAATCTGGTTTGAATTTCTGTCAGTTCCCTGTCGATATACTGCTGCAGCCGCTTTTGAATGATCTTCTGCAAAATTTTGTTTGCGTGTGATGTTAATGATACTGTTCCATAATTTCTGCATTTGGTTGGGTCACCTTTCTTGGGAATAGGCAT
Source organism: Elephas maximus indicus (assembly GCF_024166365.1). Lineage (NCBI taxonomy): Eukaryota > Metazoa > Chordata > Mammalia > Proboscidea > Elephantidae > Elephas > Elephas maximus. The sequence continues at coordinate 43,311,189 of NC_064827.1, read as the reverse complement.
AAATATGGATCTCTTCCAGTCAGTTGGCCAGGTAGCTGTCTTCCAAATTTCTTGGCACAGACGAGTGAGCACTTCCGGCGCTGCATCCGTTTGTTGAAACATCTCAGTTGGTATCCTGTCAATTCCTGGAGCCTTGTTTTTTGCAGCTTGGACTTCTTCCTTCGGTAGCATCGGTTCCTGCTCATATGCTACCTCTTGAATATGGCTGAACATCAACCAAATCTTTTTGGTGTAATGACTCTGTGTGTTCCTTCCATCTTCTTTTGATACGTCCTGTGTCATTTAATACTTTCCCCTTAGAATCCGTCACTATTGCAACTTGAGGCTCGATTTTTTTCTTCAGTTTTTTCAGCTTGAGAATTGCCAAGCATGCTCTTCCCTTTTGGTTTTCTATCTAGAGCTCCTTGCACATGTCATTATAATACTTCACTTTGTCTTCTCAACAAAGTAGAAAAAATAAATTGCTAATCCCTGGACAGCCATGTGGCTCCATACCTCTGCATCTTTGTTAATGATTTTGTTCCCTCTGCCTGGAATACTCAAATCTTTCCTACTGCTCCTTCTCTTTATGGGCCTGACAAACTCTAAGGCACATATATATATTTCTCTCTCACTCTCTTTTTTTTATTTTTTATTGTGCTTTAAGTGAAAGTTCACAAATCAAATCAGTCTCTCATACAAAAATTTATATACACCTTGCTATATATTCCTAGTTGCTCTCCTGCTAATGAAACAGCACACTCCTTTCCTCCACTCTCTCTTTTCATGTCCATTTGGCCAGCTTCTGAACCCCTCTGCCCTCTCATCTGTCCTCCAGACAGGATCTGCCCATATAGTCTCGTGTGTCTACTTCATCCAAGAAGCTCACTCTTCACCAGTATCATTTTCTATCCCATAGTCCAGTCCAGTCCCCATCGGAAGAGTTAGCTTTGGGAATGGTTCCTGTCCTGGGCTAACAGGTCTGGGGACCATGACCTCCAGGGTCCTTCTAGTCTCAGTCATACCATTAAGTGGTCTTTTTACGAGAATTTGGGGTCTGCATCCCACTGCTCTCCTGTTCCCTAATGGGTTCTCTGTTGTGTTCCCTGTCAGGGCAGTCATTGGTTGTAGCTGGGCACTATCTAGTTCTTCTGGTCTCAGGCTGATGTAGTCTCTGGTTTATGTGCCCCTTTCTGTCTCTTGGGCTCATAAATACCTTGCATCTTTGGTGTTCTTCATTCTCCTTTGCTCCAGGTAGTTGAGACCAGTTGAAGCATCTTAGACCACCACTTGCTAGCATTTAAGACCCCAGATGCCACTCGCCAAAATGGGATGCAGAATGTTTTCTTAATAGATTTTATTATGCCAATTGACTTAGATGTCCCCTGAAACCATGGTTCCCAAACCCCCGCTAAGGCACATATATTTTAATTAAGCTCTTTAAGTTGCAGAGAACAGAGGCTCACTCAAGTTACCTCCAGTAAAGAGAGGTGGGTAAAGGGGAAAGGTATATATATGGGGGGGTTGTCTGTGCATAGGTATTATAAATACATAGATAGCCTAGAATTGGAATTGGAAAGCTATCGGCTCTGAAATAGGTATAGGGATCAACCATTTTCTCCATATCTCTCATGGCGTCTTTATTTCTTTTAGCAACTATGTTTTTTACTCCCCACTTTCATTCCCCAAGCAACGAGTTTTTCCATGGTTTCTGCTCCCTCATAACTTAAGTGTATATCCAGCTCAGCATGGCTACTCTGGCTTCTCTCTACCTCACAAGCATCCTCTTCTTCCTCTCCATCCAACTACTGGTTCTTTCTGTAGTCACAGTTCAGACTTTTGGAGAGGGAATCTTATTGACCCTAGCTCAGTTGTTCATGCTATGCCATGTCAAAATTCCACAGCTCTCTGAGCAACCACGGCCTTAAACAATGTAGGTTCCTTTTAGAAAGAAGTATGGTTCTTCCTTGACATCTCTAGTGCAAGATGCTTTACTCCAAAATAACTTCTATATTATTTCGGGTAAATCCCTTTCTCATAAATTGTGCAGGAAGGTACCTCAGATTTCTTCCAGTTCAATGCCTTCATTCAGGGCTAATATTTATATTACAAAAGTTTCTGTCTTTTACAAAAGCCTTTACTGTGGGTTTTTTTTTTTTTTTAAGAGCACATTTCTGCAATGAATTTAAAAATACAGCACACTTTATATATCACTTTTAAAGACCTTCATATAGGAGACTTATACTTCTGGCCATAATGGAGCAAGTAGTACTAGACTTGCCTTCCTACTATAGACAACTATAAACCTGGACATAGTATATGAGGCGATTGTTTTTAGGCATTGGGCAATACACAACACAGGACAGTGATTCCTGAGGGAAGGAGGACACCCAACATGAGTCACATATTTACCTTATATCTCTGCTTGGGGAAAATTTCTTGATCATGGCACTGAGAGATAGGCCCAATGGAGAGTATGGTAACCCAGATATTAAAATTAGCACACAATGACTTTAAAGTAGTTATTGTAAATGTATTTAAGGATTTAGAGAAAATATTTTCTTAATGGATAGACAGATGAGTGGACTAAGTGGAAAAATGTTAATGATAAAAAAGTACGGTATTGGAAATGAAAAATTCACTACTGAATGTGAAGATGGAAACACTTGTGGTGTAGTGGTTAAGTCCTACAGCTGCTAACCAAAAGGTCGGCAGTTCGAATCTGCCAGGCGCTTCTTGGAAACTCTACGGGGCAGTTCTACTCTGTCCTATAGGGTCACTATGAGTCAAAATTGACTCAATGGCAGTGGGTTTGTTTTTTGGGGGGTTTGAATGTGAAGATGGACCCATTGAAATTATCTAATCTGGTGAACAGAAAGCAACAAGACTGAAAAATAAAAAGAGCCATAACCACCTGTGGGAATAGATCAAGTAGTCTAACATATAGGTAGTTGAAATCTCAGAAGAAAAAAGAGAGGAAGAAAAAATATTTGAAGAAATGATGGTTAAAATTTTCTTAAACTTGGTAGAAAGCATATAGTATTATCAGAAGCTCAGTGACACCCAAGCAGAATAAATACAAAGAAAACCACATCTAGGCCCATCATGGTTGAACTGCTAAAAACCAAAGATAAAAATAAAATATCGAAAGTAGCCAGGGAAAAATGACGTATACAGGGGAACAATAGTATGAAGTGCATACAAGGGAATAATAATAAGAATTATGGCTGCCTTCCAAGCTGCGCTGAAGGCACTGGTGAAAAACAAGGCTCCAGGAATTGACAGGATACCAACTGAGATGTTTCAACAAACGGATGCAGCGCCGGAAGTGCTCACTCGTCTGTGCCAAGAAATTTGGAAGACAGATACCTGGCCAACTGACTGGAAGAGATCCATATTTATGCCTATTCCCAAGAAAGGTGACCCAACCAAATGCAGAAATTATGGAACAGTATCATTAACATCACACGCAAACAAAATTTTGCAGAAGATCATTCAAAAGCGGCTGCAGCAGTATATCGACAGGGAACTGACAGAAATTCAAACCAGATTCAGAAGAGGACGTGGAACCAGGGATATCATTGCTGATGTCAGATGGATGTTGGCTGAAAGCAGAGAATACCAGAAAGATGTTTACCTGTGTTTTATTGACTATACAAAGGCATTCAACTGTGTGGATCATAACAAATTATGGATAACATTGTGAAGAATGGGAATTCCAGGACACTTAATTGTGCTCATGAGGAACCTGTACATAGATCAAGAGGCAGTAGTTCAAACAGAACAAGGGGATACTGCATGGTTCAAAGCCAGGAAAGGTGTGTACATCAGGGTTGTATCCTTTCAACATACTTATTCAATCTATATGCTGTGCAAATAACCCAAGAAGCTGGACTACATGAAGAAGAATGGGGCATCAGGATTGGAGGAAAACTCCTTAACAACCTGCATTATGCAGAGGACACAACCTTGCTTGCTGAGAGTGAAGAAGACTTGAAGCACTTACTGATGAAGATCAAAGACCACAGCCTTCGGTAAGGATTACACCTCAACATAAAGAAAACAAAAATCCTCACAACTGGACCAATAAGCAACACCATGATAAATGGAGAAAAGATTGAAGTTGTCAAGGATTTCGTTTTACTTGGGTCCACAATCAACACCATGGGAACGGCAGTCAAGAAATCAAACAACATATTGCATGGGCAAATCTGCTGCAAAAGACCTCTTTAAAGTGTTAAAAGGCATAGGTGTCACCTTGAAGACTAAGGCGCACCTGACACAAGCCATGGTATTTTCAATTGCCTCGTATGCATGCGAAAGCTGCACGGTGAATAAGGAAGACCAAAGAATCAATGCCTTTGAATTATGGTGTTGGCGAAGAATATTGACTATACCATGGACTGCCAAAAGAACGAACAAATCTGTCTTGGACGAAGTACAACCAGGATGCTCCTTGGAAGCAAGGACAGCGAGACTACGGCTTACATACTTTGGACATGTTGTCAGGAGGGATCAGTGTCTGGAGAAGGACATCATACTTGGTAAAGTGCAGGGCCAGTGGAAAAGTGGAAGACCCTCAAGGAGATGGATTGACACAATGGCTGCAACAATGGGCTCAAACATAACGATTGTAAGCATGGCGCAAGACTGCGCAGTGTTTCATTCTGCGGTACATAGGGTCACTGAGTCGGAACCAACTCAATGGCACTGAACGACAACAATTTATATGACAATTTCTCCCAAAACAAGATTCAGGACAATCTCATGATGACACACTGACAAAAAATAAGAAAATGGGGAGGCGGGGCAAAGATGGCAGAATAGCCAGATGCTTGCGGTGATCCCTCTTATAACAAAGACTCGAAAAAACAAGTGAAACAATTGTATTTATGACAAGCTAGGAGCCTTGAACATCAAAGGCAAAGTTAGAACATGGACTGAGTGGCAGGGGGAGGGAGAGACGGTTCAGAAGCAGAAAGGACTTACCGGGCCTGAATTGCTGGGATCCCTCAGGCACCACTCCCGGGAGCAACTGTAGTCAAAACAGCCTGGTACTGGTACAACAACAGATACATAGACCGATGGAACAGAGTTGAGAATCCAGACATAAATTCATCCACATATGAGTGGCTGATATTTGACAAAGGCCCAAAATCAGTTAAGTGGGGAAAACACAGTCTCTTTAACAAATGGTGCTGGAATAACTAGATATCCATCTGCACAAAAATGAAACAAGACCCATACCTCACACCATGCACAAAAACTAACTCAAAATAGATCAAAGACCTAAATATAAAATCTAAAACAATAAAGATCATGGAACAAAAAACAGGGACAATGCTAGGAGCCCTAACACATGGCATAAACAGTATACAAAACATTACTAACAACGCAGAAGAGAAACTAGATAACTGGGAGCTCCTAAAAATCAAATACCTATGCTCATCCAAAGACTCCTCCAAAAGAGTAAAAAGATTACCTACAGACTGGGAAAAAGTTTTTAGCTATAACATTTCCAATCAGCATCTCATCTCTAAAATCTCCTTGATGCTGCAAAAACTCAACAACAAAAAGACAAATAACCCAAATAAAAAATGGGCGAAGGATATGAACAGGCACTTCACTAAAGAAGACATTCAGGTAGCTAACAGATACATGAAGAAATGCTCACGATCATTAACCATTAGAGAAATGCAAATCAAAACTACAATGAGATTCCACCTCACTCCAACAAGGCTGGCATTAATCCAAAAAACATTAAATAATAAATGTGGGAGAGGTTGTAGAGACTGGGACACTTATACACTGCTGGTAGCAATGTAAAATGGTACAACCACTTTGGAAATCAATTCGGCGCTTCCTTAAAAAACTAGACATAGAACTACTATACGATCCAGCAATCCCACTCCTTGGAATATACCCTAGAGAAATAAGACCCTTTACATGAACAGATAAATGCACACCCGTCTTCACTGCAGCACTGTTTACAATAGCAAAAAGATGGAAGCGGTCAAGGTGCCCATCGACGGATGAATGGATAAATAAATTATGGTATATTCACACAATGGAATACTATGCATCGAAAAAGAACAATAATGAATCTGTGAAACATTTCATAACGTGGATGGATCTGGAAGGCATTATGCTGAGTGAAATTAGTCAGCTGCAAAAGGACAAATATTGTATGAGATCACTGTTTTAAGAACTCGAGAAATAGCTTAAACAGAGAAGAAAATATTCTTTGATGGTTACGAGAGTAAGGAGGAAGGGAGAGAGGGAGGGACAGAGGGAGGGACAGAGGGAGGGAAAGGGGTTTTCACTAATTGGATAATAGATAAGAAGTGTTTTCAAAAAACTAGATAACTGGGAGCTCCTAAAAATCAAACACCTATGCTCATCCAAAGACTTCACCAAAAAAGTAAAAAAACTACCTACAGACTGGGAAAAAGTTTCTAGCTATGACATTTCTGATCAGCACCTGATCTCTAAAATCTACATAAACTGCAAAAACTCAACTGCAAAAAGACAAATAACCCAATTAAAAAATGGGCAAAAGATATGAATAGACACTTCACTATAGAAGACATTCAGGTAGCTAAGAGATATATGAGGAAATGTTCATGATCATTAGCTATTAGAGAAATGCAGATCAAAATTACAATGAGATTTCATCTCACTCCAACAAGGCTGGCATTAATCCAAAAAACACAAAAGAATAAATGTTGGGGAGGCTGTGGAGAGATTGGAACGCTTATACAATGCTGGTGGGAATGTCAAATGGTACAACCGCTTTGGAAATCGACTTGGCGCTTCCTTAAAAAGCTAGAAACAGAACTACCATACGATCCAGCAATCCCACTCCTCGGAATATATCCTAGAGAAATAAGACCCTTTACACAAACAGATATATGCACATCCATGTTTATTGCAGCTCTGTTTACAATAGCAAAAAGATGGAAGCAACCAAGGTGCCCATCAACAGATGAATGGATAAATAGATTATGGTATATTCACACAATGGAATACTATGCATCGGTAAAGAACAGTGATGAATCTGTGAAACATTTCATAACATGGAGGAACCTGGAAGGCATTACATTGAGTGAAATTAGTCAGTTGCAAAAGGACAAATATTGTATAAGACCACTATTATAAGAACTTGAGAAATAGTTTAAGCTGAGAAGAAAACATTCTTTTATGGTTACGAGAGGGGGGAGGGAGGGAGGGTGGGAGAGGGACATTCACTAATTAGTAGATAAGAACTACTTTAGGTGAAGGGAAAGACAGCACACAATACAGGGGAGGTCAGCACAATCGGACTAAACCAAAAGCAAAGAAGTTTCCTGAATAAACTGAATGCTTCGAAGGCCAGCGTAGCAGGGACGGGGTCTGGGGACCATGGTTTCAGGGGACATCTAAGTCAATTAGCATAATAACATCTATTAAGAAAACATTCTGCATCCCACTTTGGAGAGTGGCATCTGGGGTCTTAAATGCTAGCAAGCAGCCATCTAAGATGCATCAATTGGTCTCGACCCACCTGGATCAAAGGAGAATGAAGAACACCAAGGGCACAAGGCAATTACGAGCCCAAGAGACAGAAAGGGCCACATGAACCAGAGGCCACATCATCCTGAGACCAGAAGAACTAGATGGTGCCCTGCTACAACTGATGACTGCCCTGACAGGGAACACAACAGAGGACCCCTGAGGGAGCAGGAGAGCAGTGGGATGCAGACCCCAAATTCTCATAAGACCAGACTTAATGGTCTGACTGAGACTGGAAGGACCCCGGTGGTCATGGCCCCGAGATCTTCTGTTGGCCCAGGACAGGAACCATTCCCGAAGCGAACTCTTCAGACATGGATTGGACTAGACATTGGGTTGGAGAGGGATGCTGGTGAGGAGTGAGCTTCTTGGATCAGGTGGACACTTGAGATTATGTTGGCATCTCCTGCCTGGAGGGGAGATGAAAGGGTGGAGGGGGTTAGAAGCTGGCGAAATGGACACGAAAAGAGAGAGTGGAGGGAGACAGCGGGCTGCCGCATTAAAAAAAAAAAAACAAACTTTTTTTTTAGGGGGAGAGTAATCGGGAGTGTGTAGCAAGGTGTATATAGGTGTTTGTGTGAGAGACTGACTTGATTTGTAAACTTTCACTTAAAGCACAATAAAAATCTTGAAAAAAAAAAAAAAGAAGTATTTTCCGGGAAGGAAAAGACAACACACAATACAGGAGAGGTCAGCACAATTGGACTAAAGCAAAAGCAAAGAAGTGTCCTGAATAAACTGAACGCTTCGAAGGCCAGTGTAGCAGGGGTGGGGGTTTGGAGGCCATGGTTTCAGGGGACATCTAAGTTAACTGGCATAATAAAATCTATTAAGAAAACTTTCCGCATCCCACTTTGGTAAGCGGCATCTGGGGTCTTAAACGTTAGCAAGCGGCCATCTAAGATGCATCAATTGGTCTCAACAACCTGGAGCAAAGGAGAATGAAGAACACCAAAGACACAAGGTATTTATGAGCCCAAGAGACAGAAAGGGCCACATAAATCAGAGACTAAGTCAGCCTGAGACCAGAAGAGCTAGATGCTGCCTGGCTACAACCGATGACTGCCCTGACGGGGAACACAACAGAGAAACCCTGAGGGAGCAGGAGAGCAGTGGGATGCAGACCCCAAGTTCTCATAAAAGACCAGACTTAATGGCCTGATTGAGACTAGAAGGACCCCGGTGGTCACGGTCCCCAGCCATTCTATTAGCCCAACACAGCCATTCCCAAAGCCAACTCTTCAGACAGGGATTAGAGTGGACTATGGGATAGAAAATGATACTGGTGAAGAGTGAGCTTCTTATGTCAAGTGGACACATGAGACTACATAGGCAGCTCCTGTCTGAAGAGGAGATGAGAGGGCAGAGGGAGGGGGTCTGAAGCTGGTTGGATAGACACAAAAGAGAGAGTGGAGGGAAGCAGTGTGCTGTCTCATTAGGAGGAGACAACTAGGAGTATATAGCAAGGTGTATGTAAATTTTTGTATGAGAGACTGACTTGATTTGTAAACTTTCACTTAAAGCACAACAAAAATTTTTTTAAAAAAAGGGAAGATAAAAAATTAAAAAAAAGAAAACGGACGTGAGGTAAAAATAAAGTAAGTACATAAGTTAACACCAAGCGTAGGGTCCCTACATAATTAACAGAGTTAGGCTTCTTTTCCTAGGATAAGGGAGTCATGAACTGTTTCTCCTGTAAGCCCAGAAAGAAGTTTGTGTTCATAGTATGGCAGTATATACCTTTCCATCATTCACTTATTCATTCATCATTCATTCATCCAGTATTTATTAAGCAACCACCATTGTGCCAAAGTCCTGGTGGCACAGTAGTTAAGAGCTACAGCTGCTAACCAAATTTTGACAGTTTGAATCCATTAGCCGCTGCTTGGAAACCCTATGGGGAAGTTCTACTTTGTCCTATAGGGTTGTTATGAGTCAGAATCTACTTGACAGCAATGGGTTTGGGTTGTGCTATTGTGCCAAGGAGCCCTGGTGGCGCAATGGTTAAGTGCTTGGGTGCTAACAAAAAATTGTCAGTTTGAACCCATCCAGTGGCTCTGTGGGAGAAAAGACCTGGCGATTGGCTTCCACAAAGACTACAGTCAAGGAAACCCTATGGAGCAGTTCTACTCTGTCATATAATGTTGCTATGAGTTGGAATCAACTCGACGGCACAAAACAACACTATTGTGCCATTTCTTAGGATGTCAGCTAAAGGAGAATCAAAGTTGGGTTTGTCTCCACTCCCAAGGTTCTCAAAACTAGGAGGTGAGATAAGTAGATAAGTGGAGGACATAAATCCAGCAAGCTCCAGGAGCAGAACAAAGTGTTGTGAGATGCAAAGCAGTGAAACCCAAGTGTGATCAACAGCCTTGTCCTGTGCCACTCTGTCAGTGTTCAGTGATTGAGAAGACTGAACACTCCATAAAAATTCCTAGCTTGCAGAAAACAACTTCATGTGGCTTACTCACAGCTGAAGCCAGAGAATCAAAATTACTCTTCAGCATCAGCTTGCAGGATGCAAAGCCCAGGGATAAGCAGAAGGGCCCTCTGCCGTTATTATTTGAGTACCTGGCATGTACTGAGTACTAACCAAGTGCTAGGCTCCACAGTAAACAGGGGAGGAGACCAAGTCCTGGCCTCAAATGCTCACAGCTGTTTCATAATCTGATAATTGTGCATGACAAACCTCATACCATAACTCTGAAAACAGCATGACTTGTAATCATAACAAAATGGAACAGCCATTGGCAAAATTTGTTTTCTAGTTATCACTTCCAGAAGAAATTCCATAACACTACTATGGAAAGGGAAGAGAAAACTCTCTCAACTTCCTGCTACTAAATCTCTAAATTATCATCTGCATCCATCTCTTTCTCCTTTCTTCTCTCCTGTTACAAAGTGCTCCTCCTCCTGTCCACAATCGTTCCATTCCCACCTCCTCAGAGACTTGGCTGTAGTCATATTTTATCTGTCCCCTTTATCTTCAACTTCTCTCTCCATTGGGGTCCCTCCCTTCAGCACGTGACACTCAAGTCTCATTTCATCTTAAAAAAAAAAAAAAATCATGTTCATATGGTCTCTACTGCCTTCTTAGCTCAATTCAGTCTGGCCTTTACCTCCAGAACTCTTCTTTTGCCAGCGTCCTCAATGACTTCCTAATTATTAAATCTAATGTCTGCATTTCATTTTCCATTTTCAATGACTCTTCAGCAGCATGTAACATGGCTGACCACATATTTTCACTATAAACACACTCTTCCTTCAGCTTCTGGAACAATAGTCTTCCTTGTTGTCTTCTTACCTCTCTAGTCACTCTTTCTTAGTTTCTGTTTTAGTAGTTCCTCTGTTCAAACCTTAAATGCTCGTGTTCCTCCAAGAGTCTTACCTGATTTCCCCAGAGTCAGCATTAGGATTCCCTACCACACACTTTCTTAAGACCTCTTTAAAGTGTTTAAAAGCAAAGATGTCACCTTGAGGACTAAGGTGCACCTGACCCAAGCCATGGTGTTTTCAATCACCTCATATGCATGCAAAAGCTGGACAATGAGTAAGGAAGACAAAAGAAGAATTGGTGCCTTTGAATTATGGTGTTGGGGAAGAATACTGAATATACTATTGACTACTGGAAGGAAGAACGAACTGATCTGTCTTAGAAGAAATACAGCCAGAACGGTCCTTAGAAGCAAGGATGGTGAGATTCTGTCTCACATACTTCGGACACGTTATCCGGAGGGACCATTCCCTGGAGAAGGACACGATGCTTGGTAAAGCAGAGGGTCAGTGAAAAAGACGAGGACCCTCAATGAGATGGATTGACATAGTGGCTACAACAATGCACTCAAACATAGCAATGATTGTGAGGATGGCGCAGGACCTCGCATTGTTTCATTTGGTTGTACATAGGGCTGCTACGAGTCAGAACCGACTTGATGGCACCTAACAACTAACACCACCACACACTTCCATAGCACTCTATGCTCCTCCCCCCACTACATTCTATCATTCATTCAGTAATCATTGAGTACTTCTGATGTGATAGCCACTGTGTTAGGAGCTGAGAATACAGATGTGAGCAAAAACATCCACAGCCCCTGCTCTCAAGGGGCTCACAGTCTAATGGGAGAGGTAATCAATAATCAAATAAGTGAGTAATTGCAAAGTGTGATACATGCTATGAAAGAAAGGAACATAGAGCTCAGAGACTATATAGAATAGAGGAAACTTACCCCGGTCTTCAAGAACAGGGCAGGGAGCATTGGGATGTGTTGTGCAAATTGATGTTTGGATTGAAATCTTAGGGGTGAGTGCATGTATGAGGAAGGGTGTGAAGAGTGTTCCAAAAAGAGGATATAGCACATAGAACTGAAGCACAGAAGTAATGGGGGAAGAGTGGTACAAGTTAAGGCTTAGAGAACAAGGCAGGCCTCAGTTCAGACAAGCCCTTGAAAGGTTATCTAAAGATTTAGTCCCTGACCTAAGAACAATGGGAAGTCACCGAAGGGCTCTGAGTGTGGGATGATATAATAAGATCGATAGTTGGAAAAGATCTTTCTTTTCAGTGCAGTACAGAGAATGGAGTGGAAGGGGCATGAGTGGATGAGAGCAAGACCACTTACAAGGCAATCACAGCACTCTGGTTGAGAGATGACTGAGTTAGGGAGGTAGCAGTGAATGTGAAGAAAAATGGTTTGGTTCAAGATGTATTTAGGAGGTAAAGGGGCAAAGGACCCTATCTAGGGCTAGAGAAAGATAAGGTATAAGGATGACCCTCTTACTCTGGGCATACAGAAACACAAGAATTTAACTTCTGCTCACCTGTTCCTGTCCTTCCTTCTGTGGATTTTGGGCACAATCACCAGACTCAATCAAAATTTCCGAGTCATCAACACTCTTTTCTGGTCTTGGACCCAGTCATATCCACTCGACCTCTAGTCACCCCTCATCTAGATCAATATTTCTTGAAGTAGTGTCCTAGAGGGGCCTCTTGAGAGATCATAAAATGATCCAAAAATGTAAGTCTTTTATTTGGCCCTTACAGGAGAATGATGCAAAATTTCAGGCTTTGATTTTTTTTTTTTTATGGTAACCAACTGAGTTATAAAGGGGTACTAAAATTTGTTAGTCATAAACTAAAATTAGCCTTTAACTGGAGTTCACAGAAGACTCTAATTCAAGTTTCTTCTAAAAAGTCTGGCTGCCGGGCAATGTTTGGCAACGGTGCAAAGCTCTCCTGCACATGTACACAAACAGCCAGTTGGAATTCTCACAATTTTGGGGAAGGACATTTTGTTATTGGGGCATTACCAGTGATGTTTTAAGCTGGTCATGGTCTATGGTGCCTGACATTTATGCATTTTAACGACAAATTTTGATTAATGGAACTCCATCATGATCAATTTAATTTGCCGTGGGTTATTTGATTAACCAGGAACCCTGATAGTGCAGTGGTTATACACTCGCTGATAACTGAAAGGTTGGTGGTTCAAACCCACCATCTCCTCTAAGGGAGAAAGGTGTGGCAGTCTGCTTCTGTAAAGATTTACAGCCTAGGAAATCCTATGGGGCAGTTCTACTCTGCCCTATAGGGTCGCTATACGACTCGATGGCAGTTGGTTGGTTGGATTTGATTAACCCTACTGGAAACCCTCGTGGTGTAGCGGTTAAGAGGTACAGCTGTTAATCAAAAGGACAGCAGTTTGAATCCACCAGGCACTCCTTGAAAGCCCTATGGGGCAGTTCTACTCTGTTCTTTAGGGTCGCTATGGGTCAGAATTGACTCGACCACAACAAGTTTTGTTTTTTTGGATGGAGTACCCTGGTGAGGCAGTGGTTAAGAGCTCAGGCTGCTAGCCAAAAGGCTGGCAGTTTGAATTTACCAGCCACACCTCGGAAACCCTATGGAGCAGTTCTACTCTGTCCTTTGGGGTTGCTGTGAATCGGAATTGACTTGACGGCAACAGGTGTGGTTTTTCTGGTTATGGGGTAGGAGGTTTTCCTGGTTATGGAGTAGGAGGATGCACCACTCTGGCCTTATCTACTGTCACGTTCCCCCTCCCTTCCTTACTGATCCAGAACATATGTAGCAGGCTCCCACCTCAGAGACTTCACACTTAGTATGTCCTCTGTCTGGAATCTTTTTCCCCTCAGATATCACATAGTTATTTCCTTCATTTCCTTCAGGCCTTTGCTCAAATGTCACCTCTGTGACTACTCTATTTAAATCACAATCTTCTGTCTCCCTCCACTTCCTAGTTCCCTTCCCTGCTTTATTTTTCTCCTTGGTATCTATCGCCATCTGATACTCTCTATTTTATTTGCTTGTTGGCAATTTACCTCCAACTGAAAGATACGGTCCATAAAAACAGGGATTTTTGTTAGTGCTGTTGCTGTATCACCAATACCTTGAACAGTACCTGGTATGTAGCAAGTGCTCAATAAATATCTATTTAATGAGAATGAATATTTGCATCATCAGTACTTTTGACATCTTATTTTCCAATACCCAGCTCTTAAGGCTGAGGTGCACTGTGGTTCAACCATTCCTAGCCCTACTATCAGAGCAGATATAAACATGAGTTCAGAGAACATGTTTATACAGTGACATTTTCTGGTCACTAGTCTGCCTATCCCAGGCTCTTCCCTTCCTATCCTTCAAACACACCCAGATCAAAATTTCCAAAGGACAGCTAAGTGCATTCAAGATTCATATTCAATTCATTTTCTTAGAATTTAATATATTTCAGGCATTGGTAGGTAAAGGAGACTCAACAATGAATGAGACAGACATGATCCTTGCCATCACAGAATTTATACTCTAGTGGGGTATCACCCTGTCTTGCCTCCAGAAAGAGCACTTAATCCCTTGCTGGAGAATATGAGGCCAAGCTGAGACTCGAAGTATCAACAGGGATGAAGGAGAGATAGGGATAGGGGCAGAGCACGTGGTTGTTGTTGTTGTTAGGTGCCGTCGAGTCGGTTCCGACTCAAAGCGACCCTATGCACAACAGAACAAAACACTGCCCGGTCCTGCGCCATCCTTACAATCGTTATGCTTGAGCTCATTGTTGCAGCCACTGTGTCAATCCACCTCGTTGAGGGTCTTCCTCTTTTCCGCTGACCCTGTACTCTGCCAAGCATGATGTCCGGACTGATCCCTCCTGACATGTCCAAAGTATGTAAGATGCAGTCTCGCCATCCTTGCCTCTAAGGAGCACTCTGGCCGCACTTCTTCCAAGACAGATTTGTTCGTTCTTTTGGCAGTCCATGGTATATTCAATATTCTTCGCCAACACCACAATTCAAAGGCGTCAACTTTTCTTTGGTCTTCCTTATTCATTGTCCAGCTTTCACACACATATGATGCGATTGAAAATACCATGGCTTGGGTCAGGCACACCTTAGTCTCCAGGGTGACATCTTTGCTCTTCAACACTTTGAAGAGGTCCTTTGCAGCAGATTTGCCCAGTGCAATGTGTCTCTTGATTTCTTGACTGCTGCTTCCACGGCTGTTGATTGTGGATCCAAGTAAAATGAAATCCTTGACAACTTCAATCTTTTCTCCATTTATCATGACGTTGCTCATTGGTCCAGTTGTGAGGATTTTTGTTTTATGTTGAGGCGTAATCCATACTGAAGGCTGTGGTCTTTGATCTTCATTAGTAAGTGCTTCAGGTCCTCTTCACTTTCAGCAAGCAAAGTTGTGTCTTCTGCATAATGCAGGTTGTTAAGGAGTCTTCCTCCAATCCTGATGCCCCGTTCTTCTTCATATAGTCCAGCTTCTCGTAT
This sequence comes from Elephas maximus indicus, assembly GCF_024166365.1. Taxonomy (NCBI): domain Eukaryota; kingdom Metazoa; phylum Chordata; class Mammalia; order Proboscidea; family Elephantidae; genus Elephas; species Elephas maximus. The sequence continues at coordinate 43,295,871 of NC_064827.1, read as the reverse complement.
TATTTGTTCAGCATACAGATTAAATAGGTATGGTGAAAGAATACAACCCTGACACACACCTTTCCTGACTTTAAACCAATCAGTATCCCCTTGTTCTGTCCGAACAACTGCCTCTTGATCTATGTAAAGTTTCCTCATGAGCACAATAAAGTGTTCTGGAATTTCCATTCTTCACAGCGTTATCCATAGTTTGTTATGATCCACACAGTCGAATGACTTTGCATAGTCAATAAAACACAGGTAAACATCCTTCTGGTATTCTCTGCTTTCAGCCAGGATCCATCTGACATCAGCAATGATATCCCTGGTTCCACGTCCTCTTCTGAAACCAGCCTGAATTTCTGAAAGTTCCCTGTTGATGTACTGCTGCAGCCATTTTTGAATGATCTTCAGACAAATTTTGCTTGCGTGTGATATTAATGATATCGTTCTATAATTTCCACATTCGGCTGGATCACCTTTCTTGGGAATAGGCATAAATATGGATCTCTTTTTTTCCAGTCAGTTGGCCAGGAAGCTGTCTTCCATATTTCTCGGCATAGACGAGTGAGCACCTCCAGCTTTGCATCTGTTTGTTGAAACATCTCAATTGATATTCCATCAATTCCTGGAGCCTTGTTTTTCACCAATGCCTTCAGAGCAGCTTGGACTTCTTCCCCAGTACCATCGGTTCCTGATCATATGCCACCTCTTGAAATGGTTGAATATCGGCTAATTCTTTTTGGCATAATGACTCTGTGTATTCCTTCCATATTCTTTTGATGCTTCCTGTGTCGTTTAATATTTTCCCCATGGAATCCTTCACTATTGCAGCTCGAGGCTTGAATTTTTTCTTCAGTTCTTTCAGCTTGAGAAACGCCGAGCATGTTCTTCCCTTTTGGTTTTCCATCTCCAGCTCTTTGTACATGTCATTATAATAGTTTACTTTCTCTTCTCGAGAGGCCCTTTGAAATCTTCTGTTCAGTTCTTTTACTTCATCAATTCTTCCTTTTGCTTTAGCTGCTCGATGCTCAAGAGCAAGTTTCAGAGTCTCCTCTGACATCCACCTTGGTCTTTTCTTTCTTTCCTGTGTTTTCAGTGACCTCTTGCTTTCTTCATGGATGATGTCCTTGATGTCATTCCACAACTCATCTGGTCTGCAGTCACTAGTGTTCAGTGCGTCAAATCTATTCTTCAGATGGTCTCTAAATTCAGGTGAGATACACTCAAGGTCATATTTTGGCTCTCGTGGACTTGCTCTGATTTTCTTCAGTTTCAGCTTGAACTTGCATATGAGCAATTGATGGTCTGTTTCACAGTCGGCCCCTGGCCTTGTTCTGACTGATGATATTGAGCTTTTCCATCGTCTCTTTCCACAGATGTAGTCAAGTTGATTTCTGTGTGTTCCATCTGGCAAGGTCCATGTGTATAGTCACCGTTTATGTTGGTGAAAGAAGGTATTTGCAATGAAGAAGTCGTTGGTCTTGCAAAATTCTATCATTCGATCTCCGGCATTGTTTCTGTCACCAAGGCCATATTTTCCAACTACTGATCCTTCTTCTTTGTTTCCAACTTTCACATTGCAATCGCCAGTAATTATCAATGCATCTTGATTGCATGTTCGATCAATTTCAGACTGCAGCAGCTGATAAAAATCTTCTATTTCTTCATCTTTGGCCCTAGTGGTTGGTGTGTAAATTTGAATAATAGTTGTATTAACTGGTCTTCCTTGTAGGCATATGGATATTATCCTATCACTGACAGCATTTTACTTCAGGATAGATCTTGAAACATTCTTTTTGATGATGAATGCAACACCATTCCTCTTTGAGCTGTCATTCCCAGCATAGTAGACTATATGATTGTCCTATTCAAAATGGCCAGTACCAGTCCATTTCAGCTCACTGATGCCTAGAATTTTTTTTTTTTAATGCCTAGGATATCGATGTTTATGTGTTCCATTTCATTTTTAACGATTTCCAATTTTCCTAGATTCATACTTTGTACATTCCAGGTTCCAATTATTAAGGGATGTTTGCAGCAGTTTCTTCTCATTTTGAGTCATGCCACATCAGCAAATGAAGGTCCTGAAAGCTTTACTCCATCCACGTCATTAAGGTCGACTCTACTTTGAGAAGGCAGCTTTTCCCCAGTCATCTTTTGAGTGCCTTACAACCTAGAGGGCTCATCTTCCAGCACTATATCTGACAATGTTCCACTGCTATTCATAAGGTTTTCACTGGCTAATGCTTTTCAGAAGTAGGCTGCCGGGTCCTTCTTCCTAGTCTGTCTTAGTCTGGAAGCTCAGTGAAACCTGTCCTCCTTGGGTGACCCTGCTGGTATCTGAATACCGGGGGCATAGCTTCCAGCATCACAGCAACACACAAGCCCCCACAGTACGACAAACTGACAGATACGTGGGGGAGAGCAGGTGGTAGCCAGTGGAAAAGAGTATACCAAGCAGGCAGAGGAAACAGCAGTTTTAAAGGCCCAGAGTAGACTGTGGATGTCACTTTCTAGGAAGTGAGGGCAATTTAGTGTGCTGTGGTTGTGAACTTTCACGAGCAATTGAGAGATCTGAAGTAGGGTGGGTAACAAAGGCAAGACCATGCAGGGCCTTGTAGACTTCATCGAAGATGTTGGACTTTTGGTACTCTATTTTGAGAGCAACAGGGAGCCACTGAAAGGTCTGATCAGTGGATTGGCATGAACCGCTGAAGTTTAAACTCCTCTCTGTCCCCTAACAAACCCAACCTTGACCCTCTTCTCCATTGCAGGCATCTAAGTCCTACCTGTTTCCTCCCCGAAGGCTTTCTGCTGCTCCAACCTACATGTCTCTTTCCCTCTCAACCCCAGGGATCCCATTTTCCTTTATCTTTGTGTGCCTGTATTCTGTCTCCCTCTTTGGACTGAGCTCACAGAGGACGGACAACTTCTCAAACATCTCTAGGTTATCCCCACCCAACTTAGCACTGACCCAAATTGGGCTTCACTGAAACAAGAGTATAATGAATACAACGCAGGAAACAACCCAGTTTTTTCTCCACTCTACACACCAATATTGACACTGTACTAAAACAACACTTCCCTCAAGGAAACAATGCAGGGCCAGCTGTCCCAGGTTTCTCTGCTTCCTCTCAGTTGTCACTTCTCTCTGCTCTCAGAACAACCAGTCTCTAATGTCTCTCCTAATTATTTCTCTCATGTCTCCCCTAATGGGCTGGGAAAATAGATCCCCAAAATTGTTCAAACTGCAAGTGCTAGAAAAGATTGACCTGTTGCAGCAGAAAGTAGATCAGTGGTTACCTGGAGCTGGTGGGGTGGGGGAGCAAGGAAGCTGACTGATGAAGCACCAGATAACTTTCCCAGGTAACGTAAGTGTCCTATATCTTGAGTGTGGCAGTGGCTACATAAGTGTATAAATTTGTCAAAACTTGTCTACATGTACAACTAAAACAGACCATTCTATTGTGTGTAAACCAGACCTCAATGGCGTTAATTTTTTTAAAATTGCATGTAAATTAAGAGTCAGTAGGCCTAAGTACAGCACATGTGCTTCAAAACACAACTCAACATAAAACTAGGGCATAGCTATACGGGAATAACAGCTTCCCTACGACAAGAAAAATCTAAGAAAGAAGGGCCCACCTGCTGCAGGAGTCCTGGTGAAAGAAGCAGAGGAGCAAAAGGCTAATATGGAGGGGGCCAGACCAAAATATGTAAAGTCCAAATAGAACGGACACAGATTCACTCTCTAAATCTCAAAATACCTAGGCCTGAGTGAGGTAAATTGAGCACAAATAAATAAAAGTCCTGCTTCACAGAGCCAGAAACTGCACATTAGTCCCAGGGTGATAATGCATAAAGGGTTTGGAAAAGGTGATTCCTGACGGACTGAATAGTTTTCCACAGAGGGCTCCTGGAGAAGCTGGGGCTTCTGGGTAACGTTAAGGAGGAAAGCAGAACTCTGGGCTATATGTGGATAAAGGGGCTGACTCTTGGGCTTCCTGTGAGAAGGGATGACATCTGGCCAGGTGGCAACAAGGACACAATGTTCACATGGCTGAATGAGTCACAGGAATGGACACAGGGGCTCCAGAAATAGAGGCCAGTGTTTGGGGGTGTGCAGTATGTGAGGTAGGAGGCCAGAGATGGGAAAGAGGTCTCTCTCCTTTTCCTCTTCAACTGAGCTCTCTCGTCACAAGTCTCCCAGCACAGAAAACCTAAGCCAAACTCTGGCACATAATTTTTGTCTTCGTTATAGTTCTCTTGCACTCTTTCTGTGGGTTTCCGAAGGGCAAGGCCTGTATCCCCATCCAGCCCAGTGCAGACCACATGGCAAAGGGCTGGTCAGATGATTCCTCTGGGACAAGAATGAGAAGGCAATGAGGAATGTACAGGTGGAAGTGGGAGGGGGTGTTAAGAGGGCGGGATGGTCAGGATGGGTCAGGAGTGAATGGAGAAAGGGAATGCAGTGGTGAGAGAAGGCCAAATGAGAGAGAGGTAAGAAATAGTGGTTCAGGAGCTGTGTGGGCGAGGAGGCCGGGGTCAGTAGGACAAAGCAGGGCAGAGTCAGTCATCAGTGGGAGCACAGGCCAGGGTCACAGGGGGAGAGAACGTTAGGGATCAACAGGGAAAGGAAGATCAAGGAGCAGCTGGAGAGGTATAATCCGTGGTCACGGGAGTGAAGGGGTGAAGGTCAGAGGTCATCGGGAGAGGGCTGGTGGGGTGTGCATTACCTGCCTACGAAGCTGTTTAGGGGGCATCTTCGTAGAAGCAGGAAGTATCTCAATCCCTGGAGAGCGTACAAAACGCTCCCTCGCCTGAGGTCAGGAAGTTTGTTCGTCTCCTCGACCACACACAGGAAATCTGGACTCTCACTTTAATCCCCAGTCGCAGGGGTTCTTTGGGGACAGCCGTCGTCGTCGGTCCCCGCGCCCTTGTGGGGAAGAGTCTGCTCCTCCCCGACGCGGTTACCCAGCAACCGACTGGCAATCAAGGCGCAGGCGCCTTTGGCACCCCTCCCGGCCCGGGGAGGAGGCGGGGCTGGGTGCACGGGGATCCGCCCGCTCCACCAAGCCCCGCCCCCTCAGAAGTAATTCGTCGAACTGCAATGAGCATTCGGAACGCCCGCATATGGGCGGGGCTGGGGGCGGTCCCAGACGCCGGTTCCGCATGAATAATGCAAGACCCGGGCGGTGTCCCGGACCCGGAAGTGGAGTTGCCGAGTCACCGCAGTGGCTGAGCTGCTGACAGGAGGCGGCGGCGGAGGAGGAGGCGAGGCAAGACCTGCGGCTCGGCCTGGCCACAGCTACTGTAGCGCTAGCCAAGCCTACCGAGCCACGCCGGCCTCAGCCCGCCCGCGAACCTTTCACCCCTTCTCCTTCCTCCCCATCCGCCGGGCTGCTAGCCCGCCGGACTCATCGCGGGCGGCCTAGTCTGCACCACCCGCCGGGCTCCTGGGGCTGCCGCCCCGCGCGGCCCTGTCGGCGTCCCAGGCCGCCCCCGGCCTCCGGTCTGCTCGCCCGCCGGCACCATGATGGAGGAGATCGACCGGTTCCAGGTGCCCACCGCGCACTCGGAGATGCAGCCGCTGGTGAGGGGGCGGGCGGCGGGTAGACCAGGGCCGGGAGGGGGCGCCGCGGAGGGCGAGGAGAGAATCAGGCCATGGGGGCCGTGCGGAGGGGGCGCCATCGGGTGGGGTAAAGAGAGCTGTGAAAACGCATCGCCGGGGTAGGGGCAGTTGCAGGCCAAGAACACGTTGGGAGAATTCGCGGGGTGAGAGCTAAGGGGCCTGTAAAGCGGAAAGGCACCGTCACCGGAGTCAGGCAGAGGCAGCCTCGGGGAGCGCTGTGGATGAAACGGGGCGGGGGCACAATGGTGCACCCCCTGGTGGAGGCCCGTAGCGGGGGATGGCAAGGAACTGATGGGACACCGCCAGCAGCAGGCCCAGGGGGCTGTGATGGGGAGGTGGTGCTGGGCAGGCGTTCAGCCCTAGAGGTCTGTGATGCTCGGGGCAGGGGAGGGGGCCGGAGGCCCCGTCAAGCTAAGAGGGACTGGGAAGGGGACGTGTAGGGGACGAGTAGGGGACCGTGTAGGAGATGAATGGCCTGCCTGCCAGTTCGCCGGATGTGGATGGGAACGCGGAGCCGTGGTCAGGGACCCGTTAGACGGAATTCCATTTCTCTCCAAAGGAGAGCTCAGGCAGCTTGGGCTGGGGGTCCCGGAGCGGACGAGGAGAGTGTGCGGCGGCCAGATGGAGAAACAAGGGCGCAGATGAGAGCGCTTCGGCACTCACGGTGAGGGGGCGGGGTCGCGCTGGAACTGCCTGTGCCCACCGGTTCCAAAGAGCCCCCCAGCCTCCAAGGCCTACGTGCTTGGACTCTTTGCTGGGCGCTGATTCTGCCGCCTGTCCGCTGTCCCGGCGTCAGGGAGGAATGATGTCATCGCTGCCGGCGCGGAGAGGATGGAGGGGGAGGGCGACGCGGGCGCACCTAGGCCAGGCCTCGGGGGAGACCATTCCCGCTGGCCACCGCCCAGGGGGCTACCTTACTAGCTGGTCCGCATGGCGCCAGCGCGGGAGAACTGAGGCCTAGCCAGCTGGTATAGAGAGGGGGAGGAAGGAGGGAGCATTCCTGCTCCGTTCGCTTTTCCATCTCCTTTCCCCGTGGATTCCCAGGAGAAGCTGGAAGAAGCCTGGGGCAGGCCTGGAACCTGAAGGCGTGGATGCCCTATTCTCTGGGCTCTGCTGGAGTGAGCAGAGCTCTCCAAGTCCTGAAGCTCGGGGCTCCCTAAGCCTTATCCCTCTGTTAGGTGAAGAGGTGAGGAACAGGTTCTACCCTTGGGTCTGGAGGCGCTGGGCTGAGAGATGTGCTTTGTGGCTTCCTGGGTAAGTAATCTGCCCATTCCAGCAGCCAGGATGGGCCTTGGCAAGGACCCATGACCCACTCTATGTACCTTTTGGGGGATGGAGAGAATCAATGGCCACTAAGCAGGAGATAAGTAGCTTTTCCCTCTCTTCTGTGATTACTTAGTTCTAGAAGCTAAAACAGAGTAGCTTTACTGAAGTGTACAATATTAAATTGGGGAGAGAGATGCTGCAGAATTTCTTTCCTAAGCTAATACCATCATTGGATTATTTGGGGGCCCAAGAATCCTGGAGGGAAGTTGGTACCCATGAACTTGCAGAAGGACCTTGGACTGGGCTAAGAGAACTTTTCTTTCTGGACTTCTTTCGTCTAACCTGACTTCTGAAACTAGAGTGTTCTTCCAGTTCTGAGCATCTAATCAATTACCAAAAGGGAGGGTAGATGAAGGGGGAGGACCAAGTGAGTCAGGAGGGGAACAATGAGTTGGTTCTTGTCTCCCATCTGGGGTTCCTGAGGCAACAGCTGTCCAGAGAAAGGGGGGAAGAATGGGTTCACAGGGCTCTCTCAGTTGTGAGACAATGTCTGTTATTGCCTGAAGTTCTAAATGGTAGTATGGCTGGGTAGTGGCCCAGAGGACTCCTTAGGTCTGTGCTTTCTGGTTTGTGTGACCCTGGAGTAGAAGTGCTTGTGGACAAGGAAGCATTTACCAGAAAAACTGTGGCTGCTACCTTCAGATCAGACTCTTTTCTTGAAAGCCAAAGGAGCCCTTCTCTGCAAGAGGATACTTTGTTGAGGTTGAGTGAGAGTCTTAATGGAAATGGCAATACAGTCATTCCCCATTTGGGGGCCATAGACATTGCCCTTCAGATCTCTGCCTAGTGAACCGTGTCTCTAGGCTGAAGTCTAGAGGCATTCCAGAACTCCTTAAATGTCCTGTGTATTGTTGAGACCAGCAGAATATGGTATAAGTTTTACCAGGAGCCTAAGCTTGCTGTACCCTATTCCTCACATCCTTCATTTTGGAGCATAAGGAATCAAAATGTCATGCCACAGAGGTAAAAGGCAGCAGAGAGGGGTGAAGTGGCTGTATAGGGATATTTGGGTCAAGCATAAACTGGGGGAGGGGGCAGTTTCAGGCTTAGCTGTAACCAATTTCATTTTTTGCCATTATTTATTGATACCTCTAGGAAGTCTCTCCTTTTTCCTGTTCTCAATTTTTCTGTTTATGAAATGAAGATGAATTTTCTTTAAAGTATAAATGATAGCTTCCTTGTTTCCCCTCCAAAGGATACCATGGGGCCCTGACACCATTGATTCAGCAAATTTTTCACCAAATATTTACTAAGCATCTGATCTGTTCCACATACTGTACTAGGTGTTGGGGACAGTGGTTAGCAATGCAGATGTGGCTCACAGTTCAGGGGGAGTTTATTTCTCTTACTCCCTCAGTGTGAGTCCCCCTGAGGGCAGGGTAGGGGCTGCCTCCTTAAGCCATAAGGGAAACAGGACAATGCTGATGTCAGTATCATTGCCCCTTTCTGGACCAAGCTGTTTGGATAGAGGCCTGTCACAGGGCTCCATCATCAAATAGCTGTCCCTCCACCCATAGTGGTGGGAAGAATACACAGGCCATTTCTTACTTGGAAAGATGAGCTCTAGGGGGAAAGCATCTTTATTTTTTTATTGTTTACTTGAAAGGTAAACTCAAGCTTAAAAAGGAGGCCCAGAGGAGTGGTAGGGGTTGGGAGAGAAGGCTCAGTCAGCAGATCTGGGTGTTTCCAAGGTGCTAATTTAAGCATTAGTTCTCAGCTAGTGGGAGGAAGAGGAAGAGATCCCTGCCTTATTGTTGTTGTTGTTGCTGCTGCAACAGCTGCAAGGATCCTCCCTTCTAGGGTGGGAGTTTGCCTGAAGGGAGTTGCCTCCCTCCTTTCCCCATCACACCAATAACTTAATTGGCCTAGCTGCATCTCAGCAGCTGAACCAGGCTTGGGCCTATCCCTGAGAGCTCCCCAGGGTCTCTTCCTGTCTTCTTTTGAAAGGAATGAGATCTCCTCTTAGAGACTGATTCCCTGGGCTCCACTCCTGCTGTGTCTATCTCCCAGACAATCCTGAGTATTTCTGAGCACAGATTCTCCCAAAGCAACTGCCAAGGATAGGCACACTTTGTGTGTCAGATCTGTCTGACCCAAACACCTCATGATCTTGGGAAGCTCACAGCTGTCCAAGGCTGTCGATTGAGCAGTTTGGTTGAGCTTGGGCTACTGTTTGTGTGAGCAACAGGGAATAGCTTATCTGACCCTATTGCCTGTCTGCTGAGCTGGTTGGTGCAGCTGCATAGTCTGTGTCTTCTCTTTTGGATGCAATTGGAGAGGAAGAGTTTTGTTATAAGAAAAACAATGGAGCTTTTAAGCACTTAATTGTGTCAGGCAAAACCCTGCCTCCTGTGCTCTCAGAGACCAAAGAAACTTAAAGAATGGCATATGGCACCAGATAGGGTCTCTGCACACTGCAGAGAAATGCTAGGCTCACTGAAACCTAGGTTATCTGTTAGCTCATTTGGTTAGTTCATGAGCATCTGCTGTGTATCTATTTAGTTCCAGGTACTTTAAGGATACAGAGACAAGTGAGATCTCTTCAGTGGGTGAACAGGAGAAGGATGGACTCAAATGGCTACAGAAAGGTTTTTAAAGATACATGTCAGGAAATAGTGGAGATTGATGAAGGGTGTTCTCAAGAAAGAGTGACACCTCCCTTGGCAGAAGGTGAGGAATTGCCAAGGTTCTTAGAAAAGAGGAATTGCCAAGGTTTCTGAGCTTGGAAAGGAGTTTCAGACTCTTTTCCTGACACTTAGGAATGGACATGGTCAGGAAATTAATTCAGTAAATGGGCCGCAGCAGCTTCTGAATGTGGCAGAGAGAACACCGTGAAGATAGCAAGTAACCACCATGGAAAATTGACCAAAAAGATCTGGACACCTTATGTTGCCTCCTTGTAGTCAGATGACTTTTCGGTTTAAGGATGGATTCTCCTAATGGATCTATGTGGCTCATCACCCAACAGTATTTTTCATGCTTCTAGGGAGAGACACATCATTCTTTTCCTTCCTATATTGCAAACTGAGGATCAGGTTTGCTCAGGCCTCCAGCCCCTCATTACTCATCTCCCCATTCAACAGACATTTAGTAAAAAAAAAACTACTCTCAACTGGATTCTGTGCTGAGCTCAGTACCACAGAATCTTATTCCAGGGATTCACACAGTCCAGAGGAGACTGAGGCACTACAGGGTAAGGAGCACTATAAGAGAAGTAAGAACCAGGTCCAGTGGTGTCAAAGGAAAATAGGAAGGATTCTTATCAAGTAGCCAGGGAGGCTTCACAGAGGAGACATGACTGAACTTGCTCTTGAAAGAGGAATAAATTAGAAGACCAAGAAGGTGGGGTGAGGGCAGGAGTTCAGGCAGAGAGCATGGAAGAAGAAGCAAAAGGATGCATTTGGAATGAATAACTCATTGCTGTCAAGTCAATTTTCACTCATAGTGATCCTATAGGACAGAGTAGAACTGCTCCACAGGGTTTCCAGGAAGTGGCTGGTAGATTCAAACTGCTGACCTTTTGGTTAACAGCCAACACTTAACCACTGCACCACCAGGGCCCCACTGGAATGAATGAAGGGTTGTAATTAGGAGAATAACATAATCAAATTTGAGTTTAGGAATATCACTCTAGTGTGGAGGAGGGGTTGGGCAAAGTGAGATTGGAGGTTGGGAAACCGATACGGAAGGGAGTGCAATAATCCAGACAAGAGATGATGAAGATCTCCATTAAAGCTGAAGCAAACAGCAAGGAGGGGATAGATACACAGACACTAACAAAGTGAAATAGGCAGGGTGTGACACCTGTTGGGAGGTGCGGTGGAAAGGTAGGGAGTCAAGGATGACTCCTTGGTTTCTAGCATGGATACCTGGATGGAGGGTGGGACCATCAATACCGCCTCAGGAAATTTGGGGGCCTGTGTACCTCTTGCCCTCAGGGACAGTTTATGTAGGAGAAGGCTGCTGTTTTCCTTTATTCTGTTGCTGGAAGGTAGATTCTTGGGGTGATTGAGGGGCCCAGGAGTACTGGCAAACAAAAGGGCAGAGTGGTACTGGCCCCATCTCAAAAGGACTCCCAAGAAATGTGCTCACCTCCTCACACCTTCCCCCTGAAACCTGTTTTGATGAATGCAAGAGAACTGGTGGCAGCAAAGAGCCATCATGTTTTTTGTTTTTTTCAGCAGCACTTTGATGCAGGAAAAATAAAATCCTTTGTTGTCTGAGAGAGTGTTTTATGTTGCAGTTTCTGGCCTGGCCTTTTACCCTCATTCTGGTTAAACCTATGGTTTTATTTCTGACTGACTGACTGGGCTGGGTCCTTTTGCTGATTTCATTTAAGAAGAGATGTGTGTGTTACTGCATCACCTGGAAGAGTCAGAATGAAAAAAGACAAATAAATCCCTTCTCTGAGAACAGCCTGAAAAGCTATACTTGGGGTAGAAGCAGTGCCCAGGCTGTTACCTTTCAGACAAGATGTTCCAAGGGAGGCTTCTGGAGTGATATTGCTCAGAGGCTTCTTAGGGGCCCCATGTGTAGCCTCTGAAGGTGGGTGCTTCTTTGGTAGCTGGGGTTCAGGCTGAGTCATTCCCAGCTCCCAGCTGCTTGCCACCCTCAACTGTCCACAGCCCAGAAAGGACAGAAATGGAAAGAGTCTTCTTCACTGCACCCTGGTTAGCCTCAGGGACCCTCTTCCCTCCTCAAAAGGGCAGCCTGTGTCTGGAAAGGAGGCATGGGAAACTTGCTTCTTGGGTGTAGCTGCTGCATGCCTTCCAGCAGACCCTGGGAGAACTGGTGCAGGGAGCCCCAGAGGGGGTGGGGAGGGAAGGATCAGGCTATCTGCATATTCTCAGAGGTGCCTGTTTGAAGGAAGCAAGAGGTGTGGCTCGGCAGGCTCTCAAGTCATTGTTTCCTATGGAGATTGATGGCAATCTGGCCATCTGGGGAGGAGAAAGGAAGGAAGGAAGGAGGCAGAGCTGGGACCAGCTCTGGCTCTAACTGTCTGGAGTTTGGAAATTGGCACACGATCCAACAGCCTCACTATAGGGCAGCCAAGTGAACCCTGGGCTGCAAGGGGGGGCTCTAGAGTGGGGAAGTCATCTAGGAAGGAGGCCAAGAGGGTCCGGCCTAGGGGGAGAGGTAGACACTGGGGCCTGCCAGAGCTTTTTCCCCAGGCTTTTTTTATGTTTGCAGGAAGCCAGTTCAAGCAAATATGTACTTACATTTTTTGTTGTTATTAAAAATATATATATATATTAGGAAATGTCAAATTGAGAATCAGATGGTTGTGATACTTGAGGGTCAGTTTTAAGTTTCTGTGATGATGATGATGAATGAGTGTATGCACAAGTGCAGACTAATGACCATGAAGGGGACTCTCCAAATGACCATCCTAGCCCTGAAAAGTATGGTAAGAGGCCATATCCAAGCAGAAACCAGCCCAGCTACTGTAGCTCTTGGCCTGGTTTTGTCTGTTTTTGTCACTAGACTCTCGGCTGTCATAGCCAGAGTTCACCCCGTCTATCTATCTAGAACAATACCTGAAGGGGAACTTTAAGATTTATTGAATTAACTAAACTCAAACTGTGGAAGGAGAACCATATACATTTTATTATGTAGTTAACTTACACATAATTACTATGTATAAGCTATAAATGATTTATAATGGCATTCCCATATTAATTTCCAATTTTATCCATATAAAACTGGAACTGATAAAACCCTTAGCCAAGTATCGCTTAGACTAGCATTTCCTATAGTATATTCTTAGGAATATTTGTCTTTCGTGATACTTTACGGGAAAAAAAAGGCTCTATAGATAAATTTCTTTGGAAAACACTACATATTTTCTATCCTGTCAAAATGTCCATTAGTATTTTAAAGACTTTGAGAAGTCCTGCAGTAAAGAAACCTCTTCAACCAGTAAAAGAGCTGAACAGAAGATTTCAAAGGGTGGATCAAGAAGACAAAGTAAAATATTACAATGAAATGTGCAAAGACCTGGAGCTAGAAAACCAAACGGGAAGAACTCACTCAGCATTTCTCAAGCTGAAAGAACTGAAGAAAAAATTCAAGCCTTGAGTTGCAATACTGAAGGGTTCTATGGGCAAAATATTGAACAACACAGGAAGCATCAAAAGTAGATGGAAGGAACACACAGAGTCACTGTACAAAAAAGAATTGATCAACGTTCAACCATTTCAGGAGGTAGCATATGATCAAAAACCAATGGTACTGAAGGAAGAAGTTCAAGCTACACTGAAGGCATTGGTGAAAGACAAGGCTGCAGTAATTGATGGAGTACCAATTGAGATGTTTGAACAAATGGATGCAGCGCTGGAGGTATTCACTTGTCTATGCCAAGAAATTTGGAAGATAGCTAACTGGCCAACCAACTAGAAGAGAGCCATATATGTGCTTATTCCAAAGAAAGGTGATCCAATGGAATGCAGAAATTATCTAACAATATCATTAATATCACATGCAAGTAAAATGTTGCTGAAGATAATTAAAAAATGGTTGCAGCCGTACATTGACAGGGAACTGCCAGAAATTCAAATCGGGTTCAAAAGAGGACATGGAATGAAGGATATCATTGCTGATGTCAGGTGGATCTTGGCTGAAAGCAGAGAATAACCAGAAGGATGTTTACTTGTGTTTTATTGACTATGCAAAGGCATTTGACTATGTGGATCAAATTATGGATAACAAGTTATGGATAAAAATGGATAACATTGAGAAGAATGGGAATCCCAGAACACTTAATTGTGCTCAAGCGAAACCCGTACATAGACCAAGAGACAGTCATTCAAGTAGAACAAGGGGATACTGCATGGTTTAAAATCAGGAAAGGTGTGCATCAGGGTTGTATCCTTTCTCCATACTTATTCAATATGTATGCTGAGCAAATTATCCAAGAAACTGTTCTATATGAAGAAGAATGTGGCATCAGGATTGGTGGAAGACTCATTAACAACCTGTGATATGCAGATAATACAGCCTTGCTTGCTGAAAGATCAAAGACTACAGGCTCCAGTATGGATTATGCAACATAAAGAAAACAAAAATGCTCACAACTGGACAAATAAGCAACATCATGATTAACAGAAAAAATAATAAAGTTGTCAAGGATTTCATTTTACTTGGATCCACAATCAACGCCATGGAAGCAGCAGTCAAGAAATCAAACAACGTATTGCATTGGGCAAATCTGCTGCAAAAGACCTCTTTAAAGTGTTGAAAAGCAAAGATGTCACCTTGAGGATTAAGGTGCGCCTGACCCAAACCATGGTATTTTTAATCACCTCATATGCATATAAAAGTTGGACAATGTATAAGGAAGACTGAAGAAGAATTGATGCATTTGATTTGTGGTGTTGGAGGAGAATATTGAATATACCGCGGACTGCCAAAAGAACAAACAGATCTGTTTTGGAAGAAGTACAGCGGAAATACTCCTTGGAAGCGAGGATGGTGAGACTTCCTCTCACATGCTTTGGGCATGTTATCAGGAGGGACCAGTCCCTGGAGAAGGACATCATGCTTGCTAAAGTAGAGGATCAGTGAAAAAAGAGGAAGACCCTTGATGAGATGGATTGACACAGTGACTGCAACAATAAGCTCAAACATAGCAGTGATTGTGAGAACGGTGCAGGACCAGGCAGTGTTCTGTTCTGTTGTACATAGGGTCACTATGAGTTGGAACCAACTTGACGGCACCTAACAACAACATCCTTATGAAGGATTTGGCAAAGCCCTTAGTCAAGTATGGCTTAAGACTAGCATTTCCTATAGAACATTCTTAGGAATATTGGTCGCTTGTGATGCTTTACAGGGGGAAAAAAAAGGCTCCATAGACAAATTCCTTTGTAGAACACTACATACTCTATCTTGTCACAATGTCCACTGGTATTTTAAAGACTCCGAGAAGCCCTGCAGTAAAGCAAGCTCTTCAACTTTGTTTAATTCAATGTTTCTCAATTTTATTTAACTGTAAAATCCTTTTTTATGTTACATCTGTGAACTTCTTACAGAACCAATGAGTTTCAAGGGATATTCTTTGGGAAACTTAGGGTTGAAATTAGTCTCTATTCTGACCCTATCTAGATTTATATTCTTCCACTTCTTTTGAGCCTCTTATAACTTACATCATTTTGCCCCACACTAGCCTCTAATGGGATGTTGCTTCTTTATTTCAGGGCCTGAACTTGTTGCCATCAGCGGGAAGTTGTCAGTAAATTTTGGTCAGGTGCACAAGCAAATACTAAGCGTCTAGTTTTTCTCATTACATTGCTGAGAAGTTTTGCCACCCTTCAAGTCCCTCTACCAGATGCTGGTTTACCAAGTGCTTTGCTTTTTTTTTTTTTTATTGGGATATAATTCACATACTATACAATTCACCCATTTAGTGCTTAATGTTTAATCCTGGCATGGCTACTCCATACCTCAGTTCTCTTTCTGTTTTTGACCTATGGGCTGCACTGCGCCCTTTCTGTGTTCTGCCATTCAGGAAAGAAGATTAAGGTTGTAGTCCAAATCTTTTGCCAGGAAGAATCCCCTCTCTGTTGAGACTTAAGCTGAAAAATGATAAAATAATTTCCTGATTAGGGGATACCTCAGTACTTTCTCCAAAAAAAAACCCCAAACCCGTTACCGTCGAGATGATTCCCACTCAGCAACCCTATAGGACAGAGCAGAACAGTCCCATAGGGTTTCCAAGGCTGTAAATCTTTACGGAAGCAGACTGCCACATCTTTCTCCTGCGGAGTGGCTGGTGGGTTCAAACCACGAATCTTCCAATTAATAGTCGAGCACTTAATCACTGCGCCACTAGGGTCCCTTTGTACTTTCTCTACCCAAACAAAAAAACCAAACCCACTGCCGTCAAGTTGATTCCGACTCGTAGTGACCCTATAGGACAGAGTAGAACTGCTCCGCAGAGTTTCCAGGGAGCGCCTGGCGGATTCAAACTGCCGACCCTTTGGTTAGCAGCCATAGCATTTAACCACTATGCCACCAGAGTTTCCACTTTCTCTATAAAAAAAATGTCCCCTCTGGCCACAGAAGCTCAAGAGACACTCCTGCATAATCATTTAATACCCCTTACTCCATGGGCTACATAAAACATTGATAATAAGTAGGTTTCATCCCTTTAAAAAAATTCTGTCTGGAGTATTTGTGTTAAGATGGATTCTGAGGAAGAGCCCTGGTTCAGTGAGAAAGTGACATGATTGATTTTCCCTATCTGCCATGGTCTTTAGCAGGGGAACAGCAGTTCTAGCACTCTGCTTGCTATCCTGACAGTCCTGAATCATCATAGTTCTCCTGGGCAGAGAATTCAGGAAAGGGAAACTTGGGGATGTTAGCCAGCTCAGTAATCTGTTTCACTGAGGGGCTGAAGTCTTATCGTATGGCTCCTTAAGAAATGAATAGATCACGCTGATCTTTCCTACCTCAACAGCTTTTTTTTTTTTTTTTTTTTTTTAACCCTGTGTGTATGCTGAAAATATATGCACCAAAACATTCACCAATTCAACAATTTCTACATGGAAAATTCAGTGATATTGATTACGTTCTTCATATTGTCAACCTGGTTTTTGAAGTATCAAATTGATAGGTAAATAGTCCTTTGGAAAATGGTAGGCCAGGTAATACGGAGGAACCTTGACTCTGCTGAGCAGATAGAAGGGGGAAAGAAGCAGATACAGGAAGAGAGCTGAATATCACATAAGTGGTTGGCCATGTTTAACCTGAAAAGATAAGCCCTTGGCTAAAGTAGCAAGAGGAAGGAGTGGGCTACAAGAGGAGACAGACCCTTAAACCAGCAGTTACTACAGAGGAAAGGCCCTACCACGGGTAATGGAGCCTTAGCACTCTTTTTTTCAGGCTAACCAGGACCCAATTTTTTCCTTCTACCATTTCCGTAGAGACTGGTTTCCAAATTCCCAGTCAACCTGGCTGCCTTAGTGAATTTGCCTTTTGAATGTCTCACCCCTGGAACAGGACACAGACTTCTTCATGTGATCTGACCAGCACAGATTACTGTGGGGCTGCCGCTACCCATAATATTGATAATGTACTTCTATTATTGTCAGTCAATGTTTTATGATCATATTTAATAGATGATGATGTTGTTGCTAGGTACCATCCAGGTGGTTCCAACTCATAGTGACCCTGTATGTACAACAAAACGAAACACTGCCCGGTCCTGCACCATCCTCACAATCGTTGCTATGTTGATCTCATTGTTGCAGCCACTGTGTCAATCCATCTCATTGAGGGTCTTCCTCTTTTTTGATGACCCTCTACTAATAGATGTACCTGTTCTTATATTGAACTCAGAACGCCTCTGAAATAGGGTAGCCTTTGCCTTAACAGTGTAAAATCAAGGCAAAAACTTAGAATCACATCCTGGGCTAGGCTAGTTGCCAATACAGGTAAGGGTCCACTGGAGCTAGTGAAGTGGTAGTTTTATACATATTAAAAACTACATCACATGTGACATGACTTTTATTCTCAGAGAGATAGTTGGCTGAATTCAGCAAGGTGGAATTTAAATAGGAATCTAAGTGAGGGTGTGTGATTGGAAAGGCCAAGGTAAACCTTCAAAAAGTGCTAGTGATTGAGTGGACAGAAAGCTTAATATAAGTCCACTACATAATATAGCTAATGTTTGTTGGTCTGCATTAATAGAAGTATGGAGTTCAAGTCCTGGGAAGTGATAATCTGCTCTGCTGTACACTGCACTTGTCAGTGCTATATGAAGTCCTTTTCTGAATATGTGATGACGTATTCTGTGCTTATATATCATAGTTCAAGAGGGAGAGTTAGTGGAATGATGAAAGGAGTTGAAGCCATGTCATGTGAGAACAGTTGGAAGAACTGAGGCTGTTCAGCCTGTGAAAAAGAAGTCTCGGGGAAAGCATTTTAAAGTTTTCAAATTATAGGGAAGGAAAGGAGGTTAGACTTATGCTCCCTGTGGCCTCACAGGGAGAAACAGGGCCTGTAATGGGAGTGTGAACATGCTCCTACCTCCTACCTCTATTGCCTCCTATTTCCTGTTCTTAAACTGGGCCAGAGACCAGGGCACCTGGGAGGCATGCTACTGTTTGCAGAATGCTACCTTCTTTCCAAAGTAGTAGCTAAGAACAACATTCTAGCAGAAAATATGGCTGTATTGTGTATGTGTAATATAAACATATCCCAAAAAATTCACTGTAGAACTTAGCATGAGTAGCACTTTACTAGTTTCCTGATCATATGTCTGCCAATATTTTTTATCTCTCAAGGCCTTTCAAAAAATGGCAACTTCTTTATGCATCCTTTTCTTTCTAAGATGGAAGCTCTTCATTTTACCTGTCCTATGACCCTAATACATTGTCTTTGTGTGAAGTTTATGAGTGGAGTTGCCTTATCCCAGTCTTAATTTTTTTTTTAAGGTAGATAAAAAGATGTTTCCAAGGCACCTGAACCACTTTATGAAGTAGACTGGGAAAATCATTTCTGCCCATTTTACAGATATGTAAGCAGAGTCTCAGCAATGTAAGTAGGCTTGGCCATTACCCAGCTAGAGTTTGGTGGGGCCCAGACTAGAGCCGAGGCATCCTGGATCCCAGACCCATGATATTTCCTTTACAACTTGGGGCCTAATTAAGTTCTTCTGCATTAAGTTTAAACTGCTCCACTAGCTTTTGAACTGCCCCATAGGATTTCCAAGGCTGTGGTCTTTATGGGAGCAGGCTCACATATTTCAACCGTGGAGCAACTGGTGGGTTTGAACCACTGACCTTTTGGTTAGCAGCTGAGGGCTTAACCACTGTGCCACGAGGGCTCCTCCATTCTTCAAAGGCCAATATATATCTCCTCATCTCCAGGAAGCCTTCCCTGACTGGTCTAATGAGCTCTCAACTAACCTCTAAAACCTCTATAACCTTTTAACACATGTGACATTCTGATTTGGGGTGTCCACTGTGATGCATTATATTGTGATTCTTGTCACTCTGATTCCCCTTGAGCTGGCAGACAGCTTCTGCCTCAGAGCTTACAGTCTGGCAAAGAAGAGACTTTCTCTCATGATACAGAACTACGGAAGAATACTGCTGATCCCTTTAAGGATGAGTAAGAGTGGAGAGGAGATTCCAAGGAGAACAACAGAGACCCAAAGTGGGATGAGTAGGTGGGAGTTAGTGAGTGCAATAGAAGGTACAAGTTGGGAAATGGTGGGAAATTTAGGGGAATATGTGGATTGGAGCACTCATTCATTATTCAAAAAATTTCTTCTAAGGATCTGCTCTATCAAGACACAATACTAGGTATAAAACCTAGAAAATAAAAATGATGAATAAATTAAAAACAAACTTGGTCCCTGCCTTTATAAGCTGGCAATCCAGTGGGAGAGACAGATACTAAACAAATAAATGTATAAACAAAATTATAGTTACAAACTGTGGTAAGTGATAAAAAAGACAAGAAGAAGGCATTCTTGAACAAGGCATAAAAGAGAGTAATAAAGCATCCCATCTTAGACTGGGGCTGTCAGGGAAGGCTCCTCTGAGAAAGTGATGGTTTGAGCTGAGACCACAGGATGAGAAGGACCTTGAAGTCTCTGAAAAGGAGTGACTTGCCTCTTACTCCCCAGTGGGGCAGGATCTCCTATCTTTGTTGGTGGTCTGAGGCACTTACAAACTGGCCTTTCTTTATCCCCTTCCTTTACAGCATTAGGTAAGTTTTCAGGGGGTGAGGGACGTAGGAAGATACGGTAGCAGAGCTAAAGACTGTGTTGCCAGCTTTGTTGTGAAGCTGGAGAAGCTATTAGTAGAGTGATGATCTTTAATATTTAATTAGCAAAAAACAGCTCTGCTGATGAAGAACCCCTACCTGAGTCCCCTAACATTGTGTGACTTGCACACAACCTCCTAGAGATGGAAAAAGTATTCAGAGCTCTTAGAGGAATGGAAGAGTGCCAGCCTGGATGTCCTGCTCTTAGTGTGCCAGGCATGGGTTTCATGTTCATCTTACCACAAAAACCAAATGCTAAAGGCCATTCTTTCCAGGAGCAGGCCTGCCTCTGATGGAAAAGCATCAGCCACATTGGCATACAGAGTTCAGCAGCTGGTGAGAGGGACCTCCGTTGTCCCCTGTAAACCCCAAAGCTATTCCCTAAGGATTTCAGCTTCCAGAAAGTCCTCTCTGCTCTCTCAGTTGCTGTTGCTTCTAGTTCTGGCTCAGAGGGGATCACGGGCCCAGAGAAAGGCCAAATGGAGATCACGATGAGGGGAGTTGGTAGCTAGTGGAGTGGCTTAGGGAAGAAGAAGGAGAATTATGTGAGCTCAGAGCAGGAAAACAACTTGGTGGTGAAATTTAAAGTAGCAAACACTGGCACAAAACGGAACCAGTCAGGAGCCAAGGTTTGACCATCCTTCAGCCTCCCTGTCAACTTTCTGATGGAACCTCATGTTTCAGATCCTCATATGCCAGGGGCTGAGATACAGCAGAGGCAGTCTCAGGAAGCTCCTGTGAGAGGAATTGGTTTGGATGACCTTGAGGGGTTGGGGAGATCAGGGTGAGCTAGTGAGGGGCATGGGCCTCAGGGCAGGAGCTGTGCACAGTGGTGGGAAGAAGTCTTCTGGGTACATCCACCACTTTTGTTATGACCTTTAGCCAGGCTCTTAAGCTCTTTCAGGCTATATGTAAAATAAATAAGATCTTGTACACGAAAATGAGCTGCAAATTACTACATTATTTCTGGTCTAAGGGTTGATGGTAATGAAGGGGTTGGCGATTTCATTTCTGTGCCAGTGGTTCCCAAGGGAACTTTTGCAGGAGAGGGTGGGGAGGCAGTCTATTTTTCTCATCACCAAATGAGAAGAGTCCTTGGTCTCCTTGGCAGGCCCATGGTGAGGCCAGTGGTCCCCAGAGGGGTTCCCATTAAGTAGGCCTAGGCTAGAGGAGGCTGCAGAGGGCAGCTGAGGCCCTGCTACTGCCCTTCCCTGCCATGGCTGTAACGGTGTCTGGCTCTTGACAGAATGAGGCCTGCCTGGTGGAGAATGTCCTGCTGCTGTTTCTGCTCCCAAAGCCAAAGTCCCAGGACTCAAGAAACATTTGAAAAGGTCCATTTTGCTACTATTTTCACAGGTCAGTGGGCTCAAAAAGGAGGCAGTTTCCAGTCTGCTGACCATCTACATATTATTTTTAAATGTTTTATCATGGAAAATCTCAAACATATACAGTAAGCTCTGTGAAAGCCGGAATCTTTGTAAGGCGGAAACCTGTCAGAGAAGGAAAACTAAAATGTTTTCCACTAACACAAGCGATAGAAAAGTGGCAAGGCTGCACCCTGTCAGAGGCAGAAAACTTGCAAGTCCCAGAAAAACAAGGCAATCCCACTGAATTCCAGCTCTCACAGATTTCACTGTACAATGGTAGAGAGAAAGATAAAATGAACCCCCAAGTACTCATTACTCAGCTTCAACAGTTCAAGACAGGGCTAATCTCGTCTCACCCTACCCACTGGATTATTTGGAATAATTATTTTATCTATCACATTGCAGTATGTTTCTCTAAAAGATTATTTTTAACCTAACTACAATGCCATTATCACACCAAAAATAATAATAATTCCTTAACATCATAAAAAATTTAGTTGGCTTATTTGAATCAGGTCCACACGCTGCATTTGATTGATATGTGTCTTTTAATCTATTGTCTCACCTACCATTTTTTCTTTTCTTGCAATTTGTTAAAGAAACTCAGTCTTCTATCCCGTGGAGTTTCTCACATTCTGGATTTTGTTGATTGCATCTCTGTGTGGTATTTTTTATCTTATTCTTCTGTCCACTGTGTTTCTGAAAACTAGTAGTTAGATCTCAAGGTTTGATCAGATTCAGTTTTTTGTGAAGAACACTTCTGAGGTATGTTGTGTACTTCCTATAGCATCACATCAGGGGGCACATGACATATGGTTGTCTTACTTTTCGAGATGTTCAGATTGATTAGTGTGCAGACAGCCTGATCATTCCATTATAAAGATTCCCCTCTCACCTCTGTTTTTTTTTTTAATAGCCATTGATGACCATTGCCTCAATACTTTTTTTTTAAAAAAACAGGAGTTTCTTTCACATTTGGATAGCCAAGAACCCCTGTAATTCTCTGTCTTCATCCTCTACAAGATATCACCTTTCTCCTTCAGGTCCATTTATTGCACCTCTGCCCTTATCCTGCCTGCATCATGGTTTCCTTCCTTATCAACCCAAGATGGCCTTAGGGTGTCTTCAGACCACACTACACACCCTGCTTCATCGGGGCCCTGTGCTCATCTGAGGGGAGGAGCTACTTGGCATCTGTTCTCCTAGCACTGAGACAGCAGCGTCTCCCCTCATGAGGCTCCTAAGCCTTCTACTCTCTGTGAAACCTGCTAGCACCACCCTTGACCCATTCTAGGAGAGGAGGCAGCTCTAGTCTTCTCCTCCCCTGGGAGAGTTTAGCAGCGGCTGAGTTTATTTTGCCTTCCCAGGGATTTCTGAACCGCCTTCTATGCTGGGGAGGGTCTTTCTCACTCATTTCCTCAGCTTCCTGCCCCAGCCTGGGCCCTGGAAGGGACCCAAGCCTGGTTTCCTGTTTGGTTGGACTGTGGTCAGGAGAGGTTGGGCTAAGGGGCACAGCAGACAACCCTGGCACTTTTAGGCCTTTTCCTCTTTCCAGCCAATCTCAAAAACCTGTGGGGGCTGGAACCATAGTTACCACCTTCTGGTCCTTTAGCATTCCTGTGCTGCCCCAGGATCTCCACTCCCAGTTTCTCTCTTCACAGAGGAGAAGCTGTAGAGACTGTGAATTTCTGTGTCCACATGTGCCCAGACATGCATCATGGGCTCTGAGAGCCAGATCACCAGAAATGACACAGAAGCTGAGAGCTGCTTCTTGCAAACCTGTACCTGTCCCCAAGCCCTACGCACAGGAGTGCTGCACCTTCATCAACCCGGTGTAATATGTCATTATGTCCAATGCAATGGAGCATCTGGTGGGGCTGGAAGTCTGAGAGGTGGAGGCTGGCTAGGGTCCTGGCTATGCAGCACCTAGCAAACATTAGGGGCTCTACAGTGACAGCCAATAATCATCCAGTATAGGAATTCTGATGAGAGTCTCACAGCCCTAGATTCCCCATCACCATCCCTCCTTATGTCTAGCTCTTCCTTGGGCCCTGAAGGTCCAGGGGGCTTCATTTTGTTTTGGGGAAGGACCTGTTGTAGATCACTTCTTTGTTCCTCTCTCCTGGGTGGTCACAGTAAGATCTGTGTGAAGACCTATCCCTTTCATCCCCATGGAAAGCAAAGTACAGAGGGAAGTGTGGCTGAATAGCAGGGATGCCTAGTGTAGCTGCTTACATTTCAACAGCCTCCTCTCATTCCTACTATAAAGACTTAAATCCTTAGCATAGCTTGCAAGGCATTATGTGGTCTGGCTCCTGCCTTCCCTTCCAGCTCATCTCATACCACACTCCCCCTCATCACTGTATCCAGCCTCACTGGCTTTTTCTCCATTGCTCCAATGTCCCAGGCTCCCTCCCACCTATTCATCCTTTAGATCTTGGCTCAGTCAACAATTTCACCATAGAGGGAAGGGTTAAGACTCCCTTAAGCCTTAGACTTGGTCAGTGGCGTTCTCTTTATTGCACTTTTCACAGTTACAGTTTTACATGTTTGTAGGATTATTCTATTAGCATGAGTCCTCCTGAAGGCCAAGTTTCCTGAGGGCAGCAACCATATCTATTTTTATTCCCCACTATGTATTGCAAGGAAGTACCTTACACATAGCAGATATTCACCAAATGCCTGAAAGAACAAATGAATGACTGAATTGAATTAAATTCAGTCTTCTTGTTTCCTTTGCCTAACAACCAATCCCATGTCATATCTCATTCTATCATATTCAACCATGCAACCTGCAGGTGTTATCCTGCTGTTTATGGGCACTTACTCTGCATCTGCCACCAGACAAGCAACATTTCATTAATCTTCTCAGCTCTGTAAAGAGGGTATTCCCTTAATCTACAGAGAAAGAAAGTGAGACCCAAGGTCACACAGCTAATAAGTGGCAAAGCCATGTTTCAAGCCCAGGCATGTTGAGCCAAAGCCATGCTCTTAACCATAACACTACACTGCCCCCTTTTGGCAGTTTAGAGAGTTGTCACTGGGCCCAGCCTTCTCCACTGGTTCTTGGTTAATTTCAAACGTAAATATTTTTTGAAACTTAAAGCTCAAAGAAGGCTTGATCGGGTTCCATTCCCCCTGCTTTGGGGCCTGTCTGTGGAAGGACACAGAGAAAGGAATTCAACCTGGACTCCCCAATGTCCCAGAGTGCATGTGTCTCAGGTCTGTCTTCTCACTTGTTTTCCATGTACCCTTTGTAGCCTCCAGGGCTTGGTGCAATGTCCTGTTTTAAAGAGCAAAAGGGCCAGCTGTTGAAATGGATTGATGGGCAGTGTCCTGGGGAGTAATCATGGCCTGATTAAGATCCTAGTAAAGATAATTGAGAGGGGGAAAGTAGTGTTTGTCTCTTTGTGATTTAGTCGCTAAAGATAGAACTCTGGAAGTTGGCTTCAAGGCTTTCCAGGCAAGCGCAAACTCTGAAGAGGACAATCTCCCTTGCTGTTGTTTACCAAGCTCCTTGTGGTGGCCAGGGAAACTGGAGCTGATGAATACTTTGTGCTAGAAGGAAACAAAGTGAACCAGAGAGCAACATAAAAACAAAGGGCAGCTAGCTAGCTACCTTTTGTTGCGAGGCTTGCTGTAAGGCATTTTACATACAATATCTCATTTCACTCTAACAACAGCCCTGCAAAGTAGGTATATTATGCCCATGGGGAATTAAGGGACATTAAGAAAGGTAACTAGCCAAAGATCATACAGCCAGCCAGTGTTAGAGCTAATTCAGGTTTTCAAAACCCGGGTATCACCGCACCCAGTTGGTGAGAGGATACATTGTCACAGCCTGTATGAAAAAACAACTGGAAATGTGCTTCAAAGCAGTAGGTGCATGTGCTCTGACCTCCTCAGCAATTCAACTTATCAGAATTCGTTAAACTGAAGAAACAGTCAGACAAGTGTATAAAGACTTTTTTTTACAAGGCAATTAGCTACAACATTGTAATAGTGATGAAAGAAAACCATCTAAACCTCCATTAGTGAGGACTGATTAAATAAACCACGGTACAAGCATCCCACAGCATACGGCAGCCTTTTAAAAAGAAGAGGTAAGCTCTATTGTGGATTGACATGAAATATTTTCATGGTATATTGACAAATAATAAAAGCAGATTTTTATACATACATATGGAATAGAGATAATCTGATTCCATCTATGTTTAAATGTGTATATATGAATATACATTTTAAAAGTCCCGAAGTATACAATAAACTAGTTACAGTTCTGAGAACTTTGAAGTTCTTCTTTGTTTATGTCTATATTGTTTAAACTGATATTGTCTTTTTTTTATGATATTTTGTTTTCCATTTGGGAAACAAATGGTCAAAAATTATACTCTTTCCACTGTATTATGCCTACTCGGGGGATATAGCCCTTGTCTCATAATTCCCATATTTTTTGATCAGGTATGCATACCAACAAATTGATGATATGAATTAAGTATGGAAATGTTGCCAAATACCTATACATTGTTTGTCTGGCCAATCTTGTTTCTGCTGGGCACCCCCAACTTTGACCTGTCACACTTGACACACATCTTCTCACCTCCTTAGCAAAGCCTTAACTTTTAGGGGTCAGGGCATTTCTTTGGGAATAGAAAGTCATCAAAATTGATCAGATAAATCAGATACAAACTTTTATTCCCTGTTCATCCTGCAGTCTCACCTTCATCATAAAAAAGGAAGCAAGGGACAAAATTATTCTCATATTCCCCAGGGTAAAGCCGTGGTCACTAATGTTTGAACATTTTGAGTGGTTCTCTTTGGCTTCTGGTCTCCTTCCTGTTAGTGTCATCGCTCACTGGGTTGTGGTTTTCAGTATGGCTGTTTTATGTGGTAAAGTAGGAGAGGGTTCAGGAAGCCTGGGTCCTAGCCCTAGCTAGGGGTCTTCCAGGGAGCTGCTCAGCTTTGCAAGGTTTCAGCTTTTTTTCCCTGTAAAATGGGGATAAATAATAAATGCCATTTCTATCTCTTAGGATTGTGAGAATTAAATGAGATAATAAAGAAAAAGCCTTGAAAGTATAAATTACAATATGATCATAAAGGTCTATATTTTCTGAATTTAACATTATCCAATTTGGATTATAAACTCTGAAGTCAAGAACCATGTCTCTAAATCTGTTTGCTATGGTATAGCAATTTAATAGGAAGATGGGGAGACACTGAAGAATCTAGAAAGGCCATTTCCTTCTTAAACCAACCTGGAAAAAGTTTTTACATTCATGTGTAGAAAGAATGAACAAAAAGAAAATCATCATTAGAATATCATGGTAGGAAAGGGGAAGTATGCTGTTGCATTATAGGGATTGCAAGTAATGTCACGTAACAATGTGTATATAAATTTTTGTATAAGAAATTAACTTGAGCAGTAAACTTTCACCTAAAGCACATTTAAAAAAAGAAGAAAAGAAAAAGAACATCATAGTAATAACTGCTGTAGGTGAGACCCACTGATGCATGCTAAAGTTGGTGGGTAAGTTACAGGATATTTGCATAGCCTATAAGAATCTTCCCCCCACCATGTATTAATTACTATGGTAATTTTAACATATGTCCACAAATTCTTTGATCCTCTGCTCTCTGGGAAGTGGAACTTAAAAGTCCCTCCCCTTGATTATGGGCTGGACTTAGTGACTCTCTTCTGATGAATAGAGTATTATAAGAGAAAATAGTAAATTTATAGTGGATAAACCTGGCAAGCGTTACCTTAAGTGATTAAGATTAACATCACCAGTATTAAGTCATGTTGACATAAGGTACCTCTTGATATATGATGAGAAGGACATATTACCTATGCAGTATTCTTCCAAAAAAATCCGTAACCTCAGTCTAATCATGAGAAACATCAGGCAAACCCGAATTGGAGGGACGTTCTACAAAACACCTGAGGAGTACTCTTCAAAAGTCAAGGACATAAAAGTCGAGGAAAAACTGAGAAACTAAGGAGACAAGTCAACCAAATGCAATGTGGATCCTAGAACAGAAAAGGGATATTAGTGGGAAAACTAGAGAAATTTATGTAAAGTCTGTACGTGAGTTAATAGTATTGTATCAGTGTTGATTTCTTAGTTTTGATAAATATACCATTATGTAAGATGTTAACATTAGGGGAAGCTGGATGAAGAGTATATAAGAGCTCTATGGACTATCTTTGTAACTCTTCTGTAAATCTAAAATTATTTCAAAATAAAAGTTTTAAAAATGACCCCTATATTTTAGTTTATTTAACCGGGAAAGTGGTCGTTCCATTAACTAGATAAGGATAGTTACAAAGAAGAGCTAGGCTGGGGGAGGGGGTTACTGGAAGTAGTAAGCAGTTGAAAATGTGGATCTGAAGCTTAAGAGAGAGGTCAGGACTAGAGGTATAGATTTGGGAGTCAAAACCAGAGAGATCAGTTGAAAGCATAGGTTTATATGGAATACCAGGAGAGAGTATGTGGAAAGAGAGCTGGTAGCTCTGGTAGGAAGAGCACCTATGTCTAGAATATGAGAGTAAGGAGGGTGGTCAAAAAGGAGCCAAAACCAAACCCATGCTGTTGAATCGATTCTGACTCATAGTGACCCTACAGGACAGAGTAGAGCTGTTCTCTAAGTTTTCCAAGGAGCAGCTGGTAGATTTGAACTGCTGACCTTTTGGTTAGCAGCCAAACGCTTAACGAACCTTTGGTTAGCAGCCGGGCTGTTAACCTCTGTGCCACCAGGGCTCCTCAAAAAGGAAAGGATATATTTTTATAGACCTCAAGGGAAAATAGTTACTGGAAAGATTTGGTCAGCACTGTCCAGTGATACTGAGAGGCGATGGTAGAGGGGATTGAAAAAAGGTCATTTGATTTTAAAATAGAAGCTCAGTGCTGACCTCAGAGAGAACAGTGCTAATAGAACAGGTAAGGATACATGGGGGTGGCAGATCTAGGAATCAAATTGCACAAATCATACAGTGAAGCAGCAGGCTTGTCCAAGCTGGCAAATGGGGTTGTGTGTGTACCAATGGGAAGGAGCCCCTGGAGGAGAGGTTCCTGGGCAGAGGAGCAGGAAGTGATGCCAAAGGGCAGGGGCCTGAAGCTCAAGAAGAGAAAAGAAGCTTGACCGAAAGGAAGCCCCCTGCCATCCTCGCTGTGGCTGCAGAACTTCTCAGGCTGAAAACTGGAAGCCCTAGATCAAGGACTGCTTTTTGCCTTCCTGAGCTAGGAGGCCAGTCTATAACCCAAGTTCTAGTTCATCCCCCACTGTGGAGTAGTAAATTAAGCCAGTCAGGAAATGAAGTAAACTGAACTCATTCATCTTCTCTTCAGATTTTATCTGAAGTGGAGAATATTCAGTGTTTTAAAAATAGTCATTAAACAGTATGTACAGAATGATCTCTGTATGGGTGTGTATGTGTAATAAAAGCTTTCATTGACTGACTGCTTACCATGTGTCCGTGACTGCAGCCAAGTACTTTATTTACATTATCTCATTTAATCCTCCCAGCAATCCTATGAGACAGGTGTTATTTTCCTCCTGTAAAGATTAAAAACAAAACCAGTCCAGATAGGTTAGGAATAAGTAAATGGCAGACATAGGACTCAGTGCAAACCCCATGCTTTTAACCACTGCACTATTCTACATCTTACTGACACGCACACACATGTGTGCACATGCACGCATATACAAGGACCCAGGCTGTGTGCCTGGAGGTTAACATTGGACAGCTCTGGATGGTAGGATTAAGGGTGATGATTTTTTATTCTTCTTTTGTATTTAGCAGGACTTTTTGCAGTGACTATGTATTGCTCTTGAAATCAGAAAAAGAAATAAATGTTTTATTTTACTTAAGTTTTAAGCTTTGGTGCTTTTTGCCAAACTTCTGTAATATCTATGATAGGAACAAAGCAGGTGCGTTCTGTTCAAGTGCCAACAAAGAAGACTCTTCTCTGCAGCAGTACAGGCTCTGCAGTGACAAGACGGAGAATCTAGTGTGTGTACGTGCGTGTGTGTGTGCACGTGCAGGCACTAGCAGCCACTAAGGTTAGGGGAGATTCTGTTGAGCTGTCTGAGGTGGTACCATGTGAATTCTCTCTCTCCTCTATGGCTACCTTGTCCCTGAGACAGGCCTGCTTTGTCCTGAGCTTCCAGACAGACTAGGAAATATTTTTTCACACACACCAAAATCCTCAACCTCACTCCACATTGAAAATCTTATTGGGAGCCAGGCTGCTGGCCTGAAGCCCAGGCGGCAGCCATAAAGAGTAATTGGAACCATGCTGGAGCTACATCAGGACATGCAGGCCATGGGTTCAGGCAGACCACTGGTATCAATGATGGCAGAGATGAACCAGTGGCATTTAAGGTCGGCATTAACTGGCAGACGGGGCTCTTGTCCACAGCTCCCGTGGTCTTCAGGCGGAGGCATTTCAGAACTCTGGACAGCTCCTAGAGGAAGGAGCCCTGTCCCCTCTAGGTCTGAAAGCCTCAGCCTCTGAGTTCTTAAGGTCCTGTGCTTATTTAAGTGTCTCTGAGTCTGAATGGACTCTACGGCCATAGGTTTTTTTGTTTTTTTGTTTTCTGTGCCTCTAGCTGTGAAAGGGGTCTGACCTCTTCTCTTCCCAGGATCAGCCCTTTGGGGCCAGGGGTTCTCCTTTCCTCCTACCAGTCCTTGCGCCACCTCCCACCACATACATCTAACCTGACTGTGCTCTTTGTTAAGGTCTCCACCACTCTGAAGGTGAATCAAGCCTGCAAGAAAACCATGTTATCTCCTGAGCTGTCCCTGGCCAGGGACCCTAATACCTCAGGGCTGTAGGACTCGGGAGGAATAAAAGTGCAGTGTAACAAGGGAGTGTTAACAGGGGCCTTTGTCTCTAATCCCCCTGCATTCCCTTCTTCAATCTGGGGGTGGGAAGCATGAGGGAAGGGAAACTAAGGAGAGATACTGAGCAGGAACCTTTCATGAGTCATCACTCATACCCTTAGCTTGGCAGTAGGAGTACACTTGATTTAAAGATGGCGTTTTTTAGGGGAAGGGCACTGACACAAGGTGAGAGTAGGGGCATGTGTAGCAAGTAGAAGCAGAAATAAAACTAGTGAGTCTGGAGGCTCACAGCCTGCCAGCCCCACCCTAGCCATGCATGTGGCCCCCAGAAGCCACTGTTGTTAGGTGCCGTCAATTCAGTTTTGACTTATAGCGACCCCATGTTACAGAGTAGAACTGCCTCATAGGGTTTTCTAGGCTGCAATCTTTGTGGCAGCAGATCGCCAGGTCTTTCACCCACAGAGCTGCTGGCTGGGTTCAAACTGCCAACCTTTTGGTTAGCAGCCAAGCTCTTAACCATTGCGCCACCAGGGCCACAGAAGAGGAGTTAAATTAAAAAAAAAAAAAAAAGCACTGTAGAAATTAGTGCTATTAGCCCTGCTGTAGTGTGGGATAGGTAATTTGTGCAAGGCCTTCCACCTTTTGAGATCTTGTTTTCTTCCCCTCTCTAGGTTTCAGGGTCCCCTGATGAAGGAGTTTTCTGAGCCCAAAGGCTACTGCATGGCTTATGCCTTAAGAATGTCCTGGTCAATGAAACATGTGCTAAAGCAGTAGTAAAACCACTGCAGGCTCCCACTCCTTGCACCAGCCAGGCATAATGGATGAAGGAAGGTCAGGGAGGAGAAATGAACATTTTGTGTTCACTGACCTGTCAGAGTTTGGGCTAGAAGGACTAGGGCTGCCCCTACCCCACCCCAAAAGGTGTAGCAGGATGGTGCTCCTGGAGATAGGGGCATTGACAATCTGGTAGCTATATTATAAGTGATAAGAATCTCAAAAGTCCCTCAGCCTGGCCCTCTCTTGCTCTTGGAAACAACATATTCCAGCTTCCCTTACTGTGGGATTAAGCACAGGCTCTGTATACACACAAGGAAGTCTGGAGAAGAAATGAGAACAGATGAGGACTCATGCCGGATCCCAAGAGAGTTGTTTATGTTAGTTTTTGTTCAAGTGCAACAGTCCTAACCTCAGCCAGAGCTTGCTCTAAGCATCTTCTCTCAGGGGCAAAGGCACCCCTTCCTCACAGCGGATGCTCTGTAGTCATTGTTTTATTTAGGAGCTGTGATTATGTGACCACAAACCTTACTAAATTTAATACAATCCTGAGCATTCAGAAAAAGAAATGCTGCAGGACTCAGGGGAGGGAGCAGCTGGCTGGAAAGAAGGGCCCATGAATTCTAATCCCAGGGCTGCCATCTGGCATTTACTTGGGACAACTCATTTACTCTCTGCCCTGGAGGCTCTTTCTGGGATCTCAGGGTCTGAATAAAAACAGACCTGGGAGCTCAGAGAGTGAAATGACCTGTCTAAACTCTCAAAGTCAGTGCAGTCCAGAGGCAAAACTGGAATCCACAGGCCCTACTCTCCAGCCTGAGGCTGTGTTTACCGTTCAGGGAGGTTTCTTGAGTTTTACTTTGCAGTCTTCTTGCCCTTAGATCTGAATTTCTCTGCCTTGGACAAGTTCACTGCCTGGTCAACATGGTTGCAAGCCCCAGGATATCAGAAATCACTTTGAACAGAGAAAGGATTGGAGCAGACCCACCCCTGTCACCTTCCAAATTGTTTTCTGATAGTTTGGTTTCCAAGCTGGCCCCCCACGCCTCTTAAAACTCAACAGTAAGAGTGGGTTCTTTATGGCCCCGAGACACTCTGCTAACCCAGAACTAAAACCATGGCCAAAGCCCACTCTTCAGACAAAGACTAGACAGGACTATAAAACAAAAAATAATAGACACGAGGAGCGTGATTCTTAGTTCAGTCAGATACACAACACCAAATCAGTGGCTCCCGTCTGGGGGCAGGATGAGAAGGCAGGAAGGGACAGGAACTGGATGAATGGACACAGGGAACTCGGGGTAGACAGGGGGAGTGTGCTGTCACATTGTGGGGATTGCAACTAATGACACAAAACAAGATGTGTATAAATTTTTGTATGAGAAATTAACCTGAGATGTAAACTTTCACCTAAAGCACAATTAAAAAAAAAAAAAAAAAGGAGGAGTGGAGTCTTAACGATTTAATGATGAGAATGTATATCTGCAAGCAAATATCTGAGCCTAGCCCTTGCATCACAAAGACGGCTGTGTCTGCTTAGCTGGTGGTCACTGCCTAAGAGAAGTTGAACTGAAGTTGAGCTGCTGCTTTGGCCATGGACCTTAACTGGAGTTTTAACTAGGCCAAGCCTTCAGGTGAGTGAGAGCTTGGGGACCTTTCCTTTGGCTGTTCTCCAGGAGTAACTTCCTGGAGAGTGATCTTACAGCCCAGGCCAGAGGCTTACATAAAGTAGCCCTACAAAAGGTACACAATGCAACAGCTGTCTGGGACACTATTAGATAAGGCCATGGCATAGCCTGGCAGGCCACCAGCTTTTTGCCACCTCTGTTCCAGAAAGTTCTTTGCTATGGCTTCAAACCAAGTAGAAGTTGGTTTGCATTTATATCTGTTACCATTTTCTGTGTTTGGTACTGTGCTAGGCACAGTGGAGACCGTCATAGCCCCTGCCTTTATGAATATTTATTAAGCAAATATATAAATAATTTAAAATTTGATAGGTCCATGAAAGAAATGTATAGGGGGAGGGGCTGTGAGGGTACATTCTAGAGGGACCTAACCTAGCCTGGCATTCACAGACTGTGTCAGCTGAGGCCTGAAGGATGAGGTAAAAGGACGTTGGCGCTCCATCAGGAACAAAGGAGATGATGCAAAATGTAGTAGACCGGGGAAGAATGGCACAAGGTGAGGATGGGGACATGCAAGGGAGGACATGCAACTCTCCTTTGCCACCTTTCTTAGCCCAATCTGAATAACTCCTTTAAAAAAAGTGCAGGTTGAGACCACCCAAACCACCATGGAATGCTCCCAGGGGAGGCTGGTGCCTGTTCCACCTCCCTAGCACAGGGAACCCTCACTGGAATGCTCAGGGGGAGAGACAGATGGAGTAGCCCTCACCTGGCAGCACAGCTCAGAGGCATGAGAAGGCCAGAAAGACTATGCACTTTACATTCCCTACAAATTCTGTGTGTTTTCCATTGCTTTGAACTGTTTATTAATACATGACAGAAGCCATTTCCCTATTTAGATGGTTCCGCTGAGAATTCCTCACCACCACAACCACCCCTCCTGAAGTAGATTAAAAAAAAAAAAAAGTCAGCTTTCAAGATTTTGTGCTTGTATTTCAGAAACTAAATTACATTACTACGTCCTGTGAAGCCGGCGCCATTGCCAGTTCCTATTTGCATGCTCCAGGCACCATGAGACTGATAACATCAGCATGTTGAAGCGGCTTGATCCAGACAATTTGCATCTGGCTGGAGTTGGGTGAGAGGGTGGGGGCAATATTCTCTCAGAATCTAGAGCAGCCCAGGGCTTACTGTAGACTGGGGTCCAGAATTTGGGGGTTCTTTCCCTAGCCCATCATTTTTCCTATCTTTAAAGGCAGATCTCATCTTAGTTCTGACCTAGATGTAAAAAGGAGTTGAAGGTAGCTCTCCTAAACATTGAGATAGGAAAAATTACCAAGAATCCAACATTCAGGAGATTTTCATTGAAGCAAAAGATAGAAAGGGGCAGGGGAAAGAGTGGAAGCCTAACTTTAATCATAACATTAAAAAGGTAGGTTCCCGTGAAATTAGGTGACCATATAAAAGCTAAAATACCCCTGGAAATGGCTATTCTCTGCTTCCTCTTGGAGCCTAGATGTGAAGGCCTTTAACAAACCCTCTGACAGCCACAAGGTTATAGAGTGGGTGAAGGGAAAGCATTGGTCCCCTGCCAGGAAACATAGGAACTTTTGGAGTTTGGTTTCTAATTGTAACCAAGATTAACGCTACAGAACAAGCATTCCTTTCACTGAAAAAAAAAAAAAAAAATCCAGAGCGTATTGGGTTATTTCAAATGCATCAAATAACATAAAACATTCGTTCAACTCTGGCAGCATCACAGACCTATTTTTGTAAATAGCCAAACACAAATCGTTCACCCCAAAACATGGTTTTATTTTGTTTTCAAAATAGAGTAGGCCCCCAAGGTCAAAGTTTAGGGCTTGGGAGAAGTCAGTCCAACCTCACTGAGGTTGCCAGTCCTTTGCCCTAGTGTAAGCCTGGCTTTCCTATACCTCAGTGTCCTACCCCCTCACCCATAGGTGCCAGTGTTTGGATGCAAGAAACAGAAGAACTGGAATCTAGCCCTAACTATAACCGCACATTTCTTAACTTCTGTGGGCATAGTGGAGACATGTCGACTACTGACCATTACTACACCTGAGGGGCAAGTTACCAATTAAGTCAAGTGATCCTTCATTTTTACTTTGATTTTACCAGGACTTTGAAACACCCCCCTCCATCCCTCCACGCCCCCACCCCCCAGAGAATTTGCATTTCTAGCAAGTTCCCAGGAAGTTATAAATAAGAATCACCTGGGGATCTTGTTAAACTGTAGATTCTGATTCAGTATATCTGAGGTGGAAACGCAAATTCTCAGCAGGGGTCTGAACCGGAATGAACCAGTTTGAAGCCCTGGATTTTACTCATTTGTTTGTTTTTATAGAAAGGTATTGTTGAAGGTTTTAAAAGCGAGAAATCCTGATCACATAATGGAGTATATGTTCCGAGGTTGAACCTCCATTTGGATGTTCACAGTTGGTGAAACAGATGTTCCAGGTTCTGGAAAAATCTCTGCGCGGGCTGCTCCCCTCTCTATCCTGGATTCCCAGGCTGTTCCTGTTCACAGGTCTGTGCTGGCCTCCTGATCCAAGGACTAGAATCCCAGGGTCTTTGCTGTTTTTCGTCATAGCCTGGTGAGGATGATTCAAGGCTATGTCAAGAGATTGTGGTGCAGCCAGAACATGGGGCAACTACCCACCTCACTGCTTGCTGTTATTTCTAGGTTGGCAAGGCCATGGTCAGCCTCCCTTGACTTCAGTTCACACTTCTTAAGAAATAGAAGACTTGCAATGATCTCTGGACTGTGGCTAGGCTTCTCTACTGGAGGGCTCTTCTCTGTGGGGAGTCTCAGTCCTCCCAAAGATCAGATCCGTAATTGTTGAGAACAAAATAAAGTTTCCGTTGAAATGTCAGCAAACCAGAAAACAAACCATGTGTCTCGGACCTTCTTTCTTGACATCTTCGAACAGCTGGCCCTTCCTGCTGGCCCTTTCTCCTAGCCTTAACCATCTCCACTCATGTAATAGAAGCCCCTCCAGGACTCTGGTTCTTCCATGTCTTACATAATCCTTCCCAAAATTCTGTCCGTCCATGACATCCATCTCTCCTACCTTTGACTATGCCTCTTAGTCTTCTGTCTGCTCCTTCAATGTTGATGTCCCCTAAGTTTTTTCCTCGAGTATTTAACACACACGCGCAACCAAATCATTGAAACTTATTTCTGTATTGTCTTGTTTGCTGGCATCACAATTCACCCAGTCACTTAAGTAAGGAGGAAATCTGGTAGTTATCCTTGCTTAGGTCTTTTCCCTCAAATCCAGGTTCGGTCAGCTACTAAGCCCCAGCAGTGTGAACTCTGGTATATTTTTCTTCTCCATCACCTTTTCTCTAGCCGCCTGACACTGCCTATTTCAAGCTTTTATCACCTCTTGCCATAACTCTTACCTGGTCTACCTGCCTCCAACTTAATCTCTTCTGCCCATTCTCTTCACACTGCTCCCAGAGTCATCTGTTTGTGTTAAGTCTGACAATGGGCTTAAAATCTTTCAGCGGCTCCCATTGTTTCTAGTTAAAGTCCATGACTTACAAAGCCCTTCATGATTTTGAGCCTCCCATTCTAGTCTCATCACCTGCCACTTCACCCCCTGACATTTAACATTCTAGCAAAATTGAGCTATTCTTTTACATGCAGTATAGCTTGTGTGTGTCCTCCTCTCTCTTTTTTTATTTCCCACTCCTTTCTTCATCTGCTTCACTTCTACCTTCTACTCATCCTTCATGCCTCAGGATTCCTTGGAACAGCCTTCCCTAATCCCCCAGGGTGGGATAGGTGCTTCTGTCCTCTTAACCTGCAGCACCCTCTACAACCTCTGTTGTAGCACTTAGTGTATTATTAAAATTATCGGTTATTCATTTGTCTATAAGCACTTCATAGCCAGGGACCACATTATATTTGTATCCCCAGTTTCCAGCACAAAACCAAAAACCCATTGCTCCTGAGTTGACTACGACTCATAGTGACCCTGTAGGACAGAGTAGAGCTGCCCCATAGGGTTTCCAAGGAGCCCCTGATAGATTCAAACTGCTGACCTTTTGGTTAGCAGCCGTAGCACTTAACGACTGTGCCACCAGACACAGTGTGCCTAAATATAGGTGGGACCAGAACTGAATTTGGTAACTGAGACCCTTTTGTCTCCTTTTCTTGTACTGGGCTCTGCTTTTCTCTCCTGGGCTTAGCATTCTCAGCTCCCAGTGCTTTTTCTTTCTCACTGCTTCCTGCCAGTCTCTTTCTCCCTCTTGAGTTATTGACTGCTTTAGTGGCTGTAATATTTCCTTCCTGTGGAGAACTCATTGAGCAAAAGTTTGATGAGCTGAAAGCATCCAGGCCATTTTCCGAAGAGGGGCTCTAAGTACGTGCTGAGCACTGGAGACACGACTGGACTAGGTACCAGCCTTCCATGTGCCTGCTTGGAAAGATGACTGTGTAAATTCTGTTGTTTTGTTAATCTCATGACTTTATCTGACATCTCTGAGGAGGGGCTAGGGTATGAAATGTGGAAATTAGATTCAAATCCTTGTACAGCCACCTTCAAGGTATAACTTTAAACATATTGCTTTAATACAACCTGGTTCCTCAATTTTAGAATGGGAATGATACTTAATCTTATTTGGTCTTAGGAGGATTAAATAAGATAATATATATAAAGCACCTAGTATTAGGACCAGACACATAGGAGGTGTTCTGGCAATATTAACAAAAATGATTCAATGAATTCCAGAAGAACTAC
The DNA here is from genome assembly GCF_024166365.1 of Elephas maximus indicus. NCBI lineage: Eukaryota > Metazoa > Chordata > Mammalia > Proboscidea > Elephantidae > Elephas > Elephas maximus. The sequence goes on along the minus strand of NC_064827.1, from coordinate 43,258,777 downwards.
ACCTGCACTAAGTTGTTCTAAACCACTCCTGCTTGAGCTCAGCCAGAGCTCTTAACACAGCTGCCTCTCCAACATGAACTCTGAGTAGCCCCCTCCCAAAAGATTGTCCTTTCTTGGCACTGAGAATGTAACCATGTTAAGGCTAGGGCCAACGGCTGTCTGAGAGATGGTGTATGTGTAGAAGAGCTGGCCTAGAGCCTTGCTATTCAAAGTGTGGTCCATGTACTAACAGTATTGCATCACCTGGGATCTTGCATGAAATGTAGACTCAGGATTTGCTCCAACCTTCTGAATCAGAATGTGCATTGAAACAGTATCTCCAGGTGATTTGCATGCACATTAATGTTGAAGAAGCACAGTCCTGGGGGGGGTGGCTGGTGGTGCAGTGGTTGAAGTGCTCGGCTGCTAACTGAAAGTTGGGCAGTTCGAACCCACCAGCCACTCTGTAGGAGAAAGATGTAACAGTCTGCTTCCGTAAAGATTTACAGCCTTGGAAATCTTATGGGGCTGTTCTACTCTATCCTGTAGGGTTGGAATCAACTTTATGGCAGTGGGTTTGGATTCTTGAGGCATATAGATAAGCTCAGCAGGTATGGAGGGATACAGACTGTACAGGTGTGTTAGAGCTGTCTAGATGAAAGCTGCACAGATGTGGAGAGGCTGTTGGGGTGTGGCTAGAGAAGAGATGTTCCTCAGGCTTGGGCTACCGAGCTATCGGGGATTCTTTGGAAGGGTATTGGTTATTTGGTGCTTCAGGCCCCCTTCCTGTGGACGTCTTGGGAATGAGGGTGTTCCCTTGAGTCAGCCAGTCAGTGTCACTGCACCAGCTAGGGAGCGATGAGTGGGCAGGAGAGGCATTCTACCAGCCTGAGCCTTGGGAGACACTGCAGACCCCGGGACCATCTAATTAGCAGTTGAGTATTATTTCTCTTGAGAAATGGATAACCAACAACTGGCTGGCTTCACTCCTTGAAAAACCTGCTTTGAACCTATGCCAAGCTAAACCCCCCTCTCTGCCCTCAATGGAGCCACACATACACACACACACCCCTACCTGAAGAACTGTCTTCTCTTCAGAGACTCAGCTGGGAATTCATAAGCCTTTGTGGGGCAGACAGGATGCAGATTGGCCTCTGGGGCCAGAGGAGCCCCTTTCCAGCTGCCCCCTCCCTGCAAAGAATCATTCATATACCGGAACCTGGCACTTGTCCTAGGACAACTGACAGTGGGAGTTCTTGTTCACATGACACTCGCTGACCTCCTTCATTCCCAGGCTGGGCTCCGAGCCTTCGGGAGCCCTCACCATTGACCTCCTTGTTACAAAGCAGGCCTGATAAGTGTAACTGCAGACCATAGGTGTGGTTGGAGGCAGCAAGAGTTTGTTTTATCTGAGCTCCCATTTTTCTATCTCTCTAAAGCACTCTTAGGACTCTGAATCCCTGTTTGCCTTCCTAATAAAAATACTTCCAAGTCACCCACCTAGGGCCTCTTGACCCTTCTCTGTGAGAAAGTTGTTTGTGATCTCAGTGAAGAGAGAAGGCCCACTGTCTTGGTCCCTAGAAATGGGCTGGGTTGAGTGCCCCATAGGAGGGTAAGGGTGGCAGCTGCAGCAGCAACTAAGAGTGGTAAGAATGGAGGCCTCGTCCCCAGGGCTGAGCCTCACCACTCTTTGCTTTAAACCCTCTTGCCAAAGTACCCACTGACTCAATAACCGATCTTGCTTTACCACACTCCTGCCCAGGCCTGATCATCTACATCAGGGAGGAGAGCAGACCTCCATCACACCACACTCTCCTTTGTTGTCTCACCACCCTTCATGCATTCCTGTCTCTCTTGTCCCTCTCTGCCTTAAATATGCTGCTTTGTGTGCCATCATCTCTCCACTTTTAGACTAAAGTCTTCTTGGCAGGAACCAGGTCTTTGTGTTTTCCCTTCCCTAAGTATTTCATGCCCTGCCCTTTGTTGATGTTCAGTAAATTGAATATTAGGTTTTTTTTTTTTTAACGTGGAGAGCTCACCAATGTTTGATTATTGGGATGACAAAAAGGAGAGAATAGGAGACTGCCCTTGCCAGAGAGCTGAGATTTAGAGCTGCAAGTTGTCTTCGTGAGCAAAAAGTAGTGTTTATCAGGTCTAATGGGGGTTAGAGTTAGAATAGGTGGAAAAGGAGAGGAAGGGCAGGGAGCAGGAAAAGCCACAAAGGAAAGAAACTACTTTACACCAGGTCTCCAAGTCCATTGCCTTATTACTTATTCCTCCAAGTCTGGAGGAAAGGGATCAGAGATGGCAGCTCTGGGAAAGCATTCCATAGGCACTTACAGACTATCTTAGTCACCTAGTGCTGCTATGACAGAAATACCACAAGTGGATGGCTTCAACAAAGAGAAATTTATGTTCTCACAGTCTAGTAGGCTACAAGTCCGAATTCAGGGCGTCAGCTCCAGGGGAAGGCTTTCTCTCTCTGTCGGCTTTAGAGGAAGGTCCTTGTCATCAATCTTCCCCTGGACTAGGAGCTTCTCCATGCAGGAACCCTGGGTTCAAAGAACATGCTCTGCTCCTGGTGCAGCTTTCTTGGTAGTATGAGGTCTCCCTCTCTCTCTGCTTGCTTTCCTTTCTTTTTATTTCTTGTAAGATAAAAGGTGGTGTGGGCCACACCCCAGGGAAACTCCTTTTACATTGGATCAGGGATGTGACCTTAGTAAGGGTGTAACAATCCCACTCTAATTCTCTTTAACATAAAATTACAATCACAAAATGGAGGACAACCACACACAATATTGGGAATCATGGCATACCCAAGTTGACATGTATTTTGGGAGGACACAGTTCAATCCGTGACACAGACAATTCCTTTGCTTTCCTGGGAAACCAAAGAACTCAAAAGATTCATGAACTAGTGCAGACCAGGCTCAACTCCTTGAGTAATTGAAGCTTACCAAAAATTTTCAAGTTAGATTTGGGGCCAAGATCCAGACATGAATCCACGAGTCAATCTGGCCCAGACCAAACATCAGTGTCTGTTGACTTTCTACCACATGCAGGGCTCCGGGGGGTTGGTCTCAAGGACTCTCAAACCAAATGCTTCATATTAATTCCTGCACAGTATCTCTCCTCAATGTCTGTGCCTCCTTCTTTACGTTGGGGAACTGAATTCCACATCCTGGAACGAAATTGAAAGATCCTTTGGTCTATGATCGTTAAAGCTCTGTTAACCCTGAGCATCTGGTTCCCTTCCTGCCCTCTGGGACCCACCTAAGGAGCACCCCATGTAGAAAGCCCCAGGCACCCAAACTAAAAGCTCCTGGTCCCTCCAACTCTCCTGATTTTAGAGTCCTTACTCCTCTCCTGGAAACCCTGGTGGCGTAGTGGTTAAGTGCTATGGCTGCTTACCAAAGGGTCGGCAGTTCAGATCTGCCAGGCGCTCCTTGGAAACTCCATGGGGCAGTTCTACTCTGTCCTATAGGGTTGCTGTGAGTTGGAATTGATGGCACTGGGTTTGGTTTTTTTGGTTTCTTCTCTCCTATGAAAGGCCTCACCTCCAAAGTCTGTGTTGCTAGGAGCCCTAATACACGGCATAAACAGAATACAAACCATAACTAACAATGCACAAACAGCAGAAGAAAAACTAGATAACTGGGATCTCCTAAAAATCAAACACTCATGGTCATCCAAAGACTTCACCAAAAGAGTAAAAAGACAACCTACAGACTTGGGTAAAAAAATTTTGGCTATAACAAATCCAATCAGGAACTAATCTCTAAAAGATACTGCAAAACCTCAATAACAAAAAGACAAATAACCCAGTTAAAAACATGGGCAAAGGATATGAGCAGGCACGTCACCAAAGAAGACATTCAGGCAGCTAACAGATACATGAGGAAATGCTCACGATCATTAGCCATTAGAGAAACACAAATCAAATCTACAATGAGATACCATCTCACTCCAACAAGGCTAGCATTAATCCAAAAAAATACAAAATAATAAATGTTAGAGAGGTTGTAGAGACTGCAACACTTATACACTGCTGATGGGAATGTAAAATGGTACAACCACATTGGAAATTGATGTGGTGCTTCCTTAAAAAGCTAGAAATACAAATACCATACAATTCAGCAATCTCACTCCTTGGAACATATCCTAGAGAATTAAGAGCCCTCGCACGAATAGATATATGCACACCCATTTTCACTGCAGCACTGTTCACAACAGCAAAAAATGGAAACAACCTAGATGCCCACCAACAGATGAATGGATAAACAAATTATGGTATATTCACACAATGAAATACTGTACAACAATAAAGAACAATAATGAATCTGTGAAACATAACATGGATGAATCTGGAAGGCATTATGCTGAGCGAAATTAGTCAATTGCAAAAGGACAAATATTGTATGAGACCACTATTATAAGAACTCAAGGAAAGGTTTAAACACAGAAGAAAACATTCTCTGATGGTTACCAGGGTAGAGAGGGAGGGAGAGAGATATTCACTACCTAGATAGTAGACAAAAATTATCTTAGGTGAAGGGAAGGACAACACACAATACAGGAGAAGTCAGCACAACTGAACTAAACCAAAAGCTAAGAAGTTTCCTGAATACAACCAAACACTTCAAGGGACAGTAGCAGAGGCGGGGGTCTGGGGACCATGGTTTCAGGGGACATCTAGGTCAACTGGCATCACAAAGTTTATTAAGAAAATGTTCTGCATCCCACTTTGGTGAGTGGTGTCTGGGGTCTTAAAAGCTAGCAAGTGAAAAGGAGGAGCAGGGGAAAAGTGGGGGTGCAGAACTCAAATTCTAGTAAAAATACCAGACTTAATGGTCTGACTGAGACTGGAGGGACCCCAGAAGACATGGCCCCTGGACTCTCTGTTAGCCCAAAACTAAAACCATTCCGGAAATCAACTCTTTAGACAAAGATTAGACTGGACTATAAGACATAAAATGATACTCATGAGGAGTGTGCTTCTTAGTTCAAGTAGGTAATATGAGACTAAATGGCCAGCTCCTATCTGGAGGTGAGATGAGAAGGCAGAAAGGGACAGGAGCTGGTTGAATGGACACGGGAAATCTGGGGTGGAAAGGAGGAGTGTGCTGTCACATTATAGGGTCACATAACAATGTATGTATAAATTTTTGTTTAAGAAATTGTCTTGAACTGTAAACTTTCACTTGAAACACAGTAAAAAACAACAACAACAAAGTCTGTGTTGGCCAGACCTGAATGAAAAAAAAAAAAAAAAGAGGAAAAGGGACTGCCTCCTCTGTACTGCATACCCTCACACCATCTTCTCCTTCTGTCTCAAGTCCTTCCAGTTGATCCGTTATTAAAGAACTTTCTCCATTAAGTGAAATCGTATTTCCCTAATGAGGCTGAAACGTGAGGGAGTAGAATGTGGGGCTTAAAGACCTCGTAGATTGCAAGACTGTATGGGCCAAGACCTGTGTCTCCAGCTGGTCAAAGAGTAAGGCTGGAGCCTCCTCAACATCTGGCTCAGGAAATGAGCTTAAGGGTTGGGTGAAGGTCAGAGGCTAGGCCAAGTGAGGCCACCCAGAAGGTACAAATGTTTCTCAGTTTCTGGCTCTGGCTATACCACCTTCGTCATGAGGCTTGTCCCCTAGGCCTGTATGCATAGGCTTCCCCCAAGCCAGGGTTGCTACAGTGGGTGTCACTGAGTTAAGGTATATGTCATCCTATGTCCCAAACAAAGGCTTTTCGGTCACGGGGTTTCCAGGTGAGTGGTAATGGGAATGAATAGCAGCACATCAACCTGGGACAAGCCCACAAGAAGACAGAGCAAGATTCTAAATTTTCTTTTTCAAAACTCACTGGTCCCTTGTCTCCCTGTCTCAAAAATGAACGCAGTTTTTGGTCATCCCAGTTGCTAGCTTCCTATCTTTCACCATCCTTTTCTCTCCCTGTTTCTGAGTAGCTATTTTTGAAAGCTAAAGGATAAGAGCTTCCACCCCAGCTGGGATAGCCCCAGAGCCATTTTGGTTAACTCTCCCACCATAAGTCTGAAAGCAAGAAAGACCCACTCCTTGAAGTTTGCCTCCTGGCTCTGAGATTACTGTCCTGGTTCCCAGAGATGACGTGCTAGCACAGGACAAGAACTGGCTCTTGCATTGTGGCCAGCAGCCAGGGGAACCAGTGCTCCATTTAGAGTCCTTCCCAAGCTTCATGAGACAAATCTTCCTTTTTTTCATTCTTAATTGGTGGCCTCAAGTAAGGAGTATTTTATCTGGTCTGGCAGGTGATGCCCAGAGGAAATCCTGTTCTTTCAAAGAAGATTCCCCAGAGGCAACCAGGTAAATGAGGACTGGAGCTGAGCTCTCTTGGAAGATGATGGATAGATGTGATGACCTGAAATTCCCCAGCGCACAGTGAAAAATGAAATATTAAAAACCAGCTATAGCGCTCAGTCATGACTGGAGGCATTGTAAACTAGAATGATCCTTTGGGAAAGCAGTTTGGCAATATGTATCGAAAATATTAAAAAACGCTCGTGTCTTTTGATTTAGTAATTCTATTTTATTTAGGAAATGATCCTAAGTGCAAATATATATGGATTTCAGTATAGCGTTATTACAGTGAAAAATTATAAACCTGAGTGTCCAAAATAACTGAATTGTTAAAAAAAAAACATTATTGTATATTCCTTTGGATTATTATGCAGCCTAAACTGATGGTTACAAAACTATATAAAAATATGGAGGGATGATTGTGTTCTAATACTAAGTTTACAAAATACAGAATTCAGGATACAGTTTTTTTTTTTTTAATGTTGTTCTATTCAAGTGCATTAGTTTGTACTCTGGTTACAGTAACAAAATTCAATTCAAGCTAGTTTAAGCTAGAAAGGAAAACATACTATAAGGATAGTAGGGTGTCTCACGGTGTCTAAGGTTAGGCGTGTAGCCAGGCCTTGGAGGGATTCTAATGCTGGAGCCTGAAACCTAGGGAGCATTTTCTCCATCTCTTGTGTTTGTTTCCTTTCTGAATATCAGCTTTATTCTTATCTCTCTCCCAACAGCTTTCTCTACAACACTCCAGTCTTGAGCTTTACATTTCATCCCAGTTCCCAAGTCTAGAGGTGATTTTTTAGTCTGAACATATATACAAAGAGGTGGGACCACATGGAACCAACATGGTTGCTGAGGGCCCAATGCTGTGACCATGAGGATGGGAGCAGCACCAGCTCACAGAGAAGGGAAATCCTAGAGTGTTGCTACTGTATTGTACACAAAGGGCTCAAAAGATATAAACCAAAATATTAACAAAGGTGGTCTCTAGGTGGTGAAACTAAAGGTAATTTTTTTTAATTTATCATGTTCGACTTTATAATAGGAAAATCTTTTAAACTTGTAATAGCTGCATTTTTACTAGGCCTGAAGTCAGCAGCTGATTTACACTCCCTCATTTTGGTTTTGCCAATGCCAGCCACCACAGATACCAAGGCTTGGTGGTGGTTTCTTTGGGTTGTTGTTTTTGTGTGTGTATGTATGTATAATGAATTCCATCCCAGGAGCTGTTTAAAGAGACAGAAAATCCTCAACTACCCACAAGACCAGCTTGAGTTCCCAAATTCTAGTCCTAGCATGAAAATCCTTTCCATTTTTTTGGTGAACTTCACTTTGCCCCAAAATGCTGTACAGAACTGTGGTGTGAGTAAAGAGAGGGTGCTTTGCTCTCTACCACCATTCTACCACCAGCGCCTAGTCCAGAGCTGGAAAGAACATGGGCACGCAGTAAGTGTGTGGGCTTTATTTGAATTAAAGTTTCTTTTAGAGAAAAACCTAGATGATTGGGGAGATTTAGGCTGATGAGGAGGCCTTCCTGAACTAGCCAAGATCCTCTGCCCCATCTCCCAAGCTCAGGCTCCACAATCTTTCTCTTTAGATTTTTTGTTCTTATTTTACTCTTTGCAAGAGCCACTAACATTTGGGGAGACCATCCCTCTTATATTCCCCTGATTCTCCTCCAGATCTTCACTCAAAGATTTTATCCCTATGAGAGACTTTTATTCTTCCCTATAAATGGGGCCCTATATGTTCCAACAGGATAGAAGTCCTAGCCAATTGCCTGGCACCACAGGCAGCTCCTGGAGTAGGAGAGATGGACAACAAACTTGGGAGCTGCCCAAAAATGGGACTCAGGGAATGGCCTGTGTATGTGAGGTGTGACTTCAGGTCATATCACAGAGTAAGAGCCGTCATTGAATGGTTCTCACGTTGAGATGTGGAGTCAAAGACAAACGGAAATACCTTAGAGGCTGAATGAACAGCCATCTGCAGGGAAGTAGGGCAGTCTGACCGATGCCTAAGTTCCCATTGAATATTCTTGGACAGGAGGTCAGTTTTCTGCCCAGCTGTGGGCAATCAATGAAGGCACTGAGTTGTACTTGCTGGATTTGCCTCTCAACATGATATGTGAACATGCTTCTCCACCCATTGCCAAGAGCTGTTACAGAGTAGCCCTGAATAGCCAGACCACAGCCCCAGGTAGCTTCAGACCTCTAGAAAAATTGTGACTCAAGCAGAGTTGATCTTTAATGCTCTATTTTTCTGCCCACACCTGACAGAGAGTGACGTGAGCCCCAGGTTTCCCCTGCTTTTTGTTTCCTTATCAGCACTGTCCTCCTTCCTAACTTGGTTGGTTCCTGCTCTAGGTCTATCCTGATTCCTGATTTCGCCCAGGGAAAGTGAACAGAGTACAGACTTGACCCTGTTCCAGAATTTCCCAACTCAGAGATGCCTCCCCAAACTTCCTCCTAAAACTAGAGGAAAATTCATGCCTGCTCTATCAAGAAAGGTTATAGAAGGTTGATTTGAGCAATTTGCATCTTCATACCTCACTCTATATCCATTTCAATTCCAATTTTCCTGAGAATTAGTGCTTGGAGGTGAGAACAGAGGTATCCTTCCCTATGGGAAAGCTGAGATAGAGTATCTCTACCCTGAATCATCCATATTCAATCCACAAGACAGACAAGGTTGTTCAGCACCAGGGACAGTGCCTTCATCCTGGCTACTGGGTCATGGGAAAAATGAGGATTGTAGCTGACAGCCTAGCCAGCCTGATCTCCTCCCACTCCTTGGCAGCCACTAAGTACCCCTCTTCTTCCTAATCCCCACCCCCCGGTAGCATTCATCCCCTTCCTTTACCTGACTACACTTGACAAAAGGGCCGGTAGCCCTCTGTATAACAGTGAAATTTTAGGCTTTTAGGAATGAACTTCCTCAACTTTCCACCCAATTTTCCACCTCCATGGTTATCTGCATCCCCCACGCATCTTTACCACCCTTCCATCTCAGTAAGGAGCTTCCTCCTCTAGTCCAAGATTCTGGTTCTATCTCCTCTTGACTCTTTAGAAACCATTCCCCGTCAAACAACTCCTCTCTACCCAGATTCCTTCCCCTCAGTGTAGGACAGTGTCAGGTGTTCCCTGGTTCTAAGGAAATTCAACAGTAATGCTGCCTGTGACTGTCACCCATTCTCATTTGTTCCATTCTCACCCTATGTCCTTGAAATAATAGTCTGTGCTCACTGTCTCTACTTCCTTATCTCCTATTCCCTCCTAAATTCCCTGTAATCTGAGTTCTGTCCCTACTTTTCAACTATAGTTGTGTTCACTGAGGCCACCCATGACCTCATTACTTCTAAATATTTTCTTTACATTATGGACCCATCTGATTATTTGACACTGCTGATTTCTTCCATCTTAAAACTCTATTTGAGTGGCTTCCTATATCTCATCTTTCTGCTCTTACCTAGTCCCCTTCTTTTACTCAATCCCTAAGGTTGGGTATTACCCAGGGGTCCATCCTTGATTTTTTTTTTTTTTCCACTTTGCTCATTCTCTATCAAAGGGCTTCCATCACCGCCAGCCCAGGCCTCTTTTCTGAGTTCCCACACCTCAAACCTTACTAATGATATCATCTGGATGTCCAAAAACACTTCAAATTCAACATGTCCCAAATTAAACTCATTGCATTTTCTCTCTAGCAGTGTAGTTATGCCTCTTCCTGGATAGTCTTAGTAATTAGCATCTCTTTCCTAATTACCCCAGGCATAAAGCTAGGAATGTCTATACTCCTACATTTTATCTCTAAAGGCTGCTAATTCTACTCTTCTTAATATCCTCCTTTCTGTCCTCTTAGCTTCTACTTTGTTCAGGCCCCTGCCACCTCTTGCTGGCACTGTTTCAGTCGTTTCCTAATTATCCTTACCTCCAGTCTCATTCTTTTCCCACCTATCTCCCACATGGCTATCAGAGAGATCCTTCTCCATCTCAAATTTGACCATGTTACTTCCCTACTTAAGGCTTCATTGGTTCCCCATCATCTGAATAAAGAACAAAATTAAGGCCCACCTGTCACCATGATCTAAGCCCTGCTGACCCCACCAACTTTATTTCCTGCCACTTTTCATCCTACCTGCAAGGTTTCAACTATGTAAAATACTGACTGTTCTTTGAATACACTGTTAGTTTCATGAGTCTGAGGCTTTGCACATGTTGTTTCCTGAATGTCCTTTCTCTCTTCCTCTTAAACTCACTGATCAACCGATATTTTGAGATTTTTTAAGTGTCCCCTCTGTGAAGTTTTCTCTGATTACCACCTACTTTGTCATATTCCCTCTACTTTTCTATGGCTTTTATTCCCTTTATTGATAATTACTGGTCACTCCTTACGCATGGGCCTATTTTCCATTCTTTGTGAGCCCCAAGCCTAGCATTGTTAAATCAGTGAGGGAAATGTGGCACCGTGGAAGGAGGAGAAAGAGGAGACAGGGTGCCCCCTGGTCAGTCCTCTCCTTACCCTGTGGAGGGAGCACATTTTCCACAGGTATCTCTACACATAAAGAGATATGTACAGCTGTGGGCCAGTCACTCCCAGGGCACATTATCCACTATTGTGTGATTCTTACTAAACCTATACTAATAACAACTTTATAGCTAACACATATAGTGCCCGTTATGTACCAAGTACTGTTCTAAGTGCTTTTTGTTTTTGTGTGGTGCTGTCAAGTCAGTTCTGACTCATAGCAATTCCATGCAGAACAAAATGAAACACTGCCCAGCCCTGCACCATCCTCACAATCATTGCTATGTTTGAGCCCATTGTTGTGGTCACTGTGTCAATCTATTTCATTGAGGGTCTTCCTTTTTTTTGCTGACACTGTACTTTACCAAGCATGATGTCCTCCAGGGACTGGCCCCTCCTGATAACATGTCCAAAGTAAATGAGATGAAATTCCAGTATCCTTGCTTCTAAGGAGCATTCTGGCTGTACTTCTTCCAAGACAGATTTGTTCATTCTTCTGGCAGTCCATGATATATTCAATATTCTTGACCAACACCATAATTCAAATGCACCAATTCTTTTTTGGCCTTCCTTATTCACTATCCAGCTTTCACACACATATGAGGTGATTGAAAATACCATGATTTGGGTCAGGCACACCTTAGTCCTCAAGGTGACATCTTTGCTTTTCAACACTTTAAAGAGATCTTTTGCAGCAGATTTACCCAATGCAATACATCGTTTGATTTCTTGACTGCTGCTTCCATGGCATTGATTGTGGATCCAAGTAAAATGAAATCCTTGACAACTTCAATCTTTTCTCCGTTTATCATGATGTTGCTTATTTGTCCAGTTGTGAGGATTTTTGTTTATGTTGAGGAGTAATCCATATTGAAGTCTTTGATCTTCATCAGTAAGTGCTTCAAGTCCTCTTCACTTTCAGCAAGCAAGGTTGTGTCATCTGCATATCGCAGGTTGTTAATCAGTCTTCCTCCAATTCTGATGCCACATTCTTCTTCATATAGTCCAGCTTCTCAGATTATTTGCTCACCAAATATTTCCTAACCATACAAATAGAATAAGTATGGTGAAAGGATACAACTCTGACCACACACCCTTCCTGATTTTAAACCATGCAATATCCCCTTGTTCTGTTCAAACGACTGCATCTTGGTCTATGTACAGGTTCCCACACAGTTGAATGTATTTGCATAATCGCTAAAACACAGGTAAACATCTTTCTGTTATTCTCTGCTTTCAGCCAAGATCCATCTGACATCAGCAGTGATAGCCCTCATTCCACATCCTCTTCTGAATCTGGCTTGAATTTCCAGTAGTCCATTACTTGTCTGTCAGTTTGTCGTACTGTAGTGGCTTGCATGTTGCTGTGATGCTGGAAGCTATACCACCAGTATTTCAAATACCAGCAGGGTGACCACTACTAATTGCTTGATGTATATTAACTCATTTTATTCTCACAATACCCTTTTGACGTAGGTATTAATATCAGTCCCATTTTACAGATGAGAAAGCTGACACCCAGATCACATAGCTAGTAAATGGAAAAGCTTGGATTCTAACCTAGGCAGCCTGGCTCCAGAGTCTGTTTTTCCTCATCACAATCTGTCTTTCAGTCTGTGTGACAAGGACGATGGGATTATGTAGATTGTCTTCCTTTAGTCAGGGAATCCCCTTAGCCATGGAAGTGAGGTCAGCCCACCTATGCCACACGATCTGCCTAGTTGGGGGAGGGTAATACTAATACTTTAAATGTTGGGGAGGCAATCACAATGTCTACTGGGTACTTGTGAAAATCAGATAAGCCCATGGATATGGAATTACAAAAGCCCCCACAAGTCTTTTTTTTGACCCTTAAAGTCCTACGAGAGAAAATTGTAAAGCTCTGCTGGTCATCCAGGAAAGCAATCCCTCTGGCTACTTCTCCAGGCTTCTCCCCTCTTCAAACCTCTGGGCATGAGCCTTGAAAGTCCTAGTCTCCAATTCCATCCTGTTTATCTGCATTTCTGGTCTCTAGATTCCCAGCCTTCACTACCCACAGCTCCCACAATTTAAGGCCAGAGACCGCTCTTGAGCTAGAACAACTCTTGAGCTAGTACAGCTGTAGCACAAGGAGGTTAAAGGTAGGGGTTAGTATGCAGATTGATGCTTGGGCCTGAGGGGACAGAACAGCCTCCCAGAGGACCTGTCTCTGGCTCCAACTCCTAGTCATTGTCTCTTTCCTTACACCCCTCCTTGCATACTTTAAAAGGTCACTGACTCCATCACTGAATTGGGGTAAGACACTTTCCCTCTGAGCCTAGGTTTCCTCCTTTTTTAAAAAAATGAATTGATAAGTTGACATTTGTTGAAGCTGGTAATAGATACCCAAAATCTCACTATACTATTTTTTCTACTTTTGTATAAGTTTAGTAATTTCCTTAATAAAACATATTTTTTAAAGCTTGGATTGGATTAGATCAATGGATCTTAACCTTCCCCCCCCCCTTTCTTTTTTTAAGAAATAGAACTCTTTCTCCAACCAAAATCTTATAGGAAGCCTAATATGTAAATGAACTAAAAGTAGATCTACTCTTGTGGGAGGGAAGCCAGACCCTCATTCTATTATTGTTTCCTCCTCACTCTCAGCCCCACCCAAGCCATAGGGCTCTGGGAACACAGTTGAATGAGAACCATTGGGCCAGACTAAGGATTCTTCTGGCTCTTTTTTCTTCCTTTAGATGTATTGGCTTTGCACTGGCTATTAGCCTACATACCCTGTCCCAGAAACAGTGAGATTGGGCTATTAGTCATTCTCAGCAGTCTTTGGAGAATTTGTTTGAATGGTTGCAGGAACACGGGTTGCTGTTAGAGATGCATTGCAACATCTGTCTCTGCTGAGTGTTTATTAATAATCTTGCTAATCCCCACTCTAGTTCCGGATCTAGCTAACGCCTGTGAGATGTCCTTGGGGGATATTTTCAATTCTCCCTGGTTTCTTGGAGCCAGAAGCTTCCTTCTACCTGGATTTCCTTTGTGATACTTATATTCATGAATATTTCATATTTAATCTTCCCTATAAAAAAAATTTTTTTTTTTTATACCATTGCCATGAGATGGTTGTGGTGCACTGGCTGCATTTCTCAGGGAAGACAAACAGGAAGCCCACAGTAAAGGTATGAGTTTGCCTGAGACTCAGGCACTGTGGCGCTGGGTCTTTTCTGAGCAGAGCCTCCTGCCCCCTCCACATTCACTGTAGCTAAGGGGTGGGGATCAGAGCAGAGAAAGGAGGTCCAGGTTGAGCCCGAAGCAACTCACAAACCACTTGGCAGCAGAGTCCACCCAGGCCCTTGGGTTCTGGATGGCCTGAGGGAGCACAGACAAGATCAAGATTTCTCTCTCAAACGTTAGGAACAGAAGCCAACAGCAGTTTTGGGTCACTTGAACCCTCCCACATTCCCAGACCTGACACTGTAGGCCAGTCCTGAGGCATTCTACCTGCCTTTCTACTCTCTGCAGCCCCAGAGGCAGAACAGGCAACAGCCTTGGATTCGCTCTGGAATCCTCATACCTTAGGCCTACTACTCTGCAGTCCCTGGTTAAAATACAAAAATCCCTAGGATGGCAATACCTATATTAATGGTTGGTCATCAGCATCTCAGGAGAATGTGGATGACTCCAGCCCTTTTCACCTGTGGGTGAGAGTGGGCTAGGGCCTTGAATCTTAGAGCAGAGGATTTGGATGTTTTGGAGGGAATGGTGGCGCTAGGTTAGGATCCTGGCAGCACTGGGTTCAGCCCAGTGCAGGGAGGTGAAAAGGAGGGTGGTGAGGGAGACTGAGAAGGCTGCAGCCCCTGGACAATATGCAGATGCATGCTTTCCTACATTCAGTCATTTCTGTAGTGTCAAGCCCCATATTTTGCATTCTGGGCAGCACAGGACTAACTGGCTATCAGCTTCTTTACCATTATTTATCTTCTTTCCTACCACACCCAGCTGACCCATCAGGTTCTTCCAGGAGCCCCTCTTTAGGACTCATCTGTGAAATGGGGAGTCCTCATTAGAACTCTTTATTGTCCAGTGGCCACAGCTGATAGTCTGGCCTGGCTTGGCCAGTCAGTTCTCTGGATCCTGGGCAGGCGGAACCATGAGGGAGAAGGCCTGGTTCAAAGAGCACCAACTGACCTCAATCCAGACTTCAACCAATGGGAACCTAGAAAGACCTTTCCAAACAAGTACACAGGAAGGGCCCTGAGGAGCAGGGCAACTAGTGTGGGCTTTAGGTTGAAGGAGGCAGTCCTGTGGGTTTAAGGCATCGTAGTGGACTTTCTGGAGGAGGCTGGATCACACAGGACTTTGAAGACAGACACCCAGCTGGGTATAAGTGGGGCTGAGATCCTTGGCTTTTCTACCCAGCTCAGAATCTTCCTCCCGCCAACGGATGGGTCTGGCCCCTCCGCCCGATCCCTTGCCTGCTGACAGAGACAAATGCCTCCAGTAACCCAGAGGGCTGGTGGGAAATCCAGCTTCAGGGCTGAGAGCAGCCCTCTGTGTTCACTTCCTAACAACTCTCTCTCTCTCTGATTTCTCCTCATAGGACCCAGCCGCCGCCTCCATCTCAGACGGAGACTGTGACGCCCGGGAGGGTGAGTCAGTAGCCATGAATTACAAACCATC
Source organism: Elephas maximus indicus (assembly GCF_024166365.1). NCBI lineage: Eukaryota > Metazoa > Chordata > Mammalia > Proboscidea > Elephantidae > Elephas > Elephas maximus. The sequence goes on along the minus strand of NC_064827.1, from coordinate 43,243,289 downwards.
CCCGCTCCAAGTGAAGCTGGGTGAGTGTGTCTGGGGGGTGAGGGAGATGGGCTGGGTCTGCAATGAGGTACCACAGATAAACCAACTCAGGTTAGATGATTCCAAGACTCAAGCCACCAAGTCACTGGCACTGCCAGGCACCTTATCTCCTGCAAGGCAGAGAGGGCAGTTACAGTTCTCTGTAGGAGCCTAAAACTCTAGGAGGCATCTCTGAGGCCAAGAAGGTGCCAGGTATTCTAAGAGAGAGCTGCAGGGCTTGAAGTACCCACAGAGGGCTTGGAAGTGCCATCAAACACTGGATCAGGCTGACAGAAAGCTGCCTTAGAGGTGGGGTATCAGTTAATATGTCTGAAGGATAGAAAGGAATGAGAGTTCCAAAGCCTAGAAACTGAGCCCCTCTCCCCATTCCAACCTCAGCTCATCTGGAGATCTCAGGACCTGTTTGGCTCCCGTTTAGGGGGGCTTCCTTTCAGTTTCTTAGTAAACCCAAACATCTCCCCACGCTCCCCTTTCCAGGGTCACCTTTCCTTGGGAGTTTATCTTATGTCCACTCTGAAGTCAGCTTACACTGCAGCCTGCTCCTTTGCAGTCACCTGGCTACCGACCATCCCCCACAGCCCCAGCAGCTAGGTTCTCACTTCATCCTGTGGTGAACACTGCCCCCTCCCTTCAGAGCCCAAAGTTTCACTGACCCACAGCTACTGTGTGTCACAGACATTTGCTAAAAATGTGGTTGCATACAGAGAAATTACAATACAGTACATACAGGAAAGAGTTCACAATGAAACCCAGGTCATCATTCTCCTTCAAAACTCCTCTGCCATCCTTGCCATTCTGTCCATCTTTTACCTTGGGCTGCCCACCAAATACTGGACCTCCTCCTCATTCCCAACTGCTCTTTCTCATCTACATCTATTCTAAAACCTTCTCCCTCTGTAGCTTCTCAGACTCCTTTCTGAAGAGTCCTGTTCTGTTATTTAGCTATTTCCACACCATATTCAGGGAGCCCCTTAAGCTGTTTTTTAAACAAGAGAGCAGTTCCCTCCCTAAAGGGACTTTGTTCATCCTCCTAGGACATCAGGCTCAAACTGCAGCCAGTTTTATTTACTATTTTTAAATTTAACAAGTTTAAGTTCTCCTTTACTCCCCTCCCATCTTTAGTTTTTCTACTTCTATTTTGCATTTTGACATAAGGGTATCACACTGTATACATTTTCTAAAACTTTTTTTTTTTCCAATTCATATCTTGGAGCCCCTTCCAATGTCAATATATGAAGAATCACTGCATTGTTTTAAATGGCTGCATAACTCAAAACCCACTGCCGTGGAGTCGATTCCAACTCATAGCGACACAGTAGGACAGAGTAAAACTGGCCCATACGGTTTCCAAGACTGTAGTCTTTATGGAAACCGACTGCCATATCTTTCTCCCCTGGAGCGGCTGGTGGGTTTGAACTGCAGGCCTTTTGGTTAGCGGCCAAACATTTAACCACTGTGCCACTAGGGCTCCTAATGGTTGCATTAAAAAAAAAAAAAAAAAAAAAAAAAAAAACCACTGCCATTGAGTTGATTCCAACTCATAGTGACCCTATATGACAGAGTAGAACTACCCCATAGGGTTTCCAAGGAGCAGCTGGTGGATTCAAATTTCGACCTCTTGGTTAGCAGCTGAGCTCTTAACCACTGCGCCACCAGAGCTCCAATAGTTGCATACCAAAAACCAAAACCAAGCCCATTGCCATCCAGTCGATTTCGACTCATAGCAACCCAACAGGACAGAGCAAAAGTGCCCCATAGGGTTTCCAAGGAACGGCTGGTAGATTCGAACTGCCAACCTTTCGGTTGGCAGCCATAGCTTTTAGCCACTGTGCCACCAAGGTCCATAATTTGGTTTTCCTAATTTGTCTGCGTTTTTTTCACTATTTCAAACAATCGCAGCATGCTTTTAATGTAATTTTTTTTCCTCCCCATTACATTCCCACCAAAGTTCCACATGAAAATTCACAACCTTGTTCCAGTTTCACTAAGGAAAAAAAAATCACCACCAGGAACTTTAAGGCAAATTGCACCCCCTAGAGGCTTGGGGTGGTAATGGCAGCTGTCACTCGCTGAGAAGAAGCTGGACCCGGTGAACAGCGGCAAAGAGCAGGGACAGGCAGAGACTGGGAGATAAAAGACTCAGAGATATGGGACTCAGAGGAAATTCCAAAATGAGTCACAGTAGATGGAATTCATGGTTATTTTAGGAGTTAGTGTTCCCCTAGCATCCCTCCCCACTCGACAGTCCATTTTCCTAGATTTGGGCTTTACTTGAGATGAGTAGGAAAGGACAGATGGGCCTCCTCCAGGACCTGGGCAACCACTGCTGAGAAGAGATGCTGAGAGCAGAGAGAGGAGGCCAGTGTCCCCAAAACTTCTCCTGCAAGATCTTCTCCCACACTCACTCAGTGCCACATGGGGTAGCGGGTCAACCAATGGCCAGCCCCATGAACCTGGTAAGCACAGAGCCTAGGAGATATCAGGGGCTGCAGAGAAGTCAGGAGCATCACTCAGATAGCGTGACCAGAGGGGCTTCCCCCAGCCTCCTGTCCCCTACCTTGCTAGTCCCCTTCAGCCGGTTCTACTCCACAACCTTCAGTGGCTCCTTTTTGCCTTCTGCATTAATTCCAAACTCCCCTGTCTGACATTCAAGGTCGTCATGCTCTGAGTTTATAACCAGATATAGAGCCCCCAGCTGCTTAGCATAGGACCTGCATATGATTAGTAACACAAGGTGTTTGTTGAATGAATAAGTGATTGAATAAATGGATCCTACTTTTCTAACCTGATCTCTCTTGCTCTTCACCCTTCCATCCCACCCAGATCCACATTTATTATGGTCACTTTTAAATTCATTTTTGTGCACACTATCCCGTCTTCCTAGAATGCTGTCCTTTCTCCAGCTCAAGGTGTCACCTTCAGGGAGTCTTCCTGACTACTCCATCTCTCTGTGATCATCTCTTCCTCTCCAGCCTTTCCCTGGCATTAAGCACACACTAACTGCCCCATATGGGAGTTGTGGCTCCTGGAAGGACAGGGGGTCTGCCTCCTTTTGCTCCTCCCACCCCGCTACATGATTTAGGGTGTGCAGGGCCAAGTACTGTCTCCACAGGGCAGTAGGAGTCTGGAGTTGGGGTCACAGCCTCAGTCCCTAGAAAAGCAAGGTGTTTCACAATGAAGGCCCAGCCCAGGCTGCCCCTAGCAGTAGATGGGGTGGCCCTGGGGGCAGGACACAGCTTCTTTCCCATGTTCCTCTGCAGAGAAGCAGCGGGAACTGGCGCGAAAGGGCTCCTTGAAGAATGGCAGCATGGGTAGCCCTGTCAACCAGCAACCCAAGAAGAACAATGTCATGGCCCGGACCAGGTAGAGGCTCCCTTTACCCCACCTGGATCCAGTTAGTAAGCACCTATCTCTGCTGGTCCTGAGCTTCCTCCTCTTCCCTCCTTCCTTAGGTCCAGCTCCTCTCCAAAAGGAGAGGGCCTCAAGATCCGAGATGGGGAGGGAGGGAGGGACATGGTGGGGTTGGGCCCAACCCAGTTCCCTGCTAGGCTTGTGTGCTCCAGTTGCCACTCCAACCCCCAAAATTCTCCACCCAGGCTGGTCGTCCCCAATAAAGGCTACTCCTCGCTTGACCAGAGCCCAGACGAGAAGCCACTGGTAGCCCTTGACACGGACAGGTGTGTACGGGGGCCTGGGGACAGCTGGGCAAGCCAGAAACTGGTGTGAGCACAAGTGGGCTGTAGAGGCCACATCTGCTGTACTTTGGGAACTGGCGTGTTCCTCAGACAGCCAGGGGGCTCTCCAAGGGTGAATCCCCCGGGGAATGGAATTTTTTTTTTACCTGAGGAAGGGGGATGCAGAGAGAGGAAAGGGGGGCTGGTGCAGTATGCTGCTGTCCTAGGAGAACTGACCCAATGGCTTCCCCTAGAACAGGCCTTGATGTCATCCCTAAACAGCAGGTTGCAATGCTTAATGCTCCACTCCCTCTAAGAGAGTAGCCCTACTTGCTAGGAACACACCTGACTAGACCTGGACCTCGGAAAAATCAACAGGCCAGGGTGATTTGAGCTTGAAAAAAGGAGTAGGGTGGGGTGGAAGGAGTGGCGGCTCTATTTAGAAGGGGGTTAATGGTGGCAATTTAGTAGGGTGGGGCTAGGGAACCTGTCTTAAAACTGCATTTGCACAACAAGCACAGTTTTTATTTAGACTGCACTGTTTATTTGGGACAGTGGAGGGTGAGGTGGGGTATTGACTGATGGGAGGGTGCAGGGGATTTGCTACTAAATTTTCCTGAATTGCTTCCTCTCTGTCCTCCTTTCTCCACTGCCAGCGATGACGATTTTGACATGTCCAGATATTCTTCCTCTGGCTACTCCTCTGCTGAGGTGAGGCCCCCCCCCCCCCGCCACCCTAGACACACCAGAGAAGGCCCACCTCTATCAAGGGAAAGGGGGGGGCCAACGTCAAATCACACCTTGAGAAAAGGAGTAGGCAAGGATATACACACACACACACACACCTAGTGCCTTCGAGTCGATTCCGACTCATAGCGACCCTACAGGACAGAGTAGAACTGCCCCATAGAGTTTCTAAGGAGCGCCTGGCGGATTTGAACTGCCGACCTTTGGTTAGCAGCCTAGCACTTAACTACTACGCCACCAGGGTTTCCTAGGCAAGGATAAAAAAAAAAAAAAAAAAAAAGGACACCTAAAATGGGACTGGGGTGGGGGTGGGGTGGGGGTGGGGACGGGGATGGGGCTGGGATAGGACAGTCTGTAACAAGGTTAGTCCGTAAGGTACTGGCCCGGGGATGGGGCGGGGCTTGAGATGGAACAGGGCTCTTAGATGGGATGGGGTGTGAAATACAGGCGATAGTTTATGGGGGCAGGAATGAGGTCGGGGCAGTGCCGGAATAAAGGCAGGACCTGAGGTGAGAATTTGACCTTGGAATGTAGCAGGATGGGGCCTCAGGAAGCTGTGCCTGTAAGAAAGTGAGGGTGGGGTCTCGGTGGGGTGAAGCCTGGGGGGTGCAGAGCGACTTGGAGCGAGATGGTGCTGACAGGTGGGCGGGCCTGGGGCGGGGCGCAGAAGGGTGGGGGTTTAGTCTCTCCCACCCGCCGGAGCCTAACCTCCTCCCCCGCTTTGTCTACAGCAGATCAACCAAGATTTGAACATCCAGCTGCTGAAGGACGGCTACCGGTTAGACGAGATCCCAGACGATGAGGACCTGGACCTCATACCCCCCAAGTCCGTGAACCCCACCTGCATGTGCTGCCAGGCCACGTCCTCCACCGCCTGCCATATTCAGTAGCGGGCGGGGCCGCCGCGGCAGTCGGGACAGGGCTGAGCGGGCCAGGCTGGGCGGGCAGGGGCCGACACCTCCCCAGCTCGTCCACCTGTCCCCGGCCCAGCGCCCTCTACAGCCGCAACCTCGTAACAGTCATTGCTTCCTCCTATGGTAGGACGTGTACCTCTGTGTGTTCATGGAGACGGAGAAACCAAAACCGGGTCCCTCTCCACCCCGGGGCTGAGGAGGGGTAGGGGCTGTTTGTTCAGTTACTTGGGGGGCCCTACCCAGCACTCTGCCCCGTCTCCCAAGGCTGCAGTCTGGTGTCGGGGAGGGGGAACTGGATGGCAGGGAGGCCAAGAGTAATGAGTGAGAGGAGAGATCACAAGGCCAGGGGCTTGGCCCCATCCTAGCGAAGCCATGAACCCCCAGCCCCAGCCTGTTACGGAAAGAGGCTTGGAGAGAGGAAGGCCCGAGCCGTGGGAACCGGGCCCAGCACTTGAGAGCCCCCTCCACGCGCCCCCTGCCGGTCCATGAACCTATTTGCGTTTATCCCCTCATCTCCAGATGGGAAGCCTAGCAAAGCCGCCCAGAGGGATATTGCCCTACCCCCCACCATCTTGATTACATCAAGAGGAGGCCTTTTCCTCCTCTTTGCCCCACTCACCCCTCTCCTTGCTCTCTGGGTTGTGGGGGAGGGTAAGGTGGGCTTTGGAGACAGGCCAGGGTTTGGGGTGATATAATCCGTCCTCCCTTGCCCCTAACCAATGTATCGCTCTGCCCCGCCCCTCCTATGCTTCTGTTCTGTGGTCTCTGTCCCAGGCTGGAAGGGGCGGGGCGGGGAGTGGAGGGGGTTAAGGCCGGCAGCGGAAGCCCCGTTCCCATCCCACCCAGGCCGAAGATTCCGGAGGCTGATTCTCAGCAAGACTCTGCAAGGAAGCAAGCTGGATTGAGTGACTGCATGTGTGTGGTAGGGAGAGCCTGGCAGAATGTATGTGTTGAGGAGTCAGGGTGTGTGTCTGTCTGTTCTCTGAGTCAGGCCTGTCCCTCCAGGTCTCCATCTGCATGTGTCCATTTCTGTCACAGATGTGAGCTTCCATGGTGGCGAAGTGTCTGTGTGGTCTGGTAACAGAGAGGCTGCTCAGCACTTCAATGGTCTGAGAGCCTTGGACTGGGAGTTAAAAGTCTGGGTTCTCATACCAGCTCTGACACTCTCCCTGTGATCTTCAACACATCACTTCTTTCTCTGGGCATGTTTCCTCAACTGTAAAATGAGCAGTAGCTGCAATTATTTTTACAGTCCCTTCATACCTGAGGAATTTCTTTGTAGGAGTTTCTGTGGAGGTGTGTGGGGAGTTCTCTGTGTCTTTGAGTACACCTGAGGAGCTCTCCAGGTTTGCATCTCTGTGTGGAAAAGGAAGGGGGCAGTTTTAAATAGATCTGTTTGGGAATACATGTATCTATATGTGTGTGTCTGTGAATGTGTATATGTGTGTGGATGTCTATTGTGTGCGTAGCTGTACCGGGCATCTGTGGGTCAGAATGTATGTACTGTTGCTTCTGCTTCTGCTGCTGATTTGTGGGTGGGGGAAAGGAAAGGAGAGGATGAAAAAGAAGAAGGAAGTGATTGGGACCCTCCTCTGAGCTGGGCAATATACACCTGCCCCCATGGGAAGGAAAATGAAAGTGTAGATAACCTAAAGCTGCTCAGGCCTATGCCCCACAAACCTGGTATTTCAGGGCCAAGGTGTACAACTCCCCATTCCTCCATGTTGACACTCCAACATGCTGGCATATCCACTCTCATGTCTGCCACTCACATGCTGCAAGCATGTAATGGACACACCCACAGCCCACCCTCTGGATGCCAGTTCTGGGAGGTGGGAGGCTAGAAGGGGGGTAGTGACGGGGGGAGTGAGGCTGCTGGCTTAGGAAGGGTAGCACCTCTCGCTGCACCACACTCAGGAGCTGCCAACTCCAGTGTGTGGAGGTGCAGCTCTCCACTCCCTACTCCCTCTACCCACTCCTCCCTCCTGTAGTACAGGGACCCTAGTTAGATGAGAAAATGCCAAAGGAAGGGAAAGACAGAGAAGGCACCTACAGGGCCCACAAAGTTCAAACTGGCCCCCATCGGTGCCCATTTCCCTACCCCAATCAGCATCCCCCCCCACCATCTGGGCCCCAGGGTCAGGCCTCCCCCTACCACCACCACCACCACCCAGCCTCCTTGACTCAACCATCTAGAACATGGGTACCTCTTTATCAGGCAGAGCCCCTACCAGGGCTCACTTAGACTGTTGCCTTTGCTGCTCACGTGCTGTGTGACTCTGGCCCTGAGAAACCAGGGAAAGCTCCCTCCCATCAGGACATACATAGACCCCTGGCAAGCAAGGGCTTTAGATTGAGGCAGTGTACACATGACAGGAGAGGTAGGAAGCTGATGGTGGGCAGCTTTTGGATCTGGGGAGAGTGCATGTTTCCCTCCTTCCCTGTTTGGGAGGCTGGAGGGGAAAAATCAAGGCCTTAGCTTGCCCCCCTGCCACATTCCCCCTTGTAGATACTGCCTTAACACTCCCTCTACTCTCAGCTGTGGCTGCCAACCAGCCAGGTTTCTCCGTGCTCACTAATTTATTTCTAGGAAGGTGTGTGAAAGACATGAGCCGTGTATAATATTTTTTTTAACATTTCCATTGCAGTATTGACCATCATCCTTGGTTGTGTATCGTGTAACACAAATAATATTAAAAGCATTAAACAAGCCAGCCTCAGCTCCCTACCTGGGGTATGGGCAAAGGGCAGGCGGGCTGGGAAGGTGAGAGAACTGATTGTCTGAATGCACAGCTCACTCTTCCTCCACCCATGGATTCCCAGGCCAGGGCCTGTCACTGACCTGCTACATGACTCTGATTGAGCCACTTGACCCCTCTGAACCCGTTTCCTCTTCAATAAAGTGAGAAGCTCAGCTTAGAAGGTCTCCAGGGGCCCTCTGAACTCTTGTAAATTGGTCTGTTTTGAAGGGCTTGAGGCAGGAAGGGACTGGGAGGGTAAAGAGGAACTGGGTTTCCTCACCTTCCCAGAGACGGTGCTGAGCCAGATGATATCACAATGGGTAGTGCCCATCCTGGAGGGGGAGGCAAGGTAGGGTGGTGGCAGGAAGGCTGTGGGGAACGGAAGCTGAGGGATCCCTCATAGGAGGGAGTCATAGTAGCTAGGGACACCTGCCAGGCTGGAGGTGTGGGCTGCCTAGGGGAAGCGGTGGTCACTGATGTCCAGCAGGAGCCCTTGGTAGGTAGAACCTACCACAGCATCCCCTACACACGACCCACCATGTTCCTCTTCTCCCGTAAGACCAAGACGCCCATCAGCACCTACAGTGACTCCTATAGGGCTCCTACCTCCATCAAGGAGGTCTATAAGGACCCACCTCTGTGGGCCTGGGAGGCCAACAAGTTTGTGACCCCGGTAAGTGCAGGTTGGTGGGGGAGGGGGGACAGGCTGGAGTATATAGCCATGAATATCTGCATGAGTGGTAGTGTGTGGTTGTCAATATGTGATTGTAATTATTTGTAACTTTATGTGTATGTGTGTATGCATTTTATTCATTTGCCTAGACACAGAATTTACAATGGTACATAGCATAAGATCCTGCCCTCATGGAATTACATCAGGATAGGGGGTGGAGAGAGACAGATAATAAACAAAGAATAAACACTATTTTTATAAATTGTCCAAAATACTGTAAAGGAAATAAACAGAGTAAGAGAAATGGAAGTAACCAGGGAGAGCTACTTAGATGAGGAAGTCATGGATGATCTTTCTCAAGGTGGCATTGAGCTGAGACTGTAAAGAACTAGCCATGTGAAGAGCTGAAAAAAACTGGGTTCCAGGCAGAGTTATCAGAAAGCGTAAAGGCCCTGAGGCAGGACTCCATCTACAATGGTGTGTGCCTGTGGGATATGCTAGAAAATGTCTTATAGGCATGTCTCCTTATTGCTGTCTCCTTGTGACAGTGCTTGAAAATGGGTGACCAAGTGGGTCTGTGCAGCTTTCACAAAAGGGAGAGAGGATCTGTGAGTCTGTGATTCTGCCTCAGAGAATTTATCTGTATCATCCAGGCAAAGTTTGTAAGTACATGTGCACAAGTACCTACATGTGCCAGGCATAATGTGGGCACCTGGGATAAAAAAATGAGGGGCCAGACCCTGACTTCCAGGAGATCTCAACAAACAAGTGAATAAAATAGGGCCACCCAGTGTGGAGCATAGCCCAGTAGAAGCACTAGAAAGGGGAAAGTACTCCTGGAACTCGAATGGCAGGTCTACAGAGTGATCCAGGAGGTGGAGGCTTCCAGAAGAAGAGTTCTGAGAAAAGGCAGCCTAGGGCCAGGGACCCACCATGAACTGAGAACTGCTAAAGCAGGGGGAGAGCCCAGCCCTGTGATAGGAGAGGAGATGCAGGCCACGAAGGGCTTCTCAGGATATCCTGAGGAGCATGGGCACGATGCTCCAGGCTTTTGAACCTGGGAGTGTCATGTTTGGATTGTGAGTTAGGCTGCTCTTGCCATAGTGCCAGGGAACTGGAGGAGGTAGGGCTGAGGGCAGGAAACCCAGCGAAGGATGGAGGAGAATGTGGGTGGGAGATAAGAAGAGACTGTGGCAGTGAAAAAAGAAAGTTTTTGGACTAGGAGAGAATCTTTAAAATAATACATTTTTTCCTAATTATAAAATAAATACATAATGTAGAAAATGGGGATCATTCAGAGAAGCACACAAGAAAAAGATGCATAGTCCCATGACTCAAAATAACCACTGCTAATATTTTATGATATGCCCTTTTAGGAAGCAAATATTGCTTTTTAATAAAAACAGTGTCATATTGAACTAGTATTTTGAATCCTGCTTTTTTTCACATAGGCATATATCAAATACATTTTCCTGTGTCAAAATATTCTAAAATATGATTTTAATGACAGCATAGTATTCCATCTTACGAATGTACCATAATGTATTTAAGGAATCTTATGTTATTGGAAATTTAGATTATTTATAAAATGTTGCTAGTATAATCATTCTTGTACGTATATCTTTGTACATATTTCTGACTATTCCCTTACAATAAATTCCTAGACATGTGTTGTTGAGAGAAAGGACTTGCACATTTTTAAAACTTTTGATGTACACCTCAAATTGTAGTACATAGGGTTGTAACAATTTATATTCCCACCAGCAAAGTATGAGAGTACCTGCTTTTCCACACCCAGTAGGAGAGAATTTTAAGAAATAGATTAACAGATCTTGGTCACCATCTGGATATAAGAAAAGGGATGAGCTTAGGATGACTCTGGGATTTCTGGCTCTGGCAACTGGAGGAACAGGAGATTTGGGGTTGAGATTTGGAATAGCAGATTAGAGAGGTATTTGGAGTTTGTTTTGGAACAAAAATATTCTGAGGACATCCAGGGAAAGACATCTGATGGGTAGGTGGAGACTTATCTGAAGCAAAGGGAAGTGATCCGGGCTATGGATGTAGATTTTGAATCATCAACATATAGGTGGTAGCTGAAGTCATAGGAGTGGATGAGATTGTCAATGAGTAAGAAAATGGCCAAGGACATAACTTTGGGGACTATTAATATTTAAGTGGTGTAGTTAGACAGAGAAAGAAGAGCCATAAAAGGAGACAGAAAAATACGACCAGAGAGAAAGGAGGAAAATAAAAGAGAAACCAATAAGGAGAGCATTCTTAGAGAAAAGTCAGTGGTGTCAAAAGTTGCAGACACCACAACCCACCTGGAGCAAAGGAGAATGAAGAACACCAAAGACACAAGGTAATTATGAGCCCAAAAGACAGAAAGGGCCACATAAACTAGAGACTACATCAACCTGAGACCAGACGAGCTACATGGTGTCCAGCTACAACTGATGACTGCCCTGACAGGGAACACAACAGAGAACCCCTGAGGGAGCAGGAGAGCAGTGGGATGCAGACCCCAAGTTCTCGTAAAAAGACCAGACTTAATGGTCTGACTGAGACTAAAGGACCCTGGAGGTCATGGTCCCCAGACCTTCTGTTAGCCCAAGATAGGAACAATACCAAAGCCAACTCTTTAGACAGGGATTGGACTGGGTTATGGGATAGAAAGTGATACTGGTGAGGAATGAACTTCTTGGATCAAGTAGAGACATGAGACTACACTGGCATATCCTGTCTGAAGTGGGGATGAGAGGGTAGGGGGGTCAGAAGCTGGCCAAATGGACACGAAAAGAGAGTGGAGGGAAGGACCGTGCTGTCTCGTTAGAGGGAGAGCAAGAGTATAGCAAAACCAAAACCAGTGCCGTTGAGTCGATTCCAACTCATAGCGACCCTATAGGACAGAGGAGAGCTGCCTCATAGAGTTTCCAAGGAGTGCCTGGCGAATTCAAACTGCCAACCCTTTGGTTAGCAGCTGTAGCACTTAACCACTACGCCACCAGGGTTTCCCAAGAGTATATAGCAAGGTGTTTATAAATTTTTATATGAAAGACTGACTTGATTTGTAAACTTTCACTTAAAGCACAAAGAAATTAAAAAAAAAAAGTTGCAGACACCAGAAGGAATCTCTTGGGCATAATAACTTGGTAACTGGCCAGAAAAGCTTTAGTGATTGAAAAAGAATAAAAACCAGAGAGCAGTAGGATTAAGAATGAAGGAAAGACTTCTTGCAGTATGATGGTCTAGAAACTCTGATGGGCCTTCCTGCTTCAAAACAACTAGATCCTGCATAAAAATCTATTTTTATTTCATTTTGAATTCTCATGGAGATGAGTGGTAAGTATATTTAGAATATAGGATTACCCCGAAGAAAATGCCAGTGTCAGAACTATAAGCAGGAGTTTAAGGCTTAAGTTGGCTAATAGATGGAGGAACTAAACTTGTAAATTCCATCCTGAATCAGAAGGGGGATAACATAATCTCAGGTTAATAGTGATCCCTGGCTCCCTGTCTCTCCTCCTCCACCACTACCACCACCACTGCTAGTACACACGTGAACACACACGAGACAAACGTGTATCTTCTCTGGTGAGAAACACCCTCAATGTAGTTTTCCAGGTATCGTTCAGATTAAGGTAAATTAAATATAAACTCACAATAAGAGATACGAGGAAACAAACCACCATAAAGTGAATCAATAGAAACAACAAACAACAGATTTAAACTCCAAGGACTTCAGAATAGGAATAAAAAAATTAAAGAATGTAAAATAATTAAGAAATCTTTAAAATAAAATGTGAAATCATCAAAACAAGCAAGCAACAATGGGTTATAAAAAATGACTAGCAAATGTAAAAAATAAAACTATTTGTTACTCTCAATTTTATATGGAATGGCAAGAGGCCCCAATATCTGAAACAATGTTAAAAGGGAAGCACAAAGTAGGAGGACTCACATTTCTGGATTTTAAAACATGCTGTACAGCCACAGTAATCAAAACAGCCTGGTACTGGTATAACAATAGACAGACAAATGCAATACAATTGAGAGTCCAGAAATAAATACATATCTACGGTCAACTGATTTTTGACACAGGTGCTAAGTCCATTTGATGGGTAAAGAAGAATCTCTTCAATAAATGTGCTGGGAAAATGGGATTTCCCCACGCAGAAAAATGAAACAGGATCTATGCCTCATACCATACGCGAAAATAAATTTGAAATGGATTAAGGACCTAAATGTGAAAACTAAAACCATAAAATTCTCAAAAGAACAAGCAGGGGAAACGCTGTCAGCCCTGGTTTTGCACAATGGATTATCTAATATAATAACAAAAGCACAAACGACAAAAGACAAAATAAATAAATAGGACCTCATAAAAATTAAAAACTTTTGTTCATCAAAAGGCTGAAAAAGTGAAAAGATAAGCTACTGACTAGGAGGATATCTCTGGAAACCATATGTCCAACAAGAATCTAATAATAAAAAAAATACATATAAAACTTCGACAACAACAAAAGGACAAATAACTCAATTATAAAATGGGCAAAGGACTTGAATAGACATTTCACCAAAGATGACACTCAAATGGCCATCAAATGTATGAAAAGATGCTCAGTATCATTAGCCATCAGAAAGATGCAAATCAAAACCACAATGAAATACCATTTCAATCCCACTAGGATGCCTAAGATTAAAAACAAACAGAAAATAATAAATGTTGGCAAGGATGTGGGGAAACTGGAAACCTTATCCAGTGCTGGTGGGAATGCAAAATGGTACAGCTGCCATGGAAAACTGTGTGGCGGTTCCTCAAAAAACTAAAAATAGAACTACCATATTACCGAGCAATTCCACTCCTAGGCATATACCCAAAAGACTTGTAAGCAAAGACTCAAAAAGAGACTTGTACACCAATGTTCATTGCAGCACTACTCACAACAGCCAAAAGGTGGAACAACCTAAATGCCCATCAACACATAAATGGATAAACAAAATGTGGTACATACGTACAATGGAATAGTACTCATCCAGTAGGAGAAATGAAGTCTTGAGACATACTACAGTATGGATGCAGCTAGGAGACATTACACTGTATGAAATAAGTCAATCACAAAAGGACAGACATTGTATGACTTCACTTAAATAAAAAGACAAGAAAAGGCAAATGTATAGACAACAAAGTCTATTAGTGGTTACCAGGGGTGGGAGGAAGGAGGGCAAGGGGGGTTAACGGTGGTGGAAATATCACAGTCACTAAGGGTAGGATTGCACAGCCAGTTATTGTCATTGTTGTCAATAAATTGTACACCTGTAAAAGGTTGAATTGGTAAAATTGTGTGACAGATATATTTATAACAATAACGAGAAAAGAATAGCTGCTGAGGCTGCTTACGTACAACAAAACACCTCATGGGATCCTGGTGATTTAAGGTCATGGTTTCATGGAACATGCCAATTAATTGGCATAATAATGTGTTTAGTGCTTCTGTTCTACCTCCTAGTTTGTCGCATAGTGTCTAGGGCTTAAAAGCTTGCAAGCAGCCATCCAAGGCACAACAATAGATCTCTATTCACTTGGAACAACAGAGAAAGAAGAGTCAGGGATAGGAGGAGGATATTGAATGTATGGCTGTCTCTATGAACAACTGCCTTCTTTGCCATGAGACCAGAAGAACTGGATGGTGCCAGGGTAGCATTACCAAACATTTTGATCAAAGATTCCATAGAAGAGTCCTGATCAAAAGGGGGGAAATGCAGAACAGAATTTCAAATTGTCATGAACTCTAGACTTTCTGGAGCCATGGAGGGTAGATAAACCCCTAAAACTATTACCCTAAGATAATCTTTAAACCTTAAGCCAAAAATATCCCCTGAAGTCATCTTGAAACAGAACAATAGTTTAACTTAACTAGTAAAAAAGGTCTGCCTTGAACATTATGCTTTTTTAAGAACTATCTATATGGGGTCAAATTGACAACAGCAACTCAAAAGTTTAGATAGGAACTTAGGGGGCAGTGAGTTTATGTTAACAAGGGAGGAACAACTCAAAAGGAAGGTAAGAATGGTTGCACAACTCAAAGAATGTAATCAATGTCACTAAATTGCATATTTAGAAACTGTTCAATTGATGTATATTTTGCTGTGTATATTCTCAACAATAACAACAAATAAAATTTAGGAAAAATATATTTGTTAAAATAAAAAACTCAGTGGAAGCATTAAAGAGCAAATTAGGACACAGCTGAAGAGTGTCAGTGAAATGAAAGATAGAGTGAAGGAAATTTCCCAGAATGCAGAGCAGAGAGACAAAGAGAAATCTGAGATGCAGAAGTAATGGTGAGCTAAGAAAATGGCAAATATGAGGTAAATTTAAGAAACATTGTCTATATAAAATTATTATAATTTTTAATTTGTAAAATTAAAAAAGAACTAAAATATTGGAAAGCAATAGCATTTAAGTTGGAAGGGAAGAAATCACAGTTAAGGTGTTCCAACATCCTCGAACTATTCTAAAGAAAGTATAAGATACTGTGGTTTTGCACTGTCAACTCAAAATTCCCTTCCCTAAATGGTTTCCTATAGGGTTGCTGCCTTAGTCATCTAGTGCTGCCATAACAGAAATACAAGTGGATGGCTTTAACAAAGAGGAATTTATTCTCTCACAATTCAATCCTTAACAGTCACAATGAATCAGAATCGACTCTATAGCAATGGTAAGTGGTTCCTAATTGAGGTCAGAATTGAGGCAAGGGTATACTAGAGAAATTTGTGTGAGATTTGGAAGACACAAAAGAAGAGCCAGATGTATGTGCAGTTCTCTGGTGAAGGGCACATATTCTCCTGAAGGTCGTCTGTATCATCAAGATTGGAGGCAGTGGGACAGATGCAGGTTTTAGTTTGTCCTTGTGGGCTCCAGTTTATCCTTGTTCTTCCCCACTTCATGTCCAAGTCTCCTTCCTGACCACTAGCCATGCTGACCTATAGTGACTTTAGGCTCAACAGCGGGTGCAAAAACAGAGGATTTGCATTAAGTTCTTAACCAGTTCTCACAATTGTGGAAAATTTAATTTTTATAATAAATCTCTTATGCTATATCACTCATAGTGGTTCTGCTGCTCTGATCCAACCCTGCCTGATACATATACAATAACAAAAAGCTGAGGTAGCTAATAAATAACAGGCAAAAGAGACTGTAAGATTAAACACAGACACACTTTTCAATGGGTCACTACGTAAATAATGAAGTTTCATTTCACCAGAAAGAGATTATAATTCTAAACTTGTATTGACCTAAAAAATTTCTAGAGGGAGAAATTGATAAAATCCACCAGTTTAACATACCTCAATTACTGATAGGTCAAGCAAAGAAACAAAAACAAAAATCTAAAACACTTGAAAACACAATTAACAAGCTTGAC
Source organism: Elephas maximus indicus (assembly GCF_024166365.1). Lineage (NCBI taxonomy): Eukaryota > Metazoa > Chordata > Mammalia > Proboscidea > Elephantidae > Elephas > Elephas maximus. The sequence goes on along the minus strand of NC_064827.1, from coordinate 43,227,071 downwards.
TTATTAAACATAAATAGAATCCCGAATCCAGCAAATATGGATTCAAGAACACAAGGACCACTATAAAAATAGACCAAGTACTAGGTCGAAAACATTAACAGAATTCAAAGATCAACATAATAAAACTACGGGAAAACAGAATAAATGGAAAGAAAGTAGAAAACTGGAGATAAGAGCAAAAACTAACAAATTAGATAGCAAATTTCTAAGTCATCTAGTACTGCAATAACAAAAATACCACAAGTGGGTGGCTTTAACAAACAGAAATTTATTTTCGCACAGTTTAGGAGGCTCTAAATCCGAATTTGGAAACCCTGGTGGTGTAGTGATTAAGTGCTACGGCTGCTAACCAAGAGGTTGGCAGTTCAAATCCGCCAGGCACTCCTTGGAAACTCTATGGGGCAGTTCTACTCTGTCCTGTAGGGTTGCTATGAGTCAGAATCAACTCAACGGCATTGGGTTTGGTTTTAAGTTCAAATTCAGAGCGCTGGCTCAAGGGAAAGGCTTTCTCTCTCTTCTAGTTCTGGAGGAAGGTCCTTGTCACTTTGAGCTTCTGCTCCTGGGTGATCTCCTTCCCCCAGCTCAGCTTGCTAGCTTTGATTAATCTCTTTTTATATCTCAAAAGAGATTGCCTCAAGACACACCCTATACTAATCCTGCCTCATTAACATAAGAAAGACAACCCATTCTCAAATCGGATTATAACCACAGGCATACAGGTTAGGATTTACAACACATATTTTTGAGGGACACAATTCAATGCGTAACAGCAAAGATCTAACAGGGTCACAAAGTCAGAATTTGGTTCTTTGAAAAGACTCATAAAATAAACAAATCTCTGGAGAGAATAATCGAGAAATAAAGAGAGAAGGCAGAAACAACTGAAAGAAGAATCATACCCATGAATTGAAAAGAAAATTTTAAAAAGAATTAAAAAACTTTATGCTAATAAAATTGAAAACTCACAGAAAATGAACAAATTCTAGAAAAATATAACTTGCCATAAAAAGAATTAGAAAAAAACCCAGAATTGTCCTATAGCAATTAAATCAGTAATTTTAAAACTTCCCTCAAAGACAACATCCAACATAGATAATTTTACAGTTGTGTTCCAATGTTAAAGGAACAGTTTATTTCAGTCTTAAACTCTTTCAGAGAACAGGGAAAAACAGGATTCTTCTCAACTCATTCTATGAAGTCAGTGTAACTTCGATGCAAAACCAATCAAGAATAGGGTAAAAAAAAAAAAAAAAAATCAAACCAAACCCATTGCCGTTGAGTTGATTCTGACTCATAGTGCCCCTATAGGACAGAGCAGAGCTGCCCCATAGGGTTTCCAAGGAGTGCCTGGTGGATTCAAACTGCCAGCCTCTTGGTTAGCAGCCATAGCTCCTAACCACTATGTCACCAGGGTTTCCAAGTGTAAGAAAAGAAAATTACAGGTAAATTCACTTATAAACACAAATGCCAAAATTCTAAATAAATTATTAGCAAACTGTATCCAGCAAGTATAAAAAAACAATTCATGATGGTTAAGTTATAATTATTTCAGAAATATAAGGATGGTTTAACATTAGAAAAATCTATAAATATCATTTACTACATTAACAAATTCAAGGGGAAAACCACAAGATCATTTTAAAGTATGCAGAAACAAAATGGGCATGAGAGATCTTTTTGGAGTGATAGAAATGTTCTAAAATTGGATTGTGGTGATAGTTGCCCAATTCTGTAAACTTACTAAGAATCCTTAAATTGTACACTTAAAATAGGTGAATTTTATGGTATGTAAATTATACCTCAATAAAACTATTTGAAAAAAATGCAGAAATAATAGTTGCTAAAAATTCAATACTCATTCACGATTAAAAACAAAGATTTAACAAAAATAGAAGGAAACTTCCTTAACCTGATAAAGGGTATATACCAAAAGTATGCAGCCAACATCTTTTCTGATTAACAAGCATTCTTTTTTAATATTTTATTGTGTTTTCAGTGAAAGTTTACACAGCAAATTAGGTTCCCATTTAACAATTTCTACACAATTCATTTGGAAACCTTGGTGATGCAGTGGTTAAGTGCTATAGCTGCAAACCAAAAGGTTGGCAGTTCCAATCCACCGGGTGTTTCTTGGCAACTCTCTGGGGCAGTTCTACTTTGTCCTATAGGGTCACAATTAGTTGCATGCAATGGGTTTGGCTTTTTTTATACAATTTGTTCAGTGACATTGGTTACATTTTTCACAGTGTGTCAACTTTATCATTATTTCCGTTCTGGTTGTTCCATTTTCAGTAATCTAGTTTCCCTGCCCCCATGCCTTTTCATCTTTGCTTTAGAGTAAATGTTGACCGTTTGATCTCACTTAGATGATTTTTTAAAGGAGCACGGTAATCACAGATGATATTGCTTATTTTATAGGCTGTTATTTAGCTAAAAGGTGACCTCATGGAATAGTTTCGGTTAGAGGTTTAAGGAGTATCTCCAGGCAATAGTCCCCGGGAGTCCTCCAGTCTCAACTGGTCCAGTAAGTCTGGACTTTTTAAGAATTTGAGTTCTGTTTCACATTTTGCTCCAATTCTATCAGGATCTATCTACTATGTTCCTGATCAGAACTGTTGGTAGCGGTAGCCAGGCACCACCTAGTTCTTCTGGTCTCTGGGTATATGAAGCTGTAGTTCCGGTAGACTATTAGTTCTGTAGACTAGTTTCTTCTCTGAGTCTTTGGTTTCCTTCTTTCTCTTTTCCTCTGGACATGTAGAGACCAATAGTTGTATCTTAGATGGCCATTTGCAAGCTTTTAATACCCCAGATGTTACACACCAAACTAAGTTGTAGAACATAAACTTTATGTACTATATTATGCCAAATGACCCGGTTGTCCTACAAGACTATGGTCCTAAGCCTTCATACCCTGTAAACCAATCCTACAAGGTGTTTGGTTAAGTCTAAGAGGTATCTGTGTTTTTAACCCCTATGTACTTTATGGAAACCCTGGTGGCGTAGTGGTTAAGTGCTACGGTTGCTAACCAAAGCATTGGTGGTTCGAATCCGCCAGGCGCTCCTTGGAAACTCTATGGGGCAGTTCTACTCTGTCCTATAGGGTCGCTATGAGTTGGAATCGACTCGACGGCACTGGGTTGGGATGTACTTTATTGAATACATGAATATATATGGATGCATACATATTATATATATTCATATACACATGTATATCTATACATATGTGTGTATATATACATATATACACATACATGTATGTATATATACCTGCATATAGATACATCTATGCATGGCCACATAGATACGTATATATATACATACCTATTCACTTGTATGCATATATACACACACATGTAAACATGCTCATTTTTTTAGTTGTTGTTGCTATTGCTGCAAAGTTGTATATGGCAAAGTATTCACCAGAAAGTCCTTTTTTCTTGTATATTCCTTAATGACATCATTTACCTTGGTCAAGCTATGCACACTTCACCCACATTACCTTCTCCATCACCAAAAATAACAGGTGCTTACTATCTAGAGAGTGATCCCTCCTCCTCCACCTATCCCCGGTAACCACGAGTGAACATTGGTTTCAGTATGTATATCTATTCTTGTCTTTTTATAATAGTGAGGTCATATAATATTTGTCCTTTTGTGATTGACTTATTTCACTCAGCAAAATGTCCTCCAGATTCATCCATGTTATATTTTGAAAACCCATCATTTTTCTTTATGGCTGCATAGTATTCCATTGCATGTATATACCATATTTTGTTTATTTATTTATCTGTTGACAGGCACTTAGGTTGTTTCCATCTTTTTGCTACTGTGAATAGTGTTACAATGAACACAGGTGTGCATACAAGCATTCTTTTTAAAATCAGGATCAAGGCAAGGATGTTCACTCACTGCTTCTATTCAACATTGTATGGCAGGTCCTAGCCAGGACACCAAGAAAAAAATACAAAGATAGGAAAGGAAGAAACAAAAATGTTATTATTTACAAATGATGTAATTATATATATATATATATATATATATAAAATAATATATATATAACCTATAAATTACTAGATGTAATAGACTGTAGAAAGTGGGATGAATATGAGATAAAAAGTCAATCACATTTCTTTACACCAACAATGGGTATTTAGGCAATATAAATGTAAAAATACATCACTTATTCTAGCCACAAAATATAAACGTACCTAGAAATAAATCTAACAAAATGTGTGCAAAACTATATGAATATTATTACAAAACTTTATTGAATACTTTGTAAAAATAACTATACAAATGGAGAGAGATAACATGCTTTTGGATAGGAAAAGTCAGTATCATAAAGATTCAGTGAAATTCTGATTAAAACCCCAATGGAATATTTTCAGGAATTTGACAAGCCATTTCTAAAGTTTATACAGAGAAGCAAAGGTCCGAGAAATAGCTAAAATACTCCTGAAGAAGAAAGGTATATGCCCAGTCAAGTATTATGCTAGACAGCAACTCACTGGTTTGGTTATAAAGCTATAGGAACTAATAAAGTATATTATTACTGTAGTGATAGACAAATTGTTTAATGGAATAAAATAGACTAGAAACAGATCCACACACTGATGGAAAAGATATACAACAGAGATGTTGAAAGTAAACCTATGGAAAAAGATATATGAGGCTTGAGGTGGCATTACAAATCTGTGGAAAAGATAGGCTACTCAATGGGACCACGTGAATGAAAATAAAATTGATCCCTACCTCACACCAAATGCAGAAGACAATGCCTGATAGATTAAAGACTTAAATATGGAAAGTAAAACTGTATATTATTTAGAAGAAAAGATAGGACAATATCTCCATTATCTTAGAATATGGATAGATTTCTTAAACAAGTCATAAAAAACACCATAAGAGATTAATAAATTCAACTATGTTAAAGTTAAGAACTTCTATTCATCAAAAGACACCATAACGAAAATGAAAATACAAGCCACAAACTAGAAGATACTTGCAATGTGTAACTGACAAAGGATTAGTATATAGAATACATAAATAACTATTAATTCTCTGGGTTAAAATTGAATACACATGTATTTTTCCTCTCTCCTGAAACCCCTCTAAAACTACAGTAAATGAATATTTAAGGCATAAACCCACAAGGATGGGGAGAAAGGAGAGGGGACAGGGGACAGAAGTTTGGAAGATTAAGTGGTAACTGGCTTAGCAGATCTGAGAAAGCTGAATCCAAAGCCAGCAGCAGTGGGAAACTCAAGACATAATACAACTTAAAACTACAGGATTTTCAAAAGGCTTGGGAATTGGCAGTACTAAGTTTCTCTGGAACTGAGGATGGGACAGGGCCTAGGCTAAAATAAAAATTATTTGAAAGCTGTTTAAGAAGCAGCTAAACCCACTAATTCCCCCTCCTTGTCTATGTTACTGGGTGACTGCCCACACCTACCCCAGCGAAAGTCATAAGGCTTATTTTTTGGAGAGGATCTCAGCACTGAGGACCTCAGGCCCAGCTTAGGGCAGGGGACCATAATAAAAAAACAGGTAGACTTTCATAGACTGAACACTAAAACTCCCAGCAGCCCTCTGGTTCACTAGGCTCTCAGAACACCAACAACTAGGTCATTACTCTCAAGCCAGAGATTGAAGATGTCTCTTCTGAAAAATATAATCAGCACAAGAGAAAGACCTACAGATACTGACATCAGGGTTTGCAAAAGATGGTCCAGCCAGATCACCCTAAAGTGATGCTCATGGTCAACAAAGTCTACTCACAGCTCAAAGCCTCCAATAAGCTTTTTAGTCTCCTGTTAAACATGAGCAGACAATCAAAAATTACACACATCTGAGGAAAGGCTCTCACAGAAAAAAGGATACCTGTAAGCTCTTCTAAATGGTTGTTTTTGTATTTGTGAGTGTGTATGTGGTATGAGTATCTGTGAGTGTTTATGTGTGTGAGTATGTCTAAGAGTGTAGATATGTAGATGTATGTCTGTGTGTGTATTATGAGTGTATCTGGGTGCACAGATCTATGTATATACCTGGTGTGTGTGTGTGTGTGTATGTGTGTGTAAAGCTCAGGGAAGTGCTGTATCATGGTGGTGTGGCCCCTGCACGTGTGGTCCCCCACGTTCGGCCCCATCTCCACCTACTTGGGAGTGTTACTGTACAGGGTCTGCCACAGAACAGAACCTCAGCTGGACAGAGGATCCCAGAAGCCCCTGTACTGGGGGTTTTCAGGTGGGTGGCAGCGCACTGGGAGCAGCAGGGTCTCATCCCTGGCTAAGAAAAACCTCTGCTCTTAAGATCGAAAGAAGGACGTGTGGGTGATAGCATCACTGTCCCAGCACCTCACTGTCCATTATGAGGAAGTCCTTTCTGGTGTCTCTTTGCTGGGTATCTCACCCTGTGAACCAGCTGCCTGTTCACACCAGCTGTCCGCAGAGACCTGTGAGTCCACAACTAATTTGGCATTCTGCCCTCAGGTGAGGACAATGGGAGGCCTAGATCTGGGCTTCCACAGATCTAACCCAAAAAGGGTGATGGGATGAGATGAGGTGAACCCCAAGAAGCAGAAGGGGTCCAGGGCCTGGACCAGGAAAAAGGTCAGAGTAGGGTGAGGGCCAGGACAAAGTGAAGTTCAGGGTTAAGGGTAATATCAGAGCCAGAGTCATGCGCAGACTGGAGTCAGTAGGGGCCTCTCCAGCACCACCCTCACCCTTTGGCTCCTCCAAGGAGCCAAATTCCCAGCGACTTGCATAAGGTAGCCAGCCCCCGGGCACCCAGCCTTTCCTGAGGCTACAGATTGTGCCAAGGGCCTGTTGCTCTGTTGGGGAAGACCCAGGCAGTTCCCAGGCAGTACACAGTCTGGAAGAAACAGAAAGATCCAGCTCTGTCTGCCCTCAAAGAGTTCCCAGTCAGGGACAGGATACAAATGAGAAAGTAAGAAAACCATCCTGAATGAGGGCAAGTGCCTGGCTCTAAGGCCCGGGCTTGGATGGAAAGAAAGGAGGAAAGAGTGATTCAAACAAGGAAACTATGCAGAGGGGGCCAAGGCTGGCACCGACTCCCTCTGGTATAGGGAGCAGCAGGGGAGGAGACCCACCTGGGCTCACCTTCTCCGGAAGGACTCCAGTGCTGGGTCTTTATGTATGTAGCCACTTCCTGCCCTCTTCCCTTGCTCAGGGCCTGACTCAGACTATGGAGCGCCATGTGGACCCTGAAGCCCTGCAGAAGATGGTCAGATGTGCTGTGCAGAACTACAGTTATAAAAACTGCATACCAGGCCACCCCTACTTCCCTGAGAAGTATTGGCTCTCTCAAGAGGAAGGTAGGGCCTCACCTCTCGCCCAACCCTGATCCCAGCAGTGACCCCAACAATGACCACCAACCTGAACTCAACTTGGATCTTGACTTCCATCCTGATCCTACATCAATCTTATCCCTACTTGGGCTTCTTCCCTAACTAACCCCCACTCCAACTTGACTCCCAACCACCTGACCTAACCCTGACCCTGGAGGAGGAGATCCAACCCCTGCCCTTTGGTAGCCCCCCGTCTGTGCTACAGAACTGGAAAAATCCTGGGTCTTATCCTTAGAGATGGAAAGAATATTAACCTCCCCCCAAACAAATAATATCCCTCCAAGTATATTCCAAATGCCATCCCCTCCCATCTTCTTGGCAATCCTGTTCCATCCCCTCCACCCCCCATCAGGCATCCTTCAGCTCACCATGCCCTCTTTCTCTTCAACTTGAAAATCTTTTCTAACGTCTTTCTGCCTAAGAATTTTCTCTTGCTCCTTCTCTTCACAGCCAAGATTTTCAGAAACATAGTCTATACCTAATGTCTCTAATTTTCCCCCTCCTCTAACACCTTATGAGAAATTATCTTTCTCATTTGGTTAGATGTTTATGGTCTGTCTCTCAAACATTCCATAAGAGCAGGGACTCTTGTTTTATTCACAGCTGTGTCCCCTCCACCTAGAACAGTGCCTGGCTTCATAAGTGTTTATTGAATGAATTGATATTGGGAATCTGCATCTCTTACCCTCATCCATAAACACTAAAACTGTTCTTGTACGGTTCTAATTGCCAAATCCATGGGTCTCTTCAATCTTTTACCTTTTGAGACCTATCCTATCCATTTCACTCTCTGACCACTATACTGCTTGAAACTCTTTTCTTCCTCAGCTTCTCTAATACCTCATTTTCCTGGGCCTCTTATCCACTCACGTGGGGAAATGCGGGGTTCCTCAGGGTGCTGTCCTGGATCCTGGACCCTCTCCTCTCTCGAAGCCATTTTATCTAACTTGTGGCTTTAATTACCAACAGCTCCAAGTCTTTATCTCTATCTTTGGCCCTCACCAGAATTCCACTCTCCTTCACCTGACTATGGTCATCTTTACCTGGATCTCTCCAAACACCTCAAACTCAGTTTGCCCAACCCCAAATTCTAAATCCTAACATCCCAATCCCACCCCACCCCCTACACACCTCTAGGACTTCCAGTCCTCCTTCTGTAATGTCTCTCATGTCTCTTCTTTCAGACTACTGGGGGGGGGTGGGGGGGGGAGAAGATCACATAGGGCCTTGTAGGACAGGCTTAGGTGACTGGGTGGGTGGGGCTTTGGAGGATTTTGAGTAGGGAGTGTATTGGTCAGATTATCATTTGTGAAAATGTACTGCAGCTTCTATGTAACGTTGAATCGTAGGCTTTTAAAGACGAGGCAGGGAGATTAGTAGACTAATAATAACTTTCCATGTGCCGAGCACTGTTCTATTTTACATATATTAACTTACATAAACCTCACAACGACCCTACGGAATAGATAGAATTATTACCCCCATTTTAAAGATGAGGAAACTGACAGAGCAAAATTAATTCGGTCAAGGTCACACACAGCTGATAATTGGCAAAGCTGAAATGTGAACCCAGACAGTCTATCTGCAGAGTCCATTCTTTAATCGCACTATACTATTTCCTGGTTAAAGCACTGCAGAGATACAGGGGTGAGCTGACAGGTGTCTGGGGAAGAGGGGAAAGATTCAAGCGATTTTAAGGAGGTAGAATAGGCAAACCTTGATGCCTGAATGTGGAAGATGAGGGAGAGGGAGGAATTTGGAGGAGGCCCCATTTCCAGCTTGGCTAATTCAGACAGGGTAATACGAGGATGAAAAGTGATCAGGCCAGAGGATCCAGATCCCACTCAGAAGACTGCCTTGAGTGGGGAATTGGCTGCATCTCAGCTTCTAGGGTGAGTTTGGAGCCAGGCTGGGTTTGGGGACTGGCCTGACGGAGATAAGTGAGAGCCAGCTTTGTGCTGGGAACTAGGGGAGAAACATCTGGGAGGCGGGTTTCCCAGGTCCTAGGGTAGAGTAAGGAGTAACACTGTCTATATCCACACTCCTATAATCAAGCAGACAAATGCAACCCAAACTATCTGTATGGTGACCGGTACGCCACATGGAGGATAGGACCTTACAATAGCACCGGATGGAACAAGTATACCACCTGCCTGCCCCGGCTGCCTAAGGTATCTACTTTGCCCAGCATAGATGCCTGGGGTCCAGGAAGCATCCCCCTTCCCCATCCTTGGCACAGTGACACCATTAGTTCCTCAGCCCTTGTCTGCCAACAATGCTCCAGGGCGCTCCTTCATCCATGAAACTAGTGTTTGTATTTCTAGGAAACAAGGAAGCCCAGGAGGGGGCTATGTTGGGCCCCTGAGTTCCAATCTTTTTGGGTGCCCCAAATCCCAACCTCTGGAGATGGCTCCCCTAAGTCCCAATCTCTGACCAGGCTCTGTGGGGGACATGACTGGCATGTCCTCCTTGAAGTGCTGCCTTTCTGAAGCTTGCCAACTACCCCCTCCCTCTGTGGTGCAGTCCCTATGACACTGGGGCTGGCCAAGGGCCAGTGATGAGCTGAGCATACTTGCTCCACCCTCCCCTCCTTTGTGATGTGAGCAGGGACAACAGGAGGAGGAGCAAGGCCACTTAGGGGCAGCACAGATATAGGAAATTCTTCCCAGGAGATAGGTGGGAGTTTGACCCCCAGCCCCAGGACCGACAGAAGAGGGAATGTGTAAGGATTCGAGGTCATAGCAGTGCTTCTTAAGGTTAGGCTGACGCTGACCTCGGGTTGACTGAAACGTTTTGAATCAGAACTTTCTCAAGAATCAGAATTTTTCACAAGCTTCTCAGGTGATTTTGACGGGCAGGCAATATTGAAAATCCCTTATTAGGCACCGAGACCCAGCTAGACAGGGTCAGCTAGACAGAGATGACAGAAAATCAAAGACAAGCTCTAAGGCAGGGTCGTCAGCGGCCCAGGGCCAAACCTCCTTCACCTACAGCACCTCCCCTCGTGAGGCGGAGCAAACACATTGCCAGGACTCAACCCCAAACACTCAGAGCCTGGAGGGAAGAGGAGCCACAGGAGAGCGGGAGAAGGCGTGGCCTGGGGAGGGTCTGGATGTCCTGGGAGTTGCCCCCAAAGGCAGAAGCTCCTCGTGGTCAGAGTTTGAGGTACCGTGTATCCCATTTCTAGGAGGCCGGGATGGAGACGGTAGTTCGAGGAATGCCCTTGGAATGCCCTCCTAAACCTGAGCGGCTGAATGCCTACGGTAACCAGGGTTGTGGTGGCGGAGGGGAACGGGTAAGGTGAGGCTCAGGAGGTTCCGGGTGGGATGGACTTTGGGGACGGGGGCAAAAACCCAGGGCCCTGGAGAGAGTGTAACCCTATTTCTATCTGTCCCTTTTTTTGTATTCCTCTCTCCCTGTCTCTTCCCATCTCTGTGTCACTCTGGGTCTCTCCGGTTTGGGCCTGGGCTCAGAGCGTGAGGTCGTGGTGAACATGCTGAATTCGCTGTCACGGAACCAGCCGCTGCCGCAGATCACTCCCCGATGCGGGTGTGTAGACCCGCTGCCGGGCCGCCTGCCCTTCCAGGGTTACGAAAGCCCTTGTTCCGGCCGCCACTACTGTCTGCGCGGGATGGACTACTACGCCACCGGGGCGCCTTGCCTTCAACGCCGCCTGCGGCCAGGGTGCTGCGCGCAGCCGACTGTAAGGTTCGCAGGGCCTGGCCCGCCTCTGCCGGGCCCCGCCCCAACAAGCCCCGCCCCCGGCTGCGCGCTCCACCCCGCCCCCAGCCGGGTCTGAGCAGACAGCTGGGGCGGTAGAACCAGCATGAAGGCTCCCGCAAGTCCCCGACCCCTGTCCCTCCGGAATAGGCTCAAAGTCAACCTGGCTCCTGTATCTGCTCTGGAGATCCTGCCGGAGTTTTTAAGAAACTCGGCACACCAGTCACATACCTGTTGCGTGCCTACCGGCCCAGCCCCTACCTCGACACCCATCTGTGACCACTCAAGTGTTAGCCAGAGGGGTGCCATGTGTCCTGGGAAAAGTGTCTTCTCTTTCTGTGCCTCGGGTCCCCGTCGGTGGTAGGCTGGGTCGTTGCTAGGAGCTAAGTGACAAGGAAATGCTGAGCGCATTACCACGGTGGCCCTAGGCTCCTCGAAGCCCCGCCACCCTCCGCAGGGAGGCTCTCTCAAGTGTAACAGCTGAAGAAACAGCATTCTCCCTGCACACAACGGCAGACGTAGTGAGCTGGGCAGAACGGGGTCCTGAAACCCTATCCCTAACCTACCATGGTGATCCCCTGTCCTCCCCAGGCGGGGAGAGCCTTGTGTGAGTCTGAGTCTTAACCCTCACAAGGGCGTGGGCATGTGGGACAGTAAAGTGCCTGGAGAAATGCTGTCTCACGGCGGGGAACGGAGCTCCTAATTCCTCCAGCAGCGGGAGTCTGACCCGAGTCCAGCATGCTCCACAGCCCGGCCTGGGCGGCAGAACCCGGCCTTACGGGGAGGGGGACTTCCCAAGGGGCTTCCCGGAGGCGGTGCTGCGGTGGAGTCTTAAAGAGTGTGGAGACCTAAGGAAACCGTCTCGGAGCCCTGAAACTGACTCCTGAAGCACCGCCCAGAGGCCTGGCCTGGGTTGAGGGTTAGGGGAATATCAAAAGGCCCTGCCCACCGTTTTCTCCTCCAGGGCTGCATCTCCCTACCAACACCGACCCGGAATACAATGTGCTGTTATAACTCCCCCGCCGTCGTACTACCCTTATCCGAACCTTAGGTAAGTCTCGCGCACACATCTACGCATGAGGAAGGCTGTCCCTCGGTATGGCCGGCGGAACTTGAGGGGGGAGCGGGGGGAACTGGTCCACTGCAATGCACTGACTGAAAGATGCCGCGAGGGGGCGCAAGCGCCCCGAGGAAGTCAAAGCAGGCTAGGAAATGGAAGACCCCCCCTTCCCCCCATGACAGGGAGGACGGTATTGAGGGGTCAGAGCTTGGCAGTGGGGCTTAGAGTCAAGAGATCAAGGCATTGGATTCAGAGCTGGAAGAGTAAGAAGTCTATGTTAACGAACAGGTATTGGGAATTAGAAATGAAGAAGTAGAGCCTGAGGTCAGTGTTGGAGTCTTGGGTCAGTCAGTGATAAACCAGAAAACCAAACCGGCTGCTGCTGAGTCTATCTGACTCATAGTGACTCTATAGCACAGAGTAGAACTGCCTCATATGGTTTCCAATGCTGTAAATCTTTACAGAAGCAGACTGCCACCACATCTTTGTCCCACAGAGTGGCTGGTGGGTTCAAACTTCCAACCTTTGGGTTAGCAGCCCAGCGCTTTTAACCACTGCACCACCAGGGCTCAGCGTTAGGGGACATAATGTTGGGATAAGGTCACCATTGAGAATTAGGATCGTTGTCCACTTAGATATATGAGGTCCAAAAGGGCTGACCCATCTCTCCCCACAGATGGGACACAAGTCACTTCAGGAAGACTGGTGGTCCCTTGAGAAACAACTATGTTGTCCACCCTGAGTTTGTGTCTGAGGCCTATCCTGAGTATGGCTGCTGGTAGACCCTGGGCTGGCCAGGCCAAGGGGGCTGACCAATAAATAAACTCTTCACCCCCAGAGGCTGCCTCCTGTGTCCTTACCCAGCAGGATCTGACAGTGAAGGCTCTGCCAAGCCTCCTCCACTGAGATGGAGTCTCTCAAAGTCACCCTGCCCTAAGTCACCCCCTCCCCCATCTCAGTCTTCCCTTGGGTGGCCCTGAGTACCCTCCTGACGTACAACAGTAGCCCTACATCCAGCCGGTGTCCTCCCCTCCACCCCGGAGCCCAGACTAATCTAGTCATGCAGGGAAGACTCCTCCTAGGCCCATCTACTTCCCAGCCCATGAGGCCCTCTAGTAGGCCCCCCAAATTTGGGCTCTCTTGAATCTCAGTGGTCCCAGAATCCTCCAGTCCACAGTCAGCTCTGTCCCTACACCCAAAGCTCTCAACCTCTGCTCCTAGAATCTCATCACAGTTGCCCAAAAGTCTCTGCTCAGACACCCTTGCTGCTCTGTCACCCAGGTTCAAGTGGTCCAAAACATAAGTTTGGGGGCCTCAAGACCAAGAAATTTTAAATTGCAAAACAAAGCCCTGTTTCTCTGCCCAACAGGGAGCAAGGGGTGGGGTTTTCTGGAGTCCCTGGGATCGCCAGTATTTACCTTTATCAAAAACATGAAACCTCAAAGTCTGGCACTTCCTTCACTCCCTAACCCCCAGGGACAGAAGTGTGAGGGGATATATTCACCTCTAAGCACCAGAAGCATTTTCTAACCAAAGGCTTCCACCACAAGGAGGGACTAACTCCTTAACAAACCCGTTGCCATCGATTCCAACTCACAGGGACCGTACAGGGCGGAGCAGAACTGCCCCACAGAGTTTCCAAGGAGCACCTGGTGGATTCCAAGAGCTGACCTTTTGGTTAGCCGCCTTAGTACTTAACCAAGGAGGGACTTAAAAAAAAAAACAAACAAACCCGTTGCAGTCCAGTCGATTCCGACTCATAGTGACCCTACAGCACACAGTAGAACTGCCCCATAGAGTTTCCAAGGAGCACCTGGTGGATTCGAACTGCCGACCTATTGGTTTGCAGCTGTACCACTTAACCACTATGCCACTAGGGTTTCCAAAGGGAGAGTGGACTCTATAAATAACCAGGTGTGGGGGCGGGGGCAAATTCCAAGCGAAGGCGGTTCTTCGCAGTCCCAGACCTTGTACATAGCCGGTCTAGTCGGGGGGCGGGGGGGGAACTGACAGCCGAGGCTTCTCCGCTGATGGAGCTACAGACTCCCGCTGTGGCGTCCTTTTTTTGAGCTCTCCCTGCGCTGAGCTCTGAAATCCTCCAGACGTTTCTGTACTTCTTTTCCACATGGGAAAATTGAGAGCTTGTCAGAGTGTTAGACCGAGACGGCTTCCACTGGAAGGGGAGGAATACCAGGGGCCAGCCCTGCCACTTTACCCTTCGGCTCTCTCCTCATACACATCCCAAACCCAGCCTGGAAGTGGAAGAACTCAACATTCTCTGGCCTCGCCTTCCTCCAGAACTACATTTCCCAAAAGGCCTGGGGCCGAGCCCCGCCCGCACGCGGGCAAACGACTGCCCAGCGGAGGCGGGCCCGCAGGCAAGGGGCTGAGCCAGAGGCACAGGACCTGTGGCTGGCTAAAAATGCTGGAAGCAGAGGGTCCAGCAGTGGGAGGAAAGTGGGGGCTAGGGGCGGGACCTTGGACCCGCGTGACAATATGGAAGGAGGGATCGACTGCCAGGGGTGAGACCGTAGGCCTGGGCGGGGCCAAGCCGCCAGGGGGCGGGGCCCGAGGAGGGCTCCAGCTGTCCCCAGCCAGGCTGAGCCCCGCCACCAAGCCACAACGGCTCACAACTCTGGCTAGCGCGCAGGGCATCTGCAGGAGCCTCCCTTCAATCCCACGTCTGCGGGGCCATTACTGCCGTGAGTGAGCCCAGCGGGAGAACCTTGGGGGGCTGCTAAGGGCTCATGATTCCTGAACTTTGCCTCCTACTGATAAGTGGGTAGAGCCAGCCTGGACACCTGGGTCCCTCCTCGGGCCGCAGTTTCCAACAGGCGACGGGCCCACATGACCTCAGTCTCTCCCTTCGGACAAATAGCTGTCGGGCCGGACGCTGGGGGCGGATGCAGAGTATTCCAGGTTGTATACACCGTCTCTCGATCCTTGCGGATCCCGTCGCCAGGCGGGGGAGGGCGATGGGCCAGATCCAGTTGCCTTTGACATTTCCACCCCCCTGGGAACTGCGTCTGACAAACGACTCAGCTTGGAATGGCCTCCCTTCAGTTGGGCCGGGCTCCCTCTCAGTCAGAGCTAGGAGCTACACTCAAGGCTGAGGTTGAGTGTTGAGTAGGTTGAGGTTGAGCTCGGCAGGGGCAAAGCCCAAGGTGCCCGCCCTGCAGACCCCATTTACTGGCATTAGCCTGTAGACGGCTAGATTACGGAGGCGGCAGATTACAGGGGTCTCTAGCGCCACAGTTAACACTGGAACCATAGATTTCTTCCCCCACCAGTCCCTTCCATAAATTTCTTGCCCACAGCCCCAGTACCAGATAGCATCAAAATTGCCCCTTTCCCTCCCCTTAAAGACTTCCTCGTCTACCTGGGGGAAATCCTGGTGGTGTAGTGGCTAAGTGCTACGGCTGCTAACCAAAGGGTCAGCAGTTCAAATCCACCAGGCGCTCCTTGGAAACTCTATGGGGCAGTTCTACTCTTCCTATAGGGTTGCTATGAGTCGGAATCGACTCGACGGCACTGGGTTTGGTTTTGGTTTTTTGGTCTACCTGGAGCAAGCAGCAGCACCAAGTCCCTGGGAAGACAGACCTCACCATGCCCCGTACCCACCTGATGAAAGCGTATCCCATCTTCTCTTGGCTACATAGCCCCTTTCCTGTGCTGCATTTTGGCAGCCAGGTCAGATCATTCTCCCATCTCCCCAAACTTACGCTGTGGGGCGGTTGAGCTGGGGTTTTGGATTCAGGCAAACTTGCTACTGGGTGACTTCAGACAAATCCATTTTTCTGTCTGGGATACTGTTTTCTTGTCTGTAAGATGGGCACTGTAGCTATGCCTGACACTCAGCATTGTTGTTAGGGTTGGATACTATAGTGGCATTTGGGTGTCTGTTTGGAGTGGGTGCCCAGGCCTGGAGATCCTGTCCTTCATCAAAGAACCTTAGAATTCCAGAAAGTTAAGATTCTTAGAACTAAAGTGTTGGAAAGGGCTTTTGAGGCCACTTTGGTGGCCTCGCCATACTTTCAGGGGCGATAAGATGGGCTAACTTAATATGAAAGTTTTGAGGATCCTCTCCCATTATTCCCTTAGTGCACAGAATGGTGCCTCACTTTTCTTGAATGAATACAAACGCACAGCAGATCTAGCCTGGGCTGCCTAAGGCCTTCTTTGGATTCTGCTCAGTTTAAGGGCTTCCATTAAAGGCTGCTACCTGCATTTTCCAGCAGGGCTTTTCTAGCCTGTACCTACAGGAAGGGGTGTCCGTAGAGGGATGGGGAAGGAAAGTTAAATTGTGTGTGCAGAATGTGCTGAGAGGAAAGGGAATAAGAGGCTATTCCAGACCAGTTAGGACTGACCAACTTAGAGAGGTGAGGGGAGGAGGTACTGAGAATCAGGCCCTGAGATGGCACCTCCTTGGGGAGGGATATTGTGGGGGGCTGTGTATTGACATCTGTGATCAAAGTTCTGATCTGCACCTGGTCTTGTTAGTGTCTCCGCTGTGGAGGTGAAGACCCTGAGTAGTTACAGCATCTCCTTGGAAGAAGCTGAGGACTTAGAGACAGACACTGGCATCTGGGAGGAGACTAATTACTGTTTGCCAGTCTCCCTCTCTCCTTCCCCCCAGCTGGAGCAGTGGGAGCAGGCCAACTGGCTGGCAGTGTGTATGTCTGCCTAGTGCTATTTCTTTGTTGGACTCTGTCCTGAGGGCTGGGACAGGAAGGGTCAGTGGCCTTGAGCAGCAGATTGGGGCACACACCTCCCCACAAGCCTATGTTTCTCTGCAGCCTTATCCTGATGTTTACAATACAGTGTTTGAGAGTATGGGTGTGTAGTGGTGGGTCTCTGACCCTAGGGTGGGTGAAGGTGGGCCCAAGGTGGGTGAAGTTTCCTGAAGCAGGTGGACTGAAAGATTTAGGCTGGGGGAGAAATAAGCCTAGTAGTCACAGGATAGGCCTGGCAGTAAATGGAGTCAAAAAGGCAGCTGAGACCACGTCATGCCTGGAGCCTCGATTGCAAGGCTTATACTTCTGTACTTCATCACAGGGGACATAAGCAGCTCTCCCAGCTAGGGAGAGATATGATCTCACAAGTGCTTTAGAAAGATCACATGGTTGCTGTGAACAGGAGGTACTGGAGGGGAAGAAATTGGAGGCAAGGAGGCCTACTGGGGGAACTGTTGCAATATATAGGAGAAGTGGCAGCGCCCAAACTACTGCCCTGTTAAAGGTCCCAAGGAGCTAGCTAGCCTATCCCCTCTCTTCCACCACGGCCATACCTCTGGGAGACCAAGCCCTCTCCAGTTCCTTCCCCTTCTCTTCAGTCTGGGCTGTCCACACATGGGTCTGAACTGTCCCTATGTGTGATTCCACAGATATCTGATTTACTCTGTGCCCCTGGACAGTCCCCAACCCTCTCTGGGGTTTTTTCCCAGCCAAAAAATAATGTATGCCACCTGCCCCCTCACCATTCAGAAAGTCCTGACTAATTGTGACAAGCACTGGGGCCCATTAGAAAGGGTGTGTAAAACCCAGATGGATAATCCTGAGAGGCTCACCTTTGCCACTGGTCACGCTGGTCACTTGCCACTAGTCAAGCCCCCAAGTCCCAGTTCTTCCCAAAGTATACACCTTTCTTGCTACAGTGAATGAGAACACTACGGAAGAAAGATCTCAGTTTCATCCTTTCTTCCCCTTCTAGACTCCGGAAGGCCACGTTCAGATGGGCTTGGTGGCATGGCCTCACTGCCCGATCCTTCCTTAGGTAGGAGCTGATGCCCCAGGACTCTCAGGAGTCCTCCCGCCATCGCCGCCCTGGGAGCCACCGGGGCAGTAATAGCCTCGAGGCCTCCGCTACCGCCGCCATGTACACCTTCCTGCCGGACAACTTCTCACCCTCCAAACCCAAACCTTCCAAAGATCTGAAACCGCTGGTGGGCTCCGCTGTGCTGGGGCTGCTGCTGGTGCTGGCCGCAGTTGTGGCCTGGTGCTACTACAGTGCTTCTTTACGCAAGGCAGAACGATTGCGCGCTGAGCTGCTGGATCTCAACCGCGGCGGCTTCTCCATCCGCAACCAGAAGGGTGAGCAAGTCTTCCGCCTGGCTTTTCGCTCAGGTGCGTTAGACCTCGATTCTTGCAGCCGCGATGGCGCTCTGCTCGGCTGCTCGCGCACGGCAGATGGGCGTCCGCTGCACTTCTTCATCCAGACTGTTCGACCCAAGGACACAGTCATGTGCTACCGCGTTCGCTGGGAGGAGGCGGCAGCAGGGCGCGCTGTGGAGCATGCCATGTTCCTGGGCGACTCAGCGGCGCATTGGTATGGCGGCGCTGAGATGAGGACACAGCACTGGCCCATCCGCCTGGACGGCCAGCAAGAGCCGCAGCCTTTCGTCACTAGTGATGTCTACTCCTCTGACGCCGCCTTCGGAGGTATCCTTGAGCGCTACTGGCTATCGTCGCGCGCAGCCGCCATTAAAGTCAACGATTCAGTGCCCTTCCACCTGGGCTGGAACAGCACGGAGCGCTCGCTGCGGCTGCAGGCGCGCTACCACGACACTCCCTACAAGCCGCCTGCCGGCCGCGCCGCTGCGCCGGAGCTCAGCTACCGCGTGTGCGTCGGCTCAGACGTCACCTCTATCCACAAGTACATGGTGCGGCGCTACTTCAACAAGCCGTCGAGGGTGCCAGCGCCAGAGGCCTTCCGGGACCCGATCTGGTCCACGTGGGCGCTGTACGGGCGCGGTGTGGATCAGGACAAGGTGCTGCAGTTCGCTCAACAGATTCGCCAGCACCGGTTCAACAGCAGCCACCTGGAAATCGACGACATGTACACGTCTGCCTACGGCGACTTCGACTTTGACGAGGTCAAATTCCCCAACGCCAGCGACATGTTCCGCCGCCTGCGCGACGCCGGCTTCCGCGTCACGCTCTGGGTGCACCCGTTCGTCAATTACAACTCGTCGCGCTTCGGTGAGGGCGTGGAGCGCGAGCTGTTCGTGCGCGAGCCTACGGGCCGGCTGCCTGCTCTGGTGCGCTGGTGGAACGGCATCGGCGCGGTGCTCGACTTCACGCGACCGGAGGCCCGCGACTGGTTCCAGGGCCACCTGCGGCGGCTGCGCTCGCGCTACGCGGTATCCTCCTTCAAGTTCGACGCGGGCGAGGTCAGCTACCTCCCGCGGGACTTCAGTACGTACAGGCCGCTGCCCGACCCCAGCGTGTGGAGCCGGCGCTACACCGAGATGGCGCTGCCATTCTTCTCGCTAGCCGAGGTCCGCGTGGGATACCAGTCGCAGAACATCTCGTGTTTCTTCCGCCTGGTGGACCGTGACTCGGTGTGGGGCTACGATCTGGGGCTGCGCTCGCTCATTCCTGCTGTGCTCACGGTCAGCATGCTGGGCTACCCATTCATCCTGCCTGACATGGTAGGCGGTAACGCGGTGCCCGAGCGCATGGCTGGCGGCGGCGATGTGCCGGAGCGCGAGCTCTACGTTCGCTGGCTGGAGGTGGCCGCCTTCATGCCCGCCATGCAGTTCTCCATCCCACCCTGGCGCTACGACGCCGAGGTGGTGGCCATTGCGCACAAATTTGCCGCCCTGCGGGCCTCGCTTGTAGCGCCGCTATTGCTTGAGTTGGCCGGTGAAGTCACCGACACGGGCGACCCCATCGTGCGACCCCTCTGGTGGATAGCGCCCGGAGATGAGACGGCGCACCGCATCGACTCTCAGTTCCTTATCGGGGATACGTTGCTCGTGGCGCCAGTGCTGGAGCCCGGCAAACAGGAGCGCGACGTCTACCTGCCTGCTGGCAAGTGGCGCAGCTACAAGGGCGAGCTTTTTGACAAGACACCGGTGCTTCTCACCGACTACCCCGTCGACCTGGATGAGGTCGCCTACTTTACTTGGGCGTCCTGACCGGCCCAGGCCCCAGGAACCCCACAACCCTATCCCTGGCCTGCCTTCAGGTCCTTAACCCTCCGTCATACCCGCACTGTGTACCCGCAGCAAGCCCTACCTTTGTGCCACCCACTAAGTGGGTGCTGACAGTAAATGTGCTCAAGACAGCTCCTGTGGGGCCTGGGGAGGGGGCGCTGAAGCAAATGCCCACTCCAACACACAATCCTATCACCCCACCCTTCTCATTCTCATTTTTCACATTCATCTGCAGAAACCTCTTCACTAGAATGGGGGTGAGAGAGCTGAGGGGAAAAAGTTCAGCTCTCTTCCTGTTACACATGGTTGGGTTTTAAAAGCACAAAGAGAAATCTCTCCCTCTGCCCTGGCCTGAGTGGCCATCTTTGTCCTTCTGAGGTGGGGGCTTGATCCCCTTTGAAGTCCTAAAATAGCCCCCTGCTACACTTAGCTCACATTCTTGGAGCTGAAAGCCAAGCCCTGAGTTCTAGCACTGGCTCTTGTCTCTGAGGCTGAACTGTGGCTGACCTGGCCCCACCCCAGCTAGGAAGAAGGGATGGAGGTGCTTGGCCAACTAACAACGAGGCAGGAGGTCTCTTCCCAGGGTGTAAAAGGACTGGGCTCAGCATGGACCCATTGTCATCCCCTATTTGTGAAGACACTCCTAACAAATACTGCATTGACCTGTGTACACACATGGGCTCAGCCCTGGGCCAGGGCCCTGTACCTTGGCTTGACTGGTGCAGATTTGCAGGGTCATACAGGCCAGACTTGTTGCCTTAACTCAAGAACCTGTGTGTGTGTGTGACAGAGAGAGAGACCATTTGTCACTGGATCTATGGAATGAACACAACATCCCTGAGGCTGGATAAGCCTGGAGGGAGGGGGCAGGGAGCAAATTTGAGGCTTAGATTGTTGAACTGGCCTCCTCCCAGGTGGTGACCCTAGGACTCTGGTAGGAAATAAACAGCCCTTTCAAGATTCCTCAGCTGCCTCGCTATGCACACGTGGTGGAGATGTGGCCTAACAGGGAAAGGTATTCTGGTGGTGGTGTGCCCCAGTACGGGAGCTACACTCACACACTGACACCTGCAAATACACACACAGGATAAGAGTTTTCATCTCAGTCATTTTCTGTTTCTAAGAAGAGGAACTTCAGCCAGAGTAGAGAGTTTTTCCTGACTTTGCAGCTGGGTCTGGGAAAGGAATGTCTTGCTAGAGGGGGAGGGAAGGTGGGAAACAGCGGGACTTAGCACCTCTCAACAGTTTTGACAGCAGAACTGCTCCCCCGCCCCCTGGAGAATGTGTCCCTTTGCCCATTCCTTCAACCCGTGTATTTTTTCAGTGTGGCAAATGTGTGATGAAAGCTTTGAGGCACTCACAGATGCCCATCTTGAGTGTTCATTATACTACTCATCCACCAGCTGTGTGACCTTGAGCAAGCTGCTTAACCTCTCTGAGCCTCGGTTTCCTCATCTCTAAAATGATGATAATAATGCCTACCTCCCAGGTTGTAAGAATTATAAGCACACATATATGTAAAGTGCCTGGCACAAAGTAAGTGCTCAATAAAAGGTAGCTACTATAATACTATTTGTGGTTGGCTTGTTTTAAAACCAGAAGAATTCTTCCAGGCCCCAGCTCCCAGCCCAACAGCTTCCCCTGGGCCTGCCTGTGACCCCTCCCTGCAACCTGCTGCACCTGGCACTTAGTTAAGTTCAGTGACCCAAAGGACACTGTGCTCTAGGAGAGAGGCAAGGACAGAGCTGTCTGAAGGTGGAATGTCAGAAGTTAGGATCCCTGGCTCCCCAGGAGGTGAGGAAGGAATGGAATTAGCTTACCTCCTTTTCACCAGAAGTATACACCAATTGGTACTTCCTAACAAGCCTCTCTGGGCCCTGGTGTCCAACCATGTGCTGTAGAGTAGCTATAGAAGGAAGACACTCAGGCTGGTCCCTGGAAAGCTCCCTAAATGGCTGGAGAGCATAACATACTCGGATGGCCCACCGGCTTTCTCTTCAACCTGAAATCAGTTTACCTAACCTCTCTGAGCCTTGGTTCCTTCACCTCTGAAATGGGATTTCCGGGATTCATTGAGATGTGTCTGTAAAGCACTTATGCAAAGCTTGGCACAGACTAAGTGCTCAATAAATTGTAACTTATTAATTAACTTATGATAGACAAAAAACAAGGAGACTAGAACCTATATTGCCCAATATGGTAGCCACTAGCCACATGTGGCTTTGTGGCTTCTTAAATTTAATTTTAACATTAGTTAAAATTCAGTTCCTCAAACACTCTAAGCCACACTTCAAGTGCTCAAGATCCACACGTGCCTAGTGGCTACACTATTGGACAACAAAGATTATAGAGCATTTCCATAGTCGCAGAAAGTTCTATGGGACAGACAGCCCTAGACCAAGCAGTGTGTGCTGCCTGAGATATCATGGAGTGGGGAAAAGCAATCTATGAGGGTTCACTGGAGGAAGTGAAGACCTTTAGAAGGGGACTGACGGCAGGCAGGGGTGTCTTACAGCCTGTATGGACTGTAGAGCACACTGTACTCCATGCCCACTGAGCACTCAGTGGGCAGGGCCAAAGGGTAGGGGAACCTCTCTCTGACCAAATCCAGCAAACTGGCTATATCAGGGTTCTACCAGAGAAACAGAACCAATAGGAAATTTTATATATGTGTGTTATGTATATCTAATACATATATACATAAATACATGTATGTATATATATACATATGTATATATATGTGTGTGTGTCTGATTTAATTAAAGGAACTAGCTTTACATGATTGTGGGGGCTGGCAAGTCTGAAATCTATAGACAGGCCACAGGCCAGCAGGCAAAATTTCTACTTCTTCAGGAGATAGAGAGGTGGGACACTGGGCTTGTACTCAGGAGGGGTGAAAGGACTAGAGAGCTTGGTGAGGGGGAGTCAGTAGACAAAGTCTTGATCTAGAGCCAGAGCCAGGTCTGAGGGAACAGGGGCAAAGACCCTTCAAAAAAAAAAACAAAAACAAAAAACCCATATCTTAGGCTCAGGGAGAAGTCAGTTTTGTTCTTAAGGCCTTTCAATTTGTTGGGTGAAAAAAAATTATTGGGGATAATCTGCTTTACTTAAAGTCAATTGATTGTAGATATTAACTACATCTACAAAATACCTTCACAGCAATACCTAGATGTGTGTTTAACTGAATAACTGTGCACTGTAGCCTAGTCAGGTTGACACATAAAACTAACCATCACGTTGACCCTTGACTTAGGATCTGGTTTCTAGTCCCATCTCTGCTATTTATCCCATTAATCACAAAAACACAGATGGGCAAACTGAGGCTCTGAGAGAGGAGGGCACTGACCTGAGGTCACACACAAAATCAGTAACCAAGGCTCAGTTGAAACCTTGGTGTCCTGCTTCTAGAGGCCTAGAATCTCAGACCCAGCCTCTCCCCACCTCCTTCAACAGCGTGGCCCAGCCCCAGCCTGGTGAGTATTCTGCCAAGAATGGGGAGCCAGCTGAAAGTGAGTCTCTGAAACTACCACCCAATGGGCCTGATTCTAGGCCAAGAAGTGCTCTACTCCCAATACTTCCTCCCTCACTGACACCAAAAAAAGAGGTTCAGAGGTTGGGGGAAACTAGAATGGCAGAAACCATGAGAAAAAGCTAGATCTTGAAGATGGGGGAAGGGGAGGGAGTTGGCCTGGAAGCCACCTCTACCCCTACTCCTCAGGATGCCAAGGACTCTGGTCCCTTCCAGCCTTGCCCAGCCCAATACCCCGAGCCATGGCAGTGCTTCTTGTGCCTTCCAAGTTATCTCTCTCTCTGCACATCTGGATCTGGGGGTCCTGTCCCTCCTCTATGGAGCTTCCAGCAGCTTCATCGTGGCCAGAATTCCTCATCAGTCTCCGCCGAACCCCTGGGCTGGGGGATGATATGCAGAAACAAGGCGCTCCCTTCTCCAGAAGTTATGAAGAGGGGCTAAGTGGCCACTGCAGAAAACCTAGAACCGGAGCCTAAAGCCCCTATTCTATGACTCTGTGCTTCCCAAGAGTCTGCCCCAATTTCCCTTCTAACACCCTATGAATGCACTTAGCTCTGGTCAAGACCTCTCCCTGAGCCTAAGATATGGGTTTTCTTGGAAAGTCTTTGCTCCTGTTCCCCAAGACCTGGCTCTGGCTCTGGCTCTAGATCAAGACCTTCTTCCACTGACCTCTCCCTCACTGAGCTCTCTGGTCCCTTCTCCCCTCCCTGAGTACAAGCCCTGTGTCCTACCTTTCCATTCCCCGGCCACTGTTCCACATCAGACCTTTCCATTTCTAGCCTGACCACTACAGTGGCCTCCTAACTCTCTCTACTCTTGGACCCTTCAATCCAGTCCATACAACAGCCAAGAAACTCTTTCTGAAATCCAATCATGTCACTTAGGAAAAAATCCAAGCTCTGGCATTTAAGGCCTTTAAGATCTGGATCCATTTCTTACCTCTGTCTCTGCTTCACTCACACATACATATACATGAGCATATTTTGAAAAGCATTAGAAGAAAATACCATTATCTGGGAACAGCTCCATAGTCCTTCCCTGACAGAGGAGGCCTGCCCAGACCCAGCCTTGAAGGAGAACACAGTGGTAGCTGGGTGGTTTCCTTTCCTGACATTGTCCAGCTCAGTGGGGCTTCTGCTGACACCCTACCCTCTTTTGCACACACCTCGGTTCCCAGAGAACAACCTGTTTTTTATTCTAAGGCGAGCCATTTACTTCATCTTGCCTGGAGATCTTTCCAGAAGCTTGAGGGGAGAAGATTCTTGGCCTTATGTAGTAAGTTCTGAGTATGGCTGGGGGTGGTGCATGGGGGAAGTATGAGGAATGACAGAAAAGGAAGAGGCCCGGTCCCTGGGAACTCCCAGCCTGGTGAACAGGAAGAAGCTGTGTCTCTGAGCTCCCTATACTTGTGCTACTTTTCCCTTTCCACCTCTTTTCCCCTCCCCAGGAAGTCTAGTTGAGAACTTCCTGTTACAGAATCCCAGGCAACAGGCAGAGTTGGGGGGTGGGGCAGGCAGGGGTTGAGGTGAAGGCAGAGAACAGATCTCACTGGGCACCTATGGCATAGCTTTAAGGGGGCAGTAGCAGGGGCTGGCACTGCCCTCCAGGCCCGCCTCTAGAAAAAAAAAGAACAGGTTGGGCCAAAATTTGGGCCACTGGAGAGATCAGCCTCTGCTCCCCAAACATGAGGTCTCATACCTACACAGAGGTGAAGCCCAACCTACCTGGAGACTTTGGGGTTTTTCTGAGCCTTGGGCTATTATAGGAAAACTCTCTAAACACTTCCTGGACTACAACTACAAACTTCTTTCCTTTAGGTCTTCAATTCAGCATACAAGTGCCTACTGTGGGAGTGTAAGGCATTGCCCTTGGGAGTTAAGAGGGCATTTTGGTTTTCTGCGTGCAAACATATCTGAAAACAAAGAGGTGAACCTTTTACTTTCATATTACTTTCAATATGACTCTCATATTTACCCAGCTGCCCTCCCCATCACCCAGCAAGTGGCCACCCAACTGGGGTCAGAAGAGGTGCTGAATTCCCTGCTCATTCATCTCTATGCCTGGGACATTATAAGATACATTAGCCATTTTCTGAACCTTCTAACCCGTGGGGGCCAGACCCTAGCTGGGCCCAGTTCTTTCTGGCCCAGGGACATAGGTAGTTCTACTTCGAACAATTTCTTCCTTTTCCCTTCCAAGTACCCACAATTAGCCTCTCAGTTGTGCTCTGCTCACAATCCACTCTCAACTACACCCCTAGGCTTTCCAGGCATAGCTACTCTGGCTCCCACACCAAGCCCTGATCCTGACCATTGGCCAATTCTATCTGGACCCTACATGCTCCAGGTATGGCATAGAAGCCAGACTAGGACTTTAGGGCTTCTGTTCAGGGGCTGGGAAACTTAGAATCTACATTAAAACATAATTCTGCCAAATTGTGGTTTTTCTATAAATATTTCTTAGAAAAATTAAAAGCACAAAATATATTACTTTCTATTTATTAAGAGATATGCAATGATAAGATTTTAAACAATGTAAACACAATTTAAACAATTTGATACACTTGTAATGAACTTCAATTATTATCAGTTATGATTTGTTCTAACTATAGTTTTAGCATACAAGTGCAGTGAAATGATCCCCTGACCCTTCTTCTTAGAGAAAAAACTTTCCAGGGAGGACATCAGCAAAATGGCAGAGTAAAGATCGTCAAAAATTTCTCATCCATAAAGGCAATGAAGCAACTGGTGAAAATTTTCAAAATCAACTTTTTCAGAATTCTAAAAATTAATCAAAGGCTTGCAGCAATCCAGGGAGCACTTATTCAAGAAAAATGGCTGACTCTCCACAAGAACAGCAATCTTTATGGTCTTTTAACTTGTTCTGTTCCCATTTTCCCTTTTCCAGTTCCATGTTAACCTGGAAAACAAACAGCCTGCGATAACAGTGAAACCAGCACCCTGGCAGCCACCAGAGGGGGCAGAACAGAGTTGTTGTTGTTGTTGTTGTTGTTGTTAGTTGCCATTGAGTCATT
This sequence comes from Elephas maximus indicus, assembly GCF_024166365.1. Lineage (NCBI taxonomy): Eukaryota > Metazoa > Chordata > Mammalia > Proboscidea > Elephantidae > Elephas > Elephas maximus. The sequence continues at coordinate 43,200,423 of NC_064827.1, read as the reverse complement.
TCTGACTCAAGGCAACCCATGTGTTCAGAGTAGAACTGCTTCATAGGATTTTCAACACTGTGAACTTTCAGAAGTAGGTTACCAGTCCTGTCTTCCAAGGTGCCTCTGAGTGCATTTGAACTGCCAAACTTTCAGCTAGTAGTCAAGCACTTAACCATTGCTGGAGCTCCTTTAAAACCACATTCCCAGAGAATTGTCATTATGTGGCCTGTCTGGTGGATCCTTGGAAGACCCCACTTGCAAGGCTGTGTTTATTTGACCTGACTTGGAGCTCTCACCCAGTGTAAAAAGCTTTTTTCCTGGGGGCATTTGTTTAAAATAATTAGAGGCAATTGATTAACTTCACAGCTGCCCGGGTTGGTGGATAACAGTTGGAGCAAATGATAAGCTAACCAAAAGGCTTCAAAAGAAAAGTGAGAAGTCCACAGCAACTCTGAAAAGCTCTGACATATTCCTGGGAATCTAGAAGTCCACCTGCAAGTGTAGGGCTGTACACAAGCTCAGAAAAAACTTGAGAAGACTCTAATTTCTCACCTCAGGCTGAATTTGAGGCTCTGTGCAAGCAGGAAGTAAACACTAAGGAAGAATTGTATACTGCCTGGCTGAGTATTGAAGGTCTAACACAACCATACAAGCCCCTCAGCAAAGACTGGGAGACTTTTGATTCTAGATGACTAAGGAAATCTCTGTCCAATCAATAGCTGACTACTAAGCTAACTGAGCAGCGACTTCAATGGCCATGCATGACAAAGAAAATAGACTTTACAGAATTAGTTCTGAAAAGTCACTAGACAAACAAATAGCAACAAAACCCAGAGACAACAGTAAACCTTGGGGAAGGGGACATAATCTAAATTCCAGGGTTGCTATATTATTTAAAATGTCTAGTTTTAACAACAACAAAAAGACAGACATGCAAAAAAAGAAAGTATGAAACCATACACAGGATAAAAAAAAAAAAAAGCATTCAACGGAATCTGTCCCTGGGGAAGCCCAGATGGTGAACTTACTAGGCAAAGACTGATTAGCAATTTTAAATATGTTCAAAGAGCTAAAGGAAACCATGGCTAGAGAACTAAAAGAAAGAATGAAAACAATGTCTCACCAATACAGAATATCAATAAAGAGATATAAAGTATTAAAAGAACCAAGTAGCAATTATGGGGTTGAAAAGTACAATAACAAAAATGAAAAAGTCATCAAAGGGGCTCAATAACAGATTTGAGAAAGCAGAAGAATGAATCAGCAAATTCAGGATGGGTAAACCAAGATTATCCAGTCTAAGCACATTAAAAAAAAGGAAGAAGAAAAGTTAACAAAGCCTCGGACGCTTGTGGAACACCATTATGCATACAAACATATGCATAATGGGAATCCCAGAATGAGAGGCAAGAGTGAAAAGGGCAGAAAGAATATTTGAAGAATTAATGGCTGAAAATTTTCCAAATTTGATGAAAAACATTAATCCACATCTAAGAAGCCCAACAAATTCCAAGTGGGATAAACTCAAGGAGATACACACCTGGATACATCATAATCAAACTGTTGAAAGCCAGAGACATAGAAAAAATCTTGAAAGCAGCAAAGAAGCAGCAATTTATCACATACAAAAGAACCTCAAAAAGATTAACAGTTGATTTCTCATCAGGAACTGTATGGAGGCTAGAAGGTAGTAGAATAACATATTCAAAATGCTAAAAGAAAAAGACTGTCAACCAATAATTCTATATCCAGCAACACTATCCTTCAAAAAATGAAGGCAAAATTAAGACATTGCTAGATAAACCAAAACTGAGAGAATTCATCATTAGCAAACCTGCCCTGTAAGAAATGCTAAAGGGAGTCTTTCAGGCTGAAATAAAATTACACTAGGCAGTAACCCGAATCCACACACAAAAAAATAGTGTCAGCAAATGTAGCTACACAGGTAAATATAAAAGACAGTATAATGTATTTTTTGTTTGTAACTCTTTTTTTCTTCTGATTAAAAGACAACTGCGTAAAAGAAGAATTAGAAATCTGTGTTGAATGTGTATTAGTTTATAGCTCTTTTTTTCTCCTAATTTAAAAGGCAACTGCATTAAGTAATAATTATAAATCTGTGTTGGTGGGCACACAATGTACGTTGTAGTTAGTTGGTGTCCAGTCAATTCCAACTCATGGTGACCCCATATGTGCAGAGTAGGACTGCTCCATAGGGTTTTCAAGGCTATGACCTTTCAGAAACAGACTGTCAGGACTGTCTTCCGATGTTCCCTGGGTGGGTTTGAATAGCCAACCATTCAGGTAGTAGTTGAGTGCTTAACCATTTGCACCACCCAGGGACTCCTACACATGTATAAAGATATAATTTGTATAACAATAACAACACAAAGGAGGGGCGATGAAACGTATATAGAAACAAAGTTTTTATATACTATTGAAATTAAGCTGGTATTAATCTGAAGTAGATGGTTACAAATTAAGATGTTAATTGTAGTCCCCAGGGTAGTCACTAAAAAAATACCTCAAAAGTATATACTAAAAGAAACACCAAGAGAATTAGATGGGACACTAAAAAGTATCTATTCAACATAAAAGAAGGCTATAATTGAGGAAGAGAAGGAGAAAAAAAGGCGTAAGACATACGGAGAACAAATAGCAAAATGGCAGAGGTCTTACCTTATCAGTAAGTACATTAAATGTAAATCAATTAAGTATACCAATTAAAAAGCAGATAATCCAAATATATGCTGTCTATAAGAGACATACTTTAGATTCAAAGACATAACAGATTAAAAGGATAGAAAAGATATACCCTACTAATACCAGGCAAAATAGACTTTAAGGCAAAAATTGTTACAAGAGACAAAAAAAGAATATTTTATAACAAGAAAAGAGTCAGTCCATCATGAAAATATAAAGTTATAAATACATATGCATCTAAAAACAGAGCCTCAAAATACATGAAACACAAACTGACAGATTTGAAGGGAAAAATAGACAATTCAACAATAATAGAGGCTTAAATATCCTACTTTCAATAATGGACAGAACAACTAGACATAAGATTATCAAGAAAATAGAAGACTTGAAAAATATTATAAAATGACTAGACCTAACACATATATGGGAAACCCTGGTGGAGTAATGGTTAAGTGCTATGGCTGGTAACCAAATGGTCAGCAGTTCGAATCCACCAGGCGCTCCTTGGAAACTCTATGGGGCAGTTCTACTCTGTCCTATAGGGTCACTATGAGTCAGAATTAACTCGACGGCAGTGGGTTTGGTTTTTTGGTTTAACACATATATAGAACACTCCATTCAACAACAGTAGAATACAAACTCTTCTTAAGAAAACATGGAACATTCTCCAGGAGAGATGATATGGTAGGTCATAAAATGAGTCTCAATACATTTAAAAGAAGTAAAACCATACAAGGATACTCTCTGACCACAATAGAACAAAATTAGAAATCAATAACAGAAGAAAATATGAGAAATTCATAAAAAGGTAGAAATTAACACACTCTTCAATGAACAACAGGTTAAAGAAGAAATCACAAGAGAAATTAGAAAATACTTTGAGATAAATGAAAATGAAAACACAACACACTAAAACTTACGGGAGACAGTGAAAGTAGTGCTTAGAGGGAAATTTATAGTTGTTAACACCTATATTAAAAAAGAAATCCTTGACATTTTACTTGGACCCACAATTAACACCCATGGAAGCGGCAGTGAAGAAATCAAAAGACACATTGCATTGGGCAAATCTTCTGCCAAAGACCTCTTTAAAGTGTTGAAAAGCAACGATGTCACCTTGAAGACCTAGGTGTGCCTGATCCAAGCCATGGTATTTTCAATTGCCACATATGCATGCAAATGCTGGACAATGAATAAGGAAGACTGAAGAAGAATTGATGCCTTTGAATTGTGGTGTTGGCGAGGAATATTGAATATACCATGGACTGCTAAAACAATGAACAAATCTGTCTTGGAAGAAATACAACCAGAATGCTCCTTAGAAGCAAGAATGGCGAGACTACATGTTTGGACATGTTGGCAGGAGGATCAGTCCCTGGAGAAGGACATCATGCTTGGTAAAGAACAGGGTCAGCAGAAAAGAGGAAGACCCTCAACGAGATGGATTGACACAGTGGCTGCAACAATGGCCTCAAGCATAACAACGATTGTGGGCATGGCACAGGACCAGGCAGTGTTTTGTTCTGTTGTACATAGGATCGCTATGAGTTGGAACACACTCGATGGCACCTAACAACAACAACATATTAAAAAAGAAGACAGCAAATTAACAACCTAATCTTCCAGCTTAAGCAACTAGAAAAAGAGCAAAGTAAACTCAAAGCAAGCTGATGAATAATAAAGACTAGATCAGAAATAAATAGAGAACAGAAAAACAATAGAGAAAAACAACAAAATCAAAATATCAACAAAATTGGCAAAGTTTTTTTTTAAAATTTTTATTAAGCTTCAAGTGAACATTTACCATTCCAATCAGTCTGTCACATGCAGGTTTACATACATCTTACTCCCTTCTCCCACTTGCTCTCCCCCTATTGAGTCAGCCCTTACAGTCTCTCGTTTCGTGCCAATTTTACCATCTTCCCTCTCTCTCTATCTTCCCATCCCCCCTCCAGTCAAGAGTTGCCAACACACTCTCCCGTGTCCACCTGATTTAATTAGCTCACTCTTCATCAGTATCTCTCTCCCCCCCACTGACCAGTCCTTTTCATGGCTGATGATTTGTCTTCGGGGATGGTTCCTGTCCTGTGCCATCAGAAGTTCTGGGGAGCATTGTCTCTGGGATTCCTCTAGTCGCAATCATACCATTAGGTGTGGTCTTTTAATGAGAATTTGGGGTCTGCATCCCATTGGTCTCCTGCTCCCTCAGGAGTTGTCTGTTGTGTTCCCTGACAGCAAAGTTTTAGCTATACTGACCAAGATAAAAAGAAAGAAGACTCAAATTGCTAAAACCAAGAATAAAAGAGGGGGCATTAGTATTGACCTTACAGAAATAAAAAAAAGATTATAAGGCCAGACTATGAATGATTGTATGCAAAGAAACTGAATAACCTAGATGAAATGGAACAATTCCTAGAAATATAAAAACTATCAAAACTGGCTCAAGAAGAAATATAAAATCTGAATACGCATGTAATAGATAAAGAGACTAAACTAATAATCACAAAACTTCCCACAAAGAAAAGCCCAGTGCCAGATGGCTTCACCAGTGAATTCTACAAAACATTTAAAGAAAACTTACACCAATATTTCATGAACTCTTCCAAAAAATAGAAGAGGGGATACTTCCCAACTCATACTATGAGGCCAGTATTACCCTGATACAGTCAGACATCACATGAAAAGAATACTGAATATAGACACAAAAATCTTCAACAAAACACTAGAAAACTGAATCTAGCAACATATGAAAAGGATTTTACACCAAGGGTAAGTGGGATTTATCCCAGGAATGCAAGGTTGGTTCAGGATACAAAAATCAACCAATGTTAATAAAATAATAAAAAAAACCCAAAAATCATATGATCATCTCAACAGATGCAGGGAAAACTATTAGACAAAATCCGACACCCTTTGATGATAAATGCACTCAACGTACTAGGAATAGAAGGAAACTTCTCAACCAGGAAAAAACATTTACAAAATCCCCCTCACACTTGGAAGCATTGGGAGTGATTACTAATGGCTATGGGCTTTCTGTCTGGGGTGATGAGAATCTTCTGGAATTAGACAATGGTGGTGAAGGTTGCACAACCTTGTGAATATATTAAAAACTAAACTGTATTCTTTAAAGGGTTGAATTTTATGGTATGTGAATTATAATTCAATTAAAAAAAAAAAAGCTTTCCAGAATAAACATAGAATTCTGGTTCTAGCTGTAGTGCTTATTGGGTAACCTTGGTTACCCTTTATTATTTCACCTTGATAGTCACTATACTCCACCCATTGTTTGCTTCTACCTGGGGCTTGGTCCAACTGGAGGCAAGGAATGACTATGACCTGAATGTTCTTTTCCAACTGGGATTACATTTTTCCCTTTTCTATAGCCACTCCTTTCTTATCTCTCAGCCCTTTAAAGCTAAAGTTCTGTTAAAATATTACATCTACTCACAATGAACCTTGCTGCCCTTTGAACACTTTCTGCTCACATCCAAACCAGTTTTCTGTTTTCCTTAGAAGGACCAAAGCTTCTGTTATGGATTGAATTGTGCCACCCCAAAACGTGTGTCAGCTTGACTAAGCCATGATTCCCAGTATTGTGCGGTTGTCCTCCATTTTGTGATCTGATTTGATTATCCTATGTGCTGTAAATCCTAACCTCTACGATGCTAATGAGGCAGGATTACAGGCAGTTATGTTAATGAGGCAGGACTCATTCTACAAAATTAGGTTGTATCTTGAGGTAATCTCTTTTGAGATATAAAAGATAGAAGTGAGCAGAGACAGGGGGACCTCATGCCACCAGGAACAAAGACCCAGGAAGGGTGTGTGTCCTTTGGACCAGGGATCCCTGCGCTGAGAAGCTTCTAGGCCAGGGGAAGAGTGATGACAAAGACCTTCCCCTAGTGCCAACAGAGAGAGAAAGTCTTCTCCTGGAGTTGGCACCCTGAATTCAGACTTCTAGCCTCCTAGGCTGTGAGAGAATAAATTCTCTTTGTTAAAGCCATCCACTTGTGGTATTTCTGTTATAGCAGCACTAGGTAACTAAGACAGCCTCCTTTCAGAATGCACCTTTTAGTCACATTTCAATAGAAATGAAATGTTTTAAAAGTTGTTTATCAAAAAAAGTGACCCATACAACCCAGCAATCCCACTCCTCAGAATATATCCTAGAGAAATAAGACCCTTTACACAAACAGATATATGCACACCCATGTTTACTGCAGCACTGTTTACAATAGCAAAAGGATGGAAGCAACCAAGGTGCCCATCAACACATGAGTGGATAAATAAACTATGGTATATTTACACAATGGAATACTATGCATCAATAAAGAACAGTGATAAATCTATGAAACATTTCATAACACGGAGGAACCTGGAAGACATTATGCTGAGTGAAATTAATCAGTTGCAAAAGGACAAATATTGTATAAGACCACTATTATAAGAACTTGAGAAATAGTTTAAAATGAGAAGAACACATTCTTTTGTGGTTACAAGAGGGGGGAGGGAGGGAGGGTGGGAGAGGGATATTTACTAATTAGATAGTAGATAAGAACTACTTTAGGTGAAGGGAAGGACAACACTCAATACGGTGAAGATCAGCACAACTGGACTAAACCAAAAGTAAAGAAGTTTCCTGAATAGACCGAATGCTTCGAAGGTTAGCGAAGCAGGGGCAGGGGTTTGGGGACCATGGTTTCAGGGGACATCTAAGTCATTTGGCATAATAAAATCTATTAAGAAAACATTCTATATCCCACTTTGAAGAATGGCGTCTGGGGTCTTAAATGCTAGCAAGCGGCCATCTAAGATGCATCAATGAGTCTCAACCCACCTGGATCAAAGGAGAATGAAGAACACCAAGGACACAAGGTAATAAAGAGCCCAACAGACAGAAAGGGCTACATGAACCAGAGACTTACATCATTCTGAGACCAGAAGAACTAGATGGTGCCTAGCCACAACCGATGAGTGCCCTGACAGGGAACACAGCAGAGGACCCCTGAGGGAGCAGGGGAACAATGGGATAAAGACCCCAAATCCTCATAAAAAGACCAGACTTAATGGTCTGACTGAGACTAGGAGGACCCCGGTGGTCATGGCCCCCAGACCTTCTGTTGGCCCAGGACAGGAATCATTCCAGAAGCCAACTCGTCAGACATGGATTGAATTGGACAATGGGTTGGAGAGGGATACTGGTGAGGAGTGAGCTACTTGCATCAGGTGGACATTTGAGACTATGTTGGCACCTCCTGCCTGGAGGGGAGATGGGAGGGTAGAGGGGCTTAGAAGCTGGCAAAATGGACAGGAAAAGAGAGAGCAGAAGGAGGGAGCAGGCTGTCTCATTGGGGGGAGAGTAATTGGGAGTATGTAGCAAGGTGTATAAAAGTTTTCATGTGAGAGACTGACTTGATTTGTAAACTTTCACTTAAAGCACAATAAAAATTATTAAAAAAAAGTGACACATCATCATTATAGAAAATTTGGAAAATTGAGAAAAATAGAAAGAAGGGGAAAATATCACTCCTTATTCCCTGCTCAAAGATGACCACTTTTTAACAATTCCCTTCTGGTCTTTTTTCTATAGATAGTTCCTTTGACTACTGAAGACGATTTAGAAGATAAGATTGGAACCATTATTCCCTGTCCTAGAGCGTGACCTGGCTGGAGCTGGACTCACAAGTCCAGCTGTATAAAGACACAATCTTCAAAAACCTCTTTTAGGGAACCTTTCATATAAACAAATCATGAACAGAAAACAAAAGACTTTCTACTCTTACCTTCTTCTATTAACATTTACTGAATAGTAAGATTTGTTGGACCAATGAAGACCTTCATGACTGTCATTACTGAAACCTGTACCAATGATTATTAAGAAAAACAATTCAAAATGCAGAGTCACGGAGATTTAGCAGTTTCTAGCCAATTTGCAAAAAGGTGAAGCTTTCAATGGTTTTGCCCATTTGTAATATTAATATATACTGATGATTCTGTAACATTCCTCAGACTTTGACAGACATGGCCCTGGCAGCATGCTTGTCCGTTTTCCTACTTTTGCTTAGTCTGTAATATTCCTTGGACTCAGATGGACATGGGTCTGGCAGCATGCTTGTCCATTTCCTACTTTTGCCTCTTTGAATATATATCAAATAAAATCTTGCTTTACTAAACTTTGTGAGCGTAGTGGTTAAGAGCTCGGTGGCTAACCAAAAGGTTGGGAGTTCAAATTTACCAGCTACTCTTTGGAAACCCTATGGGGCAGTCCTGCTCTATCCTATAGGGTTGCTATGAGTTGAACCGACTCAACGATATCTAACAGTAACAAACTTCGTGATTTTTTACCCTAGAACAAAGACCATACTCATATTCAATTTTTCCCAAATTTTCTTAGGAAAATGTCAAACATACAGAAAAGTTGGAAGTCTAATATAATAAACATCCATACATCACTTGTTAGGGTTGTGCTGTATTTCCCTTACCTAAAAAAAAAAAATAATAATTTTTTTTTTTTTATATATGGGATCAGGAAACCTTGGTGGCGTAGTGGTTAAGTGCTACGGCTGCTAACCAAGAGGTCGGCAGTTCAAATCTGCCAGGCACTCCTTGGAAACTCTATGGGGCAGTTCTACTCTGTCCTATAGGGTCACTATGAATCAGAATCGACTCGATATATGGGGTCCCTGGTGGTGCAGTGGTTAAGAATTTGGCTGCAGACCAAAAGGCCAGCAGTTCAAATCTACCAGCTGCTCCTTTGAAACCCTATGAGGAAGTTCTACTCTGTCCTATAGGGTTGCTATGAGTCAAAATTGACTCAATGGCAATGTGCTTGGGTTTGGTTTTTAATACTATCGAATAGTCAATCTAAATTATAATTATCCTACTTCTCATAACTAACCTTTAAACAGAGCTACAGTGGTTCTTCATATCGTAACCCTCTGACTCCCACCAGAGAGGCTAGGCAGTTTGAAAAGATATCCAACAAACTTGAGAAGGACAAGCCCTACCAGTTCTTGTGAATAAATGTTGCTATGGCTGATACTGGGATTGGGGTGATGGAGGAATATGAAAGAGACAGTTTGGGGTGATGGGTTAAGTAGAGGAGGCACCATTTCATTTTCTTCCTTTATTAGCAACCAATTTCAGAGACAGCATGATAGCCTCAACCCCCTTGCCTTTGTCTTGGGAGTCATTACTGTCAACCTCAACCTCTTTTCAACGAAGTAAAGGTGCCTCTAGGACCAGCATTGCTGATGGCTCCATCCTCTTTCCTGTCCTGGCTGGCCACTGCTCTTACAGTCAGACCCCCTGATTCCACTGGCAGTCAGACAGCTCCTCTCACAGAATCTTGTTTTTATTTAAATTAAAATTTTAATAGGTATAAAAGGTACATAAACCAAAACCAAACCCATTGCCGTTGAGTTGATTCCAACTCATAGCAAGCCTATAGGACAGAGTAGAACTGCCCCATAGAGTTTCCAAGGAGTGCCTGATAGATTCCAACTACTGACCTTTTGGTTAGGAGACATCACTCTTAACCACTACACCATCAGTGTTTCCAAAATACACATAAAGGCCATCCTATTTTTTTTTTTCCTTACGCCTGCATAATATTCCCTATCATGCATGTATTAGAGATTATTCATCAGTCCCCTATTATTGGGCAATCAAGTTATTTTTAGTTATTTGCTTTTACAAGTAATAATCCATGAATAAATTTACACACAGCATTTTAAACTTAGAATCAGAAAACCAGGGTTTCTCAGAACAGCAGAAAAATTGAACAGATAAAGAGTCTCTCAGAACTTTGACCTTTACACAGTAAGCTGAGGAGTCAGAATTTGAACTCAGTCTTACAGACCGTGAGATTTGGAAGGGACCACAGAGATCATCTGATCCAACTCCCTTGTTTAATGAGTAAACTGAGGTCTAGAGAGATCGGAGCCTGCCTAAGATCACATATCAAGGTGACAGCAGAGGTAGGCATGAATCCCAGACCACTGTACCACACTACCTCCTCTGTACTGTGCCTTTACCCCAGTTCTGATGTCTGAGACTGACGGTATTTAATGTGAAACACTGTGAGTACACCAAATACCACAGAATTGGCCACTAAGTATCTATACACTTTAAAATGGTTAATTGTATGCTATGTGAATTTCATCTTTAAAATGAAATTTAAAAATTTTTTAAAAAAAGAGAGCAAGCAAGCAATGATGCAACTTCCTAAGGTGCCTGATGGGTTTTGAAGGAGGGTTAAGTAGGCATAGGGGGAATGGAAACCAGAAATTCTTATGAGTATCCTGAGAAGGAGGCAGGATTCTAGGAGCAATAGAAGTGATGACAAAAATGTTTAAACAAAGGCATCTCAAGCTAGAGGCTGCTCCTCCTCCAACTGTGGTCCTGTGTAGACCTCTTCCCCAGGCCAATCTCCACTTAGACCTTGGGAGGAACCAGTCCTTTTCCTCTGATCCCAGCAGGAAGAATCGAGGCACCTTTCTTTGCCCTATGGGGCCAATCCCAGGACAGAGCAGGACCCTCCTCTAGCTTTCCACTCTTAACTTCTTCCCTGGGGAGATCACCGTAGAGAGGAAGGATGAGCACATCAGCAATCTCTTTGCTTGCCCTGGTCACATAACCCTGGAAAGGACTGGATTTTAGAATTCTGGGACTTTGAGAGCCAAAGGGCTGGTGAACAGGCTGGGATCCCAAGGGAACTTTCCCTCAGAGGTGCCGGTGTAGGGGTCTCCTCTATTTTGAATCACTCTTGACCAGCCTCATCCTCTGGAAGCAAACCTTCAACCTGGCAGCATCTTCTTGAGCTGGTACAACATTGCTGAGGTCTCTCTGAGGCCTGGCCCAACCTAAAGTGCAGCATCAACAGAATGCTGCTCTGCCAGTTAGGTGGGGCAGGTGAATTTTGCAATGCTCTGGGGTCTCTGAGTTCAGGTTGAACAAGCCCAGCTGGCCAGATGCAAAGTGATAATGATGGCACAGCCTTCCTGCCTCCCACATCCCATTGGCAGTTCCACTCTCTCCCACCCTCATCTACCTCCCATCACATGCTGTCAATTCTTCCTGCAAAGCGAGCAGCTGAATACAACTTATGGGTCTCCCTTCACCAAAGTACCTATGTTTTAATGGAATATTTTATAAAGCCCAGAAGAATGACTCTAAAGCTGTACAAGATACTCTAAAGCAGAGTCTTCCCTCAGGCACTGCATTCTCAAAGCACTCCACATATAGGCAACTGCCAGGGCCATCTATCTTCTTAAGTTCAATTTCCCCAGCTATAAAAATAAGCAGCAAACTCAGGTCATTTTCCAGATCCCTTCCAACTTTGATTTAGCTTCTTGAGATTCCATGGCCTCCCCTTCTGAAAGCACAAAGTTTGCCAGCCCTTCTTAGAGGCAGCTAGTCTGTGGTTTGGTACCATTGCCCAGCAGGCATTTATTAAATCAATAGGATGTTGTCCCTGCTGGCCTGAAAAGAGAACACTAAGCTCCAAAAACTTCCTGCAGCAGGCCTTCTTTGGAAAGCGCTGCTGAGAGGGGTGAAGAACAAAACCATTCAGGTCCCTGGCCGTGCTCCAAGATCCTGTTCACTAGTACTTTCGCCCTGTCTGCACAGAGAATCAGTGACTGAAAACATCTGGAAGTCTGCTTAAAACCTGGGCAACTTTTCTCTCCCTCCTCTGGGAGTAGCTGTTCTTGACCCTGGTAATCCAAGTTGACCTTTGCCAATGCCCCTTCCCAACCAATCTTCTGTACTTCATTCTGCAGCAACCCTTTAATAAAATCCACATGAACCCAGCTGCTAACAGCTCCTGGAAAATCTGTACGATCTAACATATGCCCCTGCATTCCTTGAGCCCTAGTAGCAAGGGAAAAGAGGGCTGACCCAACTCTTGCGCCTGTGGGTCTGACAGTTGAGTTGTGCAGAGAGGGAGTAGGTAGGAAGACAGAAACACCAGTGATGAGGGTTTGCTGAAGGTGGGGAAGGCAGCTGCAGGCTTGGAAGGCACAGGTATGTTGACACGGATGCTGCGGGGCTCAGGCAGAGCCTCCCAGGCCTGGGCCTGCCTCATCCCAGTGACCTCAGTCATGCTGACAAAGGCTCACCCCATTTTTCCTTGAATAATTAGAGACTCAAGAAATTTTGGTTTCCCCAGGTCACAGATGGGAGAGGCGGGACAGGCTGGCCTGAGAGGCTAGAATGCATATGTCACAAACCCAGCGGTCCAAGGTTACCTGACCCTCCTCTCCCCTCTGTGATCTGGGGACACCAAAGTTCCTTGACTCTCTAACTAGTTATTCAAGGAAAACATTTTTTCCCCCCAAGGAAAAATTTACTGAGTATGTATAACATGCTCTGCATGTGCCTGGTGCTGGGGAGAGATACATCAAGGAGTAGAACAGACCTGATTCCTGCCCTCCAGCCCCACTCATTTGGAAATCCTGTGTGACTGCAGATCACAAAGTCTCAAAGACACGGGAGGGATGGGTTCAGAGTGCTTAGGATTCCAGGGGTAGGAAAAGCCACACTGGTAGTGTTGGGTCTCTACTGTTTTGACTCCTTAGCTCTTAGCTTCTCTGGGACATAGTGTATGGACACAGGAGTCCCTCTGGCTAAAGTTTAAGCTCTGATTCACTTTAGCTTTCTTCTCTCCAGGAAGGGCAAAAGTCCAAGAAATAAACACAACAAGTGAAAAGGACAGATAAGCTACTTGAGGTGTATTTATAAAGTACAAGGATGCATTTACTGGGCCTGACATTCTTTTTTTAACTCCTCCTTTGTTTTCTTTTCTACCCACCTGAGATTTTTGCTTGCTCTCATCTGAAAGTCCTGAGCTGATTTCATTAACATATCTATCCTTTGCTGTAATGAGCCAAAGACCAGAACAATATTCCCCAGAGCTGGAGGGTGGGTTCATCTCAGAAGGCTCTCAAAGATCCTATCGAGGCCCATCTGGAGAAAGCCAAATGATTGCTCTGACAGCTCAGGCTGCTGTGGAGCAGAGGAATTGGTGTCCTTCTTTGAGTGCTGCCTTCATCTCCTCGAACTGAGCCAATTGGCAGGCCTCTTCCAGACTCAGCCAGCGGTAGGCTTGGTGCTCGTGGGAGAGGCGGATCTCCACATCATAGTCCTTTACCTCCGCCAGCCAGTAGATGACTGTTTTAGGCTTCCCCCTGGCCACATAATTAAGGTCCTTTCTGAACCCCTCAATGATGGTCAGCTGGCCTGCTTCTATGCCCGCTTCCTCCCGAGTCTCCCTCAGGGCTGTTTCCAAGTCATTTTCTCCTGGATCCACGTGGCCTGGTTAGGGAAGAAGAAGAGAAGGAGAAAATCTTCAACAGCTCCAAAAGCTGTATTTTCCAGGTCAGATGATTTAAAGATGGGGTCTTAAGTGACTTTTCTAGGTCTGAAGATTGGCCATATCCTAAAATGCCTGGGAAGGGGGTGCAAGGCAGGTCTGTCTGGCTCTGTGGTGTCTGGGCAATCCCTCTTCCCCACCCAATCTTCTCTGCAGAGAGTGAAACAGACCATGTGTTTGGCAAGACTGGTTTAAGATACTGTTCTTTGACGGCAAGAGAGGTGGTCTCCCCCAGATTTCAGCTTTCTCATTCTTTGGAACTCTCTTCATTCAATGTTCTCAGGGACCACTTTTCCCTTGGAGACTTCAAAATAATTTTCCAAAGGGGGAGCAGTCCCTTCTTGGCAGGTGGGGAGCAAGCTGAAGAGGGAGTACTTTGCCTACAATCCACAATGAAGTCTTAACACTGTCTGCAGTTGGACCCAGAAGTCCTGGAACCAGCACACAGGCTCAAAACCCTACACTGCTGCACTAGCAGCTGTTTCCAAGTAGCTATTAAGGCTTTTCCATATTGTTTTCATCTTTCTGAGCATGGGCAGATTTCAGTTTCATAGGGAAAGTCCTGATGGGAACTTAGACTAAGGACAAGCTGAGAGCCAGTTCTAACAAAATTTATTGGCAAGATCCGAACCCAGGCAAAGAGCTGCCAAGAAACTGTTATAAGAGAAACTGAAGCTTTGCAGACTGGGAGCAGCCTTCCGCTTTGTCTCTAGGCCCTCTCCACAAATTCTCAGCTTGTCCAGGGGAGCTAAGAAAGACTGGGAGGGATCTGGCCAGGTTAGGCCATATTCCCCTACACGTGTAGTTTCCTCAGGAAGGGTTGCATCCCAGCTCATCTGCAGCCTCTGCCTATACATGACCCTAGTAATGCTCATGGGAAGCAGAAATGCTAAGTTGTTCCCTTCTTGATGTGGAGATGAGGCTACACCCTAGTCCTCTTCCTTCCCAGAGGTCCTCATAGCAGTGCTGTGTCAGCTGCTTTTGCACAGCTCCCATACAAAACACCCAGGAGCTTAACACTTAAAAACCCATTCTAGCTCATGGTTTCTGGGAAATTTTCTCTGTATAGCACCTTGTATAGCCATGTACACAAAGACAGGTAGGTAATACATTGGGGGGAGGAAGGTGGGAGGAATGCTCGTGGTGACAGAGGTGACACTGACCCACGATGCCCTACCTCCCTGCAGGGGTGTGTGGGAGTCTCTGAGTACACCCTCCCGGCAGCATCTATTCAATATTCTCCTCATCAACGTTAACAGGGTAATTTCTCCCCAGGCCCAAGCAGGAAAGGATTAGGAGAGGTCCTTTGACATCTTTTAGTGAGAAGCAGCACGTAGTATGATTTAGGTGATCAGGAGACAAGTGTGAATATTCCTATTCATAGTATTTGTGACACTTCTGTCCCTTTTTTCCACCTTGTTCCCCCCCCACCATGTAATTCAAATATGCAAAAGGTGTTTATTTCCTATTCCCATTTCCTTGTTTTCCTCCAATCCTGGATTCTTGTCCATCCTTACCCCTACCCTATTCCCTTTTAAAGTCCGCATTCCCTTCTGCCTGGAAGCTAATCACTCTGGGTTCCTCATCCTATCAGGTGCCAGAGCCACAGTCTGTCAATGACTATTGGCACCATCCCAATGGCCTCAGCCAAAGACAGCTTCCTTTTTTCCATTTCTCCCTACACAGCCTGACTTCTCTTTCACGATCATCCAACCACAGCTTTCTTACTCTCAGAGCTGGGATTAGAAATGATGGCTGATGAAAACCAGTCAACTTACAAACAGACCTTGGCCTGACCTAAGAGCTCAGGTCACTAGTCTTCATTGTTCTGCCCTATTGAGGCCTGGCCACCTCCATGCTGGGTGCTGAGTGATGGACCCAGGGCATGGGTGGCTGGTCAAGCTGTAACCCCAAGGTCTCCACAGTCCTCACGGCCTCTTGGTCTGAAAGGGGTCCTTTTATTCCTGCTCTCCTCCCTTCCTGCCAGAATTTGCAGATGAATCCATGGTAAAGGAACCCACCTTCTCTGTGCTCCTCACTCAAAACATAAGTATACTGAGAAATTCTCCAGAAATCACATTCTCTGTGTGTTGAATTCAACATAAAAACCTAGTGATAAGGACATGTAACTAAGAGTCAAAGGAACTTAATCAAATGAAGTCACAGATGGTTAGGGCTAGAAGGAAATTTAGGATTTTCTAGTTCAACCCTTTGACTGACAGATGAAAAACTCAAGCCCAGAGAGGTGCATCAGGACTTGACCCCAATGTCCCTGATGTCCAGCTCAGTGTCTTTTCTCCTATTCAACCATTCACCACAGAGGCTGGTGCTCTGGTGAATATTACTCTCAAAATAGCCAGGTGCTGCTTTTGGCCTGGGAGTCAGTCATAGGATACTATTTTTAGCTTCACCCTGGCCTGGCATGGAGACCTTGTATCTAGAAAGGATCAAGAGCTCCTGCCCACCCCACCCCCTCTTGCAGTACAGTCTCTGGGAAGCAAGCCTTGTGGGTGGCCTGGCAGGGGGGATTTTTGGGCAAAGCATGGCATTTCCCCAAGAGCCAACCCCCTGGCCTTGCACCTTTGGGAGGAGTCCAGTGATGAATGCCGTCTGATGCCTGTAGCAGTAGAAACTCAATTGAACTGTTGTCTATTTTGGGAATGAGGTGCCTTCGGAAGATGATCAAGCCACACGCTCTCAGGGCCATGGTGTATCTAAGGACTTAAAAAAAGAAAATGTGGGACATTGGGATGTTACACAGAACAAGAAGATCCATACTGGGGGGCAGCACTCTGGAGCTGGGGAGTAGCACAGACTAGCTAACAGTGACCTCATCACCCACAGAAAAAGGCAGCATGCCAAGGACCAATGGGGGAACTTTGTGTGTAATTGTAGGACCCTAGGCTCTACTGTCAGTAAAAATGTGGCCTCCATCCCACCTCCTCCAGGTCTCCCTGCTAAAACACAGGGCTGGTATGTGTTAAGAAATTGGAGATCTTCAGAAGCAAACTCACTGAAACAGGAGACCAGAGCCAAAGAAGGAACTGGTCAGTGCTCAAGGATAGCAGAGCTGATGCAGAGATGGCTCCTGGAGTAGGAGCCGCTGCTTTCCACAGGCCCCATGTTGGCACTCAATCAAGATAAACTTTCTTCTGTCAGATTCATAAAAATCAGGCCCAAACTGAAACCTGCTCCAGGGCAATTCTCAGAACTGGCCAACAGAGGGTAATGTTACTCTAGGGAATAGCACCTTCTTCACTAGGAAAGGAAGGAGCCATTCCTCATCAAAAAATATCAAACACATCTAGTACTGCGACCTTTCCAAATTTCTAAACCTGGAAACAAGAGTTTTTAAGGATAGAAATAATCTCAAAAAGGGTTTTCAAAGTGGTCTGTGCTCTCATATACTGCTGGCAGAAAAGTAAACTAGCATATCCCTTTAGGGCAGTTTGATAATAACAGTTTGGCACATAACCAAAATGTAAAATACAATTCCCTCAGACCCCACAAGTCCATTTCTAGGCACTTCCACATACAGAAATACATGTTTAAGATGTACACACAAGAATGATCACTACAACCTTATTTGTGATATCAAAGAGAAAAAAGGGCAAAAAACAAATATCCATTAATAGGGGAATGGTGAAATATATCTATATGACGGAATATTATGAAGCCATTTAAAAAATGATATAGAGCTAAATGTGCTGCTTTTAAGATTTTCAGACATATTAAGCGAAAAAAGCACTATTCAGAATAGCATGTACAATGCAACCCTGTTCAAGTTAAATATACATATACGTAAAGTGGTGGCAGGCTCTTGTTAAATACTGTCTTCTATTTCCTTTTACTCCCTATTTATGCTGAGAACCTTCTCCATTCTGGAAGCCAGAAGGAAGCACCGTGTCACTGCAGATGGTGAACCAAGATTTCAAATTACTGGTTCACAGTTCAGGCAGAAAGAAGTACCCGATCTTCATGCTACCTTCCTATAAAAATGTTCAGAAAGTGGCAAAAGTTGTAGAGAGTATCTTGCTACCGCCTTGGGTAGAGTGCCGTGGAATGAATGTTGGAACCTCTAGATAAGCTTAGGAATCCAAAACTAGAGGGCACAATGTTCTCTGCCTAGGGCAGAGCATTCCTCCACACCACTGCATGGGAAAGCAAAGATGCCTACATGGGGGGCCAAGAAAGACAGGTCAGGGTGGCCTTGTGGAGCCACTGGGGAGAGAGGAGCTGGCCAATGTTTCCCTATGGCGGTGTTTAGGATACTGAAAAGGAGCACTTTAGCAAAAACGTATCTCAATGGATGCCAATGTACACGGGTGCCTACGTCTAAGAATCAGACTGGCCAACTGTTCATCTCAATGGAACCAGGAGAGCTGGGACCATATGTTTACTTTCTACCTTGCTCTGGACCCATGGAGAGGACAGTTCCACAAAGGTAGAATTCTTCACCGACCTTTCAATTGTTTGGCTCAGGCCAGCTGTTGTCTATTTAGAATTTCTGGTGTTCGGCCTGAAGTCTTTACAGGTCAGCTAGGCTGGCAGCTGGGAAGAAAAGCTGGATATAAAGTCGAGGAGAGAAAGGACAAACTAGAACCTGTGAGAACAAATTGGAACCTACAAGAACAACTGGGACTCATGAGGACAAACTAAAACCTGTGACTTCCTCTCACCATCTCCAAGCACAATGATGTAAGTGACCTGCAGAAGCTGGAGCTCTTTGCCATAGAGCTGAACGCACACCTGGCCCAGGACTCAAAAGCAGCTGAAGGAGGATATTCAGCAGGAGCTGGGGAAGCTGTAGGCCTGGGGTTCTGTCCTTTGCCAACAAGGTGAGCCAGATCAATGTCAATGTTCATGCAATGCCACTGTGCCTGGTGTCCTGCTCTGTCCTTCACAGAGTAAAAACTGGCTGCTACTTCACTTCGCCTTTCCAAATCTTACACAAAATTCTCTTGTGGTTAACCCTAATCTTGAACCAGACAGGCAGGAATTCTGGGAAATGCAGGTTCCATCCTAGCTAAGTCAACACAGTACACAGCCACCACAGTACAAAGCACGTATACCTAGGGCAGCCAATTTCTGTCTGTACCTCTAGGTACAGGGAAGAGACAGGCTGAATTTGTTTCCCTGGGGCCTGGCACAGAAGCTCTCGACAGATGTTCATTGACTCAACAGAATTCTCTCCCTACTTTCCCACTAAAACAAATGCTCAGGGTATGTCCTGGGACCCTGAGAAAAAGCCCAGTGTTTTCCTGAAGAGTGACATTTACATAAAAATCAATGGAGCTATTGTTGGGGGTTTTCTGTTTTTCTGGAGATCACTGAGCTGAAACTGTTCTGGGCTTTGAAAGTAGCCAGCTTTCACACACGGACTCCAAATGGATTCAAACCTCAGGGGGTTAAGGAACACAGCATCCAATATGCAAATATGCCTGCAGCCAGGATTGCAGAGGTGAGAACTCCAGGCTGACAGCAGGCAATTCACACTTCAGAAAAGTGGCAAAGTGCCTGAGGTGGTTAGAAAAAAACCTGAACAAAAAACCCTCAATGTCATCAGAAGGTTCCAGAAGCTAAGGAAAACTGCTCTGGGCTTTGTCTCTATACGCAATTCTCTCACAGCATAGAAGGTTCAGGACCTAGGTGCCAAAAAAGAATTCACAGATAAATGGCTATATGGATGTGTTGTGTTCCAACGTTTTTATCAAATTAATCAGAATGCTATTGTGGGCACAGTTCAACCCCCAAAACCCTCATAAATACACCTTTAGATATAGAAAGAGCTCCCGACTCCCTCCTCACTTGTTCCCCATAGTCTAAAATCCCTTTATCAAGAACAGTAGTTCATGCCACAATGTTATCAATTATTAAATGTCTATGCTGTGACAGGAGCCCCGGTGGCATAGTAGTTAAGTGCTTGGCTTCTACCTGAAAGGCTGGTGGTTCAAACCTACAAGCTGCTGCATGGGAGAGGGAAGAATCAGTCTTCTTCCATAAAGATTACAGCCTTGAAAACCCAATGGGGCATTTCTACTCTGTCCTATAGGGTCAGTATGAGTTGGAATCAACTCCATGGCAATGCATTTGATTTTGGATGCTGTGACAGCTACCTGGTGCCAGGTTCTTTACATATACCATTGCTAATGCTCAGGACCACCCTTCAAAAAAAAAAAAATTTTTTTTTAACAAGAGAAGCATTATTATCTCATTTATGATGAGAAGACTGAGACTCAAAAAGGTTAAAACACTCACCCAAGGGCAGAGCTGGTCTGTAAATAACTAAGTCAGGATTTGAATCCAAGTACATCAAACTCCAAAGTCTGTATTTTTTCCCTTATACAGCTCTGTTCACCATGAAAGAGTACAGCTTAGAGCATATGTGGCCCTGAGAAAGGACTCACAAATGATTTATAGAATTACTTCCACTTCCAAAATCCCCAGTCTTTGATCTAAATTCAAATGGAAGTTT
This sequence comes from Elephas maximus indicus, assembly GCF_024166365.1. NCBI lineage: Eukaryota > Metazoa > Chordata > Mammalia > Proboscidea > Elephantidae > Elephas > Elephas maximus. The sequence continues at coordinate 43,179,886 of NC_064827.1, read as the reverse complement.
TCAAAATGTCTGGCTGGTTCCCTGTCCACAGAACCAGTTTTAGTTTTCTTTTGTTTTGCTTAGAGGTATGTGTGTGTGAGTGAGGGGTGGAAGGCACAGAGGTGAAGGTCCTGGTGCCCACAGAAGAACCTAGTGGGATAAAGTGTAGCCTGGAGCACTTAAACTTTGCTATCTATTAAGGGGTTCTATGCCTCCTCTGTTGTTTTCTGGGAAGTAGGAAGCCAAAACCACATGTTCAAAGCCACCTCCATTAGCCTGGAGATGGCCAAGCCCCAGGTGTTGGGAACACCCTTGATGTTAGCCTTGAACAAGGACACAAGCATCTAATTTAGGACCCTAATGTCCCGGAACTTTGCCCAGGCCACTCCACTGTGAAGCGGAAGGCCAACTCTTCCTGTCCACAAGCAATTCTCTAATCGCTCAGCATTCCCTCACCTCCCACAGCATAATGATCTTTTCTTCAATTCTCTAACTCCTTTCATCCCTCTAGAAGGAGGTGACAGAAATGTGGCCACTCATCCATGGATAAGACTCTCTTGTAACAGCAACGACAATAAGAACAACAACAAGAAGAGAAAAAGGAAAAAAGCTCCCAACAACCATAAATAAATTGAGACAAAGTAAATGTTCCCTCAACTGCACCTTTCCCTGGACATCTGCCACTCTCTTCTTCTCACAGAGACCAAGCTGCTGACTCATCTTGCTATCTGTGCTGTTTGGCTGAGGGAATGAACAGAAGATTTCACCTATAATGAAATGAATATTGGCTTCTAGGATGAAGCCAAAGTCAGACAAGGTTGGGACAGAAATCATCCTCAGTGAGGGAGATCTGTTAAACGGCCTGTTAGTGCCATCTGCTGTGCAATTCTGGAAAGCAAATAGGGAATTCTAATATTAGAGCTTGAAGGGATTATTTTATTAATCTAACATCTGTTCAGTGTGTCCCATGCAACAGGCAGTGTAACAGGATTGAAGGGCAGATATGAAGTTGAATACCACAGAGTCCCTGCTTTCTAGGGGTTCGCAGCCTAGTGGGAGCAGAAGACATTTGAACAATTTACAGTGTGTTTATAGGGTGTTTGGGCTCAAGCGTAGCAATGCTGGTGAGGATGGCGCAGGACCAGGCAGCATTTTGTTCTGTTGTACTTAGGGTCACTATGAGTAGAAATTGACTCAACAGCACCTAACAACAACAACATCTGTGTATCACAGGTGTACGTGTAAGATGGAAAGGTGGCAAAATAGGAGTGATTATCCTTAGGTCAAAGGGGTACTCCATAAGGATTCTGATGAATGGCTGGGAGTTTACCAGGCAGAATGAAGGTGAAGGCAAGAGTCACTGTACGCAAAGGAAGGAGTGTGGGCAAACACCCTCAAGCACAAGATAACATTCCACTAGCAAACAGCTTAGTTTACATTCTATAGAAAATGAGGAATCCTTGACTGGTTTCAGGCAAGGCTTTAATATGGTCAGATTGACATTATACAATGACGTTCTGGCAGCAAGGAGGAGAATGAGAATTAGAAGAAGGAAAGACTGGCGCCAAGAGATCAGTTAGGAGCCTGTTGCCAACAGCCCAAATGACTGTTGATATGCAGTTAAATTAAGGCAGAGGCAGTGAAGGAGAGCAGCGGATGAATTTGAAAGATATTTCAAAGATAAAATCAACAATAATTGATGTTTCATTGTCTGAGGGAGGAAAAGAGAGAAAGTGGATAAAGACTCCCATGGTTTTGGTTTGAGTGACTGCATAAAAGGCAAGAAGGTGGCGGAGAGGTTAGACTGTAAGCTAATGACTTCTGTTTGGGACAAGTTGAATTTTAAATGATATAGACTACCCACAAGGTGCAGCCCTGGTGGTGCAGTGGTTAAGAGCACCGCCGCTAACCAAAAGGTCAGCAGTTCGAATCCACCAGCTGCTCCTTGGATATCCTATGGGGCAGTTCTATTCTGTCCTATACAGTCTCTATGAGCAAGAATCGACTCGATGGCAATGGGTTTAGTTTTGGTTTTTGTTACTTAGATCAAGGTACTTAACTTCTGTAAGCCTCATTTTCCTCATTTGTAAAATGAGGATAACATTTACTTTTCATGGTTATTATAGGGGTTAAAATAAGTAATGAATATATAGGGTCTGACATATCAGAGATGCTGAATAAATATACATATTTTGGGTTATTATCACACCCTTATCCCTAAAATCCTTATCCCTGTATCATAAAAAGATCATCAGAAAGCTTCTCTGTTTTAACAGTATGCTCTTACTTTTTATCACGTGGCTTTTCAAATTTTCTGAACTGCTGGTGAACACACATGTAATATTCCTCATGTATAAGGTCCCACAAGATAAATTCCTTTCAACATACGTACTAGAAAAAAAATCTCTTTTGAAGAACTGGTTTATTTCCTTAATTATTAGTTAGTGAGAGTTAGATAACTCATTGCTCCATTTTTACCTTAACTGACACGTTTTGAACTGAATTGAGTACTTAATTACAATAAGTATATGTAGTCCCTTGGCCAGTATATTTGCTTCTTCCTATTATTGGTTTAAAGTCAGGAAAGGTATGCATCAGGGTTGTGTTCTTTCACCATACCTATTTAATCTGTATGCTGAACAAATAATACGAGAAGCTGGACTCTATGAAGAAGAACAGGGCATCAGGATTGGAGGAAGACTCCTTAACAACCTGCATTATGCAGATGACACAACCTGCTTGCTGAAAAGTAAAGAGGACCTGAAGCACTTACTAATGAAGATCAAAGACCACAGCCTTCAGTATGGACTGCACCTCAACATAAAGAAAACGAAAATCCTCACGACTGGACCGATGAGCAACATCATGATTAATGAGAAAAAGATTGAAGTTGTCAAGGATTTCATTTTACTTGGATCCACAATCAACAGCCGTGGAAGCAGCAGTCAAGAAATCAAAAGACGCATTGCATTGGGCAAATCTGCTGCAAAGGACCTCTTCAAAGTGTTGAAGAACAAAGATGTCACCCTGAAGACTAAGGTGCGCCTGACCCAAGCCATGGTATTTTCAGTCGCATCATATGCATGTGAAAGCTGGACAATGAATAAGGAAGACCAAAGAAGAGTTGACGCCTTTGAATTGTGGTGCTGGCGAAGAATATTGAATATACCATGGACTGCCAAAAGAACGAACAAATCTGTCTTGGAAGAAGTGTGGCCAGATTGCTCCTTAGAGGCAAGGATGGCGAGACTGCATCTTACATACTTTGGACATGTTGTCAGGAGGGATCAGTCCCTGAAGAAGGACATCATGCTTGGTAAAGTACAGGGTCAGCAGAAAAGAGGAAGACCCTGAACGAGGTGGATTAACACAGTGGCTGCAACAATGAGCTCAAGCATAACAACGATTGTTAAGGATGGTGCAGGACTGGGCAGTGTTTCGTTCTGTTGTGCATAGGGTCGCTATGAGTTGAAGCCGACTTGACGGCACCTAACAACAACAACATTATGAGGATAATAGCAACCATTTTTTGAAGACTTACTACTTGCAGGTAACTTCATTATTTTACTTAATCTTCACAACAACCTAAGGCATAACTGCCATTTTTCAGAAGAGGGGAAAGGAAACTACAGCTCAGAAACAAAAATTCTCACAACTGGACCAATAAGCAACATCATGATAAATGGAGAAAAGACTGAAGTTGTCAAGGATTTTATTTTACTTGATTTCACAAACAACACCCAAGGAAGGAGCAGTCAAGAAATCAAAAGATGCATAGCACTGGGCATATCTGCAGCAAAAGAAATCTTTAAAGCATTGAAAAGCAAAGATGTCACCTTGAAGACTAAGGTATGCCTGACCCAAGCCATGGTATTTTCAATCGCCTCACATAAATGCGAAAGCTGGATGATGAATAAGGAAGACAGAAGAATTCACACCTTTGAATTGTGGTGTTGGATTCAGAATACTGAATATACTACAGACTGCCAACAGAACGAAGAAATCTGTCTTGGAAAAAGTACAACCAGAATGCTCCTTAGAAGCAAGGATGGCAAGACCACCTCTCACATACTCTGGACATGTTATCAGGAGGGATCAGTCCTTGGAGAAGGACATCATGCTTGGTAAAGGGTGAGCGAAGAAGAGGCAGATCCTCAATAAGATGGATCGACACAGTGGCTGCAACAATGGGCTAAACTATAATGACAGTGAGGATGGTGCAGGACTGGGCAGTGCTCATTCTGTTGTACACAGGGTCACTAGGAGTCGGAACCGACTGTAGGGCACCTAACAACATGGCTCAGAAATGTTCAGTGACCTGTCCAAGGTTCCACAGCTAGTAGTGGCCAGATAGTGACTCAAATGCAAATTTGTCTGACTCCAACACCATACTCTAAACCTCTACTCCATATGAGGGTTTTACATTCGGCAATTTGATGGCATTCAGTTTATTTTAAGCTGTTTCACACTTTCTTCTTTTGCTTTTAAGAAATAGCATAGCAAATACATATTTTTAAAGCCAGACGAGAACAAAAAACACAGAAGCTAGGTTTTACGTGGTGAAATTGTTGTGTGGCTTTTCTTTTTTTAAAATTTTTTATTTCTGCTATAATTTCCACATGATTATCCATTCAATTACGATATATAAAACCTCTTTCCATTTTTTCCTAATTTTTTTCTAGTTCCTATATTAAAAAGGAATTTATCTTGTGAACCTTATACACAAAGACTATTACATGGTCTGATGAACAGTATGTTCACCAGCAGTTCGTAAAATACGAAAAGAAGGGGGGGTTAAAGAGGAACAAGAAAGCGTAACTGAGGCCAAGGAGGGAAAGAGATGGCGGCCGGGCAGCTGGGCTCTAAATCCAGACCTCGCCGACTACCCACCCCATCACCGCTTGCGTAGGGGCGAGCAACGTTCACAGGGCCACTGTGCCTTCCCCCCTCCCTGGAATAGGAAAACTGAGGCCCTGCGAGCGGCTGGAGCCTGGCCTTCCCCGACCTCATCATTGCCACCTAGGTGGAGGGAACGTCCAGCTTTGACCCTGCAGCGACCGCAGATTAGGCAGCTGCAGACTCCCACTGAGCCTCAGTTTCCCCACAGAGAACTGCATAATCCCGAGCGGACCCTGTCCAAGGCAACTCACCCCAACCAGCCGGAGGCAGGAAGCCGGCCTTCAGCAGAGACTGACAGTTTAATGGCCAATCAGGCAAGCCGGGTTGAGCTTCGAGTGACGAATAGAGTTGGGCAGAAGGCCCCTCGGCCCGCCTTAAAGGCACTTTTCCCTCGCCTAGAACGTCACGTGTAGAACGTCGCGAGATCTTCAGTCAAGCGGAACTATTGGTTGAAGAACGGAAACTGAGAGTTACGCCCACTGTTTCCTCCGATCTCCGATTGGTCTTCTAGAGAAGAAGGCCGGAAACGTCAGCGTGTTCCCTGGATGCTGGTTGGTGGACAGGGGTGGGCTGCGGGAGCGCGGGAGTCGGCGCGGGCGTTCGAACCGGCGCTTGGCGGCGTTGCCATGGGGATGCGGCCTGGCCGCTGCTACAGGCTCGTGGGTTGATTGGACGCTCAGGTTGGCTGCCTTTGGGCTGTCTTCTCTCTGCGTCTTCTCTTGTCTTCAGCCAGGGCTGACCGAGGAGGAGTTTGGAAGTCCCCAAGGTGAGAAAGGGCGGGGATAACCGGGACCCGGGACGAGGCGGGGCAGGCCTGGTCGGGAGCCGTAGGGCGTGCCCCACGGGAGAGGATGAGCTTGACGCCCGCCGAGCGCGGAATGAGACGGACGGTTGTAGAGGAACCGGGAGTTAGCCTCTCTCGATTCTCCAAAATCTCACCCACTGTCCTACCTCTCGTCTCCGTATCTCCGCCTTTTCTTCTGCGATAATCTGGAACACCACTTCCCCATTAAGCCTTTCCTGAGTCCGCAGGTCCTCTTGCCTTTAAACCTGTAGACCTGAGCACTGCTGTTCGGCTTTGGGTTATTCATGTACGTCCCTGAAATCCGTTCTCCTCCCTTTTCCTCTGCCTTACACATCGTAGGTTTTCAGGAAATATTTTTTGAGTTGAATTTAATTGACCACCAATAGATTGGATTCCCCCCTATGCCCTGCCCCCTCATGCCTCCCATTCAGAGATTATTTTTGTGGGAATTGGGGAAGAACACCCTAATCTTATATGCAGAAAGGCCTGAAGACTGCAGAGTTCACGGTTGGCCTTTCCACGCTTTGTGAAGGTGAAAATTTTTTTGGATTGGTTGCAACAACCCTCCCAATGCTTGATTAATGTCTTAGCTTAAAACAAAGCATTCCGTTGTTTATGCGTGCCAAGAGCGTGTATCTCCTTTTAGTTTCTTAGTGCCCTGCACCTATTGTCACATTTTAAGTGTGCTCTGGAGAATGTTTTAAAGCATTTTTACTTCGTATTTGCGTTCTGCTTGTCGTCTACTTCGGCGCATGTAACAGCTGCTAAGGTATCCTCCTATTCATTCATCAGGTGTCTGTGATAAATTGCATTACCAAGACTGTTGTTTCATTATTAACTCACGGACTGTATACATTCCCAGTCTGCAGCGTTGATGATTCTGCCATGTATCAAATTCATAGTTCAATGGTAACTTTAATAAAAGAATTGAAAAAGTCGTGTATAGCAGCTATGTTCTTATTACACTCTTAAAAAAGTTTGAACACAAACTTGTAACTAAACTGCAGATCTGTGATGTGTAATGGAAACTGGATTTTGGTCTTGGCTCTGCCTTGAATTCTTTCACTCTGGGTGGCCTTGCAAGTCATTAGCCTCTTTAGACCTCACTTTTTCCATCTGTAAAATCAAAGACTTGAACTAGATTAGAATTCCTGTGTCTCTACTATCAATTTAGTCAAGAACTTGATGTTAGGTAGACTTCATACTCTCAGCCTTCCAAACACTATGCAGATTTTTTCCAGCTGGAAGTAGTAGCTTTCAATTATTGAGCAGCCAGAATGCTCCTTAGAAGCGAGGATGATGAGACTTCATCTCACATACTTTGGACATGTTGTCAGGAGGGACCAGTCCCTGGAGAAGGACATCATGGCTGGTAGAGGGTCAGCAAAAAGAGAAAGAAGGCCCTCAACGAGATGGATTGACATAGAGACCGCAACAATGGGCTCAAAGATAGCATCAATTGAGGATGGCACAGGAACATGCAGTGTTTTGTCTGATTGTATGTAGGGTCACTATGAGTCGGAACCGATGTGATGGCACCTAACGAACCCTGTGCAAAGCATCGTATCGGGGCCTTATATCGATGTTAGTATAGTATATTAATGTGCTAAGTCCCTGGGTGGTGCAAATGGTTTGCACTCGGCTGCTAATCTAAAGGATGGTGGTTTGAACCCACCCAGAAGTGCCTTGGAAGAAAGCCCTGGCCATCTGCTTCCATAATGACTACTGTCAAAAAATCCAATGGAGCATTTCTACCCTGTAGCACATGGGGTCACCATGAGTCAGAATCGACTTAAAGGTAACAGCTTTTGTTTGGTTTATGTTAATGTGCCGCCCAGGTAGTGTTTCATTAAAAACTTTTGGCTTTATGTTGCTAATGAAAGTCTTTAGCTATTCATAATATGCCCTTGGGCAAACTAGGGCATGACTCTCTCATCCTCCAGTTTAGGAGAAGCAGCACTGTTTCTCTAGGCTACGGTTTTGTTGTTTGTAAAGTTAGGGTTTGAGTTCATCTCAGATCCCTTCCAGATCTGGTGTTCTATGATTGATCTATTAATCCAGTTTCCCATGCTGGCTCAGTGAGTCTGCACCTCAAAAAATATTTTTTGAATGGCTGAATGAAAGATTCTTTTTGGAACTGTCACCCTAGCTGCATCCATAGCAATTCATTTGAATAATACAACTTTGTTTCATTTTGTTGGCCAGGAGCAGTGACTCAGGGCACTACCAACTCTGCCAGAATTTTCCTGAACAATAAAATTATCGTAATACAAAAGTTTCTATTGCTCATAACTGTAAATGATATCACATCTTTTGTAGAGTTTTGAATGTAGTGTAGGAATATTTATTCATTTAATCATTAAGAAATTATTGAGTGTTTACTATTTCTAGATACTGTGTTAGATACTGGGGATAAAAAGAGTGATATAAAATGTGACCACAAGGAGTTCATATCCTAGCAGGAAAGATAGAACCCGTTAACCCATTGCCATCAAGTTGATTCTGACTCATAGTGACCTTACAGGACAGAGTAGAACTGTCTCCATAGGGTTTCCAAAGAGCGCCTGGTGGAATTGAACTGCCGACCTTTTGGTTAGCAGTCGTAGCTCTTAACCACTACACCACCAGGGGTTCCAGATAGACATATAAATAGATAATTATTATAGAATTTACCTGCATTGAGAAGCCCTCGTGGTGCAGTTAGCTTGACTGCTAACTAAAAGGTCGGTGGTTTGAACCCACCAGCCACTCAGTGGGAGAAAGATGTGGCAATCTGCTCCTGTAAAGATTTACAGTCTTGGAAACCCTATGGGGCAGTTCTGCTCTGTCCTATAGGGCCATTATAAGTTGTAGTCAACTCGATGACAGTGGTTAGGTAGCTGTGTTGATAGCGATCATAGAAGGGACAGCTGACCACACATGGGGAGATCAGAAAAGACCTACATTGTGTTTTAATCAGTGAGTAAGAGGTAGATAAATAAAAGGTTTGATGAGAGTGGGAGGGAGCCAGTTAAGTACAGCATGAATTAAGGCACAGAGGAATAAATTAGTCTAAGAAGTTAGTTAAACTGGAGAGAGAGTCAGGGGCTAGATTTTAGAAAGCCTTGTAAGGCATGCTAAGGAGCTTGAACTTTGTTATATAGATAGGTGATAGAATGCCGTAGAAGTGTTTTAAATAAGAAAGCAGCATGGTCATAACTGTGCTTTTGAAAGAATGATCTGGTTCTGCAGTATGGAGGATGGTCTGAAAGGGGCAAAACCGGAAGGAGGAAGAGCAGTTAAGAGACATGTGATGCTCTAAGTGAGAGATACTGGGACTGAAGCATTAGAGAAGTGGCGGTAGGAATGAAGATAAGAGAGATTTGACATATTTAGGAGATTAAATTGGTAGGACCTGTTGATTAGATTTGGGATTAAGGGAGAGGACGGAGTTTAAGATGCTTCCCACTTTAGCTCTGAGTGACTGGATTGATGTGATTGTCACCCCTCACGGAAGAGAAAGGTGGTAGGGCAGATTTTGTGGGCAGGTAATGAATTTTGTTATTGACAAGTAGCTCAGATGTTCGATCACAGGGACATTTTGGTAGTGATCCTTCCATGTTTTTGCTACAAGACATATCCATGAGATTGTCTGTTTTACTGTGAGGTGAACTAAAGTTACACTGTGATTCTGGAAGTACTCCACCTAATCGTGTTGCACAATATCCAGGCTCAAAAGACTAGTTGAGATTTTTCCAATAATGAGGAGCAATACTATGTATATTAAAGTTTTTTTTTTTTTTTGACCTGGCAGTGTTCATTATGACATTAAATGCACATAATCTATGAGCCAACAGTCACTTTTAGGAATCTTTTCTACATATACTAGTTCACGTAAGTATATATGCAAAGACATTCCTTGTAACAGTAAATTGTTAATATGAGTAAAAAATAGGAGACAAATAGAATATCCATTTAATGGGGGAGTACTTGAATTAACTATGGCATGTCCATGTTGTGGACAGTCATCAGAATAAGTTAGAACCTTGTGCTTTGCTTGGAAAGATAGCTGTGTTATATTTTAAGGGAAAAGAGCAGGTTACAGAGTAATGTCCATAGTGTGATCCTATTTTTGTACAGCAAAACGTCTATATATGTGTGTATATATTTGTATAAGAGTTAAAAAAAAAAAAAAAAGATGTAGAAGTATCCTTTACATGGACTGTTAACACTAGCTGCCTTAAAGTCTTTTAAGTTAGCTACCTGTTTATGCCGAGATGTGATTGGTTAAAATTGGTGTAGAATCATGGACCCAACATATGGAAGTATATACTATCACTTTCTAAAACAAATTCATATAGTTGCTTTGAATAAATTAAGTTACCTATGCATTGGTTTTTTTCATTTGTCAAAAGGGAGGTGATGATAATTGCCATCACAAAAAATCTTGGAAGATTATTTAGGTAGCACAATTAAATACATACTAATGATTTAGATAGTGGTAAATTGAATTGTTATTTTAATTCTTCTTTGCTTTCTCCATGTGATTCCTTTGGAATACTCCCTGGTGCCATTCTGGCAACAGTTCCCAAAGGGATGTAACCCTCATTGGAAGAATCTGTATCATCTTGGTAAATTTATAAAAACTGATTGTAATTGTTTTTTTTCCAATTAAGCACATGAGATGTTTTGTTTGAAAGTATTTCATAAAGGCAAAATGGCAAAAATCTGCAAATAACAGCTTCCTACAGTTGGATTAGACCTAGATTTAAAAAATAAAGCAGTGCATTTAAATCCGGCACTGGTTACCACTTGTTCCTGGGGATTCTTTCAAAATTAAACCTTTATATTTAGAGAGAGTAATATTTGCGATTGTTTTAGGATAACTAGGTTCAACAATTTTGTTATGTTTGTTTTTAGGTGATTGCTGTCATGCTTTTTACCAAACTTAAAATTTATTTATTTATTTTATTGTGTTTTAAGTGAGAGTTTACAATAAAAGTCAGTTTGTCTTACACAAACTTATACACACATTGTTATATGACCCTAGTTGCTCTCCCTGCAATATGACAGCACATTCCTCCTCTCCACCCTGTGTTTCCCGTGTCCATTCAACCAGCCCCTGTCCCCCCTGCCTTCTCATCTTGCCTCCAGACAGGAGCTGCCCACATAGTCTCATGTGTCCTCTTGAGCTAAGAAGCACACGCCTCACCAGTATCATTTCACGTCTTATAGTACAGTCTAATCTTTCTCTGAAGAGTTGGCTCTGGGAATGGTTTTAGTTTTGGGCCAATGGAGAGTCCGGGGCCCATGACCTCTGGGGTCCCACCAGTCTCAACCAGACCATTAAGTCTGGTCTTTTTACTAGAATTTGAGATCTGTATCCTACTTTTCTCCTGCTCCATCAGGGGTTCTCTGTTGTGCTCCCTGTCAAGGCAGTCATTGGTGGTAGACGGGCACCATCCGGTTCTTCCAGTCTCAGGCTGTTGGAGTCTCTGGTTTATGTGGCCTTTTCTTTCTCTTGGGCTCATACTTTCCTTGTGTCTTTGGTGTTCTTCATTCTCCTTTGCCCCAGGTGGGTTGAGACCAATTGATGCATCTTAGATGGCTGCTTGCTAGCTTTTAAGACCCCAGACACCACTTACCTTCCAATCTCTTCACAACCACTCCAACATTTATTTTGTATTTTTTTGTATTAATGTCCGCCTTGTTGATGTGAGATGGTATCTCATTGTAGCCAAATAAAAAATTTAATAACCTCATTGTGAGGTTCTTGAAGGGAATTGCAATGATCGCAAAACATTAACTACTTAACCTTAAGCAAACTTAAAACTATTTTTTCCAGATACAAAAAGAAACTCTCTCTCAAAAACTACTTTTGAGTATAGCTCACATAATCAGTATCCCAAAATCCACACTTAGCTTTAAGAATGCCATTAAGTATCATATAGTCTCATTTCTTTGCAGCTGTTGTTTTAAACAGTTGTCTAGTATCACTTGGCTTCTGTTGAGATCAGTAGTCTATAGATAGACTAATCCCTGGAGTTTGAAATAACTAATTCCTTTGTGGGGAAAATTGTTTGTATACTATATTATTCACTTTTTAATATTCCACTGATAATACTGAATTTCTTGTATTCTTAATTAGGGACCTTATGCCTAACATGGGGTACAGAAACATTTTATTGAAAATGTTGGGCTGTGTTGGGTCAGTTTCAGATGGTTAGTTTAGGATTTTTTCACCTTAAAAAAAGTCCTTTAAGCCAGTGACTTTGTTAATGACCTCTCCAAAAATTATCATTATCAGTGGTTGAAACATAGCAACAATGCAGGCCTCCACTGACAGATGGGTTGTGGCTGTGCATGAGGTGCATTGTCTGGGAATTGAACCTGGGTCTCCTGCATGGAAGGCAAGAATTCTACCACTGAACCACAGATGCCCTAACTTCCTATGTAGTCCCTCACTTTCAGGAACATTATATTCATTTATATCATATATAATTTAGTAAGTACAGAGTGAAATGCAGTAAGATGTTTGAAAAAGCCACTGAGGATTGGTCTACCAGTGTCACTTGGGCAAGTCACTTAATCGTTCAGAGCCTCAGGTACCACATAAAATGAGCGTATTGCACCAGGTGTTGGGTCTTAAACTCAAATACCCACAGGGCTAACCAATTAATGTCAATGAGTAAAGTTGGTTGGCTGTAAAGGAACCAAGAACCCCGGGGACCATGGCATATAAGAGAATATGCTCTTCTAAAGAGGACAACCACTGCTCAGCTTTGGTCTATTATTGACATCTTATTGTGGGCCCACTATAATTATATCCTCTTTGATAATTGAAGTATTTGAGTTATTGTATGAATTTGAGAAACTGAAATTAACTTGACTGTCTTAGACTTGGGCCATCCCCCCTTCCCACTTTTTTTGATTGGTGAGAAATATGGATTTAAGTTTTCTACCTTTTTATAGTGATCAAAAACTTTTAAAAGAAATATTGAATAATCTTGCCACTTACATAAGCAGCAACAGTAGATTTTTATATTTTCTTCAAGTTTTTAAAAATCCTAATACCTGCTTCTGAGTTCATGTTAGTTACTGAATTATCTCCCCCTATTTTTTTTTTTAAAAGTTGAGTACAAAATTCTCTTAGCAAAAATACCCCGTATATCCCTGTGATTTCTTCAAAATTTTTCTTATATATAAAATACTTTTTTGTCATTGATCTTATATGTATATTTATTTCAGCAACTCCTTTTATTCTCAGATTTACTTTGAAAAGTTAGACCAATTTAAATTTTAAGAAATGTCCTACTTTCCACAATAATAGTAGGAGACTTTAAAAAAAATACTTTTGGTGAAGGACAGAACAACTAGAAAGAAACTCAACAAAGATACAAAAGATCTAAATACCACAATCAGCCAACTCGACCTTATAGACATATACAAAACACTCCACCCAACAGCAGTAAAGTACACATTCTTCTCCAGTGTACATGGATCATTCTCCAGAATAGACCACATGTTAGGCCACAAAGCAAGTCTTAACAGAATCCGAAACATCAAAATATTACAAAGCGTCTTCTATCACAACACTGTAAAATTAGAAATCAATAATAGGGAAAGCAAGGGAAAAATCAAATACATGGAAACTGTATACTATGTTTTCCCATTTATGTAGGTCTCTTGATTTCTTGCACTAGTGTCTTGTAGTTTTCTTTGTATAAGTCTTTTACATCCCTGATTAGATTTATTCCTAAGTATTTTATCTTTTGACGGGCTTGCTTAAAAACCCCTTGGTAATAGAAGAAATGAAGGAGGAAAGAAAAAGATTCTTAGAATCAAACGAGAATGAAAGCACAACATACCAAACCTTTGGGGAACAGAGCAAAAGCTGCTCAAAGGTCAATTTACAGCAATAAACGCACATATCAAAAAAGAAGAAAGGGCCAAAATCAAAACATTAAACATACAACTTGAACAAATAGAAAAAGAGCAGCAAAAGAAGCCTAAAGTCACCAGAAGAAAGGAAATAACAAAGATTAGAGCAGAAATAAATGAAACAGAGAACTGAAAAACGATAAAAAGAATCAATGAGACTAGAAGTCGGTTCTTTGAAAAGATCAATAAAATTGATAAACCACTGGCCAAATTGACAAAAGAAAAGCAAGAGAAGTTTCAAATAACCCAAATAAGAAATGAGATGAGTGACGTTACAAGAGAACCAACTGAAATAAAAAGGATCATAACAGAATACTAAGAAAAATTGTACTTCAACAAATTTGAAAACCTAGAGGAAATGCACAAGTTTCTAGAAACACACTACCTACTTAAACTAACACAAACTAAAGTAGAATATCTGAACAGACTGATAACAAAAGCCCAGACGGCTTCACTTAATACTTTTACCAAACATTCAAAGAAGGGCTCACACCAATACTATTCAAACTATTTCAGAACATAGCAAAGGGAGGAATACTTCCGAATTCATTCTATGAAGCCAGCATAACCCTGATACCAAAACAAGGCAAAGACATGACTAAAAAAGAAAATTACAGACCAATATTCCTCATGAGTATAGACACAGAAATTCCCAGCAAAAGTCTAGCCAATAGAATTCAACAGCATATCAAAAAAATAATACATCATGATCAAGTGGGATGGTTCAACATTAGAAAATCAATGTAACCCACCACATAAATAAAACAAAAGAAAAGAATCACATGGTCATCTCAATCGACATAGAAAAAGCATTTTATAAAGTCCAAAACCCATTCCTGATAAAAACTCTTAGCAAAACAGGAATAGAAGGGAAATTCCTCAACATAATAAAGGGCATTTATACAAAACCAACAACTAACTTTATTCTCAATGGAGAGAGACTGAAAACAATCCACTTAAGAATGGGACCCAGACAAGGATGCCCATTATCACTGCTCTTAATATAGTATTGGAGGTCCTAGCCAGAGCAATAAGGCAAGAAAGGGAAATAAAGAGCATACAAATCAGTAAAGAAGAAGTAAAACTATACCTATTTTCAGATGATATGATACTATACATCGAAAATCCCAGAGATTTTACAGAAAAGCTACTGGAACTAATAGAAGGATTCATCAAAGTGGCAGGTGTAAGATCAAGATACAAAAATCAGATTCTTCTACACTAACAAAGAGAACTCTGAAAAGGAATCAGGAAAATAATACCATTTACAAGCCCGTCAAAAGATAAAATACTTAGGAATAAATCTAATCAGGGATGTAAAAGACTTATATAAAGAAAACTATAAAACACTACTGTAAGAAATCAAAAGAGACCTACATAAACGGGAAAACATAGTATATTCATGGATAGGAAGACTTAACATTGTGAAAATGTTAATACTACCCAAAATGATCTATAGATATAATTCAATCCCTATCCAAATTCCAACAGCTTTCTTTAATAAGATGGAAAAATTAATCACCAACTTTATATGGAAAGGAAAGAGCCCCCATATAAGCAAAGCATTACTGAAGAAGAACAAAGCAGGGGGCCTCACACTGCCTGATCCCAGAACCCACTATACAGCCTCAGTAGTCAAAACAGCCTGGTACTGGTACAACTACAGATACATAAACCAATGTAACAGAATTGAGAACCCAGGAGTAAGTCCATTCAGCTAGGGACAGCTGATCTTCAACAAAGGGTCGAAGCCCATTCAGTGGGGGAAAAAGGAATCTCAACAAATGGTGCTGGCAAAATTGGATAGCCATTTGCAGAAAAATGAAACAGGATCCGTACCTCACACCATAAAAAAAAAAACAAAAAAACAAGATGGATAAAAGACCTGAATGTAAAACCTGAAACTATAAAGATCATGGAAGAAAAAATAGGGGCAAACCTAGGAGCCCTTTTCTATGGCATAAATAGAATACCAAACATAACTAAAAATGCACGAACAGCAGGAGATAAACTGGATGACTGGGACCTCCTAAAAATCAAATTCATAGGTGCATCACAAGACTTCTCCACCCAGACCCTCTGTTGGCTCAGAACGTGAACCATTCTCGAAGCCAACTCTTCAGACATGGATTGGACTGGTCAGTGGGTTGGAGAGGGATGCTGGTGAGGAGTGAGCTTCTTGGATCGGGTGGACACTTGAGACTATGTTGGCATCTCCTGTCTGGAGGGGAGATGAGAGGATAGAGGGGGTTAAAAGCTGGCGAAATGGACACGAAAAGAGAGAGTGGAGGGAGAGAGCGGGCTGTCTCATTAGGGGGAGAGTCATTGGGAGTGTGTAGCAAGGTGTATATGAGTTTTTGTGTGAGAGACTGACTTGATTTGTAAACTTTCACTTAAAGCACAATAAAAATTATTAAAAAAAAAAAAACCTCTCCAGGAGAGTAAAAAGAGAACCTACAGACTGGGAAAAATTTTGGCGATGACATATCTGAAAAGGGACTAATCTCAAAAATTTATTTAAAAAAAAAATTTCAATAACTCAACAACAAAAAGACAAACAGTCCAATTAAAAAATGAACAAGGGACATGAACAGACACTTCACCAAAGAAGACATTTGGGCAGCCAACAAATATATGAAAAGATGCTGATGATCATCAGCCATTAGAGAGATCCAAATTAAAACTACAATGAGATACCATCTGACACCAGTAATAATGGCACTGATTAAAAAACAGAAAACACCAAATGCTGGTGGGTTATGGGGAGATTGGAACTCTGATACACTGCTGGTGGAAGTGTAAAATGGTATAACCACTGTGGAAAATGATATGGTGCTTCCTTAAAAAGCTAGAAATAGAAATATGATCCTGCAATCCTACTTCTAGGTATATATCTTAGAGAAATAAGAGTTGTCACATGAATAGACATATGCACACGCATGTTCATTGCAGCATTATTTACAATAGCAAAAAGTTGGAAACAACCTAAGTGCCCATCAACAGATGAATGGATAAACAAATTATGGTACGTACACACAATGGAATACTACACAACGTCAAGGAATAATGATGAAATTGCAAAAGATCTCACAACATGGATGAATCTGGAGGACATTATGCTGGGTGAAACAAGCCAACCACAAAAGGACAAATACTGTATGAGACCACGGTTATAAAAATTCGAAAAAAGTTTTACACAAAGAAAAAAAATGTTCTTTGATGGGTACTGGGGAAGGGAAGAGAGGGAGGGAAAATCACTAACTAGGTAGTAGACATGTATTAACTTTGGTGAAGGGAAAGACAATACACGATATGGAGAATGTCAGCATAACGTGACCAAGACAAAAGAAGACACTGAGAGGCATGCAAGAATAAAAGCTAGCAATGGTGAATACTGTTAAATACACAAGCCTGCAATAACAGTGATAACAAACAGTAATTTATGAGTGGATACGTAGGTAGATACGCAAGCTGAACAGGTGTGGGAGGGCTTATGGAAATATACTCATGAGCATATATAGGTTTGGCAGAGGATATTTCTACATATGTATTTGTATGTGCTGCACATATATCCATGTATATATATATATAGTAGAGCACACAGGGCAAAATTATTAGAACTTCTTAGCTATAACCAAACATCTTGAGGGTTGAGTCACTGGCTTGAGGGCTTAGGACCATTGTCTCGGGGGACATCTAGGTCAACTGGCATAACATAGTCCATAAAGACAATGTTCTACATCCTACTTTGGTGAGTGGTGACTGGGGTCTTAAAAGCTTGTGAGTGGCATCCAAGATACAAATATTGGTCTCTTCCTCTCTGAAGCAAAGAAGATTGAAGAAAGTCAAAGTCTCAAGGAAACAATTAGTCCAAAGGACTACACGCATCACAGCCTCCACTAGCCTGAGGCCAGAAGAGGTAGATGTTGCCTGGCTACCACTATCAATCACTCTGTCTGGGATCACAATAGAATATCCTGGGTAGAGTGGGAGAAAAATGTAGAACAAAATTCAAATTCATAAGAAAGACCAGACTTAGTGGTCTGGTGGAGACTGGTGGAACCCCCGAGACTATGTCTCTTAGACACCTTTCAAACTTGAAACTAAAACCACTCCTGGAGATCACCTTTCCGCCAAACAATAGACAGGCCTATAAAATGAACAATACCACCCGTGAGGAATATGCTCCCCAGAACAACCAACCATATGAAACCAAAAGGGCAGTATTTGCCCAAAAACAAAGTCCAGAAGGCAGGAAATCTAAGTGAATGGAAACGGGGACCCCAGGGAGGATGTGGGGAGAGTGTTTACACATTGAGGGAAAAGCAACCAGTGTCACAAAACAAGCTATGTATAAATTGTTGAATTAAAAAAACCCCATTGCTGTCAAGTCTATTCCAACTCATAGCGACCTTATAGGAAAGAGTAGAAGCGGGCCATATGGTTTCCAAGGAGCAGCTAGTGGATTTGAACTGCCGACCTTTTTGTTTAGCAACTGTAGCTCTTAACTACTGCACCATGAGGGCTCCAAAATTGTTGAATGGGAAACTGATTTGCTCTGTAAACGATTACCTAAACTGCAATAAGATGTTCAAAAGGAAAGAAATTTCATCCTTTACTAGCAGATATTTTAGGTCAATGAGAGAAGAGTTATGAGAAACTGTGTAATCATTTTAACTTGTCTCCTAAGTCATAAGAAAGAAAAATTGCACAAAGTAGTGGAAAATCTCTTCGGTCTCCATGTGTTATATAGATTTAAAATAACAATGACGCTATGATTTTATTTTATGTGAAATTCTAGAAAATACCAGCTAATCTAAGTGACAGAAAACAGGTGAGTGGTTGCCTGGGGCCAGAGGTGGAGGAGAGGATTGACTGCCAAGGGCATTAGGAATTTGTAAGGGTGATTGATGGAACTGTCTTGATTGTATTTTGATTGAGGTAGTGTTTACACAGGTATATATTTATCAAAACTTTTAAAACTACACTTAAAGTGGGTTTGGCTTGTACCCAAGTTATACCACAGTGAAGTTGATTAAAAGAATATTAGGATCACACACACACACACACACACACACACACACACACACACACACACAAGTGTTTGTCTTTTGATATGTAGCATCATCTAATATGGAGCCGTGGTGGCACAGTGGTTAAGAGCCTGGCTGCTAACCAAAAGGTCAGCAGTTCGAATCCACCAGTCGCTCCTTGGAATCCCTATGGGGCAGTTCTTCTCTGTCCTATAGGGTTGCTATGAGTTGGAACCTACTTAATGGCAACGAGTTATCATCTTGTATCTCCATATTATACATGGTAATTAGACATTTATATCAACTAATTTTGCCAATGAAGGAGAGAACAGTACTTGTGAAGTTGTCACGGGTGAAATACTTTAAGTTAGTAGAAGCCCACACATGGTGTTAATATTTGAAAGCAGTGTACTTTGCAAATATATCTACTTCAGTATCTCTAATCCCTTATGTTTTGATTTTGTCCTATGTATTCAGCTTTTCCTCAATCCAATAATAGAAGCTATCTTTTAATAGTGTTAACAGTCTTTATTAAGGTGTGTGTTTTTGTTCCCAGAAGTCGAGCAACAAACACTTCCTACATGCCAGGCTCAGTGCTAGGCACTGGTGATTGAGGACTGAATAAGACAGCATAGCCCCATCCTTATGGAGTTGTTCACAGTTTTCAAATTAGTTTTATCTATCTTATTTCATCCTACAGTATCCTTTGAGACTGGAAAATGAAACTCAGAGAAACTAGGTGCTTTGCTGAAAATTACACAGGTAAAGGACTGGAAATCACCTGACTCCAAGTTTAGTTTCAGGTAATTTAGGTGGGTAGAGCTATGTAGTTTAGGTGGATGAGTACAAGGGAGCATGTTAAATAGTTGGATCTTATCCATATCCTGAAATATGAGTAAACTTCCTTAACTGGTTATAAAGTTACACTGTGTTCTCCTTCCAGTTGATTTTCTGTACCACCAGGATAAGAAAGTTTGAATTTCTGCCAACTGGATTTCTTCCAAGACTCTATTTCTGATTATTACCCCAACAGCTGAGACCTAGCAGTCTCTGGGCTTATCATAAAGAACTCTGCATATTTGTGGCATTGAATGTGAGTGGGCCCTGCCTGTAAAAACCTGCCCATCTGGCCCTCATTGGATTTCTCTGATTTGCAGGCATTTTCCTGGTGGTGGCAACTGTGAGACTCCATGCTGCAGCACGGATCTGCAGGAGGCAGCCAGCTGGCTGAGCAGGGTAGAGACTAGGCTCTTTTGGGGCCAGCATTGGGGCTGCTATTGCAGCTACTTTTGAAGGAGGCAACATGGAGCAGTGGAAAGAACATGAGACCAATATAAGAAGATCTAGGTTCTAACCTTGGAAGCTTCACTTGAGACCTGTGTTACCTTGGGCCAACCCGCTGATTCGTTCTGGATCTTTTTCCTCCTCAGTAGGTGAAAAAAAAAAAAAGTGAGGGGGTGATAATATACGTCATGGATAAATCTCAAAATCATTATGTGAAATGAAAGAAGCCAGATACAAAAGAGAATATATTTTAACTCTAACTTTAACCCTAACCCTAGATCTAACTCTAACCCTGAAAAGAGCAAAAATAAAACTCTTGTTGGACATCAACTGAAGTAACTAGGGTACAACTACTTTGAAAATTGGAAATTAAAAGGAAAGAATTAAGCATTTTTACTGCCGTCATGTATAAACTGTACTTTGGGTAATCAAAAAGCCTTGCTGTTGACAATAAGTTTTTCTTTGAAGGAGAATTCGAACAAAGAATGATAGAATCAGAACATCACCATTTTACAACCCTGATCAGATAATTGAGTCAGACAGTGGTAGTTGTTAGTAGATGAAACCACTGGATTGATTTGGTTGATGGAGAACTTTAAAATGAAGGGACCAGCTGCAATCCTAGCAGACACTGTATATATTCTCATGTATGCATATGAAGCACATGGTAATTTCTGTGAAATTATTCTTGCCAGAATTGTGGAATTTGGCAAACGTTGTCAGACTTAGCCACAACAAAACAAAATGTCTAGTTAAATTTGAATTTTAGGTAAATAGCAAATGATTTTTTTAATGTAAGTAATTTTTTTTATGTCCCATAGTTGGAACAACAAGTCAATGGATGGGGGCGGGGTAGGGGGGAGAGATGTGGACTACCCTGTAAGAAAAAAGACTTAAGAGAAGTAACAGCCAAATGTGTGGACCTTGTTTGGATTCTGATTTGAACAAAAAGTAAAACATTATTTTACAAATATATGTTTATATTCTTAAGAGGTTTTTTTTATTGTATTTTAGGTGAAAGTTTACAGCACAAATTAGTTTTTCATTCAAAAACTGTATACACAAATTGTTCTGTGACATTAGTTGTAACCCTGCAATGTGTCAGCACTCTTCCCTTTTCCCCTTCTACCCTGGGTTCTCAGTATCCGTTCATCCAGTTTTCCTGTCCTTTCCTGTCTTCTCATCATTGCTTTTGGGCAGGCGTTGTCCCTTTGGTCTCCTGTATTTGATTGAAGCAAGAAGCACATTCCTCCTGTGTGTTATTGCTTGTTTTATAGGCCTGTCTAGTCTTTGGCTGAAAGGTGGACTTCGGGAGTGGGTTTAGTTCTGAGTTAGCAGGGTGTCTGGGACCATAGTTTCAGGGGGTCTTCCAGCTACCATCAGATCAGTAAGTCTGGTCTTTATTTGTGAATTTGTATTTTGTTCTACATTTTTCTCCCACTCTGTCTGAGACCATCTATTGTGACCCCTGTCAGAGCTGTTTGTGGTGGTAGCCAGACATAATGTAGTTCTTCTGGGCTCAGGCTGGGTGGCGGCTATGGTTCACGTTGTCCATTTAGTCCTTTGGACTAATATTTTCCTCGTGTCTTTTGATTTTCTTCATTCTCCTTTGCTCCATATATGATGAGACCAGTAGATGTATCTTAGATGGCTAAAAGATATTTCGAGGTAATTAGGGAAGTTAGTTTATGGACTCAGTATAAAATGCTATCAAAGAATTATTGTTAAATTTGATTAGGTGTAATAATGGTTGTATAAAAGTCCATATATTTTAGAGATACATAGTGAATTCTATAGGGATAAAATGACATAATGACACTTAAGGATTTACTTTAAAATCCTTAAGTGAGAGAAAGAAAAAGAGATGAAGAGAATGAAGGATGGGTGAAGGAAACAAATGTGGCAAATTTTGATAATTGAAGAATCTGGGTACATGGGGGTTTATGGTATACTTCTATTTTACTTCTGTGATGTTTGAAGATTTATAATGAAAATATTTTTAAATGCTAGGTAGATCACTGTGTTCATTTGTACTAGGCACTTCATACGTGCTTTACAGAATAACTCATTGCTGTCGAGTTGATTCCAACTCACAGCAATCCTATAGAACAGAATAGAGCTGCCCCAAAGGGTTTCCAGGGAGCGGCTGGTGGATTCGAACTGCCAGTCTTTTGGTTAGCAGCCGAATTCTTAACCACTGTGCCACCAGGGCTCCTTACAGAATACGTCTGCTGCAAATACATAATCAAATAATAATACATCTGTAGTGTGCTTTGACATGTCTAATTTTTCTGTCAATACCTATAGAAACTATCCCAGTTTTAAACTTGAAGAAGCTGAGGCCCAGAGATGTTAATGAATTTGGCCAATGTATTGCACCTGATTCTTGGCAGAGCCTGACTGGATCCTGGATCTTTTGCTTCCTAATCTGGTAATCTGCTGTACTCAATACTGCTAAACAAACTCTTTGGTTGTCTACTGGCAGATATTTAAAATAAAAACCTTATTTGACTTATTAAAATAGAAGACAAGAGACCAAGTGGATGTTTTCCCCTCTCTGTTCATTTCCATCTGCCTCCCTACAGAATGATAATGTGTTTGGTGTTAGTGGTAGTTTTAAGGCTCTATGTTTATTGGATGTCTGTGATGTATTATACAGATGGTTTGGTATTAGTTAACTTCTAAATCTACTGATGAAGCTGACACAGCAGTATATTATTATAAAATACGTGTTGCCATTGAGTTGATTCCGACTCATACTGACCGTATAGGACAGAGTAGAACTGCTCTGTACGGTTTCTAAGGAGCACCTGGTGGATTTGTACTGCTGGCCTTTTGGTTGGCAGCTGTAGCTCTTAACTGCTATGCCACCAGAGTTTCCATATATTTTTATAGGTAACCTATTTCTAAAAAGAACTGGGGAGGATGTCCTACAATAAAACACATAGCTACAATGAAAATGGTGAATAAAAGTCAAAGCATGCCTTTGGATAGTGCAGGAAACGGGTGGGTATATGAAGAAGGGTCATTATCCTGGTAAGCCTACCTAAGGAGGTCTAGAGCAAAAATCCTGAAATAAAATTTATTTCAGTTTGGAGGTGATATTTTAGCAATTTGAATCTAACTGTACTTAAATACATTTGTGAAGGAAAAAAATTAGTTTATTTCTCCCCCACACACACCCAAGTACGTGTAAGTTATAACCTTTGTTTGAGTAACTGCTGTAATTTTTAGCTAGATTATCAACACATTTGTTTTTCATGCATTTGTCCTGTTAATAGACCACCAGCCTTGGATGTGTTCGCGTTTGTTCCCCTCCTCAATTATCACGTGTCTAGGTGCTGAGGAAAGTACTCTTAAAATGATCCTTTGCTCCCATTTTCTCCTTTCCACTGAAAATATACCCAGTAATACAATTTGGATAAAACAAAATCTTTTTTAAGACTTTATTTTTTAGAATTTTTTGTTGTTGTTGTTGTTGTTGTTAGGTGCCATCAAGTCAATTTCTACTCATAGTCACCCCATGTGATAGAGTAGAGCTTCCCCATAGGGTTTTCTAGGCAGTAATCTTTACAGAAGGAGCCCTGGTAATTCAGTGGTTAAAACGTTCTGCTGCTGACTGAAAGGTTGGTGGTTGGAACTCACCAGCTGCTCCATGGGAGAAACGTGTGGCAGTCAGCTTCCATAAAGATTATAGCCTTGGAAACACTATGGGCAGTTCCACTCTGTCCTATAAGGTCGCTCTTAGTTGGAATTGACTTGATGGGTTTGGTTTTGGAATTTTTACAGGAGCAGATCACCAGGTCTTTCTCTGGCAGAACAGTTTTAGGTTTACAGAAAAATTGTGTAGAAAGTACAGTGAGTTTTCATTTCCCTTGGACATTGTTTCTCTTATTAACATCTTGCATTCTTTTGGCACATTTGTTACACCATAGTTTACATTTTGCTGAAGGTCATTCAAAAGCAGCTGCAGCAGTGCATCCACAGGGAACTGCTAGAAATTCAAGATGGATTCAGAAGAGGATGTGGAACCAGAGATATCATTGCTGATGTCAGATGGGTCCTGGCTGAAAGCAGAGAATACCAGAAAGATGTTTACCTGTGTTTCATTGACTATGCAAAGCCATTCAACTGTGTGGATCGTAACAAATTATGGATCACATTGTGAAGATTGGGAATTCCAGGACACTTAATTGTACTCATGAGGAACCAGTACATAGATCAAGAGGCAGTTGTTTGGATAGAACAAGGGTATACTGTGGTTTAAAGTCAGGAATGATATGCATCAGGGTTGAATCATTTCACCATACTTATTCAATCTGTATGCTGAGCAAATAATACGGGAAGCTGGACTATATGAAGAAGAACGTGGCATCAGGATTGAAGGAAGACTTATCGACAACCTGCATTATGCAGACGACACAACCTTGCTTGCTGAAAGTGAAGAGGACTTGAAGCACTTACTGATGAAGATCAAGGACTACAGCCTTCAGTATGGATTATACCTCAACATCAAGAAAACAAAATCCTCACAACTGGGCCAATAAGTGACATCGTAATAAACAAAGAAAAGATTGAAGTTGTCAAGGATTTCACTTTACTTGAATCCACAATTGACACCTATGGAGGCAGCGGTCAAGAAATCAAGAGACGCATTGCATGGGCAAATCTGCTGCAAAAGACCTCTTTAAAGTATTGAAAAGCAAAGATGTCACCTTGAAGACTAAGGTGCTCTTGACCCAAGCCATGGTGTTTTCAGTTGCCTCATGTGTGTTCAAAGCTGGACAATGAATAAGAAAGACTGAAAAAGAATTGACACCTTCGAATTGTGGTGTTGGCGAAGAATATTGAATACAGACTGCCAAAAGACCAAACAAATCTGTCTTGGAAGAAGTACAGCCAGAATGCTTCTTAGAGGCAAGGATGGTGAGACGTCATCTCACATACTTTGGATATGTTACCAAGAGGGACCAATCCCTGGAGAAGGACATCATGTTTGGTAGAGGCTCAGCAAAAGAGAGGAAGACCCTCGATGAGGTGGATTGACACAGTGACTGCAACAATGAGCTCAAGCATAACAATGATTGTGAGGAGGGCGCAGGACCGGGCAGTGTTTCATTCTGTTTGTATGTAGGGTAGCAACTTCATGGCACGTAACAACGACATAGTTTACATTAGCATTCACTCTTTGTATTGTAAACTACTGTGGGTTTTGACAAATGCTTAATGTCATGTGTCCACCATTACCGTATCGTACGGAATAGTTGCACTGCCCTAAAAAATGTCCTGTGCTCCACCTATTCATCCCTCCCTGTGAGCCACAGGCAACTACTGATCTTTTCACCATCTCTCACTTTGACTTTGACACCATCTTTAACTTTTCCAGAATATCATATAGTTGAAATCATGTGATAAGTAGCTACTGGCTTCTTTCACTTAGCGGTATGCATTTCAGGTTCATTCAAAACATTTAAGATTTTAAGTGTAACTTACGTTGGAATTATCCATCTACAATGACAACCAATAAGCAAATGCTATCTCTACTTTGGAGCCCTAGTGGTGCAGAGGTTAAGACTCAGCTGCTAACCAAAAAGTTGGCAGTTCGAAGCCACCAGCCGCTCTTGGAAACCCTGCAGTTCTACTCTGTCCTGTAGGGTCAGTATGAGTCAGAATCAACTGGATGGCAACGGGTTTGGTTTGGTTTGTTTTTATCTTTACAGCTCCACTCCAGGAATTTTTTAATGGAATTCTGGTTTAATCAGGTTAAATAAAAATAGTTTACATAAAGCACGTAGTATAGAAAAAAAAAATGATTTTGGCATAAAATAGAACACAATTTTAGTTTAATCAGATCATCAAAGTAGTATGACTGTGGACTATCTACTGGCATAACACAATTAGCCTTGTTACATAAAATGTCGAATTATATGAAATGTTCATGGTGAAGTTGGTAAAGACATTGTGTGTATTAGGCTGTTTTAGGTTGTAAGAACACTAAGGATGTGTCCATTTCTTTGAGTGACAGGACTTGGAAGAGTTAGGAAACTCAGAGAAAATGGCTCCATAGCCACATAAGCAGTCCTCATGGATTTTTTTTTTTTAATTGTGGTAAAATATCTATAACAAAAAATTTGCCATTTTAACCATTTTTAAGTGTACAGTTGAGTGACACTAATTACATTTGCCATGTTGTGTAACCGTCGTCACTATCAGTTTCCAAAAGTTTTTCATCTCCCCACACTGAAACCCAGTACCGCCCTAAACTGGGAGGATTTTTTTTTTGACTTTGGGGTGGAGCTCAGGCACCTGTATTTTTTTTTTTTTTTCAATTTTTATTGTGCTTTAAGTGAAAGTTTACAAATCAATTCAGTCTCTCACATATAAACTTATATACACCTTGCTATATATTCCCACTTACTCTCCCCCAATGAGTCAGCCTACTCCCTCCTTCCAGTCTCTCCTTTTGTGACTGTTTTGCCACTTTCTAACTGCCTCTGCCCTCCCCAATCCCCTCCAGTCAGGAGGTGCCAACATAGTCTCAAGTGTCCACCTGATGCAAGTACCTCACTCCTCATCAGCGTCTCTCTTCAACCCATTGTCCAGTCCAATCCACGTCTGATGAGTTGGCTTCAAGAATGGTTCCTGTCGTGGGCCAGCAGAAGGTCTGGGGGCCATGACCACCGGGGTTCTTCTAGTCTCGGTCAGACCTTAAGTCTGGTCTTTTTATGAGAATTTGGGGTCTGCCTCCTACTGTTCTCCTGCTCCCTCAGCGGTTCTCTTTTGTGTTCCCTGTCAGGGGAGTCACTGGTTGTGGCTGGGCTCCATCTAGTTCTTCTTGTCTCAGGATGATGTATTTCTCTGGTTTGTGTAGCCCTTTCTGTCTCTTGGGCTCTTTATTACCCTATGTCCTTGGTGTTCTTCATTCTGCTTTGCTCCACGTGGGTTGAGACTCATTGATGCATCTTAGATAGCCGCTTGCTAGCGTTTAAGACCCCAGATGCTACTCTTCAAAGTGGGATGTAGAATGTTTTCTTAATAGATTTCATTATGCCAATTGACTTATATGTCCCCTGAAACCATGGTCCCCAAACCCTTGCCCCTGCTTCGCTGACATTCAAAACATTCAGTTTATTCAGGAAACTGCTTTGCTTTGGTTTAGTCCAGTTGTGCTGACCTCCCCTGTATTAAGTATTGTCCTTCCCTTCACCTAAAGTAGTTTTTATCTACTAATTAGTAAGTACCCCTCTCCCACCCCCCCCATCTTGTAACCACAAAAGAATGTGTTCTTCTCAGTTTAAACTATTTCTCAAGATCTTATAATAGTGGCCTTATACAATATTTGTCCATTTGCAACTGACTAATTTCACTCAGCATAATGCCTTCCGGATTCCTCCATGTTATGTAGTGTTTCACAGATTCCTTACTGTTCCTTATCGATGCATAGTATTCCATTGTGTGAATATACCATAATTTATTTGTCCATTCATCCAATGATGGCCACCTTGGTTACTTCCGTCTTTTTGCTATTGTAAACAGTGGAGCAATAAACATGGGTATGCATATATCTGTTGGTGTAAAGGCTCTTATTTCCCTAGGATATATTCCAAGGAGTGGGATTCCTGGGTCGTATGGTAGTTCTATTTCTAGCTTTTTAAGGAAGCGCCAAATCGATTTCCAAAGTGGTTGTACCATTTCACATTCCCACCAGCAGTGTATAAATGTTCCAATCTCTCCACAGCCACTCCAACATTTATTATTTTGTGTTTTTTGGATAAATGCCAGCCATGTTGGAGTGAGATGGAATCTCATTGTAGTTTTGATTTGCATTACTCTAGTGGCTAATGATCGAGAGCATTTCCTCATGTATCTGTTTGCTTCCTGAATGTCTTCTTTAGTGAAGTGCCTGTTCATATCCTTTGCCCATTTATTAATTCGGTTGTTTGTCTTTTTGTGGTTGAGTTTTAGCAGAATCACGTAGATTTTAGAGACCAGGCGCTGGTCGGAGATGTTGTAGCTGAAAATTTTTTCCCAATCTGTAGGTGGTCTTTTTACTCTTTTGGTGAAGTCTTTAGATGAGCATAGGTGTTTGATTTTTAGGAGTTCCCAGTTATCTGGTTTCTCTTCGTCATTTTTAGTAATGTTTTGTATTCTGTTTATGCCATGTATTAGGGCTCCTAACGTTGTCCCTAATTTTTCTTCCATTGTCTTTATCATTTTAGACTTTATGTTTAGGTCTTTGATCCATTTGGAGTTAGTTTTTGTGCATGGAGTGAGGTATGGGTCCTGTTTCATTTTTTTGCAAATGGATGTCCAGTTATGCCAGCACCATTTGTTAAAAAGACTATCTTTTCCTCAATTCACTGACACTAGGCCTTTGTGAAATATCAGCTGCTAATATGTGGATGGATTTATATCTGGATTCTCAATTCTGTTCCATTGGTCTATGTGTCTGTTGTTGGACCAGCACCAGGCTGTTTTGACTACTGTGGTGGTATAATATGTTCTAAAATCAGGTAGAGTGAGTCCTCCCACTTTGTTCTTCTTTTTCGGTAATGCTTTACTTATCCGAGGCTTCTTTCCCTTCCATGTGAAGTTGGTGATTTGTTTCTCTATCTCGTTAAAAAATGTCTTTGGAATTTGGATCAGGAGTGCATTGTATGTATAGATGACTTTTGGTAGAATAGACATTTTTACAATGTTAAGTCTTCCTATCCATGAGCAAGGTATGTTTTTCCACTTATGTAGGTCCCTTTTGGTTTCTTGCAGTAGTACCTTGTAGTTTTCTTTGTATAGGTCTTTTACATCTTTGGGAAGATTTATTCCTAAGTATTTTATCTTCTTGGGGGCTACTGTGAATGGTATCGATTTGGTGATTTCCTCTTCGATGTTCTTTTTGTTGATGTAGAGGAATCCAACTGATTTTTGTCTGTTTATCTTATAACCTAAAACTCTGCTGAACTCTTCCGTTAGTTTCAGTAGTTTTCTTGAGGATTCCTTGGGGTTTTCTGTGTATAAGATCATGTCATCTGCGAATAGAGATAATTTTACTTCTTCCTTACCAATCTGGATGCCCTTTATTTCTTTGTCTAGTCTAATTGCTCTGGCTAGGGCCTTCAGCACAATGTTGAATAAGAGCGGTGATAAAGGGCATCCTTGTCTGGTTCCCATTCTCAAGGGAAATGTTTTCAGGCTCTCTCCATTTAGGATGATGTTGGCTGTTGGCTTTGTATAAATGCCCTTTATTATGCTGAGGAATTTTCCTTCTATTCCTATTTTGCTGAGACTTTTTTGTCATGAATGGGTGTTGTACTTTGTCAAATGCTTTTTCTGCATCAATTGATAAAATCATGTGGTTCTTGTCTTTTGTTTTATTTATATGGTGGATTACATTAATTGTTTTTCTTAATGTTGAACCATCCTTGCATACCTGGTATAAATCCCACTTGGTCGTGGTGTTACATCCCCATTTCATAGTTGAAAAAAATGAGTTTCAGAGATAGTAATTAAGATCACACACTCTATACCTCTTAGGGTGTTGGAGGTTTAACAAATAATGCTTAAAACAGTGCCTGGTATGTAATAAGTGCTCAGTAAATACTAGCTGCTATTATTATTATTATTATTGAAGCTCAGAGGAAAGACCAGTTATCCCCTGCTAGGGCACACCTCACAGAAAAATATAAGTAAGGTTTTTCCAGAATAGACAAGTATTCCAAATAGAAGAAAGTATATCAAAAGAATGGTGGCCTGGTTTAGCTGCAGCATAGGCTGTCTATTGGTGAAATGGTAGAAGACGGTGAGAGATGAAAGAAGGCTTCATTGAGGGGAACATTCTTGAGCCATTTTGAAAGGATGGCCATAACTCATTTTAGTAGGCAGAGGGAGTTGGGCACATTTCAGGCAAAGGTACCAGCATTTTACAAGGCACAGTTGTATTGTAATTATCCATTGCTGTGTAGCAAACTAATCCAAAATTTAGTGGCTTTTAAAACAATTACCATTTTATTTGCTCACAATTCTGTGAGTCAGGTATTTGGGCTGGGCTTATCTAGATGGTTCTCCTGGTCCCATTTTGGGCTCTTATGTGGCTGCAGTCATCTGGGGGCTCCATTTGGGGTTAGTTGGTCTATGATGGCCTCTCTTGCATGGCTGGCTTTGGTAATGGCTGTTGGCTGAGCTTCTTCATGTGACAGAGAAGAGTTATAAGAGAACAATAGTGAAGCTGCATGTGTTCTTGAGGCCTAGACGCAGAAGTCACATAGTTTCACTTCCGCCACATTTTTTTGTCCAAAACAAGTCACAAGGCCAGGCTGGATTCAAGAGGAGAAATAGATTCCACCTGTTAATGGAAGAGACTGCAAAGAATTTCTGGCCTTTTTTTTCAATCTACCACAAATGTAAAAGGGCAAGATGAGTTTAGGGTGTATTACTTAGCTCCACTGGCCTTTTCTTTAGTCTAAATAGTATTTCCTCCAAAATTAATTGAATGAGGTCCTTTAATCGTCTTTATTACCCTGCCCTGAATGCTTTCTCTGTTTCTCGTAAGATGCAGAGAAAATATATATTAAAATGAAAAACAGCAAAGCTTTGCCAAGAATTAACTAATTGAATTTTGAAAACTTTGAGTTATGAAACATTTTTTAAAAATGTATACGTAGTTTAACTTACTTTTGAATATCCTCATAAACTTGAAGTAGGTTAACAGTGATTTGGAGAAATCCTCAGGGTCTGGGCTGTAAGGAATAGACCAGGGTTATGTATTTTGCCACATCAATTGTTAGTATTTAATTAAATATGTCGGTGTTAAATTTTTAAAACATTTTAATGTATAGCCATTTAAAATCTTGACCATAGTATTAATTTCCTAGGTAAATTTTTTAATCCATATTCTGGAAAGGTAGACATGTACAACCACCTTTTAGAATTATCTGAAACCTGAATTAGTAGATTCTGAATTAACGATGTTTTTACCTCTTTATTCAATAAATTTTCGCTAGTACCCAGCAGATACAAATGTTATTTCCTCTGAGGTATTAGTTTATGATTCTCCTTGGCCTGCTCTTTAACTCAGCTTTCTGGTCTGAAAGAGCTCGTAGCCTTTGTTCATTAATCATGGGAAACAGTTGTGGGACATGCCTTGACATTAAGTTCAACATCTAAAATTAGTCCTGCCACAGTCAGTGGTGGGAACAAGCTTTCATTAGTTTGTAGCATGTGTTAAGTAGATGATACAAAGTTGAAAGGAACTCCTTAGAAATAAGTAAGTGATTTGTGTCGTGTGTGTGTATGTGTACCCATGTACATATAAAATTGAAGGTCTTTTTAATAAGCAGATCAACAAGTTAAATCTTTTTGAGAAATTCTTCATATGCTCTACCGAGCATCTTTGCTTATGCACTATGCTGTTTAATCAATCATTTCAGAAGAAAATTGTATTATTGGAAACTTGTATATATTGAAAACAGATTTTTCTGCCTGTTTGTACATTGTTTTCATTTTTTAAAAGTAATAATTGTATAACAAATGCCATATTTCAAGTGAATGACTTTTCTTTTTTCTCTTCAGAATTTTTAGAAATCTACTCACAAAAATGGCATCCTGGTTATATGAATGTCTTTGTGAAGCTGAACTTGCACAGTATTATCCTCATTTTACTGCCCTTGGCCTTCGGAAAATAGATGAATTAGCCAAGGTTACAATGAAGGACTACTCCAAATTGGGAGTCCATAACATGAATGACCGCAAACGTCTCTTCCAACTTATCAAAATTATCAAGATTATGCAGGAAGAAGATAAAGCAGTCAGTAGCCCAGAGCATCCTCTTCAAACAAGCAGCCTGTACATCAAGCCTCAGAAATCCAGGTCTGGCCCTCGCAGGCAACTGCGTTTTGATTCTCCTATTGACGACAAAGACAGAACGACTGGCAACAGTGGATTTGAAATGTGCAATTTATCAGATTTCTCTGCAAATGAACAGAAGTCTAGTAGCCTAAAAGTGCTGGAGCACATGTTACCAGATGATTCCCAGTACCATACAAAAACAAGAATTCTGAGTGCCACAGCTGCAGATTCCTATGTGCAAACAGAAATGAACACTGCACTCTTATCATCAAATCATTTTTCTCCAATACTGGGGGATTATGATATTCCCATTATTCAAAGAGTCTCTCATGTTTCAGGGTATAACTATGGAATCCCTCATTCTTGTATCAGGTAACAATTTATTTTTATCTTTTTTTCTTTTTGAGGGAAGGCAGCTTCGGGCCAAGGGCAGGCCTTTCCCTCATGGCCAGAACAGAGCAATTACTCCTTATTTACTGTAAATGGATATAACATACAAATGATAGTAAACAGCTTCTACCTCAATAATAGAAATACCTTGATGGGGTAAATTAATGAGGAATTGGGACCATCCAGGTGGGAGGAAGATGATATTGTTCATGTACAGCAACCAGCTGCTACTTGCCAGGATCTGCTAAGAGCAGGCAGACCTATTTATTCCTATTATTTATTATGGTGTACGATGATACATCTGTTGTATCCATGAAGGTAAAATAGTTAACTGACCTTCTGCAATGAAAAAAAAAACATATACCATCCACAAAATTTTTTTTTAAGGCTATCAAATTCACTTAAACAAACCAGGAGACTTAAAGCTTAGTGAAAGCAAAGCACATGTAGTTGAATTAAGTAGACTTCTGGGCAGTTAGTCCTGCACACATGGAAATAAGATCTGGTTTTGAATGCTTTCTACAATATCAGCCCTCGCAGAACAGATGTTTTTGGTGATTGCAAAACGTAAGACACTTATGGTAGAGTTGACAGTTTGAGAGTCAGGGTGATAAAATATGTTATTTTCACCTAGTGCTTCAAGTTAAAATTTGATATAAGGTCCTTAAGAGGTGAAATATTGAGTAATCCCTAATGCTAACTTAATGGTATAACAGAAAATATGTTCTTTTAAAAATAACATGTATTGCTTGTTTTGTTATTTAAAAAGAAATAGATGTAAGTTATGGGAAAAACAAAACACATTTTATTTTCTGTATTTTTTTTTTTAAAGGCTGTTATTCATACCTTAAGACAAAGTATTTGCACCTGGTCTTACATTGGCTAAGGTTTCAGAGGATCTCAAAACCAGGTCTTTTATTCCAAAAAACAGGAGACCCAGTTTTAAAGATAAAAGTATCTTTTGTAATTGGAAATACTTAAGTAAATTTTGTAGTGCCCCTGAAAACTTGTGGGCGGGGGCGGGGAGGTTGGTTTAGCTGAGCACAGAGCATACAGTAGTTTTTCCATCTTGTAATTGTGAGAGGACTAGATTGCTCCATGAATATCAATGCCAGGATTGTCACTGTCCTATTGGTTAGCTCAGTGGTGGAAGAATGGCTGATTTCTTGACTATCACAGTCTTTCATTGAACAACACATAAAAACCTAAATTGGAATTATTTATAAATATTATAAAGATACCACTTCAGTATTTAATATCAAGGACAAAGTGAATATTTTAGTTTAAAATTGCTATTTCATTTATTTGACAGATATTAAGTGTCACCTCTGCTAGGCACGATTCTAGATGCTAGGAGTATAAGGATAATTAGGATATCTGAAGGCTGTTAGAGTCTTAGGAGGTGGAATTAGGGGGAAAACTCAAACAAATGATTTCCATATGGTTATATAAGTGCTCTTGAAGAAGCTTATACATGACAAACCCAGAGCAAGGCTATTCAATTGAGCTTTCTCACCTTTTATATCATGACCATTTCACTCTCGCCATTCTTTATCGTATTAGAGAAGTAGAGGAAACAAAACACATTTCCCCTGATCATCTTCAATGTTGTCTTCTCACTTAAACCCTAAGTAGGAGTCAGGGTTCTAGAACCCTAGAAACCCCCTTGTCACCTCAAGGCTTGCTGTTAGGGAATCATCCTATCCAAAGAGCATCCTCTCTCTACCTCAAACTGGGTTTTTACTTTTCAGTAAATATTCCAAAAGTTCAAAATTGCTGACCTTAGTTTTTTTTTTTTTTTTTTGCCTTAAAATTTTAATAAAAGTCTAAGGCATTTAGAAAACTGGTTGTCCTGATTTACTTAAGGTCTCAAACTTGAAAACTGTAGCCTTTTTGTCCATGTGACTCATTCTGCAGTCCCTGGGCAATTTTAAAAAGGACTATACATTTTCTGAGCCCTGGTGGCACAGTGGTTAAGTTCTCGGCTGCTAACCAAAAGGTCGGCGTTTCAAACCCACCAGCTACTCCATGGGAGATAAATGTGGCCATCTGCTTCTGTAAAGATCACAACCTTGGAAACCCTGTGGGGCAGGTCTGCTCTGACCTATAGGGTCTATATGAGTTGAAATTAATTCAACAGCAACAGGTTTAAACGTTTTTCTGTTTTCTTTGATTGGCTTTATACAATTAGGTTATTCATACTGACCAACAAGTACAGGTTTTGGCACTAACCCCCTTGTTAAAATGATGCACTAAGTTTTTAATGTGAAAAATCAAACATGCAAAAGAGGATAAAACAATGAATCCTCATATGCTCATCATTCTGTTTAAACGATTGTCAAGAATTTGGCACACTTACCTCAAAATGATACATTTTTAAAATGTACTATTTAAAAATGACACTTTTTTAAAAGTCTGCTGTATGTTGATTTAAAAGCAAACCATGCTTTAAAAGCCTTGGATTGTGCGTTATGCGTTGTATTAGAAATTTCACGTGCTATTTTCGACCTATTTAGATCCTGGCAAAAAATAATTTTCCAGCTGGTTGGAGGGCTCAGAAAATTGGGAGCGATAAGAAACAATTGTATAGTATACTATCCTGTGTAAAATCTAGTATAAAAGGCTTTTTAGAGATTATCAATCAAATTCCAAAGTGTAAAGGAAGGGAATAATTTGTCTTGCTAAGATATACTGAGTACATGGACCAAAGGCATTGATCCTAATAAAACACCTGCTTTCACGAATCCTATTTTGTTGTCACCCAGCTTTAGAGTAGTTCCTGCATAGGTAAGTGGTCAGTTCTTAGATATATTTAAGCAGTCACAGAGATAGAGATGTATCTAAACAGCATGTCACATTAAATTTTGAGGATTAACCAGCCTGCAATTTACAACTGTTGTCATCGAGTCAATTCCGACTCATAACGACCCTGTAAGACAGGTAGAACTGCCCCATGGGGTTTCCAAGGCTGTAATCTTTATGGAAGCAGACTAGCCACATCTTTCTCCCACAGAACAGCTGGAAGGTTCAAACCACCAACCTTGGGTTAGAAGCTGAGCGCTTAACCACTGCGCCACCAGGGACCCCACATTTTAGGAATGTAAAGAAAGAGCATCCACATTAAAAACCCTGCAGAAGACCATATCTGGAAGCCGAACACACAGTCTTGGAGCTAGAGCAACTCCCGGGTTTTTGTTTTTGTTTTTTTTGCAGGGCAAATGGTGGGGTGGGGATGGAGATGGAAGTAGTAAGAAAAATTCAGCTAGTAAAAGAACTTTCTCAGTGTCAGCGCTTTAATATGCAACTTTAAAAACTATATTACGCCTAATATATAACAAAATATACTGATACTTTGACCTCTTAAGAGGCCTTATTTTATCATTAAAAAAAAAATTAAAGCCCATTTATAAACATGTATCAGACAGAATACCTCAGAGAAAGAGAATCCTTGGACCGAGATGGAGAAAATCAGAGTGTGTGTTCGAAAACGTCCTCTGGGTGTGAGGGAGGTACGTCGTGGAGAAATTAATATCATCACTGTGGAAGACAAAGAAACCTTACTTGTGCACGAGAAGAAAGAAGCAGTTGACCTCACACAATATATTCTGCAGGTACGGTGCTTCCTTCTTGTGTTTAGAGCTAATATTGTCAAGTATGTCAATGTTTTGCTTTTTGTTTGAGAGGTAGCATCCAAATTCTAAAATCCAGTTTCTGATTTGGGTATTGGCACTTGTTCCTAATGTGACATTGTGTTAAATTGTTGATACTCTGGGCCTTAATTTTTTTTTAAATATGTTGCAGTGGGGGATACAAAGACATAATTCCTCCACTCTTGTACAATGGAGTTACATCTCGCAATCATTTAATACTCTGTGAGAATTTAATGATACATATTCAGCAAAAAAAGAGGGAAATGAGGAGACAAAAAGAACTTAAATAATTAATTGGTGGATGGGCAGCACCAGTCAGTGAGCATATGCCCCAGAGTGACTATGAGATGATCACATAGTCTTAGTTCTCACCTGCCTCTCACATGAGAACATCTCACTTTGCTGAGTATGAGTCTTGAGTTTAAACATGGAGGATATATTCAAGCAACAAGACCCCAGATTGACAGCCAGTCAGTTTATTCTGATTCTCAACTGTTTTGGGTTTATGCTTAATTTGGTGGGATCGGGCTCTGAGCAGGCCCCTATGAATGGGCAGGCATATGATTTCACATCTTACATACAAGGGTTCAAAT
The DNA here is from genome assembly GCF_024166365.1 of Elephas maximus indicus. Classification (NCBI taxonomy): domain Eukaryota; kingdom Metazoa; phylum Chordata; class Mammalia; order Proboscidea; family Elephantidae; genus Elephas; species Elephas maximus. Next base: position 43,143,492 of record NC_064827.1, on the reverse strand, counting down.
AAAACACTGGTAGCTCAGACATGTAAAAAGTGTTCACTCCTTGCCAGAGTGATCATGAAGAGTCCAAGGAGAAAGGGCTTAGCATTGAAAGAAGGAATTTATTCCAGATTGATAGGTATACTGTGCTCTTCAATCATATATGGAAGTAGCAAACGCCACAGATGGAAAATATCACAGTTTAGTCATTTCTGAAATTGTGAAACAATTGTGAGTGATCTAAAATGGGATAATCCATCAGATGTTAAGATTTGGGAATTCAGAGTTTCTCTTACTCTGAATCTGCCTCCTTAAACATTCACATTATGTTCATTCTTATTCTCTCTCTGTCTTGCCTCAAAACTCATTGACTGGTGGAAGAAAAGCAGTGAGTCATCTGATGTGATAGCAGTTCACTTTAGTCAACCGAGGTCTTATTGTAATGGAATAAATGCTTTAACACTGAAGTCAAATTGTTCAGGCTACCCTCCCCCCCTCCCACCCCCGCCTTTCAAACTTGCATTGTTCTTTTTCTTTGATTACCAAAATTAGGTTTCAAAGTAATCCACTGAGTCTTTCTGTGAGCACTGAATTACTGGGCCACGGTACAACCAACCCAATCACTTTAACAGCGTATCAATTTTCAGTCTATTAGGTCTTGGTAGGTGATATTTATTTTGAAGATGGTCTAAAGGACCAATTAGTTGTAATGCTATCTAGTTCCACGGCTGCTTAAAGCCACAGCCATAGCCCTATCCAATCACCATCTACTCAAGACTGGTTTAATGATGCTTCTGTCACAGTAGTTCTCTCAAGGAGGTATCATTTTATCTTTTGCATTTTACCATTATCTCCAAACACAATAACCTTACTTCTTTGTCACTACCATTGGTCAATATTTATTGAATACCCATAGTTTCCATAGCAGTTTTTCTGCTGTTTGAACTTTGGACCTTTGCGCTCATAGGTCAGAGTCCTTACCTGTCAATGGTATAATGTAAGTGTTGGGAGGGCTTTTTTTTTTCTCCGTCCCTCTTTCTCCTTCCTTAAAGAGAAAGAAGAAAAAGTAGATTCATAGCAAACTGGGTGCTAAATAAATATTCATCCTAGACTCTTTGGATTTTATTTTTAAATCTATTCAGGGATTTAAAACAATAAGTTGTATGTCTGTTTAAATGAATTTTCTTGTCTTTTCAAATCTATAGTGCCCTACTTACCATTGAATTTTTTTTAATTGAGATAAGTGTATGTATGTGTGTGTATATAGATATATATAAAAAACATTTGCCACTTCAACTTTTTTATATGTACAATTTAGTGACATTATGTTTATCATGTTGTGTAATTATCACCACTATTCATTTCCAAATTTTTCCATTAAATTTTATGATAGCAACATAATAAGGAAAAAAAACTGTATGCAGCCATGAGTCGCTTGATGTCCATGATACAGCCTGTGAAGTAGGACATTATGTGATTTGGACGTTGTGCAAACACCATATTGCATGTGGCCCCCAGGTTGTGAACATCCAACTTACAGACAACTCATACTTAACGATGGACTACCTACCATAAAGCCTATTAAAAATTTGAGTTAAATATAGTGGTTCATAATAACGAATGCATGACTACTTTGTGACACTCATGAAAACATTGAGCAGTTTGAAAGTAAGTGTTTTATGTGCATAGAAAGGTAAAGTATGTACTATATACTATGACAAACATTTGTCTAACTGATGCTAAATAAAAACTTTATGTACCTGTTCCAACTTACCTGTAAATTCGACTTAAAGACAGACTTAGGAACAGATCTCATTCATAACCTGGGGACTGCCTGTGTATACCATGTCCAAGGATTTCTGAACTCTATTATAACCTTATGGAACCATGGACGTATATGTGGTTGGATGTCACCTGAACGGACATTATGCAGGGTGCCTACTGTATAAGTTTCATTCCAATTTCTCAAGTAAATAAAAATATAGAAAAAAAAAGATTGTATTGAAATGTGTAGAAAAGTTAACAATGGCTATCTCTGGGTAGTGGAATTTACAGATAATTTAATTTTCTTCTCTGTTGTTTTCAGTATTTTAAAAATTTTCTACAATGAGCTATTTTAAAAATTTTGAATAGGTAGATTCACGTATTTCAAAATCAAAAGGTACAAAAGAGTATGCAGTGAAAAATGTCCCCCTAATCCCATTTTGGAAACCCTAGTGACGTAGTGGTTAAGTGCTACAACTGCTAACCAAAACGTTAGCAGTTCGAATCTACCAGGTGCTCCTTGGAAACTCTATGCGGCAGTTCTACTCCCATTTCCTCCTTGAAGGCAACAATGTTACATATTTAATGTACATCTTTCCAGAGATAGTCTATAAATGCATATTACTTTTATAATCTGAAAAAAACCTATTTAAAAAATAACCTATGAAACTCTGACCATATCAAGGCTAAAGTGAGGTTCAAAGTAGGTGTTAATCCAACCCTGTTGATAAAGTTTGATTAAATGAAAGTGTAGGTAATACAAACGGCTTTGAGTTATATACAAATGTTAATTATAATGATAATCTTGCATGTTCACATATCTTTCATGAAAGGTACTTACCAAAATACCGGAAAAGCCAATATCTGTATTCTTTTAGAAGGAAAGATCTAATTCCTTTCATCAATAAGTACTTTCTAACGCATTCACTCCAGAGCTAAAGTTATTCATAAGTACTTGTAGGAGAGGAAGAATTGCCATATACTCAGTGAAATAATAGAAAACAAATCAAAATAAAAAAACGTATTCCTACATTTACTTGTGTTCAATCTTTCTTACTTTCCTGAAAAGTACTGTATATGTATGTGTATATATATATATATGTGTGTGTGTGTATGTGTGTATGTTGTTATTGTGTGCCGTTGAGTCAATTGTGACTCATAACGACCCAGTGTGACAGAGGAGCAGTGCCCTATAGGGCTTCCTAGGCCATAATCTTTGTGGAATTAGATCTCCAGGTCTTTTCTCCCAACAAGTGACTGGTGGGTTTGAACCACCAACCTTTTGGTTAGTTAGTAGCTGAGTTCTTAACCATTATTCCACCAGGGCTTCTTAAACTAGTTGCCATCAAGTCGATTCCCACTCATAGCATCCCCACAGGACAGAGTGGGATACCCTATAGGGTTTCCAAGGCTGTAATCTTTATGGAAGCAGACTGCCACATCTCTCCCGCAGAGCAACTGGTAGGTTTGGACCACTGACCTTTTGGTAGCAGCCAAGCACTGAACCACTGTGTCACCAGGACTCCTATCTATCTATATTTTTTTGCTTTTGATCTCATACAAAACCCATGGTGATGTTTGAGTAGTGAATGAATTTGCCTCTTTGCTATGAGACTAGTTATGAGTTAAATATAAATTATATTCATTAAAACCAGATTTAACAAGTATACTTATCTCATAATTACTAACATTTTCAAGCCTAATCCAAAGTATAGTGAACCCCCATGTACCCATCACCCAGCTTTAACAGTTATTAACGTTTCACTGTTCTTAAAAATCGTATCACATTTTTCAAAGCACTAAAAATTCACAGAACTCTATCATTCTGCAAAGATTCATTATTTTCTCACCACCTAACTTTTAGAAATTTTTTTCTGACTGGTGGCCCCAGTTTCTTCTCAGATGACATAACAGATTTCCATTACAATGTAATGGTACACAGGCAGAATCAAACATGGGATAGGGTGATCCACAGTAAATTGGCCCAAGTTCAGTCTTCTGATTAGCCCACACAGTTTTTGCTTAAATAGATATTTAGAGAAGGCCCCCCAAATGCCAGAGGATAGGGCCTCCCCTCTCATTCATCGTATATGGACTGCCACTATTATACTACAATCAAACTTGAAATTATTAGGATTTCTTACTCAGATGTAGTTGGGCTGCCAACATGGTAAGCTTCTAAATTATGTAAATAATTATGGCTACTGAATTAATGCCTTCTATACCTATCTCCGGAAACCCTGGTGGTGTAGTGGTTAAGTGCTACGGCTGCTAACCCAAGGGTCGGCAGTTTGAATCCGCCAGGCGCTCCTTGGAAACTCTATGGGGCAGTTCTACTCTGTCCTATAGGGTTGCTATGAGTTGGAATCGACTCAGTGGCACTGGGTTTGATTTCTTTTTTTATACCTATCTCCTATCCACCCTTTTCCAGGTTACCATGGTTTTTCATCTGGGAATCATCTTAGACTTCTTTGTCTGCCAGCTCCCCACATTCATTCAGTTGCCAAATTTCTCATGCATCCATTTTCTCTTTGTTTCCATTGCCATCATCTAATTTTGACCTTTCTCATCTCACCAGTGGATTACTAGTGGTCCTGTTCCCAATCTATTCACAGTGTATCGCAGATTAATCTTCCAGTAAGATAGCTTAGATCATCCCTTCCTTTCCTTCACTATTTACTGAATTAAATATGAATGCTTACCTCTTTCTTTAAGTCCAGTGTCCCAAGATACCTACAACATAGTCCCAATTCATTATTCTAGCCTTATATCCTAATTTTCTACCTACCAAAATGCTGTATTTCAACCACAATTCTGTATTTCTACCACATCGAATTCCCCTGATCCTTAAACATTTCTTCTTTCCTGCTTTGACTCTTTGTTCATGCTTCCCCCCTTCCTAGAATACCTTCCTTCTCCATCCCTACCTCTCAGATTCCTCCTCTTCTCCCATGGCCCATTCTCAGTACAGTTTCTTTCATAATGTCTTTCCCAATCAAAGGGAATATGTTTCTCCTTTTAATTCCATGTGTACTTTATCTCTTAAGATTCTTCTACTTTTTGTGTTCTTGTTGAGATTAATACTTCTAGGTGGTGGGGTAGAACGATAGTAATATCTGTATCTTTGTGAAAACCCTGGTGGTGTAGTGGTTAAGTGCTATGGCTGCGAGCCAAAAGATTGGCAGTTTGAATCCACCTGGTGCTCCTTGGAAACTCTATGGGGTAGTTGTACTCTGTCCTATAGGGACACTATGAGTCGGAATCGACTCGATGGCAACAGATTTGTATTTGTTTTGTTTTGGTGTCTTTGTTCCCCTTGAAGTGCCTACCGCAATATGTGTGCTACCAGCTGAGTAATAACTGTTTATGGAATTAAAAGCTAAGCTATGTAACCTATGGATATGAGATGTCCCCCTAGGATGTTTCAAATGTGCTGTCCCTAGCTAGGCTATGAGGATAAACTCCATTGAATTCAGGTCTTCTCTCCGGAACCTGAGGAGGATTGGCTAACCCTTGCAGTCATCAATTCATGTCACTTAAGAGAGAACAAAAATTGTGTGTCCTTAGTTTTTACATTGTAAAAACATGTCCACAGAGATCTTGAATAAAAGAACCAAAACCTGCTGCCATCTAGTCGATTCTGACTCATAGCAACCCTATAGGGCCCAGTAGAACTGCACCATAGGGTCTCCGAGGCTATAAGTCTTTACGGAAGCAGACTGCCACATCTTTCACCTGCAGAGCCGCTGTTGGGTTCGAAGAACTGAAGTTTTGGTTAGTAGCCAAGCACTTAACCACTGCACCACCAGAGCTCCTGAATAAAAGAAGGCCTTGCTATTTTGCAGTGGTTGATTTCTTATTTCTCTCTAAGTTTGTCATGGTCAGTTACTATCAGTTAAAAATGTATTTGCACCTTTAAAAAAATGTATTAAGTAGAAAAGTGGTGAAGAAAATCCAGAAGATGTCTCTTTCTGTAAAAATCAAATTTATTTTTCAGCATGTTTTTTATTTTGATGAAGTCTTTGGTGAAGCGTGCACCAATCGGGATGTATACATGAAGACTACTCACCCACTAATTCAGCATATTTTCAATGGGTACGATAGTAATTATTTGCTTTTCTTGCTTCTTATTTTCTATTTTCATAAATCATTAGTATCACTTATGCTTTTTAATTCTTTTAAATTAAACATGACCTTGTGTTTTGAGCCAACGAATTTAAATTAGACTCTTCTGAAAAGTACAACGTCTCTATAGGATTTACTAAGCATTCAGAAATTTGCAGCAAAATTTCCCTTTACGCTGATGATATTGATTTTCTGTGCTTAGTGGAAAAAAATATAAGCTGTCAACAGTATAATTCCATCAGAGGCCTCAGAATAAAAAGGTTTAAGTGGTTGTAGCTAATCTCAATTTTTTATAATAGGAATTATCTATTCTGGCTCTAGTTCAATTAATTTTTTTGGTGGAATAGGATAGATAAGTGAATATCAGTTATAAGCTTTTCATAGATGTATTTTTTAAAATTTGAAACTAATATTCATACTTAGTAAACATTAAAAGGAACTGAAATATACAAGAGACCTGTTATATATTTAAAATATTGTCATGTGTGGGTAGAAAATGCCAAACAGCCTGCTAGAATCACTGATTCTGTTTTTTTGCTGTTGTCTTTATTGTGGTAAAATATAGCATGAGGTTTCCCATTTTAACCATGTTTAAGTGTACAATTCAGTGACGTTAATTATATTCACATTGCTGCGCAACCATCATCAGTATTTGTTTCCAAAACTTTTTCATCACGCCAAATAGAAACTATACCCATGAAGCATTAACTCCCATTGTTCCCTCCCGCAGCCAGTAGTAACCACTAATCTACTTTTCTGCCTTTATGCATTTGCCTATTCTAGATACTTCGTGTAAGTGGAATCTCTGAGGTGATTTTATTTTTTTAAATAACTTTTAAAAATTAAGGTATAATCTACATACAATAAGATGCATAAATCTTAAGTATTCAGGTCTGATGAGTTTTGATAGTTGTATATATTTGAGTAAACAATACCCAAAACAAGACATAGAACATTTCCATCATCCCAGAATGGTCTCTTGTGTCCGTTTTTAGTTAATTCCCCACCTCCATCCCCAGGTCTTATGTAACTATTGATCTGCTTTCTGTCGCTATAGATTAGCTTTGTCTGTTCTAGAATTTCACAGAAATGGAATCATTACAATGTATATTCATTCTTTCATGCCTGGAGTCTTTTGCTTAGCATTGTTATTATCATTATTATTATTCTGTAATTCTTTTTGTCTTTTGTGTGTGTATGTGGTAAATATGTAGCTAACATTTACCATTTCAACAATCTTCACATGTATGGTTCGGTGACATTAGCATTAACAGTTTTGATATTAGCACGTTGTTACTTGTAGCCATAGTTTTTTATTGCTGAATAATATACCCTTGTATGAATATAAACCAAAAAACACATTGCTGTCAAGTTGATTCCAACTCATGGGGACCCTATGGGACAGAGTAGAACTGCCCCAGAGGGTTTCTGAGGCTGTAAATCTTTGTGGAAGCAGACTGCCACATCTTTCTCCTGCAGAGTGGCTGGTGGGTTCAGACCACCAAACTTTTGGTTAGTAGCTGAACACTTAACCACTGTGCTACCAGGGCTCCTGTATGAATATGTGTGAATATGGCACACTTTATTTATCCATTACCTCTTGATGGATGTTTGACTTGTTTCCAGTTTTAGACTATTATGAATGAAGCTTGTTATCAATTGAATTGTGTCCCCCCAAAAATATGTGTTGTAAATCTTAACCCCTATCGATGGCAGTGGTGGGTGGGTTTAATCCCACTTGGGAATAGATTTTCTTTGTTGTGTTAATAAGACAGGATTAGTGTAGGGTGAGTCTTAAGTCAATCTCTTTTAAGATATAAAAGAGATTAAACAAGCAAGCAAGAGAAGCAGAGATGGGGGAAGAGAGATCCCAACCCACATGAAGATTGCCTAGGAGCAGAAGCCCTGAAGAGACAAGAACAGAGAGAAAGCCTTCCTCTAGAGCTGAAACCCTGAATTTGGACTTCTAGCTTCCTAAACTGTGAGAAGATAAATTTCTGTTTGTTAAAGCCACCCACTTGTGGTATTTCTGTAGAGCAGCACTAGATAACTAAGGCAAAGCTATATGAACATTCTTGTACAAGTCTTTTTGTGAACATGTTTTCATTTATCTGGGGTAAAAACCTAAAAGTGGAATTGCCGAGTCATAGGATAGGTGTATGTTTATAAGAAAGTGTCAAACAATTTTCCAAAGTGGTTGGACCGTTTTATACTCCCAACAGCAATGTATGAGAATTGTCAGTCTTTTTTATATTAGCCAATCTAATGCTCATGAAATAGTTAATCATTGTGGTTTTAATTTAAATTTTCCCAATGACTAATGATATTGAGCACCTTTTCATGTGCTTACTGGCCATTCGAATACCTTTATTTGTCCATTTTTTGTGTTGTCTTTTTATTGTTGTTTTGTAGAAGTTCTTGAATATTTTAAAAACGTTTTTGTCATGAGCAAACTAAAAAAGTAAAATATCTTTCAGATCTGAATTTCCTGTGCACCAAGTCTAGGGAGTGCTTTCTTGAGAGAGCAGGGTTCTAAAGTAAGCTCAAATTTGAATGTTAGGACTTCAGCAATAAAAGAGTTGCAAGTTAAGTGCATCCATTCTATAAAGTGTAATAAAAGATTTTTTTAATACCCACGTGTGTTGTTTTTTAAGAAAAGCTCATGTCTAAAATGTTCAGAAGGTAAGATAGATATTATTGTGGAAAAATCTTTATTCTCACTCTCCTGGATCTTCTTCAGTTTATTCAAATTTTCCTCCTGTGATCCTTTTCCTTACAGTGCCTCTGCTGGTTTGTTTATTTAAGTGCTCCCACTGCTGGGAGCCGGGGTTCAAAAGACTAGGAATAGTGTGGCTAATTGCCTCCATCAACAACTGCCCCCTTTTCCATGAGACCAGAAGAACTGGATGGTGCACAGCTACCATTACTAAACATTTCGATTAAAGATTCCATAGAAGAATCCTTACCAAAAGGGGAAAAATGCAGAACAGAATTTCAAATTCTCATGAATTGTAGACTTTCTGGGGCCGTGGAGGGTAGATGAACCCCTGAAACTATTACCCTGAGATGATCTTTAAACCTTAAACCAAAATAAACCTCTGGAGTCTTCTTAAAACTGAACAGTAGTTTAGCTTAACTGGTAAAAAAGGTCTACCTTGAGCATTATGCTTTTTTAAGAACTATCTATATGGGATGAAATTGACAACAGCAGCTCAAAAGATTAGATAGGAATCTTAAGGGACAATGAGTTTATGTTAATGAGGGAGGAACAAATCAGAAAAGGAGGGTGAGAATGGTTGCGCAACAAGAATGTAATCAGTGTCACTAAATTGTACGTGTAGAGACTGTTGAATTGTGTATATTTTGCTGTGTATACCCTCAACAACAACAGATCCCTTTCTACATACTCATTTCCCTGCTCACCTCCAGGTTCCCTCCACTCCTATCCATAATTATACTTATTTTATTGCTGCAAGTAGCTACTTTTATCATCAACCCACGTGGTTCATGTTCAAGAGTCTGCAGTAGCTGCTTACCATTTAACACTATGTTTACACTCTGCTTATCACTATATAGTTGGACCCCCCAGTACTCAGGTGACCTTGGACTCCAACTCATCCTAAAACATACTGTGATCAGCAAGTTGATGTCCCAACTCTCCTGTCCATGTCTTACTCTGATTTTTCTTCAGCTCATACAGGGTGCATGCACACACATGTACATGCACATATGAATAGTGATTCTTGGAATCATAAGATATTAGGGCTGGAGGGATCTTAAAAATCAAGTAATCTCAGATCTATTAATTTACTGATGTAAAAAAACTGAGGCCCTGAGAGAAGTAAAGTGATTTGCCAAGGTCATGTAGTTAATAGCAGGACTGAGACCAGAACCTAGGTTTCTTACCTCCAGATTTGGTGTGGCTGCCACCACCTCTTGTGATACTCCTACCACAGGAGAGGCTGTCTGCCTTCTCAGCTTCTGCCTTCAGGACACAGCCTAATTCTCTACTCCTTTGTGAATCCTTCCTCAAAAACTTTGCTTATATTGATTTTATCCTTGTCTGAAGTTCCTTAATATTCATATGAGTAGTAACTGCCATCCTGTTTATTGTATGATTTCCTATCATTTCTCTGTTACTTCTTTCATAAACCTTATCTTTCAGATTTAAGACCAAATTTTCTCTAGAATCCCCTAAAGCACCTAGCATGGGGTAGGAACTTGATAAATGCTTGTTTCCTAAGTGATTTCTTGAAAGTCCTTTTTTCCTTATCTTTCGGAGTTCTCTTATGGACTTAGCAGTTCTGTAAAAAATTTCTGTAAGAAAACCCATGTCCCGCTTTGAGAATGCTTTTTCCTCTTCTGATGTTTTTATAATGTAAAGCCCTTCTCTCAAAGGATTAATATGTTTATAACTGATTTTTGCCAAGGATTGTATGTTTCTACCTGATTCTTGTCATTAAAAATTTGTGTGTAGATTAGTACTTCTCTTAATATGCATAAGTAATGCAAATGATTCTTTCCCCAGAGGCAATGCCACTTGCTTTGCATATGGACAGACAGGTGCTGGAAAGACCTATACCATGATAGGAACTCATCAGAACCCAGGACTGTATGCTCTGGCTGCTAAAGATATCTTCGGAAAACTAGAAGTGTCCCAGCCAAAAAAGCGTCTCTTTGTGTGGATCAGTTTTTATGAAATCTACTGTGGACAGCTTTATGACCTCCTAAATCGAAAAAAAAGGTACTGGATATGAGTGGCAAACTGTAAACCTGTTCACCTTTGTGTTAAGCCAGAGTCTCACAAATCACCTAATCATGAGATCTAATGAGAGATCTCAGTACATTAAGGCCCTGTTGTGAAATGAGAGTCTCTGGCATCAGATGCATATTTTCTAAAACTGTTAATTCAGCTAGAGAAAAATGTAAATTAGCCTTCCATTAGTATTTTGTAAGTGATTAATATCCTAAAAAAGAAAAAACAAACCCAGTGCCATTGAGTCAATTCTGACTTATAGCGACCCTATAATATCCTGCATCTATCAAATTCTTCTTTTGGTCTATGAAAAAGGTCATAATTTCAAGAAGTCAGAAAATGAACATGTACTTAAATTCCTCCATATTCTTTTGACCTATTATTATACTGGAAAAACTATAAATAATGTGTCCCACTTTCTCTGTTTTTCCTGTCAATAATCTTAGGGTAAGCTTAATGATAGTTTTCTGAGATTAGTAAAAAGAAAAGCAAATCTCTTTTCCTCACATTAGACTTTAGCCCTTATAATACTTAAACTATCGCCCTTACAACATACTACAGTAATTTAGAAATGTGTTCAGTAACTCTGCTTTTAAATTTGTTTTATTTTTCTGGCATAAAGTTTTGTTTAGGTTGAAACAGATGACTTAAACTGAGGAGACAGCAAAGTTTTGAAGGGATCAATCGATTAGGAGAATAGGGAGGGGAGAGGGAGTAGGAGAGGTAGAAGGATAAAATGTTGTCATAACAGAATTAACAGACATGTTGGGAGCAGCCATACTAGATGGAAGGGAGTGAATTGAGGCTGAGCATGGTGGAAGGCTGGGGAAACCAAGTCAATTAAAGAAACAAGCCACCCAGCAAAGATATTCAACCCTCTGTGGAGCTGTCCAAAAGGATGTATGTACATGCCCAGCGTGCTCCAAGTAAGCACTGGAATGATGGCAGGAGTTGGGAGCAGTTCAGATTCAATACGGAGAGCATGATACGGCAGGCCCCTATTGTAGAGGGGCACTAGGGTATTGAGTAGCGTAACTCAAGCCAGCAAGTGGGTTTAGGGAGGCCACTATCTTGTTTACTGTTCCAGTGAAAAGAGGCCCTTTGGGTGTGCTGCAGTTCAGAGACTGTACAGGTATTCAGGGTTCAGTCCTCATCCAACGACTGCCAAATAAAGGAGGATAGTACTCTAGGGATGCTTTGGGGCAGGGTTGCCTTTCTTTTTTTCCCTGTCCAGGTTGCTGTTGAGGCCCTGAGTTTCAATCACTGCTTCTTTTCCAAGCCCCAACACACTTATTAAGAGCTCTTTTCCATCAGAATGCCCACTTCATTTAGAGACAGTTAGCATGAGAATAAAAGCCGCTGTTGTGCTGTATATGTGTTTGTTTGTTTGGGTGAAGGAGCAGTCAGAATATTATTTTTTTAATGAACTCTTTAATGAATTACCTTGATTATTGCCTTGTATGTTTGCATTCTTTAATTGTGTGGCAGGGTGGGAATATGCGAGCTTCTGAATTTGAAGCTTCTTTTTTATGAGGCTCTCTAGGGAAGACCCACACTTACTCTGCAAGTGTCTTAGGCTGTGGCTTTTTTCGCTTGTTTGTTTTTGTTATTTTACTGGTTAATTGGTTAATATGATATTTTTGTTTCCTTTGTCTCTTTCTGGAACTTCTGAAACATTCTCTTCCACTGATGGCACCCTTCTCTGTGTTTTTAGAGCTTCTACACTTTATCTTGTTTTTCTTCTCTTTTTTTTTAATTAAATATATTTTCTATAATAATAGTGGGGCTTAGATGGGGATGGACAGAATTGTTATATATGCTGAGTCTATCTCTTAAACTAGAAACCAGGATCTTCAAATTAACTTCTAAGAGTAGATGATAAGCTGTTTTATACCCTTGCTTAAAAGATAGAAATGTACTCATTGCTTGCAGGATTTAAAAATCTAGCAGTGCATCTTGGCCTGTCCATTTAGAAACCTTTCTTGGGTGAGCACAGGGCATAAGGCCTGGGAAGTATGTTCAGGAGTGACGTGAGGGTTCTGAAAGCTAGACTTTTCTTTTATTCTAGAAGCCCGACTTGACTGTTCCAATAGAGTTGTTGTCTGAGAGGTCATGTGCATTGGTGAGGCTGTTTTCTTCCAACCCTTCTGTAAAAAATTAGAAACTTGAGGTGAACATAGACTTAGAAAAAAAATTTTCTTGGTAAGAAAATGATGTCTTTTTTTGGCTATGAAATGAAATTCCATTCTTAATCTTATCGGTATCTTATTAATGAGGAAAAAGAATCTTAGATTCTTTGATAAGAGTCAACACTTTCCCCCTCAGCACATCTGATTTAATGATGATGGTTGACCATAGAGAGAAGCCCTGGCCATGCAGTGGTTAAAGTGCTCATCTGCTAACCGAAATGTTGGCTGTTTGAACCCACCAGCTGCTCCGTGGAAGAAAGATGTGACAGTCTGCCTCAGTAAAGATTTACAGCCTTGGAAACTATGGGGCAGTTCTACTCTGTCCTATAGGGTTGCTGTGAGTTGGAAAGGACTTGACAGCAGTGGGTTTTTGATTGATAGACCATTACCATTCATTACCTCACACACAGACCCCAGGCTTTCAGTTACAGTACCAGCTCTTCCATGCTCCCTTAGCAAGATGTATCAGAACTCCTTATGATGTTGCAAGTAAGGAAACCGCACTTATACTTGCTTAAGCATCTAGAGAAGTCATCAACTCATATCATCAGAAAACCTAGAGAACAGTCAGGCTTCAGGCTCAGTTTACACCAGCACCTCAGGGCTGTTATAAGGACCCATTCTTTGCATCTCTCTGCTCTACCTTCTATAGAGTTAACTTTGCCCTGAAACTGGCTATCTTTTGTGGATACAGAATGTCTGCTCCTGCGGCCACATGCTTTCACTTTCAGAGGGAAAAGGAGAGCACCTTTCCCCCAAGGACTTAACAGGATCCAGGACTTCATTATGATTTGACCAGCAGAGGTTCCCTATCTACCCATGAACCAACCGATCACTAAGAATACTTCACTACTGATTGGTATAGGTCTGGGTTATGTACTCATTCTTTTAACTGTAGCCAAATACGCTGATTTGCTTACAAAGTCAGGGAACACTCCTGAAACCAGGGGCAGGGGCCAGGAGGTGGGGCATACATCAATCCTACTCAAACAGCAAAGCTGCTACTTAGTGGGGAACTGGTGGAACAGTTTGGGGGAGGCAAAAACAAAGTCCATTACAGCGGCTCTGCCGTACCATCTGTGTTCTTGCATCTGCAGGCTTTTTGCAAGAGAAGACAGCAAGCATGTGGTACAGATAGTGGGACTTCGAGAGCTTCAGGTGGATAGTGTGGAGCTCCTTTTAGAGGTAACTCTTCCTTCTTTACTACCCTGCTATAGCAGTCTAAGTACAGAGAAAGAGTTCGTTTTGCTGTCTAGTAAGTATGATGGACTCAGATTTAGGCAAAGGGCAATGACAAGCACTCCGTGTCTCATTTGTAAAACGTGAGTCCTCTTCTGAAAGGACAGCTCATTTCTCTACATGGTTCATGTCTCAGTGCCATGGTAGTGGGAGGTGGCGTGTGGTAAAACCTAATGTTGAGGGGATTCTCTTGGGCCAATTTCAAAGACTGCTAATGTGTATTTCCATGGCAGTAGCTCTGAGAAAAGGTACTGGTGAGAAATACTCTGCTTCTTATTTTAAACCAAAATTTTAACAGGTAATACTTTTACGCGGATTCAAAATTCAAAAGGTATGATGAAAATATCACTTCCGTTCCTGTTCCCGGTCCCGGAGCCCTGCTGGCACGGTGGTTAAAGAGCTTATCTGCTAACCAACAGGTCGGCAGTTTGAATCCACCAGCTGCTCTCCTTGGAAGCCTTATGAGCAGTTCTGCTCTGCACTGTAGTGTTGCTATGAGTCAGAGTCGACTTGGTGGCAACTGGTTTGGTTTTGGTTCCTGTTCCCAAGCCAGTTCCCTTTTCTTGAGGGAACTAATTTTATTAGTATTTTGTGTATCCTTCCAAAGATACTTTAAAATCTTTTATTAAAAATTATCCTTTTAAAGCAACCAAGGTGCCCATCAACACATGAATGGATAAATAAATTATGGTATATTCACACAATGGAATGCTACGTATTAATAAAGAACAGTGAGGAATCTGTGAAACATTTCATAACATGGAGGAACCTGGAAGGCATTATGCTGAGTGAAGTTAGTCAGTTGCAAAAGGACAAATGTTGTCTAAGACCACTATTATAAGAACTTGAGAAATAGTTTAAACTGAGAAGAAAACATTCTTTCGTGGTTACGAGATTGGGGGAGGGAGGGAGGGAGGGTGGGAGAGGCGCATTCACTAATTAGATAGTAGATAAGAACTACTTTAGGTGAAGGGAAAGACAGCACACAATACAGGGGAGGTCAGCACAATTGGACAAAACCAAAAGCAAAGAACTTTCCTGAATAAACTGAATGCTTTGAAGGCCAGCATAGCAGGGGCAGGGGCCTGGGGACCATGGTTTCAGGGGACATCTAAGTCAATTGGCATAATAAAATCTATTAAGAAAACATTCTGCATCCCACTTTGAAGTGTGGCGACTGGGGTCTTAAATGCTAGCAAGCAGCCATCTAAGATGCATCAATTGGTCTCAACCCACCTGGATCAAAGGAGAATGAAGAACACCAAGGACACAACGTGATTACAAGCCCAAGAGACAGAAAGGGGCACATGAACCAGTGACTACATCGTCCTGAGACCAGAAGAACTAGATGGTGCCCGGCTACACCCAATGACTGCCCTGGCAGGGAACACAACACAGAACCCCTGAGGGAGCAGGAGAGCACTGGGAGGCAGACCCCAAATTCCCATAAGACCAGACTTAATGGTCTGACTGAGACTGGAAGGACCGTGGTGGTCATGGCCCCCAGACCTTCTGTTGGCCCAGGACAGGAACCATTCCCGAAGCCAACTCTTCAGACGTGGATTGGAGTGGACAAGGGGTTGGAGAGGGATGCTGGTGAGGAGTGAGCTTCTTGGATCAGGTGGACACTTGAGACTATGTTGGCATCTCCTGCCTGGAGGGGAGATGAGAGGATAGAGGGGGTTAGAAGCTGACGAAATGGACACGAAAAGAGAGAGTGGAGGGAGAGAGCCGGCTGTCTCATTAGGGTGAGAGTAATTGGGAGTGTGTAGCAAGGTGTATATGGGTTTTTGTGTGAGAGACTGACTTGATTTGTAAACTTTCACTTAAAGCACAATAAAAATTATTTAAAAAAAATTATCCTTTTATTCTGATAACAAAAGTAATACTATACATGCTTATTATTAAAATCTAAACGTGACAGAAATATATAAGAATATAGAAAATAAAGCCCCCTCTAATTTACTGCACACAGCCCCCTCACTCCCTGGTTAGATAGCCACTGTTAACAATTCAGAATATTTAGATCTTTTTTCCTGTTTGGGGCATTTATTAGCTTATGTACAAATTTATTTCTGGTGAACCTTTCTTTAATGCTTTGGTCCTCAATCAAGGCTGTACTTTAGATCATTAGGGAGATATTTTTCCTTAAAAAATGTAGCCTTCTTTATTCTGAATAAGGAGCCCTGGTGACATAGTGGTTAAGCACTTGGCTTCTAACTGAAAGTCAGTGATTCAAATCCACCTCCTGCTCCTCAGGAGAAAGAGGTGGTAATCTGCTTCCGTAACGATTTATGGCCTTGGAAGCCCTATGGGGCAGTTCTATCCTATAGGATTGCTATGAGTCAAAATCAACTCTGTGGCAGTGGGGATTATTGCCAAAAATGGCACTATACGGGAAAATGCATAAGCCTAAATGTGTGCAGTATAAGGAATAATTACAAAATAAGCACTCTTGTAATCAACCACGTAGATCAAAAACAGAACACTGCAGCACTCCACAAGCCCTTTGTGTGACTCAGTCACACCCCTTAATTATCCTTTCATGCTTATCACTTCCTTGTTCTTTGTTATAGTTTTATCACCTGTATAACTTACTTTTTGCCTGTCTTTGAACTTTATATGAATAGAACCACACTGTATATATTCTTTATGTCTTCTCTTGTTCAACATTATGCTTTTGATTTCCGTTTATGTTTTTACGTATAGATGTAGCTTTGTTCATTTTTTATTTAGTGTATAGTATCCCATTATATGTTACCAACTTCTGCAGTCTGAAGTTGATCAAACATGCAATCAAGATGCATTGATAGTTACTGGTGATTGGAATGCAAAAGTTGGAAACAAAGCAGAAGAATCAGTACGTAGCTGAAAAATGTGGTCTTGGTGATAGAAACAATGCCGGAGATTGCATGATAGAATTTTGCAAGACCAATGACTTCTTCATTGTAAATGCCTTTGTTCACCGACATAAAAGGCAACTATATGGATGGACCTCACCAGACAGAATACACAGGAATCAAATCAACTGTATCTGTGGAAAGAAAAAATGGAAAAGCTCAACATCATCAGTCAGAACAAGTAAGGGGCCGATTGTGGAACAGACCATCATTTGCACATATGCAAGTTGAAGTTGAAGAAAATTAGAACAAGTCCACAAGAGCCGAAGTAGACCTTGAGTATATACCACCTGAATTTAGAGACCATCTCAAGAGCAGATCTGATGCGTTGAACACTAATGACCATAGACTAGACGAGCTGTGGGATGACATTATACGTGAATAAGCAGGAGTTCATTAAAAAGACAGGAAAAAAAGAAAAGATCAAAGTGGATGTCAGAAGAAACTCTGAAACTTGCTCTTGAACATAGAGTGGCTGAAGCCAATGGAAGAAATGATGAAGTTAGAGAGCTAAACAGAAGATTTCAAAGGACAGCTCGAGAAGACAAAGTATTATGATGGAATGTGCCAAGACCTGGTGATAAAAAACCAAAGAGGAAGAATATGCTCAGCATTTCTCCAGCTGAAAGAACTGAAGAAAAAATTCAAGCTTTGAGTTGCAGTATTGAAGAATTCTATGAGGGAAATATTAAACGATACAGGAAGCATCAAAAGAAGATGGTAGAAATACACAGTCACTCTACCAAAAAGAATTGGTTGACGTTCACCCATTTCAGGAGGTAGCATTCGATCAAGAACCAATGGTACTGAAGGAAGAAGTCCAAGCTGTGCTGCAGGCATTGGCAAAAAAACATGGTGTTTTTAATTGTCTCATATGCATGTGAAAGCTGAACAATGAATAAAGACCGAAGAATTGATGCCTTTGAATTACGGTGTTGGTGAAGAATGTTGAATATACCATGAACTGCCAGTAGAACGAATAAATCTGTCTTGGAAGAAGTACAGCCAGAATGCTCATTAGAAGCAAGAATGGTGAGACTTCGTCTATATACTTTGGGATGTTATCAGGAGGGACCAGTCCCTAAAGAAGGACATCATGCTTGGTAAAGTAGAGGGTCAGCGAAAAAAGAGGAAAACCGTCAACGAGAGTGGCTACAATAATGGGCTCAAACATAAAAATGATTGTGAGGATGGCACAGGACCAGGCAGTGGTTCATTCTGTTCTACACAGGGTCACTGAGTTGGAACCAACTCAACGGCACCTAACAGCAGCAGCAGTTGATCCTACTCTCTCTTTCCTGTTTTCCTTCTCACTATATTCTAATAATAATTGCAGATGTTTTCTCAGCACTTAATACATAGCAAACACTTTGCCTAGGAGCTTTTATAAATGTTATTCATCCCACTTAATCATCAGAAAATCATGATGAGGTAAATATTGTTAGAGAAAACTGAGGCTAAAATTAGGTGACGACCAAGGATCGCATAGCTAAGGCTGGCAAAGCCAGGATTCCAGCCTGGATTCATCTTCCTCTGAAGCCCACATCCTTTTTACCATGCTACATTACCTATAGCGTAGATTTAGAGGTAATTTTTCTTAAGAAAGTAAGAAAAAAGGCACTCATTATTGAATGGATTAATACTTTTATGACAGTATCTTCTGTGGTAGTTTGCCTGAAGTTAGGTGTTTAAAAGACTGTGTTAAACGTCGAATGACAGGGTTTGTGGGAAATTTTGTTGTTGTTTTTCAAAACTAAGAGTTGGGACGTAGGGTGGTCCACCATTACTATGTCTCTTTTTATTTCTAATGGTTCCTTTATCCTGGGACAGATAGGTAAATTTTGTTTAAGGGCTGGGACGTCATGTTTCTGTGATTCTCAAATTCTTTAGTCCTGGGATTCAAAACCTGAGGTAGCACCTGAGTGTGGCTGTTTTGAGTATCACCTAAGGGCCAAGAACCCCCTTCCAGTGATTGCAAAGACAGGCACAGGACAAAAGCAAGGGGCACCCCTGGGGCTGTGACCATTCTTAACCTGACCAGAGCTCCGGCCAATGTGGAGTCCTAAGGAAATTGCTTCTCACATACCTGTTGCCTGTGGCCCTCTTGCATCCTTCTCCCCTAGCCGTTTCCTTCCTTTGACCAAAAGTTTCAGGCAAATATGATCCTCATTATGCCTTGGTCCCTAGAGATTAGCCCAGTTGAATGGGAAAGGAGCAATGACTAGGAGAAAGTCTCTTTCCTTTGGCTATGGGCCATAAATGTGCTAATGGGGAGGCCGGTGGCAGGTCAACCCCTCTACCCTGGAAAAGTTTATGGCATTATCCTGTCATAAAATCTGTTTCCTAAGAAACACAGAAAGAAAATAATAATAATAAAATATTTTTAAAAAAGAAACACAAAGAAGTTTCCTGTTAGTCAACGTACAGGTCTTAGAGAGAGAATAGGTATTATCACCATTGATACCCTCAGTGCAATTACATATCGTGTTGTGCAAGAAGGAAACCAGGTGAGATCAAGTGAAAAGTTAACATAAATTATGAATCTCTGACATGGTTACCCTCATAAACATTTATTGACTTGAAAACAGCAGTACTTGCTAACTCAGGTGTCATACACTCACTCCCTCTCAGGTATCACTGTTCATGCTTACTCAGGTATCACCCATGTGTTTGCTCAAGTGTCAGCTTCAGGTGTCATCTTCAAGTGTCAGCCTCACAGATCATCCTCGGGCGCACTCAGGCGTGGCCACTTGTTACCTGCCTGCGGGACTGGCAGCTTAATTTTTCACACAGGATCGTCCTTCCTCCAGGAAATTTCTCCTTCCAGGTGTATTCCATTACCTGATTTTACCAATGCAGGCTCCAGAACTTCCCTGCTTCATAGAGGACTCGATAATTCATCAGAAATCCCAGATTTGGAATCAAGATTTTGTCAGGCAATTGATAGACATTTTTTTCAATGTAGATTCTCAGTATTCAACATTCCTCTCTGTTCAAAATCAGGGCAGCATGTTTATGCGTGGCTGTTCTCAGAGGCTGGAGGCCAATCCTGAGACCTCAACACCCTACATTCCTTTGCGGCCAGAGGGATCCCAGTTAGTCTTTATTCCCATTTGTGGGGATTGGTCTCAAGGGAAATCATAGGCTCATACCATTCCCAATAACTCATCACTTCATGTTTCTACACATCAGGCCTGGCTTCCTTTATGACTGCATTCTGCCAGAACAGGTGGATGTGATCAGTCATTTCGTGATGCACATTTCTAACCTTTGCTTCAGTTACTAAGATAGATGGGTATTATGGGAGCTTGCTTCAGAGCTGAGTTATGCCCTGGGGATTTTAGTCAGGCTAAATCCATCAAAGATATTAAAAAGATCACATGAGATCAAGAAGTAAATTAGCTCCTGAGCTATTGAATGTTCTCCCCCAAGATTAGTATTCCACATTGTTTGCATTGCCACTGGGTACTTACTCTGTATGATTTAGTATTTGAGCACCTTTCCACATGGTGAGAAAAAACTGCAGTGTTAGTATATGACTGTGCTCTACTGCTTTCAATCAACGCTTAGGAACCAGAGGGCTTTGTTCACTACTTTGCTTACTTAGAGGGGTCACCCTATGGATTTTATTTTCAGGTGATCTTAAAGGGCAGCAAGGAACGCAGCACTGGGGCCACCGCAGTTAATGCAGATTCTTCTCGCTCCCATGCTATCATCCAAATTCAGATCAAAGATTCAGCCAAGAGGACGTTTGGCAGGTGAGCTGAAAATATGCAGGGCATTGCATTGTCTTCCTTTCCCTAGTGTGGCTTTGAAATATGTGTTCTCAACAACAGGACATCCTGCCATGGAGTTCTTCATTTCAGGAATACAGAGTAGAGTTGTTAGCCCTGAAATAAATCATTGTACTAAAGTGCCGTCAGTTGATTAACCATGAAGTAATGACCTATTGTTGATCAACCTTAAGTTATTAAAAGAGACATTGATTGCTTCTAACTTGAAACACAGTATCAGCAGAAGAACAGCCTGGAATACATCTCAGGAGAGCTTATAGACCAAAAAAAAAAGAGGGAAAATTAATCCGTCCTTCTTAAAAGAAGCCATGAGACAATTGGGTGCATTCATTGCTTCTCTGGTGCTATCTTAGCAAACTCTGCCACGCTGATGAATGAGCCTATTTCACCTCTGAGTAATGAGTCTTTTTCTTTTCTTTTTTGCTGGAGAGCAGCCCACAAAAGTGTTTCTGTTTAATTATCTAAGTAGTCACCTAAGTGATTTGCATTGTGGTCATTTAGCCTCACTGAAAGAGTGCTTTATTAATTTCAGGCATACTTTCTCACAAATGATTGAAACGAACAGGCATGTCTGAGTGGACAGCGCCAGCAGCAGCTGACAGAACACAATTTTGAGGAAATTGGAAAGCTGACAATAATGTCTTTCCTTTCCTGAGGATGGGCCAGTCACAAAATGCTGACTGAAGTAAAAATAAAACACAGACCCAAAGTAGTCATCCCTGCTGTGTCTTTTTCTCTAGGATCTCTTTTATTGACTTGGCTGGCAGTGAAAGAGCAGCAGATGCCAGAGACTCAGATAGACAGACAAAGATGGAAGGCGCAGAAATAAACCAGAGTCTTCTGGCTGTAAGTTGTTCAAAAGCTTTAATCTAGAAATCTTTCTTGAGAGATTTTGCTCTTCTTTACCTGAGCCAGAGGGGGTGAGAGTGGAGTGGAATCAGCAGAGCATCTGGACATGCTCTTATCTGGCAGTGGAATTCCAGGGTTGGAGAGAGAGGCTGCCCAGACTCTCAGCAGCTCTTCCCTTCTCTCCCTGCCTTCTCATCCTCTGGTCAGTCCCTGCCAATTAGGAACAAAAGTATTTATGCAGTTGCTGAACGGTTAGCTTAAGTGAACTTTGTGCCTCTCCCAAAGTTTTAAAACTTTATTAATTTTCAAATATGCAGAAGTGAAATGAATAGCATAATGATCCCCTATATACCTGTCACCCAGCTTCAGCAATTAAGTTTATGATTTCTTTGCAGTTTTCTTTTTACCTTGAGGCTGTATCCCACTGGAATGTGCAGCCATAACACTTTCTTGCAAAGTCATTTGAAATAGTTCTTCTCTGTGTGTTTAAAGCCTACCAAGTTCTTATACAGTTAGATTCATTTGTTTGATTTTGATTTTGCCTTTAAGAATTGCTTTCTTTGATTTTATAATTATTTAAAACATTTACATGGTTCCAAAGTAAAAATTGTGAAACAAGAACACATTCAGGGAAGTCTAGTCTCCATCCCTGTCGCCTCAACCCTGTTACCTTGCTCCCTTTGTTGTTGTTAGTTGCTGTCGAATCGATTCGGACTCATGGTGACCCCATGTATGCAGATTAAAACTGCTCCATAGGGTTCTCAAGGCCGCGACCTTTCGAAAGCAGATCTCCAGGCCAGTCCTCCAAGGTGCCTCTGGGTGGGTTCAAATCACCAATCTTCAGCTCTTAGTCGAGTACTTAACCATTTGCACCACCAAGGGAACTATTCCTCCCCTTAAAAAACTAAAAACCAAACCTGTTGCCTTCAAGTCGATTCTGACTCATAGCAACCCTATAGGACAGGGTAGAACTGCCCCATAGGGTTTCCAGGGAGCACCTGGTGGATTCAAACTGCCGACCTTTTGGTAAGCAGCCATAGCTCTTAACCAACCACTGCGCCACCAGGGTTTCCATTGCTCCCGTTAGGTAACCATTTTTCTAAATTCATTTATTAACTTATATTCACTTCGTTTCTCAGAAAAAAAGGTAGCGTGCTATAAACACTGTCTGCACCTTGCTTTTTTGATTCACAGTATACTGGAGATCACTCCATCGTCATATGTAGAAATCTTCCTCGTTCCTTTTTGCAGATGCATAGTGCTGCCTTGCCCCTCCACTTCATTTATGTCCTCTTGATCAGAACTGAAGCCTCCAGCTATGCACATTGTTTCCAGGGCTCATGAGGATGCGATGAGAGGATGAGAGAGGTGGAAGAAGGAACCAGCATCCTTTTTTTTAAAAATTATTGCTTTTAATTTTGAATAATTTTAGATTTATAAAAAATTTTCAAAAATAGCATATAGCGTTCCTGTATTCCATTCACCTAGCTCCCCCTAATATTGTTGTTGTCAGGTGCCGTCAAGTTGATTCCAGCTCATAGCAACCCTGTGTACAACAGAACGAAACACAGCCTGGTCCAGCACCATCCTCACAATCATTATGCTAGTCCGTTGTTGCAACCACTGTGTCAATCCATCTCATAGAGGGTCTTCCTCTTTTTCACTGATCCTCTACTTTACCAAGCATGATGTCCTCCAGGAACTGATCTCTCCTGATACCAAGTCCAAAGTACCGAGACACAGTCTCACCATCCTTGCTTCTTAGAAGCATTCTGGTTGTACTTCTGCCAAAACAGATTTGTTCATTCTTTTGGCAGTCTATGGTATATTCAGTATTCTTTTCCAACACCACAATTCATTGTACAGTGGTATAAATCAGGAAGTCAACATTGGTATAATACTGTTACATAATCTATAGGCCTTATTTTAATTTCACTGGGAATCCCACTAATGTACTCTTGGGTCCAAGGTCCAATCCAGATCCCCTATTACATTTAGTTGGTACATCTCTGTAGTCTCCTCAGTTTTTGTCATTTATGATCTTGATGCCTTTGAAGAATACTGGCCAGTTATTTTTTGAATGTCCCTGAATTTGGGCTTGTCTCATGTTTTCTCATGATTAGATTGAGGTTATACATCTTTAGCAAGAATAGCACAGAAGTGACACACGGTTCTCAGTGTATCATATCAGGTGGTGCGTGATGTCGATCTGCCTTATTGCTGGTGAGGTTAACCTTGATCACTTTGTTAAGGGGGTGTCTGCTAGGCTTCTCCATTGTAAAGTTACTGTTTTTCCCTTTGTAGTTTATAAGTATCTTGTGGGAAGATATTTTGAGATTATGCAAATATCTTATTTTACATCACACTTTTGCTCACTAATTTTAGCATCCACTGATGATTCTTGCGTGCAACAATTACTACTGTAGTATTTGCCTATTGGGATTTTCTGTTCCCATCACTTCTTCTACATTTATTAATTGGAATTCTGTTGTAAGGAAAAGCTGTCCTTCTCCCCATTTATTTATTGCACTGTTTATTTATTTATATCAGTAAATAGATATTTATTTTATTTGCTGGATTATATATAATCCATTACTATCACTATTTTGTTGCTCAAGTTATCCCAGATTTGGCCGTGGGAAGTTCCTTCAAGTTGGCTCCTGTATTCTTTTGACGTGACCTCATTTTTTGAGCACCTCCTTACTTCCTGGTACTACAAGATATTCTAGGCTCATCTTGTACTTTCCTCAGCCCTGGAATTAGCCATTTCTCTAAGGAGCCCCAGAAGCAACATATTTTGGGCATTTATTATATGTGAGTCGGTTTCATCTTCACAACAAGCCTGTTAGGTAAGTTAGGCAAATTCCCTTATCCCAGCTTTACAGATTAGAATTCTCAGATTCAGAAGGATTAAGTGAATTAGCCAAAGGTTCATAGCCTTTAACCAGAAATCTGTGATTCTGGTGTTGTAAACTATGGCCCAGGAGTCAACTATGAAACCTGGGAAGAAGTACCTATGAAAGTGTACCAACCCTTTGGGATTTGAGTTTGTCTTTCTCAGATAGGCGTGGCATGCAAAGGGGCCTAGGAACAAGCCTTCTAGAGTAGAATAAAAAACTTGTGCATTGTGAGGTATAAAAGGTGCCCCTTGTTTCTTTGGTATTTTCCTTGGTTCTCTCTTAGTGTTTAGTAAAGTCTCTTGACCATTCCATTATGATTCAGCAGGACTAAAGGGATCCAAGGGCTTACGGGGTTGATGGCCACACTTGGACTTGAGTATGTAAGGAACAACATTGGGAGGCCCCAAGGGTAGGTATAACTCAGGAGCAAGAGTCTGGTTACGTGTTATCCCTTCTAGAGGATCTTCCCAGTGCAAAAGTTTGGGAATATTGGATTGATTTGTAATAAAGAAGGAAATTCCTTTAAAGCTCCTTATGCCCTACAGCTTCTTGAAGTTTTATAGCTTCTAAGTGGTGGAGTGAAGACAGGTACTGGACTCCCGCTTCAGGCCTTTATGGCTGCCACTAAGAACAGCCATAACAAACTCTCAAAGCTCATTACCTATTCTTGCTGAACTTCCAGCTTTGGCACTTCCAATGGATTCTCCTTCCATCCTCTTCCCTCGCTTCCTTTTTTTTAAAATTTTTATTGTGCTTTAAGTGAAAGCTTACAAATCAAGTCAGTCTCTCATACAAAAATTTATACACACCTTGCTATATACTCCTGATTGCTCTCCCCCTAATGAGACAGCACACTCCTTCCCTCCACTCTCTCTTTTCGTGTTCATTCGGCCAGCTTCTGACCCCCTCCGCCCTCCCATCTCCCATCTGGACAGGAGATGCCAACATAGTTTCATATGTCTACTTGATCCAAGAAGCTCACTCTTCACCAGTATCATTTTCTATCCCATAGTCCAGTCCAATCCCTGTCTGAAGAGTTGGCTTTGGGAATGATTCCTGTGTTGGGCTAACAGAAGGTCTAGGGACCATGACCACCAGGGTCCTTCTAGTCGCAGTCAGACCATTAAGTCTGGTCTTTTTAGGAGAATTTGAGGTCTATATCCCACTGCTCTCCTGCCTCCTCAGGGGTTCTCTGTTGTGTCCCCTGGCAGAGCACTCATCGGTTGTAGCCAGATACCATCTAGTTCTTCTGGTCTCAGGCTGACGCAGTCTCTGATATATGTGGCCCTTTCTGTCTCTTCAGCTGAGTTACCTTGTGTCTTTGGTGTTCTTCATTCTCGTTTGCTCCAGGTAGGTTGAGACCAATTGATACATCTTAGATGGCCGCTTGCTAGTGTTTAAGACCACAGATGCCACTCTCCGTAGTGGGATACAAAATGTTATCTTAATAGATTTTATTGTGCAAATTGACTTAGATGTCCCCTAGAACCATGGTCCCCAAGCCCCCGCCCCTGCTACGCTAGCCTTCGAAGCGTTCAGTTTATTCAGGAGACTTCGTTGCTTTTAGTTTAGTGCAGTTGTGCTGACCTCCCCTGTATTGTGTGTTGTGTTTCCCTTTACCTAAAATGCTTCTTATCTACTATATAATTAGTGAAAACCCCTCTCCCTCCCACCCTCCCTTCTCCCTCGTAACCATCAAAGGATATTTTCTACTCTGTTTAAACTATTTCTCAAGTTCTTATAATAGTGGTCTTATACAGTATTTGTCCTTTTACAACTGACTAATTTCATTCAGCATCATGCCTTCCAGATTCCCCCATGTTATGAAACGTCTCTTGGGTTCATCATTGTTCTTCATTGATGAGTAGTATTCCATTGTGTGAATATACCATAATTTATCCATTCATCCGTTGATGGGCACCTTGGTTGCTTCCATCTTTTTGCTATTGTAAACAATGCTGCAGTGAACATGGGTGTGCATACATCTGCTCATGTAAAGGCTCTTATTTCTCTAGGATGTATTCCAAGGAGTGGGATTGCCGAATTGTATGGTAGTTCTATTTCTAGCTTTTTAAGGAAGCGCCAAATCAATTTCCAAAGTGGTTGTACCATTTGACATTCCCACCAGCAGTGCAGAAGTGTTCCAATCTCTCCACAGCCTCTCCAACATTTATTATTTTGTGTTTTTTGGATTAATGCCAGCCTTGATGGAGTGAGATGGAATCTCAGTGTTTTGATTTGCATCTCTCTAATGGCTAATGATCATGAACATTTCCTCATGTATCTGTTCACTGCCTGAATGTCTTTAGTGAAGTGTCTGTTCATATCTTTTGCCCATTTTTTAATTGGGTTATTTGTCTTTTTGTAGTTGAGTTTTTGCAGTATGATGTAGATTTTAGAGATCAGGTGCTGATCGGAAATGTCATAGCTAAAAACTTTTTCCCAGTCTGTAGGTAGTCTTTTTACTCTTTTAGTGAAGTCTTTGGATAAGCATAGGTGTTTGATTTTAGGAGCTCCCAGTTATCTAGTTTTTCTTTTACATTCTTTATAATGTTTTATATACTGTTTATGCCATGTATTAGGGCTCCTAGCATTGTCCCTATTTTTTCTTCCATGATCTTTATCATTTTAGATTTTATATTTAGGTCTTTGGTCCATTTTGAGTTAGTTTTTGTGCATGGAGTGAGGTATGGGTCTTGTTTGATTTTTTTGCAGATGGATATTCAGTTATGCCAGCACCATTTGTTAAAAAGACTGTCTTTTCCCCATTTAACTGGTTTGGGGCCTTTGTCAAATATCAACTGCTCATATATGGATGGGTTTATATCTGGATTCTCAATAATTCTGTTCCATTGGCCTGTGTATCTGTTGTTGTACCAGTACCAGGGTGTTTTGACTCCTCTGGCAGTATAATAGGTTCTAAAATCAGGTAAAGTAAGGCTTCCCACTTTGTTCTTCTTTTTCAGTAATGCCTTATTTATCCAGGGCCTCTTTCCCTTCCATATGAAGTTGGTGCTTTGTTTCTCCATCTCATTAAAGAATGTCGCTGGGATTTGGATCAGAATTGCATTAAATGTATAGATCGCTTTTGGTAGAATAGACATTTTTATAATGTGAAGTCTTCCTATCCACGAGCAAGTATGTTCTTCCACTTACGTAAGTCTCTTTGGATTTCTTGCAGAGGTGTACTGTAGTTTTCTTTGTATAAGTCTTTTACATCTCTGGTAAGATTTATGCGTAAGTATTTTATCTTCTTGGGGTCTACTGTAAATGGCATTGATTTGGTGATTTCCTCTTCGATGTTCTTTTTGTTGATGTAGAGGAATCCAAATGATATTTATATGTTTATCATGTATCCTGATACTCTGCTGATCTCTTCTATTAGTTTCAGTAGTTTTGTTGAGGATTCCTTAGGGTTTTCTGTGTATAAGATCATGTCATCTGCAAATAGAGATACTTTTACTTCTTCCTTGCCAATCTGGATGCCCTTTATTTCTTTATCTAGCCTAATTGCTCTGGCTAGGACTTCCAGCACAATGTTGAATAAGAGTGGAGATAAAGGCATCCTTCTCTGGTACCCAATCTCAGTGGGAATGTTTTCAGGCTCTCTCCATTTAGGGTGATGTTGGCTGTCGGCTTTGTATAAATGCCCTTTATTATGTTAAGGAATTTTCCTTCTATTGCTATTTTGTTGAGAGTTTTTATCATGAATGAGTGTTGAACTTTGTCAAATGCCTTTTCGGCATCAATTGATAAAATCAGGTGATTCTTGTCTTTTGTTTTATGTGGTGGAATACATTAATTGTCTTTCCAATGTTGAACCATCCCTGCATACCTGGTATGAATCCCACTTGGTCATGGTGAATTATTTTTTTGATATGTTGTTGAATTCTATTGGCTAGAATTTTGTTGAGGATTTTTGCATCTACATTCATGAGGGATATAGGTCTATAATTTTCTTTTCTTGTGGTGTCTTTACCTGGTTTTGGTATCAGGGATGTGGTGGCTTCATAGAATGAGTTTGGTAGTATTCTTTCCTTTTCTATGCTCTGAAATACCTTTAGTAGTGGTGGTGTTAACTCTTCTCTGATAGTTTGGTAGAACTCTGCAGTGAAGCCGTCTGGACCAGGGCTTTTTTTTTTTTGTTGGGAGTTTTTTGATTAGCTTTTCAATCTCTTCTTTTGTTACGGGTCTATTTAGTTGTTCTACCTCTGTTTGTGTTAGTTTAGGTAGGTAGTGTGTTTCTAGGAATTCATCCATTTCTTCTAGGTTTTTGAATTTGTTTGAGTCTAGTTTTTCGTGGTAACCTGGTATGATTCTTTTCATTTCAGTTGGGTCTGTTGTAATATCACCCCTCTCATTTCTTATTTGGGTTATTTGCTTCCTCTCCTGTTTTTCTTTTGTCAGTTTGGCCAGTGGTTTATCAATTTTGTTGATTTTTTCAAAGAACCAGCTTTTGGTCTTTTTAATTCTTTCAATTGTTTTTCTGTTTTCTATTTCATTTAGTTCAGCTCTAATTTTTATTATGTGTTTTCTTCTGGTGCCTGTGGGTTTCTTTTGTTGCTCTCCATTTGTTCAAGTTGTAGGGATAATTCTTTGATTTGGGCCCTTTCTTCTTTTTGGATGTGTGCATTTATTGATATAAATTGGCCTCTGAGCACCGCTTTTGCTGTGTTCCAAAGGTTCTGATAGGAAGTGTTTTCATTCTCATTGGATTCTCTGAATTTCTTTATTCCATCCTTAATGTCTTCTATAATCCAGTCTTTTTTGAGCAGGGTATTGTTCAGTTTCCAAGTGTTTGATTTCTTTTCCCTGCTTTTCCTGTTATTGATTTCCACTTTTATGGCCTTATGGTCAGAGAAGATGCTTTGTACTATTTCAGTGTTTTGGATTCTGCTAAGGCTTGCTTTGTGACCTAATATGTGGTCTATTCTAGAGAATGTTCCATGTGCACTAGAAAAGAAAGTATAGTTGGTTACTGTTGGGTGGAGTGTTCTATATATGTCCAGGAGGTCAAGTTGGTTGATTGTGGCATTTAGATCTTCCGTGTCTTTATTGAGCTTCTTTCTGGATGTCCTGTCCTTCACCAAAAGTGGTGTGTTGAAGTCTCCTACTGTAATTGTGAAGCTGTCTATCTCACTTTTCAATGCTGATAGAGTTTGTTCTATGTATCTCGCAGCCCTGTCATTGGGTGCATAAATATTTAATATGGTTATTTCTTCTTGGTGTATTGTCCCTTTAATCATTATATAGTATCCTTCCTTATCCTTTCTGATGGATTTAACTTTAAAGTGTATTTTGTCAGAAATTAATATTGCCACTCCTGCTCTTTTTTGATTGTTGTTTTGCTTGATATATTTTTTTCTATCCTTTGAGTTTTAGTTTGTTTGTGTCTCTAAGTCTAAGGTGTGTCTCTCGTATGCAGCATACAGATGCATCTTGTTTTTTAATCCATTCTGCCACTCTCTATTTCTTTATTGCTGCATTTAGTCCATTTACATTCAGGGTAATTATGGATAGGTATGAATTTAGTGCTATCATTTTGATGTCTTTTTTTGTGTGTTGACAGTTTCTTTTTCCCACTTGATTTTATGTGCTGAGTAGATTTTCTTTTTATATTGTCCTTTCTTCATATTTATTGTTGTTGATTTTGTTTCTGCTGAGTCTGTATTTTTCCCTTGTATTTTATTTTGATGAGTAGGATAGTATGTCTCCTTTGTGGTTACCTTATTAATTACACCTATTTTTCTATATTTAAAAGTTTTATTTCTTTGTATCGCCTTATCTTCCTCTCCATATGGAAGGTGTATGATTACATTTCTTAGTCCCTCTTTATTATTTTAATGTTGTCTTCTTTTATATAACATCACTGTTACCCTGTGTTGGGCTTTTTTTTTTTTTAATCTTGCTTTGTTTTTTTGGATTTCCCTGTCTGGGTTGACTTCTGGTTGCTCTGCCCAGTGTTCTAGTCTTGGGTTGATACCTGATACTGATTTTCTAACCAAAGAACTCCCTTTAGTATTTCTTGTAGTTTTGGTTTGGTTTTTACGAATTCCCTCAACTTGTGTTTATCTGGAAATATCTCAATTTCACCTTCATATTTGAGAGACAGTTTTGATGCCTATATGATTCTTGGCAGGCAATTTTTTTCCTTCAATTTTTAAATATGTCATCCCATTGCTTTCTTGCCTGGCTTCTGCCTGCCAATAAGAATAAGCTCGAACTACTTCTGCCGAGTAGTTCGAGCTTATTCTTATTGGCTCTCCTTTGTAGGTGACTTTTCGTTTATCCCTCGCTGCTCTTATAATTGTCTCTTTATCTTTGGTTTTGGCAAGCTTGATTATAATATGTCTTGGTGACTTTCTTTTAACATCTACCTTATGTGGAGTTCGATGAGCATCTTGGATAGATATCTTCTCATCTTTGACAATATCAGGGAAGTTTTCTGCCAACAAATCTTCAACAATTCTCTCTGTATTTTCTGTTATCCCTCCCTGTTCTGGTACTCCAATCACTCATAGGTTATTTCTCTTCATAGAGTCCCACATGATTCTTAAGGTTTCTTCATTTTTTTTAATTCTTTTATCTGATTTTTCTTCAAGTATATTAGTGCCAAGTGATTTATCTTCGAGTTCAGAAATTCTAGCTTCTACTTGCTCAATTCTGCTCCTCTGACTTTCTGCTGAGTTATCTAATTCTGTAATTTTATTGTTAATCTTCTGAATTTCTGGTTGCTGTCTGTCTATGGATTTTTCCAGCTTATTAAACTTTTCATTATGTTCCTGAATAATCTTTCTAATTTCTTCAGTTGCTGTATCTGTGTGTTCCTTGGCTTGTTCTGAATATGGCCTCATTTCCTTCCTTATGTGTTGAAGGTTTCTGTATATCAATCTTTTGTAATCTGTCTCTGGTAATTCCAGGAAGGCACTTTCATCTAGAAGAGTCCTTGATTCTTTATTTTGAGAGCTTGTTGAGGCAATCATGGTCTGTTTATTTATGTGACTCGATATCGACTGTTGTCTCCAAGTCATCTGTAAGTTATTAGTTTATTTTATGTTTGCTTACTGTGTCATAGCTTCTTGCTTTGTTTTGTTTTTATATGCCCAAATGGGTTGCTTGAGTGAGCTAGTTCGATTATTTTCACCTTTGGAGCTCTGACGCCCTGTCCCCAGATGGTTAGAGCTGTTACCAGGTCTGTTCACTTTCCTTGTATGACTTTAGCTCAGGTGTCCAGGTAGGTGATCATAAAGAGTGTGGTACACAATTGTGAGTAGGCTGTGTGGCTGGCTGCTTCTCCCTGAGGAAACTGCAGCTGAATGCTACTACCAGTCCTTCGTAGCTACTCCTGGGAATGGTGCCTGAGGGATCCCAGCTATTCAGGTCCGGCACCTCCCCTCCACTTCTGAACTGTCTCTCCCCTACTCTGCCACTCAGTCCATTTTCTAACTTTGTGTTTGATGTTCAGGCTTCTAGCTCGTTTCACTTGTTTTTTCGGGTCTTTGTTGTAAGAAGGATCACCAGAAGTGTCTGGCTATTCTGCCATCTTGGCCTGCCTCCCTCTCTTCCTTTTCATTTACTGCCTTTTAGCCAAGATGCGTGACTCAGCCTGAGAAGAAATAGGGGAAGGGCTCTGCTCCCTCATCCTGCCTCCCCAACCCCGCTTTCTGCTGTTTCTCATGGGCATGATGCCCCTGCAGGTCTACACATCTGGGGCTCTGCTGGCACTACCGATGTCCAATGAGCACTTTGCATTGTGGGGCTATGCCCAGGAGCAAGTGACATCCCCTTTCCTTTGAGCCGCAGTCCCTGCTTTTCTAAGGTGAGGGGGTAGTCCTAGGTGATTTCTCAAGTCCCTCCCAGCTCTGACTTTCTAGAATTACTCCTGCTCCATTCAATCAATTTATATCTGAATGCACACTTGAATGTAGGTATGGGGGGGAGGGGATAGGGAATGAGTATAGATATTTTATCCACTCAAGTATATATATAGTTGGGAAGAGGAGAGAAAGGGAGCCAGCAAGCCAGAACTACCTCCTATCTTCCCACCACAGAAGCTTGGACTCTGGTTCCTGATGGTAGGTCCCTTGGTTCATAGCTCCCTTGCCATCAGCTCAGAGGTAATTCTAGGATCACAGCCTCTAATTTGGGAGGTCCTAAGCTAGGCAGCACAGGATAGTGTTTTCCATACAACATGATTTTTCTTGGTGAACAGGAAACCACCAGGACATTTTGACTTCCTTTTGGAGAATTGCCTGAGTATGGTTTATTATATATTATATACATAGCATCTGATCTTTCTGTCTTTGCTTGCAATATCTGATTTGCTTGTTCCTGTTCTCCCACTTTGCAGCTGAAGGAATGTATCCGAGCACTGGATCAGGAACACACCCACACTCCCTTCAGGCAAAGCAAGTTAACTCAGGTAAAGTTAAATGTGAGCTTTGAGTATGTTGTGTTTCATTCATTTGTTCCTTTTCCATTTATTTGTTCATTCAGCAGAGCATCCACTGTGAATGAGGCATGATGCTAGGCACAGAGGGGAAAAGAGAAAGGAAGGAGTCCCTCTCGTCTAGTAGGAGAGAGGGACATACTCAGGCAGAGATACCTGCAGAACAAAAAGGCCGATGTGGGCAGCAGCCTCGCTGGCAAAAGAACATGCAGCAGCCCTCTTCTGGTCACCACCCAACAGCTGCCTGTTTATTTCCACTGTACATAAACTTTGTCGATTTTGTTAAATCTCTTAGCTTTTGAAGGGGTTATAGCTGCACTTGGTACTTCCTTGCCTATAAGATTTAGACCAGTGTCTCAGGACAAAAAATAATGACTGCAGTTAAAAAGAATAAGATATATTTATCTACATCTGCTGATAGGAAAAATGGCCAAGATCTCTTGTTATGTGAAAAATAAGCTCTAGAACAGTACAATAATATGATTGCCTTTGTGATTTTAAAACATTTTTTCTATTATATATGTAGCCACACAGGAAAAAACATCCAGAAAGATACAGAACAGTTAACTTTGGTTACATGTGGAGAGTAGTAAGGGGGATAAAGGTAGAACTTAAACTTCTTACTTTATACCCTTATGTATGGGGTAGCCACCTATTATTGTTTGTATAATTTAGAAAAAAAAAAATCAATGAAAGGAAAAATTTATTTACATGTGAACTGTGTTATTATGGGTGTCAGAACTGTACGTAATAATTATTTCTAGTGGTTTTCTGTCATGAAAATGTGCTTTAGTAATGGAACACACCAATAGACATTAAGTCTGCATCAGTAGTGGCTGCAGAAGAGTGGCTGTGCAGGGACCTCCATGGGTATGAACAGCTGCAAAGACAGGTTACAGATGTCCCAGGCTGGGCTCTGCACATGTCCTTGCACACTGGGGGACAGACTAGGTGGGGAGATATCTAGGAGAGGAGCTTTGTAGTCTGCAGAATGAAGCCAGCCCAGCTTTCAGAGTAGTTTCCACTTTGTGCAGCTAAACTAGCAACTCCCCAGGACCAGGGACAGAACCTGTAACGAGGTAGCTCCTTACTAGTTAGAACTGGCCATTCTATGGCTTAGATTGTATCTTCTCAAACATGATTTCAACCAGGAACCTCCCATAGATGGTTGGTCCTGATTCTGACATTGGCTCTATTATTTTTTTTTAAAAGCTCTCTATCTGCAGAAAATGTTTCAATTTAATAAAAAAAAAAAAAAATTCAAACAGTACATACAAGTACAAAGATAAAGTTAAAAGATACCTTAAAGATACTTAGGAATAAATCTTACCAAGGATGTAAAAGACCTATACAAAGAAAACTACAAAGCTCTACTACAAGAAATTCAAAAGGACATACTTAAGTGGAAAAACATACCTTGCTCATGGATAGGAAGACTTAACATAGTAAAAATGTCTATTCTACCAAAAGCCATCTATACATTTAACGCACTTCCGATCCAAATTCCAATGTCATATTTTAAGGGGATAGAGAAACAAATCACCAATTTCATATGGAAGGGAAAGAAGCCCCGGATAAGCAAAGCACTACTGAAAAAGAAGAAGAAAGTGGGAGGCCTCACCTTACCTGACTTCAGAACCTATTATACAGCCACAGTAGTCAAAACAGCCTGGTATTGGTACAACAACAGACACATAGACCAATGGAACAGAATTGAGAACCCAGACATAGATCCATCCACGTATGAGCAGCTGATATTTGACAAAGGACCAGTGTCAATTAACTGGGGAAAAGACAGCCTTTTTAACAAATGGTGCTGGCATAACTGGATATCCATTTGCAAAAAAATGAAACAGGACCCATACCTCACACCATGCACAAAAACTAACTCCAAGTGGATCAAAGACCTAAACATAAAGACTAAAACGATAAAGATCATGGAAGAAAAAATTGGGACAACCCTAGGAGCCCTAATACAAGGTATAAACAGAATACAAAACATTACCAAAAATGATGAAGAGAAACCCGATAACTGGGAGCTCCTAAAAATCAAACACCTATGCTCATCTAAAGACTTCACCAAAAGAGTAAAAAGACCACCTACAGATTGGGAAAGAATTTTCAGCTATGACATCTCCGACCAGCACCTGATCTCTAAAATCTACATGATTCTGTCAAAACTCAACCACAAAAAGACAAACAACCCAATCAAGAAGTGGGCAAAGGATATGAACACACATTTCTCTAAAGAAGATATTCAGGCAGCCAACAGATACATGAGAAAATGCTCTCGATCATTAGCCATTAGAGAAATGCAAATTAAAACTACGATGAGATTCCATCTCACACCAGCAAGGCTGGCATTAATCCAAAAAACACAAAATAATAAATGTTGGAGAGGCTGCGGAGAGATTGGAACTCTCATACACTGCTGGTGGGAATGTAAAATGGTACAACCACTTTGGAAATCTATCTGGCGTTATCTTAAACAGTTAGAAATAGAACTACCATACAACCCAGAAATCCCACTCCTCGGAATATACCCTAGAGATACAAGAGCCTTCATACAAACAGATATATGCACACCCATGTTTATTGCAGCTCTGTTTACAATAGCAAAAAGTTGGAAGCAACCAAGGTGTCCATCAACGGATGAATGGGTAAATAAATTGTGGTATATTCACACAATGGAATACTACGCATCGATAAAGAACAGTGACGAATCTCTGAAACATTTCATAACATGGAGGAACCTGGAAGGCATTATGCTGAGCGAAATTAGTCAGAGGCAAAAGGACAAATATTGTATAAGACCACTATTATAAGATCTTGAGAAATAGTAAACCTGAGAAGAACACATACTTTTGTGGTTATGAGGGGGGGAGGGAGGGAGGGTGGGAGAGGGTTTTTTTATTGATTAATCAGTAGATAAGAACTGCTTTAGGTGAAGGGAAAGACAACACTCAATACATGGAAGGTCAGCTCAATTGGACTGGACCAAAAGCAAAGAAGTTTCCGGGATAAAATGAATGCTTCAAAGCTCAGCGGAGCAAGCGCGGGGGTCTGGGGAACATGGTTTGCGGGGACTTCTAAGTCAATTGGCAAAATAATTCTATTATGAAATCATTCTGCATCCCACTTTGAAATGTGGCGTCTGGGGTCTTAAATGCTAACAAGCAGCCATCTAAGATGCAGCAATTGGTCTCAACCCACCTGGAGCAAAGGAAAATGAAGAACACCAAGCCCACATGACAACTAAGAGCCCAAGAGACAGAAAGGGCCACATGAACCAGAGACCTACATCATCCTGAGACCAGAAGAACTAGTTGGTGCCCGGCCACAATCGATGACTGCCCTGACAGGGAGCTCAGCAGAGGACCCCTGAGGGAGCAGGAGAGCAGTGGGATGCAGACCCCAAATTCTCATAAGAAGACCAAACTTAATGGTCTGACTGAGACTGGAGGAATCCCGGCGGTCATGCTCTCCAGACCTTCTGTTGACACAGGACAGGAACCATCCCTGAAGACAACTCATCAGACATGAAAGGGACTGGTCAGCGGGTGGGAGAGAGACGCTGATGAAGAGTGAGCTAATTATATCAGGTGTACACTTGAGATTGTGTTGGCAACTCTTGTCTGGAGGGGGGATGGGAGGATAGAGAGAGAGGGAAGCCGGCAAAATTGTCAAGAAAGGAGAGACTGAAAGGGCTGACTCAAGACGGGGAGAGTAAGTGGGAGTAGGGAGTGAGATGTATGTAAACTTATATGTGACAGACTGATTGGATTTGTAAACGTTCACTTGAAGCTTAATAAAAGTTATTATAAAAAAAAAAAAAAAAGATACCTTAAAATCTCACCTCCCAGTGATAAATACTGCTACATTTTGGTGAACATCCTTCCAGGCCTCTCCCTGCCCATATAGCCACACAGAAAGCCATGTGTAGAGCTTTATGGAATCAGACACATTTTTTACTCAAAGGTAAGTTTCAGATATATCCCCATGTACTAAATGCAAGATATATATAATCATTTTAATGGTGGTATTGTATTCATTTTATAACTATTTAGTTGTTCCCTATTTAAAGACTCTGAGTTTATTTCCAATTTTAGTATTATAAACAATATTGTGATGAATATCTTTGTTTACACCTTTTTTTTTTTTTTTCCTGTCAATTGAGCAATTATTTCCTTACAGTCAAGACCTGGGAGTATGATCGCCAAACCAATAGTATGCATGTTTTTCCATTTTGGTACATACTGTAAATGCCTCAGAGAACTTGTACCAGTTCATGGTACATGGTACCTGGACAGTGTAGGAGAGTGCCCATTTCCGTGTACTTTACCAGGGCAGCGTGTTGTCAGTTTTAATTTTATAGTTGAAACATATTCGTTTTTTAATGGTTTATTTGTATTTCTTTGATTAGTGGCAAAATGAGTGCCTTTTTCCGTGTTTTTTGGTCATTTGTATTTCTTCTTGATTGCATTTTGTGGACAGAGGGGGACTATGGCCCAGTGTCCTGCATGTAATAAGTAGTCAGTAAGCCCTTTGTAAGTTGACTCTTCATTCACTGACCTGCCTTCTGTTTTGGACAGGTCCTGAAGGACTCTTTCATTGGTAATGCCAAAACCTGCATGATTGCCAACATCTCACCAAGCCACATGGCCACTGAGCACACTCTGAATACCTTGCGCTATGCTGACCGGTGAGTTGGCTTCCTGATAGCAGGTCATGTCTGTGCGTGCATGTCTCTCAACACACATAGAGCTCTGACTTTGAGCTCCACAAGCTTATTCTTAGACCTTAATATGCAATTGGTCATTTGAGGAATGTGACCATATAGGCCCTGCCGTTTGCAAGTGTGACAAGTGGAAGACAACACATTCACTTGTTCAGGAGTTGACTCTACCACTCTACCATATCAGTGGCTTTTAAATGGCTAGCGGGAGATGAAATATTTCTCTAGGGTAGAAGGGTCAGTGAGGTCTTCTTCCTGCTGGGTTCAGCCCTAGAATAGAATATATACTACCGGCATGTATTTAGAATCACTTTGAGCCATGTAGGTTCAGAAGCAGCCAAACTAGACATGTTACAGAAGGGTAAACCGAGGCACGGAGAAAGGCAAGAACTTTTCAAGGGTTTATCAGGAGTTGGTGGCAGAGCTGGCACTTCTGACTGCCTGTTCAGAGCTCTTTCTGGTGTGACTTTGGTATCTACCAGGGTCCTGTTCATCTCTTACTCTGTGGTCACATATGTTCTTATGGGGGGTGAAGATGTTCTCATTATCGTCCTTTCCTTTGGCTGCTTTGCTTCCTGGTCCTGTTTTGAATCTTCCTCTTCAGTCTCCCAGAAGCTGTCTCCAAGATTAAGAGACTATTTGAGGGAAACCTGTTTTTTATTACTGCTGAGGCATCTATAGTATCCATGACATTTTATGAGACTATTGGGAGGGAAAGATGAGCTATCATTTAAGTTCCATGAGAACAGAAACCTTATTTTTCTTTTTCTCCATTGTATTCCTGGTGCCGAGACAGTACTTGGTAGATGCTAGTTCTAATAAACACTCAACAGATGTTTATGAATGAAAGAAGGAATGCCTTCTGGATGCCAGGCCTTGAGTGAGGCTCTCCATGTACCTTATCTCATTTAATAGGAGAGGCAGTTGACAAATGGTTTCTGAGTAGGCTCTGGAGTCAATATCCTGACTCTGCCATGAGATAGCTGAGTTTTCAACTTCTCTTGGCCACAGTTTCCTCGCCTGTAAAAACATAAAACTAAACCTGTTGTTGTCGAGTCAGTTCCAACTCATAGCAACCTTATAGGATGGAGTAGAACTGCCCCATAGGGTATCCAAGCCTGTAATCTTTATGGAAGCAGATTGCCACATTGGCTGGTGGGCTCAAAACTTGAAGTTTAAAAACTTCACCTAAAAGGAAAGACAGCACACAATACAGGGAATGTCAGTACAATTGGACTAAACCAAAAGCAAAGAAGTTTCCTGAATAAACTGAATGCTTCGAAGGCCAGCATAGCAGGGGCAGGGGTCTGGGGACCATGGTTTCAGGGGACATCTAAGTCAATTGGCATAATAAA
The DNA here is from genome assembly GCF_024166365.1 of Elephas maximus indicus. Taxonomy (NCBI): domain Eukaryota; kingdom Metazoa; phylum Chordata; class Mammalia; order Proboscidea; family Elephantidae; genus Elephas; species Elephas maximus. Next base: position 43,104,461 of record NC_064827.1, on the reverse strand, counting down.
ATCTATTAAGAAAACATTCTGCATCCCACTTTGAAGTGTGGCGTCTGGGGTCTTAAACGCTAGCAAACAGCCATCTAAGATGCATCAGTTGGTCTCAACCCACCTGGATCAAAGGAGAATGAACACCAAGGACACAAGATGATTACGACCCCAAGAGATAGAAAGGGCCACATGAACCAGAGGCTACATCATTCTGAAACCAGAAGAACTAAATGGTGCCCAACTATACCCGATGACTGCCCTGACAGGGAACACAACAGAGAACCCCTGAGGGAGCAGGAGAGCACTGGGTTGCAGACCCTAAATTCTCATAAGACCAGACTTAATGGTCTGACTGAGACTGGAAGGACCCCGGTGGTCATGGCCCGCAGACCTTCTGTTGGCCCAGGACAGGAACCATTCCCAAAGCCAACTCTTCAGACATGGATTGGAGTGGACAAGGGGTTGGAGAAGGATGCTGGTGAGGAGTGAGCTTCTTGGATCAGGTGGACACTTGAGACTATGTTGGCATCTCCTGCCTGGAGGGGAGATGAGAGGGTGGAGGGGGTTAGAAGCTGGCGAAATGGACATGAAAAGGGAGAGTGGAGGGAGAGAGCCGACTGTCTCATTAGGGGGAGAGTAATTGGGAGTGTGTAGCAAGGAGTATATGGGTTTTTGTGTGAGAGACTGACTTGATTTGTAAACTTTCACAATAAAAATTATTTAAAAAAAAAAAAAGCTACGAGTTAAAAACTTCACCTAAAAACTTAAAGTTAGTGAAACCCCTCTACCTCCCTCCCTCCCTCCCCACTTTCATAACCATCAAAGAACATTTTCTTCACCGTTTAAACTGTTTTTCGAGTTCTTATAATAGTGGTCTCATACAATATTTGTCCTTTTGCAACTGACTGATTTCACTCAGCATAAGTGAAATTAGGGAGGGAGAGGGGTTTTCACTAATTAGATAGTAGATAAGAACTATTTCAGGTGAAGGGAAAGACAACACACAATACAGGAGAGGTTAGCACAACTGGACTAAACCAAAAGCAAAGACGTTTCCAGAATAAGCTGAACGCTTCGAAGTCCAGCGTAGCAGGGGTGGGGGTTTGAGGACTGTGATTTCAGGGGACATCTGAGTCAATTGGCATAATAAAATCTATTAAGAAAACATTCTGCATCCCACTTTGGAGAGTGGTGTCTGGGGTCTTAAGTGCTAGCAAGAGGCCATCTAAGATGCATCAATTGATCTCAGCCCACCTGGAACAAAGGAGAATGAGAAACACCAAAGACACAAGGTAATTATGAGCCCAAGAGACAGAAAGGGCCACATAAACCAGAGAGTACATCAGCCTTAGACCAGAAAAACTAGATGGTGCCCGGCTATAACCGATGACTGCCCTGACAGGGAACACAACAGAGAACCCCTGAGGGAGCAGGAGAGCAGTGGGATGCAGACCCCAAATTCTCGTAAAAATACCAGACTTAATGGTCTGACTGAGACTAGAAGGACCCCGGAGGTCATGGTCCCCAGACCTTCTGTTAGCCCAAGACAGGAACCATTCCCAAAGCCGAGTCTTCAAACAGAGATTGGACTGGAGTAATGGGATAGAAAATGATACTGGTGAGGAGTGAGCTTCTTGGATCAAGTAGACACTTGAGACTATGTGGGCAGCTCCTGTCTGCAGAAGAGATGAGAGGGCAGAGGGGGTCAGAAGGTGGCTGAATGGACAAGAAAATAGTGAGTGGAGGGAAGGAGTGTGCTGTCTCATTAGAAGGAGAGCAACTAGCAATATATACAAGGTGTATGTAAGTTTTTGTATGAGAGACTGACTTGGTTTGTAAACTTCCACTTAAAGCACAATAAAAATTAAAAATAAATAAAAACTTAAAGTTCTTTACCCCCACGTATCCATCACCCAGTTTCAACAACTATGAACTCCAAGCCAGCCTTGTTTCATACCTGCCACCTACTCCTCAAATCTCAGACACATCATATCAGTTTCTTGAAGTTCTTAACTTTTCGTGATCAGGACCAGAGAATAAGATATTGCCTCTCAGTGCTTCAGTAAAAGAAGTCGAAATGACCATTTCTCATGAGGGATAGATTGGGTATAATTGAGAAATTAAGTTGAAATAATTTTGGCTTTTTAAAAAAAGAATAGAAAAAGTACAATAGAATTAATCTCTCCCATTCAAAGTAGTCTGATAAATTTTTGAAAATAAATGTGAAAGCCGTTTGTTTTATGTGCTTAAATTAGGCCTATTAAAATTAATTTTAGATAATTTTATGTAAAAATCTATAAACACAAATTTACCCCCTCTGATTTAAAATTCTCGTCTCTCTGTATACTAGAAGAATATTGCTAAATAGTCCAAAAATAAAGACTCCAGTGTCAGAAGAGAACTCCATACAGTTTATTGGCAGGAGTGATTTTGGTAAACAGACAGAATACCCTGAAAACCTTTAGCATCAATGACCAGATTGCTTGTAAGATTCCTTCTGGCACTCAGGTTTCTAGAACTATTTACTATGACTCCTAAGAGGAAGATTTGGTGTTTGACTCTTAGGGAAACTAAAATAAAGCTGAGTCTTTGTAAGAGGAAGCAATTTGGAACCGTCTAGATTTGCTGTGGTTCCTCTCAGCCCATTCCTTGTGCGTATGCCCTACTGCAATATCTAAGGTCCACAGACATATCTCATGTGTATTTATTCATACCCCACATCTCTTTGCTCACCTACGTTACTTGCGTTTCAGGCCTAAAGGGAAGATTTAAATCAAGTCTCAGTGTAGCCTTACCATCTTGGTTTTCAGAAATGTCCAAGGAGTCATTTGGCTCTCATTAAAAAAAAAACCCAGTGCTGTCTAGTCGATTCTGACTCATAGCAACCCTATAGGACTGAGTAGAACTGCCCCATAGAGTTTCCAAGGAGCGCCTGGTGGATTCGAACTGCCAACCCTTGGGTTAGCAGCCGTAGCACTTAACCATTATGCCACCAGGGTTTCCTGGCTCTCATCGTGGGTAGAATTAAAACCAAAAATATAGAAAAGCTATGTTCCAGCAGCTTACTAAGCAGTAGTACTGCTCCCTCATAAATAGGGAGTCTTAATGTAGAAACTACATATTTGCTTGATGCTGTTTTGTAATTCTAAATTCTTAGTGTTTTTATTTTGTTTTAAGTATCACAGAGCAATAGACTCTGATTTTGGCAACTGAATTCTAGCAGAGATCTAATTCTGGATTTTTCTATGCTCCCTAAAATTCCCTTGTGCTTCTCAACCAGGGATGATCGTGCCCCCCAGGGAACATTCAGCAATGTCTGGAGACAGTTTTTATTGTCAGGACTGAGGAGAAGTACTACTGGAATCTAGTAGGTAGAGACCTGGGGTGCTGCTAAAAATCCTACAATGCACAGGACAGCTTCTGCAACAAAGAATTTTCTGGCCTAAAATGTCAGTAGTGCTAAGGTTAAGAAACCCTGGAATAGACAAACAGTTTCGCCCTTAATGGAATTAGTACCAGCTCCCATATTTCTGGAGTGTTTTTGCTTCCATAAATGCCTAGTAGGTTCAGGGGAACTTATTTTCCCAGAAAAGCCTAAAGGGGATGGTTTGCAGGAGAAGAGGGCTTTGATTGTGGACTAGTGGTGAGTAGTCAACATGGTGCTCTTGAGTTGACCCATCTTCAAGAAGCATGGCATGGATCTTGCTTGCAGTTCTGGGACTGGGTTCCCCTGGCCTGTCCCTTATGTGGGGCTGTGGTGATTTCCAAAACTCTTCTAATCCTGGAATGTGGGTGCGTACTTACATCCTCAGATAAGACACTGGTCTTTCTTGTTCTGGTAAAGGTATCTCCTCCTCAAATAGAATTTCCATTCTCTCTTATTCTCTCTCAGGTAAAATAATAACTTCCAGTCCTTGGAATACTTTCCTTTGGTTTTGTTTTCCCTGAAAACTATAGAATATAATGTGAGAGAATCTACATTTAACATAAAATGGTCATTTACAGGGTGAAAGAACTAAAGAAAGGCATCAAATGTTGTGCTTCAGCTACCACTCGAAATCAGACGTCTGGAAACTCCTCTCCAAAACGAATTCAGAACTCCCCTGTGGCCCTGCCAGGGGACAAGTGTTCTCCCAAAAAAGTCAAGCTAGGACTTCAGCTGTCACTCACAGCGACATCTGGCTCCACGAGAGGGAAAGCCCAGCCTCTGGCTGGTCACCCACCCAACATCCCATTTCCTTCTGTGCCTAAGGCCTCTGGTAGAAGGGGTGGTTCCAGAGGGAGTCCTCCCCAAGAGTGGGTCATTCAGACTAGCCCAGTCAAAGGAACCATGGGGTCTGGACATTTGGCCAAAAAAAAGGCAGAAGAATCGGTACCATTGTGCTCTGAGAAAAATCAAATCAGCAACAAAACTGCCCTTGGGTGGGGAAGCAGGGCTCCTAGGCCAGGAGAAGGCCTGGTGTGTGGTAAGCTGCCTGCCAAGTGCAAGAAAGTGCAGACTGTGCAGCCAGTGCAGAAGCAGCTTGTGTCCCGAGCTGCGCTCTCCTTTGGCGACCTCCACCACTTAGCAGAGCAGAGTCAGGACAGCAAGGGGTGCGCCCTCGCCAGGCCTGCCTCCGAAGCTTGGACACACGTCCCCCCACATCAGAAAGAGAGGGAGGAACATTTGCGCTTTTATCACCAGCAGTTTCAGCAGCCACCTCTCCTCCAACAGAAGTTCAAGTACCAACCACTGGAAAGGCTTTTATGCCAGTACAGGCCCCAAGAAGGTCTGCTCCCGAATGAGACCGCCCCTCCATTCCGCTCTTATTCTGAGAGCCATGACGGGACCCAAGCTGAAGACCTTGATGACAGCGATTTCAGTGAGGATTCTTTTTCACATGTCTCCAGTCAGAGGACCGCAAAGCAAAGAAACACGCTGGAGAATAGTGAAGACTCGTTTTTCCTTCATCAGAGGGAGCAGGGTGCTGAGGAGCAGGTGGCTGAAAGGCAGCAGAGTCTATTTTTTAGCCCCAGAACAGATGGTGACAAGAAGGATCTAACTGAAAGCTGGATGTGCTCGAGGGACCCCACAAGTTCCGGAACAGCAGTGCTTGATCACGGCTGCAGCCCAAGTCAGGTGCCCTTGGACTGGAGCAGAGAGGGGGACTCCAGCTCCTCAGTGATTTCTCCCAGGAGCAACTTGGCAGAAAAGCCTTACTGCTCACAGGTAGATTTTGTATATACCCAAAAAAGGAGTGGAGATCCAACCTTTGATCTCAGGCAGGATGCCTTCAGAAGTAAGGTTCCTGGGCAGGTTAAGGGCAGCTTACCATCACCAGAAGAGGACAGTTTCATTGTCTCACTGTCCCACATTGCAGTTCCTGGGTCCCCAAACCAAAGACACACAGTCACCACACCTTTGACAGAAGTCAGCCAAGATAGCCCAACTCTAATGACCAGAACAGTGAAAAATAATGACCCTTGCCAAGGAGAAGACTCTGGAGGAGAATCAGGCACATGCTCTGAATATGCTTCTGGACTTATGGCTCCCCTCTCGGTGTCCCTCCTGGAGAACCCAGACAATGAGGGCTCACCTCCCTTGGGGCATATGGTACAGGATGGGGCTACCCGAGGTCTAGAGGCAGAGGGCACCGGAAGGTCAGTTGTAGGCCTCAGAGTGTCATCTGATGATCAAGAGGCAACTGGGCGCCTGTGGCTCTCTTCTTCTCCCCCTGACAATAAGCCTGGTGGTGATCTTCCAGCTCTGTCCCCATCACCCATCCATCAGCACCCACCTGACAAGCTGTCCAACAAGGATGCTGATCTGGGAGAGGCCTGCCAGGGCAGAGAGACTGCACTCTTCTCCCAGGACCACACAGGTAGCGAGCAGTACGATGCTGACGCTAAGGACCCAGAACTAGGCGGGCCCTGGAGTTTCCCAGGAAAGCCCTTCCCCACTACACACATTGGGAGACCTCACTCTGGGCCTCTGCTCACCCCACAGACAGGAAGCAGTGATGTGGCCAACCAGCGCTGGGCCCAGGAGAGAAAAAACCTGGCAGGACAGGGTTGGCAGGAACTGGCTTTGTCCACAGACACCATCAAGTTGTCCTGCTACGATGAGGACAAACACATGCTCAAATGCAGGCCGATCCCAAGGTGCTTAGCAAGGCCAGGCTGTGCCCTGGTCCCCAGCTGCTCTGCCAAGATTTCAGGGATACCCCATGAGCCCACCCTGGGGCAAGCACAGTAAGTTGGACTTTCTCCCCAAGTTTGAGCCCCTTTGACACCCCATCCCCCACTCCAGCTCCATGTTCTGTCCTTTCTGGGAATGGCTTTGCTCAGCTCAGTATCAGCTGTACTGTGCCTGGCAGCAGCTTTGTCTAGCTTCACAAGGGAGTCTACCTAGGTGCATCTGACAAGAGCTGCAGGAATAACACATAGTGGAGCAAGGCCACCAGCATGGGTGGGCCCCCAGCATAGCCAAGCTGAGAGGTGAACAAGAGAAGGGAAGGCCTGCCCCTTAACCAGCCTCTGGCACATGATGAGATCAGAATCCTTTTCTTCATTCTGGAGGGTCTGTGCTCTTGGAAGTACTGCCTAGACAGACGAACCACAGCCCGGTAACCCCCAGAACTAAGACAAGTTGGGAACCTTTCAAGATGAGAAAGGAAAAAATAGGGAGGCTAGTGATTTGGGCCACTCTCCCCAAGGGATGCTGAGAATGGTATAACCAAAAGAAGAGATAGGAAAAGCAGCCTTAGAGGATGTAGGAAAAGGAGACAGAGGGCCCCACTCAGTACCGAGGCCAAGGAGCTGGAAGGGCTGTGGGCTGGATGGGCCTGTAGGATGCTTCTTCCATCAGGCTGCACCCTGTGGTAGGGCATCCATTACCTGGGTTAGGTGTCTGCCTAGTGCATGCTGAGACTACAGTCATGGCCATAGACAAAGAGAAGGGGCATGCAGGGATGCACAGGTGAGGAGCCTGCCTCTCTCAGGTGGACAGTCTTGCTGTCTCATGGTCTCTACCCATCAGTAGAGTCTGATAAGACAGCTCCTCCAGCTTCTAGCTTAACTCTGCTGCTCTGGGCCGTGGACCTTCTGTAGGATAGAGAAATGGTGGCCAGCTAGCAGCAGGCCTTACCTTTCCAACTATGCCACTCACAAGGGTCACAGCTCTGAGAGCCTTTTCTGCAGGTAGGCTGTAGAAAACGGGCAGTTCTTGTGGAGGAGCAGCAGCACCCAGCTCTCTCCTGAGTGCCCTCAGTTCAGTTGGAGAGGCAGGAGGCAGCTCAAGAAGCCCATCTCTTTCCCTGTTATCTCCCTAGTCCCTTGACAAGTCCAAGAAGGAACAGGTGAGGGGGAGAAAGATGGTGGTGAACTGGCCCTGGTCAAAGCCTTGACCACTTTGGGCAGAGGCAGTTCCTGGCCTGGAGATGAGGCTCAGCTCCAGGAAACAATGGGAGAAGGAGGGGTGGAAGGCTAAGAGGATTACAGTGTCCTTTCTGGCGTTCCAGGCAGGTGGTGATCCGAGCACACCAGGAACAGCTGGATGAGATGGCTGAGCTGGGCTCCAAGGAGGAGACCCTGATGAACCAGGTGACTTGTGATGTAAGTGGCCTTGGCTGTGCACTCGGGGGCTGAATTAGCCTGCAGCCAGTTCGATGGTCATCCTTGTTTGATGTGCTGATAAGTGGGGCTGCTGTCACACATTAACTGCTGTGAGACCTTGCCTCTTCTCGCCTTTCTAAGGTAGCTTCGAGGTACCTGAGGTACAGGCCAAAGGGGCCAGGCCCATACATATGGGAGATGGTGCTCTGTCCTCACTCCCAGGTGAAAATGCTTTCAGCTGCATCCTTAGCCAGTCTGCCATCCTACTGGCTTGTTGGGGCCCTTCCCTGTGACCGTAACAGTGACCATCCAGCCTGCTGCCTGCCACATGCAGACCAGAGGTACTTCTATCAAAATACCAATGTGTCCTTTAAAACACTCCTCTACTTAGAAAGTCTTTCAGACCCAGAGGAGCAGGCCCCACTCTGTGCCTCGCGATTGCCCTGCAGTTTTCAGCCGGAGGGTCCTGGGCCCTGAAAAACAAATCTGGCAGAGGGCCAGCCAGAGCAAATGCTCCATTTGTCCCTGTTTACTTCCTTAGGATTTTGAAGATTTTGTGACCCGGTTGGATGAAATCATGGCTCTGAAATCCAAGTGCATCCAGAGTCTGAGGAGCCAACTGCAGCTATACCTGGCTTGCCACAGGCTGGCTGCAGCCGAGAGGACGGTGGTGTCCTAGAGCCACATCCTGTACAGGAGAGTGGGGGCAATACAGGAGCCTGTGCTGGGCTCTCGGGCTGGAGGCCTCTGCCAGGCCCTCCCTGCATGTACCAGGACCCACACCCTGGTCCTGCCCATGCTAGCCTCGCCTCAGCCACACAGGGCCGTGGATAGGCCCCCCAGCTCCTCCCTTAGGGCCAGACCTGTCCCTCCTCAGCTCTAAGCACAGGAGCATCTATAAAGAAGGAAGGACCAGGCTGAAGAACTTAATGCAAGTCCTTTTCTGTGGCAGGGAGGCTAGAAGAGTTTGTCTGTACTTACTGTAATTGTCTCTCAGAACACATTTGGGTCTGGTAACCTGGCAGATGCTTCTGAGTTTGGGGATCAGAGGAGGGAGTGGTCAGTGTTAACCTGTCAGAGGTCACAAACTGGGGAAGGCAACATGCTGAGCCCAGGGGCTCTATCAACTGAATTGTCTTTTTTCAAGATTTGGCAAAAAAAACCAAAACATTGTTAATGAGTTGCTGGGGGCTGAGGGGCGAGCTCTCCCCCACCAGCCTTTGGGGATTGTTTGATTTGGGGCTTTAGGTTCGCTTCTGAAAGTGTAGTAAAATGAATAAATCTTGACTTGATGTGTCTTTAACAGTAGATGTTACACCTCTAACCCCAGGTTTGTGCTTATAGTTCCCCTCCCTGCCTGCAGCCCAGCATTGAGACAAAAGCGTGTGCCCTGTCTCTGCATTATTCTTCCCCCATCTCTGACTTTTGCCTGATTGACAGCCTGTGTCCAAGTCCAGCCAGGCATCGTGTGCCTGTGGCGGTTCGTGGCTCCTGTCTGAGGCGCCTCACCCCTAAGCCCCATTTTGGCACAAGGTGGGGCCCACTTCTCTGTGTTTGAGATACTTTCTAGGGCTGAAGAGTTGAAGAGCTGGAGGACCTTGGGCAAGTCTGTCGCCTAGCCTCACCTTCATCCAGGATGGCCCCAGCCTCAAGGGACTCAAGGGACTGTGTTCAGTATCTTGACAGTGTTCTAGTCAGTAGTCTGAGACCTCTGAAACAGAATCTACACACTCACACACACAAGCCCTCATCTGAGTTCTGCTTGCTGTGTCTATTTTTAGCAGGAAGTAGCTCAAGACAGAGAATACAAAGCAGCCACCAGGTGCCAATCACTTTCCAAAGCCATCTGGGGTCAAAGTGAGTTTCATGTGCCACACAGCCTTGGTCCTGATGCCTATATGTGAAACTTTAATTTCTTTCAGGTAAAGGATAATTTTTTTTTTTTTTCCAGAAGAAACCATTTTATTTTTTTCCAAAGGAAAAAAAGCTGTGTAAATATTAGAGTATAAAACTTGCGCAAGACACAGGAAGGAGGTGGGGTGAGGAACTACGTGACTATGCAAAAAGAAGCACTTAACAGGAGTCAGTACAGGGGAGGGGGTCGTCGCATTGTGTGGACACAGCACAAAACACAGCATGGGCTGCCGCAGGCAGGTTCAAGGACACACGGCTGCACAGAGCCCGCTGCCCACTACCCACTCACCATCATGTAGGAACACCATACTACACTGTTGGCTATTCTGCACCAGTCAGAAGACTAAGGGGTTGCTACACTATTGTAAAGGCTGGGGTGGAGTTCTTTGAACGGGACCCAGAAGGGGGTGGGCAGAGGAAGGTCTGTATACAAGGAGGTATTCGGGGACTTGAACCAGGCTCTAGCCACTGGAGGGTAGTCTGGGGGCCTAAACAGTGGCCTTCACAGAGAAGAAACGGCACCTGGCAACGTGAAGGACGTTGGGGATCGCAGAGGCACGGTGGAGAAGTCCCAATTCTGGGCTGAGACTTTCTACTTACTCCTTGTCTCCTCAACTCAGGGACCAAGAATGGCCTAACTGGCCTCCCTCAATGCTGGGACACCACTGGACCATTCCACCAGCAGCACCTCTGGAATATCCAGCACCCACAGAGGCCCTTCTGACCTCTCCAGGGGACCTGGTCCTGCACTCATTCAGAGCTTCCTCGGACTGTAATGCCGGTTTAAATCCATTGGTCCTGGTAGCTCAACCCAAAGTTTGCTTGCCTGGGATGAGCCCTATATGTGGGAGTGGGGTTCCAGCATGGTGCTTGTTTTATGGTGGAATTTGGGGACCTGCTCAGTGTCCTGGGGATGTAGTGTCTCCTGTAGGACCCTGTTAACTAATGGTCAAGGTTTGTCCTTTCCTCCCCCTCTCCCCACTCCCCATCCACATACATACCCTTTCCTTCTTCATCTCAACACCCCATACTGTCTTGGAACACGCAATGGAGTCTCTTTGTTTGGGGAGGTGGTGGGGAAGCCACAGCATGCAGTGGGAACACCAATGAAAAACAAAAGACTGGTCCCCCGGGTGTTAGGAAGAAGCTTGGTAGCAAAATGCCCTCCCTAAATCCTGCATTCATCAGTACCATGGGGATGGTGACCATGACCCCCAAAGCTTGAGCTTAGTCTCAGGCTTGGGAAGGAGGTTAAGGGACTGGCACCAAACCATGCTTTGGGGTAAGTTTGAGAGTTGGAGAGGCCAAGAGGTCAAGGTGCCCTCCCAACTCTTCAGAACTATGAGTCTTTATACGTCACCTGGTACCTCAATACCCCAGTCATCTTAAGAGGAGCTATTGAAGAAGTGGGGTGGCGTGGGTAGGTAGGAGATAAGCAGGGGATGGATGGCCTGATTGAATTTGGAAGATGGAGTTCAGCTATAACTACAGGGGGTGTGATGCATGTTCTAGGTTTCTACACTAACCCACCACCCCCATGGGCACAGTGACTGATTGGATGGGGGTTCTCAGAACTCCCTTCGCATGTTCAGCCTCCTGGGGGGGGGAGGGGTGTTAACTGGACACTTATTTCTGTTTCCCAAGAGGATTGTGGCCTTGGCCTCTACCAGCTTTGTGTAGGTAGCCCTGAAATTCTGAGGCCTGGGTACAGGTACGGAGAGGTTGGACTGGTTGGGGAGGGAGGCTGCCCTATGGCTCCAGGCCTGACCTTGTTACTCTTCGTTCAACTTCTTGCTGTTGCCACCTGCCAGGGCCTTGCCATCCCGCTTGCCAGCTTCGTTAGTCAGTGTGGCATTGCTGCCAGGGATGTGCTGCAGAGTAAACAGGGACCCATATCGGGCACTCAAGCCCACGGTGCCAGTGCCCCCTCCCAAGGCAGAATTCCCATCAGCAGTTTCACTGGTGGAAGCCAAGATCATGACTGAAGCATCTCTGTTGTCAAACTGGTTGTTGAGCCAGGTGCTGGTTTCATCGCCATTTTGGAAGCGTGGTCTCTTGAGGGACAGAGCAGACATAAATGCAAGCCTACCCGCCATGAGAGCAACAAGCGAGATCAGACCCCCCAAGAACAGTGAGGGTGGGAAACAGGAGAGATTGCCCCAGAACTCAAGGATAATTTTTTAAGTTTTTAAAAGGAAGGCTTAATTAAAAAGTCAGGAACCAAACCCACTGCTGTCAGGTCAATTCTGATTCATGGCAACCCTATAGGACAGAGCAGAACTGCCCCATAGTTTCCAAGGAATGCCTGGTGGATTTGAACTGCTGATCTCTTGGTTAGTAGCTGTAGCTCTTAACCACTACGCCATTAAAAACCAAACCCACTGCCGTCAAGTCAATTCCGACCCGTAGGGACCCTACAGGACAGAGTAGAACTGCCCCACAGAGTTTCCAAGGAGCGCCTGGCCGATTTGAACTGCCGACCTCTTGGTTAGCAGCTCTAGCACTCCTGCCACTAGGGTTTCCAAAAATGGCCAGGACAGGGGGCTAAATAAATAGCTCTCTGAGCCTGTAGCAGCCTGGCCCACCACCCTTTGGCAGTCTCTAGCTGTGCCTTACCTGACCAGCAGAGGGTGCTGTGCTTCTAGTTTGGTCTAAGGCTCTACAGCCCCTTCTCACACAACCAGTCATCAAAATTAAGAGATATACCCTAACCAAGACCCCAAGTATATATTAAGTATAAGGACAAGATACTTAAAAGGGATGAAGTCAGTTCCATAGGACACAAAAGCACTGCTCAGGCCTGGTGAGGCAATTTAAACCCAGTCCTGCCTGTCACACAGAGCACATAAATGCCTGATGCTATTCACAGGAGAAAGGACCCCTTCCTCATTTCTGTCCCTGCTCCACAGTCTTTCAGGGAGGAATATGCCCTTGGTCTAGAGACTGAGCTAGGTCAGGGGCGAGCAGTGTTTGCAAACCAAACACTAAGGCTGACTGGAGGGCTAGAGTCTGGGTCCCATAAATGTAGAGTGGGAAGAAAGTAATGACAAAATGGTTAGGTTCTGTTCCGTCCCTTTACCACCATGCCTCTCATTAAAACAGCCCTTATAAAAAAGACAGTTAAGAAAGTTATCACAGCAAGATGCACCTTTTAGATTTTTATTAGTAGTTCTCTCTGAAGAATCAAAATAGTTAGCAAATTACTTTAGATTCATCAAGACTGTATATCCTTTGTATTTAGATCTTTAATGATGTACAACATAATACAAAACAAACCAAAAAGACTGATTCCTAGGACTAGGTGTTACTCATCGTGTCATCCTAAAGCAGTGGGCTGAAGGGAGAGGCTGTTCTCCAAGAATAGAGGTGGAGTTAGTGCTGGGAGACTAAAACCGTGGCTTGTTTTCTCCCCCATTCAGTGTGCTGGGAAGGGGCCAATGACTTCTTAAACCGACAACTGTCTCCTAGAGCAGTAAACCCTGAATAGGAGGGGGCTGTGAGCCAAACCAAGCCAAAAGAAACAGGCTGGGGCAGAGAAGCATGGTGACTGCCTGGCAGAAGAGGCAAACTCAGGGCCCCAAGGGGAAAGGGCATTCTTTGCACCTCAGAGACATTTGCAGACCAGTGTAACACTAGAATACTTTGTTAAAAGTGGGGGGAAATAAAACAAAACCCTGGAAAAACCTTTCAATTGCACTGAACTTGGTTATGAGTTCAGTCCACCACCAGTGAGGCTGAGGTGGGGAGGGTAGTGGGAACACCTAGCCTCAAAGCAGCACTGAGTCTGGCCCTCCCACCCCTTCTCTTTGACTCCTCTTGGCAGGTAGGTGGAGGACATAAAGACCCCAGGAAAACCAGGGCAGTCTCTCTGAAGAGCCGAGGTGGGAAAGACACTTCTCAAATTACAAATACATTTAATAAGGGAGGAGGAGCCAGGACTTTTCTGGGGGCATTCACATGCCCAAGTCTTCCTCATTTTTTCCCCAGCTCAGGGCCTAGGTCATAGCAACTGGCAAGTGCAGTCTCCATACCTGACCTCCCACCCCCAAAATAAAATCCAGAAGTGTGCCCCTTCTTCCCCACAGGTGGGCCCTGCAGGGCCTCCTGGGGGTGGTGGTTCCATGGCAAAGCCTAGGTAGGGCCTGGTCTCAGCTGGCTCCCGCCCGAGCCATGAGGTCTTCCAAAGCATTGTCCTGGTCATTGTTGTGTAAAAGCAAAACTTCCTTAATGTCTTTCAGTTCAAAGCCCATTTCCTTAAATTTGCTCATTAATTGAAGAAACTCCATCATCTAAAGGAGAAAAGAGAATACAGATTAAAGGGATCTATCCGCACAGAACAGCTGAGTGAAGGAGTGTGTATATGGGTGGGAGGGGTGCTCATGGGAGTCTGCATCCTTCATATAAGCCTCTGTGACGCCTCCTAGCAAACTGGGCTGGACTGGGGAGGAAGCCAGGGCAGAGAGGTTGATGACTCAGGACATCATCATCCCTCAGGAGCCATGCTCAGTCCCAACTCACTCCTGCTGACCTCAGTCTGTGTCCTACCACCACACACACTCCCACCAAGGCAGGATATTGAACCCAGAAATGGCTGCTCTCCAGGGTGTGAGGTAGGCAGGGTGACTAGCAATCTTCCCAGTCATCCAAAAGCTTGGCTTTTAGCCCAGGTCGTTTTGCCCTTCAGGGGAGTCTGTACCCCTTCACTGGGATTCTAGAAAGACCTCAACCCATGCTTCATGTGAGCCAAACACAGGCCTCAGGCTGTCTGGACACTCGGTAATTCTGACCTTAGACTGCCTCTGCCTGCAGTCACTGGCAGGGAAAGGGAGTTGGGGCCAGGGAAGTCCAGGCAGACTACTCTTTCCCTCTTTTCCAGGGGATTCCCACGAAACATGAAGGTTCCCACCTTTTCCTCTGAACACTGGTGCATTTCCAGAGCCTCTTCCACTAAAAGAGGGTCAAAGCCCTTCTCACAGAGCTGTCCATGTGCAAAGAGATAGTCGAGAATCTAAGAAAAGAAACAGGTTTCAGCACCTACTGCCACTCCTTTCTGTGCTTCCAGTGTCTTACACAAACCAACTAGTATGAGGGCTGCACCCCACCCCTCCCTAGCTATTCATCCGTGGATGGGACTTGACTTTGTGCTTTGAACTGTGTCTGGCACAGGACCTCAGTTACTATTTGCTGAATAGACAGGCACACCCTTCTAAACATGAGTAGCCATTTTCCAAAGGCGTTCCTACCACGGCTGACTCATGTTTCCCAGAATGCCAGCTCTACAGCCTGAGTAGGATATTCCCAAGTTAGAAAATGTCTCCAAGGTTTTGGACTCCAGTACCCCATTCAGAAATCCCTGGGCAGCTATGGCAAGACAGAAATTTCTGGGGGAAGACATCTGACTATACCCCAAGCCTAGTTCACCTTCTTTGGAGGAGTGAAGGAGGTAGATGGCGAAGCTCCAATACTCACTCTCAAGGCTTTCCCTCAGCCTAGGTTCTAGAGGACAGCCCCCAAAGCAGAAGCACTGCTGCTGAGACTACTGGTTTCCCCAACAAAACTCCCTGCCTGAGTCCCCACAAACTCACAGGAAAGGGGGCTGGTGCTACAAGTCTGAAGGGCTCTAAAACAGAGACAAGACACTACTCTAGCTCCATAGGAACTTTCTCCTGGCTGACCTCCCAACACCCTGCCAACTAGCCACTCACCTGCTCAATATTCTCTCCTTTTTTCTTCATGGCTCTCAGGACACACTCATATGAGTAGCCCATGTTGACCACTGTCTCCACACACTGCCGCTCACTGGGGGACAGTGTCTGCAGTTCGGAATAGGCCTGGGGACAGCTGGAAGTGTTGGGCACTTGTGACATTGAGAAATTAGGAGGGGTGACCTGGTGGTGGAGAAATAAGAGGGTCAAGGCAAGAAGACAACTTGGGTCCCAGAGGACATGTCACTGAGGTGACCCAGGCCAGGCACTTGCCATTCCTGACACTGATCAAGCCCCTAGTCAAGCAGTCTGCTTGGAAGAAAGGGGGCCAGGTTGCTGCCCAGGCACCCAGATGAAGAGGGAAGAAAGATGGGTGTATTAGCTGAGCGAGTGAAAAGCTGGGAAGACACCTGTAACTGTGGATGCCCTACTCTGCTCCTCACCCACCTTGAAGCATGAGAAAGCACCACAAGATCCACAAGCCCTCCTTCCGTGCCCAAATCCCCTGGGCCTGAATGGAGAAAGGAGCTCTGAGACTGCCCACAGGACTGATGTCCAAGCTAGCTGCTATGATGTCCTTCCAGGGCCCCATTATTCTTTTCCTAGGTTATTATCCTAGGCCTAGGACTTTCAGAGTCCTGCAGGGATCATTTACTTTGAGCACCCGAGCTGACTCTCTGTCACAAAATCTCTATCCTACATTCTGTCACTGGGCTGGGCAAAGACTGTGAGGGCTGTTTCCATGCATGACCAGCTCAGGGCCCCAGAGCTTTGAGGGCACTCCACTTCTGCCCTCACATCATGTGCTGTGCTTCAATTTCCTGCTAGAGTTACCATTCCACAGAGCCCATGACTGAAGGAATAGTAGCCACACAAAGCTGGGCTTTCAAGGACTGAAGTATGGGCCCTACGGTTCTGCCTCTACTGCAATGTCTACCGGCAGCCTGCTCCCTGCCACCCTACCCTAGCCACCCAGGTCAGAGTGGTATATAGATTCCCATAATTAACTCCTCTCACTACTGATCATGAATCAGGCCCAAGGCATTAAGGTAGCTCACCCTCAGGCCAAAGGATCCATCCACTATGGGAGCAAAGTCACAAACTGTTCTATGGCTTGGCCTGGCTCTCAAGAATGAGGGAAAATGTTCTAACAATGTTTCCTTTAGGGAGGAAGACAGTGGTTGGGGACAGGGAGAATCTCTCTCCCAGAAGCAAGTTCAGAACTACAGCTCTAACCAGATGCTCTCCAGAATGTCTGCTTTGAGGTCAAGAAGACTATAGGCCACAAAGCCCATTCCTTCCCATTTAACCACCTCACTCACCCACAGCACACTCCTAGCAGCCCAGTCATAGGGCTGTCATTAGGTCATGGGTGTCATAACAGGGCACAGGGACTGGATCGTTATCAGTCTAAACCACTCCCACTGCCGTATAGGACAGAGCAGAACTGCCTGAGTTTCCAAGGAGCGCCTGGTGGATTCGAACTGCCAACCTCTTGGTTAGCAGCCGTAGCACTTAACCACTACGCCACCAGGGTTTCCTGTATCAGTCTATCAGTTGCAAGTCCCTTTTCAGGAGCAGGTGCTACCTGGGCTCAAGAATACCAACAGCCAAAGATGCCTGCTCTCACATGATGTGCCTCAGTCATGAAGAAGGCAAGCTACCCTTCAAATGCCTGCTTTTGTCATAAAGTCTCATGACTGCCTGGTGGGGTGTGCACGTGCATACACTTGTAAAAAGTTACACAGGTTAAAAAATGCAATAAAATAACATGTATTTTAAAAATATGTACAGGTACTCTCACATACTCTGCTGGTGGAAATGTTATTTGATACTCTAGGTACATCTGGCCTATGCAAAGTCTGAAAAATATTCAGATATGTCTATGAAATTATTTCTTCTAGGAAATAATTATTCTTTCTAGGAAATAGGAATGCAAACCCATATTTATGCGTAAGAGGAGTCATCTCACTATCATTTATAATAAATATTCAGGACAACTAAATATCCAACACAGGGTATCAGGTAAGTAAATAATGAGTCTATTATCCATATGACTGTTAGGTAGTCATTTTAAATGGCATTTAGAAAGCGTTTATATTAAGTGGAAAACTAGGACATATAATTGTATATGCATGGAATTTTAAATGTTAGGCCCGATGATCCTCTCCTTACACGGGGACAAACAAAACAAAATGTTATCTTCACGTATTTTATGAATCAAACAGGCACTGGACTAATCAGACAGACCCCAAAAGGATTCCTCAAAAACTTATGACACAATAGCGTTTAGGTTCTCAGGTCACTCACACCAAAGCTCTTTAATCCAGGGTACCTGCTGAACCCACTACTGTCAAGTCGATTCCCTATAGAACAGAGTAGAACAGCCCCACATGGTTTCCAAGGAGCACCTGATGGATTTGAACTGCGGACCTTTTGGTTAGCGGCCGTAGCTCTTCACCACCACACCACTAGGGTTTCCAAACCAGGGTATTATTTTTAAATGTCTGTAATGCTTTTATGATTAATAAGGATAGCTTTTAAAAAACCATTTACTGCATACATGGAAGCACTTTGTCATTGGAGTATTTTTCTGATATCCGGATGATAAAATTTAATTCCTGGGGGGCAGAGGGGAGGTGACCCCAGCATTAAAAGGGATTTTCATACTCAATGACTAAAATGCTGTATATTTATGATGAAAAAACATATTAGAAACCAGGAAAATAAGATATTTTTCCAAACTGAGTATTAGTATTTGAGGAAAAGTTTGTGACAGGACATAAATATTGATGTTTCAAAGCTTCTCAAGACTTCTTGGGCTTCAGTAGGTGGAAGCCCTTTTTAATTAATTTACTTTTTAAATTATAAGAGTATATATAATAGTCACATTATATATACTCTTATAGTTTAAAAAGTCTTTTTTATATAATGTGACATTTGCAATTCAACATTTTTTGAGTGTCCAATTTAGTGATATCAATTACATTAATCATGTTGTACAACCATCACCTATAATCACTGCCAAATTCCCCATCACCATAAACAAAAACTCACTGTATCTATTCAGGGTTTAAGGCCTATCTAATCAAATCTACTCTGGGTTTAAGGCCTATCTAATCAAGACAGCTCTTCTCTAAGTCTTCTCAAATGCCTCCTTTCACTGCTACTATACACAAACACACATGCACATGCAGGCATGTTCACGGCAGGTACATTCCCACCTTCACCTGTGGTCATACTGCTGGCACATTACTGATCACATCTCACTATATTAACATGAGCTCCTAGAGGCAGGGGGAGCCTTGGTGGCGCAGTGGGTAAAAGCTCGGCTACTAACCAAAAGGTTGGCAGTTTGAATCCACCAGCGGCTCCTAGGAAACCCCAGGGGCAGTTCTCCTCTGTCCTATAGAGTTGATGGCAATGGGTTTATTTGTATTTTTCCATTTTTTAGAGGTTAAGGTACTATATTCACATGCAATTTTAAATCCCTGGGGCCTGCCTTTGGGCTTGGCACTTAGTGGACCCTGATCAACAGTGGCTGAATGGAGATCTATTAGGACTTTCAAAGAGGGAATCTTAATACAGCAAATTGACAAAATACGTTTATCGTCTCTCCCTCCCAAAAGCCCACTAAAATGATAATAAATTAAAACTGTATTAACCTTTAAGGTCAAAAAAAAAAAAAAAAGAGGCATGGACAATATATTTCAATGAATTTTTAGAACATGGAAAGCTAATGGAGGGATGGTGATTGTCAAATGCAATGAAGTTATAAAGAAAGTGGGAAACTAGAAAGTCAGTTCACCAGCCCCTCCGAACATGAGAGGGGTTCAGCATTTAGAAACACCAGGTACCCTTGGGATAAGGCATTGGCACAAAAGTCAGTAAGACACTCAGGTAATACTTTCCCCACCCTACCCCTACCCTCTGCAGGAGACAGGTTTAATCTCCAGATAATGTAAACCAGAGACCAAAAAAGACTGAGGACACCAGCCATAGTGTAGGTCGGGGAGAAGCGCAAGATTCAAAATTGGGGATTAAATAAAATCTACACAAGTGTTCCCCAACTTTCTCGGGCTTCAAGCAGAATTGTCTGGAGAAAATGAATAGCTCCCAAGACCTTTACATGCTGGCATTTTGAGAGGTTCCCCTGAAAAAAAGCCAACTAGCCTCCAACTATAGTGAGACCTAAAGATTTTTTTTTTTAAAGATTAGCAAGCACATCCCCAAAACACACACAACCCTTCTGATTGGCTTTTTAGTGCCTCACTCTTCAATGTGAATAGAAAGCCAAAGCCACCAAGAAGAAAGATACCAAGCCAGAACAGGAGATAAGCAAAGCACTTAGAAATTTAAAATATAACAAAGTAAAACTTTTATTTAAAAGTTGTAAGATTTATAAAAATAAAAAGGTTGTCATAGTCAAGGATATATTCTAGAAAGGAAAACAGACTAAGTGATCCTAGAAATATATCCTAGGGAAACAAGAGCTGTCACAAGAATAGACATATGCACGCCCATATCCATTGCAGCATTATTCACAATAGCAAAAAGATGGAAACAACCTAAGTGCCCATCAACAGAGGAATGGATAAACAAATTGTGGTACATACACACAAAGGAATACTACGGAATGATAAAGAACAATGATGAATCCGCAAAATATTTCACAGCATGGATGAAGCTGGAGGGCATTATGCTGAGTGAAATAAGTCAACCACAAAAGGACAAATACTGTATGAGACTGCTATTAAAAAAACTCAAGAAAAGGTTTACACAGAAAGAAACAATCTCTGATGGTAACAAGGGAGGGGAGGGGTGGGGCGGGGAAATCATTAACTAGATAGTAGATAAGTGTTAACTTTGGTGAAGGGAAAGGCAGTGCACAACATAGGGGAAGTGAGCATTAACTTAACCAAGGCAAAGTTATAGAAGCTTCATAGACACATCAAAACACCATGAGGAACTGAGTTACTGGGGCTGAGGGTTGGGGACCATGGTCTTGGGGTCATCTATGTCAATTGGCATAACCAAGTTCATAAAGTAAATGTTCTATATTCCACTTTGGTGAGTAGCGTCTGAGGTCTCAAAAGCTTGCAAGTGGCTGTCTAAGATACATCCACTGGTCCCATTCCATTCAGAGCAAAGGAGAATGAAGAAAACCAAAGACATAGGGGAAATAACAGTCCAAAGGACTAATGCACCACAAGTACCACAGCCTCCACAAGCCTGAGCCCAGAATAAATAGATGGCTACCACCACCGACTGCTCTGACAGGGATCACAATAGAGAGTCCCAAACACAGCAGGAGAAAAATGTAGAACAAAATTCAAATTTATGAAAAAAGACCAGACTTACCGGTCTGACAGAGACTGGAAGAACCCCCGATACTATGGCCCCCAGAAACCCTTTTAGCTCAGAACTGAAGCCACTCCCGAAGTTCACCCTTCGGCCAAAGATTAGACAGTCTATAAAATAATAACACACACGAGGAATGTGCTTCTTAGTTCAATCATATATACAAGACCAAAAGGGCAATACCTGCCCAAAAGCAATGATGAGAAGGCAGGAAGGGACAGGAAAAATGGACAGAAGTGGGGAATTGGGGTGTGGAAGGGGAGACTGTTGACACATCACAGGAATTGCAACCAATGTCACAAAACAATTTGTAAATAAATTGTTGAATGAGAAACATTTGCTCTGTAAAGTTTCACCTAAAACACAATTAAAAAAAAAAAAATGACTAAGTGATAAAAAAAAAAAAGTGATAGGGGATAGAAAATTAGAGCATCGGTCAAGAAGGTCCGACATCCAGCGTATAGGCGTTTCAGAAAAATAGAAAAACAGAGATAATTATCAAAGAAATACAAAAAAATTCCCAGAAGTTCTAAACTGAGTTTAGCCTCAGTTTTAAAAGATCTGCCAGGGGCAAGCAAAATCAATGAACAAGGCACATTATTGGTAAATTAAAAATATTCAAAAATGAAAAAAAGATCCCAGAAGTTTCCAGGGATAGGGGCAGGGAAGCAGAGAGGGAAGGAACAAATCTGAAATCAGAATGGCACTGGAATGCTATAAATCAATGGAACTTATACACCTACTCCTCATTTATCAACTATCTCATTATCCAACATTTTGCATTTACACCACTAGTAAAAAATTTACTATCCGACTATTTTGCTCATTAACAATGAACATTTGGCATGAACAAATGCTGAGGTGTGAGGCGAGACTTAACACTGGCTGTGATGGTTAAGGTTACATGTCAACTTGGCTGGGCCATGATTCTCAGTGGTTCGACAGTTATGTAACGATGTCATTTGGGGATTATGTAATAATGTAAATTGAGGAGCTGTAGTCATCCTCCTTTATCGCATAATGACCTGGTCTTTAGAACCTAACCATATCAACAAGTGAGGAGTCAGTGTACCTCAGTAAAAAAGGAAAGTAAAATAAAAAGAGCAACACTCACTGAGATTCTGTTAAGGCTGATGAAAAAATGTGGAAATGGATAATGGTGATGGTTGAACAACATGATTAAGTTAATGTCACTGAATTGTGTACGTGGAAAACTGAAATGCCAAATGTTTTGCTACATATATATTTATCACAATCAAAAAAAAAAAAAAAAAGGAGCAATACCTATATCCAGCCAAACTATTATTAAAGCATGAGGGTAAAATTAAGGCATTTTTAGCTATGCAAGGACTTAAAAACTGACAGGTTAACTGATGTGTTTGAATGTTTGGGGAAATATCATTAAGCCTTTAATTGAACTCTTGAAGCATCTGGACAAAATGAGCAATAGTTACAGAGAAACGAAGCAAATTTTTAAAAATGGGACAGTTTTAACTACAAGAAACAAAAAGCTGCAAAGAAAAAAGTAATCAAAATATACTGTCTGAAGTCGACAATATTTATCCAATCATAAATGTTTTGTTGTTTGTTGCTAGGTGCCAGAGAGTCATTTCCGATTTACAGCGATCCTGTGTACAACAGAACGAAACACTGCCTGGTCCTGTGCCATTCTCACAATTGTTGCTATGTTTGAGCAACTATTGCAGCCGATTTGTCAATCCATCTCACTGAGGGTCTTCCTCTTTCTCGCTGACCCTCTACCGTACCAAGCATGATGTCCTTCTCTAGGGACTGGTCCCTCCTGATAACATGTCCAAAGTACATGAGACGAAGTCTCACCATCCCCGATTCCAAGGAGCACTCTGGCTGTACTTCTTCCAAGACAGATTTGTTTGTTATTCTAGTAGTCCGTGGTATATTCAATATTCTTCACCAACACCATAATTCAAAAGCATCAATTCTTCTTCAGTCTTCCTTATTCACTGTCCAGCTTTCACATGCATTTGAGGTGACTGAAAATACCATAGCTTGAGTCAGGCTCACCTTAGTCCTCAAAGTGACATCTTTGCTTTTCAACACTATTTAAAGAGGTTCATGACGACATGAATGACATTAATTGTGATATAAATGTTATGGAGGATAAGGGAAGGAGGTGAGAGAGGGGCTTCTGTAAGAGCTAAATCCTCAACAGAAATTATGAAACTCTAAAATTGATAAATTTAGAAAAAGCAATATAGCGTTCTATTTATAAATACAGAAAGAAATCTCGGCAGAAACAGCTTAAAGCAGTAGCATCACTACAGGGATCGGGCTGCACCTCCTGACACTGTCAGAGGGGGTGACACCAAAATGACCCCAGGGTCCCTGGGGCATGGACGGGCTAGGGCCTCCAGGGAAGGAGTCGCCAAAGCAGTGGCATCACTAGGGTGGGTGTTACCCAGTGAGAAAACTTGTCACCATCCCCCACCCACTCCCATCATCCACCAGTCAGAAAGCAGGCAGGTGGACTATGCCCCTCACTAGGCAGAGAGGAGGGTCTCCGCCTAGGCCAATGGGAGAGGAGGGGAGCTGCAGGCAGCCATGGAGGTGGGGTCGGGAACTTCCAGGGGCTGTGCAGTACAGAGCTTGGCCCTGAGCAGGGGTGGAGTGGGGCTGTGCTGGGGGGGGCTGGGAATGTTTCTGCTGGCAGGCCCAGCCCAAGAGTGGGGGCTAGTGACACCATGACTTACTGCAGTGGGTGTCACCACCAGCTTAAAGAATTGAAAAATGCCTGACTAGAAGCATTATCTGTCCTATGTGTACCAGAGTAACCAAACGGTAGGTGAGGAGAATGCAGTCCAGTTAACAAATGAAAACGAAATGATAGAATACCACCATTTTGCAACTGCCAGTGAACAACTGCTAACATCACAAAGAAGAGAAACGACAAGCATTATTTCTCTTCAGAGGAAAAACCACAACCCCACCTATAGTGGATCAAGCCTCTGGCATTCTGCAATTTAGCTTATCGATGGAAACGGGTTTGTAGAGGGCAGAGGACCATGTTAAACTGCATCATGAGGATACAATCAGCAAAATCCAGGCTACAGGAAAATCTATAGGTCAAGAGATCAAATTCTTCAACAGATAACCTGAGGAAGAAATTATAGAAAAAAGGGCTTAAAATACAGATTTTAAAAAAGATTAAAATATATGTCTAGAGATGCACTCATGGATGATAAAACATAAATACAAGGAATTAAATTACTAGAAAAGTCAGGATATGAATACTTTTGGGGAGAGAAAGGGGTTCATGATTGGGGGATATCTAGGGTGGCTGACAAAGCTCTATTAATTTGGGTGGCAGTACAAGGCTGGCCTCTCTATATTCATTAAGCTATACTTTTTTGTTGTGGTTTCTCTGTTTTACATTTTAAAAAACACAAAAGGAAGCACTGAGTTTTATAAAATATAAAAGGAAGCATTGAGTTTCTGTTTATGGTGATATAAAATTTGACAAGTGATTGGTGATGGTTGCACACATGACTGATGTAATCAGTGTCACTGAATTGTAAGTGTGAAAAATGTTGAATTGGCAAATACTGTGTTATCTGTATTTTTACAACAACAAAAAAAAACACCACAATTTTTTTTTTTTTAAAGGTGCCTGTCTATGGGAGGAAACCCTGGTGGCATAGTGGTTAAGTGCTACAGCTGCTAACCAAGTGGCTGCAGTACAAATCCGCCAGGTGCTCCTTGGAAACCCTATGGGGCAGTTCTACTCTGTCCTATAGGGTCGCTATGAGTCGGAATCGACTCAACGGCAGTGGGTTTTTTTTGTCTATTGGAAGCAACACCGGAGAATGGGGAGAAGTGAAGCAGGAAGCTGCTGTTTTTCAATGGAAGTCTTTTAAAAGCTATTTGTTTGTAAAAATGTGCTTGTATTATTTTTTTAAATACAGAGTTGGGGAAGGACTTTATAAGTATTAAAGCAATGGAATGAGAAATCATCAACAGATTTAAATGCCTAAAAAAACTAAGATTCTGTATGTCAAAAATTATTTAAAATATAATTTTAAAGACAAACTGGCACTACACTCTTATGCGTATTAGCCACAATTAGTAAATTGAGAACTCAGGAGCATAAGAGAAAAGGCAGAAAGGTTTTCCTGAAGTAACTATGAAAGAGTAAGGAAACTATCCACACCTGGAAAAAGAGAACCCAATAGCAGAATTAGCCTAACCCATGAGCGGAGTGAGGCCCCTAAAGAGCAGAGAGGCAGTGGGAAAAGAAGCTGGCAAGGTCAGAGAGTTCTGTGCTGGACTCAGAATAAGGGCACATTACAAAATTGTTCTTCTCAAGATGATCCCATGGATTTCTCATCTTCTAAGGTTATAGAGATGTAAAACATAAAATCAAAATCTGAAAAATGAGTCTTAAACACTAGGCTTAAAATAGCCAAGAAGAACCAAATTCTATGAACGCTTCCCTGAAGTTCTGATGTGAGGGCAACACAGCCTACATGACCATCACCACCACCACCACCCCTGCCTCAAGTCACTATTCTGCTAAGAGGGCTTCTAACTGGAAAGGTTCTTTCTCATTGTGGGCCTCAAAGACTCACACTAAGATAAAGGATCAGGAAACCACTTGTGATGGGAACCATGGTTTGCTCCCTGGGGGCTGGTCATGACTTCTTTAGAAGAACACCAGAACTCCAGCTCTGTTTATATCCTCCTGTCGAAAGCAGCAAGTTCCAAAGCCAACAAGAAGCAAGCCCCTTCCCACCTTGAGATGGATAGGCCAGAAAGAAACATCATTGTCAAGTGGTTTAAAGAAGGACAAGTGTTTTAGTTTGAGAAAGACCTTGGCTCTTGGAATTGGCTTTTGGTCTCTAAATGGCTAATTTAACTTTAAATGGGGGTGGACGTGTTATGGAGTGAACTGCATCCCCAAAAATGTGTGTCAACCCGGCTAGGCCATGATTCCCAGTATTGTGTGGATGTCCTTCATTTTGTGATCTGATGTGATTATCCTGTGTGTTGTAAATCCTAACCTCTATGATGTTAATGCGGCAGGATTAGACGCAGTTATGTTATGACTCAAGATTCAATCTACAGGATTAGGTTGTATCTTCAATCTCTTTTGAGATATAAAAGAAAGAATTGGACAGAGAGGAGAGGGACCTCATGTCACCAAAAAAGAAGTGTCAGGAGTGGAGTGCATCCTCTGGACCTGGGAACCCTGTGCTGAGAAGCTCCTAGACCAGGAGAATATTGATGACAAGGACCTTCCTCCAGAACATAGAAAGAGAGAAAGCCTTCCCTAGGAGCTGGTTCCCTGAATTCGGACTTCTAGCCTCCTAGACTGTTAGAGAATAAATTTCCATTTGTTATAGCCATCCACTTGTAGTATTTCTGTTACAGCAGCGCTAGATAACTAAGACGGGGGGTTTGACTGAGACTCCCCAATCTTTTCCAAGTTATATCTTTTAGTTTCTCCAAAGCATACAATGAGTCTGGATGAAGAGTCTACTGCTGACCACAACTGAGCAGGAAAAAGTAGGATCAAGCCCACTCCTAGGAGAGAATACTAGTCTTCTGCACTCTATTGAGTTTACCTGGGCCAAAGTCCATGGAAAATCTACAAGCAGCAGTAAGCTGACACTGGAAGGGTACACGCAGAGACAATCATTTACCAAGCTTGTTTTGCTGAGTCCTTGCACTTGTTGGAAGGCAGGCCAAGGCTTCATCTTCCCACCAGCTAACAGTATGCTTGTGATGGTCTGTGATAGATATTCCACCAGTACAATTAGGCTCCCTTCTGTTCATAACAGTCTTTTGATATACTTTGTCATTTTAAAAAAATCTGTGAGCTGGTGTAGCAAAAGGTCCTTAAATGAGTAATTTCTTTTATAAGGCCCAGCACAAGGCTGGTTCCTATGAGGCAGAGGTTAAAGATGTCCCAAATGTCTAGCTTCTCCAAACTGATATACCACTCCATCATCTCTAACATCAACTACTCCCCTCCCCTCAGTACTCTCCCTCTGCTGCAACGCCTCACAGAACTCATGAACTGTACTTACAGTTAAGTGGCTTATTAGGGAAGTAACACGATACAAACTGGAATTGGGATCAACTTCAAAGTAATTGGAACAATAACTCAGGATGCATTTCCTCAATCAGGACAGCGTCTTGTTCTCTGCTGCCAGGCCTTACTGGAGGCCTTCTGCCACTGGGCCTTTTTGGGGCTTTGCTACCACCAAGCCCTGCTGTGAGCCTTCTGCTGTCGGGCCCTGCCGGGGGCTTTCTTGGGCAAGTGATACATATCTTAGCTCCGTGGATCGGCAAGCCTCACTGCAGCTGTCTCGCACTGCTGTCTCTCACTGTCTCCTGGATCTAGGAGGTTCTCAGTGCAGGGATTCCAGATCCAAAGGACACACACCACTTCTGGCTCTTCTTTCTTGGCATTGGTGATATCTTCCCTTCCCATCCCTGGGATGACTCATTGTAAGCCTAGCAGGATGGCAAAGCTGACTAATCCCCTCATTAGAGTTCCATACACCTTATTTGCATGGTCCCACCCCCAAAAAGGGTGTCATGCATCTTATTTACATTATTAGCAAGCTATCCAATCCCCTTGGTGGGTCACAAGCACCTCATTTGCTTAGTCCCATCCATTCAATAGGGGTTACAAAGACTGTGGATAGAAGGAACACACTAAGTGATTCACTGCACTGCAATCCATCAAGTCTATGATTTCTACTCTAGAAGGTATTAATGTGTTGTTCTGTGCTGCTAAAATAACCTCAAGAGCTAAGGTGAGGGACCCTGCTGTATCTGCAATTTTTTTTTTTTAACAAGATGAGATTTTTTTCAGGATGATACAAGTTGCAACTTTTGTATCAACCCATCCTTCTATAGTAAATCTGAGTTCCCAAGTACCATCTTACCCTCTCCCTTCCTTTGGAGAAAACTGCACAAATCCTGGCAGTGAGCAAACCCTTCAAGATCAAACTGCAGGATTAAAAACAAATTTCTACCTTGTGATCGGATTTCCAATACAAATTATTTCCCAGTTCCCAAGGCACTACCCCATCTGAGGAAACAACCCCAAACTAGATGAACCATGGTACACAAAAGAACCATACTTCAGACCAGAATAAGGTGGTAAAGGGGCAGGGAGAGGATATAATGAGGAGTATCAAACAAGCTAAAAAATGAAGAAAGGTCATAGGAAAAAGCAAAAAAGTACAAAGAAAGAAAGCCAATAAAAACAAACACAAGACATGGCAGCACAGGAAAGAGCAAAGTAATTAGCCAGGAAAACATCATTCACATAATATACATTATCTCTGCAAAAGGAAAAGACCAAAATGATACGGGCTAGGGTCAAAGCACATCACCCTTGTCCTCAGAAAAATGACCAGAACTGTATATACTTACACAAAACAAGGTCAATCTGGTCATGTCCTAAGCCTTGAAAAGAATATGACAGTGGCAGCTGCTAGGTAGAATTTAGAATTCTTTGGGGGTCTAATTTAGGGGCGATTTAAAAGGCTTACCGTGGGACCTGTATTTGGAGGTGATGATTCTTCCGTGCACACAGACAACACAGAAAGGGAAGGCATCTGGGAAGAAGGGGACAGGGTTGGCACCTCTGTGCCACTGTCCAAGTTCAAAGCTGAAAGCCCAAGAGTATGATGCCCATTGAGCTCACTGGCACTGCTCTGGGTGGAAGGCTTTAAGGAATTCCGGAACGTGCCATTGCGGAGGCAGGATGTGCTATGGAAAGTGCTCACCAGCTTGGCTGTCTTCTGAGTGCTGTCATCAGAGTCAAGTTTGGGGAAAGATAGGGATTTAATATTGCTTACTGCAGGGATGGGGGGAAGGGACACTTTGGAAGACAGTGACATCTTTTCACAGTTGCCCAACTGTGGTAAGGTTATAAAGCCATTAGGTTTGTGAAGAGGCTTGAAATCTAGGGTCGCCCGCTCTAAGGATGCCAGGACCTCCTCCTCATCCTGTAACACAGACCCAGAGCCTCCTCTGGGCAAGTTACTATCCAATATCTGAGCCATAATAGGTCCAGTGGTTCCTACCAGAATGTTTCTCAGCTCTTCTTTCTCATCAATAGTTTTTAACTCCAGATTATCAAATGGATCCTCTTCACACTCAAAGTCAGCAGGATTGAAATCTGCCTTTGTGTGAGGTGGGCTGAGAACTTTCTGTTTCGTGGCACTGCTGCTGACTCGAGTTGGGGTGAGGATGCTGTTGTGCTGTAAGCTGGCAAGGATGGGGTTAATGGGAGGTGGCATTGTGGCTGTACTGTGAGTCTTGGAGAAGCTCATTTTGCTATCACCCTCTGGGCCACTCTTAGAATTCACTTTAGCTTCTGTTTCCTCAGCTTTGCGCTCAGCTTCCCGCTGGGCTGCTTGGATTTTCTTAGTATCTTCAGCCCACTCGATGGTTTTCTTTTCCAAGGAGAAGTCATACTGCAAAGAGATAGCAGAGAAAGGAGGTAGGAACCAAGGTGAGCACCCTTCCCCCACCCCATTCATATTCTCTTCATCCACTTTTACACAAGGGGAAAACTGGGCAAGACAGCATTTAAGACGTGTGGGATGACCCCCATACAGGAAGACTAAAGTTTCCAATTCCCTTATTTAATCAAATTACACTCCTAGATTACCTCTAGAAATGAACTAGAAAAAGCTCCCACCGCGTCTTATTCTACATACCAGGCCAAATGTACCCTGTCACTTCTCTTATTTCTCTCTCCTCAGGGCATCTTCCCTCCTAGAATGCTCATCAAGCAGAGCTCAGCCACCTCCTCTGTGAAGCCTTCCTGATGGCCCCAGTCCTTCCTCTGAACTCTTACAAGCATCTATCTCTTTCAATCACTTGATACCAAGCACATGTGATCATACGTAGTCTAATCTTTCTCTAAACACTTTCCCAGCCATATCAAAAGTGTCTTGTGGGCAGCAACTGGGCTGCAGACCCTCCTTAGGTCTCTATTATCTAGCACAGTGCCTTAAGTAGATGACTTACTCGGCAGTAACGACAGCAGCTAACGCTTACGAAGCATTTAAATGTGCCAGGCATGCTTCTAAGCACTTTTCATGTATTAACTTTCTAGATTTTCTCAGCAACACCTTAAGGTAGGTACTATTTTTGTCCTACTTCATAGATGAGAAGGGATAAGTAACTTGTCCAAGGTCACAAAGTTGGTAAATGGTAGAGTCTGGATTTGAACCCAGGTGGTATGACTACAAAGTCTATGCTCTTAAACCACATGTTATTAGATCATAATAAACAGGTTGTACTTCAAAATGCAGGAAATATGCTTATTAAAAAATCCAGATATATTCAAATTGAAATTGTACAGAGCAAATTACGCAAGGATTTGCTTCATGGTTCCTTAATAGTGCCTTAAAGTATAGTTCAATTAAAAACTTCACTTGCATACGTAAAAGAAACACACCTATTATATAAAGCAAAATTCACCTAGGCCAGGAGAAAACAAAACCCTTGGTGTTCACTCTTAAACACCAGAGCTAAACAATGGCTGTGTGCAAGTCCAGGGTTGGAGACACATTAAGGTAAAAAAAGAAAGAGGTGAGGAAAGAGGTCATCATGCTGAGACAAGTGTTTTAGAGTGGAAGAAACATAATAAAGTGCCTCTGGTCATCTTCATGCCTTTCAGCTTCAAATAAGCTAGGCTTCCAACAAGAGAGGCCTAGAAATGCACACGTCGAGAAATTCACTTAAATCCTGGGCCAGCTGCTGTGCCCCAGGACGGATCACTGTGCTTTCTTTCTACCGCATAACGGTAAAAAAAAAAAAAAGCACTGGGCAAAAAAGCTCTGCTGCTTTTAACTCTGGAAGAAACCTAATTTTGTACTGGTTTCCTCCACTGAAAACTAAGGCTGTAATCAGCTTCCCGCTGATTATACAGACCTCTGAACTTTTACTCCCAAGAAGAATTAGAAATTTCTTTCCTTTTAAAATAAAACCTTTAGTGAGCTTTTGTCTTCTAATTACCAAAGTAATGTAGGACACTTGGAACATAGAGAAAAACATACAGGAAAACAAATCTGAAATATTAAACTAGAAAAATAAGAATGTTGAGAGTACAATAAACAGACGACAGTAGCATCTAACATTTATGGAGACTGCATAAGCACTATAAATGCATTATTTTATTTAATCCTTAAAACAACCTTAAAAGCAAACTGTTCCCATTTTACAGGTGTAGAAATGGAGACCAGGAGGGTTTAAGAAATCTGTCCAAGATTACATAGCTATTAGACAGCAATTCCAGCCCATGTATGAGTGACACCAGAATGTGCTCTAAATCATGACACTAAGAGCCACCCCTCACCCACCACCACATTCAGTGGAAGCTCTGAGATACTACGTGTTAAGAGCCATGTATGTTTTACTGGCTTACTTACTTTGCTGGAACTTGAGCTCAGAAATTGAATTTGTACTATCACCAAGGGAAAATATGACAATGTTACAGCAAGTGTTAAGCCACCTGTCTAAGGCTCTAGGTACAACTGCTCTCTGGGTAGGGAGTGGACAGCAGCAATACCACAGCCAATCCCCCATGGAGATCCCAGGCAACCAAAGTTTAAGGATGCTATGTATAATTACAGTACAAAAAAATTCAACTGCCCCACATAGGAATGAAGCTCACACCCTTGATTTCCTCTCTTGTTATTTCTAGTGAGTGGTATCTGATAAAATATATAGAAAATTCCCAGCAAAGTCTAAAAGGACAACAACTTGTGATTCAAAACAAGTTTCCTGAATGAATCAACAAAGCAGTGAATGATATGAGGATCACTGAAACAAGATGGAGGGTTTTATTAATCCTATTGCTAACAGCATCCTGTACAAAGACAGGTGTTTAATGAATATCTGTTGTTTTTGTAAAAGGATTATCAGGCAAACAGAACAAGGAAATATTTATAAGGTAAATTCATATCTCTTCTAACCCACTAAAATCCCTATAAACGAAAGGAATACCAATTCAGTATTCAAAAATATGTAAGACACTCAACATCGTTAGTCATTAGGGAAACAAAAAGCTGTATTTAAAAATATCTTAAGTCACAGGAAGAAGTGTTCGAATGATACTGTACTTTCCTGTTTTTCTATATGACTTTTTTTAAACTGTAAACTCCTTGAGGACAGGGATTATGGCATTTACCTCTATCTTCAGCACTCAACCAAGAGCCTGCCAAAAGCAGGAATTTAATAAATGTGTACTGAAGGAAGAAAAGGAGTCATGTAAGGCACGGCTATGTGCTGCTTTCAAGAAGTAATTCTATACACTTATGTATAACCGAGCTTTAACAATCAGAGGGTTGAGAAAGAAGTCATTGAGGAGGTGGCATTTCAGCACAATCTAGGAGATTAAACAGATCGTAACAGGCAAACAGCTTTTAGTACAGTGAGAAAGAGAAGAGCATTCCAGGTGGAGAAAACAGCTCATGAGAAAAAGTCCAGATAGGTAATGTACAAGGTATGTTAACAGAATGGTTTGGGGGGAACACAGAGATGACACACTAAGGTGCTTTGTTAATACCTTGTCTAGACTTGATTCAATAAGGACTGGTGAACCGCTGCAAGTTTTTGAACAGGGACGTGACAATTTAAACCTTAACTTAGGAATATCATTCTGGAGACAATATGAAAAACAGAAGGGAAATGCTGCCAAGGAGGGGGGCCAGGTGAAAGCAGTAGCCCAGGTGAAATATAAGGTAGTGAACTGGAGTGGCAAAGGTGAGAGACATGGCAGAGAGAAAGATATTACCTAATTTGAATGACTGAGAAGATAATGAGGACATTAACAGAAAAAGGGAAAAGAGCAAGTTAAGGTGGGCAATGGGGATTAGTTTTGGGCAAGATACAGACCTCCAGGAATATACAGCCTAACAGACTGCACAATATCTGTATGTATGTACTTATGTGTGTGTGTATATATACACACACACGAACATGTGTATGTATGTATGTGTATAAAAACATGAGCCAGACAGTAATAGGAGCTATGAGAAATACAAATAAGAGATATGAGGATAGTGTTTTCTATTTCACTATACATCAAATTCTTACTTCTAATTTTTAGTACACAAAACTTTAATTAAAAATTACCACTTACCTGTATTTCTCTGACAACCTGCAAACAATCAGGCAAGGAGAAGCCAACAGGTAGACCAACTTTAGCTGGTGTTTTGAATTTGTCTCCTATCTTAAATGGAACATCATCAAGGTAACTGAAAGTCCCTACAATCAAAAATAAAGTAGAAAATATCAGCAAAGAATTTATTTGTTTTATAGATACATATTAACTAATGCTATCCTAAAACTAGAAATTACCAAGAGTTCCTTCTCTGATTGCTTACCTTCTCCTGACCCTACTTGATCTTAGGGTTTATTTTCAATTCCACTTAATATAAAAGCCAAAGTACTCACAGTGGCCCAAAGACCAAGCCCCTAACCCATGACCTTTCTGCTCTTCCCTCCTAGTACTCGTCTTCCTGGCTCACTGCACTCAGTCACAATGCCCTCCTTTCTGTTCTTCAAACAGGCACATTCCCATTTCAGAAATTTTACACTGGCTGCTTCTGCTATCTGCTATGTTCCTCCTTCAGGAATTCACATGACTCACTCCTTCACTTTCGAGACTTTGCTTAAGTGTCACTTTTTCGGTGAGGCTCACCCTGACCACTCTAATTAAAATTACTAACCTACACTCACCTCAGTGCTCTTTAACTGCCATCGATTTTTCCTCCACTTATGACCCTGAAAGAAGCCCCAGTGGTACAGTGTTTAAAGCATTCAACTGCTAATCAAAAAGTGGGTGGTTCAAACTCACGAGCTGCTCCGAGGAAGAACGATGTGGCAGTCTACTTCGGTAAAGATTTACAGCCTTGGAAACTCTCTGGGGCAGTTCTGCTCTGTCCTCCAGGGTCGTTATGAGTCTGAATTGACTCAACAGCAGTGGGTTTGGTTTTCTGGTTTTTATGACCTTCATAAGTTGCATTTATGATCTTTTAACCTGTATCATTTTATTACGCTTATTGTCTAACTTGCCTAATAGAATATAAGCTCCTTGCAGTCAAGTACTTAAGTTTATTTTGTTCAACGACGTATTCTCAAAGCTTACAGCACTACCTCACATCTACTAGGCCTTTAATAAATACTGATGGACTGACAGTAGATTCCCCACAACCTCCTTGATTAGGATTTCTCTACTTTTAGAAAGAATTATTTTTTAATTAATACAATTATTCTAGATTTAAAAAAAAAAGAACACTACATTCTGAAGCAAATGCAGAAATATTTAAGAAGCAATGTGCTTATGAAAAAAGGGAAAACCAAACAAGACTGAACAGGATTATCAGAAGACAAAAGCCATACACAACCAAACTGCTTTAACCACCTAAAGATTCTTGACTTATCCTAACTAATACTGAAATACCAGGACATCCTTCATCCACTTATGCAATCAGATAAAATAAAAGTGCTTCTTGTATATTACTCTCATTAGCTGTATACTCTTAAGTAGACCAGGGCTACTTTTCTGAACCAAGTCTAGGGCTAACTATTGGCAGAACTATTACATACAATGAAACATAGTTGATAAACTAAATTTTTCTTTTTTAATATTAGCAGCTAGTAAAGTAAGGCTTACTTCTTTCTTAGCCTCACATTTATTGTATTTTCTCGGGTATCCATGGACACAGAATAAGACAATTATACCTCTTCCATGAAGACAACTTCTATCCCTTTTAAAACTCTGTAGATGTTAAGGCTTTTATCAAGGTCAGAATATATTTGTAATTTTGTTATCATTCCCAGTTTCCTGAGGTGTAGTGCTCTGATACACCTAAAACCCTCCAGCAGAAAGAAGGCCACTGCTCCCACTCTTGAGAGAAGTCTCTTTCCTTCTAACTTCTAGACAAAATTAAAACATTTTAACTATCTCTCACTCAGCTAGCAAAATACAGCCACAACTGAGTTAAATTTAGTAACTTTTCTGGGACATAACTATTAATAATTAATAGCAAACTAGGAAATTTTCCAACTATGGTCACACCTTTACACGTGCTTTCTCATCTGGCAATGTCTGTCACATCCCCACCCTTACTCATCTCTAGTCCTTTAAGAATGAGGTCAAGAACCACCACCTTCTCAATCTGAGAACAATCAGTTCATACTACCATCTCAGGACTTACCACTCTGTATTGTTAGTGGTTTGTTTCCTACTCCTATGAGACTTTGAGTGACTCCGCCAGGAGCTCCTTGGAAACTACACGGGGCAGTTCTACTCTGTTCTATAGGGTCACTATGAGTCGGAATCAACTTGACAGCAACAGGTTTTTTTTTTTTTTTTAAACAGGAGATAAGTGTTTCAAATTTATATCCCCCAAGCCTAGCATAATGTCTGGCAGATGGTATTTGCTTCATGAATGAAGAACAAATAATGAGCACATGGCCTTATACTTCTTATGTATTCAACTCTTACCTCCATCCCAACTCACATTTAAATAATATTTATTAAAATTCAAAATTATTTACCTAAAATGCCAAGTCTAGCCATGAAAATATTTAGTACTGATGCAAGAACATTTCTAAGGTTCTGGACAGTCACAAAAATGTACCAGATGCCATCACAGCTTGCTCATAAAACTAAAACCCTCAGCCAGTTATAAAATATATTTTAAAAATTAAAAGCAAAGTTCTTTTTATTCTTAAAGCATTTTTATCTAACTGTTTTCCATGAAAATAGGTGCTCAAACGTTACTAAACATTAGACTCTAACTTTTCCTAGTGTCCTAATTAACTGGATACAAAGGTGAAACTTTAGAATTTTCTAAAAATCACTGGAAACATTCACAGTGAAGTTAACAATCACAAAAATAAATCTTTTGTTTAAGAAAATTTAACGTACTCATATGTAGGTTAACTATACAATACATACACAGAAAAAATCCTATCAATAATAACATTAACACATGTATATGATATATAAATATAATAAGAAAACCTATCTACATTAACACTAACTAAAATTCTCTTAAAAAGCAAGTGCATTGTAGAAACTGGAGTGGGGAGTTCAGAGATGGAAAACTACTTACAAAAAGATACTATTCTAAAGATACCTAAGCCAAATGAGAATCTCTCTCAAGAAAAGCTGTCCAGTTGGTTTCCTTGCCTACCTTTCAGTTAGGAAACCAACACAGTGTAGTATATACTAACAACTTATAGTCTAGAAATGGAACTAGCTCCTGGCTTAGGGACAGACAAGATGAGGTAAAACACCTTTAAACAACTGCTGTTTCCCGGCATTAGCAGTTTAAAAAGTGGTTTCTTTTCACTAACAAAGCCAACTCACGGTGATTCAGCACATCTCTTAACCTTTCTGGGTCTTAGTCCCTTAAACTTAGTTAACAGGAAATGAGCAAACAGTTGTGTGACTACTGGCAAAAAAAATCATTCAAAGAAGGAGAACCAAAAAAACCCCAACCTTTTCAATAATGGATATAGACAGCCACAGTACAACTAACAATGATGATGTGAGAGTTATGGGGATTTTTTTTTTCCCCCAAATGTGGCCAACTATGCCTTAAAAACAAAAACCCATTGCAATCGAGTCAATTCTGACTCATAGCGACCCTACAGGGCAGGCGAGAGTTGCCCCACCGGGCTTCCAAGGAGTAGCTGGTGGATTTGAACTGCCGCCTTAGAGCTATCAATTTTTACCCAACACATTAGAACACCTATGTAAAGATGAATTTCTCTTGTCTCTCAATACAATTATATTTTATTTTTTAAACAAATTCAATAAAAACCCAATTCACCACAAGGCCCAATCAATTAAACATTGTGATTAACAATTTTCTGGCTCACCCCAAATATCTTTTAGTTTCAATCCTTATTACTGAAAAACTTTCTAAAATGTCTGAGCCCATTTTCCTAAGTTCAATTCAGAAAAAGAAAGTAAGTACATCTCTGATGACTGTGGCTACGGCAGTTGGAGTCGGGGTCTGCATTATACCACGGTGGAAGAGACTGGGCTGAATGTGTGATGACTCAGGATGAATTCTGGGAAGGCTTCCTTATGTTTTGTTTCTTTCTAAACTGCTCACATGCTTATAATCCTGTGATCTGCCTATTTTTCTGAAAAAGGTACAATTCTAGTTTGGGGGAGAAATTTCTAATAGACGGTAGCAACGGGATTATGCTTAATTTAGGTTTTATTTTGAAAGGATTCAAATTAAGGTTTTTGAAAAAGAATAGAGCAGATCAAACTTAAAATTAAGTGGAAAAACTATAAATTTCATTATTATTGGGTATTAATACCTTAAAGCCATAAGTCAGATAACACATGCAAATTTGTAAGTATATACTAATATATAGATATCTGCTGTAGGATGTGAAGTCACACAAAATGTTACCCCTACCCTAACAACAAATGCAAACCAGATAACCTACAAAGTCAGCTTTCTAATACACAAGGTCTGGCATTCAATCAAAAATTCTAAGACACACATAAAGCAAGAAAATGAAATCCATAATAAAGGGAGGAACTAGTCATCAGATCCAAATCCAGAGATGGCCAAGATACTGGAATTATCAGAAAGGATGCTTTAAAATAAGTACAATAAATATGTTAAAGGATCTAATGGAAAAGGCGAATATTTGTGAACAGATGGGAAATTTCAGTACAGAGATGAAAATATAAAAAAGAGACAAATGGAAATTCTAGAAATAAAAAATAAAGAGTATCAGAAAATTTTTTGATGGCTCATAAGGCAGGTTATGCCAATCAGAAGACAAGACACAGCAAAAAATTAAAGAACGTAAAGATAGATGAAAAGAAATTAACCAAACTGATAAACAGAAAAAAAAAAAAAAGTTAAGAAAACCAGGAACAGAGTATTATAAGGTCTCTAGGATAATATCAAACAGTCTAACATATATGTATAACTAAAGTCGCAAATGGAGAAGGAAGAATAAATCGGAAGAAATATGAGAAGAGAAAATGGCTGAGAATTTTCCAAAATTTATAAACGACATCAACCCACAGATCCAAAAAACTTAGCTAATTCCAAGCAAGATAAATACACAGAAAACCACATCAAGGCACATCACAGTCAAAGTGCTGAAAACCAAAGACAGAGAGAAAATACTGAAAACAGCCAGAAGGGGGAAAGGTGCATCACTCTCATGAGAATGACAGTCTTCTCTATAGTACACTATAAAGCAACTACTGATCAACTTTTGAAACAATCTAAAATAAAATGCCTTTTCCCACAACTCAGCGGAAAACGTATTTCAATCTCTTAGTAGAAATTAAACGAAAGGCAAAATGAACCTCTCTAGAATTTAGCTATCTAGACATAAATGAGACAGGTCGGCCTTCAAAACCGAAGTTTTATCAAGTTCTATTATAAAGACCTATATTTTCCTAAATAGAATCTTCAGATATTCCTTTAGATATTAAAAAAGATTAATTTGTTTGTTTGTTGAAACATTTCTTAAAATACTTTAAAAGTCACTTCCGGAAAATAACATTTTTTTCTTAGACAAGAGAAAATGAGTTAAAAATTATAAAGAGGGCTGACATCTTAAAGAATAAAGCACAAGGCTTCAAGAAAGGCCTGATTTATACTGAGCCAAGGCTATGCAGTTTAAACAACGTAAGTATACTCTTTTTAAATGTCTTCAAGAAGTAACTGTTTATATCTTCTATTCTATTATTTATGGATACAAAGAAGTTCAACTGCAGTCGAGACGAATGAACTTGAAAGTAAATCAAATGTCAGTCATAAGACGGTATAGTGCAAGGCCTATTGTTTTTGTTGATGTCGAATCGATTCTGACTCGTGGAGACCCCATGTGTACAGAGTAGAACTGCTCCATAGGGCTGTGACCTTTAAGAATCAGATCACCAGGCCTGTCTTCCAAGGTACCTCTGGGTGAGCTCAAACTGTCCACCTCTGGCTAGCAGTCAAGTGCTTAGCCATTTACACCACCCAGAGAATTCCTTGGTTCACAAGACCTGGCAAACCTCAAATATTTAAACAGAAAAAAAACATTTTAATATCTATCATTACAACAGTTACTACCCTCCTTGTTCACATCCCAATTTCCCTAGAAAAATTACACATACACACCCACTAACCACCCCCAACCCCCACCACCAATGGACCAGTCAGGTAATACCTAAAAGAGGAGGAACTAAACCAGGCTCAAAAACTAGGCCATGTAAATCAAAAGACACAAAAACTCTAGCTAGACGATGCTGGCCACTTAAACAGAAAGATCAAGTGGCAAGCAGCACCATTAAGGTGGTGGACAAATGGCCCTGTGCACTCTGCTAGGTAGGCCAAGAAAGCAAGTCTATAAACAGAAGAGTAAAAATGGAGTAGACACTCAAAGAAAAGCAGTGAAGAAAGGCTATCTAGCTTCCTGAGGGACAGAGGGAGGAATAAGGAGCCTTAGCTATCTGGCTTTTTACCTTCAGCCCTATGAAGCCAGGCTCAACTTCATTCTCAGTCACCAGGAAAGATGGTCTACTACATATTCTCCACCTATTCCTTAAACTAAACGATGTCTA
Organism: Elephas maximus indicus; assembly: GCF_024166365.1. NCBI lineage: Eukaryota > Metazoa > Chordata > Mammalia > Proboscidea > Elephantidae > Elephas > Elephas maximus. Next base: position 43,065,284 of record NC_064827.1, on the reverse strand, counting down.
AAAAGAAGGTTCTTCAGTTCAGAATCTCAACTGAGGCCACTGAAATTCAACTAGGAGCTCAGCAAATACAAAAAGCCCTGTTAACACAAACCTAAGCAAGAAAGATAAAAATTTTTCCCCAAATTTTACCCTGGCAGAGAAGTTTCATTTAAACACTAAAACTTTGGTTATGAATGTAAGTAGGTGGAGGAAACTATAATACACAAGTCCTGACTCGGTGAGACAACTTCAGATTTGTAATCTCTCCGGATTGTTTAGCTGGAACACATAACCTGGTGTCTAACTTATCTTTGCTCCAAACAAAAAGGAGTTTCCAAAGATTCAAAATAGAAAGCTTATCTTTTTAAATAAGATTATAAATTTAAATTTTTCATTTTTGCTATTTTCTCTCTTGCCTCTGCCCTTGGTTCTGCCCTTTCTTATTCCTTGAAACAGTGATCCAGAGGCAACTTCCGATCTGTCTTTCTACTATCACTTGAACACTTTGGAAAGTTTATGCTACACTGTTGTCCAGGTTTTTCTCAAGCTGCTCATTTAAAGAGACTTTTAAGTGGCACTTACTTAAACTACAGTAAGTGACTTCAAATTCTCTAATCAATCATAAACTACAATATCTAATAGTCCACTTACCATGAAAATCTGCACCCAACTTCTTAGAAGCCATTTAGAACCTGAAAAACAAGGAAATACTTCTTAGGCACATGATGCCTTAAGGAGATATAAACAAATAATTACAAGAAAACAGACTACAAAAAAGAAACCGGAAGACCATATGTTCTGGTCGATGGCCATGGTTCCAAGACTGACATAGTCCTCATTAACTCACAATCTCAAAGCAACAAAAAAGGTAGAAAAGGGGGTGAATGAACTTTTTAGAGAAAAATTAAGAATTTCTATAATCTGGCATGTTTGGAAAGAAAAATACAAGAGGAACAGTATACTAGCCATTTATATGATTAGCCACTATCATACTGACCAGTCTATACATGCTATCAAAAGGAAAAATTACTAAGTATATATCCTCCTGATGTAAGCTATAAATATTTCAATGTAACAATAAGAATATCCCATTTTATTTAGATAAGCAAATATAGGCCTTTTACTGGAAATTAACTCTATTAAGGACACAATTTCTAAGGGGAAAATTAACGTACAACCCTTTGTACCTCTTAGACTTCGTACAAAATTTTAAAAAATGGGAGAGAAAAAAACCACAAAACCACACATCTAACTTAACATTATCTTTGCACTTTCAGTTATTATATAAGTAGGTAGAAAGTCCTTTCCTTAACAAATAAAATAATCTGAGCTCTTTAACCTCAAAGTTTCTCTCTCTTGATACGGTGTTTATATCTTTAACATAAGACACAGCAGCAAAAAAAAGCAAGATTAGCTACATAAATCTATGGTTTGGTGTCTATTAGTCTTCATGGATGTACTTGTAATGCATCATACTGAAAATGACCTATTTTTACTGACAGCAAAAAAAAGGGGGCAGGTACACTACACTCATCTTGTGAAAATTACTAAAAACAGAATTAAAATCACCACAGAATTTTCTTTTTAGAAATTGACAAGCTGATTTTAAAATTTACATGGAAAGGCAAAAGAATTAAAACAATTTTGAAAAAGAATAAAGTTGGACAACTTACTGCCTAACTTCAAGACTTACTATCAAACTACAGTAATTAAGACAGTATGAAAATGGCGTAAGGATAGAACACAGATCGATGAAACAGAGTCCGGAAACAGACTCATATACATATAGCCAATTCATTTTCAACAAAGATGCAAAGGCAATTCAATGGGGAAAAGACAGTCTTTTCAACAAATGATGCCAGACATTCATATGCAAAAAATAAATCTCTAGCCATACCTTGCACCACATATAAAAATTAACTTAGGGGGATGGGGAGGTTATGTCTAAAAGGGTACAGGGTTTCTCTTCAGGAAGATGAAAATGTTCTAAAATTGACGGTCATAATGGTTATAACTCTGTAAAAGAGAGTTTGAATTATATACTTTCTAAGTATGTGAAGTATATCTGAAAAACGCTGTTAAAAATTAACTTAAAAGGGATCGTAGCTCTAAATGTAGAAACAAAAAAAAAATTATAAAACTTCTAAGAAGAGACAAAACCTCTTTAAAATGTTAAAAAGCAAAGATGTCACTTAGAGGACTAAGGTGCACCTGACTCAAGCCATGGCATTTTCTTTCAATCACGTCTTATGCATGTGAAAGCCAGACAATCAACAAGGAAGACCGAAGAACTGACGCCTCTGAATTATGGTGCTGGCAAAGAATATCGAACATACACCATGGGCTGCCAGAAGAACAAACAAATTTGTCTTGAAAGAAGTACAACCAGGATGTTTCCTAGATGCGAGAATGGCGAGACATCTCCCATACTTTGGACATTTTATCAGGGGGGATCAGTACCTGCAGAAGGACATTAAGCTTGGTAAAGCAAGGGTCAGCCAGAAAGAAGATGACCTTCAACAAAATGGATTGACACAATGGCTGCAAAAACAAGCTCAAACACAGCAATGATTGTGAGGATGGTGCAGGACCGGGCAGTGTTTCATTTTGTTGTACGCAGGATCATTATAATTCAGCACCTAACAACACAACAAAATGTAAGAGACAATTTTTGTAACATCAAGTTAGGCAAAGATTGCTTCGATGCAACACCAAAACCATGATCCACAAAAGAAAAAAATGATAAACTGTACTTGATCGAAATTTAAAATGCCTACTCTTCAAAGGGGAGCCCTGGTGGCGCAGTGATTAAAGCATTCGGCTGCCAACCAAAAAGCAGCGGTTCAAACTCACCAGCCACTCCACGAGAGAAAGATGTGATAGTCTGCTTCCATAACGATTTACATCCTTGGAAACCCTATGGGGCAGTTCTACTGTGTCCTACAGGGCCACTGTAAGTTAGAATCGACTCCACAGCAGTGGGTGGGTACTCACCAAAGATGCTGTTAAGAGACTGGAAAAGATGAGTTACAGGCTAGGAGAAAATATCTGCAAAAAACTTATCTGATAAAGGACTTGTATCCAGAATGTATAAAGAACTCTCAAAACTCAATAATCAAAAAAAGTCAATAAAATAAATGAGCAAAAGAGGTAAACAGACAATTCATCAAAAAAGATATGCAAATGGTAAATGACCATATGAAAATGTCAAGTCAACATTATTAGTCATAAGGGAAATGCAAATTAAAACCCCAAATGAGGTATCTATTAGAATGGCCAAAATAAAAAAACTGACCATATCAAGTGCTGCTGAAGATGTGGAACTCTCTCACATATTGCTGGTAGGGATGCAAAATGGAAGTTAGCTTGGCAGTTTCATTTTAAGTTAAACATACGCTTACCATAAAAAAAAAAAAAAAATTTTTTTTTACCCAGCAATCCCATTCCTACGAATTTACCCCTAATGAAATGGTACTCTATATGCAAACATTTATAGGTAATCATTTCATTCATTCATGGAAGCAGCAGTCAAGAGATCAAATGACACACTGCACTAGGCAAATCTGCTGCAAAAGACCTCTTTAAACTGTTAAAAAGCAAAGATGTCTCCTTGAGGGTGCATCTGACCTAAACCATGGCATTTTCAATTGCCTCATATGCAAGCGAAATCTGGACAAATAAAGAAGACCGAGGAAAAACTGACGACTTTGAATTGTGGTGTTAGCAAATAAGGACTGCCAAAAGAACAAACAAATCTGTCTAGGAAGAAGTAGAACCAGAATGCTCATTAAAGCAAGGATGGTGAGACTAGTCTCACATACTCTGGACATGTTATCAAGAGGAATCAGCCCCTGGAGAAGGACGTCATGCTTGGTAAAGAAGGTCAGCGAAAAAAGAGGAAGACTCTCAATGAGATGGACTGACACGATGGCTGCAACAATGGGCTCAAGCATAATGACGACTGTGAATGGAGCAGGACTGGACAGTGTTTCATTCTGTTGTATGTAAGGTTGCTATGAGTTGGAACTGAGTTGATGGTACCTAACAACAACGACATGCAAATATGTATACCAGCTTTATTGGTAATTGCCAGAAACAGGAAACAACTCGAATGTCCTTCAAACTGGTGAGTAGATAAACTGTGATACATCCCATACAGTGGAATACTACTTTGTAACAAAAAGTAATGAACTACTGATATGCTACAACAACATGGATGAATCTCAAAGGCATCATTCTAATGAAAGAAGCCAGACTCAAAAGGCTATGTATTATATAGTTCTATTTATGACATTCTGGAATAGGCAAAACTATCAGGACACAAAACTAATCTAGCTACCAGGGTCTGACTACAAAGGGGCTCTTAGTAATTTTCTGAGGTAACAGAACCTGTGGTGCAGTGGTTAAGAGCTTGGCTGCTAACCAAAAGATTGGCAGTTTGAATCCACGAGGTACTCCTTGAAACTGTATGGGGTAGTTCTACTTTGTTCTATAGGGTTGCTGTGAGTCAGAACTGACTCGATGGTAATGCATTTAGTTTCTCTGGCTTATATCTGACTGTATGTAGTACTTGTTACATAACTATATTTGCCACAACTCACGGAATTCTAAACTAAAACGGGTGAATTTTACTATATGTAAGCTACATCTCAACTTTTAAAAAAAGTATATACACTCATCATACAAATTAAACCAAACTAAACCCACTGCCACTGAGTCAATTCTGACTCATAGCGACCCTACAGGACAGAGCAGAACTGCCTCATATGGTTTCCAAGGAGAGCCTGGTGGATTCAAACTGCCGACCTTTTAGTTAGCAGCAACAACTCTTAACCACTATGCCACCAGGGCTTCCTCACACAAATTAAATAAACCAAAAGATAATCATTTAGTAATAACAGTTTTACCTAACCTGGTGGAATGAAATTTCATTTTGGATATGTCAAAATAATTTAACAAATTATATAAAAAAGCTATCCCAAATTCTATTTGTATGTGTGATGGTTAACTTTATGTGTCAACTTGGCTAGGCTATGGTGCCCAGTTTTTGGTCAAACACTAGTCTAGATGTTTCTGTGAAAGTATTCTGTTGACGTGATTAATATTTACAATCAACTGACTCTTAAGTAAACTCAGGGAGATTACCTTCAATTATGTGGGTGGGCCTTGTCCAATCCCTTGAAGACCTTAAGAGCTAAAACTGAGGTTTCCAAAGGAGACCTCAAGACGGTAACATACACATCCTGCTGGAGTTTCCAGCCCATAGCCTGGCCTATATATTTTGGACACAAGACTTCGGTAGTTTCCAGTCTGCCCTCTGACCTATGGATTTTGGACCTGCCAGCTCCCATAAACTTGTGCGTCAATTCCTTAAAATCAATCTCTTTCTTTCTCTCTCAAGATACATGCATATAAATCTTACTGGTCTGTTTCTCTGGAGAACCCTAATACAGCATGCCTTCTCCCTGATATGAGGAGGGCTTTTTCCAGAGATGTGTGGTTCTAACAATGGATTTCTTCCCAATTCAAAAGCAAAAAAAAAAAAAAAAATTCAAGTAAAAGTAAATCTGGTTTATAAACGCTCAGCGTAGATTCCTTAAAAAAGAAAGGCAGATGGGCAGGCAGGCAGGCAGAAGGGAAGGTGGAACACAAATTCAAAATACAAATTTAAAATAACATTATTTTAGTATTACATCTTAAACTGGTGAAATGCCTTCTAAACTTAGCACTGACACAGAGCGAGCCTAAAAGAGTTTTTCAAATGTGGACACTATGGCTAGAGGATACAGTATTTCTTTTTGGGGTAATGAAAATGTTCTAAAATTCATTGTGGTGATGGTTGCACAACCCTGTGAATATACTAAAAACTACTGAATTGTATATGTTACATGGGTGAATTGTCCAGTATATGAATTATATCAATAAAGTTGTCACATACAAAAAAAGGAGCTCTAAAATTGGTAAACCGTGCAAACTAAAGAATGACTATTTAGGTATAGAGAAAAAGAAAAAGATAAGTGACAGCTTTTCACTTTCATAATAGCTATCATGAAGAGCAAAATAGGCTTTACAAAAATTTTGTTGCTGTTGTCATGTGCCACTGAGTTGATTCCAACTCAAAGCAACTCTGTATGACAGAACGGAACTGCCGCCGTATGGTCTCCTAGGCTGAAATCTTTAGCCGTATGGTCTCCTAGGCTGAAATCTTTAGCCGTATGGTCTCCTAGGCTGAAATCTTTATGGGAACAGATCACCAGGTTTTTTTTTCCCACAGAGCGGCTGGTGTATTAGCAGCTGAGTACTTAACCATTATGCCACCAGGGCTCCTTATAATAATTTTACTCATTGATAAAAGAGAAATTTAATCTTTTTTTTTTTTTTTTTTGTACTCCCATGGCAGCGGGCTTTCAATCTGGCGGTTAATAAATTAACTCTTTTTAGTGAGAAAAAAAAATATTCAATTGCCAAATAAAACAAACCACCTTCAACAGCCCATTCCTGACTGTTAGCCAAGGTCATTTCCCTAGCTCCATTTACATCTCAACTTATCTATCTTGCCTACTTTGGCTACCTTAAAAGTAGCAACGAGCATATATTTGTCCTGATGTCCAGTGACCCTAGAAGTGTAGGTCTCCACACACTAAGACCTACTGGCCAGCAAGTGTCATTCAAGGATAGTTTAAAGTGCCAACAGCAACAATTATTATGCCATTTTCGTTATTCACAGAAAGTTACTGGTTAGTTAACTGCTAAGGACTTGAACACGACATCGATTAAAAAAGACGAAGGCTGTGCTTGTGTGCAACCTCTTTAAGGATAAAAGTATTACACAAAAAGTAAGCATTCCCCAGAAGAAAAACTAGATAACTGGGAGCTCCTAAAAATCAAACACTTATGCTCATCCAAAGACTTCACCAAAAGAGTAAGAAGACTACCTACAGACTGGGAAAAAGTTTTTAGCTATGACATTTCCGATCAACACCTGATCTCTAAAATCTACATGACACTTCAAAAAAACTACAAAAAGACAAATAGCCCTATTAAAAAATGGGCAAAAGATATGAACAGACACTTCACTAAAGAAGACATTCAGGTAGCCAACAGATACATGAGGAAATGTTCATGATCATTAAAAAAAAAAAATTTTTTTTTTATTAGCTATTAGAGAAATGCAGATCAAAACTACAATATTTCATCTCACTCCAACAAGGCTGGCATTAATCCAAAAAACCCAAAAGAATAAATGTTGGAGAGGCTGTGGAGAGGTTGGAACACTTCTATACTGCTGGTGGAAACGTCAAATGGTACAACCACTTTGGAAATCGATTTGGCGCTTCCTTAAAAAGCTAGACGTAGACCTACCATACGATCCAGCAATTCCACTCCTCAGAATATATCCTAGAGAAATAAGAGCCTTTACAAGAACAGATATATGCACACCCATGTTTCCTGCAGCACTATTTACAACAGCAAAAAGATGGAAGCAACCGAGGTGCCCATCAATGGATGAATGGATAAATAAATTATGGTATATTCACACAATGGAATACTACACATTGATAAAGAACAGTGAGGAATCTGTGAAATACTTCCTAACATGGAGGAACCTGGAAGGCATTATGCTGAGTGAAATTAGTCAGTGCAAAAGGACAAATATTGTATAAGACCACTATTATAAGATCTTGAGAAAGAGTTTAAAATGAGAACATATTTTTTTGTGGTTACGGGGCGGGGGGAGGGAAGGGGAGGGGGAGAGGGAGGGAGGGGGTATCCACTAATTAGTTGGGAGATAAGAACTACTTTAAGTGAAGGGAAAGACAACACACAGTACAGGCAAGGTCAGCACAACTGGACTAAACCAAAAGCAAAGAAGCTTCCTGAATAAACTGAATGCTTCGAAGGCCAGTGTAGCAGGCACAGGGGTCTGGGGACCATGATTTCAGGTGACATCTAAGTCAACTGGCATAATAAAATCTATTAAGAAAACATTCTGCATCCCACTTTGGAGAGTGGTGTCTGGGGTCTTAAACGCTAGCAAGCAGCCATCTAAGATGCATCAATGAGTCTCAACCCACCTGGATCAAAGGAGAATGAAGAACACCAAGGACACAAGGTAATTATGAGCCTAAGAAACAGAAAGGGCCATATGAACCAGAGACTACATCATCCTGAGACCAGAAGAACTAGATGGTGCCCAGCTACAACCGATGACTGCCCTGACAGGGAACACAACAGAGAACCCCTGAGGGAGCAGGAGAACAGTGGGATGCAGACCCAAAATTCTCATAAAAAGACCAGATTTAATGGTCTGACTGAGACTGGAAGGACCCCGGTGGTCATGGCCCCCAGACCTTCTGTCGGCCCAGGACAGGAGCCATTCCCAAAGCCAACTCTTCAGACATGGATTGGACTGGACAATGGGCTGGAGAGGGATGCTGGTGAGGAGTGAGCTTCTTGGATCAGGGGGACACTTGAGACTATGTTGGCATCTCCTGCCTGGAGGGGGGATGAGGAGGTAGAGGGGGTTAGAAGCTGGTGAAATGGGTACGAAAAGAGAGAGCAGAGGGAGAGAGCGGGCTGTCTCATTAGGGGAAGAGTAATTAGGAGTATGTAGCAAGGTGTATATAAGTTTTTATCTGAGTGACTGACTTGATTTGTAAACTTTCACTTAAAGCACACTAAAAATTATTTTAAAAAGTAAGCATTCTCAGACTTTAGAAGAAATAAGCCATATTTTTAATAACCATGGAAAGAAAAAAAAAGTATATAATAGAAATATTTGTAGTGGTTACCTCTAGGTAATTGGAGTGGAAATTATTCTAAAATTTTTATGTTTCTGAATATTCTATAGCAAATCTTTTAACTTATAATTTTTCTTTTAAAGGTTAAAGGTTTTAGTTTTCCCACATGATGCAGTGATGACATATTCTGGTTAACATTCTAGTTAATGAGGAGTTAAAATTATGAAATATATGGATCATCCGTTTTCAGAGAACCAGCAAACCACTCTAAAAATGATTTAACCTTCTTAAATGTGCAGAAGACATTTCATAGACTCTGAAAAGGGTTTCAGGGTCACCATAATAGACATAAATCTTAACAACATAGTGAGACCTTTAAAACCCAGAAAGCAGATTCTTGACAGCCTCAACCATCCTACATAGGCACATACCAGAAACTTGTTTTTCTACTAAATCTCTACTGGGAAGGAAGTAGGATCAAAGCATCCAGCAATGAAATCTGTGAATACAATCACGCACAGGAACAGAAAATGTGTGTTTTCATTTCTGTATCCTAGTGTCTGTTGATACCATGGGATATCAGATGTTTGTGAAGCAGCAGCTGTTTTTGAGAGGTAAATGGCTTGGAAGAGACTGCTAACCCTCTGATTTAATAAACTGTTTTGCAAATACCCCTCAGAACAAGGTGACATCAGGACACTTTTCAAGAAAAGTTCCACTTAAAATCTAAATGGATTCCTAATTTTTAAAAAAGATCCAATCAAAAGACAATCAACAGAAGGGAAGAAAATATTTACAAATCATATACCTGATAAGAGACTGTTATCTAGAATATGTAACGAATTCTACAATGCAATAATAAAAAGATAAATAACTCAATGTAAAAATGGGCAAAGTGTCGAACTGTTGTATGTTTTGCTGTATATATTCTTATCACAAACAACAAAATATAAAAAAAGGAAAAAACTGGACAAAGGATTTGAACAGTCGTATTTCTTCAAGGATATGCAAATGGATATCAGTCCTTAGGAAATGCAAACCAAAATCGCAATGAGAATTTTGGAACTAGAGAGAGGGGGTGGTTGTATAAACTTTGAATGTACCAAGTGCTAATGAATTGTTCATTTTAAAATGGATCATCTTACATGAATATCTCAATAAATAAACCCATAATGAGATACTTCACACCAACTAGGATGGCTTTAATCAAAAAGACAGATAATAACAAGTGTTGGTGAGGATGCGGAAAAATTGGAACCCTCATACATTGCTGGTGCGAATGTGAAATAGAATAGCAACTTCCAGAAAGAAAGAAAAACATATGTCCACAAGGGAAATGAAACATATGACCACACAAAAATGTTTACACAAATGTTCACAAGAACATTAATCTTAAGAGCCCAAAAGTAGAAACAACTGAAATGTCCATCAACTGATGAAGGGATACACAAAATGTGGTGTATACCTATAATGGAATATTATTCAATGTAACTCAAAAACAATGCTAAGTGAGAGAAGCCAAACACAAAAGACCGTATGATTTCATATATGATTTCATTTATGTGAAATGCCTGGGTTAGGCAAATCCATAGAGACAGAAAGCAGACTGATAGTTGCCAGGAGTTAGGGAGTAGGGAGAAACTACTTAACATTTAAGGGGTTTTACTTTGGAGTCATGGAAATGTTTTGAAACAAGATGGAGGTGACAGTTGCACAACACTGTAGCTTACTAAGTGTCACTGAATTGTTCACTTTAAAATGGTTACTTTTATGTTATGTGAATTTCAGCTCAATAAATTATATTTTAATGAACAGCAAAGGAAGGGAAGAAGAGAGGAAAGAAGGGACAGCAAGGGGAAAAACAGGGGGAAAAAAAAATCAGCAGTGAGGAGGTCAGGTGAGAGCCCCAGGGAGATTAGTGTCAACAATTTCTGAGTCTGAAAATCAGAAAGGCAAGAAATAATAAGTTTATTTAAATCATGTGTAATATCTCCTGTCTTAAGCTGAGTTCTTCAGAAGCAAAACCAGTAAAGTGTATAAATACGCATATATAGAGATTTATATCAAAGCAATGGGTCATGCGATTACAGAGGCTAGACTATCCCGAATCCGTGGATTGGGATAGAGGCTTCTCCCAATTCACGTAGCCGCAGGGGCTGGCAAACCCGGGATCGGCAGGTCAGAGAACAGGGCTCTACTCACAGCCTGTGAAGATTGATGAATACCAAGATCAGCTGATAAACTGAAAGCTCAAGTCCCAAGAACCAGAGGTCAGGCAAATAAGAGGCAGCCGCAGGATCAAGAGCAAACAAAAAGCCAGAAAGTCTGCTTATATTCGGGTGCAGGCCACACCCCCAAGAAACTCCCTTTCAACTGACTGGCTACTCATAGAAGATCCCATCATGGGAGTGATCACATATAAACACTGAGAATCATGGCCCAGCCACACTGACACACAATCTTAAAACCGTCACAACTACAAAGCCTCTTGCTAAACAAAACAGTGTAAAAATTTAAAAATTATACTTCAATTGAGCTGATAACACCACAGATTTTCCTAGAGGCTTTCCTTAAATATTGAAATAGTTCACTGAATGTAACCGCTATTATATCTTCCACAAATCTTAAAAATTTAAGAAATCCATATTTGGGCCCTTACAGGAAAAATTTTTCTTACATCTGCTATGTAGTAAAACTTCACTGTCTCAAGGATCAAAGGCATTTTAATAGCTTATCATATAATTAGTTACCGAGAGCCAATGCTTCCCCCCCAATATCTAAGCAAAATCAAGTGATATATATGTTTCCTCATGAATTTCATATATTTTATTTAATTATAACCATTTATTTTATATAACCAAAAGGTTGGTGGTTTGAAACCACCAGCAGCTCTGCAAGAGAAAAACATGGCGGTCTACATCTGTAGAGATTTATGGCCTCGGAAACTCTATGGGTCACTATGAGTCAAAATCAACTTGATGGTCGTGGATTTTCTTTTTTTTTAATTATCTCATAGCGACTCTAATAGCAACCCTACAGGACAGAGTAGAACTGCCCCGTAGGCTTTCCAAGGAGCAGCTTGTGGATTCAAACTACCAACCTTTTGGTTAGTGGCTGAGCTCTTGAGTTGGAACTGACTTGACAGTAACAGGACTTTCCTATAATCTAAATGTCCAATTGTGGAAGAATGATTAAATTATGGAAAATTCAGAAGACAGGTTGTGATGGCATTAAGAGTGTTATTAAAAGCATATAACAGCAAGCTGAACAGATGTGGGATGGTGTATGGGACTACACTCACAAGCATATATAAGTTTGGCAGAGTATATTTCTACATACGTGTCTGTATGTGCTGCAAATATATCCATGTATACAGTAAAGCATACACAGGGGATAAAGTTATGAAAACTTCTTAGCCATAACCAAACACCTTGAGGGACTGGGTCACTGGGATTGAAGGCTTAGGACAATAGTCTCGGGGAACATTTAGGTCAACTGGCACAACACAGTTCATAAAGACAATGTTCCACATCCTACTTTGGTGAGTAACATCTGGGGTCTTAAAAGCTTATGAGCAGCCATCTAAAATACAACTATTGGTTTCTTCTTGTCTGAAGCAAAGAAGAGTGAAGAAAATCAAAGACTCAAGGGAACAATCAGTCCAAGGGACTAACAGACCACACCAACCACAGCCTCCACTAGCCAAAGACCAGAAGAACTAGATGGCGCCCGGTTGCCACTACCAACCGCTCTGGTCAGAATCAGAATTGAAGGTCCTGGACAGAGTGGGAGAAACATGTAGAACAAAATTCAAATTCATAAAAAAAGACCAGACTTACTGTTCTGATAAGACTGGTGGAACCCCCGAGAGTATGACCCTTAGACATCTTTCAAATGTGGTACAGAACCCACTCTGGAGATCACCTTTCAGCCAAACAACAAACAGACCTATAACATATAGACATATATATATATACATATATATACCCCGTTGCCATCGAGTCGATTCTGACTCATAGCGACCCTATAAGACAGAGTAGAACTGCCCCATAGTGTTTCCAAGGAGCACCTGGCAGATTTGAACTGCCAATCTTTAGGTTAGCAGCCGTAGCACTTAACCACTACGCCACCAGGGTTTCCACAGGCCTATAAAGTGAACAATAACACCAGTGAGGAACGTGCTCCTCAGAACAATCAGAAGAGACCAAAAGGGCAGCATTTCCCCAAAAACAAATTCAAAAGGCAGAAGAGGCAGGAAACATGGAAAAATGGAAATAGGGAACACAAGAAGGAAGGGACACAGTGCTGTCACATTGAGGGGATTGCAACTAATGTCACGAAACAAAATGTGTATAAATTGTTGAATGGGAAACTAATCTGCTCTGTAAACTTTCACACAAACTAAAGCTATCACCGTCACACTTTTACTAGAATAATAGCTGCAATCAGAAATTTCCCAAGATACAAATTAATTCAGGAAATTATCCAATTTACAGAAAAAGTCACTTTGGGAATCTTCAGATTTCAAATCTGAACAAAATTAGCACCCACACAACTAGCACTTCATGCCAACATATTGTTGTTATTAGGTGCTGTCAAGTCGGTTCTGACTGATATATCACCATCACCACCACCACCACCCACTGCCATCAAGTCTATTCCTACCCATAACGACACCATAGGACACAGTAGAACTGTCCAACAGGGTTTCCGAGGAACAGGTGGTGGACTCAAACTGAAAACCTTTTGGTTAGCAGTTGTAACTCTTAACCACCATGTCACCTGGGCTCCGACTCATACATAAAGGCCAAAAATCACATGAGTACCTGATATTAATATATCAATACTTCTTGTTGTTGCTGGGTGCCATCAAGTCGGTTCTGACTCATAGCAACCCTATGCACAACAGAATGCAACACTGTCCAGTCCTGCCCAATCCTCACAATCATTGCTTTGCTTGAGCCCACTGTTGCAGCCACTGTGCCAGTTCATCTCGTTGAGGGTCTTCTTCTCTTTTGCTGACCCTATACTTTACCTAGCATGACGTTCTTCTCCAGGGACTGGTCGCTCCTGAGAACATGTCCAAAGTACATCAGACAAATGAGAAAAAAAGTTTTCTTTTTTCTCATGAATATAGTGTATTGAGTTCCTTCATCAGTAAAATAAGGGTAGTAACTTGAAGAACCTATCAACCCTAAACAGGCCATTAATCTATAATGAAAGATTAAAAAGAAGAGAAAATAATGTGTGTTCAAATTAAATATTCAATATTCAGGATAAGAAATACCATCAATTACTATACACAAAAACTTTTTTAAAACAAAAGTTGGCAACCATATGTTAATCCCCCAATTTTCTTTTTTTTTTTTTTTTTAAACTTTACTGATCCATGAAACAGAAGTCTGGAAACCATTTTCCTATATCACATAAAAAATAATAATTTTGAATGAGTCTGATTATAAAAAAGCAAAACATACTTTTGTATACTGCCCAGCACCCAGCAAAAGCAAGAAAGGTTGCTGAATTGAATACAACTTTTAAGAGGGTAAACCACTTTCCAAGTACTCTTAACTACCAGCAAACTGGTATACTTATATACCTTACACACTGAAAATAACTTATGAAAAAACTCAGAAAATAAAGGTCACTTTTAAAAGTAAAGTTCCTCACTTATACACTGCTGGTGGGAATGTCAAATGGTACAACCACTTTGAAAATCGATTTGGCAGTTCCTTAAGAAGCTTGAAATAGAACTACCATACGATCCAGCAATCCTACTCCTTGGAATGTATCCTAGAGAAATAAGAGCCTTTACACAAACAGATACATGCACACCCATGTTCACTGTAGCACTGTTTACAACAGCAAATAGATGGCAGCAACCAAGGTGCCCATCAAGGTATGAAAGGACAAATAAATAATGGTATATTCACACAATGGAATACTACACATCAATAAAGAACAATGATGAATCCGTGAAACATTTCACAACATGGAGGAATCTGGAGGGCATTATGCTGAGTGAAGGTAGTCGGTTGTAAAAGGATGAATATTGTATCAGACCACTATTATAAGAACTCAAGAAATAGTTTAAACATAGAAGAAAATATTCTTTGATGGTTACGAGAGTGAGGAGGGAGAGGGATATTCACTAACTAGATAGTAGAGAAGAACTATTTTAGGAGAAGGGAAAGGCAACACACAATACAGGAGACGTCAGCACAACTGGACTAAACCAAAAGCAAAGAAGTTTCCTGAATAAACCAAACTCTTCGAAGGCCAGAGCAGCAGGGGCGGGGGTTTCAGGACCATGGTTTCAGGGGACATCTAGGTCAACTGGCATAATAAAATCGATTAAGAAAACATTCTGCATCCCACTTTGGAGAGTGGTGTCTGGGGTCCTAAACATTAGCAAGCAGCCATCTGAGATGCATCAATTGGGCTCAACCAACCTGGAGCAAGGGAGCATGAAGAACACCAAAGACACAAGGTAATTCTGAGCCCAAGGGACAGAAAGGGCCACATAAATCAGGGACTACATCACTCTGAGACCGTAAGAACTAGACGGTCCCCGGCTACAAGCAATGACTGCCCTGACAGGGAACACAACAGAGAACCCCTGACGGGGAACACAGTGGGATGCAGACCTCAAATTCTCGTAAAAAGCCAGACTCAATGGTCTGACTGAGACTAGAAGGACCCCAAAGTCATGGTCCCCAGACCTTCTGTTAGCCCAAGTCTGGAACCATTCCCAAAGCCAACTCTTCAGACAAGGATTGGACTGGACTATAAGACAGAAAATGATACTGATGAGGAATGAGCTTCTTGTCTCAAGTAGATACATGAGACTATGTTGGCATCTCCTGTCTGGAGGGGAGATAAGAAGGCAGAGGGGGACAGGAGCTGGCTGAATGGACACGGGGAACATGTAGAGAGAAGGAGTGTGCTGTCTCATTAGGGGGAGAGCAACTAGGAGTACATAGCAAGGTGTATATAAATTTTTGATGAGAGACTCACTTGATTTGTAAACTTTCACTTAATGCACAATAAAAATTTTAATAAATAAAAGTAAAGTTCCAGTAACGCACAAGTTTTCTTACTAATTGAATTACTCTTAACTTGCAACTAAGGTTTTATCCAAGTTAATGATCATATGGTCTACTTAGGGCTATAAGAAAAGCAACTACTGAGGGCAGTGCCAAGATGGCAGAGTGGTCAGATGTTTCCTATGGTCCCTCTTACAACAAAGACCCCCCCCAAAAAAAAGTGAATCAATTATATACGACAGTCTAGGAGCCCTGAACATCAAAGACAAAGTTGAGGACTAAGACTGGGTAGCAGGGGGAGGGAGAGATAGTTCAGAAGCAGTGAGGATTTGTCAGACCTGACCTGACCTGGCCAGCACCCTGAAGGCTGGATCAGCAGGCGCACAAAGTCTGAGGCAAGCAGTTGAGCTCAGGATGCATTTTATACACCGGGAGAAACAGAGCTGCGGAGATTCTGCGCAAGCCTGAGGAACCAGGGGAAAGCAGCACTGAATCTGCGAAAGTTAAGTGTAAGCGTCTAACCTACCTCACAGGATCAAAAAAATCCTTCCCACCTCTGGGAAGTACCTCTCTCCCATTTACTTGCCCCACCCTGCTCTGTTCCGATCCTGGTCTGGCTTTGGTGATTCCCGCACCCCCTGGGCCGAAAGTAGGACATATTCTGACTATAAAGCCATAAAAGTAGAAATCAATAAAAAAAAAGCAAGGAAAAAAAATCAAATACATGGAAACTGAACAACACATTGCTCAAAAACTACTAAGTTATGGAAGAAATTAAGGACGGAATAAAGAAATTTCACAGAATCAAATGAGAATGAAAACACATTCTACCAGAAAGTAGCTCAGAGGTCAATTTATAGCAATAAATGCACACATCCAAATAGAAGAAAGGGCCAAAATCAAAACATTAACACTACAACTCGAGCTAATAGAGAAGAGCAAAAGAAGCTCTCGGGCACCAGAAGAAAACAAGTAATAAAAATTAGAGAATTAAATGAAATAAAGAACAGAAAAATAATTGAAAGAATTTACAAGACCAAAAGCTGGTTCTTTGAAAAGATCAACAAAATTGATAAACTACTGGCCAAACTGACAAAAGAAAAACAGGAGAGGAAGCAAAAAACCCAAATAAGAAATGAGAGGGGCGATATCACAAGTGACCCAACTGAAATTAAAAAAATCATAACAGAATACTATGAAAAATCGTACTCCAACAAATTTGAAAATCTAGAGGAAATGGACAAATTTCTAGAAACACACTACCTACCTAAACTACACAAACTGAGGTAGAACAACTAAATAAATACACCTACAACAAAAGAAGAGATTGAAAAGGTAATTAAAAAGCTCCCAACCAAAAAAATCCCTGGCCCTGACAGCTTCACTGGAAAATTCTACCAAAGTTTCAGGGAAGAGTTAACACCACTACTACTAAAGGTATTTCAGAGCATAGAAAAAATTTAATACTCCCAAATTCGTTCTATGAAGCCAGCATAACCCTGATACCAAAACCAGGTAAAGACACCACACACACACACAAAATTACAGACCAATACCCCTCATGAACATAGACACAAAAATCCTCAACAAAATTCTAGCCAATAGAATTCAACAATGTATCAAAAAAATAATTCCACATGACCAAGAGAGATTCATACCAGGTATGGAGGGATGGTTCAACATCAGAAAAACAATGAATGTAATCCATCACATAAATAAAACAAAAGATAAGAACCACATGATCTTATCAATCAATGCAACAAAGGCATTTGACAAAGTCCAACACCCATTCATAATAAAAACTCTCAGCAAAATAAGAATAGAAGGGAAATTCCTCAACATAATAAACAGCATTTATACAAACCCAACAGCATCCTAAATGGAGAGAGTCTGAAAGCATTTCCCTTGAGAATGGGAATCAGACAAGGGTCCCCTCTATCACCAATCTTATTAAACATTGTGCTGGCGGTCCTAGCCAGAGCAATAAGGAAGAAAAAGAAATACAGGGCATCCAAACTGGTAAGGAAGAAGTATCCCTATTTGCAGATGATATGATCTTATGCACAGAAATCCCCAAAGAATCCACAAGAAAACTACTGAAACTAATAGAAGATTTCAGCAAAGTATCAGGAGACTAGATAAACAGAAAAATCAGTTGGATTCCTCTATAGCAACAAAGAGAACTTCGAAGAGAAAACCACCAAATCAGTATCATTTACAATAATCCCCAAGAAGATAAAATACTTAGGAATAAATCTAACCAGAGACATAAAAGGCCTATACAAAGAAGACTATAAGACACTACTGCAAGAAACTAAAAGAGATCTACATACGTGGAAAAACATACCTTGCTCATTCATCATTGTGAAAATGCCAATTCTACCCAAAGCGATCTACAGAAAAAATGCAGTCCCGATCCAAATTCCAGTGACATTTTTTAATGAGATGGAGAAACAAATCACCAACTTCATATGGAAAGGAAAGAGGCCCTAGATAAGTACGGCATTACCAAAGAACAACAACAAAGAGCGAGGCCTCACACTACCTGATTTTAGAACCTATTATACCACCACGGTAGCCAAAACAGCCTGGTACTGGTACAACAGATAAATAAACCAATAAAACAGAATTGAGAATCCAGACACAAATTCATCCACCTATGACCAGCTCATACTTGACAAAGGCCCAAAGTCCATTAAATGGGGAAAAGATAGTCTCTTTAACAAATGGTGCTGAAATAACTAGATATCCACCTGCAAAAAAATGAAACAAGACCCATACCTCAAACAATGTACAAAAACTAAAATGATAAAGATCATGGAAGAAAAAATAGGGACAATGTTAGGAGCTCTAATACATGGCATAAACAGAATACAAACCATAACTAATAACGCACAAACATCAGAAGAAAAACCAGATAACTGGGAGCTCCTAAAAATTAAACACTTATACTCATTCAAAGACTTCACCAAGAGAGTAAAAAGACAACCTACAGACCGGGAAAAAATTTTTGGCTACGACATATCCAATCAGGGACTAATCTCTAAAATCTGTAAGATGCTGTAAAACCTCAACAACAAAAAGACAAATAACTCAACTAAAAAATGGGCAAAGGATATAAAAAGGCACTTCACCAAAGAGGACATTCAGGAGGCTAACAGATACGTGAGGAAATGCTCACAATCATTAGCCACTGGAGAAATGCAAATCAAAACTACAATGAGATGCCGTTTCACCCCAACAAAGCTAGCATTAAGCCGACAAATACAAAATAATAAATGTTGGAGAGGTTGTGGAGAGACTGGACACTTATACACTGCTGGTGGGAATGTAAAATGGTATAACCACTTTGGAAATCGATTTGGTGCTTCCTTAAAAAGCTAGAAATACAAGTACCATAGAATCCAGCATCCCACTCCTTGGAATATATCTTACAGAGAAATAAGAGCTGTCACATGGATATACGCACACCCATGTTCCAATAGCAAAAAGATGGAAACAACCTAAGTGCTCATCAACATTTGTCTAAATGGATAAACAAATTATGATATATTTGCACAATGGAACACTACACAACCATTAAGACTGCAAAACATCTCACAACATGGATGAATCTGGAAGGCATTATGCTAAGTGAAATTACTAGCAGAAGGACAAATATTGTATGAGATCACTATTTTAAGAACCCAAGAAAAGGTTTAAACACAAAAGAAAACATTCTCTGATGGTTACAAGGGTGGGGAGGGGGGAGAGGGGAATTCACTAACCAGATAGTAGACAAGAATTATCTTAGGTGAAGGGAAGGACAACACACAATACAGGGGAAGTCAGCACAGCTGAAGCAAAAGCTAAGAAGTTTCCTGAACACAACCAAACACTTGGAGGGACAGAGTAGCAGGGGCGGGGGATCATGGTTTCAGGGAACATCTAGGTCAACTAGCATAACAAAGTTTATTAAGAAAATGTTCTGCATCCCAATTCAGTGAGTGGTATCTGGGGTCCTAAAAGCTTGAAAGCAGCTATCTAATATTCATCACTTGGTCCCAACCCACCTAGAGCAAAAAAGAGTGAAGAACACCGAAGACACAAGGAAAATACTAGCCCAAGAGACAAAAGGGCCACATAAACCAGAGACTCAGACCAGAAAAACTAGATGGTGCCTGGCTACCACCAATGGCCACCCTGACAGGGAATACAACAGACAGTCCCTGATGGAGCAAGACAAAAGTGGGGTGCAGAACTCAAATTCGTACGTGTCTGACTGAGACTAGGGGAACCCCAGAAAACATGACCCCTGGGCTCTCTGTTAACCCAGAACTAAAACCATTCCTGAAGCCAACTCTTCAAAGATTAGACTAGACCATAAAACATGTAATAATACTTGTGAAGAATGTGCTTCTTAGTTCAAGTAGATGCACAAGACTGAATGGGCAGCTCCTGTCCAGAGGCAGGATGAGAAGATGGACACGGCTGAATGGAAAGGGGGAATGTGCTATCGCATTACAGGGATTGCAACTAGAGTCACATAACAATGTGTGTATAAATTTTTGTATGAGAAATTAACTTTAGCTGTAAACTTGCACCTAAAACACAATGAAAAAAGAAAAGCAACTAATACAAAGCTAATTTCACGTTGAGGCCCTAGTGGCGCTGTGGTCAGGCATTTGACTGCTAACCAAAAGTTCGACAGTTCAAATCCACCAGCTGCTCCCACTTTAATAAGAATTGATTATAGCTGAATGTCAACTCATTAAAGTAAAAAAGCAACAAATAATACATATGAAGAAAATATAGCATTGTCAAGACAAATTACTGGCCCACTCTGCTTTCATAAGGACTCTAGCTAATTCCAAAACAGACCAAGGAACACCCAAAGATGTTCTTGGACTCTTCACCTCTTAATCCTCCCAGCATCTAGCACAGTGTCTCGTCTTTATTTAGCAGAGGTAGCCTTTTCATATCCTCTTGCCCTCTCCCCTCAAACTTACTGAAAACATGACAGACAATTATATAATGCTACCTAGTATTACCTAGTATTACCTAGTACATAAACTGGAAATGCAACTAAACAATGATTCCTTGTAGTCACCAATAAACACTCTGAACTGCTAAGGCCTATGGGACTAACATAACATCTGAAAAGGAAAGCATTGAGTAGTTAAAAGTCAGAATGGGAAGTCATGACATAACATCATTAGCGAATTAGAGATTTCAAGTATTTTACCAATTCTTCAAAATTCATTGTACATATTTTCTTCAATGTGATTTAGAGTTTGGTGAACAAGACTACAACATCCTCATGAGAAAATCTGACTATGAACCTATCAATTTAACTTTTTTAATTGTGAATGAACACTGATTGGGAGAAAAGTATTTTCAAGAAGTTGTTGAACCAAAAATGTCATTTCCTCCCCAACTCTTTCAAAAATCACATCACAATTCACACCAAAAGGCAAGAGAGAAAAGAGCACCCTGGACAGCTAAAGACTTGGGTTCTTCTAGTCCCAGTTCTTCCATGAATTTGAGATGATTTAGAGTCAAACAAAACCTCTGAAAGAAAAAATTTAAGGGCTTCTGCCAGAAAACAAGAGACCTGAAGTAAGTTATCTCTAACATTCTTTTCAGAATTAAGGGTATAGATGGATTCTTTTTTAACTATGGACTCTACTGGGTTTTATATCCTCACCCAAATTAGAAAAATACCAAAAGACTTCATATTCTTAGTTATGAGGACACATAAACAAATGTAATCACTTGCCAAGTGGATGACTCAGTAAGTGTATGTAGTCCACACCCATATTTTTACTTAAATGCTTGTTGTTGTTTTTCGGGGCGGTCAAGTCGGTTCCAACTCATAGTGACCCTATACACAACAGAACAAGACACTGCCCAGTCCTGCGCCATCCTTACAATCGTTGTTATGCTTGACCTTGATGGAGCCACTGCGTCAATCCACTGCGTTGAGGGTGCTCCTCTTTTCCGCTGACCCTGTACTTTGCCAAGCATGATGTCCTTCTCCAGGGACTGATCCCTCCTGACAACAAGTTCAAAGTATGTAAGATGCAGTGTTGCCATCCGTGCTTCTAAGGAGTATTCTGATTGCACTTCCTCCAAGACAGATTTGTTCATTCTTTTGGCAGTCCATGGTATATTCAATATTCTTCACCAGCGCCACAATTCAAAGGCGTCAATTCTTCTTCAGTCTTCCATATTCAGTGTCCAGCTTTCGCATGCATATGATGCAACTGAAAATACCACGGCTTGGGTCTTCAAGGTGACATCTTTGCTTTTTAACACTTTAAAGAGGACCTTTACAGCAGATTTACCC
The DNA here is from genome assembly GCF_024166365.1 of Elephas maximus indicus. Lineage (NCBI taxonomy): Eukaryota > Metazoa > Chordata > Mammalia > Proboscidea > Elephantidae > Elephas > Elephas maximus. The sequence continues at coordinate 43,043,190 of NC_064827.1, read as the reverse complement.
AATGCAACGCGTCTTTTGATTTCTTGACTGCTGCTTCCATGGCTGTTGATTGTGGATCCAAGTAAAATGAAATCCGTAACAACTTCAATCTTTTCTCCATTTGTCATGATGCTGCTTACTGGTCCAGTTGTGAGGATTTTTGTTTTCTTTACGTTAAGGTGCAATCCATACTGAAGGCTGTGGTCTTTGATCTTCATCAGTAAGTGCTTCAAGTCCTCTTCACTATCCAAGCAAGGTTGTGTCATCTGCATAACATAGGTTGTTAATGAGTCTTCCTCCAATCCTGATGCCCTGGTCTTCTTCATATTGTCCAGCTTCTTGTATTATTTGCTCAGCATACAGATCGAACAGGTATGGTGAAAGGACACAACCCTGATGAACGCCTTTCCTGACTTTAAACCATGCAGTATCCCCTTGTTCTGTCCGAACAACTGCCTCTTGATCTACGTTAAGGGTTCCTCATGAGCACAATTAAGTGGCCCGGAATTCCCATTCTTCAAAATGTTATCCATAATTTGTTATGATCCACACAGCCAAATGCCTTTGTGTAGTCAATAAAACACAGGTATACATCCTTCTGGTATTCTCTGCTTTCAGCCCGGATCCATCTGACATCAGCAATGATATCCCTGGTTCCACACAGTCTTCTGAAACCGGCCTGAATTTCTGGCAGTTCCCTGTTGCTATACTGCTGCAGCCATTTTTGAATGATCTTCAGCAAAATTTTGCTTGCATGTGATACTAATGATACTGTTCTATAATTTCCGTGTTCGGTTGGATAACCTTCTTGGGAATAGGCATAAATATGGATCTCTTCCAGTCACTTGGCCAGGAACCTGTCTTCCATATTTCTTGGCATAGACGAGTGAGCACCTCCAGCACTGCATCCATTTGTTGAAACATCTCAATTGATATTCCATCAATTCCTGGAGCCTTGTTTTTCACCAGTGCCTTCAGAGCAGCTTGGACTTCTTCCTTTATTTAGTATCATCAGTTCCTGATCATATGCTACCTCTTGAAATGGTTGAACATAGACTAATTCTTTTTGGTATAATGACTGTGTGTAATCCTTCCATCTTCTTTTGATGCTTCCTGCATCATTTAATATTTTCCCTAAAGAATCCTCCTCTATTGCAACTTGAGGCTTGAATTTTTTCCTCAGTTCTTTCAGCTTGAGAAACACTGAGGGTGTTCTTCCCTTTTGGTTTTCTATCTCCAGCTCTCTGCACGTGTCATTTTAACACTTTACTTTGTCTTCTCAAGAGGCCCTTTGAAATCTTCTTTTACTTCATTGTTTCTTCCTTTTGCTTTAGCTGCTCGACATTCGTAAGCAAGTTTCAGAGTCTCCTCTGACATCCATCTTGGTCTTTTCTTTCTTTCCTATCTTTTCAATGACCTCTTGCTTTCTTCATGGATGATGTCCTTGATGTCATTCCACAACTCGTCTGGTCTTCAGTCACTTGTGCTCAATGTGTCGAATCTATTCTTGAGGTGGTCTCTAAATTCAGGTGGGATATACTCAAGGTCATATTTTGGCTCTCGTGGACTTGCTCTGATTTTCTTCAGTTTCAGCCTGAACTTGCATATGAGCAATTGATGGTCTGTTCCACATTCGGCCCCTGGCCTTGTTCTAACTGATGATATTGAGCTTTTCTATCATCTCTTTCCACAGATGTAGTCAATTTGATTCCTGTGTATTCCATCTGGTGAGGTCCATGTGTATAGTCACTGTTTATGTTGGTGAAAGAAGGTATTTGCAGTGAAGAAGTCGTTGGTCTCACAAAAAGAAAATGCTTACTGTTGTATTATTTCACTCTACAAGTAGCTAATACAATACTAATTGGTTAATTTTAAAATACAAAGAAGTTAGCTATCATTTCTGAGAGTTACTGACTTAACTTGAAAGATGTAATCACAAACGTAATTCTTCTGCTCTTTAAGCAATCTTCATAAGTGGATTACATCATTCTGACTATTCCAGTCATGTGAAATCAGACTGATTTTTCCCATAGAAATGATGAATAGGGCCTTGCTCACAAACTTGAGAATTCATAACCCCCCGGGGAACACCATGTATGGTAATGGTAGCAGGGGGCAAACAATATAAAAGTGGCACAACTTTGTGGAGTATCAAGGATTTGGAAAGAAAAAGTCAGTAAATAATTTCAGTGGCAAATAAAATATTTTTATGTTAAGCACCAGAACCCATGCCTTTAATTAAAATTCTACCTAATCTTTAAGAAACAGATTACTCCTATCTTATTTAACCTATTTCAACACATAATATGGAAACAAATACACCTTTGCAGTTTGTGATTTTATACAGGAGTTGTTCTCCCCATTAGGCTTTAAGCACCGTAGGATGAGAACCACTTCTGTTTCATTCATTGCTGCACCAAACACAGTGTTTGGCCACAGTAGTGCTCAGTAAGTATCTGTTCAATGAATGCTGCCAAATGTCCAAGTTATTGTATGAAATCAGCGTAATAACGAACACCAAAACTTGACGAGGATAGCTTGTAAGCGGCCATCTAAGATACTCCACTGGTCCCACCCAGTCCGGAGCAAGGTAGAATGTAGAAAATCAAAGATGCAAGGGAAAGATTAGTCCAAAGGACTAATGGACTACAACCATCACAGCCTCCACCAAACTGAGTCTAGCACAACTACATGGTGCCCGGCTACCACCACCGACTCCTCTGATAGGGATCACAAAAGGGGTCATGAACAGAGCTGGAGATAAATGCAGAACAAAATTCTAACTTACAACAAGAGGCCAGACTTACTGGTCTGACAGAGACTGGAGAAATGCATAGGGTATGGCCTCAGACACCTATATAGCTCAGTAATGAAGTCACTCCTGGGGTTCACCCTTCAGCCAGAGATTAGACGGGTTTATAAAACAAAATGATATTAAATGGGCACACCAACCCAGGGGCAAGGCCAAGAACGGAGGAGGGGACAGGAAAGTTGATAATTGGGAATCCAAAGTCAAGAAGGGGAGAATGTTGATATGTCATGGGGTTGGCGACCAATGTCATGGATTGAACTGTGTCCCCAAAAAATATGTGTCAACTTAATTAGGCCATGGTTCCCAGTGTTGTGTGGTTGTTCTCCATTCTGTGACTGTAATTTTACGTTAAAGAACATTAGGGTAGGATTGTAACACCCTTACTAAGGTCACATCCCTGATCTAATATAAAAGGAGTTTCCCTGGAGTGTGGCCTGCACTACCTTTTATCTTACAAGAGATAAAAGGACAGGGAAGCAAGCAGGGTGGGGACCTCATACCACCAAGAAAGTATGTCCAGAAGCAGAGTATGTCCTTTGGACCCAGGGTTCCTGTGCAGAGAAGCTCCTAGTCCAGGGGAAGACTGACGACCATGGCCTTCCTCCAGAGCCAACAGAGAGAAAAAGCCTTCCCCTGGAGCTGACGCCCTGTATTTGGACTTCTAGCCTACTAGACTGTGAGAAAATAAATTTGTTTGTTAAAGCCATCCACTTATGGAACAAAAATCTTATATATTTATACATGTACACTCAAATTCTAAAATAATAAACAGACAAAAAGCTAGCTGAATAAAAAATTGATGTTATGCACAATCAGGATTTGGACTGACTGTAAGGTCTTGGAGTCCCTGGGTGGTGCAAATGGTTAAAACACTTGGTTACTAATAGAAAGGCTGGAGATTTGAAGCCACCTAAAGGCACCTAGAAAAAAAGGCCTGATGATCTACTTCCAAAAAGTCAGTCACTGAAAACCCTCTGGACCAGATAGAGTTCTACGCTGACATATGCAGGGTCACCATGAGTGAGAGTCAACTCAATGGCAGAGTCAACTCAATGGCAACTGGTTGATAAATTCTTTGTCATAAAACTTTCATTCTTAGTGTTTTACAAAATGATTAACACAGATGAAGAGAATCCCTAAATAAGTAAAAGAAAACGCTCAACCTGTATTTTAAAAACCAAAATTTACAGTTAGGCTGCTTTTTTCAATTAGCTTCAATTCATTTTCTCTAAAGATACAACTAAAGAGTGAAATTATATCCTGAAATTACTCTTTGATCTATTCCCTCTACAGATAGCAGTTTGAAATTCAATAAAGTCAATCTGTTTCAAGGCACTATTTTCTCAAACAAAAACAAGGACACAAGTCATGATGTCACAGAAATAAAAGCAGATAAGACTGTCAATCATTTAAATGCCATAGCTAAAAATTATCCTTCATCGAAGTTTGACAGCCCTATGCAACTACATCTAACTCATTTAGTACGGCAGCCAAAGTGACACAGACCTGTACAATCAATTTGTGTTTTAGATAATAATGATGGTCTAATACTGCTGACAAGAGTAAGCAGGAATAGGAGCCAGTGGATAACATTTAGCTCTCATACCTCACACCACGCATGAAAATTAATTCAAAATGGATCAATAACCTAAATGTAAGAACAAAACCATAAAACTTTTTAGAACAAAATATAGAGGTAATGCTTTGGGACCTAGTTTTCGACAATGAATTCTCAGAAATGACACCAAAAAGCGCGAGCAACAAAAGACAAAACAGATAAACCGGACTTCATCAAAATTAAAAACTTTGTGTATTAAAGGGCTTTATCAACAAAGTGAAGGGCTACCTATAGAATGAGAGAAAATATTTGGGAACCATACATCTGATAAGGGTTTAATATTCTAAATATATACAGAACTCCTACAACTCAACAACAAAGAGACAACCCAATGAAAAAACGGGCAAAGGCACTTTAGTAAGTTGTGTCTGGGGTCTTAAAAGCTAGCAAGCAGCCATCTAAGATCCATCAACTGGTCCCAACCCACCTGGAGCAAAGAAGAATGAAGAACACCAAAGACAAGGAAAATATTAGCCCAAGAGACAAAAGAGGCCACATAAACTAGAGACGCCATCCATCAGCCTGAGACCAGAAGAACTATATGGAGCCTGGCTACCACCAATGACTGTCCTGACAGAGAACACAAAAGAGGGTCCCTGACAAAGCAAGACAGAAGTGGGGTGCAGAACTCAAATTCATAAAATGACCAGACTTAATGGTCTGACTGAGACTAGTGGAATCCCAGGAGACACGGCCCCCAGGCTCTGTTAACCCAGAACTAAAACCATTCCTGCAGCCAACTCTTCAGACAAAGAATACACTGGACTGTAAAACATAAAATAATATTCATGAAGAGTATGCTTCTCAGTTCAAGCAGATACACAAGACTAAATGGACACCTCCTGTCTGGAGGCGAGATGGGAAGGCAGAAAGGGATAGGAGCTGGTTGAATGGACACGGGAAATCCAGGGTAGAAAAGAGGAATTACAGTCACATTATAGGGATAGCGACTAGGGTCACGTATCAATGTGTGCATAAATTTTTGTGTAAGAAACTAACTTGAGTTGTAAACTTTTACCTAAAGCACAAAAAAAATAAAAATAGACAAAGGACCTGAATAGACATTTTCCAAAGAAGATATACAAATGGCCAACAAGCACATGAAAAGATATTTAACATCATTAGTCATCAAAAAAAAAAAAAAACCATTGCCATCAAGTCAATTCTGACTCATAACGACTCTATACCAAAAGGTTGGTAGTTCAAATCCACCAGGTGCTCCTTGGAAACCCTATGGGGCAGTTCTACTCTTTCCTATAGGATTGCTATGAGTCATTTGTCATTAGGGAACTACAACTCAAAATCACAATGAGATACCACTTCACTTCCATTTGCATGGTTATGAATAAAAAAAAAAAAGAAAAGAAAAACAGATGTTGGCCAGGATATGGAGAAATCGGAACCCTTACCCATTTCTGGTGGGACTGTAAAATGGTGTGGATGCTGCAGAAGAGAGTTTGGCAGGTCTTCAAAAAAGTTAAACACAGAATTACCATATGATCCAGCAATTCTACTCCAAGCTCTATACTCAAGAGAACAGAAAGTAGGTACATAAACAAATACTTGTACACCCATGTTCACTGCAGCACTATTCACAATAGCCAAAGATTGGAAAGAATGTAAATGTTCACTTACAGATGAATTGCTACACAAAATGTGGTATATAGATACAATGGAATATTACTCTTCCATAAAGAGAAATGAAGTTCTAATATATGCTACAACATGGATGAACCTCGAAAACATTACGCTGAGTGACACAAAAGGATACATACCGTATGATCTCACTTATATGAAATATCTTACCCATTGCTGTCGAGTCAATTCCTACTCATAGCGACCCTATAGGACAGAACAAAACTGCCCCTATAGGGTTTCCAAGGAGCACCTGGTGGATTTGAACAGACAATCTTTTGGTTAGCAGCCATAGCTCTTAACCACTACACCACCAGGGTTTCCGTGAAATATCTAGGATAGGCAAATACATAGAAACCAACATTTATTAGTGATTACGAGGGACAGATAGGAGGAGAAAATGGGAAGTTATTGCTTAAGGGATACTGAGTTTCTACTAAGGGTGATGAAACAATAGTGGTGATGGCTGTGCTACATGGGGGACATAATTAAGGTCACTAAATTGTACACCTAAAAATGGTTGAAATGCCAAATGTCTTGTCATACAGTACATATTCTACCACAATAAAATAAAAAGGAATCTCTAATAATCTTTCACATTAAATACAATTAATAACAAAGTCATCAACATGATTTCCAGTCTAATTTCATACCTTAACCTGAATACTATTTCTCTTACATTCACTTTTAACACACTTCACCCAATATTATATAGCCCAGTGACCCCAGATATAGACTAGTTGCAAAGATAATTATTTCTCATCTCCCAAAGCAAGTCACTTTTATTGGCGTTTGTCCATATCAATAGTTTATTTTCTAACAAAAGCTTATTTAGCAATAGGGAAAAACAATATCAGCAACCAGTCAAAAAGCATTTTTTTAACTGCACTTGCTGCCTCCTATCCCCAAAGCATGAAATTTCTTCCCAACTAAACCCTTCTAAGTAGTTCTGATTTATCCAGTGATATTTTGTCCCTTGGTCACAAATCACAGTAATCAGAAGCAATCCTAACGTGCATTTTCAAATCTGGTTATGTCAACTCATCAGAATTCTATGCCTGCTCATGAAATTGAACCATATTCCTAAGCCTACCCACCTATGATTTCTGCACTCCAAAATACATCTAATTTTGCAGTGTTTAATACACCGTCTTTCTTTAAAAAAAAAAAAAAAAAAATTTGTTCCCTTGGACTATTACTTTTGAGGTCAAATACTTTCCTATTGACCCAGAGAGTAAAAAATCACAACATTTACAAGCACTCTGGAAAGGAGTTTGGCACTACTTCATACAATTAAACATCTAGACATTCCCTTATGCCACCATTTCAGTCCCAGGTCTTTTTTTTTTTTAATTGCACTTTATATGAAGGTTTACAGAACAAACTAGTTTCTCATCAGTTAGTACACACATTTTTGTATGATATTGGTTAACAACCCAAGACATGTCAACACTCTCCCCTCTCAACCCTGGGTTCCCTATTACCAGCTTTTGTGTTCCCTCCTACCTTCCAGTCCCTGCCCAGGGCTGGTGCGCCCCTTTAGTCTTGTTTCACTCCTAGGTCTTAAAGAAACTCTTGCACATATAAACTGGGAAACTTGTACAAAAAATGTTCATAGCAATATTATTCATAATAATGAAAAACTGGATACAACCCAACTGTTCACTGACAAAAGAAGAATAAGTTGTGGTATATTCACACAATGAAACATTATACAGAAATAAAAATAAATGAATTACAGCTGCATAATATAAAATTTTTTTTTAATATAGAAGTACTTAAAAACAACACTAAGTTAAAAAAAGGAAATCACAGAAAACCATATACAGCTTAACATTTTTATAAAGTTCACAATTAAGCAAAAATAAACAATATATTTAGAAATACATATAAGCAAAAATAAACAATATATTATTTAGGAATACATACTATGTGATTTATAAAAGGCAGGAAACGATAAACTCAAATTTGAGGAAAAATGGTTACTCTGTGGAGTTAAGTAAAGGGACACGTCAGGAAAAGAACAGGCAAGTAGACAAATAGTACTGGTATTTGTACTAGCAATAGTACTGGTCAAAATTTGCTAGTGTTCATTTTGTTATTATCTTTAATAACTTACATATATTTTACATACATATTCTTTTCTATATACCAAACATCGTATAACAAAAAAGTTTAAAGCATATGGTTCTGTTGCTTCGTTAGGTGCCATCAAGTTGGTTCCGATCACAGTAACCCTGTGCACAACAGAAAGAAACAATGCCCAGTCCTATGCCATCCTCACAATCATGCTTGAGTCTGCTGTTGCAACCACTGTGTCAATCCATCTTGGTGAGGGTCTTCCTCTTTTTTTACTGACCCTCTACTTTACCAAGCACAATGTCCTACTCCAGGGACTGATCCCTCCTAAAAGCACGCCCAAAGTATGTGAGATGCAGTCTCACCATCCTTGCCTCTAAGGAGCATTCTGGTTGTACTTTTCCAAGACCAATTTGTTCATTCTTTTGGCAGTCCATGCTATATTCAATATTCTTCATCAATACAATTCAAAGGCATCAATTCTTCTTTGGTCTTCCTTATTCATCGTCCAGCTTTCACGTGGGACTGAAAACATCATGGCTTGGGTCCGGAGCACCTTAGTCTTCAAGGCAACATCTTTGCTTTTCAACACTTTAAAGCAGTCTTTTGCAACAGATTTCCCCAATGCAATGTGTCATTGCCTTGACTGTGGACCCAAGTAAAATGATATCCTTGACAACTTCAACCTTTTCTCTGTTCATCACGATGTTGCTTATTGATTCAGTTGTGAGGATTTTTGTTTTATTTATGTTAAAGTATAATCCATACTGAAGGCTGTGGTCTTTGACCTTCATCAGTAAGTGCTTCGTGTCCTCCTCACTTTCAGCAAGCGAGGTTGTGTCATCCACATATCGCAGGCTGTCAGTGAGTCTTCCTCCAATCCTGATGCCCTGTTCTTCTTCATATAGCAGCATACGGTTCTAGCTACTAAAACGTCTATGTAGAAAAAATTAATAGTACTAGATTAAGCTGGTAAACTGAACATCTATCTCTTTAATCACAATCACAAAAAATAAATTCTTAACAGCACTAAGGAACACCCCCTGCCAAAAAATAATGAGCATATCAGAAAGGAGGGTATTACTGTAAAATGGAAACCAAACAAGATCAGATTAATAGATAATCAAAGACTTTTAAAGCACTAGCCTTATTCTCTGGAGAAATGGCTGACTCTAGGGCTACAGCCAATCTGAAAAGCTTTCAATGGCCAAAGTTGGAATAATTTAAGCAACAAAATCAATAAAGTAACACTGGATTTTAATCCAAAGTATCCAAAGTATAAAATAAATACACAAGAGTCCATACTGATATAATATACACTGTTATGACGTAATAACATACTTCACATCTGGGTACTGTTCCCCAAAACCTACCACCCTACGCTAATTTATAAGAAAAACATCAGACAAACCCAAATTGAGGGACATTCATTTTTTTTTTTTCATTTCTACAAAATACCTGACAAGTACTCCTCAAAATTGTCAAGGTCATGAAAAACACGGAAAGATTAAGAAGCTATCAGAGACTAAGGAGACGCCGTTTTCCTGGACTAGGTCCTGGAACATTAGTGGAAAAACTAAGGAAATCAAATAAAGTCTGGATTTTAACTAATGGTAAATGTACTAATGTTGGCTTCTAGGTTTTGACAAATGGACCACAGTAATAGAAGATATTAACATTAAAGGAATCTGGGGGAAGGATATCTGGGAACTCTCTGTACTATCTTTGCAACTCTTCTGTAGATCTAGTATTAATCCACAATAAAAAGTTTATTAAAAAAAATCCATGGTGAGGAAGTACAGAAATTGGAATCCTCATGCATTGCTGGTGGGAATGCAAAATGGTGCACCTGCTAAGGAAAAGTTTGGCAGTGCCTCAAAATGTAAACACAGAGCTACCATGTGACTCAGAAATTCCACTCCTAGACATACACAAGAGAAAAAGAAAATATACACTCACACAAAAGCTTGTCATAAAAAAAAAAACTTGCATACAAAGTGGAAATAACACAAATGTTGATGAATAAACAAAATACGGCATAACCACAAAATGGAATATTATTCTATAGTAAAAAGGAATAAAATACTGATATATACAACAGGGATGAACTCTAAAAACATTATGCTGTGCAAAGTCAGTCAATCACAAAAGAACAAATATTGTATGGCCTCATTTATATGAAATATATATGATATGCAAATGTATAGAGACCAAAGTTTATTAGTGGTTACCAGGGATGAATGGTTAAGGGAAAGGAAGAGTCCCTGATTAGGAAGCAGTAAGTTACTGTTCCTGGTGATAGAAAATTTGCCAACAATTATTAGTGAGGGTTGCACAACATGATTAATGTAACTGATATCACTAATAATCAAGTACATGCTGAACTGGGCAAATGTCACGTTAAACATATTTTTAATAAAAAAAAGGAATAAAGTACTGATACATGCTACAACATGCATGAACCCTGAAAATATTACGCTAAGTGAACGAAAGTCAAAGAAGACCAAATATTATATGCTTAAACATTCATGTGAAATGTCTACAATAAGCAAATTCAGGAACAGAAAGTAAATTAGTGGTTGCAAGAGACTGTCAAGAGGGGAAAATAGAGACTAATGCTAACGGGCAAAGGGTTTCTTTTTGGAGTGTTGAAAATGTAGTAAGATTAGATTGTAGTAATGGTTGCACAACTATGAAAATAATAAAAACTACTGAATTCTCCACTTGAAATGGGTGAATTTGTGAAATGTATGTTAATAAAGCTGGGAAAAAAAATTGAGCCCTAAATACAAAAAAGGACAGAAGAAGGCAAAAACATTTTCTATGATAAGGTATGTCAAGCTCAGGCTCAATGGTTTCAAGTAGTTCCCAAAAGTGTCTAACTGGAGTTTCAAGAGAGAACTGAAAGAATGGAAAGGAAGATACACCATCTTGAAACTGCAAGAGCTGAGTACTAAGTAGGATGCACTGGTAAAAACTGAAATCCAGATGCATCATGACATCTTACATTATCAAGAAATTAAAGACTGACAGAAAGAAAAAAGACAACAAATAGGTTCCAGACAGAAAGTAGTTACCCCAAAGGAACAAAAATAAGATTAGCTTCAAGATCCTTCATCATCAACAGATCCTATAAAACAATGGGGCAAAAGCTTCAAAAATTGAAGAAATAATAGTTTCAAAACTAGTACTCAAAAAAGGGAGCAAAATGAAAATGTTTTCAAAATGTAAGGATTCTGAAAATTTCCTATCCGTTGATCCCTCCCTGAAATAATAATCTCAAAAATTTGGTCTAGCAACGCATAACATTAATCTAAGATGGGGGAAAATATGGGACATAAGAAAAAGCAATGAGCAAAAAAAAAAAAAAAATCAGTAACCAGTTAACCAACTGTTGTCAAGTAGATTCCGACGCACGGTGTCCCCGCGTGTGTCAGCGTAGAACTGTGCTCCACAAGGTTTTCAATGGGTGATTTTTTTGGAAGTAGATCTCCAAGCCTTTCTTCCAAAGTGTCTCTCAGTGGACTCAATCTTCCAACCTTTCAGTTAGTAACCAAGCGCTTTAACGTTCACAAGATACACAGCTAATAAACTGCAGAACAGGGCTTGAATCCTGTTCGTTCTTATTCTAAAACTCACCTTCTTAATCACCACGCATCTTCTTTTTCTGTACTTATAAACATGTAAGTATTTTTAAATGCATTTTGTCCTTGTATGTGTAGGTCTATTTCTGTCACTCTCTTCTATTCCATTGATCTATTTGTCTGTCCTTATGACACTATGACACTATCTTGGGGGTCTTAAAAGCTCATGAGCAGCTAAGATACTCCACTGGTTTCACCCCATCTGGAGCAAGGGAGAATGAAGAAAACCAAAGACAAAAGGTAAAGATTAGTCCAAAGGATTAATGAACCACAACTACCACAGCCTCCACCAGACTGAGTCCAGCACAACTAGATGGTGCCTGGCTACCACCACACTGACTGCTCTGACAGGGATCACAATTGAGGGTCTTGGACTGAGCTGGAGAAAAATGTAGAACCAAATTCTAACTCAAAAAAAAAAATAAAAGATCAAACTTGCTAGTCTGACAGACTGGAGAAACCCTGAGAGTATGGCCCCTAGTCATGCTTATAGTTCAGTAATGAAGTCACCCCTGAGGTTCACCCTTCAGCCAAAGATTAGACAGGTCCTTATAACAAGACTAAATGGGCACACTAGTCCAGAGGCAAGGCCGAGAATGGAGGAGGGGACAGGAAAGCTAGTAATGTGGAATCCAAGGTCAAGGAGGGTTGAGGGTTGACATGTCGTGGGGTTGGCAACCAATGTCACAAAACAATGTGTATATTAATTGTTTAATGAGAAACTAATTTGCTCTGTAAACCTTCATCTAAAGCACAATAAAAAAAATTTAAAAGAATTCAGTATGACACTATCTTGATAATTTGCTTTATAATAAGATTTGAAGTCCAGTAGTGTTTCAAGGTTGTTTTAGATATTCTAGATCCTTTGTATTTCCATAGCATTTCAGAATTAGCTTGTCAAATTTCTACAAAAATGCCTCCTGGGACTCTGAATGCAATTATGTTGAATCTATAGCTCCATTTGGAGAGAATCAACATCTTAACAATGTAGAGTCTTACTACACATGAACAAGGTATATCTCTCCATTTATAAAGGTCTTCTTTAATTTTTCTCAGCAGTGTTTTGTAGTTTTGTATATAGGTCTTGCACATTTTTTGTCAGATATACACCTAAATATTTCATAAGTTTTGGTGCCATTATAAACGCTATTTTTTAAAATTTCAGTTTCAGATTGTTCATTGCTAGCATATAAAACTACAACTGAACAAAACCTAAAACAATAAAGATCATGGAAGAAAAAATAGGGACAATCTTAGGGGCCCTAATAAAAACCAAACCCACTGCTGCCGAGTCGATTCCGACTCATAGTGACCCTACAAAAAACAGGACAGAGTAAAACTGCCCCACAGAGTTTCCAAGGAGCACCTGGCGGATCTGAACTGCCAGCCTCTTGGTTAGCAGCTGTAGCACTTAACCACTAAGCCACCAGCGTTTCCAGGGGCCCTAATATATGGCATAAATATGATACAAAACATAAGTAACAATGTACAAACACCAGACGATAAATTAGATAACAGGGAGCTCCTAAAAATTAAACCCTTATGCTCATCAAAAGACTTCACCAAAAGATTAAAAAGAGAACCTACAGAATGGGTAAACTTTTGGCTACAACATACCCAACAACGGTCTAATCTCTAAAATACTTCAACACGTCAACAACAAAAAGATGATCCAGTTAAAAACAGGTCAAAGGATATGAACAGACACTGCCAAAGAAGACCGTCAGTCAGCTTAACAAGCACATGAGGAAATGCTCGCTATCGTTAGCCATTAAATAAATGCAAATCAAAACTACGAGATACCATCTCATCTCAACATTATTGGCACTAATTAAAAAAAAAGAAAAATAACAAATGTTGGAGATGTGGGGAGACTGGAACTCTTATGTACTGCTGATGGGAATATAAAATGGCACATACAACATTATGGAAAACAACACGGTGCCTCTTTAAAAGCTAGAAACAGAAATACCGTAAGATCCAGAATTCCACTCCTAGTAATATATCCTAGAGAAATAAGAGCCATCAAATAAACAGACATATGCACACTCATGTTCACTACAGCATTATTCACATTGGCAAAAAGATGGAAACAACCTAAATGCCCCTCTAGAGACCAACAGACGAACAAATTATGGTATATACACACAATGGAATACCATAAAACAATAAAGAACAATGATGAATCTGTGAAACACCTCATGACATGGATAAATCTAGAGGGCATTATGCTGAATGAAATAAGCCAATCACAAAAGAACAAATATTTTATGAGACCATTATTATAAAAACCCAAGAAAAGACTTACACACAGAAAAAAACAATCTTTGATGGTTACGAGGGAGGGGAGGGCTGGAGAAGGGAAATCATTAACTAGATAGCCGATAAGTGTTAACTTTGGTGAAGGGAAAGACAGTATACTGTATAGGGGAATTCAGCACAACGTGACCAAGGCAAAGTCCCAGAAGCTTCCCAGATATATCCAAACACCTTGATGAACCAAGTTACTGGGGCTGAAGGCTGGAGACCACAGTCTCGGAGGACATCTAGGTCAGCTGTCATAACACAGTTCATAAAGAAAATGTTCTACATCCTCCTTTGGTGAGTGGCATCTAGGGTCTTAAAAGCTTCTGAGCGGCAATCTAAGATATATCTACTGGTCCCATTCCGTCCGTAGCAAAGAAGAATGAAAAAGAAACCAAAGACACAAGGAAAATATTAGTCCAAAGGACCAATGGACCACAAAAACCAGGGCCTCCAGCAGCCTGAGCCCAGAAGAACTAGATGGTGCCCAGCTACCACCACCAACCACTCTGACATGGATCACAATAGTGGGTCTCAGACAGAACCGGAGAAAAGTGTAGAACAAAATCAAATTCACCAAAAAAAAAAAAAAAAAAAGACCAGGCTTAATGATCTGACAGAGACTAGAGGAACCCTCGAGACGACGGCCCCCAGACATCCTGCTACACAGAGCTGAAGCCACTCCTGAAGTCCACCTGTAAGCCAAAAATTAGACAGGCCTATAAAACGAACAATAATACACATGAGGAACATGCTTCTTAGTTCAATCAAGTATACAAGACCAATGGGCAACACCTGCACAAAAGCGAAGACAAGAAGGGACAGGAACCCGGGATGGAAAGTGGCAGAGTGCTAACACACTGCCGAGATTGCAACCAATGTCACAATTTGTGTATAAATTTTTGGAGAAACTAATTTGCGCTGTAAACTTTCACCTAAAGCACAATTAAAAAAAAAAAACTGATTTTTGAAAACTGATCTTGTAAAAATCTTTTTTTGTATGAAACCTGCTACACTTACTTTTTTTCAATCTGAAAGCCTTTTATTTTATTAGTTTTTGTGTGTGTGTGTGTGTGTGTGTTGTGTGTGTGTTACTGCACTGGATAGAACAGCCAGTACAACATTGGATAGCAGTAGTGGCAGTGGAGCACATCTTTGCCTTGCTCCTAAACATAAGGGCAAAATCTTTCACTGTTAGGTATTGATGTTAGCTATAGGTGTTTTGTAGATTACCTTTATCAAGTTGAGGGAGTTTCCTTCTATTCCTAGTTTCCTAAGAGTTTTTATCAGGAATGGGCTTTGGAATTTGTCAAATAAGCTTTCTGAGTATACTGAAATGATCACCTTGTTGTTTTTTAGTTTGTTAATATGGTGAATTACACTGATTTCTTTAAATTTTATTTTAATGTTAAACCAGTCTTACACTTCTGGGACAACTCCCACTTGGTCATGATACATTATTCTTTTTACATACTGTTGGGTTGGATTTGCTAACACTGAGTTAAGAATTTTTGCATCTATGTTCATGAGGGATATTTTTCTGTAATTTTCTTATAATGTCTTTGTTTTGGTATCAAGGTAATACTGGTCTCACAGAATGAGCTGGGAAGTACTTCTTCCTCTTTACTTTTCGTGAAGACTTTGCAGAATTGGTATCATTTCTTCCTTAAATATTTGATAGATTTCACCAGTGAAGCCATTTGGGTAGTTTTTTTTTTTTGTGATAAGGTTTTAAACTATAAATGGTTCAATTTCTTTAATATAGGGCTACTGAGGGTATTTCTTCTTGCGATAGTCTGTAATTGTCCAGGAATTGGTTAATTTCATCTAAGATGTCAAATTTTTGGTATAAAATTGTTTGTATTACCTTTTATTCTTTCTAAGATTTGCAGTCATGTTTCTCCTTTCATTCCTGACATTACTAGTGTCTCCCCTGACCCCAACTAGGATTACTAGAGATTTATCAATTTTATTGCCTTTTGCAAAGAATCACCTTTTGTTTTCACTGACTTTTCTCTATTGTTTTTCTTAGTTATTATTTAGAAAAGAATCGACGCTTTTCTATTTGAAGTGATGACATGTCAAATTCTAATTTTTAATGTGCGTGTTGACCAGCTAGAGCTTCACTGCGCTATAGGGGGGTTTCCAAACAGCCTACCTTGCTTACGGTGCTAATCTTTCCTGTTTTTCTGAAAATAATGTGAGATACTTACATCATAGGTAAGTTAATGAGGTGGGCAGCTGCTGGATAGCAGATGTGAGGAGCTAAGCCACCATTTTTCCTCCATCATGTGTGACTGCGTGGACTCATCATCACAGGAGCTGTCCACCAATCCTGATGGACCATACTCCTGAACACACGCTGAAGAACAGCCCACCTCTACTCTATTTCCTCCTCACATAAACCCCTGTGCCTGTCAATCAAGAAGTCATCTTGGCAAAACAGGTCCCGGTGTGTTCCTTTGCTTGGCCAACCAAATAAAAAGTTTCCTCCTTTCACTTTCACCCAACTCATGTCTCAGTGTCACACTGAGCAAGACCTGGAAAGCTGACAACATTAATAACTAGATTATATACAGTAGGATAATTTCTGCATTATGTTGGTAGAGTTCATAAAATTAGATTAGGGGATGAAGAATTTTAAGATTTATGGCTACATATGCATTCTACGTGGTTCTATGTTACATAAATTCCACATGTGAAACAAATCTTTATGTTTGGAATTTGTTAAGCACTTTGGCACAAGTTCCTCTACTTCTCCAGTACAGCAAACCAACGTATCATCGTATTTATGGCCTTGCAGTTGGTAATTCCACTTAGATTCTGGGACATTATTTTTAAGTAACTTGGTTCTAGTAACCTGGTAGGATTTGTATTTCTACTCAAATGGACAGTAAAGATAATATTTAGTTGATGGACACAGTCCACTATGTTGAAGTTTTGTAATGTGCTTTTTCTTTTTTAGTCCAAAATAACATATATAAGCATCTCTTTTTTCCTTTCTGAACTTTATATGATGGGCAGGTGAGACAAGAGACTTAATAGAATAATTCTTAATTCTGTTAGAAATGGTAGAGTTTTGGCTATTTTCCAGGGGAGTTTAAAAAGATTAAGCATATGTATATGCTGAAGTAATATCATTAAACTTTACAGACGGTTTTCTCTTTTATTGCCAGGGAGTCACTTATAAATCAATACCAAAATAAGTGGGTTTCTTATTATAGGTGGCATCTTCCGGTACCAATTTTCTTTTCTTTGTTCTTTAAAGTAAAAGCAGTTGAAATGTGGAATTCCTCTTACTAGAATGATGACATAAGATTCAGAAAAGTGGGAGGTGTCCGCAGACACTGGCATGCATTATCCCATTTAATCCTTATAATCCTTTAATCCCCTTTAGATGAGCTCCATGCAATATCTAATTTAATTTCTTCTATTACTGATCTTTTTGCTTTTTTGTTTTTATTGGTAAGAATATATTGATTTTTATCACCAGAGAGATAAGTTACAACCTGTTTTGATAGACAAAGCAGCCATTTTTGTGTCATTTTGTTAGAAATCATTTTATATTAAAATTCTTTTGTTGTAAAATATACAAGGAAATTTTTTGTTTATGCATCTCATTGTATACACCTTTAGGTTTAGAAGTAGTGTTCTAATTTGCAGTACAGTGAATAACTTAATATGGCCTTTCTAACCACAGCATTCCCCCATGAGTCTGTCAGTTTGTTGTACTGTGGGGGCTTGTGTGTTGCTGTGATGTTGGAAGCTATGCCACCGGTATTCAGATACCAGCAGGGCACCCATGGAGGACAGGTTTCAGGTAAGCTTCTAGACTGAGACAAACTAGGAAGAATTGGCCAGGGAAAAGAATTAGCCAGCGAAAACATCACGAACAGCAGCAGAATACTGTCTGATATAGAGTCGGAAGATGAGCTCCTCAGGTTGGAAGGCACTCAACATACGACTGAAGATGAGCTGCCTCCTCAGAGTCAACCTTAATGACATGGACGGAGTCAAGCTTTCAGGACCTTCGTCTGCTGCTGTGGCGCGCCTCAAAATGAGAATAAACAGCTGCATACATTCATTCATAATTGGAACCTGGAATGCATGAAATCTGAATCTAGGAAAATTGGGTATCATCAAAAATGAAATGGAACACATAAAGACAATATCCCAGGCATTAATGAGCTGAAATGGACTGGTACTGGTCTTTATGAATCGGACAATCATATGGTCTACTATGCCAGGAATGACAACTTGAAGAGGAATAACGTGGTATTCATCATCAAAAAGAACATTTCAAGATCTATCCTAAAGTACAACGCTGTCAGTGATAGAATAATATCCACACACCTAAAAGGAAGACCAGTTAATATGACTACTACTCAAATTTATGTCCCAACCACGAAGGCCAAAGATGAAGAAACTGAAGATTTTTTACCTACTTCTGCAGTCTGAAATTGATCGAACATGCAATCAGGACGCACTGATAATTGCTCGTGATTGAAATGCGAAAGGTGGAAACAAAGAAGAAGGATCGGTCACTGGAAAATAAGGCCTGGGTGATAAAAATGATGCCAGAGGTACCATGATTGAATTTTGCAAGACCAACAACTTCTTCACTGCAAATACCTTTTCTCACCAATATAAACAGCAACTATACACGTGGACCTCACCAGATGGAATACACAAGAATCAAATCGACTACATCTGTGGAAACAGACGATGGAAGAGCTCAATATCAACAGTCAGAACAAGGCCAGGGGCCCACTGCAGATCAGACCATCAATTACTCATATGCAAGTTCAAGTTGAAACTGAAGAAAACTAAAACAAGTCCATGAGAGCCAAAGTATGACCTTGAGTATATCCCACCTGAATTTAGAGACCATCTCAAGAACAGATTTGACCAGTTGAACACTAATGGCCAAAGGCCAGATGAGTTGCGGAATGACATCAAGGACATAATACATGAAGAACGCAAGAGGTCATTAAAAAGACGAGAGAGAAAGAAAAGACCTAAATGCATGTCAGAAGAGACTCTGAAACTTGCTCTTGAATGTCACGTAGCTAAAGCAAAAGGAAAAAATGGTGACGTAAAAGAGCTGAACAGAAGATTTCAAAGGGCACCTTGAGAAGTCTAAGTTAAGACCTGGAAACAGAAAATCAAAAGGGAAGAACACGCTCAGCATTTCTCAAACTGAAACTGAAGAGAAAATTTTAAGCCTTGAGTTGCAATAGTAAAGGATTGTAAAGAAAAAATATTAAATGATGCAGGAAGCATCAAAAGAAGATGGAAGGAATACACAGAGTCACTATACCAAAAAGAATTGGTTGCCATTCAACCGTTTCAGGAGGTAACATATGATCAGGAACTGATGATACTGAAGGAACAAGTCTAGAAGGCACTGGCAAAAAACAAGGCTCCAGGAACTGACGGAATACCAACTGAGATGTTTCAACAGATAGGTGCAGCACTGGAAGTGCTCACTCGTCTATGCCAAGAAATTTGGAAGACAGCTACCTGGGGCCAACCAACTGAAAGAGATCCATACTTATGCCTATTTCAAAGAAAGGTGATCCAACCGAATAGGGAAATTATCGGATATCATTAAATATCACATGGAAGCAAAATTATGCTGAAGATCATTCATAAGTGGCACTTGGTAGACCTAGGTTTGCTGACCCACAGAGCTAGAGCTGAGCACTTTTGGGTGAGGCTTACTAGTGGAGTGGGGTGCCTCTAGGCAGTTACTGGCAGAGCTAAAAGAGCTTTGCAACACTTGCCCAAGTAGGGCAGAGGCCCGGCCAAGGGACTGAGGGCCAGAGAGAGGGCTGCCTGTGGGCAGGCTGAAAGGAAACTGTCCTGATTGAAGAGCTGTATCCTGAGCATTCCTGAGCTAAACTGAAACCTGTTACTTCCCTAATAAACCCCGTAAGTGTAAGTATGGTCTGTGAGTTCTGTGTGGCCATTGCAATGAATTATCGAACCCCACAAACAAGTACAGAGTGCTGTGGGATGAACAGCAGGTGTCAGAATTGGCAAAATGGTTGGAGGGTGGAGGCATGTCTGACTTCCACCTCATAGGAACCAGCCTTGGGCTGCTGATCTTAATTCTCCTTCCCCCTTGTGAAGTTAGAAGTCAGAGACCTCTGTCAAGTCATTCTTACATTATTACCAGTGCCAATAACTTTATTATGTTATAGCCACACATTATAATCTAAAGCAAAATCTATTAGTTGATTTTTTTTCCCCCCAGATCAAGCCTTTGCTGATTTTTTTACCCCTCTTGGACTTGAATAAAAACAGAGACATCTTTTCTACAATATTTCTTATCCTAACATGCCATTTTCTAAAAGGTTTGTCTTTTGTACTTTTTTGTTGTTGCTGTTAAACATAAGCTGAGAACTGGCCTTTCGAACAGAGGGATTAAACTCCTTCATATTAATTGTGATTACAGGAGTTCCTGGGTGGTACTAACGGTTAATATTTCTAAGATTCGGGTACTCAACCTTTAAAATGGGGATAGTAATAGTAACTATCTCATAGGGTTATGTAATGATTAAATAAGATATTACATACAAAGTGCTAAGAACAATTCTGACACCTAGTATGGCCTCAATAAATGTTAGCTATTGATTTTTATACAAACATTTTAATAGCAGGTATTTGCCATGGATAATTATGGATAATATTGAGAAGAATGGGAATTCCAGAACACTTAATTGTGCTCAAGAGGAACATGTACATAGCTCAAGAGATAGTCGTTCAAACAGAACAAGGTGATACTGTGTGGTCTGAAGTCAGGAAAGCTGTGTGTCAGGGTTGTATCTTTTCACCATACTTATCAATCCGTATGCTGAGCAAATAATATGAGAAGCTGGACTATATGAAGAACATGGCATCAGGATTGAGGAAGACTCGTTAACAACCTGCGTTATGCATATGACACAACCTTGCCTGCTGGAAGTGAGGAGGTCTTGAAGCACTTACTGGTGAAGGTCAAAGACCACAGCCTTTAGGATGCATTACACCTCAACATAAAGAAAACAAAAATCCTCACAACTGGACCAATAAGCAACATCATGACAATCAGAGAAAAGACTGAAGTTGTCAAAGATTTCATTTTTACTTGGATCCACAATCAACACCCATGGAAGCGGCAGTCAAGAAATCAAATGACTCATTGCATCAGGGAAATCTGCTGCAAAAGACCTCTTTAAAGTGTTCAAAATTCACTTAAAGCACAACAAAAACTAAAAAAAAAAAAAAAAAAAGCAAATATGTCACTTTAAAGACTAAGGTGCATGTGATCCAAGCTGGCGTATTTTCAAATGCCTCGTGCATGTGAAAGCTGGACAATGAATAAGAAAGATGGAAGAAGAATTGATGCCTTTCAATTACAGCGTTGACGAAAAATACTGAATATACCATGGACTGCCAGAAGAAGGAACAAATCTGTCTTCAAAGAAGTACAGCCAGAAAGCTCCTTAGAAGCGAGAATAGCGAGATACTTTGGACATGTTATCAGGAGGGATCAGTCCCTGGAGAAGGACATCATGCTTGGTAAAGTAGAGGGTCACCGAAAAAGGGGAAGACCCTCAACGAGATGGACTGACACAGTGGCTGCAACAACGAGTTCAATCATAACAATGATCATGAGGATGGCACAGGACCAGGCAGCATATCATTCTGTTGAAAATAGGGTGGCTATGAGTCAGAAGCAACTTGATGGCACCTAGCAACAGCAACATTTGCCTTGATGTGCTAGAGGCAATTGTTACTTATGTCTATATACTCCCAAAAAAACCCAGGGCCGTCGATTCGATTCTGACTCATAGCGACCCTATAGGACAGAGTAGAACTGCCCCATAGAGTTTCCAATATACTATATACTATATGTCTATATACTAAGTTTTCAAAATAACTATATATTACATAGTCAAAAACATATACTTTTTAGTCACTAAGGTGAGTACAAGAAGCCCTGGTAGCAAAACGGTTAAGTGCTTGACTGTTAACCAAAAGGTTGGTAGTTAGAAGCCAACCAGTGGCTGGGCTGGAGAAAGACCTGGCGATCTGCTCCTGTAAAGATTACAGCCTAGGAAACCCTATAAGGTAGTTCTATTCTGTCACATGGAGTTGCTATGAGTTGAAAGCCAACTTGATCGCACATAACTACAAAATGAATACAAGCCAAAACAAATCAACCTAATTATACATCAAAGTAGTAAGATAACCACAGAGAAAATTATTTCAAGTGATTTTAGAACACAATATTCTAATTGTACATACTAGTGAAATACATCCTAAAAACAAAAACTGCAAAAATTTTAGATTTTACCTCTTCTTGTTCTCATTAATCAGTATTACTATTTGAAGCCATTTATGTATGTGTAAAATATAGTAAATAAGTAATTATATTGTAAGAAACCAGATTTTTAATGTAAGAGGAAAAAAAGGTAAAATATCAAAGAAGTAAAAACCCAGTAACTCTTAAATCTAAATTGTAAAAATCAATATGAATAGATATGTATGCATATATGTGTACAGGAAACCATATGTGAGTGCATGTGCATGCATGTACAGGTGTATCTATAGGCATATGTTTGTATGTGCTCCATATATATTCATACATATAATAAAGCACATAGGGGGGCACAGTTACAGAGACTTACTAGGCATATCCATACACTCTGTGGGAATGGTTTACTGGGTTAAAAGGTTTAGGACCATAGCCTCGTGGGACAACTCAGTCAATTGGCATAACATAGCTTACAGAGATAATATTCTACATCCTAGTTTGCTGAATAGTGTCTGGAGTCTTAAAAGCTTGCAGGTGGCCGTCTAAGATACAACTGTTGGTCTCTACCCCTCTAGAGCAAAAGAGAATGAAGGAAACCAAAGACTCAAAGAGGAAACCAGTCCACAGAACTAAAAACCCACACGAACCACAACCTCTTCTAGCCTGAGACCAGAAAAACTAGATGGTGCCCTGCTAGTACCACCTGTTCTGACCAGGGACTCAGCAGAAGGTCCTGGATAGAACTGGAAAAAAATGTACAACAAAATTCAAAAAAAGCAAAACATACTGCACCAACAGAGACTAAAGGAACCCCGAGATTATTACCCTAAAATTACCTTTGAACTTCAAAATGAACGCACTCCCAGAGCTCACCTTTCAGCCAAATAATAGATTAGCTTGTAAAATAAACAGTATCACCTGTGAGTAATGTGCTCCCTCAAACAATTAACTATATGAGACTAAACAGTCAATATCCAAAAGCAAAGATGAGAAGGCAGGGAGGGTCAGGGAAGCTACATCAATGGAAACAAAACAAACAAAATGGAAATAATAAAAATGCTGACACATTGTGAAAATTATAACCAATGTCATGGAATAATTTGTATAAAAATTGTTAAATGGAAACCTAATCTGCTGTGTGAACTTTCACCTAAAACAAAATAAAATAGTTTTTTAAAAAAAGCAATATGAACTTGTGATTATTTTTTTAAAATGTATCTTCGTAGGAGCAAGGTCACCCCAATAGCAATGAGTATCCCTAGCACCCAGATTTTGATCTCTTAATGCCATTTTGTATTAATTCTTAGAGAAATGGCTGTTTTCAGATCTGGGGAGAAGAAATTCGTAAGGTAAGCCTGGGACAGCTTGCTTTGCATAAAATCAAGAAATCTTTCAAAGATTTATGGATCATGTCAAAAGCCACCGACTTGAAATGGCTCCCACTGATCAAAGTTGAAATAATTTATGCATCAAAAAGAATGACTTTGCTTCGAACACATAGTAGAAATCCACAAGTCCATGATAATAATCAAAGAATTAAGACTCTCAGAAAACAAACCATAAAAGTCCACAAATAATTTGCTACCATTACGGATGGCTATTACATTAGCTCTTTACTCTGAAAATTGGTAATTAAGAGTAAGAATTAAGCATTCATCCTGCCTTTCCAGTAGGAACTACATTTCAGGGCAAGCCCTGCTGATGGGGACAGCTCCTCTTACAGATGAACGAACATCTGTATAAACATAGTAAATATAAAAGTGACAGACACAGCATAACACCATTTCACAGCTTCTAATGAAATAATGGATTCAAGGAAGAATCATCAATGAATGCTAAACTATTAGGTGAAAGGTTAATAGGGAACTTTATGATAGAAGGGTCAGGATGACAGTGAGTTTGGAATCACTGAAAGTGGGATGACTACTACTAACCGAAATGTTAGTAGTTCAAACCCACCCAGAGTTTTCTTAGAAGGCCTATAGATCTGCTTCCAAAAGGTCACAGCCTTGAAAATCCTATGGCCCACAGTTCTTCTACTCTGTGACACATGGGATCTTCACGAGTCACAATCAATTAACTGGCAACTGTGACTAGTAAAAGTGGGACAACCACTCATTATGTACCTCCTGATGTGAAGCAAAAGGAAGTAACAGTACCATCTTTGTGGTGCTGCCCCTCCCACTCACAAATAAAAAGAACACGAGTTAAATATAGTTACTAATAGCTTACAAGAAATAGAGGACAAGTGAAAAGACACAAGAAAGCACTAGCAAATCCTGACAAATGACCTGGGTACAGGATAGAAACCTACGGGTTTCTCCAGTGAAACAATAACGTGAAATGGGGGTGATTAGTATAGAATACAAGAGACTTAAGAGACACGAAAACCAAATAAATAAGTGCGGACCTTATTTTAATCCTGAATGAAACGAACTGTGAAGTGACAATTTTAAGATACTCAGGGAAATTTTAATATGGATGGTATCAGATTATATTATGGAATTAGTTATAACTTTGTTAGGTTATGTTTCAAAAAAAAATTAGCCTTATCTCTTAGAGCTGCATAATCATTTAAAGGAATAATGTTTGAGATTTTCTTTAAAAAATTCCAGGCACCACCACCACCTCTAACCACCAAAAAAAAAAAAAAAAAAGGTAGACGAGAGCTGAAAAAGAGATTGGTCAAATGTTGAACTTCTTAGAGCTGGATGATAGATAGGTACATGGGAGTTCATTACCCTACTCTAAATACTGTATGTTTAAAAATTCATATAATAAAATGTCTAAGACGGAGAAACATAAGAGGTAAAAAACCAAAAACAACTGTTGTTGATGTTGTGTTAGCTGCTGTGAAGTCAGCCCAATTCATGGCAACCCCACGCACAACAGAACAAAACGCTGTCAGGTGCTGCGTCATCCCCATACTCAGTTGCAGATGGGACCACTGTGATCTATAGGATTTTCATTGACTGATTTTTGGAAAATCAGCCATTCTTCGTAGTCAATCTTAGTCTGGAAGCTCCAAAAACAATAAATGGTCTTAACTGGCTCTAAGACTGAACGAACTATCTGTAAAAGACATTTAAGGAGCAAGTAAGGAAATCTGAATAAGCAGTTGTATAATATGCTATTAGGAAACTAATGGTTGCGTGTACTAACAGTATTGTGGTTATGAAGGAAATGTCCTCATTTTTTAAAAGGCTATATAATGAAAAATTCTAGTGTAAAATGTCTATAATTTACTTTAAAATAATTCGACCAAAGAAAAAAATCAGATACCAAATGTTAACTGTTCAACCCTGTCAAGTGGACACCCCAAATAACAACGTACACAATTACCAAAAACATTTTCAGAATAGTAAGAAGATACAGAAATATATAGAGTTCTACAGTGAAGAGGAGCCCTGGTGGCACAGTGGTTAAGAGCTCTGCTGCTAACCAAAAAGTTGGTGGTTTGAATCCACCAGCTGCTCCTTGGAGACCCTACGAGGCAGTTCTACTCTATCCCATAGGGTTGCTATGAGTCGGAAATCAACTCTAGGGCAACAGGTTTCATAGTGTAAAGGTATGTTACCTTGTTTCCATTTTTATTCCCAAACAGAAAAACTAGCTAAATAATTAGTCATTTTTCCTCTTACAGCTGGTTCTCAATCAAAATTTGCTGTTCATAAGAAAAACTGTTGCCACCTGATCACAACAGAAGACTTCAGGCTTCATGCCTCATTCACTCAACATTCATTTAATGTGCACCTACTATTGCCTGGTACCT
Source organism: Elephas maximus indicus (assembly GCF_024166365.1). Lineage (NCBI taxonomy): Eukaryota > Metazoa > Chordata > Mammalia > Proboscidea > Elephantidae > Elephas > Elephas maximus. The sequence continues at coordinate 43,017,042 of NC_064827.1, read as the reverse complement.
CTGTAGCTGCTGGCAGTACAGCAGTAACCAGACAAGACTCCTCATTAAAATTCTAATGGAGAAAGACTTTAAGCAAAAAAGAATAAATAAAAGATAATGAGAATTCCTAGATAAGTATATTAGCATTTTAAAAGTGGACAAGAAGTATTGCTACTAATGAAGCACATGTTGAAAACCTTATAGTTTCCAAAATACTTTCATGTCATCATCTTATCTGAGTCTCATATTGCTGTGAGATATAAGCAGGAATTACTATCCTCATTTTATAAATTAAAAAATTGAAATCTTAGAAAGGTTGGTTTTTAAGTGGGAGAGCTGAACTAGAACTTTAGATCTGACAACTCATCTACGAACAACAGATTGTATTGTTCTACCTACTGCAATACAATCACTCATGGCCAAAGACACTATTTTAAAAGGTTACAGTCAAATAATAAAGTAGAAAATAAGTTTTGTTGTTAGGTGCCCTCGAGTCATTTCCGACTCATAGTGACCCTATGCACAACAGAATGAAACACTGCCCCATCCTGCACCCTCCTCACAATCATTGCTGTTTGACCCATTGTCGCAGCCACCGTGTCTGTCCATCTCATGGAGGGTCTTCCTCTTTTTTGCTGATCATCTACCTTACCAAGTATGATATCCTTCTCTAGGGACTGGTCCCTCCTGATAACATTTCCAGAGTATGTGAGATGAAGTCTCACCATCCTCACTTCCAAGGAGCACTCTCCAAGTCCTTCTTCCTAGTCTGTCTTAGTCTGGAAGCTCCTCTGAAACCTGTCCATCACGGGTGACCCTGCGGGTATTTGAAATACCAGCGGCATAACTTCCAGTATCACAGCAACACGCAAGCCACCACAGTACAATAAACTGACAGATGTATGGTGGTAGAACATTACAGTCCCCAAATCAAACTTTATGTTACAGTAAACTCAGATCAAAGTACTTCTCTCTAGACCCTTAGTGATCAAAGTTTGATCTTTGGACCACTGGCATAATTTGAGCACTTGTTACTGATGTTGGGTGCTAAGCCTGTTAGAAATGCAAGATTTTAAGACTACCCCAGAAATTATCGAATCAACAATTGAAAGAATCAACAAAACTAGAAGTTGGTTCTTTGAGAGGATCAATAAAATTGACAAACCACTGGCCAAACTGACAAAGGAAAAAAATGAGAAGATGCAAACAAACAAAATGGGCGATATTACAAGTGAATCAACCGAGATAAAGAGGGTTATCACAGAGTATTATAAAAAACTGTAATCTAACAAATTTGAAAACCTAGAACAGACAAATTTCTAGAAACTCACTATCTACCTAAGCTAACATAGCAGAGGTAGAGAACCTAAATAGACCATAACAAAAAAATTGAAGATGTCATAAAAAAAAAAAAAAAACTCCCAACAAAAAAAGCCCTGGCCCAAATGGCTTCATTGGACAGTTCTACTAAACATTCAGATAAGAGCTGACACCAATTTTAGTCAAACTATTCCAGAACGTAGAAAAGGAAGGAATACTCCCAAATTCATTCTATGAAGCCAGCATAACCCTGATACCAAAGCCAGGCAAAGATACCACAAAAAAAATTTTTTTTAAATTATAGACCAATATCCCTTATGGATATAACCCAGGGCCGTTGAGATGATTCCGACTCATAGCGACCCTACAAGACAGAGTAGAACTGCCCCACAGGATTTCTAAGGAGCAGCTGCTGGATTCAAACTGCCAATCTTTTGGTTAGCAGCTCAAGTCTTAAGCACTGGGTACCAGGGCTCCACTGCACCACCACAGCTTCACTGAATACAGACATAAAAATTCTCAACAAAATTCTAGCCAACAGAATACAACAGCCTATCAAAAAAATAATACATCACGATCAGGTGGGATTTATACCAGGGATGTAACGGTGGCTCAACATTAGAAAAACAATCAACGTAACTCATAAAAAAAAGAATCACACAATCATCTCAGTTGATGCAGAAGAGGCATTTGATAAAATCCAACACTGTTTCTGATAAAAACTGAGCAAAATAGGAATAGAAGGGAAATTCCTCAACATAATTAAGGTACATATACAAAACCAATAGCCAACATTAGTCTCAATGGAGAGAGGCTGAAAGCATTCCCCTTGAGAACAGAAACAAGAACGCCCATTATCACCCCTCCTATCCAATACTGTACTCGAAGTCATAGCCAGAGCAATAAGGCAAGAAAGGGAAATAAAGGACATTCAAATTGGTAAGGAAGAAGTAAAACTATCCCTTTGCACATGACACGATCCTATACACAGAAAATCCCAGAGATTCCACAAGAAAGTTAATGGAACTAGTTAATAGAAGGGTTCAGCAAAGTGGCAGGGTACAAGGTCAACATATGAAAATCAGTTGGAATCCTCTACATTAACAAAAACTCCAAAAAGGAAATCAAGAAAACAATACCATTTACTGTAGCCACCAAAAGGATAAAATACCTTGGAATAAATCTAACCAGGGACATAAAAGACTTATACAAAGAAAACTATAAAACACTACTGTAAGAAACCAAATCCATCCACCTAGGGACATCTCAGCTTCAACAAAGGGTCAAAGTCCATTCAGGGGAAAAATAGTCTCTTTAACAAATGATGCTGGCAAAACTAGGTATCCATTTGCAGAAAAATGAAACATGATCCATACCTCACACCATACACAAAAACTAACTCAAAATTGATCAAAGACCTAAATGTTAAACCTAAAACTATAAAGCTCCTGGAAGATAACACAGGGACAAAGCTAGGGGTTCTAATTTATGGCATAAGTAAACTATCAAACATAACTAAAAATATACAAACAAAAGAAGATAAACTAGATAATCGGGATCTCCTAAAAATCAAATACGTACACTCATCAAGAGAGTAAAAAAAGAACCTACAGGCTGGGAAAAAAATTTGGCAATGACATATCTGAAAAGGGACTAATCTCAGTAATTTATAGAAAGCTTCAACACCTCAACAACAAAATGACAAACAAACCAATCAAAAAATGGGCAAAGGCCATGAAAAGACACTTTACCAAAGAGGTCTGGCAGTTAACAAACACATATGGAGATGTTCACGATCATTAGCCGTTCCAAAAAATCAAAACCAAACTCACTGCCATCAAGTCAATTCTGACTCACAGCAACTCTGTAGGACAGACTAGAACTGCCCCAACATTTCCAAGGAGCAGCCAGTGGATTCAAATTGCTGACATCTTGGTTAACAGTCAAGCTCTTAACCACTGCACTACCAAGGCTCCACAGTAGCCATTAGAGAGACGCAAATCAAAACTATGATGAGATATCATCCCTGCAAAAATGGCATTGATCAAAAAAACAGGAAACAACAAATACTGGCGAGACTGTGGGAAGACTGGAACTCATACACTGCTGGTAGGGTTGTAAAATGGTACAGCTGCTATGGAAAATGGTATGGCGCTTCCTCAGAAAGCTAGTAATTGAAATACTGTATGCTCCAGCAACCCCACCATTAGGTATACATCTTAGAGAAATCAGAGCAGTGACACGAATAGACATATACATACCATGTTCACTGCAGCATTATGCACAATAGCAAAAAGATGAAGACAACCTAAGTGTCCGTCAACAGATAAACGGATAAACAAATTGTGGTATATGCATACAATGGATTACTACACAATAATGAGAATAATGATGAGTCTGCAAAACATAACGGATGAATCTGGAGGACGTTATGCTGAGTGAAATAAGTCAATCACAAAAGGGAAAATACTGCATGATACCACTTTTATAAAAAGCTAGGAATAGGTTTACACAGAAAGCAACATTCTTTGATGGCTATCTAGGATGAGAGGGGGAAGGAGAGAGAATCACTTATTAGCTAGTAAATGTTAATTCTGGTGAAGGGAAAGGCAATACGCAATAGGCGGGAAGTCAGCACAACATGACCAAGGCAAATGAAGACACTGAGAGGTACACAAGAATAAAGGATAACTATGCTAAACTACTATACCGAAACCAAAACCAAACCCAGTGCCATCGAGCAGATTCCGACTCATAGCGACCCTATACAATCCTGCAACAACAGTATAACAGCCGAAAATTTGTGAGTGGTTACACAGGTAGATATGTATGCTATATAGATGGGGCAGGGTGTATGGGAGGACATGCGAGTGCATATATGGGTATAGTTCTAGGTATTTGTACATACATATTTGTACACACTGCATGTATATTCATATACATAATATAGCACGTAGGAGGCACAGCTATGGAAATTTCTGAGACATATCCAAACACCTCACGGGACTGAGTTACTGGGCTTGAAGGCTAAGGACCACAGTCTCGGGAGACACCTACGTCAACTAGCATAACATAGTTCATAAAGATAATGTTCTACATCCTAGCGTAGCGAATAGTGTCTGGGGTCTTAAAAGCTTGCGAGTGGCCATCTGAGATACAAGTACTGGTCACTTCCTGTCTGGAGCAAATGAGAGTGAAGAAAACCAAAGATTCAAGAAAGCAATTAGCCCAAAAGACTAATGGCCCACACGAATCATAGCCTCCTCTAGCCTGAGACCAGAAAAACTAGATGGTACCCAGCTACCACTACCAACCACCCTGACCAGGAACATAACAGAAAGTCCCAGTTAGAATGGGAGAAAAACTTAGAACAAAACTCAAACCCGTAAAAAAAATAGACCAGACTTACTAGAATGATAAGAAGCTAGAGGAACCCCTGAGACTATCTCCCTAAGATACCCTTTTAACCTGGAACTGAAGCCACTCCCTAAGGTCACCTTTCAGCCAAATAGAAGATTATCCTATAAAATAAACAATAACACCCATGAGGAATGTGCTCCATAGAACAATCAATTATATGAGACCAAATGGGCAGCATTTGCAAAAACGCAAAGATGAGAAGGCAAAAAAGAGGCAGGGAAACTGGAGGAATGTAAATGAGCAAGCCAGGGTGGAAAGGGGCAGACTGCTGACACATTGCAGGGACAACAACCAATGTCAAGAAACAATCTGTGTATTAATTATTGAATGGGAAACTAATTTGCTATGTAAACTTTCACCTAAAGCACAATAAAATGTCAAAAAAAGAAAAATTACTGAATCAGAATTTACATTTTAACAAGATCTCCAGGTGATTCACACATGCACTAAAGTTTGAGAATCACTGATCTAGAACAGCACTGTTCAAAAGAACTTTTTGCAATAATGGAAATGGTTTCATATCTGGACACATGTCTACCACATATGACATTGGACAGGGAAGATCTAAAACACCTCAAACAAGAACTGAGCCTAAACGTAATTTCTCAAAATGTTAAATAACTAATAAGCCTCTGTTGACCTAAAAGGTGCTCTGTCCCACTAAGTATACTATCTGTAGTACATTTATATTAAAAAAATTCTTAATTTTATACAAAGACCCAACAACTCAAAAAGCACAAAAACCAAAAACCAAACCCAGTGCCGTCGAGTCGATTCCGACTCATAGCGACCCTATAGGACAAAGTAGAGCTGTCCCATAGTTTCCAAGGAGCGCCTGGCGGATTCAAACTGCTGACCCTTTGGTTAGCAGCCGTAGTACTTAACCACTATGCCACCAGGGTCCAGCAACCCTAATATATTTGGAATAGGCCCTAAGATACCTTATTACTGAAGTACTTTACAGACAGTACATTTATGAAAGATTCTCATTTAATAATCTACAATTTTGTTCAACATGGGCTCTCAGAGGGGTAATCTTAGTTACCTCTAAATTCTGCATATGTAAGACACCTCAGTCTCTTAATATGCCAGATAAATGAAGTATTATTATAAAAAGTACAAGGATAAAGTTGATTCCTTATTAAATTGTAAGAACTAGATAGAGTTTCCCATTCCAGAGAAGGCAGGAAACAGGAAATAAATAATTCAAAGCCTTTGGTGATTTTCTTTTTCTTTAGGTATTTTCAGACAAAATTAGTGGTAGGTTTGTGTTTTTTCCTGTTGTTAAAATCACTTGGAAATACAGTAAACTCTTGACGGAAGAAAAGTCAACATTTGCAATTCTGAGAATTCACAAGCTACCCCTAAAGTCCACTCTGTATAATTTGGCTTGCATCTGAATTTGAATTTTACCCATGGAAGAGAACCACTTCTGTATGAGTGAATGTGGGGTAAGGTATCATGATCTACCGGAAGAAGGAAATTGGGGAATTACTGCCCATATCCTCCCCGACCAAACTGTAGAATGAAATATTAATGCTCCTAAATGACAGGAAGACGTTAGGTTTAGATCCCATTATTAACAATGAGGGCAGAAATGAGGAGGATGCAATCCTGCCTGGGACCAAGACCATGATGATGAGATGCAGCACAAGACAAGCATGCTGACCTGACCCTGAAGTCTCGAACGGGTTATTTAAGGAAAGCTGAGCAAAGGCCAGACAGTGTAACAAACAACAGAAAAAGACACAGAGAACCCAAGGTCGAGAAGGGGAGAGTGTTGACATGTCACGGGGCTGGTAACCAAAGTCACAAAACAATATGTGTCCTAACTCTTTAAATGAGAAACTAGTCTGTTCTATAAATCTTCATCTAAGAAGTATAATAAAAAAAAAGACAGGAAGGTAATTAAAGATAGCTGAAAACTGAGTCTAGCATCCAAATCTCTAACTCTGCTGTTCTATTTACCCATCACATCGATGATATACTGAAAATCTTCAGTTATATTTTCCTGTAGCTCATGAGGGACATTCTATATACTATGCTAGTTATGCAAAAGTTCTCAAAGATCTAGGGACATACCTTTCACAAATGTCAAGGATGTACTACTACACATCACTATGCAGTATTTGCAATATATTTAAAGTCTGGAGAATGTTTTATATTTCAATGTGATCCTTGCAAAGGATTAAACATTCAGCTCCTCAGAAAAACAATTCCTAAAGCCAAAACCAAACCAAAAACCTGTTGCTGCCAAGTCGATTCTGACTCATAGCAACCCAGTAGAACAGAGAAGAACTGCCTCGTAGGGTTCCCAAGGAGCAGCTGGTGGATTCGAACTGCCAACCTTTTGGCTAGCAGCCGAGCTCTTAACCACTGTGCCACCAGGGCTCCAAAGCCATAGTCCCTAAAAAAATTTTTAAGCAGCTTAATACACAACAGAGAAAATCAAATGCTGCCAAGATTTTTATACCAAAGCTTCAGAGATGAGTTTAATGGTTTAAAGAGTTTAATGGTTTCCACCATTTCTTCCAAAAGTCACACAAGTCCAAGAAAATGGACAGAGTTTACAAAAACAAAAACCCAATCTCTTCCAAGATGTTTCCACATTAGCCCTTTCACAATTTACAACTATTGTTCATAAAGCCAAACACTGCAAAAACTAGACATCAAAAAATCTTTCTGAAAATATTTTAGAAGTATTAACAGCTTAGGCTGAGTGACTCATTATGTACTGTATCAAATACTGTCCATACAAGAAAGAGTTCTCATTGTCTACCACATTACTAACATTTAGCAAAATGCACAGCTCATTCATAAATCTGCTGGTGTCTCAGTTTTGGAAAACGTATGTAACCTGTGTATACAGCAAAATTCAAGCTGTTTTTAAAGCCCTCTGGCCTTATGACTCCGAAGAGAGGCAAGCAACTCCTGAGTAACTGCAAGAAACAGCTTGCCTTTGTAATGCTTACTCAAGCAGATACTTGAAACCAAATGTCAGATTAGATACCACATAATAGATATAGTGTTGTAATTTGTTAAAATAGCATGCCTGGCAGAAGAGACATTAAAAAGTACAAACCAGAAAAAGAGAAGGCTGAAAAATTCAGTTCATTAAATTATGGACTTTTCTCACCAAAAGACTATGATGAGATGAAGACAAGTCACTAACTGGGAGAGGATATCTGCAACCTATAAATTAATAAATCGTTAAAATCCAGAACATATAACCCACTGCCACCAAGTCGATTCTGACTCAAAGCAACCCTAAAGGACAGAGTAGAACTGCCCCACGGGGTGTCCAAGGTGGCAATCTTTAAGGAAGCAGACTGTCTCATCCTTCTCCCACAGGATATATAAGAAACTGTCACAATCAGTCAGAAAGAGAAACAATCCCCACTCCCATCCCACAGAAGGCAAAGAACTTGATTACATACTTCATAGAAGAAACACAAATGGTCAATGAATGCATGAAAAGATGCTCAACTTATGGAAATGCTAATAGTAATGCAATAGATACTATTTCAAACCTATCAGATTGGAAAAAAAATTTAAAGGTCTGATGATATCGTTAGGGAGGAAGTAAAGCAACCAAAACATACAGTGCTGTCTCTTGACTCAGTAACCACAAGATTTACAATTACCATGAGCTCATCAATGACTCAAACACTGGAAGTGTTTGGTAAACATTAATCAACTGATAACGAACAATCCAGAATTCTGAGAATATATGCGGGTTTACTGCCAAATACAAATTTTGGCCCTTAATGAACTGAGTCCAATCTGACTCAGCAATACAAAAAACCAAACTTTCAGTCCTTATCCAGTTTATCTGGTTGATTTTGTGCAATACAAAATATTCAGGTACTCTTCTCCTCCTAGAATACTGATGACATCATAAGTGACTAAAATTTAAAACGAACTATCGTTCCAGTTACACTACTACTCCAGTAAGAACAAATAATTTAAAATGGTATTACTTTAAAACTAGTGTTTACCGTTTACTTTACAGCAATTGGAACAGTCTTGTAGAGGGGCAAAATGGTGTAACAAATGCAGCATGGGCATTCAGGTTGGACAGACTGGAGTTCAAATCCAGCCTCTACCATAACTGTAACCTTAGTTAAGTTGCTCAACCTCTCTGATCCTTAGTTTCCTCAATACACAAAAAGTATGCATACCACAACCTACCTACCTAATCACATGGTGAGGATTAAGTGAGATTACATAAAATGCTTAAGAATGCCCGGCTTATTAGAATTATGCCCAGCATCAGTGGCTTTCCCCTTGTGAATCTTGTTACCCTCACCTAAAATTTTTTAAACCTGGAACTATAACCCTCAATTCATAATATCTGTTACTCTTAGATTCATATTATTTTCCAACATTACAGGAAACAATATGCTATGGGTTAGACGATCTTACTTCTTTCTCTTAAAACAAAGGATCTTTCCTAGAAGCAATTAGATTCTGGAAAAGAGGACAGATTTTCACTTGTCTTGGTGGTATACAAGCAGGTATTCCCATACTGTGTGGGAAACTAAATCCAGGTGATTTCTAAGCTTCCTTTCAACTCAAGGTTTTTCACTTCTAAGAAAAATTTTATTTAATGGTTTAAGATACTACATATTACCTTTCGGATTTCTTGAAAAAGATGGTCTAAAGAGAACTGATTAATGATAAACTGATAATGATAGCTCCTTTTTGGGGGGAGGGGTCAGTCTGTGGAAAAAAAGTTTACACTTAAAATTTATCTACATTTGAAAAACCTCAACACATTCAAGGACATAATCAGAGAACTGGAAAATTTATAGTATCTGCATCTACACCCTGGGCTAATGATAATGTAATGTTGAAAATACTCAGAAAGACTTTTAATCACTGAATGAAATTTCTGGGGTCCTCATTTTAGATACCTTACCATAATCAAGAGAAGGATGAAAGAAAAGTACAAAATAAAGTGACATGTCCCAGGCAAAGAAAGTTGAACTTACAACTACTGATGAGAGTTATCTACAGACCTAATATTACCACAATACTTTTACTGTTTTCTTCAAAATTAAAAGGAAAAATAAACCTTTCAGATACACATAAAATGTCATGATGAGGTAATGAATCTTAAATACTAAACAAAAGAAATTAAGTTCTTATAATTGCATACTTTAATTTTCTTCCTTTGCCTTCATTTGTAAAATAACTTTTTTTCCGCCCAATGAGGCCACAGCAGGTTAATAAGTCACTTGCCAACCTGCTGTGCAGTGATCGAGACGCTCACTAAACACTGGGGAAACATTAATTTTCCCGTTTCCATGAATATAATGCAACACACATTATTAATGCAACACAGAGTAGGCATTCATTAAATCTCAAATAAGTAGCAGAAGAAATAGGGCCAACTAGAAATAAAAATGTAATTTACAAAATTCCAAGAACATAAGTTAATGCAGATAATGTAATTTTTCCAGACTCAGGACATTTCACATTCTTTGATACAAGATAATACAGAAACTTCCCATTTAACTAGGCTGGGAGGTTAACTGGAAAGAGCTATCTATCACTAAAAACTAAGTGCCCTGTTTTTCCCACCACCAAATCTGACAAATTTTAAAAGGGAAACATCCATTTACAGCTACCCAAATTCTCGAATACTAATAAAAGAACTGAGAAAAGAGACAAAGCACTAGTAATTGGGGTAAGAACAAGACGTATTTAATAGTCAATTACCAAATCTGATTAAACACCCGACGGTGTCTAAAAACTCTCAAAATTTTATTTAACATAAAATGTGTTTTTATGCCTAGCCATACTTTCAAGAGGCTAGTCTGAAGAAAACTACGTGTGGCAACATCACGAAGGTCAAAGATCACTGGTACAGCAGATCAAATAAATGTAACTTGACGTTCCACAGATGTAAGGCAGTTTTTTGAGGCCCAGGTGAACTGTACAAGTAAGTCCCCACCCAAAAAACAAACCAAAAAAAGCAAGATAAACATACCTGGAAAAGGCCAGACAATGTCAAAAAATATCCCCAAAGCTCAGTCACCCGAGTATGGTCTCCTCCCTTTTTCCCTAATCTCATCGCCTCGGAGAGACCTAAACCAGTTTCTCACGCCCCCAGCTCAACCTCAGCTCCCCATCCCTAATCGTCTTTACCAAAATCTGGGTCTACCTCACCTACATCTTTCACATAGTTCCCACCAAGCTCTCACTCGCCAGATTCTATCTACTGCACCTATCTTCCAGTAGAATATTAGTCTCCTTAATCGGAACTCGTTTTTCCGCATCCCATCTGCCCTCCGCCCCTTCAACTCCGATCTCACTTTGACCCTTCTCTCCCAGAATCCACCCCAAGTCACTAATCTCCGGTCCCTTCTCCATTCCACCCCCCAGTTCTTTTCATCCCGCCAGGGTCTTTCCCTAGCTTCCTCCCTCAACATCTCCCAATACAGGGCCCCCTCCCCCCAACTCCGCCCCTTTCTCCCCCCTCTCCCAGAGGGAGGCCCCCTCACCTGACGCCGCTACCGCCGCTACCGCCGCCGTCCCAGAAGCCAAAGGTGCTGGCGCCGGGCGGCCGCCCAGGCTCTGTCCCTGCTGAGCTCCCGAGGCCCCTAAGGAGAACGAAAGCCACCACCTCCAACTCTGCCCGCCCCGGGCCAGGCCGTCACCGTAGACAGCGCCAGTACCGCAGCCGCCATGTTGAAATCCTACTTCCCTCCTCCTTCCCCTCACTGCTCCGCCCTTTGGGCGTCTGACGTGATGGCGCCGCGCTCCACCCGCCCGGACCAATGGGAGGAGTCGACGGTGACGTAACTGACCTCTCCTGCGCTGAACTCTTCTGCAGGCCCGGGGGCTGCAATTGGAATGGGTGCACTCTGCAGACCTAACGGAGAAAGAAAAGGGGACACTAAGAGAATAAAGTGTAGCGGTTGGAGAGACTGCCAAGGCTGGGAAGCCCTGAATCGAGAAGCGACGCACAAAGATTTAGCAACGAATCCTGCTTGGGAAGCAGGGTCTGGATTACGGTCCCGGATCAATGACATGATAAAAGCCTTACCCTCTCTGGGACTCAGTTTTCCCATTTATTAATGAATGGGTTGAAAAATGACATCTAACTTTCCCTCCAATTCTGACATTCAACGAATTTAAACCAGGTAATTTAATCCCAATTTTTCACTGCCTTCTGTGTGTATTGAATGTCTCCTGGAATGAGGTGCATAGAGGATTCGTAACTGAATGGGATGAATCTCTGTTACCAGAAGTTCATAACTGGCGGGAGAAATAGATGCATAAACAGCTAACTGGTGTAACCTGTGGAAGTATTGCTTTGAGAAAAGTTTACTTCTGGCTAAGGGATTAGGAAGGACTTCTTTATCTACACTTTCAGGCTGAGTAAAGAATGCATACACTTCCAAGTCTTCTGCACCCTTGTTTTCTCTCCAGAGCTCCAATATCAGAAAAGATGGTATTTGTACTTTGAAGGCTGTGGCACTTTTAACTGGCAAGGAGAGAAGGTGGGCATTCCAGAAAGGGAGATCAAAGAGCAGAAAATAGCAAGTCATTAATTCTGGTTTGTTTGCCTACTTAATTTAGCAAATAATAGGCAGCCACTGGAGGTTTGTGGAGAGATCAGTGAGCTGAGTAAAGCTCTTCATCAGGAGAATTAAAATAGTATTGTAGTGAATAAAATGGATTAGAGACTACTGGTAGACTTCTAAAAGATGACAAACACCTGAAAGCAGAAGCAGTGGAGAATGGAGACTAGGAGATGAACTGGAGCAAGATTTAGGAGATAGAGTCAATTAGATTTAGAGAGCTGCTATATGGGAGGTAGTGGTGAAGAGCTCAGCTGCTTACCAAAAGTTCGGCAACTCAAGTCCACCAGCGGCTCCTTGGAAACCCTTTGGGACAGCTCTACTCTGTCCTATAGGGTCGACTTCATGGCAATGGGTTTGCTTTTTTTGGTTATATGAGAGGAGGAGAAAGAGCCCTGGTGGCATAGTGGTTAAGAGCCATGACTGCTAACCAGAAGGTTAACAGTTCAAATCCACCAGCTGCTCCTTGGAAACCCTATGGCGCAGTTCTACTCTGTCCTATAGGGCTGCTATGAGTCAGAATGGACTTGATGGCAATGGCTTGGTTTGTGAGGAGGAGAAGAAGAAGAAAGTACCAAGTTTGGGGGGTCTCTTATTAACAGAGACAAGAAAGACCTAAGGTTTGCTGAAGTGCTGAGGGAGATAATGAGTTCAGTTTGTCAAACTGAGATTAAGACAATGGCAAAATTTTTTTGAGACATGTTGAGAGGAAATGTAGGCTTGGAACTCAGGAAGGAGGTAAGGAGTACATATATGCAGTATGTTGGTACTCCTTAAACAAGTAAGCTTTTCATTCATTCATTTGACAAGTATTTATTGAGTGCCTGCAATGTGCCAGCACCGTTCTAAGCACTGCAGATACAACAACATATAAAACAGACAAAATAGTCCCTACTTTCACAGAGTTTACATTCTAGAGAAAGGCAGCTAAGAGACAATGGTGGTAAGTGCTAAGGAGAAGAATAAAGCAGGAAAAAAAAAAACTAGAAAATATTGACAGTTTAAATTTAGAAGGGGTGGCCAGGGAAAGCATTACTGAAAGGTGTCATATGAGAAAAGACCTAAAAGAAAGTGAGGAAATGAGCTATGTAGATATCTAGGAGAAGAAAATGCCAGTCCAAGGGAACTGCAAGTACAAAAACCCTAGGGTGAAAGCTCACCTCCTATGCTCTAGATACAGTGAGCAGCCCAGTGTGGCTTGAATGGAGTGAGCAAAGAGAAGAGTAGTAAGAGATGAAGTCTAGAGAGCTAGCAGGGGGCTAAATCACACAGGTCATTCTAAATCATTTTAAGGACTTTGGCTTTTACTCTGAATGAGCTAAAAAGCCATTGGAGAGTTTTGAAAAGAGGAGGGACAGCATCAGACTTTTTAACAGAATCACTCTAGCTACTACAGAGAATTAACAAAAGAGGGGCAAAGATGGAAGAAGAAAAATTACTAAGAGGTTATCGTAGTATTCCAAACAAGAGATGATAGTACCGTGGACTAGAGTGGTATCAATGAAAGTGATCAGAAATAGTCAGGTTCTGGGCACATTTTGAAGATAGAGCAATAAGAATTCATTCAGAGAAAGGATGAACGAAGGAAATGAGAGGAAGCAAGGATGACTGAGGTTTTTGACCTGAATCAAATTCTTCCACGTTTGGCTGGAAGAATGGAAAAGAGATTAATCAAAATTTCTGAGGATGGAACCTTTAGGAACACTAATAAAGAAGAAGCAGAGAAGGAGATGGAAAAATAGTAGCCAGAGAAGTACGAAGGAATCAGAAGACTATAGTGTCATCGAGGATAAAGAAAGATAAACCCTGGGAGGGCTGGGCTTGTGCCTCTCCTTTCAAAGTAAGACTCTCGGAGACTAGGGACAAGCTTCCCCCATCAGACAGGGACTTCTTGAGATTCCCCATCAGCCTAGGTCTCCTGATCAGAGATTTTTTTTTTTTTCTCTGCCCTCTTGTCTTAAGTAGGGACCAGGTTACTGAGTGTCCACTCCTGAGCCAGCCTGTCTTGTTCCACCCACATCCCACAGAGGTTACTCATCCTTGAAAAATGGAAGGAAAGTGGAAAAACAAACACTTCTTAACCTTCTTAAGAGTGGTTTATACTTGTGGATCTCAAGGTATGACTCACCAGGGGCTAGAATAGGCTGAACAAGATGCCAGTCTTCTGCTGTCACTGCTCTGTGTCTTTCCCTCCCAGTGCCTCTGAATAGCGTCCAGTATACCTGCTGGTCTGCGGCAGCATTCCAGCCCGAGAAGTACCAGGTTACACTCCTCCCTGTCTCCATTTTTTTTCCCCCTCTTTTATACCCTAGGCATTTAGGGTGTCTAAGAGCAGAGGCAGAAAAGACAATCAGCTCTGAAATCTTTTATTCATTCAGCCATCAAGCACTGACCAAGTCATAACATGTGCCAGACATCATGAGTCTACAAAGATGTTCTCACAGAGGCCCAAAGAGGCAGTCAGTCACAAAAGTGCGCAGATAATGATAATACCCGGAAGAAAATCACCTGGGTTTCTTAGGTAGCACATTCCATGCCTGAAGAGTAGAGAGGAAAGAAAGTTCAGATGGACTTGAGAAATCAAAAAAGACTTCGTGGAGAATTGATGCATTTAAGTTAGGCCTTAAAGGACAGGTAAAATGAAGTTTACCCAAAAGGAGTAGGAAGAACAGTGAACAAAAGCATGGATGCAGAAAAGTTCCAGGAAAATTCATAATCAGTAAGTAGAACAAAGGATATATGTAAGAGAGCAGAGGGAGATAAGATTGGAGAGACCAGAAGGAAAAAAGGTTGGCTTGGGTTTAACATTTCTGAGGTTTTGAAGTGACTGGTGTCCTTGGCAAAGGAATATTTTTTCCTGGGAAAACCAAAAGTTGGGATGAATCATTAGAGCCTTGAAAGTCAGGTTGTAGTCCTTTGCACTTACCCAGAAGCTCATAGTTAGAATTAAGGACTCAGGTCTCTGGCTGATCTCTGAGATTCCTTCCAAGTCTAAGACCTATGTGATGACCATAATATAAAGATGCAATTGTCCTGATGAGCATGAAGGAATAAAAATGATTTCAAATTCCAAAAGAATAATATAAACTCAAAAAAATAAATAAATCTCTAAAATATTAAAAGAGACTATAGAAGAATATTTTTTGAATAATGGGATGGGAAGAGCTTTTCTAATCATGACCCAAAATTCAGAAGCCATAAAAAGTGGTTGACAGATTTGATGATGGCAAAAGACCCCATACACAAAGTGAAAAGACACACTGGAAGAAATACAAATAGCCGGTGAACATGAAGATAGTCAACATCACTGATCTTTTTCTTTTTTTTAATAATGTCATAACATTTGTTAGATTTTTAATATGGGAAAAGGGTAAGGAAAATAAAACTAGCCTTTAATCCTACTGCCAGGTAACTCCTGTTAACATAACAATAAAGAAATAAAAATAGATATGCATGGTCAGAAAATTCAAAGAGTACAGAAAGATAAAACACGTAATTCATTCCTCATTCCATTTTCCATCTTAGGGCCCTAGTCCCCTCTCTCCAAAGGTGACCACTGTAAGAATTTCTTGTTATTTATTCATCCAGAAAAAAACAAGTTGAAAGCCCTGTGTTTTATTTACACTAAAGGGGTCATTTTATCCACTGTTCTGTACCTTGTGTTTTTAATTTGACAATATATCAAGGAGATGTTTCAATATCAATCCCTACAGAGCTCACTTACTCTTGTTAACCACTGCATATTCTTCTATTGTTCAAACATAGTAGAGATTGTTAGCCTTGTCCTCTGTTCATAGACATTAGGTGTTTTCCATTTTTTGCTACTATAGGTAAGGCTTTAGTGAACTCCATGTTGTTGTTGTTGGGTACTGTCAAGTCAATTTCTGACTCATAGTGACCCCATGTGACACAGTAGAACTGCCCCATGGGGTTTTCTTGGCTGTAATCTTTACGGAAACAGATCACTAGGTCTTTTTCCTGTGGAGCTGCTGGGTGGGTTCAAACCACCAACCTTTGAGTTAGCAGCCAAGTGTTTAACTATAACACACCAGGGCTCCTTTTTTCATGAACTCCATATACACCTTATATTTTGAGGGGTGGGTATAATTGGAGCATAAATTCCTAATAACAAAATTGAAGGACCAAAAACATGTGTATCAATACAGGGGAGGTCAGCACAACTGGACTGGACCAAAAGCAGTTTCCTGAATAAACTGACTGCTTCAAAGGTCAGCGGAGCAGGGGCGGGAGTTTGGAGACTATGGCTTCAAGGGACATCTAAGTCAATTGGAAAAATAAATTCTATTAAGAAAACATTCTGCATCCCACTTTGACGTGTGGCGTCTGGGGTCTTAAACACTAACAAGCAGCCATCTAAGATGCATCAGTGAGTCTCAACCCACCTGGATCAAAGGAGAATGAAGAACACCAAGGACACAAGGTAATTACCAGCACAAGAGACAGAAAGGGCTACATGAACTAGAGACTACATCATCCTGAGACCAGAAGAACTAGATGGTGCCTGGCCACAACCGATGACTGCCCTGACAGGGAGCGTAACAGAGAACCCCTGAGGGAGCAGGAGAGCAGTGGGATGCAGACCCCAAATTCTCATAAAAAAACCAGACTTAATGGTCTGACTAAGACTAGAAGAATCCCGGCAGTCATGGTCCCCAAACCTTCTGTCAGCCCAGGACAGGAACCATTCCCAAAGCCAACTCATCAGACATGGATTGGACTGGACGATGGGTTGGAGAGAGATGCTGATGAGGAGTGGGGTACTTGCATTAGGTGGACACTTGAGACTATGTTGGCATCTCCTGTCTGGAGAGGAGATGGTAGGGTAGAGGGGGTTAGAAACTGGCAAAACAGTCATGAAAGGAGAGACTGGAAGGAGGGAGCGGGCTGGCTCATTGCGGGGAGAGTAAGTGGGAGTATGTAGTAAGGTGTATATAAGTTTATATGTGAGAGACTGACTTGTTAACTTTCACTTAAAGCACAATAAAAATTACTTTAAAAAAATGTGTAGTTTAAATTTTGATGGATATTGCCAAATCGTCCTGCAAAAAGTTGCACCAGTGTATCCTCCCATCAACAGTATATGAGAATGCCTCCCATGGGAAAATTATCTTGGAAATTATCAAGCTTTTCATTTTTGCAAGACTGATAAGAAAAAAAAAATTTCATTGTTTTGATTTGCATTTCGTTAATTATCGGAACAACCAAACATCTTTTCATATGTTTATTAGTTGTCTGTATTTTTCTTCTCTGAATAGACTATTCATATCCTTTGTCTATTTTTTTCTAAATTTTATTTATTTTGTTGTTATTGTTGAGATCACTGATAATTTTTAAAAATGAAACAAGGCCCCATTTTTCATCTAACAAACTGACAAAAGATGAAAGGATAATTACTACCAATGCTGGTGTGGATGGAGAAATAAGCATTCTTATGCACTGTTGATAGAGTATAAATGGGTAGAACCTTTTTGTAAAGCAGTTTAACAGTGACTATCACAATATGGGGCCCTGGTGGCACAGTAGTTAAGCGTTTGGCTGCTAACCAAAAGGTCACCAATTCAAATCCACTAACTGCTCCTTGGAAATCCTATGGGGCAGTTCCAGCTCTGTCCTGTAGGGTTATTATGAGTCAGAACTGACTCATGGCAATGGGTTTGGGTTTTTTTGGTTATCACAATACATTGTAAAATAAAAAAGCAAGTTAAATGATAATGTATTTTGTACCCGTACGTATATGTTGGCTATTTGTGTTTCTTTGGTAAATTGCTTCTTGACAAGGTACTCTCATTTTTTTCTACTGAATCATTATATTTTTCTTTATTGATTTGTAAAGGTTCTTAATGAACTGGGAATATTAACCCTTTGTCTATTATACGGGTTACAAATATTTTCTTCCAGTTTATCTTTTCAGTTTTAGATAGATTAAAAAAAAAAATTTTTTTTTTTTAGGTAAGATAAATATATAGATGATACATAGACCAACAAAAAAAAACAGATATGTTTAAATGAGAATAGATAAAAGGCTGAAAGAATGTGCACCAAACTATATACTGTGGCTCCTGGGGGAGAAAGGCTTAGCTGGAGGGGGATGAGCAGCAGGACCTGGAACCAAAAAAAAATTTTTTTTTTTTTGAGGGAGAAAAAGTGGAAACCATGTGGGATGTGCAGCAACTGCTGGAAAATGCCCCCACAGAGGAAAGAGAAAAGAATGAAGAACTACCCTGGCTTCTCCCGTCCTCCCGCCCTCCAAACTCCTGCCAGTGCCTCCCATTGGCTGAATATAGCTAGAGTCTGGAGCCCTGCGTAAGAGCTACGAGTGCTAACCAAAAAGGTTAGCAGTTCGAATCCACCAGCCACTCCTTGGAAACACTATTGGGCGGTTCTACTTTTCCCATAGGGTCCCTAAGAGACAGAACTGACTTGATGGCAATGGATTTGGTTTTGGGTTTTAGCTATAATTCAGGTGGCAAGTGAAAGGGAAATGTAGTTTTCAGAAGAACTGAGAATAGGTCTGTGAGGACAGATGCAATGACCAACCCCAGCAAGTTATTGGGTAGTTCATAGAATCAACAAGAGAGTTGGAGAACTAGATGTGAAAATCTAGGGGAAAAGTACAACAGGAAGCATGGCAAGAGTCATACTGCAAGAATAGCCTGAGTAAAAGATAATTAATTTTCTAAATTTTTAAAAAGATGGTGTAGGTAGACTGTCCTGGCACTGGGCCTAAAGAGCACTGTCCATAGTAATCCGTTCAGCTAATACACTGAGGTCTACTATACACCAAGCCCAGTGCTGCATTGGAAACAAAGATTAACAAGACCAGGTTCCACCCATCAAGAAGCTCAGAGGGAAAACAAACACAGAAAGAGACAATTACAACAGACAAATAGTCTCAGAGAGCCTCGAGGATAAGGCTAGTCCCTAGGCTAAACTGTGCCTTTGCGAACAATAGAAAAAGGTGGTTGCAGTGCCAGGGCATAACACCGCGGTAAACTGAGTGTAGCTAGATTTCAGCCTTCTTTGGACCCTCAGCCAGGCCCTTTAGTGTAGACAGTGTGCATCCATACATGGCTGTCCTACTTGAGGAAGTAGAGGCTAGCACTTATGGGAGGCAGAGTGGAGACATCCGGTGAAACTGTGTACTTGTGTAGCAAGAAGGCCCAGGAACCCATCCTACTAGCCCAGAACATCATGAGAAGCCTCCATGGTTTCATTTGCTTCAGGCGCTGCTAACTGTGACAAGTTGGCCAGGAAACTGCTGGGAATCTGGAAAGGCTCCTTTGGAGAGAAAAATTGAGGGATAATGTTTTCAGCTTTGTTTTGGTTCGCCCATCAGGTTGAGTGCCAGATGTTTTTTTCTGGTTCCCAAGATAGCATGTTAGATCTAAAAGGCTCCTTTGTCCAAAGATAATGAAATGTCAGTATACACAGTTAAGTGTGAGAACATGGAAATTGAGTCCTGTGTCAAGTCAGCAAAACTTTGATCTGCTGCTGTGTCAATCCAAGATTTGATATTACCATTTGAGTCTCTACTTTAAGTCACTGATGTATAACAACATCAGTGTCCAATAATGTAGGATCAACTGGATAATCCATATGAGAGAATGTTATGCAGCCATTAAAAAGGAAGTTATACGGCCTAAATATCCATCAACAGATGAACAGTTATACAAAATGTGTTATGTAGGTACAGTGTAATATTACTCAGCCATAAAGAGAAATAAAGTCCTAGTAACATGCTACAACATGGATGAACCTTGAAAACATTATGCTGAGTGTAACAAGTCACAAAAGGACAAATATTATATGATCCCACTTATATATGAAATACCTAGAATAGATATAATGACCAAAGACCAGATGAGTTGTGGGATGACATCAAAGACATCATACATGAAGAAAGCAAAAGGTTGTTAAAAAGAAAAGACCAAAGTGGATGCCAGAAGAGACTATGAAACTTGCCCTTGAACATAGAGTACCTAAACCAAACAGAAGAAATGATGAAGTAAAAGTTGACTAGAAGACTGCAAAGAACGGCTTGAGAAAACCTAGAGTTAGAAAACCAAAAGGGAAAACATGCTCAGCATTTCTCCAGGAAAAAGAACTGAAGAAAAAATTCAAGTCTCCAGTTGCAATTTTGAAGGATTCTATGGGCAAAAGAAACCTGAATGATGCAGTAAGCATCAAAAGAAGATGGAGGAAATATACAGAGTCACTGTACCAAAAAGAATTGGTTGATGTTCACCCATTTCAGGAGGTAGCATATGATAAAGAACTGATGGTATTAAAGGAAAAAGTCCAAGCTGCACTGCAGGCATTGGCAAAAAACAAGGCTTCAGGAATTGAGGAATACCAGTTGAAATGTTTCAATAAATGGATGCAATGCTGGAAGTGCTCACTTGTCTATACCAAGAAATTTGGAAGACAGCTACCTGGCTGTCTTACTTATCTAGTGTTGCTATAACAGAAATACCACAAGTGGGTGGCTTTAACAAAGATAAATTTATTCTCTCACAGTGTAGTAGGCTACAAGTCCAAATTCAGGGTGTCAGCTCCAAGAGAAGGCTTTCTCTCTTGGCTCTGGAGGAAACTCCTTGTCATCAATCTTTACCTGGTTGAGGAGCTTCTCAGTGTGGGTACCCTGGGTCCAAAGGATGCACTATGCTCCTGGTGCTTCTTTCTTGGTGGTATGAGGTTCCATATGTCTCTCTGCTCGCTTCTCTTATCTTTCAAAAGAGATTGGCTTAAGACACAATCTAGTCTTATAGTTCTTATCAACATAATTGTCTCTCATCCATCTCATTAACATCATAGTGATAGGATTTACAAAGCATAGGAAAATCACATCAGATGATAAAATGGTGAACAAGCATACAATACTGGAAATCACAGCCTAGCCAAGTTGACACACATTTTTGGGGGACACAATTCAACCCATGACACGGGCCAACTGACTGAAAGAGATTCGTGTACATGCCCATTCCAAAGAAAGGTGGTCCAACGGAATGTGGAAATCATCTAATAATATCATTAATATGTGCAAGTAAAAGTATGCTGAAAATAATTTAAGAACAATTGCAGCAGTACATCAACAGGGAAGCCAAATTTAGAAGAGGGATAGACATCATTGCTGTTGTCAGAGGTATCTTGGCTGAAAGCAGAGAATACCAAAAAAGATGTTGTCTTAGTTATCTAGTGCCGCCATAACAGAAATACCACAAGTGGATAGCTTTAACAAAGAGAAACTGTGCGAATCTCTGTTTGAGTCTCTGCTTTCAAGTTTTTTGCAAGGCTGTAATCTTTATGGAAGCAGAGTGCCCCATCTTTCTCCTGTGGAGCTGCTGGGTGGGTTCAAACCACCAACCTTACGGTTTGCAGCCAAGCTCTTAATCATTGTGCCTCCAGGGCTCCTTCTGGAAATGATACCAGAACCAAAAACCCATTGCTGTCAAGTTGATTCTGACTTATAGTGACCCTATAGGATAGAGTAGAACTGCCCCATAGAGTTTCCAAGGAACACCTCGTGGATTCGAACAGCTGACCTTTTGGTTAGCAGCCTATCTCTTAACCACTGCGCCACCAGGGCTTCACGGGAATGATAGGATCCCAAAATAATGAGTCCAGATGGCAGCATTTAAACTAAAAAACAAAGATGCAATTTTCATAATGACCAACGAGGTTGGAATGGCAGCGTGAGTGGCCTGACCTGCAGGGAGCTGTGGAGATGTCTGATAGTATACGGTGTTCCTATGGGCAAGGCAGTGAACAAGGATATTACTCAATCTAGACAATTAAAAAAAAAAAATCAAGGTTAGAACATCAAGAGGATGAATCATGATCTATTACTCACTTTCTGGATAAAGGCCAGCTTTCAGACTGGAACACAATCAGGGCTTTGAACTGGTTAATTCCAGTTCGAACCTTGATGAGAACTTGCATTTCCACCACAGATACACTGAATCAGAATCTACATTTTAACAAGATCCCCAGGTGATCCATATGTATAATAAATTTTGAGAATCACTGCTCTACTAGTGGAAACCCTGGTGGCAAAGTGGTTAAGTGCTACGGCTGCTAAACAAAGGGTCAGCAGTTCAAATCTGCCAGGCGCTCTTTCGAAACTCTATGGGGCTGCTCTACTCTGTCCTATACGGTCGCTATGGGTCGGAATTGACTCGACAGCACTGGGTTTGGTTTTTGTTTTTTGGCTCTACTAGTAGGAGCCTTTGTGGTGGTACAGTGCTTAAAGTGCCTGGCTGCTAATCAAAAGGTCAGCAGTGTGAACCCACCAGGCGCTCTGTATGAGAAAGATGTGGCAGTCTGTTTCTGTAAAGATTTACAGCCTTGGAAACCCTATGGGGCAGCTCTACTCTGTCCTATAGGGTTCCTATGAGTCGAAATCAACTCGACAGCAATGAGTTTGTTTTGTTTTTGTTTTTGTTTTGTTTTGTTTGGGCTCAACTAGTGGTTCTCAGGAAACCCTGGTGGCGTAGTAGGTCAGCAGTTCAAATCCACCAGGTGCTTCTTAGAAACCCTATGGGACAGTTCTAGTCTGTCATATAGGATCACTGTGAGTCAGAATTGACTCGATGGCAATGGGTTAGTGGTTCTCAGGGAAACCCTGGTGGTGTAGTAGTTAAGAGCTATGGCTGCTAACCAAAAGATGGGCAGTTTGAATCCAGCAGGCTCTCCTTGGAAACTCTATAGGGCAGTTCTACTCTGTTCTATAGGGTTGTTATGAGTTGGAATTGACTCAATGGCAACAGGTTTAGTTTTTGGGATTTAGTGGTTCTCAGAGTTGGTCCCTAACCACCAGCATTAGCATCCCTGGAAACTTGTTAGAAATGCAAATTCTTAGCAGGGGTTCAAACCAGGATGAACCTGTTAGAAGCCCTGAACACAATGACTGAAGGAGAGGCCAGGAAAAAGGACCCTGTGACATCAGGGCAAAATATATGGTAATGATGCCCCCACTCCTTCCTTAAAGGATCTACTACAATTTACCTGGACAACCACACTGGGGAAAGGAGAATATCATCCAACCAATTCCAGGACAGTTGGACACTGGGCCTGAGATGAAATTGTTACTAGGGAATCCAAAATATCATCATGCTTCTGGGCCATGGTAGAAATGGAATGCCTGACTATAAGACATCAACCACATGGACAGAACAGCCCATAATGAGCTCAGACTTAGGAAGTCATAAAATTAAGTGACCCCAGCATTAGTCCTTCACAAGATGGAAATGGTACTGTCAGGATGAAGCATGAACAGAGGATACAAGTAAGCAGCATGAGCAGATGGCCTGGCCCCCAAGTCATCCACTGGGAGGAGCAGGACACCACCATTTCTCATCCTGTCCACAGTTACTTGTTGCTGAGGCTAAATTTCAGGTGAGTGCTGCTGAGAGGTAGAGGTTTCCTTCTTTTACCCAGCCCCCACACTTGGGATGGAGGCTCTATCTTGGGCATAGAAAAAAAAAAAAAAACTGGGACTCTAATTGCCTTTGCCTCAGCTCACGCCAAGAGAGGCAAGCCAAGGACGCCTGGAGCTGTTTCCTCCTCCATCCACCAACCACTCAGCTTCTAAAGTGGGGGTGTCACTCAAAGGGAAGGGATCATTGTCCCCACCCCCAGCACCAGAGTTATGACTCAGAGATTTCTTTCCAGGGGAGAAGCAGGTCATAGAACAGAGAGCTCCAATCTCTCCCCAAAGGAACTGACTTCACTTGCAACAGAACCTGGAGAAGTTCAAGCCTAAGGGAGCTCTCAAAACCAGTTGAAATTGTGATAAAAAGCAATTGGGAGAAGACTGATTCATTGGAGAAATAGGCTAAACTGTAGGCTGGCTAGTTTTCCAGAAAAATGAAAAGAGATAGCTGGGAAGATCCTTCCTGAAGTTAAAACAAATCTCAAATGCTGACCTCAGGAATTATCTTTTCAAGGACCCCAAATTTTATTGGATTAGCCTGTGAAGCAATTTATACCTGGCATTGTTGAAAACATTAGAACAATCAGCAGGCAATTAGTGGCGCTTAACAGCTGAGTGTGATCAAGGAAAGAGCCATGAGAGTCAAAACCATTATAATCCCATGGTGACTGGGGACACACCAAGGCTCTGCCCCTTGAGGAGCAACATTAGAGACACACACTACAGAGGATAAATAAAAATAAAACAGACTTCATTAAAATAATCCAGCCAATCACTAAACAGGTAAACAAGCAAATAACAATAACAAGTTGCAGGGTGGTAGGGTCTAGTACCCAGAGTTGTTACAATATATTATCTAAAATGTCCAGTTTCCAACAAAAAATTAGACAGTCAAAGAAAAAGGAAAGTATGACCCATACACCAAGGGAAAAAAGAAAGCAATAGAAACTGCCTATGAGAGCAACTAGATGTTGGATTTAACAAAGACTTCACAATAAAAATTCAAAAAAAAAAAATTTTTTTTTCTTTTTTTTCACAATAGCTATTTTAAGTATTTCAAAGAACTAAAGGAAACCATGAGTAAAGAAGTTAAAGAAGTTGTGATCACAATGTCATATCAAATAGAGAATACCAATAAAGAGATAGAAATTATGAAAAAGAACCTATGGAAATTCTGAAGTTGAAAAGTATAATAACTAAGATAAAAAAATTCACTCTAAAGGATCAACAGTAGATTTGAACTGACAGGAAAAATAATTAGTAAACTTGAAAATAGGTCAATAGAGATTATGTAACTTGAAGAACAGAAAGAAAAAATGAACAGCGCCTCAGAGAAATGTGGGACACCATTAAGCGCACCAACATACACATAATGGGAGTACCAGAAGGGGATAAGAGAAAGGAGCAGAAAAAATATTCAAAGAAATAAATGGCTGAACACTTCCCAAATTCGTTGAAAAACTATCTATATATCCAGGAAGCTCAGTGAACTCCAAGTAGGATCCACAAGTAAATTCAACAGCCCAGACTAATTCCAGCCTGACTACTGCAAAAGGCCACTGCTTAGGTTGGCCTGAAATGCTGGAATATTCTACATGTGTGAAGGTCATGAGAGTAAGGGGGTTAACTGGGAGCAGATAGGCAGATAAGAGGAGAAAACAAACATTTATCAAGCACCTGTGCAGCAATTAGGGTTCTAAGATTATAAGCAACAGAAACTGACTCTGGCTAACATGATATGGAAAAAGGGATTCATTGGAAGGACATGGGAATGCTCACTGTCTCAAAATAAGAGCTGAACCACCAAGCCTTGGATAAGGTAAGAACCAGGTGACTCCAGGGATCTAGATGGCAAAAACTATTAGATAGTCTCTTCAGGATGATGCCATTGGGATGAATCAGCTCCAGCCCCAACCATTTTCCATTTTTGTTTCACTCTGCAAAGGATTCAAATCACGGGAAATTTGACAAGGGTCTGGCTGGCCTAAGTTGGGTCAGATGCCCACTTGGCCAGGAACCTTGACTGACATTGCAGTGTGCATTGGGGGAAGAGTAGTTCCCTAAAGGAAAATCAAAATATGCTACTAGAAAAAAGAGGATTAGATACTAGGCCAGGCAAAAACAATAGATTCCACCACAACTTAGTATGTATTTGGCATTCACAAACATCATCTTATTTGTGCCTCATAATAACCCTGTGTGGTAGGTATTAACATCTCAGAGAGATTAAGAACTTAACTGCTAACCAAAAGATCAGCAGTTCCAATCCACCAGCCACTCCTTGGAAACCTTATGGGGCAGTTCTACTCTGTCCTATAGGGTTGCTGTGAGTCAGAATCAATTTGACAGCAATGGGTTAGGCAGTATAAATAGCATTTGAACTCAGGTCCAAACCCTCCTTTCAAAACCCATACTCTTTCTACTACACCATGCAGAAGATTAAATTTGTACCGTTCCTCAGTTTCTCCATTATTAGAAAGAAGTAATTACCTGCTCTGGGTCTCCTGAGTAACTCAGATATCCTATCTAAGTAACTTAGGTTTGCAGAACAGCCAGAGCATCTTTGGAAATGAGTGGCATCCTATTTCCTCTATTTCTTCGGTTACTGATTAAAAAAAAAAAAAAAAGCATGTTCTAATGAAACACATATTAACCATTTTCCAAATGCTTAGTATGTTCCAAGCATAGTGTTTTATGTCCATCTTTGCGTTTAATTCTCATAATAGTTCTATGTAATAGACAATGTTATTACCCCCAATTTACAGTGAAGGAAACAGGATTAGAGAGTGGAAATGATTTCCCAACATCACTGGCTTCCAAACTCAAGGTGATCTGGCACCCAAACTGGAGCTCCAAACCACTGTACAACACTACCCCCATCAGGGGCTCTCTTGCCCTTTTTGCTACTGAGGCTGGTCGTCTTGTCTTTCCTTCTTTTTGAGGGAAGGGATGGTCTCCGTTTCCTCACCTATAAGAGAGAATCAGATTTGCTTATCTATGAAGGCCCCTCTAACTTCTGTTGGCAAGGCAAAGAGCTGAATTCTGTGTTGTCCATATCAGGTCCTAAAAATAGTCCCTTAAATTAACATTTGTATAACACATTACTCAGTGTTTCAGACACATTCCCGATTTCTGGCCCCTGTCCCTACCCCTGGGGTCTCCCAGAAAGTAGTTGTTATTCAGCTGACCAGACCTCAGGTGACCAGACCTTATGTGACTATAACTCAGTCTCAAAGATTTACGAGGAAAAGAGGAGCATTTCAAGCTCCTAAGAGCAATAAAAAAAAAAAAAAGTCTGAACTCATGCTGATTCCCTGGGGGCATCACACTCAGAAACACAGTAGTGTTCTCCTAAAACAGAGGAAAAAGCAGGGCCCCACTTGATGCACTTTCTGCCCCAATCACATGGAAGCTCTAGACCAAGTAGCATAGCCTATTCCAGTAATGAAGGGGGCACTCTGAGAGGCTGAGAGAGGAGAGGTAGACTTATTCTGAAAAGTGACTGGGTAGAGTGAAAAGTGATGTATACAAAAGAGAGAAGTTGATAAGAAAAGTGAACCACCCTTTGAGGCAACCTTCTTCCTCTTCTAGCCTCTTGCCCTCATTGTTAGCTGTCTTTTTTCTTCTCCAGCTTCTTGGGAGGGTGGGGAAGAACGGATGAAGTTGAAGGATAATTGCTGCTCAATGGCAAAAACAGACAAAAAAGTCCAGTTGCTTAAATCAACTTTCTCCTCTTTCCAAACAGCCTACCACTAGTTAGTTTCCTTCTAGTGGTAAATAGGAATCTGAAAAAAACCTTTTTTACTCATGATTTTTCATTATAGAGAATAAATTTTAACAAAATCAGTATGCCACTATTTCTAGAATTCTGTTGTAATATTATTGTTGTTGTTAAGTGCTGTCGAGTCGATTCCGACTCATAACAACCCTATGTACAACAGAATGAAACACTGCCCAGTCCTGTGCCATCCTCACAATTGTTACTATGTTTGAGCCCATCGTTGCAGCCACTGTGTCAGTCCATCTCGTTGAGGGTCTTCCTCTTTTTCCCTGACCATCTACCAAGCATGATGTCCTTTTCCAGGGACTGGTCCCTCTTGATAACATGTCCAAAGTATGTGAGACAAAGTCTCATCATCCTTGCTTCTAATGAGCATTCTGGCTATACTTCCTCTGAGACAGATTTGTTCATTCTCCTGGCAGTCCATGGTATATTCAATTTTCTTCGTCATCACCATAATTCAAAGGCATCAATTCTTCTTTCATCTTCCCTATTCATTGTCCAGCTTTCACATGCACATGAGGCGATTGAAAGCACCATGGCTTGGGTCAGGCCCACCTTAGTCCTTAAAGTGACATCTTTGCTTTTTAATACTTTAAAGAGATCTTTTGCAGCAAATTTGCTCAATGCAATGAGTCCTTTGATTTCTTGACTACTGCTTCCATGGATGTTGATTATGGATCCAAGTAAGAAATCCTTGAAAACTTCAGTCTTTTCTCTGTTTATTGTGTTGCTGTTTAATTGGTCCAGTTGTGAGGATTTGTGTTTTCTTTATGTCAAAGTGTAGCCCATACTGAAGGCTGTGGTCTTTGATCTTCATCAGTAAGTGCTTCAAGTCCTCTTCAGTTTCAGCAAGCAAGGTTGTGTCACCTGCATATGCTAATGAGTCCTCCTCTAATCCTGATGACTGTTCTTCTTCATGTAGTCCAGTTTCTTAGATTATTTGCTCAGCGTACAGATTGAATAAGTACGGTAAAAGGATACAACCCTGACAAACACCTTTCTTGATTTAAACCATTCAATATCCCCTTGTTCTGTGCAAATGACTGCCTCTTAGTCTAAGTACAGGTTCCCCATGAGCACGGTTAAGTGTTCTGGAATTCCCAGTCTTTGCGATGTTATTCATAAGTTGTTATGATCCACATCGTCGAATGCCTTTGCATAGTCAAGAAAACACAGATAAATATCTTTCTGGTATTCTCTGCTTTCAGCCATGATCCATCTGACATCAGCAGTGATATCCCTGGTTCCATGTACTGTTTTGAATCCAGCATGAATTTCTGGCAGTTCCCTGTCAATGTACTGCTGTAACTGCTTTTGAATAATCTTCAGCAAAATTTTACTTGTGTGTAATATTAGTGATATTGTTTGATAACTTGTACATTTGGTTGGGTCTCCTTTCTTTGGAATAGGTACAAATATGGATTTCTTCCAGTTGTTTGGCCAGGTAGCTGTCTTCCAAATTTCTCAGCATAGACAAGTGAGCACTTCTAGCACTGTATCTGTTAGTTGAAACAGTTGATATTCTGTCAATTCCTGGAGTCTTGTTTTTTGCCAGTGAAACCCTGGTGGCGTAGTGGTTAAGTGCTACTGCTGCTAACCAAGAGGTCGGCAGTTCAAATCCACCAGGCGCTCCTTGGAAACTCTATGGGGCAGTTCTACTCTGTCCTATAGCATTGCTGTTAGTTAGAATTGACTTGACGGCAGTGGGTTTGGTTTGGTTTTGGTCTTCAGTGCAGCTTGGACTTCTTCCTTCAGTACCATCAGTTCTTGATCATATGGTACTTCCTGAAATGGTTGAACACTGACCAATTCTTTTCGGTACAGTGACTCTGTGTATTCCTTCCATTTGCTTTTGATGCTGCCTGCATCGTTTAATATTTTCCCCGTAGAATCCTTCAATATTGCAACTCGAGGCTTGAATTTTTCTTCAGCTTGAGAAATGCCGAGCTTGTTTTTCCCTTTTGGTTTTCTAACTCCAGGTCTTTGCAAATTTCATTATAATACTTTACTTTGTCTTCTCCGGTTACCCTTTGAAATCTTCTGTTCAGCTCTTCTACTTCATCATTTCTTCCTTTAGCTTTAGCTACTCAACATTCAAGGACAGTTTCAGAGTCTCTTCTGACATACATTTTGGTCTTTTCTTTCTCTCCTATCTTAATGACCTCTTGCTGTCTTCACATATGATGTCATTCCACAACTCACCTGGTCTTCGGTCATTAGTGTTCAGTGCACCAAATCTATTCTTGAGATGGCATCTAAATTCAGGTGGGGTACACTCAAGGTCATACTTTGGCTCTTGTGAACTTGTTCTAATTTTCTTCAACTTGAAATTGCGTATGAGCAATTGATGGTCTGTTCCACAGAGTGCCCCTGGCCTTGCTTTGACTGATGATACTGAGCTTCTCTGTCATCTCTTTCCACAGATGTAGTTGACTTGTTGCCTGTGTACTCCATGTGGTGAGGTTCACGTGCAAGGCCGTATTTTCTAACTACCAGTTCTTCTTCTTTGTTTCCAACTTTCACATTCCGATCTCTAGTAATTATCAATGCATCCTGATTGTATGTTTGATCAGTTTCAGACTGCAGAAGTTGATAAAAATGCTGGTATTTGAAATACGGTGGCAAAGCTTCCAGTATCACAGCAACACGAAAGCCACCACAGTATAACAAACTGACAGACACGTGATGGTTGTAATGTTATTCACCTGTATTTAAACATATTAAAAATATTCTCATGCTCACGCTGATGACTCAGCTTAAGGCAGGTCTGCAAAAGAGAGATAAAGCTGCAAAAGTTTCCCTAGGGGAGGAGGGAAGGAGATCTTCACTTCTTCAGCCAGAGTAGGCCTCCACCCAGATGCAGCTTTTGGATATTTGTTGGTGGGAAGGGTATACTTCTGTCAAATGGTCCTCTGATGGTAGTCCCAGGGTATCAGAGAGATAACTGGGAGGGAAGGGTTTCTCCATTTTCCAGCCCTCCTCCCTGACAAAAGTGATCCCACAGCCAGATGGTTGGGAATGGGGAGAGGGGAAGGCTGGAGAAAGGAAGGCCCAGCCAGATCAGCATGGGGCTCGTGTGTCAAAGCAGGGCACAGATGGTCTTCTAAGTAATTAGAGAAATGAAATCCCAAGCATTTTTAACCCTTGTACAGCCAGGCGCCTTCAAAATAAATAAATAAGTAAAATAAGCACACGGAAGATGAAAGATGTCTTTCAGGCCCTTTGCATCTCAAGGCCTGACGGCTTGGGTAAAGTGCTACAGTTTGACATTCCTTTCTAGAACCACTAAGGTTTCCCATCCACCTCCTTTACAAATTTTGGAACCATGTTTCATCCTTTGCCTATTCTGGCCCTCCCCCTCTCCCACCTGGCCTATATTAAGGAGAATTGGCGAAATAAAATCTCTTGGCTGGGGCCAGAAATTTCCGTCTTATGGATACTTACTGATTATTTCAGCTGAATAAGTAGTAGAAAAACTCCATTATAAAAACACTCTGTAATGTTAAGACTTGAACTAGGAGCTGGGATAGTGATTCCTGCCTGATTCTTAAGTAGCTGGGAAGGGTGAGGGAGCTCTTTGGTCACAAGCACAGGATCTGGTGTCAGAGTTACTCCTGGCCAAGGAGAGAGAGCTTTAAAAGGACCAGAGGAATAAATGACCTTAACAGACCTACCTGTGCCTACGATGAACCTCCTGGTATATGACAGGCCTTTGTGAGTCCTGATCCCACCATGAAAGGGGATGAACTGAGGAAAGGCCACTGGATTAGGTGGCAAATGATTTTGGTTTTAGTCCTGTCTCTGCCACTGATTTCACTGTGTAGCTTTTGCAACTTGCCTTACCTCTCTGAGCCTCCAATTCCTCCACTGTAGGATTGGGCTAATGCTATCTACTTCTTAGGGTTTTCAAAAGCCTCAAGCAAAATAATGTTTATGATAGTGTTTTGAGAAGGTACAGGGCTAGAGAACAGAGCAGAAAATGATTTTATCCAACTTGTCCTCTAATCACACTGTTACATTTTAAGTGTTGTAGATGGGTCTCCCACCCCTGATTTGTACTTCTGGAAGAAGGGGGTACAAGAGGATTGTGCAGTGATTTCAGAAGGCACCAAGGTTTCAAATTCTCATGGACTTCAGACTTTCTGGAGCCATGGAGACTGAATGAACCCTTGAAACTATTGCCTTGAGATAATCCTTTAATCTTAAACCAAAAACATCCCCTGAAGTCTTCTTAAAACCAAACAGTAGTTTAGCTTAACTAGTAAAAAATGCCTTGAGAATTATGCTCTTTTAAGACTATCTACATGGAATCAAACTAACAACAGCAACTCAAAAGATTAGGGGGCAGTGAGTTTATGATAATGGGGAAGAACAACTCAAAAAAGCAGGGTGAAAATGGTTGTGCAGCTCAAAGAATATAATCAGTGTCACTGAACTGTACATGTAGAAACAGTTGAATTGCTGTATGTTTTGCTATGTATATTCTCAACAACAAAGTAAATAAAATGTAAAAAAAAATAAAAAGGCACCGAGGGGCGTGTGGCTGCCATGGGTCTGGAGAAATGTGGGTCAATGGGCCTTGATTTCACAGGTTCATGATTTCACAGGGAGTGTGTATTCATTCATTCACTCAGCAAATGAGCAGAAGGGGAGGAGTGTCCTTTTCTATTGCCACAACAGCTTGTATAGGCCTCCAGCCAACTGTTATATCTAACTGCCATGCTGAGCAATCAACTCTGTGCCAGGGCAGGAGAAAAGCAGTTGCTACTGTGCTCTCTGTGCAGGTTTTGGGATGCTGGTTTGGAAGATTTTTTAAAACATCTCCAGCTACCACCCAGGAAGCACCATTTACAAGATTAAAATGTGGCAATTAGTTGCTTTTTTTCCAGATTAGCAAATATTTTAAAAACTGATAAAACAACATTGGTTAGGTATAGGAAAATGGATACTTTTACAAAGAAAGTGCAAATTAATACAGTCTTTTGAAGGACAATGTGGCAGTATCCTTTCCATTCCACCCCGCCCCCCCCACACACATACAGAGTCAGGCTATGAAGATGAAGACAGAATCTCTCTAGGTCCTGAAAGTCTATCTTATATAGTAATGATAATTCTTTACATGTCTAAAGCATTTTACATTTTACAATTCACATGTGTGATCTTACTTGATCCTCAGTACAATTCAGGAACACGTATATAGTCATTTTTACGGATTAAATTGTGACCCTGAAAAAAATGTGTGTTTCCTTGGCTAGTCCATGATTCCCAGTATTGTGTGACTGTCCACCATTTTGTCATATGATGTGATTTTTTCTATGTGTTGTAAATCCTACCTCTATGATGTTAATGAGGTGGAATTATGCCAGTTATGTTAATGAGGCAGGGCTCAAACTATAAGATTAGTTTGTGTTTGAAATCAATCCTCTCTTTTGAGATATAAAAAAGAGAAATGAGCAGAGAGATAGGGAAACCTCATACCACCAAGAAACAAGAGCCAGGACAATACTGCATCCTTTGGACCTGGGGTCCCTGTGCTGAGAAGCTCCTTGACTGGGAAGATTGAGGACCTTCCCCTAGAGCTGACAGAGAGGGAAAGCCTTTCCCTGGAGCTGGCACCCTGAATTCGGATTTCTAGCCCCCTAGACCGTGAGAGAATAAATTTTTCTTTATTAAAGCCATCCACTTGTAGCACTTACAGCAGCACTGGATAACTAAGACAGTCATATATCTATTTCAAAGACAAGAAATTGAGGTTTAGATTTATTTCTCTGATTTGTTCAGTTTCACTGTTAGTAAGTGTTAAAGGCAGGATTAAGGAACCCTAAATTCCAGCCAGTACTCTCTTCCCTACACAACAAAATGGACAGAACACTTTTTTTTCACATTGAACTTCTGTTATTAAATTTTTCAACTTACACACTTAACACCATGTACCTTTCATATTGAAATACTTCCAATACTATACCTTAGAATTAACATTTTCTGCTAGTTATCACGATATGCATTTTCTGACGAATACAGAAGTATTTTTATTTTTTTCACTTAATGATGCAACACACAAATGCTGACAATATACATTCACATATAACTTTTTCTCTCTCATTTACAATCAAAAGATTGGTGAATCCAGAGGAACTGCTGTAATCACAATATGGAGGATAATATATTGGTATTTCAATAGTTTATTCCAACCCATTTCTTCTTTTATATTCTTAAACATCTTCATTATGTTGTTTGATGAGATAGACCCAGAGGAAGACTGTGGTGCCCAAGGTGAGTCCAACTTTCAGCCAATCAGGCTTGCTATTCGGCAACTCTTAAATGTAGAACTTTGACCGAGCTGAAAGACCGCTCGAGAGCCAGGCCAGGGCCAGCAACCAGGAGAAGCAGTGCAGCAATGTGGATGGCACCATCCTGCCGGCCGGGATCCCCAGAACACATTTTATAACAAACATCTTGGTAGGCATAGCATCTACCAAAAGGTCACTTAGCTGACAAGTGGTTATTAGTCAAGACTTGTTTGGTTGCAAGTGACTCAAACTAATGGGGGTTCCAGAACAACATTATCAGGGCTGGCGGCTGTCTCTTTGTTCTGTTTTCCTCAGTGTTTACTTCATTCTTAGGTAAGCCTCCCCTATGGGATGGTAAACTGACCCCAGCATCTTCAGCCTCATATTCTTTTAGCTTAGCGACCCCAGCATCATGGGAGCCTTTTTCCCAATAGCTCCAGCTTTGTCCAGAAGTAGATTATGTACACATTCCTAGAGTCAAATGAGTCCTAGAGTCAGCTGCATGGACTGATATTGGGAGTAAAGACATGATTCTTTAACAAAAAGAAAGGCGCAAGTATATTGGGCAGACCAAAACAATAGTTGTCTACTATATCCCGTAAGAGAATGTAGAAAGTTGGAAGTTGCAGTGCAATGGATTACATTTGTGTGGCCTTTCTCACCGTGGTCTTCTAACTCCCACCTAAGTGATTGGGCAGGACTGTGCAGATATGGTAATTGTGGCCCACCAAAGGGTCCAGGAATTGACAGAATACTAACTGAGATGTTTCAACAAATGGATGCAGTGCTAGAAGTGCTCACTTGTCTATGCCAAGAAATTTGGAAGATGACTACGTGGCCAACCAACTGGAAGAGGTCCATATTCCAAAGAAAGGAGATCCAACAGAATGCAGAAATTATTGAACAATATCATTAATATCACACACAACTAAAATTTTGCTGAAGATCATTTGAAAAGCAGTTACAGCAGTACGTTGATAGGGAACTGCCAGAAATTCAAGCCAGACTCAGGCGGGCTTGGAACAAGGAATATCATTACTAATGTCAGATGGATCATGGCTGAAAGCAGAGAATACCAGAAAGATGTTTGCCTGTGTTTTATTGACTATGCAAAGGCATTCAACGGTGTGGATCATAACAAATTATGGATAGCATTGCTAAGAATGGAAATTACAGAATGTTAAATTGTGCTCACGAGGAACCTATACATAGATCAAGAGGCAGTCATTCAAACAGAACAAGGGGATACTGCATTGTTTAAAGTCAGAAAGGTGTGTGTCAGGATTATATCCTTTCACCATGTTTATTCAATCTGTATGCTCAGCAAGTAATCCGAGAACCTGGACTGTATGAAGAAGAATGGGCATCAGGGTTGGAGGAAGACTTATTAATAACCTCTGTTATGCAGATGACACATCCTTGCTTGCTGAAAGTGAAGAGGACTTGAAGCACTTACTGATGAAGATCAAAGACCACAGCCTTCATTTTGGATTATAGCTCAACATAAAGAAAACAAAAATCCTCACAACTGGACCAATAAGGAACATCATGATAAATGGAGAAAAGACTGAAGTTGTTAAGGATTTCATTTTGTCTGGATCCACAGTCAACACACATAGAAGCAGCAATCAAGAAATCAAAGGAGACATTTTTTAATGAGATGGAGAAACAAATCACCAACTTCATATGGAAGGGAAAGAGGCCCCAGATAGGTAAAGCATTACTGAAAAAGAAGAACAAAGTGGGAGGCCTCATACTACCTGATTTTACAACGTATTATACCACCACAGTAGTCAAAACAGCCTGGTACTGGTACAACAACAGATACATAGACCAACAGAACAGAATCGAGAATCCCAACATAAATCCATCCACATATGGGCAACTGATATTTGACAAAGTCCTAAAGTCAGTTAAATGGGGAAAAGACAGTCTCTTTAAAAATGGTACCTGGCATAACTGGATATCCATCTGCAAAAAAATGAAACAAGACCCATACCTCACACCATGCACAAAAACTAACTCAAAATGGATCAAAGACCATTTTATAAAATCTAAAATGATAAAGATCATGGAAGAAAAAACAGGGACAACGCTAGGAGTCCTAACACATGGCATTAACAGTATACAAAACATCACTAACAATGCACAAACACCAGAAGAGAAACTAGCTAACTGGGAGCACCTAAAAATCAAACACCTATGCTCATCCAAAGACTTCACCAAAAGAGTAAAAAGACTACCTACAGACTGGGAAAAAGTTTTTAGCTATGACATTTCTGATCAGCATCTAATCTCTAAAATCTACATGCTATTGCAAAAACTCAACAACAAAAAGACAAATAACCCAATTAAAAAATGGGCAAAGGATATGAACAAGCTCTCCACTAAAGAAAACATTCAGGTAGCTAACAGATACATGAGGAAAATGCTCAAGATCATTATCCATTAGAGAAATGCAACTCAAAACTACAGTGAGATTCCATCTCACTCCAACAAGGCTGGCATTAATCTAAAAAACACAAAATAATAAATGTTGGAGAGGTTGTGGAGAGACTAGAACTGATTGGAAATGTCATAGCTAAAAACTTTTTCCCAGTCTGTAGGTAATCTTTTTACTCTTTTGGTGAAGTCTTTGGATGAGCATAGGTGTTTGATTTTTAGGTGCTCCCAGTTATCTAGTTTCTCTTCTGGTGTTTGTACATTGTTAGTGATGTTTTGTATACTGTTAATGCCATGTGTTAGGACTCCTAGCGTTGTCCCTATTTTTTCTTCCATGATCTTTATTGTTTTAGATTTTATAAAGCGGTCTTTGATCCATTTTGAGTTAGTTTTTGTGCATGGTGTGAGGTATGGGTCTTGTTTCATTTTTTTGCAGATGGATATCCAGTTATGCCAGGTACCATTTGTTAAAGAGACTGTCTTTTCCCCATTTAACTGACTTTAGGCCTTTGTCAAATATACCCTGCTGGTGGGAATGTAAAATGGTACAACCACTTTGAAAATCGATTTGCTGCTTCCTTAAAAAACTAGAAATAGAACTACCATAAGATCCAGCAATCCCACTCCTTGGAATATATCCTAGAGAAATAAGAGCCTTTACACGAACAGATTATATGCACGCCTATGTTCACTGCAGCACTGTTTACAACAGCAAAAAGATGGAAGCATCCAAGATGCCCATCAACAGATGAATGGATAAATAAAGTATGGTATATTTACACAATGGAACACTACACATTGATAAAGAACAACGATGAATCTGTGAAACATTTCATAACATGGAGGAATCTGGAAGGCATTATGCTGAGTGAAATTAGTTGCAAAAGGACAAATATTATATGAGACCACAATTATAAGAACTCAAAAAATAGTTTAAACAGAGAAGAAAACATTCTTTGATGGTTACAAGAGGAGGGAGGGAGAGGGGTATTCACTATTCAGATAGTAGACAACTAATTTAGGTGAAGGAAAAGACAACACACGATACAGGAGAGGTCAGCACAACTGGACTAAAGTAAAAGCAAAGAAGTTTCATGAATAAACCAAACGCTTCGAAGGCCAGCATAGCAGGGGAAGGCGTTTGGGGACCATGGTTTCAGGGGACAGCTAAGTCAATCGGCATAATAAAATCGATTAAGAGAACATTCTGCATCCCACTTTGGAGAGTGGCAGAGTGGCATCTGGGTCTTAAGTGCTAGCAAGCAGCCATTTAAGATGCATCAATTGATCTCAACCCACCTGGAGCAAAGGAGAATGAAGAACACCA
This sequence comes from Elephas maximus indicus, assembly GCF_024166365.1. Classification (NCBI taxonomy): domain Eukaryota; kingdom Metazoa; phylum Chordata; class Mammalia; order Proboscidea; family Elephantidae; genus Elephas; species Elephas maximus. The sequence continues at coordinate 42,979,436 of NC_064827.1, read as the reverse complement.
AAGACACAAGGTAATTATGACCTCAAGAGACCAGAAGAACTAGATGTTGCCCGGCTACAATGGATAACTGCCCTGACAGGGAATACAACACAGAACCCTGAAGGAGGAGGAGAGCAGTAGGATGCAGACCTGAAATTCTTATAAAAAGACCAGACTTAATGGTCTGACTGAGACTAGAAGAACCCCAGAGGTCATGGTCCCCACACCTTCTGTTAGCCCAAGACAGGAACCATTCCCAAAGCCAACTCTTCAGACAGGGGTTGACCTGCACTGTAAGATAGAAAATGATTCTGGTCAAGAGTGAGCTTTTGGATCAAGTAGACACATGAGACGATGTGGGCAGCTCCTCTCTGGAGGGGAGATAAGAAGGCAGAGGGGGACAGAAGATGGCTGAATGGACACAGAAGTATAGGGTGGAGAGAAGGAATGTGCTGTCTCATTAGGGGGAGAGCAACTAGGAGTATATAGCAAGGTATATGTAAATTTTTATATGAGAGTGACTTGATTTGTAAGCTTTCACTTAAAGGACAATAAAAATTAAAAAAAATCAAAGGACACATTTCAATGGCCAAATCTACTGCAAAAGACCTTTTTAAAGTGTTAATAAAGCAAAGATGTTACCTTGAAGAGTAAGGTGTGCCTGACCCAAGCCATGGTGTTTTCAATCACCTCATATGCATGTGAGAGCTGGACAATGAATAAGGAAGACCAAAGAAGAATTCATATCTTTGAATTATGGTGTTGACAAAGAATTTATGCTCTTAAATTAGTCGATGTTCTAGATAAAATATTTCAGGTTCTGAATAAAGAGAAGGCATGTAAACAACACTAGGAGAATGCTAAAATAAATACTACTTGTAACTTCAAGTGGACCCAAATATTTTTCTCCAATGTGGCAAAGTAGAAATCATCTGAGCCAGAGTTGCTTAGTTTCAGTTTTGGCTCCTCCACTGACTAGCTGCATGACCTGGCTTTTTTGGTTTCAGTTTTCTGTAAAAGCATGAGTTTAATTACATAAGCTGCCTCTATAATGTATTCCACCTTTAATAACCTATGCCCCAGGATATGGATAATATTTCCACAGTGGGTGAAGTAATTACCATTCACATGCCTCAGAGAGCTCTTTGCAAAGTCTAACATCTTTACATCATCAAAGAGCAGTTGTTGAGTGCTTACCATCTGTGCCAGTTCATGTTTCTGTGTCCTCCAAGTCTCTTTCCTTGCTATGTTTTTATTATGGTTTGTATGAGTTACAATCCCAAATCCTTTCTCCTAATAGAAATGCTGTTCTCCTGAGCCTTCATTTGCCCCTTTGTTAGCAAGGATGGTTAATTACCTCCAAAGCGTGAAGGATAGAGTCATACAGGAAATTGTGGCAGCATCTGTTTGTTCCAGAAAATCTATGCAAATAAACAAGAGAAATTACTGTTACTAAGAATGTATAACACAATTCAATTTGTCTGAAGCATTTTGTAGTATTTCCTATTGTTTATTCTTCCTGGCAAGACCAAGCCAAAGAGAAAGTAAGAGGTAGAACAGGTCTTGGGTCCCTAGCCCACTGATGGGTCTCTAGCAGCACATGCATTGTGGTGGAAGGGTTACAAGGACTGAATTGGATGGTGGGAGTGGAGAATATTGGAACTGTTGGGGTTTTTATTTAAAGTTATAAAATAGTATAGCTCAAAATCATCTTTTAAAGGATCTATATAGGTCTGTATACAGATAAAAGAACAGATAGATAAGCACAAACACGGGTACATACAAAAAGAACTGGAAGTCTACAGCCATAGAAACGCCCAGATTGTGTGTCCCAGCCACCCAGTGTGCCATCTTTGTGCTCATTCCTGGTGGTGACATTAATCTCAGATTCACACATAAGGCATTGACCCTTAGGACTCCTTACTCCTTTCTTTTCCTCTCTTGGCTGCTCCTGAATCCCGACTCCTGACATCACCAAAGCCCCTCCAGCCATCTTTCTATGTCTCCTCTAAGTCCTGTCGAAATCGCATCTTCCTGCTCCTTCAGCTCTCCAACTTCTGCTTCATCTGATCATGGTTCTTTTTAAGCCAAAGTAGCATTTTAGTCCCTGCTCCTGCCCATAGTAAAACAGCGTGAAAGGTACCATGCAAGAGAATAGTTTCATGTGGGCTACCTTGGTTTCTATTTTAAAGTGTGCACAATCAGAGTACTATGCAATCTGAAGACAATACAGCACAATTTTTTTTTTAAAGAACTGGAAGATCAGACATCAAGATGTAAACAGTGGCTATCTCTGCAGGTTGAAACTATGGATGATTTTTTTTTTAATGGCTTTCTTTCCTGGAATTCCAAGTTTATAGTTTGAGCACATATTTATTTTGTAATTAAAAAAAAAAGTTATTTTAAATAAGTAAATAAATCCTGGAATCGAGTTACTGCAACATTATTCTCATTGCACAGTCTCTTCCCTTTAGCTTATTGTTAACCCTACTGTGACATACCTAGACTTTGTAAAACATGCATTTGACTTACTTTTCATTCAGTCATTCAACATTTAGGCAGTGTATAAAATGCGCTAGGTGCCTTCCCACTTGTGTGTGAATAAGCGATGCCCTCTGTCTTCAAGTAGCTCCCAAGCTAGTGGGAGAAACAGACATGAAAACAGATTATAATAAAGTATGATAAATTATCCACGAAAAGTCCCTGTGGGAGCAGAGAAGAGTATCTTAGCCAGGCTGAAAGATGGGTAATGGTAAGGGAGGACCAGGTCACAGAAAAGGTGATGCTTGAGCCCAAAGAATTATTGTATTTATTAAGAATAGTATTTACTAGATGGTGGGATGAGTGGACAAACAAGGGACTTTTCTTAACATTGGGAGACAGTTTCAAAATTTTTTCATTTATTAATTTATTCAACAATTTTTTTTGAATGCCAGCAAGTGTTATGCACTACAGATACAACAGTAGCAAAAATAGCCATAGTCCCTGCTCTCATGGAGCTTACATTCTAGCGAGGGAGACAGGCATTAATCAAATAAATCACACAAGTAAATGTAAAATTCTAATTGTGGAAGTGCTACAAAGGAGAGACATCCGGTGCTATGAAAGCAAATGGTGGGAGAGGCGGATTTACAACTAGTCTAGGGAGGTGAGGAAACGCTTCCCTGAGAAAGTAATGTTTTCACTGAGATCTGAACAATAACTAAGTATTACAACAGGAAAGAGGGATAGAAAGAGCGTACCAAGTAGAGCTAAAGCTGTGCTAGGTCCTATAGAAGGACTGAACAAGGGACAGTGTGGCTGGAGTTGAGATAGGAGGAGGAGTGTGGTATGGATGAGGCTGGAGACAAGTTAGGAGCCAGATCATTCAGGGTCTCATAGTTGAGATTAAGGATTTTATCTTTATCCAAAGAGCAATAAGAAGGCATTGAAGAGTTAACCTGGAGGTGGGAATGGGGATAGCTTGATCAAATTTGCATTAAAAAAGACAACTGTATATGCAGAGTGGGGCCCAGGTGGCACAGTGGTTAAGAGCTTGGCTGCTAACAAAAAGGTCAACAGTTCAAATCCACCAGCTGCTCTTTGGAAACTCTATGGGGCAGCTCTACTCTGTCCTCTAGGGTCACTGTGAGTCAGAAGCGACTTGACAGCAATGGGTTTTGGTTTTATATGCAGAGTGCAAACAGAAAAAAAATTTTTTTAATAATTTTTATTGTGCTTTAAGTGAAAGTTTACAAATCAAGTCAGTCTGTCACATATAAGCTTACATACACCTTACTCCATACTCCCACTTACTCTCCCCCTAATGAGTCAGCCTGCTCCCTCCTTCCAGTCTCTCCTTTCATGACGATTTTGCCAGTTTCTAACCCTCTCTACCCTCCTATCTCCCCTCCAGACAGGAGATGCCAACACAGTCTCAAGTGTCCACCTGATACAAGTAGCTCACTCTTCATCAGCATCTCTCTCCAACCCATTGTCCAGTCCCTTCCATGTCTGATGAGTTGTCTTCGGGAATGGTTCCTGTCCTGGGCCAACAGAAGGTTTGGGGACCATGACCGCCGGGATTCCTCTAGTCTCAGAACATTAAGTATGGTCTTTTTATGAGAATTTGGGGTCTGCATCCCACTGTTCTCCTGCTCCCTCAGGGGTTCTCCGTTGTGCTCCCTGTCAGGGCAGTCATCGGTTGTGGCCGGGCACCATCTAGTTCTTCTGGTCTCAGGATGATGTAAGTCTCTGGTTCATGTGGCCCTTTCTGTCTCTTGGGCTCAGTTATCGTGTGACCTTGGTGTTCTTCATTCTCCTTTGATCCAGGTGGGTTGAGACCAATTGATGCATCTTAGATGGCTGCTTGTTAGCATTTAAGACCCCAGATACCACACTTCAAAGTGGGATGCAGAATGTTTTCATAATAGAATTATTTTGCCTATTGATTTAGAAGTCCCCTTAAGCCATAGTCCCCAAACCCCTGCCCTTGCTCCGCTGACCTTCGAAGCATTCAGTTTATCCATGAAACTTCTTTGCTTTTGGTCCAGTCCAGTTGAGCTGACCTTCTGTGTATTGAGTATTGTCCTTCCCTTTACCTGAAGTAGTTCTTATCTACTAACTAATCAGTAAATAACCCTCTCCCACCCTCCCTCCCTCGTAACTACAAAAGTATGTGTTCGTCTCAGTTTATACTATTTCTCAAGATCTTATAATAGTGGTCTTATACAATATTTGTCCTTTTGTCTCTAATTTCACTCAGCATAATGCCTTCCAGGTTCCTGCATGCTATGAAATGTTTCACAGATTCGTCACTGTTCTTTATCGATGCGTAGTATTCCATTGTGTGAATATACCACAATTTATTTAACCATTCATCCGTTGATGGATAACTTGGTTGCTTCCAGCTTTTTGCTATGGTAAACAGAGCTGCAATAAACATGGGTGTGCATGTATCTGTTCGTGTAAAGGCTCTTATTTCTCTATTCCAAGGAGTGGGATTTCTGGGTTGTATAGTAGTTCTATTTCTAACTTTTTAAGAAAACGCCAGATAGATTTCCAAAGTGGTTGTACCATTTTACATTCCCACCAGCAGTGTATAAGAGTTCCAATCTCTCCACAGCCTCTCCAACATTTATTATTTTGTGGCAAACAGAATTTTTTTTTTTTAAAGCCCAGAATGGATTCAGGTGGTTCATCTATGAAATCTTTGCAGATGGTTCACATAAGCAAAAATGGTGACTTGACTAGGGCGGTCATGATGGTGGTGGGGAGACAGGAATAGACTCAAGAGATATTTAGAAGGTAAAAATCAATAGGACGTGATGATGAAATAGATGTGTGAGTGTAAGGAAACGGTATGAGAATAGAGAGAGACAAGAATATTTCCAGGCTTTCCTATGCCTGGAGAGTATTTTTGTTTGTAGTGCTGAAATGATAAATGTTTTCTCCAGGTTAATTTCAGACTAAGGCTGTGGCTTTTTAATTTTTCTTCTTCCCTAGCCTGATCATCTCTTTAAGTGTACAGAGGAAGGGCCCAGGTGGAAGAATTTTTAATATTTATTTTTATTGAGGCATATTTATATAAAAACCAAAACCCACTGCCGTCAACTCGATTCCGACTCATAGCAACCCTATAGGACATAGTAGAACTGCCCCATAGGATTTCCAAGGCTATAATCTTTACAGAAGCAGACTGCCACATCTTTCTCCCACAGAGCAGCTGGTGGGTTCAAGCCGTCTACCACTTGGTTAGCACCTGAGCACTTAACCACTGTGCCACCAGTGCTCCTCCCATATTTATATAAGGTACACAAATCTTAAATGTACAGCTTTATACATTTTTAAATATGTATACACCAGTATAATTACCAACCAGAACAAGATATAGAAATTTCCAGCACACCAAAATGCTCCCTCTGGTCCCCTCCCAGTTAGTAACCCCCAACGATAACAAATATTCTGATTTCTATCATTATTGATTAGTTGTGCCTGTTTTTGCATTTCAGAAAAATGAGAGGTGGGAATGGGAAAAAAAATGGAATTCGTATGTATTGCTTTGTGTTTGATTTCTTTCACTCAACATTGTTAAGATTTATCCATGTAGTATACCACTGTGTGAATATACCACGATTTATCTTTTCTACTGTTGATTGACATTTGAACTATTTCCAGTGTGGGGCTATTATAAACAAAGTTGCTGTAAACATTCTTGTAGGTGCCTTTTGGTGGACATACACACACATTTCTGTTGGGTTTATAACCAGAAGTAGACCTGTTGGCTTAGCTTTAATAGGTGGGTACTGCCGCAGATTTTTCCAAATTTGTTTCATCAATTTACATGCCCTCTCGCAATGTGTGAAAGTTCCAGCCACTGTAACTCCTTGCCAATACTTGGTATTGCCAGTCTTTTTAAAGCAACTGTGAACTTTTAAACTTCCAGATGGGCTTTCATCCTATTTCCACAGAAATTATGAGCTCTGCTGGGAAGTACTTTCAGGGATGGTTCCTGGGATGCAGAATCCTTGTCAAGATAAAGCACTGACCTCAAGAATGAGCCTGCAGCAGTGCCCGGTGTGCCCCTCTGACATGGGCAGAGGAGACCAGGATCCAAACACAACTCAACCCTGCCCTAACCTGGGGATTCTCAGTGGAATTCCAGACTCTTGCCCAGTGGGCTCCTGGGTCATTCAGGGCATTGTGAGTCAACACAGAACTAGAACAACAGGCTCAAAAAAGGAAGCTGACCCACTCCTGACCCACTCACTATGTGCATGTCGCTGAGGGGTCAGGCCTGACAAGTAAGATGGAACTGCCTCTCCCAAGGTGGCATTAGGGGTTAATGGCAGTGCTGGCTTGGGATGGTGGAGGACTCTGTCTCAATCCGTCTTTGGTTTGGCTTGGAAAACAAATCCAAATCTCCTTGTAGGCAGAACTTCAAATGGGCCAACAGAGCTCCCAGGAGGTATGAGGCCTGAAGCCTGAAGGGACCAGCAGGTAACTGGGCATCGCAGCCTGAGGCCGGTCAGCCCCAAGCAAGAGCATCCTGCTTCCTCGGTTTCTTGCCTGAGGAAAGTGGTGGCTGGCACTCAAATACCTACAGGATCTTCTGAAAATGGAGGCAAGGGTGATCCTGAAGAAGCCCCCTTGTTTGGATGGTGACCACTGTCCACACTAGACTGACAATCCAAAAATAGCCACTCTCTTTCCTGTGCTTCAACCTGCCCTGATGGAGACGAAAGCTGGGCCCTGAGGGGAGGCAGGCAGTGACCATCCCGTCTCCTCCCCAGTTTAGGACTGCATGGTAGATATAAGAAATCTATGTTACACAGTGTGAGACCTATTTCAAAAAGCCCAAGAAACAGTGTAGCCTGAACGGCAGGTCATAGGAATCCAAAGTGGGCAAGGTCGCTGTAATGGGAAAGAAACTGAGGGGCAGTTACGGTATGGGAAAGAGAGAGGTTCAAAAAAAACGGGGGAGGGGGAGGATAGAAGGTGGGGTAGAGAATGGAGCCTCAAGGTTCCCAGGGGTGGGGAGACGGCGGCCAGAAGGTCAGGGGCAGCCTGGGCTAGTTGTGCTGGGAAGGGTCTCTGCGGTGCGAAGGTCCGGTCAGGTTGACGAGAGTCTGAGCCGTTCCCCACCCTGAGAGGGGGGCGTTTTTCTGCCTTTCCGGACAGCGTCCGGGGCACGGCTTGTGATAGGTCGGGGGAAACGTGCGCCGGATGGGAGGTACCCGGTGGCGACTCCCAAGTAAAGGCGTGTGGTGGGAGGGGGTCCTTCCCGGACTAGGGATTGTCGTCCTCACTGCCGGGTGCTTGGGGCTGGGCAGGCTGGGGTCCGAGGACGGTGCTCAGAAGCCAGACTCCCTTGGCCCCAGCTCGCCCCCCTCCAGCCGCCACCAGACAACCGTTGGAAAGGGGCGGGCGCCGGCTGAGTAACAGCCACGAACTTTCCTCCAGCCTCTAGACCCCGCCCCCGTCTTTGCAGCGGCTGCGCAAGAGTGACGGCGCGCGGGAGAAGGGGGAGGGGGTGTTTTGGTTCTAGTCGCTCGCCGTCCTTTCCAAACTTGGGCGTCCGATAGTGCTTGTTCCGGCCTCCTCTTCCTCTTCCTTTTCCCTTCCCCGGCCGCGATTTTCCCTACCTTCTTCCCTCCTGTCCGCCTCTTCTTTTTCTACTTGCAACTCCGGGTCCGGGCCACTTTCAGGGCCGGGTGCACTACGGTGCGCGGTCCCGGGGCCCAGTATATGACCCGCCGTCCGGCTGCCGCTCGCTTCCCCCGCCCCATGTGGCTGCGGGGCCGCGGCGGCGCTGCCCACTATGGCCCGGAAAGCAGTTAGCAGGAAGCGGAAAGCGCCGGCCTCGCCGGGAGCTGGGAGCGACGCTCAGGGCCCGCAGGTGAGGCTTGAGAGGCCGGGATCTGGGTGTTAAGGCCGAGTCACCAAGAGGGTTTAAGGTCCGCAGATGAGGGGGCAGAAATGGGGCCTAAGCTCTGTAATCAGAGGCGTGGGACTAGAGCGAGGCCTGGGCCTACAGGGTCAGGGATGGACCCACAGGAGCTTACTGGAAAGCATGTAGGCCGGAGGATGAGGAGTCGAAGGGGAACCCGGAAACGGGGCCTCCGCTGGAGGCTGCAGCTGGGAATGGGGCCTTGAAAGAAAGGGTAACCGAAATAGAAGGAAATCTGGAACAAAACCAGTCAGGAGATACAGGGTGGGAGAATGAAGACCGCCTTCCGGGGACCCCGGGAAGTGGGGTTGATTCCTATCTCATCGAAGAAAGATTCTTTCTATGGATACTTAAGCCGTGAATTTGGGCCTTTTGGCACTTGGACCGTTAGGGAAACTGCGATTCCCTGGTGTCATCTCTATACCGCCCCATTTACAGAGGAAGACCTTGTTGGAGGCAGATTTGGGTTCTCATTTCCCGTGCGCTCCACCCCGTTTGTGTTTGTTTTTTCGAATTCTGCAACTGACTGGAGCACGGGCGCGGTGACGGGAGCGGCCATCAATAGTGCATCCCTGGAAGACCCAGGACCCCAATCTGGCCCCTTAGGTTGGCCCCTTCAGGCTCCGCGGGGAGTGCAAGCTGAAACAGAGGAAGGGTCAGGGTAGAGATGCAGCCTAAGTCGGTATAGGAACCGCTCGACCCCTCATTTCCTTTCTTAGGGAGGGTAATTATGGGGGATCTGAATCCTTCACTCCTAAAATGTCTAGGAAATCTTATGTCTTTTTCTTTTCTGCTTCCATTCCAACGTAGCCTTTGTAATTCACACAGGAAGGTATGAATAGTGTCTTTTCTATGTTGGAAGGGTTAAACTGGACTTTCTGGATTGAGATTGTTGTGTTATATTTCTGTTGTATGTAAAGGCTGCAGGATGAGTTCTTGGTGGCTTCCTTAATACACTAGAATCCCTTGTTCTGAGGGAGAGTAGCCAAAGCCCTGATTTCTAATTTGTTTTCCACAGTTTGGCTGGGATCACTCACTTCACAAAAGGAAAAGACTCCCCCCAGTGAAGAGGTCCTTAGTTTACTACCTGAAGAGCCGGGAAGTCAAGCTACAGAGTGAAACCAGCTACTTCCGAGTGTTGCATGGTTATGCAGCACAGCAACTTCCCAGCCTCCTGAAAGAGAGAGAGTTTCACCTTGGGACTCTCAATAAAGTGTTTGCATCTCAGTGGCTGAATCATAGGCAAGTGGTGTGTGGTACAAAATGCAACACGGTAAGTGTGTTGTTTTGGGGGGACCATGAACTTTCTTCTAGGTGCTGGATATGTGGCTTCACATGCTCTAGAACCTTTCAGGGCTTGTTTCTCCCATCTTTGGGGAGGAGATTGCCTTACTTTTCTTTCTATTTCCCCCTATCTGTTGATGACCTCTTCCTTTTTTTTTGTTCCTTTTCCCACGACTACATTTATTTTCTAGGAAGTTTTCAGAGGCATCTATTTTTTTGGGCTTCTTTTCAGTATGCTTCTACTTTAGACTTAGTTTTTGTTCCCACTTGTTTTTACCTGGAAATGCTGGCGGTGGAGTGGTTAAGAGCTACGACTGCTAACCTAAAGGTCAGCAGTTCTAATTCACCAGGCACTCCTTGGAAACCCTATGGGACAGTTGTACACCATCATATAGGGTTGCTATGAGTTGGAATCAACTTGACAGCGACGAGTTCGACAGGTTTGTTTTTACTTTGTTCATGCCACTTCTAGAGGGTTTTTTTTGTCTTTTTGATGTTTGTTTGTGAGTCCGGAGGCCTCAGAGGAACAATTTAGGCTTTTATGGCATCATTTAGGATGCATAATAATGAAAACCTAGGTGTTACCTGCCAGCTGAAGGGCATATGTAGAATACTTATGTATTTAAAATATTTAACATATTTGAACTAGTATGTAATTGTATGTCGTAAATACTATGACATATTTAAAATATCTCTGAAAATAATAATAATGCAAATATTTGTAAAATTTTTTTTTTGAGGTGAAGGTCACGTGATATAGAATTAATCGTCTTAAAGTGATCAATCAGTTCATTGGCATTAGTACATTCACAGTGTTATGCAACTACCATCATCTAGTTCCTGAACATTTTCATCACTTCTGAAGGAAACCACTAGCCCGTTAAGCAGTTGTTTCTTAGTCCTCCCTCCCTCTGTCCCCTGACAACCACCAATCTTTGCTCTGTGTCTGTGCAACTTCCTATTCTAAACATTTCATATAAATGGAATCGTACAATATACAATATGTGATTTTTCATGTTTGGCTTCCTTCACTTAGCATAAAGTTTTCAAGTTCAACCATTTTATAGTATGTATTAGTACTTCCTTTTTATGACTAAAATTACATCGTATGGAATTTTATATTTTGATTATCCATGTAACAGGTGATACTGAACTTCTATCAGATAATATAGAATGATTTGCAAATATTTCTCCCACTCTGTATGTTGGCTAGAAGTCCAAATTCAGGGCGCCAGCTCCAGGAGAAGCCTTTCTCTCTCTCGGCTCTGGGGGAAGGTCCTTGTCATCAATCTTCCCCTGGTCTATGAGCTTCTCAGGCGCAGGGACCCCAGGTCCAAAGGATGCATTTGGCTCCCAGCACTGCTTTCTTTGTGTTTGGCTCCATGTCCCTGCTTGCTTCTCTGTTTTATATCTCAAAAGGGACTGCTTTCAGACACAACCTAATCTTGTAGATTGAGTCCTGCATTATTAACATAACTGCTCTGATCCCACCTCGTTAACGTCACAGAGGTAGGATTTATAACACACAGGAAAATCACATCAGATGACAAAATGGTGGATAATCACACAATACTCAGAATCATGACCTAGCCAAGTTGACAGACATTTTCGGAGGACACAATTCAGCCCATAACAGACATGAACTCTTTTTATAAGAAAAGCAGGGAGTTTGTGTTAGGTGGTATATTTCAGATTGTAAGCATTTGCTTTATGGAAAGTAGTCTGAAAAGGATTCAGAGGAGAGAGGAAAATTAGTGACACAAGAAGGAGGGTATGGTATTTTTTACAGAGAGTGACTTAGGAGACAGTTAAAAGTGAATCGAGGGGAAAAAATTTATCACTAAGCTATATAACCAGCATGATTACAGGCCCAGATTTAAAAATGCAGACAATATATTTGATTGGAATAGAAGGGCACAAGTAGCATGATGGCATAGGACTGGCAAGTGAAAAGAGGCAGGGCTTGGAGATGGGACATGTTTCAGAAAGAAACATGAGAAAAGATTGGGTCTAGGCCCAACTGCTTCCTCCGTTTTCACCCCACTCTATGTGAGTAGACAAGTAGTGCGGTCGTAACAGCGGAGTAGATTGAACCCAGACAGTGAGATATCTTGGATCAATTGGAAGAGAGGTAGTTGCTCTAGTGCAAGAAAGTGTTAACTACTAGAAGTATGTGTTTGTAAAAGACATAGGTAAAGATTTAAACATGAATTTTAAGGAAGCAAATAAATACCATGGTGGTTGAGGCCAAGCTTTCATTTCCTTTTCTGTTGAAGGTTGTTTGTCATATACAGAAGCCTTCCAAAACTAAGTAGTAGTAAGTGGCAAGCCTCCACAAAACTTCCTGGTCTATCAGGCCGCCCACTCATAGCCTAAGAGAGCTGCCATCTTTTTCACTGAGAGTAGAAAAAGTGTCTCCTGTTTGGAAGAGTTTATTCTACTTCCCACATATGCCATAGGAGTGTATTACATATAGTAGTTGCCCAGCAAATATTGCTGGATTATAAACCGAGTTACTCATCATAGTCTCCTGCTGCTTGAGTTTGCTGCCAGTATTTTGAAGACTAGCATGTTAAGTAGTAATTTAACCTACTCTTAATGCCTGCGTCTTTCCATCTTCCTACATTCTTATTACCTAAAGTGTTTGGGAGAGGGGGTGCTGTTTTTTTTTTCTTTTTATAGCTACTGTTTTTCTTAACTTCCAGAACCAAAGCAGGGAAACAGGAACACTGCTCATCTCTGGGCCTGTGACATTTAGCAAATGATTTCCTTATCTGTGCCTTTGTTTTCCCATCTGTAAAATGGAAGTGGTAATATCCAGTGCTGAGAAGGTACTTGATTGCATCTTTTGCGTCTGGAGAATGCTTCAAGTTGGCAATAGCGTCTTACTTATTCAGAGATATGTGGTGGTAAAATGAGTCCAAAGCCTTTTCCAATGCTCTTGGCATTCCCTGGGACTTCCCTCAGTATGAAAGCAAGGAAAGTTATTTAAATGGTTAAAACTGTCTTGGGATAAATATGTGCAGATCGCAGGGGAGGGAGAGTTCATGTTGGGTTCTCAATAGTAAATTAAGTTTTGATTGAAATTTTACCATTAATGAAATTATATTTAAGCATATTCAGTAGGAAAAGTATGCCCACACCACTCATGTTCTAAAATAACCTTTTATCAGAAGCTGACTTTAAAAGCTAAATGAGGTGGGGAGCTTGGCTGGCTATGAGGGAGTTTTTACTGCTAGTAGGTCAGAATATTTATCAGCATTTTACTGAGGATACACAAATGCTAAAAAGCCAGGTCATTCCAAGCTAATTGGCTGGAGGCTATTGTATTTGAAACCTCTAATGAGGCAGTGGGTCATCTGAAGTAATTTCTCTATGCTGTGGACTAACAATCCAACACCTCCCCAGCCCCTGCTTGTCCTGAGTCAGTTGAGCACAGGGATAACAGTAAGGATAGCCAACCTGTGTTTTAATCATTAATAATAATAACAGGGTCATTTAAAAAAATTTTTTTTTATTGATGTAAAAATATAATGCAACATTTGCTTGTGGTCGGTTTTATATCAAATTGTTTAAAGAGGTAAAGGTAGTATAACCTTAATAGGAACATGGGTCTTTGATTCAGGATGGCTGGGTATATTTTCTTGGTCTAGGGTTACAAACTCAGATTGCCTACAGAGCCAGACTGAAAAGCTGAATGACGGGGAGCTTGCCAGGCCTAAGACAGTAAGGAGTAGTGGGAACGCTGAAGAGCTAGAAGGCATTCTTGGCTCCAGCCAGTTGTTGCCATGTAAGAATTTGTGCCTAGTATTAACGGATTGTCTTTTTAAAGAGAAGCTGGAAATCTGGATTTTTATGGGGAAGAGTTTTGACCATTTATGAGAAATACTGCGAATCCACTGTGATAAGAGCTTTAAGTGTCTGGAAGAGGGTTGTGAGGTTAGGGCTGGAAAGGTTGATGAGGATCAAATTGTGGAAGCCCTTGAATGGGAAGCTAAGATTTTCTTCTCTGGGGAACGGGGAGACAAAGGTCCAAGGATTTTAAGCAGGGAGTAATGTGGTTGGGATAAAGCTTTAGGGAGAGCAGTTATAGAAGGGCTAGTGCCGTGGTATAGCTGAGAGGTAATGAGGTAGTATACCAGGACAGTGTCAGTAGAGAGGGTGAGGAGACAGATAACAGACATCTTAGAGGTAGAACCTGCAGATGATGACATGTTCAGACTTAATTCATTGCAGAGAAATAAGTCAAAATTGGTTTTGATATCTTGAACCCAGGTAACTGGGAGGATAATAGGATGAGTATTAAAAAACCAGGTTTGAAGAGAAAGTTAGTTTCGTGCTTTCCATCAATTAGTTTGGGAAAGGGGAAGGTTTGAAGTTAGTGAGTTGGTAGTCATTTATGTAGAAGGGACTGTTGAAATTGTTATATTACAGTGGGAGAGGGTAGAGCAGGAACTCTTAAGGTTTATAAATCTTTCCTAAAAGTGTAAAAGTTTGTACATTTCCGAGCAGGATTGAGGGTGAGGTGCAGGGAACAGTCCATAGTTTTCAGGGGGAGCTGTGAGGCAAAAATGATTAAGAACCATCGATAATGAGAGAGGGGCTAAGGACCAGAATCTTGGAGAACACATACTTTCTGGGGTGGGGAGCAATGAGGTCATAGGTAAACCAGGATCCTGCAGAAAACAATTCAGGAAAGGGAATATTTTTGAGAGGGTGGTGCTTTGAGAGGAAGGGTGGTGATAGGCAGTGTCAGACGCAGAGTTTGAGGTATTTAATTGTAGATGTGAACTTGGTTTTGGTTTTTTTTTTTTAACTCAATTTTCCATTGTCAGTGCCCTCTAGCCAAAGATTACTAGGGACCTACCTGTAGTAGAAAAAGTTGGCTTTAATTGCTCCTTGCAGCTAAAGAGGAAACTGTGGTGGCATAGTTAGTGGTTAAGAGCTATGGTTATTAACCAAAAGGTCGGCAGTTCGAACCCACGAGGCACTCCTTGGAAACCATGTGGGGACATTTCCACTCTGTTCTGTAGGGTCGCTACGTGTCAGAATCAACTCGATAGGAATGGGTTTGTTTTTTTTTTTTTGGCAGCTAAGGAGAACCTATACTGTAGGAAACCATGGGGCTACTCAGTAAGAGGATATGAGAAAGGACTCGAAAGATTTGGACTTGTTAGGTGATTTGGGGGGAAAGGTTTAAGGAAGCAAGGCTTTGCTCTTGTTTGGATACTGTCAAGAACTAGGAAAAAAATTCCCTATTTGGGTATCTTATCTAGAAGGAGAGAAGACTAGAGGGAGGTTAAAACTGTAATTGGTAAAGATGAAGCAGTCACTCATATGAGCCAGGTTAAGGGAATGTTTGATCTCTGTGGCTTAGACAGAGTTCATGTTTTTGTGTGTGTTCAGATAAGATCACAGACTGACTTTGTTTTTGTCATGATCTATCACAGTCACAGAGTAACCTTGTCTGATGTTGATGTTCCTTGAAATTATTTTCAACAGGAGGACACCAAGAGCTAGCTAGCTGATAGTACTGGGCCAGCTCACAGATGGCAGGACCGCTTTTCGCTTTCTCACCATCTCCCAAAGTCATGGACATAAATACACTGCTGACTTCACAGGTGGACTTGGTGGATCATAATTAAGCAGGGAAGACCAGTTTTTTCTGTGATTTGCGGCCAGATTGAGACAGCCTAATTTGGGGGGTGGGGTAGAATGATAGGCACTGGGGTTGAGAAAATAACTCTAATGTTATGTCCCTGAGTTTACGTATATTTAGATTCCTAAAATTATCAAAGTAGGATATGAAACTCAATTTGAGATGCAGGAAAGTGAAATATGATTATATGTAGGGCTTTTGTTCTGACCAGATTTTTTCGTTTCAAGATGATCCTCTAATTAACTTACTGTTTTATGTTCCCAAAGGGATACAACCTTTTAGAAGAATGCTTTGAAAATGGTTGTAGAAACCTTAGGCTTGGCCAGGTGTACATTTCTTTATTTTCCCGTCTGAACTGATAGGTTGACAATATTCTCATCTGTATGATCCATCTATATTTTCTAGTTCGCATGTTGTTGTTAGTTGCCATCAGGTCAGATCCGACTCATGGTGACTTCATGCATAAGTTGGTGTAGTAACCTGCTAATAAGTCATTTTTTTAAATGGCATATGGCTATTTTCTTTCTAGTAAGAAATGTTCACTTTATCTCAGAATTAGTATTTTCTGAATATTGTACTCTTCTGGGAGGAACATTTTAGATATGGAAGTGAGAGAATGGCTGTGTTGTCAAGTTTTTTCAGTGGGGGCCAGGTGCAGAGTGTCTGTAGATGGAAAATACATGTAGAAATGCTTCATAAACTCTGAGGTTCTATGCAAAGTTAATTATGTTTATTAGGCTTTAGGAGAGGAGTAGAATGAGCTATGTTTCTTACATGTGATGGTGCCATAGTCAGTGATTTCCTGCCCTTTTCTAAACTTCATCTTTGGAACAGGCTTTCTTAACATTAGCACAGGTGTGGGCCCCAGAAACCCTGTCCAGTGTAGTGCTTCCCAGACTTTGAGTTGCCCTTTGTATGTGAGGAAATTAATGATTAAGCATGTTAGGGCCTATGGAGAGAGTCAAGAATACTTTATTTGGAGCAGTTTTTCTCAGGAAGGACATTGTTGGTGTTTTTGGTGGATTCTTATTGTCTGGTCTTTGCCTCACATTGTAGGATAGTTAGCATTTCTGGCCTCTGGTCTCTAGAGGCCGGCAGTGTCCCCTTACCCCAGTTAGTGTGACAGTCAGACAATTATTAAATCCATAATCATTTATTGATTTTTTCCTGTGTATAACTAGACACTGCCTAGTGTCAGGTTGCAGTGATACACAAAGAAATCCCAGACTGGAAGGGACTACGAAGATAATGGATTCTCAATCACCCCCCTCCATTTCTCCTTTTATAGTTGAGGAAACAGACCCAAAGGAGGGAAGTGATTTTCTCGAGATTCCATAGTGAGCTGGAAGCAGAGTTAAGTTTGGGCCCCAGGTCAGAATTCTTTCTGCTGTACCAAGTACTTCTCAAACTTTGTCCTCTGAAATACCCCCAGTAGCAGAGGACAGTAAATGAGTACTTGGAGTCTGGATAGTACTGAGCAAGTATGAAATTTCTTTGATGTTCTAAGTTCCACAGTTTATCCTAAATATTCTTGTACATTTTGTATTTTATACTATAATATATCCACGAATCTCTTAATATAAAAATATTGTGTGTGGGCATGGAAACCTTCCTTCATCTTTTGGTTAAATTAATGCTCCAGGAAGATGATATGCCGTTTTATCCTGTAAGAAGCACAACGCTACGTGTAGTGAGTCCTGACCTCTGCTTAGCTTACCTGGGATATGATACATGGCCACAAACAAAGTTAATTACAACATAAATGCCTCATTAGTAGTGCTATTCATGAGTTGCCAAGGAGGAAGAAGTCATTCATAGTAAGAGTGCTCAGTGAGGATTTCTTAGAGGAGGAAGAAGCCTTCATCTGATGGGAATTTGGAAACAGGGGTGTCCACTCTAGAGCAGAGGCAGAAAAGTACAAGGGTTGTGGGACTCTATATAGACCCATTTGATTGAAGCAGGGCAGAAACTATAGAGGAAGAGACTGATTCAGTGACCAGCTAGCTGAGGATGGCAAGGGCTGTCTCCTTTTCTTTTCCTTTTCCCTTTGGTTCATGTCTAGCCTTTAATCATGAATATTCTTGTTAGTTACTTTTCTCATCTGGAGAATTAGAGTCACATGCCTAGCATGACCCCTGAATTTAGGGTCTGTTCTGCAGCCCTGTAGCTTTGGGGATGTCTTAGTCATCTAATGCTGTTATAACAAAAATACCACAAGTGGATGGCTTTAACAAAGAGAAGTTTATTCTCTCACAGTCCAGTAGGCTAGAAGTCCAAACTCCAGGGGAAGGCTTTTTGTTTCTCGGCTTTGGAGGAAGGTCCTTGTGATGCATCAGTCTTCCCTTGGTCTGGGAGCATCTCAGGGCAGGTACCTCAGGTCCAAAGGACACGCTCTGCTTCTGGGGCTGCTTTCTTGGTGGTATGAACTTCCCATGTCTCTTTGCTTGGTTCTCTCTTCTATATTTCAAAGGAGATTGGTTTAAGACACTATCTCATCTTGTAGATCTCATCAATATAACTGTGGCTAATCCATCTTATTACATCTTAGTGATAGGATTTAAAACACATAGGGAAATCACATCAGATGATAAAATGGTAAACAGTCATACAATACTGGGAATCATGACCTAGCCAAGTTGACACATATTTTGAGGGGACACAATTCAATCCATGACAGGGGAGTAGGGGAGTCCGGGTTGCTAAAAAGTAGAGCTTTGGCAGGAGGAGGGTGGCAGGCCAAGTATAACTGCCTGGGAAAAGTTATTAAGATGTGCCCAGTTACTTCAGTTCCCAGCTTTCTGTGGCCCGTACCTTCTCTCCCTGCCCCCAAGCCTAATCACTTGGAATGGCTGCTTTAATGGCAGACGATTTAAAAAGTTGTTCCATGAGCTAAAAGCATGGCTTCTTTTGCCAGTCTCCAAAACCAACTACCTTTGAATTGATTCCGACTCACAGCGACCCTGTAGGACAGTAGAACTGCCCCAAAGGGTTTCAAGTATGTAATTTTTACAGAAACAGACTGTCACATATTTCTACCACAGAGGGGCTGGTGGGTTCAAACTGCCAACCCTTCCATTAGCAGCTGAGCATTTAACCACTGTGCCACCAGGGCTCCTTTTTGTCAGTCTGCCTGCTATTAAATGGATATTTGATTTCTGACAGCTTAGGCTATTGTTTCCCAAGCAAGATCCGTGAACTACCTGCATCAAAATCACCGGAAGTATGTTTTTAAAATGCAGACTCCTGGTCCTCATCCTGGGACTGATTCAGAATTTCCTTTGGTGAGGCCCAGGAATTGGCATATTTAACAACCTCTCAGGCAGTTATTATATGTGCTAGCATTTGAGAATCACTGGCTTAGACTCTACTGCATAGCTTTTTTTTTTTTTTGCCTCCTTGTTAAATCTAGACCACTTGTTTGATTCCTCCTTATATTTTCTAAACAGGCCCCAGGTCACAGGTGAGGCTTCAGGTTTAATGGTTCAGAGTTTCCTCATAGGCATATTGGTTTATACAGTAAAACCTGCAAAAGCTGGAACGTGTGTAAGGCAGAAACCTGTCAGAGAAGGAAAACTCAAATATTTTCACCAATAGAAAGTGATAAAAAATTGATAAGACTGCGCCCTGTCAAAGACTGAAAACTGCTAAAGCCTGGAAAAAACAAGGCAGTCCCGCCGAGCTCCAGCTCTCACAGATTTCACTGTATCTGTGTAGCAGCTAGTTAGGTGTAATTAAATCTTTTTTCTGCACTTAGAAAAAGCCCTTGACAAATGGTGGTTTTCCTTACTGACCTCTTCCTGATCTCATTTAACACACATGAAAACTTAAGTTGAGCTTTTTAAGTCTTACTAGCTTAGGCCTTTAGTTTTTCAAGCTTTAGGTTCATTTTCTAGGAGGAGAATAATATATAAACATACGTTTAAAAAAATCCAGTTTTATGCCAACAAATTTTGTATTATATGTATGTATTATTTGTTGAATTAAGAGCCTAAAAATTTAATAGCCTTTGACCTAGTAATTTCACAGCTAGGAATTTATCCAAAGGAATAGAAGAGCCTTTTGTTTTTTTTAACAAAATCATCATTGGACTCTGTCTTATCTAAATGCTAACAACAGAATACTTAAGTAAATTATGGTAAATCAAATCTGTATGATATTATGTAGACTAACGTAATTACGAACACTGTAGTAATGTGCAAAACGTATGCTTAGTTAAAATAAAATGCAGAACTCTGTCTCTGCTGATGATAGCAATGCACAATTATATATGCATGTGGTTGAGAAATCCAACAAATTAAAAACAGATTTGAAAAGAGAGAATTCTGAATGACCTTTCCTGGATTTTTTTTTTATCTCCATTGTTGGTATTGTTACTTCAGCTAAGCAAACCTTGCTTTTTCTTGAAAACAATGCTGAAAGTGGCCTTGTGGAGTTAATATTTATGGCTTGTCTTGTTTGTTGAAAAGATTGAACACAGCTGTATATTACACATCTTCTTTGGGAAAAAGGAGTGTAGTCAAAACCAAACCAAACCCGTTGCCATCAAGTTGATTCTGACTCATAGCGACCCTATAGAACAGAATAGAACTGCCCCATAGGGTTTCCAGGGGTGACTGGTGGATTCGAACTGCCAACCTTGTGGTTAGCAGCCATAGCTCTTAATCACTGCGCCACCAGGGCTCCAGGAGTGTAGTAGGGGATCAATAGTAATAGTGTTAGGATATGCAGCAAAAGGAGTTCTCCATCCACCCCATTCACACAAGGAGTTTTTTGGAGCTCAGAATAATACCAAAGGGAGATGTTGCTTAAAATTTCTTGATATACCAGATACATAACTGATATGTAATTACAATCTCTGCTGTCCAGTAGTTTGCATTTTAGAGATAAGGCTTCCTATTAATTGTGAGTAGGAGACTTTATACCTGGAAATGCTGTCAAGGAATGAAGAGCCGAGGCTGTTCTGCATAGAAATTGTTCTTTTCTGAATAATTTCTACATTAGCTTAGCATCCTTGATTACTATAGACATCAATTTCCATCTTCCATAGGAAGAAATTAGGATTCGTATGAGTCAGACTAATAGGCCTATTCTTTTATTTAACTTTTTATCTTTCTGATTGGATAGCATCGCTTGGCAAAATCTTAGGCGTTTTTCCACAACTGACTCTCAAGATTTACTCAATTTTTAGCAGAGAACTCCAGAACCAGGGATTAGAAATCAGTTTACTGAATTTTGCTAGCTATAAAGCTTGTGAAGAATTATGTCACTTAAATCCAGGATGATCATAAGTCCTAATATGGTCCCTCCTTCCACAAAATCTTGATTCTAGTGGGAAATTTTTAGAATTCAGAACATAATATGAAGTACCATGTCTGTTCTCAGCCAGCCAGCAGTGCAACCATGTTTCAGAGAGGCAGTCTAGATTCGTGGCTCAGAGTGTAGTAGATCTTGACATAGCACAAGTACCTGAATTTAGGTACATGGATGTTCATTGCAGTGTGTTTTTTATTACCCCAAAATTGGAAGCAGCATAAATGTTCAATAATAGGGAATATATTCAATAAATGCAAGTGTGTCCATGTGGTAAACTATCTTGTAACCATTAAAAATTATGTAGAAGTGTATTTATTGTTTTGGGAAGGTGTTACTGCTGTATCAAATGAAAAAATATTAAATAATATATATGGGATCACATTTTTATAAATGGAAAAAAAAAAAAGTGCGTGAGTGAGTGTGTAGCAGAGGACCTGAAAGAAAATACACCAGATTGTTAATTCACTGTATCATGGTGGTAATGGTTTTTATTTCTACTTTTCTTTGTTTTAGAAGATTTATAAATTATTATATGTTATTTTTGTAATTACACCCAAAAACCAAACCCCGTTGCCATCAAGTTGATTCCGGCTCATAGCGACCCTTATAGGGCAGTAGAACTGCCCCTAAGGTTTCCTAGGAGCAGCTGGTGGATTTGAAGTGCTGACCTTTTAGTTAGCAGCTAAGCTCTTAACCTCTGTGCCACCAGGAACCCATATTTTTGGTAATTGGGGCCCTGCCAAACGTAATTCTTTTAGCAACCGTGTGGTCTTGCCTTTAATAAATAGCCTTGGAATAGAACCAGCGACCTGGGCTTGCTGGGTGTGGCAACTCTCCTAGTTGCTGACCAGTCCAAAATGTTTGTAGCTACAAAGTCTGGATTGTTCAGGCAGCTTATTGAGCTCAGCAATACCCCCGACTCTTGCACAGCAGGATGTAGGTGGACAGGCAAAACTAGCTTTTAGAGCTGGGCTGGACAGAGTGCCCAGTTGTCCTGTCCTGTCCATTGTAGGAGGCCCAAATGAGCACAGCTTCTTATTGCTTCAGGGCCTGTAGCTCTTTTCTTCTTGCTTTCTTTCGTTTTTTATTATGGATTCACATGTGTTCGTTGTAGAAAAAATTAACATACCAGAATTATGTTATACATTTTTTTTTAATTAACTTTTATTGAGCTTCAAGTGAACGTTTACAAAGCAAGTCAAACTGTCACGTATAAGTTTATATACACCTTACTCCGTACTCCCACTTGTTCTCCCCCTAATGAGTCAGCCCTTCCAGTCTCTCCTTTCGTGACAATTTTGCCAGCTTCCAACTCTCTCTATCCTCCCATCCCCCCTCCAGACAGGAGATGCCAACACAGTCTCAAGTGTCCACCTGATACAAATAGCTCACTCTTCATCAGCATCTCTCTCCTACCCACCATCCAGTCCCTTTCATGTCTGATGAGTTGTCTTCGGGAATGGTTCCTGTCCTGGGCCAACAGAAGGTTTGGGGACCATGACCGCCGGGATTCCTCTAGTCTCAGTCAGAACATTAAGTATGGTCTTTTTGTGAGAATTTGGGGTCTGCATCCCACTGATCTTCTGCTCCCTCAGGGTTCTCTGTTGTACTCCCTGTCAGGGCAGTCGTCGATTGTGGCCGGGCACCAACTAGTTCTTCTGGTCTCTGGATGATGTAGGTCTCTGGTTCATGTGGCCCTTTCTGTCTCTTGGGCTCTTAGTTATCGTGTGACCTTGGCGTTTTTCATTGTTATACATGTTTTTAAAAAGCGTATTCATTCAACATTATAGCATGAGCAAATAGCATGTTAACAAATATCCTTCTATGCCATCATTTTTAAATGATGTATAATATATAATAGTCCATCGTGTGAGTGTATGCAATCCCCTGTGATGTTTCGCTAACGTAAACATGCTGCACTCTAGTTGAAACTATCGATTTATCATCATTTCCTTGGGATAAATTCCTGAAATTAGAATTGACGGGTGTACACATTTTTAATTTTTTATACATATTGTCTGGCCATTTTTTGTTGTGTCTCTTTATCTTCGTTCTCTCCTTTACTCTTCTCCTTCTTGTTGTGGCATAGGGAATGGATTCCTCTGCTTTGATTTCAGTTGTCTTCCCTTTTTCTAACATTCAGGCCTGTTGAGCAGGCTCATGTTGCCCACCTGCCTTTTGCTGTTGACTGCAGTATATCACCTGCCTTGATTTGGCTTTTTTTCCTCCATTAGGCTCCAGTGTAAAATAACTCTTGAGTTTTAGAAACTTTTGTGAGCCGTCTACCTTTTTTAAGCCACCTTGGTCTTTTTATATATACACATTTGCATGTGTCTACATACACAAACATGTCTGTAGAGATGTACTTACTAGTCTTACAATTTTCCTGGGCAACAGCCTTTAGTTTCTTTTTTTTTTCCTCTGTCCTAGAGTGTAGCTGCAGAGAGCCATTCAGCCTCAAGCTTACCTTGCCATGCTGCTAGCTATTGGTAGGGATCCCAATAGGTTAACATGGAGCAGCCCTACTCTAGGAGATGTTATAGGAGCTGCGTGAAGCCTTGGCCCCTTGTCAGAGGACTTGGGGCTCTGTGGCAGCTCACGTACATCCCTGTCCTTTCCCAGGAAGAAGCAGAAAGGCTCTGTCCTTTACATGATGGTTTGTCATTCCTTTGCAAGGATGAGGTTGAGGGTATACTCCTGGGTTCTCTACAGACCCCTTTTCTCAGCTTTTCCATCTCCCTTATATCTCGGCATTTTTCATCCAGTGCATAGCCTTTCTTACATCCTGCAAAACTAAACAAACATCAGAATAATAACAGTAATAACAATATTAGCTATTATTTAAGTACCTATACCGTGCCAAGCCTTGTGCTAGGCGCTTTGCAAGTGCTATTTTATTAGACCTCTTAGCAACTCTATGAAGTGGATAATATCCAAGTTTTACAGATGAGAAACAAGATTCAGAAAGGTTAAGTGACTTGCCCAAGATGGCATAGCTAATAGGTCAGCGATCTGGAATTCAACCCTAGATCTGTGCAACTCTGAAGCTAGAAAGGTTGAACATAAGACTTCCTTGGACATGAATAGATGAAACCTTTTCTCCTCACCTACCTGAATGGTAGAAATGGAACCCTGTCTTAAGGCAAAGGACTAGATTAAAAGAAGTCTCAAGATTTTAGCCAACCCTCAGACTCCATAGAAGAAACTCAGATCTTTATATTATAGGTTGCAAGTCACAGTTTACAGGGGTCGCTATGAATTGAAAATCGACTTGGCACCACACCACAACAACAACAGTGCATGAGATTCAGATACATAAAATATGTCCAAAGAGACAGAAAACTTTTAGTCCAGGATATTTAGGTCCATGGCCTAATGCAAGACCTCTTTGAAGCCATCTGTGAATCTCTAGGCAGAATTTATTGCTTTCTAATCCATTCATGTAGCATATTATATCTATCTCTAACGTTATATTATTTTCATGTTTCATTTGACTAGTAGTCCTGACCATGTCTTTAATAATTCCAGTGTCTAGCATGAGTAGACACTCAGTAAATGTTTGATGGGTAATTGAGTGAATGATGTTTATACCCAGGGTCAGCCACATTTAATAGAAACTGTGTTCAGTGTCTCTATCCCTTTTGTCTTGTAGCTATTTGTAGTGGATGTCCAGACAAGCCAGATCACCAAGATTCCCATTCTGAAAGACCGGGAGCCTGGAGGGGTGACCCAGCAGGGCTGTGGTATCCATGCCATTGAGCTGAATCCCTCTAGAACACTGTTAGCCACTGGAGGAGACAACCCCAACAGTCTTGCCATCTACCGGCTGCCTACACTAGATCCTGTGTGCGTGGGAGATGTAAGTTTTCCCAGTAGTTACAGTTAGAGTGGCCTTGTTTTTATAAATAGGGCCCCTGTAGTATGGGCCCTCCTCTCACAGGCCCTCCTGGGAAGGAGTGGTGTCCTTTAAATTTCTGCTGACTCCAGGGGCATGGGATTGAGGTGTGGGGGTAGAGGTATCAAAATGAGGACCAGACTCCCTGTAGGGAGTACTAGGTTATGTTGACAGAGAATGTATGTTTGTTAAAGGGGACAGTGGCAGTGGGTTGGTATGTCAGAAGGTGGTAAGTGCCTTGGAGAAAAGTAAAGTAGGTTAAAGGGATAAGGAGTCCTGATGGAGGATGATGCTATTTCAGAGGGTAGTCAGGGAAGACCTCACTGATGAGATGACATTTGGGCAGAGAAACTTAAAGGAAATGAGGGGACAAATCATTAGACGTCTGGGGAAGAGGATTCCAAACAGAAGGAACAGTGAAGAAGCTGGTTATAGCCATAATCCTAGGGTGCAAAGGGGAGATTGATAGGACATGAGGTTGGGAGGGGTAGAGGGGTAGGTGATTGTATCCAGGAACTCCAAATAAGACAGCCATATGTAGAAGTCTAGAGCTGTGTGTCTGCTAGACGTATTTATTGTTTGGAGGAGTGCTAATTTCATTTCAGCTTTGAGGTCCTTGAGACAAGCTAAAGATTGTGTGGTCATCTTTTTCCCTGACTTACCATGTGACCTTGGATAGTCATTTCCCCTCATCTTCACTTCTGATCAAGCCCTATGGGCTGAGATCACCAGGGTTGTAATTTTTACGAAGATATTTTAAGTCAGACTTGTATATTTTTCAGGAAGGTGCATTGCAAGCTATATTTCACTAATTTTTTTCCCCCTGTACCCATCACTCCCTCCTCTCCAAGGATGGACACAAGGACTGGATCTTTTCCATCGCATGGATCAGCGACACTATGGCGGTATCTGGTAAATTTGCCTTTTTGTGGGGAGCTTTGGTGTGGTGAAAAGGGAGAGAGGCAGAAAGTTGGAGAGGGATAGTAGTATGATTGGTATCTGTTGCCATCGAGTTGATTCTGACTCATAGCGACTCTATAAGACAGAGTAGAATTGCCCCATAGGATTTCCAAGGAGTGGCTGATGGATTCGAACTGCCGACCTTTTGGTTAGCAGTCGAACTTTTAACCACTGTGCCACCAGCGTTCCCGGTATGATTGGTGATAGCCCAGAAAGAGCATTGGTCAGGGGCCAGGAGATAATGTTTCCAATCTTGGCTTTTTCCCTGGCTTGCATAAGTCATTTCCCCTGTATCTTTACTTCCTGATCTGGGAAGTGGAGATACTGGCATACTTCATTTATTACTTATACTCTGTCTTGTTCCAAAAAGCATGTATGATAGCATGTTAACCTCAAGGTTTTTGTGGGGCTCATCAAGACAATGGTTGTGAAAGTGTTTTAGAAAAGTTGAGTGCTTGCCAAAGTATTAGGAACAATTGTCATTTTCTGTATAATTGTATAGCATTAAATTTCTTGTTGATAAAAGCTATATTGGATTGGGTGAATTTCTTCCTCAGTGGTTAAAACTGCCGGAAAAAAAGATTTGGATAAACGAATGTGAAGAAGATAATGTACAGATACACAAATGTTTTCTGGGTGCCTGTACCAAAAACCCATTGCTGTCTAGTCGATTCCAACTCGTAGTGACCCTATAGGACAGAGTAGAACTGCCTCGTAGGATTTCCAAGGAGTGGCTGGTAGATTTGAACTGCCAGCTTCTTAGTTATCAGCCAAACTCTTAACCACTATGCCACCAGGGCTCCCTGGGTGCCCACAGCAGCCCAGAAGGAAGGCTCAGGGTATAACCAGCTTCACTGGGTACCCATATATAAAAACTCAAAATTCTGTTTCAGATTGCCAAATAAAAATAATCATAATGGTCACTGTAAAACCAAAATATACTAAGTGCTTAATATGTTATCTCATATAGTGCTCAACAATAGCAGATTTGTATTATTAGTCTCATTTCACAGATGAGGATATTTAGATTCAGTGGAGTCAAGATTTGAATCCAGATCTGATTTCAAAGCCCAACCTTTAGAACGCTGCTTACAAAACTAAGAAAACAAAAATGTTTTTTCCTTGAATTCTTAGCAAGGCAATAAAAGCAACTAGAAGGGAAACTACTGAATTGAATAATGAAGCACAGTTGCGGGTCACACGTTACCCAGGAGGGGTTCAGAAGTTTCTAGATTCCCTGTCATTTGTCTCCCCCAAGGAATGTGAGCTCCTTAAGGGCAAAGGCTGCGTCATGTTACCTCTATGGGAATTGTTCCCACGACTGTAACACTAGATTTGGTTGTTGGGATCCAGGATTTGGCTTTGTTTTAGGAGCCTCCCATCTCTTCTTTCAGATACTCTGCTTCAGTGTCCAATATAGTCAAGCTGATAACTCCCTCAACAGTATAGTAAGATTTAAGAGCATTGGGTGTGATACTAGAGACTTGAATTGGTATTCTGGCTCTACCATTTATTAGCACTGTGACCTTGGGCAAATTAGTTAACCTTTTTGAGTCTTGGTTTCCCTATCTGTAACATTAATAATAATTGTGTATACCTCAGAGGGTCACTGAGAAGAATAAGTGGGATGATGTGTAGTGGCTACCGTATTGAAAATGTACAATGCTTGTTAACCGTTGTTAATGTGCAGATTTGACAATGAACATTAACCCCTAAACATTCCACCTCAAAATCCGTATGTTCACACTTACCAGCTCTCTTCCAAAGTGCACCCCTCCCTCCCTTTGACCTCCACTGAGGTGCACAAGCCAGAGAATGGTCTCATCTTAGGCTCTTCAGTCTCCTTAGCCTTCATATGTAGTAGATTAACCAAACTGTGTTGATGTATTTTCTCGAATATTTCTTAAATCTATCAACTAACTTTATTTCTTCTCTACTTGTGTGGTTATCTATCTCAAATTATGCCAATATCCTCCCATATTTTCTCTTTGCCTCTAGTCTTGTCTCCTTCATTCCAATCTTGAGGTTGTTGCCAAATTCTTAAAATGATTTTTTTCCTTATTGTAAAAATAATACATGTTTATTCTAAGAAATTCTTTAAAAAATACAAAATACCCACAGTATCTCCACCCAGATATTATGGCTGTTAACATTTTAAATTATCCTGCTATCCTTTTATTACTTAGCTTATCTTTTCTTAATTAACCTTTTTCTAATACATATCTTTTCACTGGTAAAAAATGAGATGATATAGAGGGGTGGATATATGGATAGATAAGTGATAAAGCAAGTATAATAAAATGTTAACGGTAGGATATATGTGTGAGTGTACAGATACTAATTTTAAAATTCTTTCAACACTTTAATGTGCTTACACATTTTTATAATGAAACCTTGTGGAAAAATGAGATTGCACTATATACTAAGTAATGTCCTGTAACACATCTAATTATGTCACCTTTATGCTTCAGTCTTTGAGTGGCTTTCTAGTATCCGCAGGATGAAATACAAACTTCCTAGCAGAATATAAAAGGCTCCTGTCCGCCTCTCCAAGTTTGTCTATCCTGCACGCACCCTATAATCCAGCATAATGAACCATGTATAGTTCTCCAGATGTGCTCTCTCTGGCCTTTTCTAGATTTTCAAATACACATGATGAACCTTCCACTTTGAATTCCTGCCCACTAGCCTTATGATGCAAACAAATGGGCTAGTATTTCTCCCATGTTAGACACTTTTTACTATGAAGCATTCAGGAGATTTATAATGGGGGAGGATCAGTTTCTGGTCTCAAAGCAACGTTGGCAAATAACTTTACAGGTAAAGGAATTAACCTAATTAGAGCATTTGACATTAGCTGTCAGATTCAAGGCCCGAAGCTCTAACAGAGAGGTAGGGGGAGGCTTCTGTGCATCATCTGGGCATCGTTGAGTTCTTCCCTCACCATGACGAATCCTAAAATCTTGCCAGAATGTCCTTTCTCTCTTCCTCTCTCTCTCGCTGGCTTACTCTTCCAAGATCGGTTTTTCTTTATCATCCTGTTTCTAACCTCAGATCATTTAACATAGGAGCCTGAAATTAGTGGGGCTTCAGTTTGGAAAACAGGCAAAAAAATTTTTAATAACTTCTTCCTGGCAAATTTGAAAAATATTGAAGAGTTAATGTTCTGCAGTATTTGAACATGATTTTCTTTTTTAAAGTGGTTTTTGATAGTCTGTTTTTTGGCTTTCACATATCCCTGCAGCCCTGTTGCTGGACATGTATATGGTTCTGAATAAACATCTTTGTATATAGGTCTTTTTTTTTCCATAATACTTATGATAGTGGATTATTCCTAGATGGGAACATAAACTTTAAGGATTTTGCTGTAGGTTGCTCAGTTGTACTCTAGAAAGATGGTATCATTTTAGTGTGCTAACAGCAGTGTGTTCAGGGCTTACGTCAAAGAAAAACATTCTTAGTTTTTTAAGTGCTTCATTATTGTTCTATAAACCCAGTGCCGTCGAGTCGATTCCGACTCAGAGCGACCGGTTTATCTTTTTAAACGTTCATTCTATGTAGAACACTGGTTTTTAAATATGGGATTGTGGTTCCTCTGGGTCCATGGAGTGCATTTAAGAAGCCCGTGAACCTCCGTGAAATTGAATATAAGACGTGTGTATGCATATTTTTTTCTAGGGAAAAAGGAGTCTGTACCATTCCTAAGTGTCTCAGAGGGATCCAAGACTCAAAAAGGTTAAGCATCACTGATCTAGACCAGAGGTTCTGAAATCCTACTGCACTATAGAAATCCCCTGTGGATGCATACCCACATGACCTAAGCCTGGAAAATTACTGAGCTTTATCACAATGTAGGAAACCCTGGTTGCGTAGTGGTTAAGTGCTACAGCTGCTAACCAAAAGGTCAGCATTTGGAATCCACCAGGCGCTACTTGAAAACTCTGTGGGGCTATTCTGCTCTGTCCTATAGGGTCGCTATGAGTCGGAATTGACTCTACAGCAACGGGTTTTTTTTTTTTTTTTTTTTTTTAATCGCACTGTAAAATCCTCTCTTGAAAAATGTAATCAATCATGTTATGCTTAAAGGTTGTATTTTAATTCCTATACCTTAGCTGAATCACCCTCTTTGTGTGTCTCTTAGAATACATAACGGAAACCCTGGCGGCATAGGGGTTAAGTGCTATGGCTGCTAACCAAAGGGTCAGCAAAAATGCATGCTGCTCTGTGTTTTGGGTTAGGCCACCTGATGAGGTTTTAGCACACCTGAGGATGATAGACCCATCTTGGCTTCTGTGGGACGTGAAGGGCTGGGCATGTCTGACATCTGCGGTCTTCTTGTGCAGGCTCACGAGATGGTTCTATGGGACTCTGGGAGGTGACAGACGATGTGTTGACCAAAAGTGATGCAAGGCACAGTGTGTCACGGGTCCCTGTGTATGCCCACATCACTCACAAGGCCTTAAAGGACATCCCCAAGGAGGACACAAACCCTGATAACTGCAAGGTCCGGGCTCTGGCCTTCAACAGCAAGAACAAGGTATGAGCCCACTAAGTGATCCCTGAAGCCTGTACTTTATCTTCTTGGCTTACAACTTGGAAGATAGTCTCCCTTTCCCCTCCCTAGTCAGTGTCTGCTGCATAGCTTGAAGGGTTGGGGAATGCTGGTGAGAAATCATAACAGGCTGTGAAACCCGCCTGATAAGTATTGAAGTGTGTCCCTCTAAAAAAAAAGTGTTGTAAATCCTAATCTCTGTGCCTATGGTTATAATCTCACTTGGGTTTGGGCTGTCTTTGTTATGTTAATGAGGTAGGTTTAGTGTAGGGTGTGTCTTTAGTCAATCTCTTGGGATTAAACAAGCAACAAGCTAGCTAGCACAGATGGGAGAAGAGCCACATGAAGATGGCCCAGGAATAGAAGCTCAGAGAGACAAGGGCCTTCCTCTAGAGCCGGCACCCTGAATTCAGACTTTTAGCTGCCTAAACTGTGAGAAAATAAGTTTCTGTTTGTTAAAGCCACCCTTCTGTGGTATTTCTGTCATAACAGCACTAAATAAAGACAGAGTTTCCCAGAGCCACTCTAATTTGACTTCTCACTCATTTGCACATGCCTGTCTGTGCAGGTGCTCTGTCTATTTTGGGTGTAATTTTCATGCATGGCTCTGAAAGCAATCACTTTTATTTTCTTTGGTATTCAGTTTCTTCTCAGCCTCCACTCCTCTCCCTCTGCACTGCCACGGAGTCATACCTACTCTTTGAGCCAGATCTCCTGAAGCTGGGGGATGAAATAGAGTGTCAGGATGGAGGCCCAGGGTCAGAAGAGAAGAAGAGCTTCTCCCCGAATCTGAGTTCGGCCACAGTTTGAGGGGTAGTTCCCTGAGCCTCCTATATATATTCATGGTTTATTTAAGTCCTTAAGATGGAGTTATGTGTCCTAGATTAGACCCTCCACTTCTAGAAGCTCTTAAACTGAGACTTACGAAGCTGCCCTTAATATTTGTGCTTTTTTTTTTTTTTTTTTAACTATCCAACAGGATGTCATGGGGATGGTTGCCCAGTGAAGACTTTGTGAACCATGGGTACCTGCGTTATTGCTGGGTCTTGGACTTGTTTCTTGGGTTCTCTCAAGAAGCAGGCTCAGTGTTGTATGCTGCCCAGCTGCATTTCATAGGGGTGCTGAGGCTGATAATTGTTGGCACCACTGCTAGGATCTTCATGGGATAGTAGCGAAGAACGGGGAAGACCGCAACCTTCAGAATCTTCTCCTGGTTACTTTGTATATTAGTTGCTACTGATAGGACTATAATCTGTTTTTCATTGCTTTTGCAGGAATTGGGAGCAGTCTCTCTGGATGGTTACTTTCATCTCTGGAGGGCTGAAAATACACTATCTAAGGTGTGTGAACCTGACTTAGTAACTTTACCTAATAATTCACCTTACAATTAAGATACTCTTGAGTCTCCTTGACCCTTCTCATTTATTTGCATGGTGCATGAAATTCTGTCTAGGTCTGGCATGCCTTTCTTGAAGGAAAGTCTTTTTTAAAGAGATCAGTGGGGGTGGTTCTTTCACATTGCAGTGGCTTCGTGAGAGGCTCCTTTAGCTAGCTGTCCTTCAATCCATAGTGATTATAGACTACTTGGCATGCTGTGAGGGCAGAAAAACCTAAATTGTAGGAACCAGTGGCAACTGAAGATTAATTTAATTAAGCCATCTCTGAAATAAACATGTAAATTAATAAGAAAATGGATTTAATTTACAGTATTTACAAACAGCTTTTGCGTAGAGTTAAACCTACACATGGGTCTTGCCCTCTTCATCCCAGAGGCCTTTGCTCCTTGTTACTTCTGTTGATAGGCTCTTTCTCAAGAGGAAGCAGGACCCAAGAATTATCGATTCTTTTATGTCACAGCCTTCTTTGAGCTCCACTGACCTTACATGGTGCCTCCGTAGGCACTCATGAGGATTTGCTGAATGACGAGGAGCCAGGGTTGAAGCCAGTTTGGATTTTCTGGGATTGAGCCAGTCCTATGAGTGTGCTTTCTCTAGGGTACAGCTCCCACATAATTGGAGAGTTAGGCTGAGGGTAGCCAGAAATCAGTCCTTTATCCTTATCCAGTGAGCAGTGAGGAGGGTGGTGGCTGTTTCTAAGAGAACAAGGTGGGACCTTGGCCTCAGTACCCTGAGGTTACCCCTGGAAAAAACCTGTAGGTCTTGGCCTTTTCCCTCTACCTCTGATTATTTAATTCCAGATTTGCCTTCTTCCCTAATCTTGCCTCTTTAGTTCCTGGATCATATTGTTTAGTATAGTCATCCTCTCTTTCTCGTGGACACCTAGGGGTGGAGCAAGGTGATATTTCCTTAATCAGGGCTCATCATTTTCTCTCTTTTTGTGACTTGTATATGAGGGAAGCCCACAGAGGTGGGAGTCCACAAACACCACCCCGTCCTAGGCTCTCTGGTGATGCCACAGGCTTCTCTCTTTTGTTTTCAGCTTTTCTCCACCAAACTGCCATATTGCCGTGAGAATGTATGTCTGGCCTATGGTAGTGAATGGTCAGTGTATGCAGTGGGCTCCCAAGCACATGTCTCCTTCTTGGATCCACGGCAGCCATCTTACAACGTCAAGTCTGTCTGCTCCAGAGAGCGAGGCAGTGGTAAGAGTCCCAGGGTGCCCCTCAGGCTTACAGCTGCATTGCAAATGGGTTTTGATCTCATTTTCTATGTCGTTTTTGCAAACAGGGATCTATATGGAAAGATGGATGTTTGGTGACACAGAGGGAGCTTAAGTACCTGCATATGGCAGCAGAGTTTCAAACACCACTGACAAATGTGTGCTCACAGAAACCATTAGTGGAGACTAGCAGTCAGAGTATTAGTGGAGACTAGCAGTCAGAGTATTAGTGGTTTCCGTGTTCTTTCACAGAGCTTTACTTTCTATCTTGTAATTTTTTGCAGGAGTCCCACCTGAACTAAAATTAGGTTTATGTTAATGAGTGGTATTGGGGGTGTGAGAAGGAGTTTACAAAGGGGCTGAAGGAAACTTTAATTATTTTGATTGTGGTGATGGTGTCATGGACATGCGACGTACGTCACTTCAAATATGTGGAGTGTATTGTATGTGAATTATACCTCAGTAAAGTGAACAAAGTATTTAGTTCTGACCACTGGGTGACTTAGGCTTCAGCCTCCAATCTTTAATGGTCTGTTCTCTCTGAAAGCACCCTCACTGTGGGTGAGGAGATGAAACTGTCTGGGGGCAGGGGGTGGGGGGGGAAGAGACTTATATTTGTAGTGTACTTTAAGGCTTCAGGATACTTTTTTCTGACATTATCTCATTTCATCTGACTAAGAGCCCTGTGGGAAGCAATTAGGAAAAGTGAGTACTAACCCCATTTTTTAGATGAGATTGAAGCTTACCAAAACCCAAACCAAACCCACTGCAGTCGAGTCGATTCCGACTCATAGTGACCCTGTAGGACAGAGTAGAACTGCCCCACAGAGAGTTTCCAAGGAACGTCTGGTGGATTCGAACTGCAGACCTCTTGGTTAGCACTTAACCACTACACCACCAGGGTTTCTGATTGAAGCTTAAAAAACGATTTAAGCTTAGAGCAGTTAAATAACCTGCCCAACATCACACAGCCTGGTGGGAGAACACCCAGGGGCCAGAATCCAAATCTTCCAATTCTTCACCTCATTTTGTCCCCTTTCTCATGCAAAAATGTGGCTAGAAATGTTTCCTGAGAAGTCCTAGAAAGCTATGGATCACAATTTAACCTTTCAAGTATTTGTCCCTGTGTAGATACTGCAAAAGTGGCATTTCTTTTGGGTTTGTTTTTAATTACAGCTAAGACCCTTAGATTTTGGGACAAAGAGACTAATAATATTTGTCATGAGTAAGAGGAGGAGGAGGAGTAAATAGGCTTGGCTGGAATGATGTGTGTAGTGAAAAAAATTTTTTTTTTTTTATTGTGCTTTAAGTGAAAGTTTACAAATCAAGTCAGTCTCTCACACAAAAACTTAAATAAACCTTGCTACATACTCGCAATTGCTCTCCCCCTAATGAGACAGCCCGCTCCCTTCGTCCACTGTCTTTTCGTGTCCATTTTGCCAGCTTCTAACCAGTGAAAAAGTTTTAAGAGATTTTGGTCACTCTTATCAAACACCTCTTATGTGTCAGGAAACCCTCGTGGTGTAGTGGTTAAGTGCAACAGCTGCTAACCAAAAGGTCAGCAGTTCAAACCCACCAGGCTCTCTTTGGAAACTCTATGGGGCCATTTTACTTTGTCCTATAGGGTCACTATGAGTTGCAGTCAACTTGACGGCAGTGGGTTTGGGTTTCTTTTGGCTCTTATGTGTCAAGAGACATCTTCATGTCCCATGCATTTATTGAGCCACAAGTGAGACAGGTGTATTTTTTTTTTTAACCGTGGTGCAAATACGCAGAACAGAACACTGACCAATTCAAAAGTTTCTACATGCACAGTTGAGATAGATATATTTTTTTCTCTGTGATCCAAAGCGATAAGATAATTTGTATTAAAGTGAGTGAGACAGTGCTTCTTTAGGTGCATACTTTCTGGCTTTTTGCCTTCCTCATAACATGTTTAACCAGATAAAGACCCTTGTAGTGCTGTGCTAGTGGTTTTAGGTCAAAGACAAGGAAGTCTTTATTTATGTAATGATTTATAAATATGTAGATTACCCTGAGTTGCAATATAGGTTGGAAACATAATGGAGAAGAGCTTAGAATCATGAAGGGTGACTCCAGAGTGAGTCCAGAATAAGTCTAAGGGAAGCAAGGAGATTTGAGGCATGCTTATGATTTTAGGCCAGAGGTGTGTTGTGCATCCTCGGGCACCTAGCACTTCTCCAAGACTCATGGGAGGGTCTATGTTAATGTATGGATGGGCATTGTAGCATGAGGCTTCCCTTTGGCTTTTGCATGAGTTATGCCTGTCATTGGAAAGGCACTGTCTGGTACTGGAGGGTACCATGTGGACTCAACACTGGAGAAATTCAGGCTAGCACTATCAGTGCGTACCTCTCCCTCCTCATTGTTCTTTGCCTTTCTGTGTTTCTCAGGGATCCGGTCAGTGAGCTTCTACGAGCACATCATCACTGTGGGCACAGGGCAAGGCTCCCTGCTGTTCTATGACATCCGAGCTCAGAGATTTCTGGAAGAGAGGCTCTCAGCTTGTTATGGGTCCAAGCCCAGATTAGCAGGGGAGAATCTGAAATTAACCACTGGCAAAGGCTGGCTGGTGAGTAAACCCCTGCCTGAGATGATTGTTAGACAGTGACAGAAAAATTGTCTTTACCCTGCTGACACACCGCCTACACATACACTCTTTCAGTAGTAAGAGGCACTTCTTGGAGCAGGGAAAGCCAGGTACTTTCCCTTGGTTTTGCTTTCATATCTGCATATTGTCTGTGGCCCAGTGAAGCCCGTTGTTTGACGAGGATCCCCCCAGGTGGTAACAGCTCAGGAAGGCTAACGAACCTTCTGCCAAAGCTGCCGGTAAATTATTGAAAAACATGATCCCAACTGTCCTGAGAAGACCTTAGGTTTGTGTAGCAATTCTTCAACCTGGTTTGTTCCTCTATAATGTTATGTTGGAAAAATGAGGCCCAGATTCCTATGAGTACCAACCTCCTGGCATCAGATTATAGATATAAGACCTGCTCCTCTCAAGGAGACTGGAAAGCATTCCTGTCTCTCCCTCCCCCTTTTCTGCCCCTTCGCCTAAAGGTGCTAACAGAGTTTCTTTTTCTTCCCGTAGAAGCATGATGAAACCTGGAGGAATTACTTTTCGGACATTGATTTCTTCCCAAATGCTGTTTACACCCACTGCTACGACTCGTCTGGAACGAAACTGTTTGTGGCAGGAGGTCCCCTCCCTTCAGGGCTCCATGGAAACTATGCTGGGCTCTGGAGTTAATGATAATTAACTCTCTCCCAAAATGCAGAGACTTACACTAACATCCATCCTCCGTTTCCTTGTTTCTTCTTTGGATTCCGCCCCCCCCCCCGCCCCGCCCAATTGTGTGAGGCTCTCAAACTATAGGGGGAACAGCGGAGTTTACCTATGGTTTAGGCATTTGACGGGAAGAAGCTCTGTATAGAAATCTGAATAGGGCCTTTTCCTTTTTGGTAATCAGAATTTTAGTTTATTGCTCTTTTTGTTTGTTTCTCACCAAACGTTATTAATACCTATTTGTGTTTTTTTAAGTGACACACAATTTCCCTTCTCTGGCTTCCTCTTTAGGCTGACACACTCATTCTCATCCTTACTTCGCTCATGAGGTAGGGTTCCTTTATATTTACGTGGTTGCTGTCAGACTTTCCGTGAAAGTTTGGGGGCTGTGTGTGTGTGCGAGCTTGCGTGTCTGTAGATACTCTGTGTCACTAAAATTATCTGAAGTGAGGATTACTTGTAATTGAAATATTTATAAAAGAAACAACTTTATTTAGAGTCCAGCTTTGGACTAGTCTTTATCTTGTTTTTTGAAGTCTGACAAGACTGATTATACGAAGTAAAAACAAAGAAAAACAAATATCCATCAGGAAAACCCTTTGAGTTAGACTGTAGGCTTCTGGGGGGGCCCCCATGCCAGGATGTCAGAGTGTTCCAGCCCCTACCTGTCCCTCCACCTGTGCATCCCCAGGTGAGAACAGTTCTGTGTATGTGTCACTTCCACTTACCCACCTCGCCTCTGCTTAGCTAGTGGCCACCCCCCTAAGACATCAAGGTCTCCATCCAGATGCAGCTCTGCAGGCTGCAGAAGGCTTGGTAAGAGCCGGTAAAGAGACTCAGCCCCCCTGGCTTTGGGGAAAAACTCTCTTCTCCTTTTGCCATTCTTCCAATCTCCCAGTGGATTTTGCTTTTGTTTTCTAAATTGAGTTCAGTCCAGAAGGGTGGGGGTGAACAGGGGGTGTATCTGTGTGTAGGGAGTGCTTTGTGTGTGTAATATTTGTTTCCTCAGTGCATTGGGGCTGGGGCTGAGGCTACCCCTCCCTCTCTGTTGGTTCAGCACTAGGGTGGTAATGGGCTGGTCTGCAGCCAGCAACGTTGTGCATGTGAGTAGTATTTGTCTGTTCCTCCCTTGAACTGTCTGTGTAGTCTGAGGTTTTTAAACTTGCAGGCAACTAACTGACTGATGTCCAGTTGTTCCCTGCTTTTTACGTATCATGTTGTAGATAACTAACAGCTGTTCCCACTCACAAATTCTTCCTCTCCTGTAAGCACATACTCTGTGTCTGTCAACAGCCCCTCCTGGGGAAAGGAAAAGTCCTATTTTTACTTCTGCACCCCAGCTTCTAAGCTGCTGTCCCAGTTATCCTCTTCTGCTCTGGGTGTAAGTGGGGAGAGTGGAAAGAAGAGTATCCTTCCCTTGATAATGGGGGACTGCTAGAGAGGGGAAGTAGCAAGTCCAGCCCAGCTTTGTGGTACAAGGTACACACCACTCATTCTAGAATTCCCATCTTCTAACCTAGAGAATATAGGTGCTATAAACAGGGAATTAAGGAAAATGCTGGATGCTGTAGATATTTTAATTGTCTTAATTATTTTCTATTATTAAACTACAAGCTGTAGATTTCTTAGTTCTCACAGAACTTCTGTTATTTTAAACTGACTTGTATAGTTTAAAAAAAAAATCTCAAGTAGGATGTTTTGTACTGTTGCCTGACCCTCTTCTGTGATGGGTAATGCGTTTGATTGTTTGGGATTTTCTGTCTTTAAAAATGTAGTACTTTTTGGAGAGGAAAAAAATAAAAATTATTCCAGAGCAAAGTAGTTTGTGTGAGTGTACACCCAAGAGGCTGCAGAAAAAAAGGCCCCAAATGACTGGTTGGGGGTTGGCTTGGGATGCTGGGATTGCTTGGGACAGTGAGGGAACACAAGAGTTCCTTTAAGGCTGGAGGCAAATCAAGTGCAGAGACATAAACACCAAGACTTGCCTGTCCCTGATCCCCAGCTTTGGCCCATACCGAGAGCAGATATGCCCAGGGGAAGTAGTATGGTACCTAGGAAAAAAAAAAACAGGGTGAAGACGAGGAAGGAAGGTGCTAGTCCTTGCTCTGAATGACTGTGGATGTGGGAAAGATGACCAGCATCTCCTGCCATCGGGCTTCCCTTACATCAATCGGGTGGTGATTGGCCCTGTCTGTTTTAGTCTGGGAGGTGCCCAGGTTACTGTGAGAATGGCTGCACAGTGCCCTGGGAACAGGATTTTTTTTTGGAGTCGGGGCCATAGATCCTAGATGCCCTATATAAGTGAAGGACACAGTGATCATGGTGAGTGGTAACTCTCAGAGCCTGGTTGGCCCTGTAGCTGAAAGAAAGGTGGCTGAATTAGACCACCCTCATCACACAACCATCTCTGGAAGACCCACCAGGGCTGGGCCACTGAACCTATTCCTCTGCCACATGGCACTTGTTCCTTTCTGAGGCAAGCTAGACACAGCGGCCCTTCGCACCTGCTTTAAAGGCTAGTTCAGAACATGGCTCACACAGGGATCAAAGGCTGCAAGGCAGGAAGGGGGAGGCGAGTGAGTTGAAGCAATGTGAAAGGGCTTCCTAGAGAAGAGTTAAATTAGGAAAGAGACTATAGAATCAGCCTTTCCCAATATGTCCTTTTCAGAGTACTAGATCCGTGGAACAGCAATTGATACTTGTAAAATGTTCCATGGTCGAGTCATTTTTGGGAAATACAGGTTAAAGACAAGCTCGCTCTTTCACAACTTCTCAGGTTCTTAGTTGGTTACTGTGGAATTTGTGTTGCATGGAATATGCTCAGAGAAAGGTGACTTAGGGGATACAGGGTGAGCCTGGCCTGGGCCTCTGGTCTCAATGGAATCTTGGCCCTGCTCCCATTTTCCAGTCAGACTTTCCAGCGGAGTATCTATCACAGAAGGGCTTTGTGGACTTTATGGGATCCCTCCCTTTCCTGCCAGCAGTCCCCACTCCCAGGCAATGAAAGAACTTCCTTGTTCTTTCACGGGCTCCTCCCATCATCCTTTGAATCCTTTTGCAGGAAACTCTGGAACTGAACTGAATTCCTAGCCTTCCAAGCCTTGTTTATGTTCCAGGCTCCTGGCCCTAGGTATTTTTAATAAACATGAAGACTCCCAGTCCAGGCCTCTCTGATATAGCTACAACCCAGACAATTCTAGAGCAAGTACCCAGAAATGGCAAGTCAGGATATCAAGACCCTTGGCTTAGCATCAGGGGTCTATCTTGTAGGGATCAGCCTGTGATCCAAGTGTTTTTATCTCCTTTCAGTCGGCTGGTATCTAGGATACAACAAAATGGTGAGGGGGTGAGGAGGATCACTCAATGTTATTTACTTTTAGTCACATCCTATTTCATGCTAGTATTCTGAGATGACAGGAAGCTTTGGGAAGGTAGAAACATGGGCATCTAATTCTGGAACCACTGATGAAGCCAAAAGAAGGCTCAGTTTTCTTAACTTGGTTCTTTTGCCCTCACCTCAGCTCCTCCAGAGAAAGAAATGTGAACCCTACCCCTAGAGAGAGAGGTGTGAAATGAGCTGCTGGAGATGGGTTGTAAGCTGTTCCATGATTCAGCTCTCCAAGACAGAGGTGTGAGCGGTCATCTCAAATTCCTGCTGGGTTGGGCTTTACATCAGAACACTCCCCTTGATTAGCATATAATTGCCAAAGTCAGAATTTTTACAGGATAATAATACTCATTAACTGAGCTCAGTCACAGGTTACTGCATTTCTTGTTAAGCAGTATTCAGAGCTGTAATTAACATCCCAAGTGCTGTGGACAGGAAGAAAACAAATGATCCACTCATATCTTAAAGAAAATAAATTTCCCTCACTTCTGGCTGTTTTGTCCTAACTATTGGCAGCCTGGACAGAGGACTGGAAATAATAATGAGGCCATGAGTCAGGACTGACTCGATGGCAACCAACTATAACTTTGTTCTCCAGGATCAAGGCTATATGCCAAAAGCAGAGAATATCACAGGGCCGGGTACCACAGCCTGAGGTGTTGAAATTTGGGCCTTACAGTGTGTTGGTCACCTGAGAAATCCCTCATCTTCACCACCACCACCCCTCTGCCCCTTTAGATCTTTCTGCTAAAAACACTAAATTGCTGCCCCAACCACCATGTGTAAGGTTCCATACTTAGATGTTTTGGGGGTTGGGGGTGGGGCTGTTACATTACCTGATTTAAGATACCACTTTAAAATTGTAGCTATTCCCTCCAGATACGTGACACCCTGTGTGTCAACCACTCAGACTAAGTATGAACAAAGTATGGAGGATGTGGATTCTAGTTGCTACTCATGGTCAAATGACTTTGAGCAATTCTCTTCTCTTCTCTGGACATCAGTTTTCTCATTTTATAAAATGAAGAGTTCAGATTAGACATTGGATGATTTCCTGGATCCTTAACATCCACATCAACTATTCTGCTGGTGCAGGGAAGACTAAGAAGAATAGGCAGTAGTCACTGTCTTCAGGCAGTTTGTCCTCAAAACAGGTAAACTATAAAGTTTTTGTTACGTACCTCTTATTTCCTAATGGCTTCCAGTGAAACATTGAAACTTGTGTGGGTTGAATAGTGTCCCTGCAGAATTCATGTCCACCCGAAACATCAGAAGGTGACCTTATTTGGGAATAGAATCTTTGCAGATGTGATTAAGGTAAGGATTGATGTGCTCACACTGGATTAGGGTGGGCCCTAAATCCAGTGAGCGTGTCCTTGTAAGAGAAAAGGACACACAGGAACACGCAGAGAGGGAAGACAATGTGAAGATGGAGACAGAAATTGGACCAATGCCTCTACAAGCCATGGAATGCCAGAAGCCACCAGAAGTTGGAAGAGGCAAGGGAAGATTCTCTCCTAGAGCCTTTGGAGGGAGTGTGGCCCTCCTGACACCTTGATTGTAGACTTCTAGTCCCCAAAACTGTGGGAATAAATTTCAGTTGTTTTAAGCCACCAAGTTTGTGGTAATGTGCTATGGAAGCCCTCAGGAAACAATACAGGAGTATTCTAAGGAATTTCTTAGACACCAATTTTTGTAAAATCGCACTTGAGATTTAAGAAAAAAAAAAATTTTTTTTTTTTTAATGATAATATGAAGATGAACTAACACGGTAGAGCTAAGACCTGAAAAAGCAAAAAAAAAAAGCTGAGAACCACACTTAAAAATTAATAGAAATACCACAAGTGGATAGCTTCAACAAACAAAAGTTTATTCTATCACAGTCTAGTAGGCTAGAAGTCAAATTCAGGGAAAGGCTATCTCTGT
Source organism: Elephas maximus indicus (assembly GCF_024166365.1). NCBI lineage: Eukaryota > Metazoa > Chordata > Mammalia > Proboscidea > Elephantidae > Elephas > Elephas maximus. The sequence continues at coordinate 42,938,126 of NC_064827.1, read as the reverse complement.
CTTTCAGCTCTGGAGAAAGGTCCTTGTCATCAATCTTCACCTGGTCTAGTAGCTTCTCTATGCAGGAACCCTGGATTCAAAGGACACTGCTTCCAGTGGTGCTTTCTTGGTGGTATGAGGTCCCCATGTCTCTCAACTGACTTCTCTCTTTTAGGCCTCAAAGGAGATTGGTTTAAGACACAACCTAATCCTGTAGATTGAGTCCTGCCTCGTTAACATAACTGCCTCTAATCCTGCCTCATTAACATCATAGAGGTAGGATTTACAACAGTAGGAAAATCATATCAGATGACAGAATGATGGGCCATCACACAATATTGGGAATCATGGCCTAGCCAAGTTGACAGATATTTTTAGGGGACACAATTCAATCCATAACAAGGACCATAGTAGTACTTCTTAAAGCTGCCCACCACTGGTTGCTTTTCCCTACCTATCTTGAACTCAACGTTTTAAATTTTACTCTAGGTCATCTTTTCACAGTGCAGATTGTGTAGAACGTTAGAATGTTTTTCCTATCCTGAATTTTATTACCCAGCAACATGTACAAGCTATCTGGAGTCTTCTTTGATAGCAGGACATAATAGGAGATCTTGCTGAGATATCTTAACCTGCATTACTCTAGGAACTGCCTTGTGTCCGCCTATGCAGACCTGGAGTTATTAGCCAGGACATAATAAGGATCTCTGAGGATCAAGGATGCACAAGTCACCAGATAAAGTCAGAATTGACATTAATGTCCCTAGGCTACTGGTTTATATAACTGGGGACTACGGTCTTTATTAGGAACCCTTAGCCTAACACACGGGGTCGCCATGATTCAGAATCAACTGGTAACTAGTAGCCTCACAAAATGATACTTGTTGCACTAATTATATCCATTGACCCAGTAGTTTCACCTCTGGGAATTCAAGGAAATAATCTTGGCAAGTGTGCAAAGATGTATAAGGATGGTCATTGTAGAATTAATTAGCAAAAAAAAAAAAAAAAAATACTGGAAGTATCCTAAATTTATCAGTAAGGGAATGGTCAAATAAACATACACAAAAAAGATACCACCAGATACTACTTGCCTCCTAATAAGTTGCAACAAGAAGTAAATGGCATCACCTAAGAAATATTCTTGCCAGAAAATTAAATTTGATCTAAACAAACCTTTAGATTTATCAGTTCTCAGAAAATATAGTGGATAGAAGAACATACTAATAATACCACAGGGATACAAACAACCAAATCCAGAATGTAGGAAAAATGACCTGACTTCAACAAATAAATAGCAAGAAAAAAGAGGGGATGAGAACTGTTACAGATTGAGAGACTTAAGAAAGATATTAAAAAGAAAAAAAGTAATGCACACACTGTTTAGGTCCTAATTCAAAATAATAATTCAAGATAATCATGGAAAATTTAATACTGATTGAATATCAGATAATAGTAAGGAATTATCGTTAATTTTTCTAGGTATAGTGATGGTATTTTTTTTTTTAAATCCTTATCAGAGATACATATTACAGTATTAATAGATGAAATAATATGATGTCATAGACTTGCTTCAAAATAATCCAGAGGGTTGGATTATTTTAAAGCAATATGTTGATAATTGTTGAAGCCAGTGGATGGGCATATAGGGTGTTCGTTATACCGTTGCTGGGTGCCATTAAGTCGATTCTGACTCATCGCGACCCCATGTGATAGAGTAGAACTGTCCCAAAGGATTTTCTTGGCTGTAATCTTTACAGAAGCAGATTACTAGGTCTTTCTCCTTTGGAGCTGCTGGGTGAGTTTGAACTGCCAACCTTTAGGTTAGCAGCCTCAAGCTTAACCGTTAAGCCGCTAGAGCTCTTTTCATAGCAACCCTATAGGACAGAGTAGAACTGCCCCCTAGGGTTGCCGAGGAGTGGCTGGTGGATTTGAACTGCCAACCTTTTGGTTAACACCCAATCTCTTAATCACTGTGCCACCAGGGCTCTCCATTCATTATACTAGCCTCTGATTTTGTAATGTTAGAAATTTCCATAATAAAAAGTTTTTAAACAGTTCTTTGAAAGAATGAGGTAAATCTATTTGTATTCACATAGTGTGATTGCTAAGATACATTAAGGACAAAACAGCTACAAACCAATTTCTAGAGTAGGATCTCTTTTTTGGAAAATTCATAGTCTATAGTTAGGCATGTCTATATTTAGGGTTGCTATGAGTCGGATTCGAGGGTCAACGGGTATGGGTTTTTTTGGTTATATTTAGGCATAGGAAAAATCTAAAGTGTTATCACTAGAATGTCAAGAATGGGTCTCTTGGCAACAAAGTTTTAATTTTACCTTTTTTCTTATCTGTATTTTCTAGTAATATCACTTAAAATGCATTTCTTCCCAGTTTTTTTTCAACATGTATTGCTTGTGAATAAAAAATAGTGACAGAGGAGAACATAGAATATTTATTGTTACTCCTTTGCTCAGAAAGCTTACACCAAGCTCTACTCGCGCTACCTGAGGAGGATTCTCTCCCTCTTAAGCCGCAGCCACGGGCGCCGACCATGAGGCCTCTCTGTTGGCACCTGGATTCATGAGGGCAAAGTGGCACCAGAGGATGGGATACGTAGGCTAAAGCAAAAGAGAAGACAGTAAAGTGTCTTGAAACTGATAAGCCTTGGAGTGAGATAAGTCACCAGCTACTGCCGTAGAAATTGCTTCCAATATTTTCACCTATTGAAAGAAGTGCTTTTTTTGTTTTTTGTAAATCTCTTTTCCTGGTTTGTTAAACTGAAAATAAAGCTATGAAAAGATTTTACTATTTAAAAAAAAAAAAAGCCTACACCAACCAAAAAGTCTTCATTTCCCTTGTCCGCGTGAACCTTATTAGGCCAGCCAGATTATCCAATCCCCTCAACTCACATCAGCATACTCACTAGCTCTCTCCTTGTCAAAGTTGCTCCCACCCAACTCCTAGTCCTGTTCAAATCTTTCATGGTGAAGCTTCCAACTCCTAGAAAGTCTTCCATGATCACACCCCTTCTCAGCGAGACCACCTTTCAGGAGCTTTCCAAGCTTCGCCAAGGTACAGACGTACGTCACTGTACGTGGGTGCACTGGTAGGGCTGCCCTCAAGCCTGGGCCCTGAGTTTTGTGGGGAGACTGGGTAAATTCCTTTCCTTTGGGCCAATGACTCCATCATACATCCAGTAGGGGGAGCCAGAGCTTAGTTCCTGGAGAAACTATGTCTGGATAAACAAACTTCAGATGGAGGTGATAGAACAAAAACCCGTTGCCATCAGTCGATTCCCACTCATAGCGACACTATCGGACAGAGTAAAACTGACCCACAGAGTTTCCAAGGAGTGGGTGCTGGATTCGGAGTGCCGAACTTTTGTTTAGTAGCCGAGCTCTTAACCACTGGGCCACAAAAGATATGCACAAATCATGTTCTTACAGGGAGGAGTCAGGAGAGGCAGGCAGAGCTTAGTGTCAATCTTTGAAGGAAGGTTTTTTTTTTCTTCAGTGACCTTTATAGGGTAGCAATCCCTCAAGGTCCAAGCTTCCCTGTGCATTTGTGTGCGGATTTGATTTATAAAAATATATGCATACATGTTAGAAAAAAATATATACATACACACATACACTTCTCAAAAGTGTGTGTATGTGTTATAGAGAGCAACATACACCTTGTTCCAGCTGCAAGCGTGGAATGTTACCATTGGATCCCCAAATTCAGTAAATTGAGCCTTGGTTGAAACAATTAGTTCTGAGGCACCTTGGACAAAGAGCACTGGATCTGAGGTTGATGCTCCTAGTTAAATCCTGTCTTTAATCATTAGCCAGCTGTTTGGCTGTAGGCAGGTCACTAAATCTCCCTGGGCTGATAGTGAACTTCTGCAGTAAGGGATGCGAAGGTGCTTTGCAAACAAAGAACTCAACTGAAAGACATTCTTAAGGCTCTCAATGTTTGTATCAAAGCCTGAATCATCTGGGGAGAAAATTTCAGTCCCAGGGAGATTGCACATCTCCATCAATTAAACTCAGCCCAAATAGTTGTGACTCTGGTGCAGCCAGGAACATGGGGATTGGTTGGGGTTAACTTTGACAAAAAGCTCCAAGCCCTCAAAATGCCTACAGGCTTTTACACAAGCCTGAACCAGGAGCCTCTTCTTGCCTCCTGGTTATGGCCACAGAGAGGCAAGAGGCTCACCCAGGCTGCCCACGGAGGCTGGAGGAAGAAGCCACGTGGCCTAGGGCACAAGGGACCGAAGCAATCTGGAGAGGACGCTGAAAGCTGGGTTGCCTTAGAGGTTACTGGGCAGCAGCTTCTCAGGGAACACTGAGAATTCTACTAGGAGCTGAGCTGGCAGAACTGGAGCAAGGCCCCAAGCAGAGAGGTGTTGGTACTTGTAGGAAAGGCCCTCTTGAGGAGAAGTGGCCACTCTGCTGGCCAGGAGTGGGGGTGGTTTGAGCATTAATTTTGCTCTGTGGTGGTGGTGGGGGAGGCGCAAGACCCAGCCCAACAGGTCTAGTTTGGGTCGGCCTGTGTTTGGAGGCAGATGCTGATTTGTGTGTTCTCTGAGACCTCTGCCCTCCCCAGGTCTCTTTCTGCAACATCTGTAGCTGTCTGTGGCTACTGTTGGGGACTAGAGTTTTCTGCAGGGGCTATTGCTCAGCCTGGCACGTCTAGGCCTGCAGGAACTGGTTTAACTTGCTTCTGAGAGTCTTGACTCTACCCCATATTCCTTTGGCTTCAGGTTAGGGAGGTGGAAGGATTGAGGGAGGAGACAGGATACAACCAAAGGGATTTATGAAGTCCAGAAGGACCTTGGAGAGGTTAACTTTACTCTGAAGAAGGAAGAGAGGGTCCCCCAGTCTTCCCTGAGCTCCTACCAAGCTAGCTTCTCACAGGTCCCAGGACATATTCTGTCTCTAGCCCCTCTGTACTCCTCCTATAGGACCACTTCTAGTTAGTTTCACTCTTGATTTTCCAGAAAGTCACCCTCTTGCAGAAATCTTCCCCTGCCTCCTGGACCCATCCCCACCTGCAGGCCTCCAGCAGCAGATGCCTCTGATCAGGCCTCACTCCTTATAGACTATGGTTCCTTCAGGGTAGGGCCTGAGCTGTGTCTGTGAACCTCCACCAGCTTCGTGTGGAGTCAGTGTTGGGCTGAGGAGCAGAGCAGTCTCTTGAAACCTCCATCCATCTAGTCCTCTGCTTCTGTCAGTATGTGACAGCCCAGTGCTCTAACTTGCAACTTTCTTGACATCTGTTTGCCATGTTCTTAGTAGCCACTGTGTTACACACTTCATGACCAAATTATAGGCATAAACAATATCGTTTGAAATTAAGTAAATAAAATGATGGTAAGTGTGCTGCTAGCTTCCTTGCAACCCTCCAGATCAGCTCTCTATCCTGCTCAGTGCCTGCTTGGTCTCCATCAACAGGCTTCCTTGTTCTCTGGATTCTGGTTAGGTTCAGTCAGTGGAGATTAGGAGGGAAGGGGGAGATGTGAGGTTATTTATTCCCCATAGCACATCCCACCTTCCTCCAAGCAGGGTCTCTGCCTGTATGCTCACTCTCTGCTTCCTCCCATTGTCCCTGGAGGCCCAGTGGTGATCAAAAGAGATTAAACAAGAGAGCAGAGCAGAGATGGGGGAAGACACATACCAAACCACATCAAGATCACCCAGGAGCAGAAGTTCAAAGAAACAAGGACCTTCCTCCAGAGCCAACAGAGAGAGAAGGCCTTCCTCTAGAGCCGGCACCCTGAATTTGTACTTCTGGCCTCCTAAACTGTAAGAAAATAAATTTCTGTTCGTTAAAGCCACCTGCTTGTGGTATTTCTGTTATAGCAGCAATATATAACTAAGACACCTCCCTAGAGCCCCATGCAGCAGGGAAGAATCAGAAAGCTCTTTTAAAAAAAGGCTTCTGGCAGGCATACAAATGAGGCAGCCAGAACTGACCAGCACCTGGAGCTGCCAGTTAGAGAGAAAGAGTCCCAGATGCTGGAAACTTTTGGCCCTGGAGAAGTTTTCCCAGGCTGAGGCCAAGGCTGACAACTAGTTTTAACTTTACACTTTGGACTGAATCCTCTTTAGACAGAATCCATCTGGCTGTTTCTTTCACTATCCAGGTGCTTTGTACCTGTGATTTCAGGAAAAGTGCTTATAAACCAGAGGGAGGCTGAGAATTCTCTGTAACTGGAGTCAGAGATGGTCCTAGGATTTTTAGAGCTGGATGGAATCCAAAGATTATTTATAGTAAAACCTCTTTGTTTTACAAAGAAGAAACTAAGATCCAGAGAGAGGAAGGGTTTTGCCCAAGTTCGCACAGTAGGTTAATAGCAGAGCTAATAATAACTAAGACATACATAATTCCTTTTTCTGCTCTTTTCATATATTAACTCATCTAATCCTCACAACAATTCTATGGAGGAAGCTCTAGTATTATCAGCTCATTTTACAGCTGAGGAAACTGAGGCCAAGAAAGGTAAAGTAACATGCTTGCTCCACAGTCTATGTTCTCTGCTACTTTACCACTTCCAGGATTATTGTGAGGACTTGAATCCAGGTATCCTAACTACTAGGTCACACTAACTAGTAATGAGGGTAGGGAAGGTGTGTGGGTGGGCAGGGAGGGAGTAGTTTAGTGCTGACCAAGGGTTTCTTAGTTATCTGGTGCTGCTATAACAGAAATACCAGAAGTGGATGGCTTTAGCAAATGGAAATTTATTCTTTCACAGTTTAGGAGGCTAGAAGTCCGAATTCACAGTGCCAGCTCCAGGGGAAGATTTTCTGTCTCTGTTGGCTCTGGAGGAAGGCACTTATCATCAATCTTCACCTGAGTCTAGAACTTCTCAGTGCAGGGACCCCAGGTCCAAAGTATATACTCCACTCTTGGTTCTTCTTGCTTGGTGGTAATAAGACCCCTCTTCTCTCTGCTTTGTGGGTCTCTGCTTGATTCTTTCTTTTATACCTCAAAACGGATTGGCTCAAGATAAAACCTTATCCTTTAGATTGAGTCCTGCCTCCTTAACATAACTACCTCTTGTCATGCCTCGTTAACATCATAGGAAGTTAGAATTTACAACACATAGGATAATCACATCAGATCACAAAATGGAAGACAACCACACAATACTGGGCATTGTGGCCTAGTCAAGTTGACACACATTTTGGGGGGATACAATTCAATCCATAACACAGGGACTGAAGGCAGAGAACTTGGGGCATAGCAAAGGACTGAGAAGACAGCCTTTTTTCTTGGGTCATTTTACTCATCTCCTCATTCTCCCTATCCTCCACCTTCTGCCCAGGTCTTTCTTAGGTCTCCAAGTGGTCTCCAGTGAAACAAGGTTATATGTAGTTTTACCTGATCTTCTCTGAGGACTCTGAATGCCACAAAGCCCTAAACAAATGTGTCCTGATGATGTTATGAATGGAATCACTCCTGGTCCTCAGTGCTTCTCTTTTTAAGATCCCAGCACCTGTGGGAGACACATTCCATCAAACCCTGGGGACCTTGGCTGAATGTGTCTCTAAACTGTTTAGGAATTCACTCCTGGTACCTTCATATTCATACTTCAAAAACCAGGCAAATGGTCCCAACTGAAGGGGCAGCCCTGGGCAGGTCACATGACCTACTACTACCTCCAGCCTCAGCTGGTAAGACCAGGAGTGAACATCTGCATGTCCCATAGTGACCAGTGACCTGTAGCATCACCTGGCTTGAAAAAACTAAGCTAGGCCCTTTAAGACCTCTCTTTCAAGAATTTATACTTTTGTACTTGGAAATGAGGCAGTTTGGAATAATAATAATAATGACAAAAAGCACTTATAGTGTGCCAGGCATTGTGTTAAATATCTCCTTATATCATTTAATTTAATTCTCTCTCTTTTGAAATCAGTATTTTTAAATCCCCATTTTACAGATGGGGAAACTGAGACTTCTTAGGTAAAGTAACTTGCTCAGGGTCATAAGCTGGTAGGCAGTAGAGGAGGTTTGACCCCAGGAAAGCAACTCCAGTGCCTAGACACTTGACCACCACACATCTGCTTCAAGGCGCTGAGGCTGCCTAGATGACATAAGGTAGAATAGGAGCCCTGGTGGGTCATGATAAGCCTGAGTTGTATGGGAGTACAAGTCCTGAGGGTTAGAAAGCTGGTTGGAGGTGAGTAGGAAGAAGAGCAGATATACAGGGAGAAATGAGAGAGATGGAGGGAGCACCCCCAAAATTGCCTTGGTTCCCCACAGCTTCCAGATGGATTCCCATTCCCAATCATGTATATTCTTTTGTTTAAATCCCCCTTTTCTTGAGTTTTCACCATATCAATAAATGGTAATTTCTTCTGTGTGTGAGTATTTAGATATAATTTATATAAGATAAAATGTAGAGCTAGTAAGCGTTCATTGATTTTTGACAGTGTATACACTCAGGTAAACCACCACTCAAAGTAACACAGAGAACACTTCCTTCACCCCAGAAAACTGATTTAAACCTCTTTCCAATAAATATCTACCATGACTTCCAACCCCCCACCAGACACAACCACTCTCTGATTTCATATAAGTGGAATTTCAGCCTTCAGTTGCTCACACCAAAAACCTTGGAGTCATCCTTGACTCATCTCTTTCACACTCCACATCTAATCCATCAACTTTTCCTGTCAGGTAGATTTCAAAACATATATAAATTCCAACTGCTTCTCATCAACTCTGCTGCCTCCCTGGTCCAAGTCACATCATCTGGATTATTGTGACTGGTCTCCTTCTTCCCCACTTGTTCTCTTCCCCTGTAGTCTGTTCTCCACACAGCTGCCTGAGTGATCTTTTAAAAATATATATTCAAAATCAGATCAAGACAACTCTGTGCAAACTCTCCAGTGCTTTCTGTCTCTCAGAACAGAATAGACCCCATAGAACCTACGATGGCCTACAAGGTCCCCTCCACCTTTAGGATCTCAATCTACTGTTCCCCATTGGCTTACTGTGTTCCAGCCAAACCAGCTTCGTTGTCCCCTGAACACTCAAGCACATTCCCACCTTGAAGCCTTTGTCCTTGCTGGCTCCTCTACTTAGGACACCCTTCACATGGTTCACTTCCTTCAGTTCATTCAGGTCTCTGCTCAGTTGTTCGTCTTTAATTAGAGAGAACTTCCCCCACCACGCCACCCAAAAGAACACATTCCCCAGACACTCTCTGGCCCTGACTCTCCTAGATTATTTCTTTCTAGTCTGTAAGACCTCACATTACATTATATGTCTGTTTAATTGTTTATTGTCTGCTTTCCCAGCGGATGTGCCGTTAATATATTTAACAACTAGCTGTCTGAAAAACATGCATGCGTATATGTACATACATAATTCTATTAAAACATTTTACTGATATAAAGGCTATACAGCACACAACTTACAAATAATAACAAAACATACTCTTTGTTGTAAATTCCGCATGCGTTTTTATATGTACATACATAATTCTATTAAAACATTTTACTGATATAAAGGCTATACAGCACACAACTTACAAATAATAACAAAATATACTCTTTGTTGTAAATTCCATATACCCACTGAACACATTTGATTTTGCCAAACCTTGTGTCCATAGCCAATCTATGGTTGCAACTGACTAACGAGTGTAATCCTGATATTAACTTAATATTGGTTGATATTTTCATTTATAGAGTAAGATAAAAGTACAGGAATTTCACTTATTTATCAATGAAGCCAGCAACTTCTTTGCCAAATTAGATAACAGTTTTTGAATACTGGAAAAGTGTTTCTTCCATTTATTGTTCTGTTCACAATATAACAACTACAGATATGACACACTGTTAACTTTAATTTGCGTTATTAACATTTCTTCCATCACTTTTTTTAGTCTAGACAATCAATAAAAGCCTGATTTGTGGCATTTGCTGATTTCTGAACACAAAAGTTAGGAAGAAATGCATAGCAGCATACCATTATATAGTATTTCTACCGTACAGATACAATAGCGTAGATAATAGTAAAATTAGAAAATGATGAAGTTTGACCATTTACTACCTTTGTTTTTAATATAACTTGCTTCATTATGAATTTCTAGAGTTTAATTTTTTAAAAATGTCTTGCAAAATTCCTGAAAAGTTAACAATTAACTTTCATGAGCCAGTATCAGCTGACTCTAGCATACAACTGGTTTTTCTTATTAGAATGTAAGATCCATGAAAAGACTGTCCGGCATATAATACTCAATAAATGCTTCTTGAATAAATGAAAGTTATTTGAGTAGTATTTGGTTCTTTGCCACCCAAATAAAAAAAAATAGCTTCACTAAATTGATTTGAGGGAGGGTCAGGGGTAGTTACCATTTAAGCTGTTGTCAAGCCCTCATACCAGTGTTTGGAACCAGTTTGTTTCCCCGCTAGAACCCCTGCTGAGAATTTGCATGTCTAACAAGTTTCCTGCTGAGAATTTGCATTTCCACCCCAGATACACTGAATCAAATCTACATATTAACAAGATCCCCAGATGATTCTTATGTACAACTTCCTGGAAACTTGTTAGGAATGTAAATTCCTAGCAGGGGTTTGAATCTGAAAGAACTAGTTCAAAGCTCTGCTTTATACCTTGTCTAAAGGAATCTAGGAGCAGGTTGGATAAAGGGGATAAAGAGGGAGACTTGAGACCTCCAGAGCTGAAGAGTGGGAATATCAACAACATTATTATTCATCCCCCGCAAAGCCCCCATAATTTTTTTTTTTAACGCAGATCCACTTAAATTCCTGCCATGTCCTCTAGCACCTTCAAAGTGAAATGCTAAATTCTTCCTAGACTCTTCATGGTTCCAGCTTAATCTCTATCACTATATTCTATACCCCCAATCTCCAGCCTTACAGGCCACTCACCCTCCCCTGAATTTGCTCTGCATTTTCCTGTCTATAGACCTTTGCCCATGCAAGAGCCTCTACCGGAAATGCCCTCCTACTCCTTCCTAACTTGGAGAAATCTCAATCTTTTTGTATCCTGCACACATAGTTTCTCCTTTGTGAGGCCTTGGGAGACATCCCCCTCCCCCAGGCACCATTAGTTCTCTGTTTCCATACACCTAAAGAATTTACATATCTGTTTCCCTGCTGGATTATGAAGGCCTTCAGGACAGAATCTGATTCACTGTCTCCCCATCACCTAACACAGTCTCAGGCATTTATTTAGTAGGCAATGAAAATTGTTTGTCCAAGGGGCAGCCTGGGAATGGGAAAGCATAAAGGCTAATCTCTCTAGGCCTCAGAGTCTTCTCTTTAAAATAAGGATAATGTTTCCTTCTCCGCCAGGAAGCTGAAGGAAATGAGCTCACGAGTCATTTCCCAGATCCATGACCTACTTCACAATTTCCCCTAGAGCAGAGTCTGGCATCAGAAATGTCAAGAAGCATAGTGGTTTATCTTTCAACCAAAAGGCATTTGGTTTTACTTTAAGAAGCCGACAGGTGTAGGCATTTTGTCCCTGCAGAAGACCATACTTAACTATCTTTGGCCAGGAATAGGGCCCAAGCTGCTGGGAGATTAGTGCTTGGGTGGGGGAATGCCAGGGAAGGTCTGGACTGAACAAGCTGTTAAGGCCTCTCCTCCCTCCCCAGTGTTCTGTGGGAGGCGTATTTTCTTCTACGACCAGGCTGAAAAGTATTCTCGTCCTCATTAGAGCAGATTTCTTCTGATGACTACCATGTATACATTCACTTGGAAGATCAACAGCAAAGTTTTGCTCAAGTTTACTCAGCAATTAAAAATGACATGTAAATGGATGCTCAGTGAAAATATTCTTTCTTTAGCGACCACAGCTGGCCCACCCTCAAGTTGGCAGAACTGACGCCATATTACCAGAGGATCTGAGGGGGTGGCCCCTTCATCTAAAATATCAATCCTACCACCTGTCATTCCACCATTAGAGCTTAATTCCTCGGTGTCTCTAAGGAGGCTTTTCTGCTTCTAGAGACCTCTATTGACATCCAAATTGCATAAAAAGGGCATTTTAGTAGGGATTTGTAGCAGAAGGAAATAAATTCCTTAGCCTGGCATTCAAGTAACTATACAATCTGATGCTGCTGAACACTGTAATTTTATCTTCCACTACATGGACCCCAAAGAACTCTCTCCTTCAGCCAAACTGGTCTTTTAACATAGCCTGCACCTATTCCTTTCTGCCTGTTGTTTATACTGTTTCTCCTGCCTGGAATTCCTGCCTGCCTGAAATATCTGCCTGCCTACCTTCTCCTAGTCTCTTTACCTTTTCACAGTAGATGTTTATTTAGCATCTGCTCTGAAACAGCGTGTCAGGATTTTTTTTTTTTTTAAATCATTCACAGCACCTAGAACAGAGCTGGGCACGTACTGGGCATACAATAAATCTGAGGTCAAACTTGCTTCAGGTTCCTCCCGTCTCTAGAATTTGCAAAGTCCATAGTTTGGATATACAGCTGAGTGTGTATTAGTTTCTACATTCTCCTTGTAAGCAAAATGTAAACTTGCAAAACAGACATGTTACTGGATAACTCTGTATCACTCATCATTTTTAAGATATTTATTGATTATGCCTGCTGCGTAGTGGTTAAGACCTTGGCTGCAAACCAAAAGGCTGGCAGTTCAAATCCACCAGCTAGTTCTCGGAAACCCTATGAGGCAGTTCTACTTTGTTCTATAGGGTCTCTATGAGTCGAAATGGACTTGTGGGCACCTAACAACAACGACTATGAGTAGATCCTACACTAAAAGCCAAACTGAACCAATTTCCAGTTGTGGCAACCCCATGTGCTGCAGAATAGAACGGTGCTGTCTCAGGTTTTCAAGGCTGTGCCTGTTGGAAGCAGATCACCAGGCCTTTCTTCTGTAGCACCTCTGGGTGGGTTTGAACCAACAACCTTTTATTTAGTAATCAAATACTTAAATGTTTGCACCACTCAGGGACTGCTGATTCTATGGTAGGTGCTAGCAATACAGAAATAAAAAAAAAAATAGGCCCTCTCTTCAAGGAGCTTAAAGTCCAATGGGAAGTCAAACCAAACCAAACCCATTGCCACTGAGCTTATTCCGACTCATAGCGACCCTATATGACAGAGTAGAACTGCCGTGTTGGGTTTCTAAGACTACGAATCTTACAGAAGCCAATTGCCACATCTTTCTCCTGCAAAGAGGCTGGTGGGTTCAATCTGCTGACATTTTGGTTAGCAGTTGAGTGTTTTAACCACTGTACCACCATGGCCCCCTCCAATGGGGAGAGACAAGCAAAATCACCAATGGTGTGGGAGAAAAATAAAGTACCATATTTGAAGTTAGGGACACCTGGCCTTTAATCTTGTCTCTGCCACTTGGCAGCAGTATAATTTTTAATAAACTATTTCTGAGGAATGATGACGGTGATGACAACACCTACTTCAGAGTTGCTACGGAAGAATAAAATTGTTTTTTGTAAAACATCTTGCACTAGGCCTGGCACTTCGCAGATGCTCAATAAATACTAGTTTTCCTTCCTTCTCCTTTAAACCACAAGCATTTATTGAGTCCCATCTCTGAGTTCCATGGGGGATAGACCAGGAGAGGATTCAGAACAAGTACAAGATATGGTCTTCTACTCTCAAAATAATTGTTTGCATATCAAGACTCGTATGTATAAGAGTTAAATAACAATACAGAGAGTTTCAAACTGTGAGACTGGCAGGATTAATGAGGGCTGGGGTTTCCTGGAGAAGTCAGTCTGGAGAGGAGTTGAGTCCTGTGGTATGGGAAGATAGGTGTTAAAATCCTAAAACATGGGCTCTTAGGTGTTGTGATGCTGGAGTGGAGGGGCTCCGATGGGTAGGGGAGAGAAATAAATTGGGACAGGTAGGATGAAGCCAGGTTATAGGGGACTTTGAAAACCAGGCACAGGAGTTATTTTATACTTGTTTTCACAGGACTGTGTTGACTTTTGAACAGGGTAGAGACATGCTTTAAAAATACAATTTGTATACATTTAAAATGCACTCATGCTATAAAAAGATGGATATGCAATCATCTTTTAAGGAAAAGTGTATTAAGTGAAATCTTTGACCTTGAGGACATAGAAAGTCTTTGGTAGGTCCAGTTCATCAGACAGAAATGGCCCTAGGTCTTTCTACTTATTGCAACTGTGGAATTACCAAAATGAAAGTAATTTCTTCCAAGGGAAAGGAAGACAGCATGCCAGCTGCCTATTCTTCCTGCTTAGTAGAACCCTAACATCCCATCACAGAAATTCAGTGGGCCCTGTTAATTTATAATGTATTCATACATCATGGGTTCTTCTCTTAAAGCATACAGCCTTCAATAGCTCAGCCCTAAATATTTTGTTTAAATATTTTTTAAATCATGAAGGTAAAACCTGAGTATCAAAGGCAATTCAAAAATACAGATAAGTGGAATTCGGAAAACGTCACCTATAATCTTATTATCTAAACATGGACTATATTAATAATCTTTTGATGTATTTCGATAGTCTTTTTTTGTTGTTGTTTTTCTGTGTGTAGTGTTATTACATAGTTATATTCTTTGGCAGGTTTGGTTTTGGCTTTTTAGACCTAACAGTTTATAGCAAGCATTTTCCCATGTTCTGGCATGTTCTTTGTAAATGTTATTTATAAAGGCTGCATTATCTGAGATCTAATATGTATGCCATAGTTAACCATTTACTTAACCATTCCTCTACAGATACATAAAATGCTTCCAATTTTTTCTGTAATAAATAAAGCTGTGAGAAATGTTTTTCCTGCATAACTATTTTTCCATATTTAGAATTATTTCCTTCAGGTGGGGTACCAAAAGTGATTTGGGTGAAGGCATTTTAATTTGCCATGACTTTTTGCTTTCCAAAAGATTTATGCCAATTTATACTCTTATTAACCAAACAAGAAAGTGCCACTTTCACTAAACACTGATTAGCATTGGGTGTCATTATTTTTACTCTATTAATTTGATAGGCAAAACGTGTATTAGTGTTATAATCTGCATTTAAAAAATTGCTAGTTGGGTAAAACATTTTTCCATATGTTTGGTGATTATGTGTGTTCTCTCTTTTGAGAACTGTTGGTATCCTTTGTCCATTTATCTACTGGAATATGAGTATTTTTATCAATTTATTTGAGCTCATTTTTATGGTAGAAGTATAAATTATTGTAACTTTTATCTTCACTGTTTTTTCCCCAGATTTGTTTACCTTTTAATTTTGCTCTTTTTTAAGGTTACATACAGAAGTTTTCTATTTAGGAGTAGTTTTATCTGTCAGTTACTTCCTTTCTGCCCCTCCATAGTTTAGGTGTCCATTTCTTTTTTCTTTACACTTTTTCTATTAAAAAAAAAAAAAATTTAACTATGTCATAAGACTGGCAGCCTGGTTTACTGGACAGATCACATCTTTCTCCCATGGAGCTGCTGGTGGTTTTGAATCACCAACCATTTGGTTAGCAAGCAATCACTTTAACTACTGTGCCACCAGGACTCCTCCTAGGCCCATTAGTGGGTCATTAAGTCTATATTGTGACAAGCCCTATTAAAAATTTTTTTTTTCTTATTTTCAAATAATTTTAAACTTAGAGAAGTTGCAAAGATAGAACAGAGAGTTTCCATATATCCTTCATCTGGCTTCACCTAGTATTGACATCTTACATAATCATAGTAAGAAATTAACGCAGGTATAAAACTTTTGGAGCCCTGGTGGCATAGTGGTTAAAAGCTTAGCTGCTAACCAAAAGGTCAGCAGTTCAAATGTACCAGCTGCTCCTTGGCAACCCTATGGAGCAGTTCAACTCTGTTCTATAAGGTCGCTGTGAGTTGGAACTGGCTTGACAGCACCTAACAACAACAACGTAAAACTTTTTGGGGGGGGGGGACAGAGTTTCCTTTATTATGTTAATGAAGCCATATCATTGTTTTAATTAATTTTGATTGTGCTTAAAGTGAAAAGTTTACAAATCACATCAGTCTCTCATACAAAAATTTATATATGCTTTGCTGTTCCCTCCTAATTGCTCCTCTCCTAATGAGACAGTACACTCCTTCCCTCCACTTTCTCTCTTCGTGTCCATTCGGGCAGCTTCTGGCCCTCTCTGCCCTCTCATCTCCCATCCAGACAGGAGATGCCAACATAGTTTCATGTGTCTACTTGATCCAAGAAGCTCGTTCTTCACCAGTATCATTTTCCATCCTATATTCCAGTCCAATCCATCTGAAGAGTTGGCTCCAGGAATGGTTCTTGTCTTGGGCTAACAGAAGGTCTGGAGACCATGGCCTCTGGGGTCCTTCTAGTCCCATTTTGACCATTAAGTCTGGTCTTTTTATGAGAATTTGGGGTCTGCATCCACTCCTTTCCTGCTCCCTAAGGGGTTCTCTATTGTGTTCCCTGTCAGGGGAGTCATCGGTTGTGGCCGGGCACCATCTAGTTCTTCTGGTCTCAGGCTGATGTAGTCTCCGGTTTATGTGGTCCTTTCTGTCTCTTAGGCTCATAATTACCTTGTGTCTTTGGTGTTCTTCATTCTTCCTTGCTCCAGGTGGGTTGAGACCAATTGATGCATCTTAGATGGCAGCTTGCTAGCATTTAAGACCCCAGACACCACTCTGCAAAGTGGGATCTATTTCTTAATAGATTTTATTATGCCAGTTGACTTAGATGTCCCCTGAAACCATGGTCCCCAGACCCCTGCCCCTGCTATGCTGGCCTTCAAAGCATTCAGTTTGTTCAGGAATCTTCTTTGCTTTTGGTTTAGTCCAGTTGTGTTATCTCTCCTGTATTGTGTGTTATCTTTCTCTTCACCTAAAATAAAACTTATCTACTATCTGATTAGTGAAACCCCTCTCCTTCCCTCCTTCCCTCTCCAGTCTCCTAACGGTCAAAGAATATTTTCTTCTCTGTTTAAACTATTTCTCGAGTTCTTATAATAGCGGTCTCATACAATGTTTGTCCTTCTGCAACTGACTAATTTCACTTAGCATAATGCCTTCCAGTTTTCTCCACATTATGAAATGTTTCATGGATTCATCATTGTTCTTTATCTATGCGTAGTATTCCGTTGTGTGAATATACCCTAATTTATTTATCCATTTATCTGTCGATGGGCACCTTGGTTGCTTCCAAGTTTTTGCTATTGTAAACAGTGCTGCAATAAACATGGGTGTGCATATATCTGTTCGTGTAAAGGCTCTTATTTCTCTTGGATATATTCCAAGGAGTGGGATTGCTGGATCCTATGGTAGTTCTAGTTCTACTTTTTTAAGGAAAGGTCAAATTGATTTCCAAAGTGGGTTGTGCAATTTTACATTCCCACCAGCAGTGTATAAGTGTTCCAGTCTCTCAAACATTTATTATTAACAACATAAAACTTTTAACCAATCTACAGACATTATTTGGATTTTCCCCACTTTTCCCACTAATGTCTTTAATCCAAACCCAGATACCACATTGCATTTACCATATTTTTATGCAAATAACAGGCCCATTTTGTGTTGGTTTGCGGGGCACGCCCTCCACCTGTGAGGCTGCCATGTCAATCTTCTTCCACATGTTGCTATAAAAAATTAGCATGGTGCACTTACAAAAATATGTTGTGGGAGGAGGGCGCGGCCAGCAAACAAACTCAGAAGGCATGCGTCATTTGCATAAAATTAAGGTAGTTATGTCTTTTTAGCCTCCTTCAATCTGTGACATTTTTTCAGTTTTTCCATGTTTTTCATGACTTAACGGTTTTGAAAAGTATCGGTCAGCATTACTGAACATTCTGATCAAAGAGTCTGTAGACAAATCAGTGATCAAAAGACAGGGAAATGCAAAACAGAATGTCAAATGCTCATGGAATCCAGGCTTTCTGAAGCCATAAGAGCTGGTTGAACCCTTGACTATTGCCTTTAAATAATCTTTAAAATTTAAACCAAAACTATCCCCCAAAGTCTTCTTAAAACCAATCAATAGTTTAGCTAGTAAAAAATGCCTGCCTTGAGCATTATGCTCTTTTAAGAACTATCTATGTGGGATCATAGTGACAACAGCAATTTGAAAGATTAGATAGGAAATCTTAGGTGGCAGTGAGTTTATGTTAATGAGGAGGAACAGTTTAGAAAAGGAGGGTGAGAATGGTTGCACAACTCAAAGAATGTAATCAGTGTCACTGAATTATACATGTAGAAACAGCTGATTTGGTGTATGTTTTGCTGTGTATATTCTCAACAACAAAAAGAGTACTGGTCATGTATTTTGTAGAATGTCCCACAATTTGGATTTGTCTGGTATTTCCTCATGATTACACTCAGGTAATAGATTTTTGGGAAGAATGCCACAGAGGTTATATGCCCTTCACATTGCCTCATATCAGGGTGTACGTGATATCAGCATGGCTTCTTACTGTGATGTTAACCTTGATCATTTAGTTAGTGCGGTGTAGGCCAAGCCTCTCCATGTAAAGTTATTTTTCCTATTCCATTCTTTATTTGTGAGACATGAGTTACTAAGTCCAGCCCACACTCAAGGAAGAGGGGAATTGAACTCTACCTCCTAAAAAAGAAGTATCAAAGAATTCGTGGGCACATGTTAAAACACAACAGTGATTAATATTTTGGGGGAGATACTTTGAGGCTGTATAAATGCCTAGTTTCTCATCAGCCTTTGTCCACTAGTATTAGTATTCATTTGGTACAACAATAACTACTGTGGTGTTCTAATGTGGATTTTCTATTTCCCTCATTCCTTTTACATTTATTGGACCCCTGGTGGCACAGTGGTTAAGAGCTCAGCTGTTAACCAAAAAGTCAGCAGTTCAAATCCACCAGCCGCTCCTTGGAAACCCTATGGGGCAGTTCTACTCTGTCCTATAGGGTCACTATGGGTCAGAACTGACTCAGTGGCAACTGGTTTGATATGGTTTTGCTCTACATTTATTAGTTGGAATTCTTCTGTAAGAAAGACTTGTCTCTTTTCCCCATTTACTTATTTATTCATCCATTTTTATGCCAGTATTAACTCATGGAAGAGGCCCTCGTGGCACAGTGGTTAAGAGCTCGGCTGCTAACGGAAAGGTCATTGGCTCAAACCCACCAGCCACTTCGCAGGAGAAAGATGTGGCAGTCAGCTTCCATAAAGGTAGGGCTTCTATGTGGCAGTTCTACTCTGTCTTATAGGGTCACTGTGAGTTGGAACTGACTCAAAAGCAGTGGGTTTGGTTTGGTTTTGATATTGACTCATGGATATTTATTTTATTCTTTGACTGATAATCCAATTCTATCATTATTTATTTTCTTGCTCAGATTGTTCCATCTTTGGCCATTGGAAGCTCTATTTTTTAAAAAAGGATAAACTAGAATTTTAAAAAATCAGGGTTTAATAATTGTAGTATAATTGTATAAAATGTTAACATTAGGGGAAGCTAGATGAAGGATATATGGAAACTCTCAGAGTACATAAATATACAGATGTTATTTTGTAAAACTCATGTTTCAGTTACATATGTATATGTGTGTGTATTTCTTTTTGTAAATTGCAGAAAAAAAGTGAAACAAACAGATCAAAAACAAAACAATAACAACCATACAACCAACACTATAATTCTTTTACTCCCCTGAGCAATTCTCTGAGGTAGGACTGCAGGTGAGAAAAGTGAAACATGATCAAATTAAGTACCTTGCTTAAGGTCGCATCTAGATTCTTCTAGAACAGGGATCAACAAACTTTTCTGTAAAGGGCCAGAGAGTAAATATTTTAAACTTTGTGGGTCACACAGCCTCTGTTGCAACTACTCAACTCTGTTATTGTAGCACAAAAGCAGCCATAGACAATACATGAATGAGCATGGCTGTGTTCTAATAAAACTTTAATTAGGGATACTAAAATTTGAATTTCACATAAGTTTAGATGTCATGAATATATTCTTTTGGTTTACTTTCTTAAACATTAAAAAATTTAAAAACTATTCTCAGCTAGTGGTCATACAAAAGATTGGACTGGATTTGGCCCACTGACTGTAGTTTGCTGATCCCTGTTCTAGAATCCAGCCCTTCCTGAATTCCTCTAAAACCAAAGCTTTTACCATTAACTTGGGCTCTGTAAGTATTGGTGTAACCAAATAAAGCTCTTCCTAGTCATGACAAAAAAAAAAATAATAAATTTTTTTTTGACAGCTCCTGACAATTCTTAAAGTTCAATTATTTGAAGACTTTCACATGCATTATCTTGAATAAATTTAATAATACCCATATTAACTCCTGAGCCTGAAGAAACAGACTTAGAAAGGATAAGTTATTAGTAGAGTCAGGAGGAAGCTTGCTGGACTTTTAGAGAAATAAGACACACTATTACTGAGGAATCTTTTTGGCCATTCCAAATAGGTGTCACACAGTAGCAGTATCATTATCTGTTTTGGGTCACTGCATTTAAGGATCAGCATGCCCAGAGCTCAGCTGGCTTTGGGGATTTACTATTAACTAAACATACCTCAGAAACTGATGGCATATTCCAGATTGTCAGTGTACTCATTTTCTGCAAGAGACACTGCCAAGAAAAATAATACATGGCTCTCTGGTCAACAATGCATTTACTTGCCTGGAGGAAAGTCCTCGTGGGAAGCCAAATTCTAATCAGAAGGTTGCTTGGTGACATGGAAACCAAGTCAGGGAATCTTGGGTCATCTTTATGAATAATAGCCATGGAGCACCCACGTACATCTGCTAAAGGCGGTGACTTCCCAAGGGCACCGAAATGTTCCATGTACTGAGTCAGGGCAACCTTTTCCCTGTATACATTTTTGCTTCTTAAGGTTCATTTTTTTTCCTGACTCTGTACAGACCATCTTCTCTCAGTTAGATGATCATTTACTTTGCATTTAATGATCATTTATTTTACTGTAAGCAAGTATATTAGACTTGAACTGTGATTAGCCTTTCCTAGATTGTGAAATTTCCGCTTTGGAATTTATACATCTTGATTGTATCTTCGTAAATTTCAGCCACCTATTTACTGTTTCTGGGGCAAGGCCTCATCTATGAATGACTCATTTCATCCACCTACCCTACTGCCTCCCATTTGTACAGACATCAGAACGCAGGCTTCTAAGAATTTCCCTATCACACAAACAGCCCTGCTGGCGTAAGTGCTTAACTGAAAGGTTGGCTGTTTGAACCTACCCAGTGGTTCCGTGGAGAAAGACCTGGCGATTTGGTTCCATAAAGATTATAGCCTAGAAAACCCTATGGGGCAGTTCTACTCTGCCACGTGGGGTCACTCTGAGTTGAAAATTGACAGCACCCATCAACAACATTTTTCATCACATTATGTCCTCACTTTAGTCTAGCCAAGAACATTTAGTCAAACAACTGGTGAAAGGGATGGTGATGTTCTTTGTAGTTAACTTACAGGATGTGAAATTAGTCTCACAGTCAATGTCTTAGCCTGGATGGAAAAGAGTGGTAGCAATACTCCTTAGGGGGGACTATTGTGAGAGAATATTTCTATTGCACCCAGATTGTAATAACTGTAATTAGTGAGGTTTTAGGGATTGATTGCACTTATATTCTTTAGTTCTAGGCAGGACATCTCCTTTGATAAATGAGATAATTTACTGAAAGCTCCAGTACAATGTGCCTGGCAAAGAAAAGGCAGATGTTTTTGAATATAACGAAGAGGAAATTGAGACCTGGAGAGGTGACACAACTTGCACAAGGTCACAGAGCTAACATGTGGTATCTGGTCTCCCTTTTCTTAGTCTTTAAGTAATACATGAGTACCTTCTCCATGTAAAAATTAAAACATTACAGATTAGGCTATGGTCTCTTTTGACCAGTGCCCTCAATCACAAACCCTCTTTCTACTCCTTAGAGACAGATGCTGTTATCAGGTTTGTATAAATCCTTTCAGACTTGTTTTCTTGTGCTCTTTCCATTTAAGTCCCTGCCTCTTGAAGGTAGTTTTTATCTTAGAGTCTCCTAAGAATTTCTATAAAGCAGGAATGCAGAGAAAGAAGACTGAACTGGGCAGACACAATCTTAGCTTATTGTCAAAAGGGGAGAGATAAAATACATCTACCTGAGGTTGTCTCACATACCTTGGATATATTATCGGAAGGGACCAATCCCTGGAGAAGGACATAATGCTTGGTAAAGTAGAGGGTCAGTGCAAAAGAGGAAGACTCTCAAAGAGATGGAGACGGACTGACACAGTGGCTACAATGGGTTCAAACATAGCAAAGATTGTGAGGATGGCTAGGACCAGGCAGTGTTTTGTTCTGCTGGACATATGTTTGCTATGAGTCGGAACTGACTTGAGGGGACCTAACAACAACACATGAATGGTCACCACAATAAGCTCTATTTGTTAAAGGCACAGCCAGAGCATTCTCTGATCAATTCAGGTGAATAAGAAAGGCTTCCGTTGAGCTGTGCAGGGCTGTTGAGATTTCTTTTTTTTTTTTTTGTGAACTTTTTAAATCTTGTTGTAGGACTGTTAAGGTTTCAAAAGTTTTACAAGTAATTTAACACACATCAAATATATTAGTAACTGGCAAGTTAGTTAGTAATTGATACAGTGCCTTGCACAAAGTTCAATATGTAATTTCTTTCCCACCTTACTTAGACATGTTGGGGCCAAAAGTGTATCTATAGGGGTGTGAAAATAGTTATAATTTATTGTGCATTTACTATGTGCTAGGCAGGTATTTTCCCCTATGTGTCTGTCAGTTTGTCGTACTGTGAGGGCTTGTGTGTTGCTGTGAAGCTGGAAGCTATGCCACCGGTATTCAGATACCAGTAGGGTCACCCATGGAGGACAGGTTTCAGTTGAGCTTGCAGACTAAGACAGACGAGGAAGAAGGACCCGGCAGTCTACTTCTGAAAAGCATAAGCCACTGAAAACCTTATGAATAGCAGCGGAACATTGTCTGATATAGCGCTGGAAGATGAGCCCCCCAGGTTGGAAGGCACTCAAAAGATGACTGGGAAAGAGCTGCCACCTCAAAGTAGAGTCAACCTTAATGACGTGGATGGAGTAAAGCTTTTGGGGCCTTCATCTGCTGATGTGGCATGACTCATAATGAGAAGAAACAGCTGCAAACATCCATAAATAATCGGAACCTGGAAAGTACGAAGTATGAATCTAGAAAAACTGGGAATCGTCAAAAAATGAAATGGAACACATAAACATCGATATTCTAGGCATTAGTGAGTTGAAATGGACTGGTATTGGCCATTCTGAATTGGACAATCATATAGTCTACTATGCTGGGAATGACAACTCAAAGAGGAATGGTGTTGCATTCACTGTCAAAAAGAACGTTTCAAGATCTATCCTGAAGTACAACGTTGTCAGTGATAGGATAATATCCATACGCCTACAAGGAAGACCAGTTAATATGACTATTACTCAAATTTCTGCACCAACCACTAGGGCCAAAGATGAAGACATAGAAGATTTTTATCAGCTGCTGCAGTCTGAAATTGATAGAACATGCAATCAAGATGCGTTGATAATTACTGGCGATTGGAATGCGAAAGTTGGAAACAAAGAAGGATCAGTAGTTGGAGAATATGGCCTTGGTGACAGAAACAATGCCGGAGATCGAATGACAGAATTTTGCAAGTCCAACAACTTCTTCATTGCAAATATCTTCTTTCACCAACATAAACGGCAACTATAAAAAAAAAAAAAAAAATTTTTTTTTTTATACATATGGACCTCGCCAGCTGGAACACACAGAAATCAAATTGACTACATCTGTGGAAAGACATGATGGAAAAGCTCATTATCATCAGTCAGAACAAGGCCAGGGGCCGACTGTGGAACAGACCATCAATTGCGCATATGCAAGTTCAAGCTGAAACTGAAGAAAATCAGAGCAAGTCCACGAGAGCCAAAATATGAACTTGAGTATATCTCACCTGAATTTAGAGACCATCTGAAGAATAGATTTGATGCACTGAACACTAGTGACTGTAGACCAGACGAGTTGTGGAATGACATCAAGGACATCATCCATGAAGAAACCAAGAGGTCAATGAAAAGACAGGAAAGAAAGAAAAGACCAAGATGGATGTCAGAGGAGACTCTGAAACTTGCTCTTGAGCATCGAGCAGCTAAAGCAAAAGGAAGAATTGATGAAGTAAAAGAACTGAACAGAAGATTTCAAGAGGGCCTCTCGAGAAGACAAAGTAAAGTACTATAATGACATGTGCCAAGAGCTGGAGATGGCAAACCAAAAGGGAAGAACATGCTCGGCGTTTCTCAAGCTGAAAGAACTGAAGAAAAAATTCAAGCCTCGAATTGCAGTAGTGAAGGATTCCATGGGGAAAATATTAAACGACACAGGAAGCATCAAAAGAAGATGGAAGGAATACACAGAGTCATTATACCAAAAAGAATTAGTCCATATTCAACCATTTCAAGAGGTGGCGTATGATCAGGAACCGATGGTACTGAAGGAAGAAGTCCAAGCTGCTCTGAAGGCATTGGTGAAAAACAAGGCTCCAGGAATTGATGGAATATCCATTGAGATGTTTCAACAAACAGATGCAGCGCTGGAGATGCTCACTCGTCTATGCCAAGAAATATGGAAGACAGCTTGCTGGCCAACTGACTGGAAGAGATCCAAATTTATGCCTATTACCAAGAATGTGGGAATTACAGAACAATATCATTAATATCGCACGCGAAGCAGAATTTTTCTGAAGATCATTCAAAAACGGCTGCAGCAGTATATCGACAGGAAACTGCCAGAAATTCAGGCTGGTTTTAGAAGAGGACATGGAACCAGGGATATCATTGCTGATGTCAGATGGATCCTGGCTGAAAGCAGAGAATACCAGAAGGATGTTTACCTATGTTTTATTGGCTATGCAAAGGCATTCGACTGTGTGGATCATAACAAATTATGGATAACAGTGGGAAGAATGGGAATTCCAGAACACTTCATTGTGCTCATGAGGAACCTTTACATAGATCAGAGGCAGTTGTTTGGACAGAACAAGGAGATACTGATTGGTTTAAAGTCAGGAAAGGTGTGTGCCAGGATTGTATTCTTTCACCATACCTATTTAATCTATATGCTGAACAAATAATCTGAGAAGCTGGACTTTATGAAGAAGAACGGGGCATCAGGATTGGAGGAAGACTCAGTAACAACCTGCGTTATGCGGATGACACAACCTTGCTTGCTGAAAGTGAAGAGGACTTGAAGCACTTACTAATGAAGATCAAAGACCACAGCCTTCAGTATGGATTGCACCTCAACATAAAGAAAACAAAAATCCTCACAACTGGACCAATGAGCAACATCATGATAAACGGAGAAAAGACTGAAGTTGTCAAGGATTTCATTTTACTTGGATCCACAATCAACAGCCATGGAAGCAGCAGTCAAGAAATCAAAAGACGCATTGCATTGGGCAAATCTGCTGCAAAGGACCTCTTCAAAGTGTTGAAGAGCAAAGATGTCACCCTGAAGACTAAGGTGTGCCTGACCCAAGCCATGGTATTTTCAATCACGTCATATGCATGTGAAAGCTGAACAGTAAATAAGAAGACCGAAGAAGAGTTGATGCCTTTGAATTGTGGTGTTGGCGAAGAATATCGAATATACCACGGACTGCCAAAAGAACGAACAAATCTGTCCTGGAAGAAGTGCGGCCAAAATGTTCTTTAGAGGCGAGGATGGTGAGACTGTGTCTTACATACCTTGGACATGTTGTCAGAAGGGATCAGTCCCTGGAGGACATCATGCTTGGCAGAGTACAGGGTCAGCGGAAAAGAGGAAGACCCTCAACGAGGTGGATTGACACAGTGGCTCCAACAATGAGCTCAAGCATAACGATTGTAAGGATGGCGCAGGACCGGGCAGTGTTTCATTCTGTTGTGCATAGGGTCGCTATGAGTCGGAACCGACTCAAGGGCACCTAACAACAACAACAGGCAGGTATTTTACATAATCCCGTTTAATTTTCACAATCTTGCAAAGTGGGTATTATTATCACAAGGTAACAAAGCTCTGAGGTAAGGCTTCCTGGACTCAAAAGTCCGTGTATCTAACCAAGTTGGGATAATGCTTTTGAGGCTCAAATAAGGCAATAAATGAGAAAATACCTAACATACTAAAATTATAAATGTACTTATGCTTAATTCCTGAAGGAATAACTGGGTCAGATCTTATGGAGAGGAGGGTCAGCGTTCGAAGACAGAAAACCTGGTTTGGATCTCTTAAATCGGAAAATAACTGAACCTCTCTAATCCTCTTTCCTTATCCTTAAAATCCGGTCAATCCCTGCCTCAGGGGGTTGTTTATGAAATTTAATAAAATGATAATACAAACGGCTAACGTTGAGCAGGCGTCCGATAGATGTTAATCTTTCCACACAGAAAGGAAATGGGGAATGCAGAACCAATTCGATTCCACATTAACCAAGGCGGAACTCGCGAGGTATTCCTGCCCAGCGCACCAGACCCGTTCAGGGTCTTCTTGAACCCGCCCGGGTACTGCAGGTGCTCTGGCGAACCGTTGGCGTTTTCCCGCGCAGGGGGAGGGGCGGAGCGCAAGGCCGGGAATTTGGTAGCGGCGTCCGCCCACCAGGACTACATCTCCCAGCAAGAACCAGGTTCAGTCACCTGGTCGACGTAACCCACTGGTATTAGTCTCAGAAGCTAGAGATGTCCACTTTTCTTCTTGGCCTTCCCTTGGCACTATGTTCCCAGGTTTACGTCTATGAACCTGCACGGAAAAGGCTGTGGTAGTGCATGTCTTTGCTATGGAGCATGCTGGGAGTCGTAGTCCTCTCGTGCAACGTGTGGGAAGCCAGGCTTGCCTTGAATGGTTACACCATATCACGTGATACGAGATCGCCGGAGGTGGCCGACGAGCGACTTGCAGTGCCTTATGAGGTCATCACAGCGCGACAAGCTGCAGTTAGGGCATCCTGGATGCGGTGGGTAATATTTCCCTAGCCTTTTCCAAGTAGGGGAAATCCCATAAAACTTCCCTCACTTGCTCCTTTCTCTTGCCCCCCGCCACCTCAACGCTGTTGGCCTCACGGGGTTGAGAGAAGCAGTGGCTAGAGGAAGCGGTGCGCGCTTTGGGAGGTCTCGGGAGCCGCACGGAAGCGGCTTGTGGCTCCTCCTTCGGTGGTGACGTAGAGGTCACGTGACGGACCGGGCCGCCTCCGCTGCTGCCGCGGCTTTGTAAGCGGCACATTGGCAGGTAACGAGAAGCGGCGGCGGCGGCGGTGGTGGTGGTGGCGGCGGGTCGGAGTGCAGCGGGAGCAGCAGCGGTAATTGCCACCTGTCCTTCTTCTTCCCTTTTCCAGGTTCCTGAGCCTTGCAGCGTGCGCTTTCTAGTCCTGGGTTCATCTTTTCTTTGCCCTAACCATCTTCAGACTGCCCCAGCGCCCACCCGCGAGGACCGGGCCAAGCTTCCCTCCTCAGCTTGACGCTTCCTCCGTATCCTCAGGCCCGGGCACCCCCCTTCCTCTCTGGGTTGCCCTGGTTCTCCTTCCTGTCTACCCCCATCCTAGTTCCACCGGCCCCACCCAGCCCCTGGGGGCGTCTCTCCCCCCCCCGCCACCGATCTTCTGTCCTGGAGGGTGTGGTTTTCTCTACCACCTCGTCCCTGCCAGTCCTCTCGAGCTCCCGCGCCACGCTCTCGCTACCATCCTTACCATCTTTCCGCTTTTACGCCCGTCGCTAGTCCTGGGACTGGCCCTCTTAGAGCCCAACTTCTGCGCTAACCCAGAGGCATAGTTCAGTTCTACCTCTTATTCTCATTTCGGAGGTCTTTGGCCTCAGACTCTTAGAACTCCGTTTTCTTCCTCAGCCCCAGTTCCTGTGATCTGGTTGTGTCACAGTTTGTTCTTTAATGTCGATTTGAGAGCGCTTTGTAAACTGTGGAGCGCTGCCTGTCAGACGTGTTCAAAATGTTGTATCTTTCATTGGTAGATGACAATTCAGTTTTCTTGGCTCTGAATCACTTTCCCACTCTCCTCCAGCCCTCTCCTCATTCAGTGTAATTAGTTGCCCAGGCATCTCACATTCACTCTATGGATTCTTGTTTTCTCTAGGGATCGATCCGTAGTCTTTCATGTTTGACCTAATTCTGTAGTTTACTACTACTTCTCTTGGAGATTGCTTTTCCAAAGTTTACGATCACTCAGTATTCAGGCTTTTCTCTTATCCAGCGCCTGCATACCCTAACAGTTAAGGCCTTTTTAAGGTCTCCATCCAAAGATCATCTTTTATTTGAAATTGTTTTGTATGTATGTATGTGTGTGTGTGTATATATATAAATATATGAAACATTCACTTTCTGTGTGAATTCACTTATATTTTTTCTTCCATTTCGATAGCACTTTTTTTCACCTACGGTTATGTCAAGAATTATTGTGTTCTCATTTTTAATCATGAATTGTACATTCTTTTTACTGTCAATTTGTTTGATAAAGGTGGAGGGAAGATGAACATCACACCTAAGCACTCCTTTACCTTAGTCACTGGGTGGGTAGGTTGGGCTGGTCCCCATCTATCTCAGGAAAGGGAATAAATTCCACTCTCTGAAGATGATATAGTCTTCCAGTATACCAGTGTGGCTTCTCTGCGTCTGGAGCCCCTTGGCTGGAAGCAAAAAAGCATTTTTTGGGGGGCACCCTTTAATTGCTGTGAAGCTTGCCTTATCCTTAGGCAAAGGTGATTAGTTTCCTACATCACTCTTTTGCTTGCCTCCAGTGTGCTGCTCCTGGTTTTTCCTCCTTATGGCTAGTTCACACGTGGGATGAAAGATTGCCCCTGCCCCTCACTCCCCAATGCCCTACTTGTTTCCCACAGTTCTGGTTTCTCCTGTTTCCTTGTTGCCGGCTGACCTTCAATTATTATTAAACGGTTCAGTGAGGGGAAGTTTTTGTTGTGATTGAAATATGGCTGGGAAATGGTGGCTTGGGAGAGAATGAGGCCATAGGAAAGGGCTGTGGTAATTGTCCCTCCTGCCTGTTTCCTGCTGCTCTGGTTTCCTCTGGCCTCTCTCTTTAAATGTGGGCTGGACCAGCAGCACTCACATGGAGCTACCTTTAGAACAAGGCCAGAACATCAGTAACACCTCTGCTTCCCTTTCCTGGTAACTGGTGCAGACTGTATAGTGCTCACCAGGAGTGTCTTGATACTATCGTGAGTGACTATTATTTGGGGGAGAAATGGTGGGAGAACAGGGAGAAGAATGGGTTTATTGTCTTTATTCTAAATATGCAGTTGTGTTTTGATGTGAACTGGTCACTGTCTCTACCACCTTTAAGTACAAACTACATGTAGAAAGTACAGACCTATTTTGAAGATTTGAAGTGATCTCAAGTGAAGCCTTTACTTTTAAAGTGCTAGTCTTATTCCCAATCCTCCCCCCACCCCCAATGGTGACTTACTGTTAAGATTTCCTTTGTTATAAGACCTATTTTTTTTCTCTTTTAATTTTTATTGTGCTTTAAGTGAAAGTTTACAGATCAAGTCAGCCTGTCATACAAAAATTTGTATATACCTTGCTATAAAAAAAAAAAAAAAAATTTTTTTATGTACTTGTAGTTGCTCTCCCCCTAATGAGACAGCACACTCCTCTCCACCCTCTAGTTTCGTGTCCATTCTTCCAGCTTCTTTCCCCCTCTGTCTTCTCATCTCCCCTCCAGACAGGAGCTGCCCACATAGTCTCATGTGTCTATTTGATCCAAGAAGCTCACTCCTCACCAGTATCATTTTCTGTCCTATAGCCCAGCCCAATCACTGTCTGAAGAGTTGGCTTTGGGAATGGTTCCGGATAAGACCTATTTTTCAGGATTGGGAGTGTGTTATAAAAGAGCAAATGCCTGTTCAAAAGAAGCAGTCTGTATGAGCTCACAAAGTTGTGATGCTCCTCTGCTCTTAAACAAACCTATTTTACTTTGTTACTCTTTGTGAAGTAATCTGTACGTCAGCAAATATTGCTAAGCTCTTCGTTAATTTGAGTAAAGGAGTGTCCTTTAAAAGCTAAGTGTTATGGCACCTGTGGTGTTGGCTGGTAAGGCGGTGGATCTCTGATAGATCTTAGAAACAGCTGTTTGTTTGTTTTTTTTCCAAAAAAGAAAGTGGAGATGTAACCTGAAGGAAGGCAAAGCGAGGGAGGACCTGTATCATCATGTAAGCCTGTGGTAGTTGTGAAATAATTTTGACCCAACTATCAAATAAGTATTTAGGAATGGGATAAAGGTCAGAGAACCAAATTTCTCAGGTTTGTTTTGACAATTGTAGTGTAAACTGCTTAAGCTGATAATTGTTACTTTTTGTTTTCTTGACAGTGTTTCTCCCAAAAATGCTGCATGTCGTGTTCTTTTTTAAGAAAGGAAATATTTTAGTTTTGAAATTTCTTGGCAAAGGCCTTGAAGACCAGGTTTGTGAATTTCTGGCTGTCACAGCTTGTATACTAGAGATTGAGTTTCATTTTTCAAATAGCTGATTTTCTTACTGAATCTAATTGAATTGGAATCCAGTTAATTTATTTTTACTTTTTATTTTTTTATTGTGCTTTAAGTGATAGTTTACAAATCAAGTCAGCCTCTCATACAAAAATTTATATACACCTTGCTATGTATTCCTAGTTGCTCTCCCCCTAATGAGACAGCACACTCCTCTTCTTCACCCTGTATTCCCATGTCCATCCAGCCAGCTCCTGTCCCCCTCTGCCTTCTCATCTCCCCTCCAGACAGGAGCTGCCCACGTAACCTCAACCTCATGTGTCTACTTGAGCCAAGAAGCTCACTCCTCACTAGTATCATTTTCTGTTTTACAGTCCAGTCCAGTACCTGTCTGAAGAGTTGGCTTTCAGAATGGTACCAGTCTTGGGCTAACAGAAGGTCTGGGGACCATGACCTCCACGGTCTTTCTAGTCTCAGTCAAACCATTAAGCCTGGTCTATTTTACAAGAATTTGAGGTCTGCATCCCACTGTTCTGCTCTATCAGGGGTTCTCTGTTGTGTTCCCTGTCAGGGCTGTCATTGGGAACCCAGTTAATTTTGAATTAATGTTTGGATTAAGGAGTAGGTGTTAAATTTAAGACAAAGAAATGCTCTGCTTTTCAGAGTTGTTGGGAATGTGTGTGTGTGTGTTTTCTTCTGTTAAAGCTAAAAACCAAACCCATTGCTGTCAGGTCGATTCTGACTCATAGCGACCCTATAGAACACAGTAGAACTGCCACATAGAGTTTCAGGGGAGTGCCTGGTGGATTCCAACTACTGACCTTTTGGTTAGCAGCTATAGCATCTAACCACTATGCTGCCAGTGTTTCCTTCCTTCCATTAGGAACTCTAAAAGTTAATAGGACATGTTTTTGATTGGGTCTCAAAATTAAAAAAAAAAGAATGGTTTTAGTTGTGAGAATATTTTTAAAAAAATTATAGAGGAGAGAATTTGGATTTAGAACTTTGGATGGACTGTATTTCTTGCTATTAGTATGCTGTTAAAACCTGTTTTTAAGTAAGATGTCACACAGGAGTGTTCTCATTTAAAGTTACATTGTACATACACATCTAATATTGAGCACTTTACTGCTTACACACTTTTTTTTTTTACATGTAGTCTTAATCTTCTCATCGTATCTGTTCTGGGATTGTAGGTATTATGTCTATGAAGACTTTCGAAGGCTTACTTCTTGTTAATGGTGCCTTTTTTCTTCTTTCTTTGAAATTCTCTGCACTTTCCTACCTTCTTTCTTTTTTTCTGTTATTTCTCTTTCCCTATTCTCTCTCCGTTTTCTTTTTCTCCCCTCTTTTCTTCCTCTAGACCCCACTTCCCCCAAATATAAAAACACTCTCAACATTTGCTCAGTCTCAGCTGAGAAGGCTGTGGGCCCCAGTCTCTTTGGAGACCAGTCTTCTGACTCCACCTGCCAGCGCAACATGCTGCTTCCCTAGCAAGCAGATTAAAACCTAAAATAAACTTACGGCTTCATAGACTTGAGCAAGGAATATAGTGCTATGTGTATTGTATGTGCCTCCCTGGCTAGGCTGTGTGTTCTTCGAAGGCTTGGATTTTTCATTTGATAACAGTGTTAAATCATTAAACAAGAGACCAAGTGGGCTTTAAAAAATACAGGTTTAACTGAAATAGGGCCTAGAAGAAAATGATTGGCTTTAGGATTTATTGGCAAGCCTTTAAATTGTTTTCCAGACCAAATTAATTTATAAATTTCCAAATTAGGGTAGGTTTTTGGATCAGACTGACTGATACTGTTTTACCTAGGAACGTAGAGATGGGGTACCAAATCCAAATCCGTTGCTGTCGAGTCAGTTCTGACTCATAGTGACCCTATGGGACAGAGTAGAACTGCCCCATGGGGTTTCCAAGGAGTGGCTGTTGGATTTGAACTGCCAGCCTTTTGATTAGCAGCCGAGCGCTTAACCACTGTGCCTCCAGTACTCCAGAGATGGAGTGTGAGACTGTAATTAGGAAATAAATGTAAAAAGCATTACTCTCATTTTTTAATTTCTCTTTCATTTACAGTTAAAAAATTGAAGACACACATTTTAGAATATTTGAAAAAAGACTAGCACAATTTAACATTTTACTATAAATTCTTCATCATTTTCTTTTACATAATGTATATATTTAAAAAAAATGGGATCATATCGTGCATACTTACTGATTTTTATTGAAGAATATAGTATACATGGAAACCCTGGTGGCATAGTGATTAAGTGCTACAGCTGCTAACCAAAGGGTTGGCAGTTCAGATCCGCCAGGCGCTTCTTGGAAGCTCTATCGGGCAGTTCTACTCTGTCCTCTAGGGTCGCTATGAGTCGGAATCGACTCGACGGCACTGGGTTTGGGTTTGGTTTTGGTTTATTTTTTTGATAGTATGCATGCACAAGGTACGATGTGTGAAAACACGTATAGAATCTTGAAAAAAAGAAATAAAATGGACAATCAAGAAATAGAACACTACTGCTGCCTCCAGCCCCCTGCATATTTCTTCCCTTAAAAGCATTCCTTTGTCTCTTCCCCAGAGGTAACCATTACCCTAAAGTTTGGGTTTGTCATGACTTTTTTAAGAATTATTTTTACCCCTTGTATATAACTGTAAATATATGGTTTAACATTGCCCATTTTTGATCTTGATCTAAATGGAATTATATGATTCTTCTGAGCCTTGCTTCTTTCACTTTACATGTTTGAGGTACATCATGTTGCCTCTTACAGCTATCAGTCATTTTCAGTAGTATGGTATTTCATTGTGAGGATCTACCAAATCTTATTAATCTCTTCTATTGTTAATGGATATTTGTCTTACTTCCAGTTTTTTGTGTTTACAAATTGTACTTGTCTCCCAGTGAACATTTGTTCCTCATCCCCCCCAAAAGCAAACCCCAGTTTCTTAGTATAACTACAGGCCTCATTTGAACCATGGAACACAAATGTTGAGTGACTGCTCATTTCTCGAGGGTGGTACGTAAACTAATACCATTCCAGATGCCTAGGGAAGACCTTTAATTCATTACATGCAGTGCATATACCCTAGGCCCAACCAACCTAAATCCACTGCCATCGAGTCGATTGCAGCTCATAGTGACCCTATACGACAAGGTAGAACTGCACCCTATAGTTAGTTTCCAAGGCTATAAATATTTATGGAAGTAGG
This sequence comes from Elephas maximus indicus, assembly GCF_024166365.1. Lineage (NCBI taxonomy): Eukaryota > Metazoa > Chordata > Mammalia > Proboscidea > Elephantidae > Elephas > Elephas maximus. The sequence goes on along the minus strand of NC_064827.1, from coordinate 42,904,504 downwards.
CTGCCACATCTTTTCTCACAGACCTTTTGGTTAGCAGCTGAGTGCTTTAACCACTGTGCCACCAGGGCTCCTTACACCTTAGGCTTTGGGACTTAATTCTCAAGACTGAGTGAATTAGAGCTTTTCACATTCTTGCCAAATTTTTAGTTTTTCCTAGTTCTGGTGGGATGTTTTAGGTATTTTGTTAACATCACATAGCTGGATTTGTTTTGTTAATAGAACGCATAGCTGGATTTTGCTTGTTAATACAATCTGCCAGCTTTTCTTTTAACTGGATAACTTACTGTAATTAAAAATATATTGATTTTGTGTCTGCCACCACATTTTGTTTTTATCAATCTGGTCTTTGTTTTTTCTATGTCTTTTGCCTTTTTTTTTTTTTTTTTAATTATGATCAAAGGAGGTTTATTCCGGAGATGTGAGGCTGGTTCAGTGTTTGAAAAACAATGTCGCATATGCATGATTCAGTTTATGTAGCCTTCTTGGATTGACAAAGTTGCAGAGATAGAGAACAGATTAGTGGATACCAGGAGTTAATGACAGTGGGGTAGAAGTCCCTGGGTGTTGTAAACATTCGACCACTAACCTAAAGGTTGGAGGTTCATACTGCCCAGCGACGTCGCAAAAGAAAGACCTAGTGCTCTATTTCTTTAAAGATTATAGCCAAGAAAACTCCATGGAGCAGTTCTGCTCTGTCACATGGGGTTGCCATGAGTAAGAATCAGCTTGACAGCAAAGGTTTTAGTGACAGAATCAACTTGATAGCAAAGGGTTTAGCGACAGTAGGGAAATGGCGTTGGGACAAGAGGAGGGAGGAAAATCTTTGTGGTGAGGGACAAGGCCTGTATTTTGATTGCAGTGGTGATTAATATACACATGTGGTAAAATGACATAGAATGAGGCACACATTGTATCAATGTACTACGTGTACTACAGTTATATAAGATGTAACCACTAGAGGAACCCGAGTAAAGGGGTGCAGGACCTCTTTGCAACTTAACCTTGAACCTATAATTATTTTAGAATTTTAAAAATGTTAAATGTTAAGAATCAGAACTATTTGTCTTTTTTCAATTTCTTCTTGTCAGTTTTAGTAAGCTTTTAATTAGTAATTTATTTCATCTAAAATTTCAAAAAATTTTTTGGGTTAAAAAGTTGTTAGTAAAACCCTTTTGTGTCAAACTTTTGTTGATACTGATTTTTTTAAAGTCACTCTTACTGGATTTGTTTTTTGCCTTGTCTTTTTATATAAGTAAACCCGTTGCTGTCGAGTCGATTCTGACTCATAGCAGCCCTGTAGAACAGAGTAGAATTACTCCATAGTTTCCAAGGAGTACCTGGTGGATATGAACTGCAGACCTTTTGGTTAGGAGCTGTATTTCTTAACCACTACGCCAGCCGTGTTTCCATATAAGCGAACGCATACAATATTTGGCCTTTTGTGGTTGGCTTATTTCGCTCAGCATAATGTCTTCAGGTTCCATCCATACTGTAGCATGGATCAAGACTTCATTTTTCCTACTGACTGAGTAGTATTCCATTGTATGTATGTACCACATGTTGTTTATTCATTTGTTGATGGGCATTTCGGTTGTTTCCATCTTTTGGGTATTGTGAATAGTGCTGCAGTGAACATGGATGTACAAGTCTCTTTTTGAGTCTCTGCTTTCAAGTCTTTTGGGTGTATACCTAGGAGTGGAATTGCTAGTGTTGTTCTATTTTCACTCTTTTGAGGAACTTCTGTACTTTTTTCCGTAATAACTATATTGTTTTACATTCCCACCAGCAGTGGGTAAAGGGTTCCAGCTTCCCCACATCCTGGCGAACATTTGTCATTTTCTGTTTTTTTTTTTATCTTATCCATCCTAGTGGGAGTGAAATGATATTTCATTGTCGTTTTGATTTGCATCTCTCTGATGCCTAATGATGCTGAGCATCTTTTCATGTCTTTGGTGGCCATTTGAGTGTCCTCTTTGGTGAAATGTCTCTTGAAGTTCTTTGCCCATTTTATGATTGTCTTTTTGTTGTCGAAGTTTTATATGTATTTTGGTTATTAGATTCTTGCTGGATACATGGTTTCTGAAGATATTCTCCCAGTTAGTAGCTTGTCTTTTCACTTTTTTGGTGAAGGTTTTTTTTTTTTTAATATTTATTGTGCTTTAAGTGCAAGTTTACAAGTCAGTAGCTCACACAAAAACTTACATACACCTTGCTACATACTCCCAATTACTCTCCCCCTAATGAGACAGCCCACTTTCTCCCTCCACTCACTCTTTTTGTGTCCATTTCATCAGCTTCTAACCCCCTCTACCCTCTCATCTCCCCTCCAGGCAGGAGATGCCAACATAGTCTCAAGTGTCCACCTGATCCAAGAAGCTCACTCCTCACCAGCATCCCTCTCCAACCCATTGTCCAGTCCAATCCACATCTGAAGAGTTGGCTTTGGGAATGGCTCCTGTCCTGGGGCAACAGAAGGTCTGGGGGCCATGACCACCAGGGTCCTTCTGGTCTCAGTTAGACCATTCAGTCTGGCTTTTTATGAGAATTTGGGGCCTGCATCCCACTGCTCTCCTGCTCCCTCGGGTTCTCTGCTGTGTTCCCTATCAGGGCAGTCATCGGTTATAGCCGGGCACCATCTAGTTCTTCTGGTCTCAGGATGATGTAACCTTTGGTTCATGTGGCCCTTTCTGTCTTTTGGGCTCCTATAGCCTTGTGTCCTTGGTATTCTGCATTCTTCTTTGATCCAGGTGGGTTGAGACCAATTGATGCATCTTAGATGGCTGCTTGCTAGCATTTAAGACCCAGACACCACTCTTCAAAGTGGGATGCAGAATGTTTTCTTAATAGATTTTATTATGCCAATTGACTTAGATGTCCCCTGAAACCATGGTCCCTAGACCCCTGCCCCTGCTACACTGGCCTTTGAAGCATTCAGTTTATTCAGGAAACTTCTTTGCTTTTGGTTTAGTCCAATTGTGCTGACCTCCCCTGTATTGTGCTGTCTTTCCCTTCACCTAAAGTAGTTCTTATCTACTATCTAATTAGTGAATACCCCTCTCCCACCCTCCTTCCCTCCCCCTCTCATAACCGCAAAAGAATGTGTTCTCAGTTTAAACTATTTCTCAAGATCTTATAATAGTGGTCTTATACAATATTTGTTCCTTTGCAACTGACTAATTTCACTCAGCATAATGCCTTCCAGGTTCCTCCATGTTATGAAATGTTTCACAGATTCCTCACTGTTCTTTATTGATGTGTAGTATTCCATTGTGTGAATATACCATAATTTATCCATTCATCCGTTGATGAGCACCTTGGTTACTTCCATCTTTTTGCTATTGTAAACAGTGCTGCAATAAACATGGATGTGCATATATCTGTTCTTGTAAAGGCTCTTATTTCTCTAGGATATATTCGCGGAGTGGGATTGCTGGGTTGTATGGTACTTCTATTTCTAGCTTTTTAAGGAAGCGCCAAATCGATTTCCAAAATGGTTGTACTATTTGACATTCCCACCAGCAGTGTATAAGTGTTCCAATCTCTCCACAGCCTCTCCAACATTTATTATTTTGTGGTTTTTGGATTAATGCCAGCCTTGTTGGAGTGAGATGAAATCTCATTGTGGTTTTGATCTGCGTTTCTCTAATGGCTAATGATCGTGAACATTTCCTCATGTATCTGTTAGCGACCTGAATGTCTTCTTTAGTGAAATGTCTGTTCATATCTTTTGCCCATTTTTTAATTGGGTTGTCTTTTTGTGGTTGAGTTGTTGCAGTAGCATGTAGATTTTAGAGATCAGGCACTGATCAGAAATGTCATAGCTAAAAACTTTTTCCCAGTCTGTAGGTAGTCTTTTTAGTCTTCCAGTGAAGTCTTTGGATGAGCATAGGTGTTTGATTTTTAGGAGCTCCCAGTTATCTAGTTTTTCTTCTACGTTCTTAATAATGTTTTGTATACTGTTTATGCCATGTATTAGGTCTCCTAATGTCGTCCCTATTTTTTTTCCATGGTCTTTATCATTTTAGATTTTATATTTAGGTTTTTGATCCATTTTGAGTTATGTTTTGTGCATGGAGTGAGGTATGGGTCTTGTTTCATTTTTTTGCGGATGGATATCCAGTTATGCCAGCACCGTTTGTTAAAAAGACTGTCTTTTCCCCATTTAGCTGTTTTGGGGGCTTTGTCCAATTTCAACTGCTTATATGTAGATGGATTTATGTCTGGATTCTCACTTCTGTTCCCTTTGGTGTATGTATCTGTTGTTGTACCAGTACCAGGCTGTTATGACTACTGGGGCGGTATAATAGGTTCTAAAATCAGGTAAAGTAAGGCTTCCCACTTTGTTCTTCTTTTTCAGTAATGCCTTATTTATCCAGGGCCTCTTTCCTTTCCATATGAAGTTGGTGATTTGTTTCTCCAACTCATTAAAGAATGTTGCTGGGATTTGGATCAGAATTGCATTAAATGTATAGATCGCTTTTGGTAGAATAGACATTTTTATAATGTAAGTCTTCCTATCCATGAGCAAGGTACGTTTTTCCACTTATGTAAGTCTCTTTGGATTTCTTGCAGAAGTGTACTGTAGTTTTCTTTGTATAAGTCTTTTACATCTCTGGTAAGATTTATTCCTAAGTATTGTATCTTTTTGGGGGCTACTGTAAACGGCATTGATTTGGTGATTTCCTCTTTGATGTTCTTTTCGTTGGTGTAGAGGAATCCAAATGATTTTTGTATGTTTATCTTTATGCCGATACTCTGCTGAACTCTTCTATTAGTTTCAGTAGTTTTGTTGAGGATTCCTTAGGGTTTTCTGTGTATAAGATCATGTCATCTGTAAATAGAGATACTTTGACTTCTTCCTTGGCAATCTGGATGCCCTTTATTTAGCCTAATTGCTCTGGCTAGGAACTCGTACACAATGTTGAATAAGAGCAGTGATAAAGGGCATCCTTGTCTGGTTCCCGATGTTGATGGGCATGCTTTCAGGCTCTCTCCATTTAGGGTGATGTTGGCTGTTGGCTTTGTATACATGCCCTTTATTATGTTGAGGAATTTTTCTTCTATTCCTGTTTTGCTGAGAGTTTTTATCATGAATAAGTGTTGAACTTTGTCAAATGCCTTTTCTGCATCAATTGATAAAATCATGTAATTCTTGTTTTTTGTTTTATTTATGTGCTGGATTACATTAGTTGTTTTTCCAATGTTGAGCCATCCCTGCATACCTGGTATGAATCCCACTTGGTCATGGTGAATTATTTTTTTTGATATGTTGTTGAATTCTATTGGCTAGAATTTTGTTGAGGATTTTTGCATCTACATTCATGAGGGATATAGGTCTATAGTTTTCTTTTCTTGTGTTTTTACCTGGTTTTGGTATCAGGGATATATATGGTGGCTTCATAGAATGATTTTGGGAGTATTCCATCCTTCTCTATGCTCTGAAATACCTTTAGTAGTAGTGGTGTTAAGTCTTCTCTGAAAGTTTGGTAGGACTCTGCAGTGAAGCCCTCCGGAGCAGGGCTTTTTTTTAATTGGGAGTTTTTTAATTAGCTTTTCAATCTCTTCTTTTGTTATGGGTCTATATAGTTGTTCTACCTCTGTTTTAGTTTAGGTAGGTAGTGTGTTTCTAGGAATTCATCCATTTCTTCTAGGTTTTCAAATTTGTTAGAGTACAATTTTTCATAGTAATGTGATGTGATTCTTTTAATTTCAGTTGGGTACATTGTAATATCGCCCATCTCATTTCTTATTGCTTCCTCTCCTGTTTTTCTTTTGTCAGTTTGGAGGCAAAGCTTTTTTTTTTTTTTTTTAAATAATTTTTATTGAGCTTTAAGTGAACTTTTAGAAATCAAGTCAGTCTGTCACATATAAGCTTATATACACCTTACTCCATACTCCCACTTAATCTCCCCCTAATGAGTCAGCCCTTCCAGTCTCTCCTTTCGTGACAATTTTGCCAGTTTCTAACCCTCTCTACCTTCCCATCTCCCCTCCAGACAGGAGATGCCAACAGTCTCAAGTGTTCACCTGATACAGGTAGCTCACTCTTCATCAACATCCCTGTCCAACCCATTGTCCAGTCCCTTCCATGTCTGATGAGTTGTCTTCGGGAATGGTTCCTGTCCTGGGCCAACAGAAGGTTTGGGGACCATGACCGCCGGGATTCCTCTAGTCTCAGTCAGACCATTAAGTCTGGTCTTTTTATGAGAATTTGGGGTCTGCATCCCACTGATTGCCTGCTCCCTCGGGTTCTCTGTTGTGCTCCCTGTCAGGGCAGTTATCGGTTGTGGCCAGGCACCATCTAGTTCTTCAGGTCTCAGGACAATGTAAGTCTCTGGTTCCTGTGGCCCTTTCTGTCTCTTGGGCTCATAATTATTGTGTGACCTTGGTGTTCTTCATTCTCCTTGGATCCAGGTGGGTTGAGACCAATTGATGCATCTTAGATGGCCACTTGCTAGCATTTAAGACCCCAGATGTGGAGGCAAAGCTTTTTGATGAACAAAAGTTTTTAGTTTTTATGAGGTCCCACTTATTTATTTTGTCTTTTGCTGTTTGTGTTTTGTTATTTTATTAGATAACCCATTGTTGAGAGCAAGATGTGACAGCACTGCCCCTGCTTGTTCTTCTATGAATTTTATGGTTTTAGTTTGCACATTTAGGTCCTTAATCCATTTTGAATTTGTTCTTGTCTATGGTGTGAGACATGGATCCTGTTTCATTATCTGCCTGTGGAAATCCAGTTTTCCTAGCACCATTTATTGAAGAAACTTTTCTTTCTCTATCACATGGACTTAGTACCCTTGTCAAAAATTAGTTAACCATAGACGGTATGGGTTTATTTCTGGACTTTTAATTCTCTTCCATTGGTCTTTGTGTCGTTGTTACACCAGTACCAGGCTGTTCTGATAATATGTTTTAAAATCAGGAAGTCTGAGTCCTACTTTGTTCTTGTCTTATCAACATTATTTTAGCTATTCGGGGCCTCCTGTCATTCCATATAAGGTTGAAAATTAGTTTTTCTATTTTTCTAAAGAAGGCTGTTGGAATTTGATCAGAATTGTATTGAATCTGTACATTGCTTTGGGTAATATTGATATTTTAACAATATTAAGTCTTCCAATCCATGAACTTGGAACATCTTTCCATTTATTTAAGTCTTCTTTAATCTCTTTCATCATTGTTTTATAGTTTCATTGTATAAGTCCTTCACATCCCTGGTTAGATTTATTCCTAGGTATTTTATTCTCTTAGGTGTTATTATAAATGTTGTTTCCCTAATTTCACTTTTAGATTTCTCATTGTTGGTGTATAGAAACCCAGCTAATTTTTGTTTGTTGACCTTGTACCCTGCAACTTTGCCAGATTCCTCTATTAGCTCTAGAAGTTTTCTTGTGGGTTGAGATTTTCTATATGTAGGATCATATCACCTGCAAATAGGGATAATTTTACTTTTTCTTTTGCAACCTAGTTACCTGTTGTTTCTTTTCTTGTCTTATTGCACTAGCTAGGACTTCTGATACAATATCAAGTAAAAGTGGTGAGAGTGAGCCCCCTTGTCTTGTTCCCAATTTCAAGGGGAAAGCTCTCAGTCTTTTTCAACTAAGTATAATGTTGCGTGGTGCATTGTATTTCTTAATATGGCCCTTCTAGCCATAATCTTTGTAACTCCTACCAAATGACTGGGTGGGACTATGCAGATGACGTGCTTTTGGCCCACCAAGGAGATTCGATAGCTTTTAGGTGCATGACATTGTTGTGGGGGTGAGATCATGTAAGTAAGGTGTGTGGAACCCTAATGAGGGAAGTGGTCAGTTTTGCCATCCTGCAAGGCTTAAAATGAGCCATGCAAGAGGTGAGAAGGGAGGATCTCACCACTACCAAGAATGAAGAACCATGAGTGAAGTGCTGCCTTGGGACTTGTGATCCCTGCACCGAGAATATCGTATGTCCAGGACAGCTGTAACACCAGAGACTGTGAGAGACAGTGAGAAGCAACAGCAGAGAAACTGTGGCAGCAGAGGCAGCAGAATGAGTACACTAGCAGGAGATAGTGCAGTGGGTGTCCTGGCCCATGGAGCAAGAAAGCTGAGCTCGTTTGGATCAGGGCTTACATGCGGAGTGGGGTGCCTCTGGGCATTTTTTGGCAAAGTTAAAAGAGCTTTGTAACACTTGTGCGAGCAAGGCAGAGACTCAGGGGCCACAGAGAGGTGTGCCTGTGGGCACAGTTAAGAATAGACTGTTCTGATTTAAGAACTATATCCTGAGCTGGGCCTTCCTGAGCCGAAATTTTAACTTACTGCTTCCCTAATAAACCCCGTAATCGTGAGTATTGTCCGTAGGTTCTGTATTGCCATTGCAACAAATTATGGAACCCAGCAGAGGAGTAGAGAGTGCCATGGGAGGGATGGTTGGTGTCAGAATTGGTAAAAAGTTTGGAGAGGCATGTCTAACCTCCACCTCATAAGAATCAGCCTTGGGCTGTTGATCTTGCCTTGTCTTTCCCCTTGTGAAGTTAGAGGAGGTCAGATGCTCCCTGCCATGCCATTTTTATATGTTGGCTGTTCGCTTTTCATGTATGCCCTGAATCATATTGAGGAATTTCCCTTCTATTCCAATCTTTAGGGTTTTCATCAAGAAAGAGTGTTGGATTTTATCAAATGCCTTTTCTGCATCCAAAGAGATAATCATGTGGTTCTTTTCCTTTGTTCTGTTAATGTGGTGTATTACGTTGACTGGTTTTCTAATGTTGAGCCATCCCTGCATTCCTGGAATAAATCCCACTGGCTCATGATGTATGACTCTTTTAATATGTTGTTGAATTCTGTTCGCTAGTATTTTGTTGAGGCTTTTTGCATCTGTATTCATAAGAGATATTGGAGTGTAGATTCCTTTTTTTGTGGTATCTTTGTTCGGCTTGGGTATCAGGGTTATGTGCTTCATAGAATAAATTAGGGTGCATTCCGTCTTTATCTTTGGAAGAGTTTAAACGGTATTGGTGTCAATTTTTTTCTAAATGTTTGGCAGAATTTTCTAGTGAGGCCATTTGGTCCAGGACTTTTTTTTACCCCCACGATTCAATCTCTTCACTTGTTATGAGTCTGTTGAGACTTCCTATTTCCTCTTGAGTCAGTGTGGGCAGGTTGTGTGTTTCTTAGAATTTGTCTATTTCATCTAGGTTATCCAGTTTGTTGCCATACAGTTCATAATATTCTGTCAGAATTTTCTTTATTTCTATTGAGTCAGTTGTAATGTCCCCTGTTTCATTTATTATTTTGGTTATTTGCATCTTTTCCTTGTCACTGTAGCTAAGGATTTGTCAGTTTTACCGATCTTTTCGAAGAACCAACTTTTGGTTTTATTGATTGTCTCTTGTTTTTCTGTTTTCAATTTTATTAATTTCTGTTCTGATACTTGTTATTTCCTTTCTCTTATAGGTTTAGGCTTAGTTTGATCTTCTCTTTCTAGTTCTTGGAGTCACGGTGTTAATTTGAGATCTTTCTTCTTTTTTTATGTGGGAATTTATTGTTTCCTTCTGAGTACTGCCTTTGTTGCGTCCCCTTAGTTTTGGTATGGTGTATTTTCATTTGACTCTAAGAAATTTGTGATTTCTCTTTTGATTATTTCCTTGACCCATTGGTAGTTTAATAGTGTTTTGTTTAATTTTCATATGTTTGTGTATTTTCCAGGTTTTTTTTCTATTGTTTACTTCTAGCTTCACTCTGTTGTGGTCAGAGAAGATGCTTTGTATGATTTCAGTCTTTTAAAATTTATCAAGACTTGCTTTGTGACCTAAAATATGGTCTGTCCTGGAGAATGATCCATGTGCACGGGAGTAGAATGTATATCGTGATATTTTTGGGTGGACTCTTCGCCTCTTAAGCCTAGTTGGTTTATAGTGTCATTCAGGTCCTCTGTTTCCTTCTTTCTAGATGTTCTGTCCAGTATTGATAGTGAGTGGTGTATTGAAGTCTCCAATAATTGTTTTAGTACTATTTATTTCTCCTTTCAATTCTATCAGTGTTCGCTTTATGTATTTCCATGCCCCAGTGTTGGGTACATATATATTTATGATTGTTAAATCTTCTTGATTAATTGATCCTTTTATCACAATATAATGTCATCTTTAATTCTTGTGGCAGATTTTGTCTTAAAGCTTATTCCGTCTGACATCAAGGTTGCCACCCAGCTGTCTTTTGGTCATTATTTGCATGGAATATTTTTTTTTCCCAGCTTTCACTTTCAACCTGTTTTTGTCCTTGAGTTTAAGGTGTGTCTCTTGTATGGTTGGATCATGTTTATTTTTAATCCATTCTGCCACTCTCTGCTGTTTGATTGGAGCATTTATTTAGTCCGTTTGCATTCACTGTGATTACTGATAAGAAGTGACTTACTTCTGCCATTTTATTATGTTTATTGTGTGTCTTAAGCCTTCCTTGTCTTTGTCCTTTAGTACTGCTTGTTTTTGTGCTTTGTTGTTTTATTGTAGTGAGCCTTTTTGGTTCCCTCCTCCTTTCCTTTTGTATATATATTTTTTATATATTTTTTTTAGTGGTTACCGTGAATATTACATTTAAGAGCTTGTGTTTATAACCTTCTAGGGTAGGTTGTGTCTTTTGCCTTTTGATTCTTTTTTACTTTGCTCTCTCCAGCTTTTTAATTAAAAAATTTTCAAATCAGTAAAATAAAAGTTGAGAGAAGAGTATAATATGCCCTTTACCTCAAGTCAGTACTTAATATTTTGCCACATTTGCATTTCTGTGTATATACACTATACACTTTCTTTTTTTATTGTGGTAAAATATATATGTAACAAAACATTTGCCCTTTCAGCATTCTTCAACACATTATCTTTTGAGGCTGAATGAAAGTAAAGTGCAAACATCATGACATTTACACCTAAATATTTCAGCAAGCATCTCTTTAGAATAAAGTGCTTCTCTTCACGGTAACATCATTCCTAGGAAAATGAATTAATGATTTAATAATATCTTATTTAAATCCACATGGAGATTTTCTCAGTTGTCCACAGTGCCTTTTATAGCTTCCTCTTCTGTCCGGTTAAGGTTTCTGTATTTACATATTTTCACTGAAGTATACCGCTGAATAATACATTTTTTAAATTGTCCTTTAGATGAAGGGTTATAGAGAAAATTAGTTTCTCATTAAACAATACACGTATTGTTTTGTGACATTGGTTGCCAACCCTGTGACGTTTCAACACTGTCACCTTTTCGACATTGGTTCCCATTTCCATTCATCCAGCTTTCCTGTCCCCTCCTGCCTTCTTGTCCTTGCCTCTGGGCTGGTGTGCCCATTTAGTCTTGTATACATAGTTGATCTACTTGTACTATTTTTTTTTTAATGGGCCTCTCCAATCTTCAGCTGAAGGGTAAACCTCAGGAATGACTTCAGTACTGAGTTAAAAGGGTGATCGGGCGCCATCCTCTCCAGGTGTCTTCAGTCTCTGTCAGACCAGTAAGTCTGGTCTTTTTTCGTGAGCTTGAATTTTGTTCTACATTTTTCCCCAGCTCTGCCTGGGACTTTCTGTAGAGATCCTTGTCAGAACATTTGGCGGTAGTAGCCAGGCACCCTGTAGTTGTGAATAATACATTTCATAAGTGATTATTTTCTCAGTTGTTTATCATGCATAACTGCCAGCCAGATTGTCTGATAAGCAAGTGATAAAAAACCAGTTGCCACTGAGTCAGTTCTAACCCATGGCGACCCCATGTGTGTCAGAGTAAAGAACTGTGTTCCACAGGGTTTTCAATGCTGATTTTTCAAAAGTAGACCGTCAGGTCTTTATTCTGAGGTGCTTCTGGGTGGTCTTGAACCTCCAGTTCAGTTAGCAGCCAAGTGTTTTAAGCATTTGCACCACCCAAGGACTCTGAGGAAGAGATAACTACTGCTGTTACTTAGTTTAGATAATCCTCCAATGTTAAGTAAATTGCTAACTTATTATAGGAAAAGTGTAACCTTTTGGGCTTCTGGAATGACTGAAAATGTTCTGTGTATCCTATTACTGCTGTAAAGATTCCAGATTTTGAAACAGTGATGAAAGTTCGTTTTGATGTATGGGAATAAGGTTGAACTACTAAATGTGGTAAATATATTAGGTAGTATATTCTTACGGCTTCATGAAATGCTCAGAATTTAGGTTAACCACATTAGACCTGAGTGACAATTTTTTTTTGTATGATATTTGCTCTACAGGTGACCACTTAAAGATTTATTGTGGTAGTTTTACAACTTGGCACACTTACTAAAAATTATTGAATTGTACATTTAAAATGGGTGGATTTTATGGTATTTAAATCATACCTTAGTAAATTTATTTAGAAAATTTTTGAGTAAATGGATTCAATATTTTTCAATAAACAGATTTTAACAGGCAAAACTGTCATGCGTCTGTCAGTTTATCGTACTGTGGGGGCTTGTGTGTTCCTGTGATGTTGGAAGCTATGTACTGGTATTCAGTTACTGAAGAAGCTGGACTATATGAAGAAAAACGCTGCGTCAGGATTGGAGGAAGACTCATTAACAACCTGTGTTATGCAGATGACGCAGCCTCACTTGCTGAAAGTGAAGAAGATATGAAGCACTTACTGATGAAGATCAAAGACCACAGCCTTCAGTATGGATTACACCTTAGCATAAAGAAAACAAAAGTTCTCACAACTGCACCAGTAAGCAATGTCATAAATGGAAAAAAGATGGAAGTTGTCAAGGATTTCATTTTACTTGGATCCACAATCAGTGGACATGGAAGCAGTGGTCAAGAAATCAAAAGACACATTGCTTTGGGCAAACCTGCTGCAAAAGACCTCTTTTCGTGTAAAAAAGCAAGGTGTCACTTTAAAGATTAAGGTGTGCCTGACTGAAGCCATGGTCTTTTCAGTTGCCTCATATGCATGTGAAAGCTGCACAGTGAATAAGGAATACCAAAGAAGAACTGATACCTTTGAATTGTGGTGTTGGCTAAGAATATTGCATATAGCAGGGACTGCCAGAAGAACGGAACAAATCTGTCTTAGAAGAAGTACAGCCAGAATGCTCCTTAGAAGCGAGGATGGCGAGATTTTGTCTCACATACTTTGGACACGTTATCAGGAGGGACCAGTCTCTGGAGAAGAACATCATGCTTAGTAGATCACCACAGTGAGATCAGGCATGTAATGAGTGCGAGGATGGCGCAGAACCAGGCAGTGTTTTGTTCTATTGTACATAGGGTTGCTATGAGTCAGAACCAACTCAATGGCACCTAACAACAACATAGCAGTTATTGAGTAGCCCTGGTGGCACACTGGTTAAAGAGCTTGGCTGCTAACCAAAAGGTTAGTGTTTCAAACCCACGAGCTGCTCCATGGGAGAAAGATTCCATAAAGATTACAGCCTTGTAAGCCCTGTAGGACAGTTCTGTTCTGTTGTGTAGGGTCACTATGGGTTGGAATTGACTCGATGGCAGTGGGTATGGGGGATGGTTGTTTTTAGGGTCTAGGCTAAGCATATATGCTTGGCTGGTAACTGAAAGGCTGGAAGTTTTATTCTACCCAGAGGTGCCTTGGAAGAAGTGCCTGGTGATCTGCTTCTTAAAAATCAGCCATTGAAAGCCCTATGGAACACAGTTCTACTTTGACACCAATGGGGTTGCTGTGAGTTGGAGTCATGGCATGGGGCTTTTTTTTTTTTTGGTTTTGTTTGATGTTCCCACAGGCTTGAGAGAGAGGAAAGTACTTGGCCAAGGTTACCTGTCTAGTAATTTGTGGAATCCAGGTCTATCTGACTTCCAACCTGTGCTCTTAATCACAATACTGTGCTACTTTACCTATTTGGAATACTGCTATCTGGGAATACAGCCAAGTGCTAGCCGATAAGTCAAACAGCCAACAGGGCTTTACAGTTAAGTGTCCTGGAATCAACAGAAAGGAAAATGAACTCATTTGTGGTACATAAGGTTGGGGTTTTACACTGAATGGGGAATGTGCGATGGATGCACAGGTGGGGCCCTTGAACTCCTGTGCCTTTTTTGACTGGGCTGTAAGTTGAGATTTAGTCAGGCATTTGGTTGGACCTGAGTTCTGTGACTTCAAAAAAAATCTGCCTCTCCTTTAAGTTTTTCATTCTGGTTTAACTAGCTGTTCTGATCTAATAGCGAGCTGGCCCCCTAAGCCCTCAGCTGATTTAGGTGCATCCTATGATGGGATCATGCACACAACAGCGAGGAGTGGCAATTGATACCTCACAGTGAGAAAAGAGAGGAAGGCTATAAAATTACACTTAAGAACTCAAGCTGCTGTTTAGTAGCGGTGTTTATTATATTGCTAAGTGACCCTAAAAAGCCTGAGAGTTAATATTGACATAGAGTAGAAAGTAATTGCTGTTCGCATTGAGGAACACAAGAGATGAGAAAACGGGGCGTATGTTCAGTATGCTGTTGAAGGTAGAGGCAAAAAACATGCCTGTGTAAGGTGGAGGCAAAAAACCAGGTGCAATTTGGAAGAATAGCAAGGCCAGTTTGACTAAAAGTTTAGGGATCAGAAAAATAGTTTGTATTTTATTGAGGAGTTGATGATTTGTGAAAGGAAGGTGACAGGTTTTAGCAGTGTTCTGGAAAATTAAACAGTCTGCTTTGGAATAAGTGTCACAATTAAGATAGTTCAGACAAGAGTTAAATAAGGGCATGGTGTTTCAGTGCAGTACAGAAAAGGAGGTGGCAGTTTTCGATACTGTAGATAGTTAATTAAAGTACCTTACACTTCTGGGTTATATATATGGCAGGTTGACATATCAAAACTAATACTATGGAGGGTTTGAGGGCTACCTAACTTACCAATTGAGATGTTTCAACAAATGGATGCATTGCTGAAAGTGCCCATTCATCTATGCCATGAAATTTGGAAGACAGCTACCTGGCCAGCTGACTGGAAGAGATCCATATTTATGCCCACTCTAAAGAAAGGTGATCCCATAGAATGCAGAAATTATTGGAAAAATATCATTAATGTATGCACAGGTAAAATTTTGCTGGATAATTCAAAAACGGTTGCAGTAGTACATTGACAGGGAACTGCCAGAAGTTCAAGCTGGTTTCAGAAGGGGACATGGTATGAGGGATATCATTGCTGATGTCAGATGGATCTTGGCCAAAAGAAAAACCAAACTAAACCTGATGCCATGGAGTTGGTTCTGACTCATAGAGACCCTGTCGGACAGAATAGAACTGCCTCATAGGATTTTCAAGGAGTGGTTTGAACTGCCGCCCTTTTGGTTAGCAGCTATGCTGTTAATCACTATGCCACCAGGGCTCCCCTAGGAGACCAGAAGGAGGTTTTGGGAGCATAAGCAATGACTCTTAATCAGGTAGGTGTACTAAGTTTATGGCAGGAAGAATTTAAAGGAAGGCACAGATGTAAGGCCTTAAATCCTTGATGACACATGGTTGGAAGAAATGGTGGCATTGAAAGAATGGCTTAAGGGTTTTGAGCTCTAGGATATTTGGAAAATATTGGTCATGGAACATGTTGTAAGTCTTCAAATGCAGATACACATGAGATGGTTTTGGACGAGTTCCATTGTAGGTGCAGATATCCAGTAGGCAGTTAGATGAAGATTTGTCTGTTGTGAAAATATATTTGGAGTTTAATCACTTTTATTAGTGACATCTAATATATGAGAGTGGTTAGCAGAGATGCCACATAACCCAGATGCCAAAATAATAAATAAATACAAGTGAGATAGCGAGTTGAAACTTTCAAGGGGTTATGAGTTTAACTAGGTAACATTTTGAGTAGTGTCATATATGGGATATTTCCTGAAATTCTTTTCTAACCATGGGTGTTGACAGTTTTCCTGTGTTGAATATTGTTATGGCTTTTCCCTGCTCGAAAATAAAAAGCAAAACTTGATCTGAGATACTAGGTTCAGGTGATGTTTTGGCCTAGAGTATCAAGCATCGAAGATAACTTCTGATTGTGGCCAGTGTGACTTGAGTAGAAGAAAGATTTGGTTTATTAAACTTGTCTCCCTAAGAAAGATGAGGTAGATTAGCCTATAGTTTGACACCCTCCTTCCCCTTTCTGACTGGCTCTTATGAGGAGGTTATTTGCCAAAGGGAGAAGAAAGTGGCTTCCCTGTTTACCCCTTTCCCTGTGAAGGCCTTGGGAAGGGTGATGAGTGATAAATTAATCTTGCTCTAATGGACGAGGAGCTGGAGGGTGGAGGTGGAGTGGGAATGAGAATGTGAAGACAAAAATATATAAAAATATGTCTTTAACACAGGCTGTGGCTATTGTTTTTGGCCTTAAGTCTGTCCTGTTCTAATGACTCATTGAGACTTCGCTTTGATTCTTTTCAGATAGATGAGGACCTATGCAGCTGAGCATGGTTGGGGAAGAACCACATTTAACTAGGGTTAGGGATAGAATGTGAGGTGAGGGCTTTTAGTTAGCAATTTATTACCACTTTTCGTTAATAATACGCAGAAAATAGGCTCTCTTTTTCTTTTTTTTTTTTTGTGCTTGATACGAAGCATGCAGCATTGGGTGTTTGCAGGTGGGCAAGGTTGTTCCTTAATCATGCAAGCTAGTAATAGAAGTCATTCTGCAGTTTGCTGAAAATCAGGAAATATTTGAGGTCCTACTCTGTATAAGGTTTGGGATGGAAAAGCAAAAAGGAAAGTTATTCAGTGTTTAAAAACAGCGAAGATGATTTTTAAGTAAATGACAAGAAACAGCTTGAAAGATTGCTTTGTCCTTGAATTTAGAATTTTTTTTTTTTGGGAAAGTAGCCATATTATGCTGCCCAGAAGTCATGCAGATACACATAAACACTGCCACTTTTGAGAAACAGGCCAAGGACAAAGAAAGAAAGGTAAGCCTGGGATTAGAGTAGCTTCAGACTAATTTCCCGCATCAACCATCACATGGTTATAATAACAATCAAGAAAAGTTAAATCAAGTTCAGTAGTATGTACTGCATTTAAGAAGGTTTCTATTAAAAAAAAAAAAAAAGCCCCTGGGTGGTACAGTTGGTTAACCCACTTGGCTGCTAACTGAAAGGTTGGAGGTTTGAGTCCAACCAGAGGTGCCTCAGAAGAAAGGCCTGGCAATCTTATTTTCAAAAAATAAGCTGTTGAAAACTCTGTGGAGAACAGTTCTACTCTGACACACACGGGATTGCTGTGGGTTGCAGTCAACTTGATGGCAACTGATTTTGGTTTTTATATCAAAAAAGGAAGTTTTGGCTCCTAAAGAGTTTGCTGTCATGTTCCCATAAAGCTGATTTCTCAGCTATTCAGGATAATTGAGGTGTTATAATTGTAATGCCACCTTCCTTTTACATAGTAGTTTATATGTTAAGGTTTAGTGATAAAAGCATGACACATGCATGTTTAGTAGATCACAGTGATGCAAAACAACACACTGGAAGGATATGTACTAAACTATTGACTGTTGTTATTTTGGAGCAGTGGAACTATAGGTGGTGTTTTTTTTCCATTTTTCTGCATTTTTTTAAAACTGTAATGGCCATATAGCTATTATATAGATAAAATAATAGTAGTGAAGTTATGCTTTTTGCTACTTTCTCCTCTTTTAATTTGATCCTCAAAGCAATTTTTTTTTTTTTTTGAGGCTCAAACAAATTAGAAATTTATTTCTTTGTCTTAGAACAGTCTGGAAGTAAGTGAATTGTCAGGGGCTGTGGGAGCAGCTCAGCACTACATGGTTATTTAGGAGTCCTTGTTCTTTTTATCTTGGTACCTTACCATCGCCTAGAACAGGGTTTTTGTTTTTTTTTTAAATAATTTTTATTGTGCTTTAAGTGAAAGTTTACAAATCAAGTCCGTCTCTCACACAAAAAACCATATACACCTTGCTAAAAAACCAAAAACCAAACCCAATGCTGTCGAGTTGATTCCGACTCATAGCAACCTATAGGACAGAGTATAACTGCCCCATAGAGTTTCCAAGGAGCGCCTGGCAGATTGGAACTGCTACACCTTGCTACACACTTGCTACACACTCCCAATTATTCTCCCCCTAATGAGACAGCCTGCTCTCTCCCTCCACTCTCTCTCCTCGTGTCCCTTTCTCCAGCTTCTAACCCCCTCCACCCTCTCATCTCCCCTCCAGGCGGGAGATGCCAACATAGTCTTAAGTGTCCACCTGATCCAAGAAGCTCTCTCCTCACCAGCATCCCTCTCCAACCCATTGTCCAGTCCAATCCATGTCTGAAGAGTTGGCTTCGGGAATGGTTCGTGTCCTGGGGCAACAGAAGGTCTGGGGCCATGACCACTGGGGTCCTTCCAGTCTCAGTCAGACCGTTAAGCCTGGTCTTTTTATGAGAATTTGGGGTCTGCATCCCACTGCTCTCCTGCTCCCTCAGGTTCTCTGTCGGTCAGGGCAGTCATCGGTTATAGCCGGGCACCACCTAGTTCTTCTGGTCTCAGGATGATGTAGTTGCTGGTTCATGTGGCCCTTTCTGTCTCTTGGGCTCGTAATAGCCTTGTG
This sequence comes from Elephas maximus indicus, assembly GCF_024166365.1. Classification (NCBI taxonomy): domain Eukaryota; kingdom Metazoa; phylum Chordata; class Mammalia; order Proboscidea; family Elephantidae; genus Elephas; species Elephas maximus. The sequence goes on along the minus strand of NC_064827.1, from coordinate 42,885,995 downwards.
TCCTTGGTGTTCTTCATTCTCCTCTGCTCCAGGTGGGTTGAGGCCAATTGATACATCTTAGATGGCCGCTTGCTAGCGTTTAAGACCCCAGACACCACTCTTTCTGTCTCTTGGGCTCGTAATAGCCTTGTGTCCTTGGTGTTCTTCATTCTCCTCTGCTCCAGGTGGGTTGAGGCCAATTGATACATCTTAGATGGCCGCTTGCTAGCGTTTAAGACCCCAGACACCACTCTTCAAAGTGGGATGCAGAATGTTTTCTTAATAGATTTTATTATGCCAATTAACTTAGATGTCCCCTGAAACCATGGTCTCCAGGCCCCTGCCCCTGCTACGCTGGCCTTCGAAGCATTCAGTTTATTCAGGAAACTTCTTTGCTTTTGGTTTAGTCTAATTGTGCTGACCTCCCCTGTATTGTGTGCTGTCTTTCCCTTCACCTAAAGTAGTTCTTGTCTACTATCTAATGAATACCCCTTGGTCTTTTTTTTATGAATTGGAATTTTGTTCTTCATTTTTCTCCTGCTCTGTCCAGAACCCTCTATTGTGATCCCTGTCAGAGTGGTCGAATATTCAGCCTTTTATTAAAGTGTACAATTCACTGGTTTTTAGTTATTCACAAGGGTGTACAACAGTCACTGCTATCAAATTTCAGAACCTTTTCATCACCCAAGAAAGAAATCTCATACCTATTAGCAGTCACTCCCCATTTCTCCATCTTCCCATCCCCTGGCAATTACTCATATACTTCCTGTCTTTATGCATTTGCCTGTTCTGGTCATTTCATATGAATGCAATCATATAACGTGGTCATTTGTAACTGGCATCTTTCACTTAGCGTAAGGTTCATCCATGCTGTTGCATATGTCAATACTTCAGTCCTTTATGTGGATGAGTAATCTATTGTATATATGTGCCACATTTTGTTTATCCACTTACCAGCTGATGAACATTTGGATTGTTTCCACTTTCTGGTTATTATGAATAATACTGTTGCGAACATTTGAACATTCATGTGCAAATTTCTGCATGAACATATGTTTTCAGCTCTCTTTGGTATATATCTAGGAGTGAAATCGCTTGGTTATATGATAACTTACGTCCGACTTTTTGAGGAACTGCCTGGGGAGCTTTTAAAAACAATATTGATGTCTGGGTCCTATTGTAAGCAACTTGGATTTTAATAGGACATGGCCTGGGTTTTTTCGATGTTTGCATTGATTGTATTGTGCAGCCTGAGGGGTGATATATTATTCCACAGTCTTAAACTTCATTTGATAATGAGAAATTTATGATACTTCTGGAGATATAGTCACTATTACCATTCAGACATGATAGAAAATGGCACATTTAGCTGGTGAGCATGCTAACAAACCTGGGCTGAGGCTTTCTAATGTTTTGTGGTTTTTCTGGGCTTCTAACTTGTCTTACCATTCTCTTGGACGTTCAGGCCCATTGTGTAACAATAGGCTCAGAACATGACAGGAGGTAACAGCATAATTATCCAGTAATTCTTTGTTGCCATATCCCGTGAGGAACTTGGAGGGTTTCAGAAATGGAGATTGAAAGCAAAAAGCAGACTGTGAATGTGTTACTGTATATGTGGCTGGGTACAAATTCTGAAGGAACAAGTCCTTAGGATGATGTACAAGAAGGTAAACAGAATCTGATATAATAGAGCAAGAAAAAAAAAAAAAACCCAAAACTAGCCTGTATATGTCTGTGTGTGTTTAACAAGGATGATATATGTGAGGAAGCCGTTAATGATTTGTATAGAAGTTTTTGATCTGGTTACATTTTATTTTTTTAGTTTTGTCACATCCATCACTAGTTCTTGTCTATGTAAATCTCTAATGGTATTGTTTGAGGGGTACTTGTTTGAGTGTATTCTAAACTACAGTATTCTTATAACTTCATAAACCCCCACTAAAACCAACCAACCAACCAACCCACCAACCCACCCACCCATTGCTATGGAGTTGATTCTGACTCATAGTGACCCTATAGGACAGAATAGAACTGCCCCCATAGGGTTTCCGTGGAACGGCTGGTGGATTTGAAATGCCATCCTTTTGGTTAGCAGCTGAACTCTTTAACCATTGTACCACCAGGCTTCCTTATAACTTGATAGGTCTTGGGAAATGCTGTATCAGCTGTGTTTTTTTTGTTGTTGTTGTTGGAGAGAGGGCTCTTAGAAGTAGGGGTTAAGACTGGTCATAAGTAATCAGGACTTTTCAAAGAATTGGAGGGCAAAGAATAATAAGGTAGCTGCCGGACTACGGTCTTAGGTAAAAGACTGTTCAGAGCTGAGATATTAGCAGATTGGGAGGGACAGACACATGAAGCAGCTCTAGGCAGTTAAGTGCTTTTCCTTCCCTGACTTTAGGTAACCTGAAAGGGAAATGTAACTGTAGCAAATCATTTTTTTTTTCTTTTTTCTAAATTTTATTAATTTTGTTGTTGAGAATATACACAGCAAAATATACACCAGTTCAACAATTTCTACGTGTACAATTTAGTGACATTGATTACATTCTTCAAGTTGTGCAACAATTCTCACTCTCTTTTCTGAGTTGTTATTTACTTATTAACATAACCTCACTACCCTCCGAGGTTCTTACCTAATCGAGTTGCTGTTGTCAGTTTGATCCCATATAGATAGTTCTTAAAAGAGCACAATACTCAAGGCAGACCTTTTTTACTAGTTAAGCCTACCTATTGTTCAGTTTTAAGTTGATTTCAGGATATATTTTTGGTTTAAGGCTTAAAGATTATCTAAGGGCAATTATAGTGAATAATTTTTCATGTCTCCTAATATTCAAGAGTCCACCAGCAGTCATCTTTTCCATGGCCAGATTGTGTGCACTGAACAGCAGATAACACTTGGCTCCCCTGCCAGCCAAGCTTGGGAGTGGGGGAGTTCAGCCTTGTCCACCAGCTGCTTGAGGCCTGATCCTGCTCTCAGCAGCTGTGGAGAATAAAAGTATCAGCTTGGTCAGCTTCTGGCATGCAAGGCACAAGCAGTTGAGCGGCATGGAATTGGGTCTCATGGTAGAGTTCCTTGGCACCCCAGCTACCTTACTGTCTCTTGGGTTGGGAGTATAGGCTTCTTCTTGCTGGCTGCCCTGGGCCTCCCAGATAAGGGAATTGGAAGATTAATCTAGACCTATCCTGTCCTCTGCAGGAATAAATACATGAATTGCCTTTGCAGGAAAGGGTTGAGAATAATTAAGAATAATGGGTATTTTATTTTTATTTTTTCGTTCCTGTTCCTGGTTACTATCAGAGAATATATAAATTTTTTTTCTGGTGTTACTTTATAATAATGGTCTCATGCAATATTTGTCCTTTTGTGATCAACTTATTTTACGCAGCATAATGTTTATTCACATTGTGACGTGTTTCAAAGATTAGTCATTATTCTTTATTGTTGTCTAGTGTTCCTGTTGTATATATGTACCACAGTTTGTTAATCCATTCATCTGTTGACGGCCACTTAGGTTGTTTCCATCTTTTTGCTATTGTGAATAATGCTGCAGTGAACATGGGTGTGCGTATGTCTATTTGTGTCATGGCTCTTATTTCTTTTGGGTATATACTGGATCATACGGTATTTCTACTTCTAGCTTTTTGAGGAAGCACCATAGCATTTTCCATAGTGGTTGTACCATTTTATAGTCTCACCAGCAGTGTATGAGAGCTCCAGTCTCCCCACAACCTCACCAACATTTGTTGTTTTTTATTTTGATTCATGCCAGCGATGTCAGGGTGAGATGGTATCTCATTGTAGTTCTCATTTGCATATCTGTAATTGTTAATGATTGTGAGCATTTCTTCATATCTTTATTAGCTGCCCAAATGTCTTTGGTGAAGTGGGGTACAGATTGGAAGTTAAATAAAGCATCGACATATAGAGCCAAAGAGAGCACTTATGGATATCTGAAAGGCTGGGAAGCTAGGTGAGATTCTGGCCCAGAAACAGATCTTTCTTACCAGGTATGAGATAAAATAGTACACATAAAATGGTACAATCACTATGGAAAACGCTACGGCATCACCATAGCGTTTTCCATAGTGGTTGTACCATCGTATAGTCCAACAGCAGTTAGGCTGCCTTATAGAAGAGGAAGCTGGGTTGGAGACTGCCGTATATCTATAATTGAACAGTTAGCCTTGCAGCATAGCATAGTGGTTAAGAGCACAGACTAGAGAGCTGGATGGTCTGTGGCTTGGGTTTGAATCATGGCGTCCCCACTTCTGAGCTGTGAATCTCTGTGTGTCTTAGTTTTTTATCTGCAAGATGGGAATATTAGTAGTATGTAATTCAGAGTGTTATTGGAAAGATTAATGACTTAATACTATGTACGTAAAGCATTTAGAACAGTGCCTGGTACATAGTAAACAGTATGTGTTTGCTGTTATTATTACCATCATTATTTATTGGCTTTAGACTTTTGAGAGTAAGTGGACAGGACCCTGGACACACCCTTGCCAGCCTAAGAATGATCCCCGCACCACTGGCCTCATGACTGAACAACATCTCTGTGGGTATGCTTAGTAGAGATTTGCTTATTGGACATAAATGGTATATCCTATTTTTAGTGGCAAAGCCCTTAGCCCATTAAGTAATTGTTCCTGTTGTCTGGATTAATTATATTCTGTTAGGAAAAAAAAAAGAAGACATGCATATTGTTCTTCTGGAATGTAAATTTTTTAGATGCATTGGATGAGATACTCTGTATGAATGTGTGAACGTCCTGGCCTTAGAAGTGTCTTCTAATCCTGAAGTTTTGTGATACTATCTTAAAGTTCTCTTTGGTACTTTCAAGAAAAAGACCTTTTGGATTGGGTCAAAATTGAGTTACAGATTGTGTATTTGAGTCAAGTTTACATGAATGAGTGAATGCAATATATGCCTGCAATTTGGGATTTAGTGATCTGTTCAAATTTTTACTAAATGTCAACGTAGAAATCTCTGTTCTCAGCATTTTATCAAGTCTCCTGTAACTTTTCAGAATGATCACATATGCCCTTGTACTACTTTTAGGATATGATAATACATGGTTTTTATGTAAGTTTTACCAAGCAGTGTTTTTTGCATGCCTTAGAATCCTCTTATGATAAATCTGTGGTATTTGCTTGTGTAAGCTTTAATAGAAATGCAGGTGGCTGTTAACCCAACCATTTCCAGTTCATTCTAAACTCTGAGATCACTTGAAAATGTAGCTGTTTCACTGAGGCCTCTTATCTTCAAAAAAGTCCTTGGAAAAAAACAACAATTTATAAACTTTTTCTAAAAATGCCCCTCCTGGAGGAAAAGTTTTTATGGTTTACTTTCTTGTACTACAAATAATTTAGTCCAGGCGTGCACTTGAAACAATCTAGGAAGCTTTATATGATATTTTGCTGGTTTTGTTTTTAAAGAGGTTCAGAATGTAGCAGCAGTTCCTACCTATGTTAAACTCTACCACATTTTTAAGTTTTGTTGGCTGAGGTACGGTAAACATGGGTTTTTTTTTTTTTTAATTTAGAGTTTGATAGATTGAAATAACCTGGTGCTCCTGTAGCTTAAAACCTGAGATATATATGTTTGAGTTTCTACTGAATTATTTTTAGAATCTCTTGCTCTTGTCTGTTTCTATTCTAAGAATTCTCTTGGAACCTGTTTCAGGGTAGTAGAACTTGTGGGGGTGGAGAGTGTTAGAGGGGATGAAACACAAGTGTAAACTGAATTCCTATGATCTGGCAGCTGGGTGCTTGTTGTAGAAGTGTTCCTGTTTACTATGCATAACTCTGTTTCTAGAAAAAAGCACGCAGAATTTCCCCATATGACAGTATGTTGATTGACAGTGTCGATTTTTACAATTTAGTTTCCATGCCCTAGTCATTTTCACAGTCCAGTGATGATAATAATTTTTAAAGATGTTGATTATTATTTTGGCTGTCTTGATTTATGAACTGATAGTCTTCATAAATTTTATTTAGAATTAATACAAGAAAGTTTGTCTGAGTCATGCTGTTGTTAGGTGCCGTCCAGTCAGCTCTGACTCATAGCGACCCTGTGTACAGCAGAACGAAACACTGCCTGGTCCTGAGTCATACATCATGTTAACTTCATGTATTTTCTGGGCTCCATTTTTCTCGAGGATTTCAGTACGTTTTATTCCCCTGTTCTTGTTCTGTAAAACAGTATTACAGAAATTTTTTTGCTGGACATCTTAAGCAATAACATTTTTGATTAACAGGACAGAAAATAAGCTAGTCTGTATTTGTTTAAGCAGACATCTTTGGGGGGCATGTGCTATGGCCATTATTTATAGCTTAAACACTTACTCATTTATATATGGAATGCTTTGCACTGAGAATTGATTCTTGGAATTGGACTATAAAGTCTTAAGGTTTATATTGAGGCACTGGATTAGTAAAATTTTAATGGTTTGACATATGAGAAGGAGTTTAAGATTTTCTTGATTGACAGATGAAGATTCAGGTACATCACACCAAAGTAACATTTGCTTGCAATAGCAATGCTATAAAGACAAAAAGTCTTTATTATAAATTAAAAAACCAAGTCATGGCACCCATTCAGTTTAGGTTAAGTATATTCCTGTACATGCGGATTTTCATCACCAGATGGCATTCCTCTAAGGAGAAATTCTCATTTTGTTATATTTAGTGTACCCAGATTATTTTCATAAATGGGGAGATTGAGGAATAAATAGTTCAAAAGATGAATGAGAAGATAATCACATAATTCAGTAAAAAAGAGAATGGTTTGGAAATTTGTAAATAAAAGCTACCAATGATTTTTTTTTTTTTAAAGTTTTACCTTGGGAGCACCAGTCAGCCAGGCAGGTTTCTCTTGGATGCTCAACTTTAGATACTTCAGATAGAATTACAAAGCATTAGTGCAGGGGTGATTTTAGAAATAATCAAGTGGATCTCTTCACTTCAGGAATACTAATATATTTTAAATTTGTATAGTGCTTTGCATTTAAAAAGTACACTTATGCATATCTGAGGACACTAAACTAAGAGAAAGCACTAAAAAAATTAATATAATCCCAGCAAAACAATTAGCCTTGTCTGATACAATACAACCAAAATAATAATAAAAGAACCCAAACCAACAAAATCTCAGAGCTGTTAGATGCAAAGTGTATACTCATATTGAGAGAGGCAGATTCAAATATAATTAAAAAAATAAAATAAAAACTAGTCTATTGGGCAAGAGAAGTATTCTAGTTAATTGGATATTTGCTATTACAGTGTATGTAAAAGGCAGTGCAGTAATGAATGTACCTGTGGCCTTTATCTAACCATTTGGTTAACAGGATCTATCAAGAAAATAAGTAGTAATAATATTAGGACAGCTAACAGAAAAAAGTCTGTCAGATCTTTTCTAGCTACAGTAGGTTTCAGGGACATAATTTTCCTTGTGATATCTGAATTGGTATAATGATTTATGGTTAATTCTACTGAACTTTAAGAAATATAGCTTCAAAAAATAAGATAGTTCTTAATTCGAGGCCATGAAACTTTTTGTAGAAATGCTAGTATATTGTCATTTCCTTAACCTGAAATGTTTAAGATTTATAAATAGGGGTACATTGTTCCACATCATGTGACTGCTTGCTTTGAGGCCTCCATAACTGATTGTTTCAGAAAACAGAATACCACTTATTGTTCTTTTTAGGATCTTTGATTGTGCTATGTTTTGGTCTTTCTTAGGTAAGTCTTAATTTCTAAAAGTTACCAGCTTCTGTAGAGTGTCATTTCAACACATGTAACGAACGTCTCTTATATGTGGCAGTTACTGAGTAAAGGGAACAAAAATAAAAATTTCTTGTCTTCACTTCTTTATAATATTAAGGTTAGGAAGGCAAGTCAGATATAGAAGAGATAGAGAACAAGCAGAAATATAAATGTATACAAGCACCGTAGGATTCAAAGGAAAGTAATATATAAAAAGTTTTAGGAAGTATAATCCTGGAAACCTGTAGCCTGTTTTACAATATTTTATATGGATTTTGATAGAAATTTAAGGACTTGGCAATGTGATCTAACCTATTTGAGTTATTTTGCCTTTACACTTGTAGGTTATTATGCCAACAATTAAAAAGATCCAGGGACTTTACATTTTAATTTTGTGTTTGAAAGACCAAAATGGATGTCACAAGAGACTGTGATGCTTGCTCTTGAACTTCGAGCAGCTAAAACAAAAGGAAGAAATGATGACGTAAAAGAGCTGGAGATAGAAAACCAAAAGGGAAAACAGGCTTGGCGTTTCTCAAGCTGAAAGAACTGAAGAAAAAATTCAAGCCTTGAGTTGCAATCCTTCACTAAGAATTCTATGGGGAAAATATTAAATGACGTAGGAAGCATCAAAAGAAGATGGAAGGAATACACAGAATCATTATACCAAAAAGAATTGGCTGATGTTCAACCATTTGAAGAGGTAGCATATGATCAGGAACCGATGGTACTGAAGGAAGAGGTCCAAGCTGGACTGAAGGCATTGATGAAAAACAAGTCCCCGGGAATTGACAAAATATCAACTGAGATGTTTCAACAAATGGATGCAGTGCTGGAAGTGCCAGGAAATTTGGAAGACTGCTATCTGGCCAACCGACTGGAAGAGATCCATATTTATGCCTATTCCCAGGAAAGATGATCCAACCGAATGTGGAAATTATTGAACAGTATCATTAATATCACATACAAGTAAAATTTTACTGAAGATCATTCAAAAGCGGCTTCAGCAGTCCATCAATAGGAGACCACCAGAAATTCAAGCTGGATTCAGAAGAGGATGTGGAACCAGGGATATCATTGCTGCTGTCACATGGACCCTGGCTGAAAGCAGAGAATACCAGAAAGATGTTTTTATTGACTATGCAAAGGCATTTGACTGTGTGGATTGTAACAAATTATAGATAACATTGGAAAAAATGGGAATTGCAGAATACTTAATCGTGCTCATGAGGAACCCGTACATAGCTCAAAAGGCAGTCGTTAGAACAAAGGGATACTGTGCATAGTTTAAAATCAGGAAAAAGTGTGTTAGGGTTGTATCTTTTCACCATACTTATTCTATCTGTATGCTGAGCAAATCTGAGAAACCAGACTATATGAAGAATGGGGTATCAGGATCGGAAGAAGACCCATAAACAACCTATGTTATGGAGATGACACAACCTGGGTTGCTGAAAGTGCAATTGAAGCACTTAGTGATGAAGTTCAAAAACTATCTCCTTCAGTATGATTACGCCTCAACATAAAGAAAACAAAAATCCTCACAATTGGACGAATAAGCAGCCTCATGATAATTGGAGAAAAGATTGAAGTTGTCAGGAATTTCATTTTACTTAGATCCACAATCAACACCCATGGAAGCAGCAGTCAAGAAATCAAAAGACGCATTGCATTGGGCAAATCTGTTGCGAAAGATCTCTTTAAGTGTTGAAAAGCAAAGATGTCACCTTGAAGACTAAGGGGGGCCTGACCCAAGCCATGGTGTTTTCAGTCATCTCATGCATGCGAAATCTGGACAATGAATAAGGAGGATGGAAGAAGAATTGATGCCTTGAATTATGATGTTGGTGAAGAATACTGAATATGGCATGACTGCCAAAAGAACAAATAAATCTATTTTGGAAGAAGTACAGCCAGAATGCTCTTTAGAAGCGAAGATGGCCAGACTAGGTCTCACATACTTTGGACATGTAATCAGGAGGGGCCAGTACCTGGAGAAGGACATCATTCTTGGTAAAGTAGAGGACTATCGAAAAGGAGGAAGACCCTCAATGAGATGGATTGACCCAGTGGCTGCAATAATGGGCTCAAACATAGGATGGTGCGGGACTGGGCAGAGTTTCGTTCTGGTGTGTATGGGGTCACTATGAATTGGAACCGCCTCCACGGCACACAATAACAACAGCAACAACAATATGTTTGAATAGTTTATCAGGAAAGCTTTTTTTAAAAATTTATTTTTAGGGAATGTGTTTCAAGTATGCATTGCTTTGAAATAATTCTTATTAAATATTGAGTAGCTGGAACAGAATACCTAATCGTAGATGTTGTCGATTTTACTAAGTGTTCTGATTTCAGAGATTTTACAATATGAAAGAAAATATGTTATCAATGATGCATGCTATTTATAAATATATAATAAGTATAAAGAACAAAATAAATAATACCCATATACCATTACCTAGTTAAGAAAAAATATTATTACCTTTTGAAATTCCTGGTATGATACCCCCAGTTCCAGTCTGTGAATTAGGCAGTTAACTCCTAACCAGGATTTTGTTGTTATTCTTTTCTAACTTTTCATTATAGTTTTAACAGCTATTTCCATAAACAGAATATCGCTAATTTTGCATTTTTTTTTAATACTAAATAAATGGAACCAATAGTGCATATGTTCTTTGGAGACTTTTTTTTTTTAATTTGCCTTATAGGGTGTTCCTGAGATTCTTCCAACGTGTAGATTCTTCCATCATGTCTGTAGCTATTGTGCATTCATTTTCATTGCTTTATAGTATTCCTCTGTAGAGCTATGTTGTAAACAGCGTTTGGGTTGTTCCCTTGAAGATTCTTTTGGTGCAGGTATGCTGTTGTTAATGAGTTGCCATCACTTTGGCTCTGACTCATGGCCACCTTATGTATAACAGAACAAAACTTTGCCTAGTCCTGTAGCATCTTCATGATTGCTCGTATGCTGGAGGTATATATAACTAGTAGGGTGTAAACCAGGGAGTGGAATTGGTAAGTCATAGGGTATATGCGTGCTCACCTTTATTAGATAATACCAAATTGTTGTACAAATTAGTTACATCACTTTACTCTTGAGCCAGCAGTGGATGAGAGTTCCTATTATTTCACATCATTATCACTACTTGGTCTTGTCTTATTTCTAGTTATTTGCTAACCTTGGGTGTTTTGAAATGGTATCTCATTGTGATTTTAATTTGCATTTTCTAATTTTACTAACGAGGTCAAACATCTTTTAATATATTGATTAGCTGTTTTTTATTGTGGTAAAGTATATATCACAAAAAATTTGCTGTTTCACCCACTCTTAAGTGTACAATTTAATGACATTAATCGCATTCACCATGCTGTGTAACCATCACCACTGTTCATTTCCAAAAGTTTTTCATCCCCTCAAACAGAAACCCAGTAACTTCTTATTCTCTGCCCCCATCCCAGGGTAACCACAGATAAACTTTTGTCTCTATGCATATGCCTGTTAAAGATATTTCGTATACATAGAATCATAGTATTTGTCCTTTTGACTCTGACATATTTGACTCAGCATGATTTATATATCAGAATTTTATTTTTCTTCATGGCTGAATAATACTCCATTATATGTATGTACCACATTTTGTTTATCCATTCATCTGTTGATGGACATTTGGGTTGTTTCTACCTTTTGGCTGTTATAGATAATGCAGTGAACACTGGTGTACATATGTCTGTTTGTGTTGCTGCTTTCAAGTCTTTTGGGTGTATTTCTAAGGGTAGAATTGCTGGGTTGTATTGTAGTTCTAAGTTCAACTTTTTGAGGAACCTCCAAATTGTTTTCCACAATGGCTGTACCAATTTAACAATCCCACCAGCAGTGGATGAGGGTCCCTGTTTCTCCACAGTCTTGGCAACACCTGATATTTTCTGTTTTTTTGATCATTGCCATTCTAATTGGGGGTGAGATGGTATCTTATTGTGGTTTTGATTTTTATCTCCCTAATGGCTTTTAATGGCTAAGAGGAGCTCTGGTGGCACAGTGGTGAAGAGCTTAGCTGCTAGCCAAAAGGTTGGCAGGTTGAATCCACCAGCCACTCCTCGGAAACCCTATGTGGCAGTTCTACTGTGTCCTGTAGGGTCACTATGAGTTGGAATTGACTCTTTGGCAACAAATTCTTTTTGGTTTGGTGGTGCAGTGGTTAAGCACTTTGGCTGCTAACTGAAAGGTGAGTGGTTTGAACCCACCAGCAGCTCTGCAGGAGTAAAGACCTGGCAGTCTGCTCCTGTAAAGACTACAGCCTAGAAAGCCATGTACTATAGGGTCACTATGAGTCACTCCAAGGCACACCACAACAACAGTGGCTAATGACTTTGAGCCATTTTCATGTATTTGTTGGCCATTTGAATATCCTTCTTGGTGAAATGTCTTCTGTTCAAATCCTTTGTCTATTTTTTGATTGGCTTGTTCTTCTTTTGTTGTTAAATTGAAGAAGTATTTTTTTTTTTAATTTTTATTGTGCTTTAAGTGAAAGTTTACAAATCGAGTCAGTCTCGCTCATAAAAGCTTATATACGCTCTGCTACATACTCCCAGTTACTCTCCCCCCAATGAGACAGCCCGCTTCCTCTTTCCACTCTCTCTTTTTGTGTCCATTTTGCCAGCTTCTAAGCCCCTTTACCTTCCCATCTCCCCTCCAGGCAGGAGGTGCCAACATAGTCTCAAGTGTCCGCCTGATCCAAGTAGCTCACTCCTCACCAGCATCCCTCTCCTACCCATTGTCCAGTCCAATCCATGTCCGACGAGTTGGCTTCTGAAATGGTGCCTGTTGTGGGTCAACAGAAGGCCTGGGGGCCATGACCACTGGGGTCCTTCCAGTCTCAGTCAGGCCATTAAGCCTGGTCTTTTTATGAGAATTTGGGGTCTGCATCCCACTGTTCTCCTGCTCCCTCAGGGGTCCTCTGCTGTGTTCCCTGTCAGGGCAGTCATCAGTTGTAGCTGGGCACCATCTAGTTCTTCTGGTCTCAGGATAATGTAGTCTCTGGTTCATGTGGCCCTTTCTGTCTCTTAGGCTCTTTATTACCTCATGTCCTTGGTGTTCTTCATTCTCCTTTGATCCAGGTGGTTTGAGACTCATTGATGCATCTTAGATGGCCGCTTGCTAGCATTTAAGACCCCAGATGCCACTCTTCAAAGTGGGATGTAGAATGTTTTCTTAATAGATTTTATTATGCCAATTAACTTAGATGTCCCCTGAAACCATGGTCCCCAAACCCCTGCCCCTGCTTCGCTAACCTTTGAAGCATTCAGTTTATTCAGGAAACTGTTTTGCTTTTGGTTTAGTCCAGTTGTGCTGACCTCCACTGTATTGAGTGTTGTCCTTCCCTTCACCTAAAGTAGTTCTTACCTACTATCTAATTAGTAAATATCCATCTCCCACCCTCCCTCCCTCCCCTGTCTAGTAACCACAAAAGAATGTGTTCTCAGTTTAAACTGTTTCTCAAGATCTTATAATAGTGGTCTTATACAATATTTGTCCTTTTGCAACTGACTAATTTCACTCAGCATAATGTCTTCCAGGTTCCTCCATGTTATGAAATGTTTCACAGATTCATCACTGTTCTTTATTGATGTGTAGTATTCCATTGTGTGACTATATCATAATTGATTTATCCATTCATCCATTGATGGGCACCTTGGTTGCTTCCATCTTTTCGCTATTGTAAACAGTGCTGCAGTGAACATGGGTGTGCATATATCTGTTCATGTAAAGGCTCTTATTTCTCTAGGATATATTCGCGGAGTGGGATTGCTGGGTCGTATGGTACTTCTATTTCTAGCTTTTTAAGGAAGCGCCAAATCGATTTCCAAAGTGGTTGTACCATTCTGCATTCCCACCAGCAGTGTATAAGTGTTCTAGTCTCTCCACAACTTCTCCAACATTTATTATTTTGTGTTTTTTGGATTAATGCTAGCCTTGTTGGGGTGAGATGGTGTCTCATTGTAGTTTTGATTTGCATTTCTCTAAAGGCTAATGATCGTGAGCATTTCCTCTCACTTTTTTTTTTAAGTAAACTTTTAATTTTAGGATAGTTTCAGATTTGCAGAAAAGTTGCAAAGATAGTACAGAGAGTTCTAGTATACTCCATACTCAGTTTTCCCTACTTTCACATTGCTTTGGTTCATTTGTCACAAAGAGTGAACCAATACTGATAAATTATTATTAACTTTTTACTTCTTTGATAAAGTCTTTTGATGAATGTCATTAATTTTTAATGTTTTTAAAGAGAGCTTACTAATGAAGTAGAATGTCTGAAATAGTGGAAAGAGTGCAAACGTTGGCATCAGACAGACATGTATATCCTCACAGCTCCCTTACTACCCATGGATCTATGTGATGGGTTACTCCTTCACCTTTAAATAGGTAACATAATACTCACCTTGCACAGATAATGTGAAAATACAGAATTAAAGTGGTTCCTGGGGTGTCTAATAACATAATGGCAATTGCTGCTATTATAATACATTTATAATGCTAAATATTAAAAGTATAGTTAGCTTTGTTTAAAATGCTTCTGTTTGACAAATTAGCATATGTCTGTAATATGTCAGTTGACATAGTTCTGTTTGTAATTCAGTACCCCTTTCCATAAATATTCTGTGGCTCCAGAACTAGCCTAGTACAAGCCTTGAACTTAATTTTTTTTCTTTTATAATTTATTTTGTTACTGCTGAGAATACATACACAGCAAAGCATACATCAATTCAACAGCTGCTACATGTACGTTTCAGAGATTATATTCTTTTAGTTGTATGACCATTCTCACCACCCTTTTGTGAGTTGTTCCTCCCCCATTAACATAAACTCACTACACCCTAAAATTCCTATCTAATCTTTATAGTTGCTTTTGTCAGTTTGATCCCATAGAAATAGATCTTAAAAGAGTATAATGCTCAGGGCCAACATTCTTTGCGAGTTAATCTAAACTGTTGTTGGATTTAAGAAGACTTCAGGGCATATTTTTTAAGGTTTAAAGGTTATCTTAGGGCAGTAGTTTTGGGGGTTCATCCAACCTCCATGGCTCCAGATCATCTGTTCCATGAGAATTTGAAACTTTCTGCATTTTCCTTCTTTTGATCAGGTTTCTTTCTATAGAATCTTTGATGAAAATGTTCAGTATTAATTGCTGGGCACCATCTAGTTTTTCTGGCTTCATGGCAAAGAAGGCAGTTGTTCATGGAGGCAGTTAGCTACACATTCCATTTCTTCCTCCTATCCTTGAGTCTCATTCTTCCTCTGTTGCTGCAGCAAATAGAGACCAATTGTTGTGCCTTGAATGGCTGCTTGTAAGCTTTTAAGACTCCAGGCACTGTGCAGTGAACTAGGAGATAGAGCAGACACACTAAACACGTTATTAGGCCAAGTAACTGGGATGTCCCATGAAACCATAACCCTCACCCTGCAAACCAAGGGACCAAATCTCATGAGATATTTGGAAATACGTACTCTGGTTGTTAATATACTTACTACCTTACAACTTTTGTCTGTTCAACCTTTTATAGATGTACAACATATTGACAGCTCTGATAGTAATTGACTGTGCAACCCTCTTGATCAGTGCGATTTTTCCATCACTGTAAACTGAAACTCAATATTCCATAAGCAAGAACACCTCTGTCTACCTCCCTCCTACCACTGTTGTTGTTTTTAGGTGCTGTCAAGTTGGTTCTGACTCAGTGACCCTGTGTGTAACAGAATGAAACACTGCCTGGTCATGTGTCATCCTCACAATGGTTATGTTTGAGCCCATTGTTGCAGCCACTGTGCCAGGCCATTTTGTCAAGGGCTTTTCTCTTTTTCTCTGACTGTCTTCTTTACCAGGCATGATGTCCTTCTCCAGGGACTGGTCCCTCCTGATAACATGTCCAAAGTCTGTGAGATGAAGTCTCACCATCCTTGCTTCCAAGGAGCACTCTGACTGTATTTTGTCCAAGACAGACTTGTTTGTTCTTCCGGCAGCCCTGGTATATTTTTCGCCAACACCATAATTCAAAGGCATCAATTCTTCAGTCTTCCTTATTCATTCACATGTATATGACGTGATTGAAAATATGGCTTGGATCAGGCGTACCCTATCCCTAGTGACCAGTAAGAAACTTTGGCCTGTTCTTGTCTTTTTATAGAAATGAGTTCATACAATATTTGTGCTTTTGTAATTGACGTATTTCACTCAGCATAATGTCCTCAAGCTTCATCCATATTTAACTCAATTTTCTTCCTATGTGCTTGGTTATCAGATTTACCCAGGATTGACTTCAGGAACCGCCTTTTTTTTTTTCTTCCCCTTCAGGTGCCAACTTTTAAGAAAATAATAAGATTAGTGTGTGTCTCTTCTGCTTTATCAAATTTACCCAAGTTTGACTTCAGGAGCTAAGTGTTCTTCAACAGCAGACATCTTTTTGATTTCCTGGATTGCGGTCTTCTAGTGTCTTGATTCACAAGTTGTGCCTTATTTCTTTGGTGTATGGATTGACCTTGCATCTACAGTCTCCTTGCTTTTGTTATGATTATAGCTTAGAAGTGAATTTGCATGGAACTTATTACTCTTTGTTAAGAGGCTTTTCTTTTCCCCTGTGCCACACATTTCACTGAAGACTCCCTGGTCGCCCATTGCCTGCCAAGTAGGTCATTCCTCGTGCTAAAGATTTTGTCATTTTTTTCAGCAGCTAGCTCAGCCTCTTCTCAGCCCTCAGAGTGGGGGCGGAGGTGGCATAGTGGTATCATTGTTTTTAATATTTTTCCCCTAATTCTCCTGAATCATACACTTTGAAAGTAGAGTCATTTCAAGACTCTCTCTCTAATCTCTTACGTGTTACTCCATTATTTTTGGTTTCTATGATTAAAAAAAGTAAAAAAAAATTTTTTTTTTATCAGGATGTGATCATGTGTTTATTTTTTGTTCTTTGCTGGGAAGTGCCTTTTGTAGACCCAGAACCTTTAACTTTTGCCAAGAACTGTGGATGCAAAGATGTTGTGGGGTATGAGGCTGAGGGAAATAAGGATTTAGGGTCCTAATTATTGTTCTCTGGGTAGAGATGAGGGTATATAGAGGTTTGTTCTCTCTGTCTCCCTCTCTTTTTTCTCTCTTTTCATTTTAAATAACTTATTATAATGGGGCAATGAAATATAATGGGGCAATGAGGGCCTCTTAAATATGATGTAGTGATAATGGTGGTACAACATGAAAAATGTAATCAATGTCATTGAGTTGTAAATGTGGAAGTTGTGTTGGTAGATGTTTTGGTGTGTATGTTTTCACCACAATTTAAAAAAAAAAAAAGGAAACATGACTTGGTGAACTTAGATCCAATTTTTTTTTCCCTTGGCTAAAAGAATATTGTTCCTTTGGAAGCAATGCAGGTGACTTTTGGTTTTAGGGGAAAAAAAAAAAAAAAAAAACATTGCTGTCGAGTCAATTCTGACTCATAGCGACCCTATAGGACAGAGTAGAACTGCCCCGTAGAGTTTATTTAGGGGAATAGAGAGTCGTTTTAAAAAAGGTAGTGCGTGAATTATAAGATTTTGTTTCACGACCAAGTTAGCAGATATGTTCTTAAAATTTTGCCTGATCAGGGATACTCTTAAGCTTTGAAATCTGTTTTAGAGCTGCTAAATTCTTAGAGCAGAGTTTTAGCCTGGGGGGAGGGAGGGTGCCCATGAGCATTGAGGGGGTGGGATGCATGGGTGGGCTTTGGGCAGGATTAGGGGAGATGTAAATTCCTGAAATTCCAGGCAGAATTTTGTGTGCCTGTACATTTTTCTGAGGAGAAGGTCCATAATTTTCATCAAATTGTCGAAGTATTTAATGACCCAAAAGGCTAGAGTTGCCATATTGTAGTGAAACATCTTTAATGAAAACAGATATTTATTTAAAAGTACTGTTTTTATGTTTAGTAAGATTGCAAGTCTGGCAGCCGTGAATTGTAAAAAGCTGGAGAGTATTCCTTAGAGGAAGAATATTTTCAAATACTTATTGACGCTTAAAGGTTTGGGAACGCAACCAGTATTAGAGGTGTATATGAGCAGCTCTTCACCAGGCAGCAGCATCTGTGCCTTGAAAGTAATTTCTTTCCAGTTTAAAATTCAAATCTTTTTTATTGTGGGACATTTAAACAGGGGATCTATTCATCTTAACCCACCTCTCCTTTGATTATTCAATTAAGTTGTGATACTGAATTTTTGGCATTCCAGTTGTTTCCATGGCACTATGTATATTAGTGCCTCTAGATAAGTTTGGTTTTTAGATACTCAAGATCTCTGATTTTAGTTAGGATTCTCAGTAATGCTCTTGCGTTCTTTTTACTTGTTTTTAGTCCTCTGATGTTCATCCTAGTAGCTGTTAGAAACATTTGCCCTTTTTTTTCCTACCATACCACTCAACTCATTCAATACTCACTCCAGATTTAAAAAAAAAAATCTGTTTCACTGAAAAATTAAAGACTGATAAGACTAACTCTGTTGATTGTCTCTCCGAATCCCCTGACAATTTAGCTGCAGCCATGTCTGCCCCTTTCTTTATTCACCTGGACTCAGGAGGGGGATCCTTTTCTCTCGTCCTAATGAATTATTTCCCTTTAATGCTATCCTTTCTGTAGACTCCTTAGGGCTCTTTTCCCACCAGTCATTTTCTCTTACCTGTGTCTTGAAATTTTCCTTCTCAATTATCTCCTTCTCTTCAACTTATAGGTAGGCCTTTTTCTTTTACTCAGTAAATATATTTTAAGTTAAACACATATCATGTGTTAGCCCTTGGGCAGACAAACATGACAGCACAGATATAGTTCCTATCCTCTTGAGGCTTACAACTGTTAGGCTTGTTTAGTTCACTTCATCCTTGCAAAATTCTCTTGATGCTCTGTGTCCCCCTCTAGCCACCACCTGTGCTAAGTACAGTTAGCTTGCTCTTTCCTCTTTCTCACTCACCTTAGCTTTGTCCTCACCACTGTTCTGAAACCTTACTGGCACTGGTCACCAGTTACCTAGTTGACCAGTCCCAATGGATACTTGATTCAAGAAGTGATGTAAAATTCTTGAAAGTATGAAGATCTCACTTGCATGGTTTTTTTTTAACGTGGTAGAATGTATAGAAAAAGACACACCAGTTCAGCAATTTTTACATGTATAATTCACTGACATTGCTTACGTTCTTGTTGTACAACTGTTACTACTTTTCTTTTCAAATTATTCCACCACCATTACCTCCATACTTTCTTTCATAAGTGCAAATCATCTCTTAGGTGGTCAAAAACACATTACCTTCAGCTTTTTCGTTAATCTGTCTCTGGTGGCCCTCCCTTGTACTGCCCTGATTAGATGTGGTTGCTTTGTCGGCCTCCTGCATAAAAACTCTCTTCTTGATGTCTTTCACCATTGTTTGGGGGAGCCCCCCTCTCCTGTGTTGAATCTTCTTGTTATCCCCCCATCCCTGACAACGACTGATCTATTTTCCACCCGTTATAGCTTTGTCTTTCCCAGAATGTCATAAAAATGGAAGCACGCAATATGTAGCCTTTTGAGTCTGGCTTTTTTAACTTTTCATAATGTATTTGATATCTACCCATGTTGCATGCATCAGTAGTTCATTAATTTTTATTTCTGAGTAGTATTCTGTTGTATGGATGTACTCTAGTTTATCTGTTTACCTGTTGAAGGACATTTGGGTTGTTTCTAGATTTTGAGGACTGTGAATAAAGGTGTCATGAATATTCAGATGCATATCCAGAAAAGTAGTCCATGGCTATCGTGTGCTACAAGAGAGGCTGAGAAATTGAGTATTTAGAGGAAGACAAGGGAGAAAGTATGTTGTGAATGAATTTTGGTAGGTAATCTCTGGTATCAATTGCATATGCTTTTTTTTTTTTTTAAATAATATTTTATTGTGTTTTTGGTGAAAGTTTATTCAACAAAGTTGGTTCCCATTTGACAATTTCTACACAAATTGTTCAGTGACATTAGTTATGTTTTTCACAATGTGTCGACATTCTCTTTATTTGCATTCTGGTCGTTCCATTTCCAGTACTCTAGTTTCCCTGCCCCCTTATCATCTCTTCTTTGCTTTAGAGTAATTGTTGACCTTTTGGTTTCATATAGATGGTTTTTTAATGGAGCCCTGTATTCATGTGCCAGTCTGTTATTCCACTCAAAGGTGACCTCGGGGGACAATTTCGGTTCAAGGTTTAAAGAGTATCTCAGGGTGATAGTCTCAGGGAATCCTGTAGTCTCAACTGGTCCAGTAAGTCTAGACTTATTAAGAATTTGAGTTCTGTTCTGTGTTTTTCTCCTGTTCTATCAGGGTCTATCTATTGTGGGTGGCCCTGATGAGAATGGCTGGTAGTGGTAGCCCAGCACCACCTAGTTCTATGCATGAGCCTTCTTGATTGGTTTGCTCTTTTGTTTTATTGGCACATATTTTCCAGGAGTTTCCTGAGAGGTTATGATGTCTTACATATGTGAAAACAACATGTTTCTATCTTCAGATTGGTTGGTGTTTTTGCTTTGTATAGAATTCTAGGTTGGAATTTATTTACCTTTAAACTTTAAAGGCATTGCTACACTGCATTGTTGCTGTTGTAGTCCTCGCCATTCTGGTTTTTGATTGCATGAGACCTGATTTTCTCTTTCTAGAAATCTTCAGTATCTTCACGTCGTCCCCAGACTTCTGAAGTGCTTCAATAGATCTGTCTCCCCTACCCCTTTATTTACAGTGCTTAGAATTCTCCCAAATTGTAAACTAAACATGTTCTTCAGTTGTCAGAAATTTTCTTAAATTATTTCTGTAACTTCCCCTCTATTCCTAGATTTCTTCCTTTCTGGAACTTCTGGAGCTTGGGCTACCAGGACTGAGTCTTATTTTTTTGTTGTTATTCTGCTTTATGTGATGTCTGTGTTATTTATGCTATCATATTTAAGATCTCTTTTGTTCTCTCAGTGTACATTTTAAAATAGCATGCTGTTCTTTTGTGGCTATAATATATTATCTCTCTGAGGAAATTGCTTTTTCTTCTTGTAAATGTTCTCACTACGATGTTTTTTTCAGAGGTCCTTTTATCCCTTTGTTTATTTTAGCTTTTTCATGTTTAGAGACCTTTCTCAAATGTCTGGTGATCCTTGAGTAAGGTTCATAAAATCTGATGGAGTCCTGTGTGCCTGATCAGGGCCTAGGGACTGGTGGGCCTCATTGTAAGTGATCTGACTGAGCCAGTTGATTCCTGGGGTACCCTCAAATGTCAGTTTCTATAAGACTTTTATCTTGGGCTGGTTAGTTTCCCCAGAGATAATTCTTCCATCCTTTTACAATTTTAGAAATAAGTAGAGGAAGGAGATGAAAGTCCACCTGATTAGTGTGTAGATTGTGCTTAAACCCAAACAAAACCCATTGCCGTTGAGTCGATTCTGATTCATGGTGACCCTATAGGACAGAGTAGAACTGCCCTATACGGTTTCCAAGGAGTGCCTGGTGGATTAGAACTGCCAACGTTTTGGTTAGCAGCTATAGCTCTTAACCATTATGCCACCAGGGTTTTTAGATTGCACTTAATCCTCCTATTTTCAGAGCCCTGGTCACGGAATGGTTAAGCACTTGGCTGCCAACTGAAAAGTCAGAGTTTCAAACCCATGAACCCACCAGTGTCTCCGCAGGAGAAAAGACCTGGTGATCTGCTTCCATAAAGAGTCCAGCCTAGGAAATCCCATGGGGCTGTTTATATTCTGTCCTATAGGGTCACCGTGAGTTGGGATTGACGGCACACAGCAACAACAACGTAGAGTCCCTCTGCTGGGCTCTGGTTCAGCCTTTCTGGAGAATAAACCTTAGGGACCTTGACTAGAATGGAAATGAAGTAGTTGCACAGCCGTCTGGTATGAGGAAGGGTTCCAGGAGTTTATTGCCTCTTACATAGATTTTGAACTAATCTGTCTTTATTTCCAGCCCATAAATACCCTTACCTTCAGCGTCATGCAGTGCCCTCAATTCCTTAGCCTTCCTAGGATGCAGCAGCAAGGACTGGCCTGCTTCTGGGCTTTCTACTGCTGCTGTAGGGTGCTTTCTTGGTTCATGAAGTCCATAAGTTTAGCTGCTTCCTAGCTTATAAAGCTTTGTTGCTATCCTTTTTCCTAGTTTTTTATTCCTATGGGTTTATGTGTGGCAACCTGCCCCCCCCCTTTTTTTGTTAAATATAGGGTATGTCATTTGAGTGGGGCTTGGTGATGAACAGTGATAAACATCTTCATCTGCAGTGTTTAGATGAAGTATTTTTACAGTTAATTAATATCATGTTAGTTTACTGTAAAAAATAAAAACCTAAGCCTGTTGCTGTCCAGTCAATTCTGACTCATAGCAACCCTGTAGACAGAGTAGAACTGCCTCTAGGGTTTCCAAGGAGTGGCTGGTGGATTCAAACTGCCTATCTTTTGTTTAGCAGCCTAAGCTCTTAACCACTCAACCACCAGGGCTCAACAGTAAAAAATAGTACTGCCTAATAGAATATTATGTGAGCTAAGCCATGTATTAATTTTAAATTTTCTAGTAGTCATATTAAAAATTAAAAAAGAAATGGATAAAATTACTTTTCATAATATTTTATTTAACCATGTGCATCCAAAATGGTATCACTTCAACGTATAATTAATATAAAATAACTAGTGAGAAATTTTACATCCCCTTTTTTGTACTAAGTCTTTGAAACCTGGGGTGTATTTTAAACTTACAGAACATTTGGACTAACCACATTTCAAGTGCACAATAGCCACATATAGCTAGTTGCTACAGTACTGGACAATGCAGGTGTAGAGGGCCATCTCATTACAGCTCCTACTTCTACTCTGCACTACTTTGTTAGTAGTAGTACATTATTTTGCTTGTAGTTGGCATTCAAAATCCTTAGCCTGAGAACCGTTTAAGAAGACTGAGTGAGGAGTTTGATGTAGTTCAGTTACTGGACAGTAGATAAGATTAAGTTTTGTGTAAAGAGTATCTCATGATTGTGTATAATCACGTTTTAGTGGCATATTATGTTATTTATGTGCTTGGTAAAAAAATACCAAAACCAAACCCATTGCTGTCGAGTCAGTTCTGACTTACAGTCACCCTAAAGGACAGTAGGACTCCCCATAGGGTCTCCAGGGAGCAGCTGGTGAGTTCAGACCGCTCACCCTTTGGTTGGCAGCTAAGCTCTTAACCACTGTGCCACCAGAGCTTGACACTTAGGAGCTAGTCAATAAATATTTGTTGATTAAATGAAGGAAAATTATATGTACAATTTTTTTTTTTTTGGTCTCTTTGGGAGATTGTTTATAGGTATTTTTTGCCTCTGAATATGGCTTGCCCCGAAGATCACATTTTAAACTGATTATTGCCGGATAAAATCTTGACTGGGAGTAGTGTTGACTTAGAATTCACATACCAACTACTTGTGGGAAGAGCAAGATAGAACTACATATAGAGATAGCTATAGGTAGTGGTAAAATGATTGCCTGTTAAAACTGGTGGTACTTAAGATTTTTGTTTAGAATTGCCAAAATTATAACCCATAGATGTTTACATTGCATGAGGAAAATTGGTTTAAGAGCTGCCTGCGCAATTAAGCATTCATGAAAGACTGTTTAAGAATGTGTGTTTCAGAGAGCTTTTGTGTGTTATCTCAGGTGTCCTCCTCACCCCTGTATTCTTACTTTTTTCTATGATTTGGAAGTTTTGCTTACCATGCCTGCTTTCTTGCAGATTTTCTATTTTGTACATACATTATTTTGTATATACTGTATATGATGACTTCGGTGACCAGTGACCGTTCCCGAGGTGCTCGGGAAAAACCACAGATTTCGGCAACACAGGCAACACAACCACAGAAACAAGTAGTACGGGTAAGTTTTTGTAGAACTCTTGTTTGCCTCGTTTAGAATTAAGGAAACTAAGGGAACATAGATGACTTAATGTTTTCCCTTGTAGGAAACTGCAGGACTTTGAACCTTGTGTTAAAAAGTAGGTAGTGTGATAGGAAAGATCATATTGTTGAAGAGGCACAGTTGGGTGTTGTTCCTTGAGAACTTTTTAATCCTGAACTTCCTCCAGCTACTCATCAGCATCGAGGTGTCTCCTTTTCTTTATTATTAATTTAGGTGTGTCCCTGGAATGTAATATGCAAATCCATACTGTTTGGAGAAACAGTACTCGGGAGTTGAGAAGTATCTGCGTTATAGAGAATAATCAAAAGCTGCCTTTTCTTTTAAGCACCATTACCTGAGACGAGTGCTTTAATCTTAGAATGGCTTTTAATTATAAAAATCCATTTGCATTAAAATATTTTATCTTAAATACTTCTCTCTCCTCAATTTGTTTATATTACCATTCTAAACGAAGTGAGACAATCCAAGCACAGTGCTGAGCACATTTCCTGGTACAAAATTATGTTGTTGACTAGATTGGCAAACACTTTTTCAGAGGCAGTATGTAAATAAGTAAATAAACCTTATCCAACCCATTATAATTTCAGAAAACCAAGCCCAAATCCACTGCCCTCGAGTGATTCCAACTCATAGCAGCTCTATAAGAGAGAGTAGAACTACCCCATAGGATTTCTAAGGCTGAAATCCTTATGGAAGCAGAATGCTACCCCTTTCTCCCATGTTGCTGCTTGTGGGTTCAAACTGTGGAGCTTTTGGTTAGCAGTGGAGCACCTTAACCACCGCACCACCAGGGCTTCTTATTATAATTTCAGATGGATGATTTGACTATACTTTGATGGCTAATTATATGAGCTTTTTAAAACCATTCATACCCAAATGCTCTGTTAAAGATATAGAGGGTGGACTCTAATTGTAGAATTAAATTTTTTTTTTTTAATTTTTATTATGCTTTAAGTGCAAGTTTACAAATCGAGTCAGCCTCTCATACAAAAACTTATGTACACCTTACTATATACTCCTAATTGCTCTCCCCCTAATGAGACAGCACACTCCTTCCCTCCACTCTATTTTCTTGTCCGTTCGGCCAGCTTCTGACCCCCTCTGCCCTTTCATCTCCCCTCCAGAAGAATTAAATTTTTTAATATAAGATTAGTCTCCTCTTTTATCTGTATCAGTAGACAGACATGTCTGCTATTTGGTTGTTGTTAGGTGCCGTCCAACTCATAGCAGCTCTGTGTACAACAGAACGAAACCCTCCCTGGTCCTTTACGATCCTCACAATCGTTGTTATGCTTGAGCTCATTGTTGCAGCCACTGTGTCAGTCTATCTCACTGAGGGTCTTCCTTTTTTTTTTTTACTCACCTTCTACTTTTTATGATGTCTTTCTCCAGGGACTGGCCCCTCCTGATAACATGTCCAAAGTACGTGAGATGAAGTCTCATCATTCTCACTTCTTTTTTTTTTTTAAACTGTGCTTTAGGTGGAGGTTTACAGAACAAATTGTTTCTCATTAAACAATTAATACACAAATTGTTCTGTGACATTGGTTGCCAACCCTGCGATGTGTCAACATTCTCCCCTTTTCCACCCTGGCTTCCCTGCTTCCATTCGTTCAGTATTCTTGTCCCTTCCTGCCTTCGCCTCTTTGCTTTTGGGCTGTTGTGCCCATTTAGTGCCGTATACATGCTTGAACTACAAAGTAGGTTCCTCACCTGTGTCGTTGTTTGCCCTATAGACCTGTCTAATCTTTGGCTGAAGGGTGAACCTCAGGAGCGACTTCAGTACTGAGTTAAAAGGATGTCCGGGGGCCATATTCTTGGGGTTTCTCCAGTTTCTGTCAGACCAGGAAGTCTGGCCTTATTTTTTGTGAATTTGAATTTTGTTCTACATTTTTCTCCTCCTCTGTCCAGGACCCTCTATTGTGACCCTATCAGAGCACTTGGTGGTGGTAGCTGGGCACCATTTAGTTTAGTTGTTCTAGGTTCAGGCTAGCAGCAGTTGTGGTAGTTGTGGTCCCTTAGTCCTTTGGACTAATCCTTTCCTTGTGCCTTTGGTTTTCTTTACTGTCCTTTGCTGCAGCCGGGATGGGACCAGTAGATGTATCTTAGATGACCACTTGCAGGCTTTTAAGACCCCAGATGCTACTTACCACAGACGGATGTAGAACGTTTTCTTTATAATCGCTGTCATCACTTCTAAGGAGCATTCTGGCTGTACTTCTTCTAGGACAGATTTGTTCATTCTTCTGGCAGTCATGGTATATTCAGTATTCATCGACAATACCATAATTCAAAGGCATCAGTTCTTCTTTGGTCTTCCTTATTCATTGTCCAGCTTTCACATGCATATGAGGCTATTGAAAATACCATGGCTTGGGTCAGGTGCACCTTAGTCCTCAAGGTAACATCTTTGCTTTTTCACATTTTAAAGAAGTGCAGCAGATTTGTTCAATGGAATATGTCATTTCACTTCTTGACTGCTGCTTCCATGGTGTTGTTCGTGGATCCAAGTAAAATGAAATCCTTGACAACTTCAGTATTTTCTGTTTATTGTGATGTTGCTTATTGGTCCAGTTGTGAGGATTTTTTTGTTTTCTTTATGTTGAGGTGTAATCCATACTGAAGGCTGTACTCTGATTTTCATCAGTAAATGCTTCAAGTCCTCCTCACTTTCAGCAAGCAAGGTTGTGTCATCTGCATATTGTAGGTTGTTAATGAATCTTCCTCCAGTACGGGTGCCCTGTTCTTATTCATATAGTTCAGCTTTTCAGATTAATTGCTCAGCATGCAAACTGAGTATGGTGAAAGGATAACCCTGATGCATAGTTTCCCTGATTTTAAACCATGCAGTATCTCCTTGTTCTGTTCTAATGATCGCCTCTTGGTCTATGTACAGGTTCCGCATGAGCGCGATTAAGTGTTCTGGAATTCCCATTCTTCGCATTGTTATCCATAATTTATTATGATCCACGTAGTTGAATGCCTATGCATAGTCAGTAAAACACAGGTGAACATCCTTCTGCTATCCTCTGCTTTCAGCCAAGATCCATCTGACATCAGCAGTGATATCACTTGTTCCACGTCCTCTTCTGAATCTGGCTTGAATTTCTGGTAGTTTGTCCATGTACTGCTGTAGCCATTTTGAATTATCTTCAGCAAAATTTTATTTGCCTTCAGTGCAGCTTAAACTTCATCCTTCAGTACCATTGGTTCTTGATCATATGCTTCCTCCTGAAATGGTTGAACACTGGCCAATTCTTTTAGGTACAGTGACTTTGTATATTGCTTTCATCTTCTTTTGATGCTTCCTGCACCATTTAATATTTTGCCCATAGAATCCTTCTGTATTGCAACTCGAGGCTTGAAGTTTTTTCTTCAGTTCTTTTAGCTTGAGAAATGCTGAGCATGTTCTTGGCTTTTGGTTTTCTAACTCTAGGTCTTTGTACATTTCATTATACTTTGTCTTCTCGAGCCATACTTTGAAATCTTTTGTTCAGTTCTTTTATTTCAGCATTTCTTCCATTCACTTTAATTATTCTACGTTCAAGAGCTTGCCCCTAAATCCTCTTACCCTGATAGACATCCACAACTGATCAGGAAAGGTTGTCCAGTGTTGAAAAAATTTGGACTTTTTGAACTGGGCCCTGCCTTTAGAGATGAGTGCTTAAGAAAAAGTTTCTTTTATGAATAGTCTCTTTTAAAAGAAGAGATAAAAGTTATGTATATTCATGGGTGCCAGTCTGGTAATCAAAGAAATATAAATCAAAACAAGGACATGTTTTATTTCTTTCATTTATCAAATCAGGAAAGATTAAAAGCTGGTCTTCTGAAGGGAGGGCCAAATGAAATGTTGGGAATGTAAACTGTCTCTCCCCCCCATCCGCCCCACCCATGCTATGTCCTTGGGCTGTTATCCAAAGCATCCAGATTAGAAGAGGGAAGGTTCTCTTCCTCCCAGGAATTGTCACTGATAGTTTTTTGTCTGGGCCTTTTGGGGATGGCTCAGCTTATGTAGTAAGGAGAAAAACCTATCCACTGAACTGTGGGAGGGATTCCTACATACTTCGGTTTCTAATTTTTCCCTTGTATAAAAGTATTGTGAGCGTTTTAAAAAATTATGCATCAGAAATATTAGTTATTTGTCCATTAATCTAATTTTTGGAAGTCTTCCCTAAGATGGTATCCTTAAATTGGGGAAAAAATGGCTTTATTTGGTAAGATGTTTCTTGCTCAGTTGTAAATGTCCAACAGTAGAGGTTTTCTGAGATACCCTATGGAGATAACATGATGTAAGAGAGAAGACCATATGCTCTTTGGAATCTGAATAAACCTGGGTTTGTGCCCTGGACCTACCACTTACCAGTTAGATAAGTTATGCACTTAAGTATCTTTGAACGTCAGTTTTTTTTTTTTAATTAACATAATTTCAGACTTAGAGAAAAGTTTCAAAGTAGTACAAACAATACCTGAATATCTTTCATCCAAATCTGACATTTTTACCATATTTACCCTTTTCTCCCTCTTCCTCTCTACACACATTTTATCTTCTGAGCCTTTGAGAATAAGTTGCGCACATGGTGCTTTACTCATGAATACTTTAGTGCGTATTTTTTAAAAACAAGGATATTCTCTTATATAATCATAGTATAATGATCAATATTAGGAAATTAGCTCGTTAATCTGTAAATCTTATATTTTCCCAATAATGTCCTTTTTATTAGTGTCAGTTCTTGTTAGTCTCCTTTAATGTGGAACTGTTCCTTAGTCTTTCATTGTTTCATGACATTAACGTATTTAAATAAGGTAGGCCAGTAATTTTGTGGAGTGATTCCTAGTTTGGATTTGTCTGATATTTTCTAATGATTAGAACCAGTTTATGCATTTTTGGTAGAACAGATAATCTGTACTCAATGTGTCATTTCATGAGGTACAAGATGTAGGTTTGTTCTGTTTACTGGTGATCAGTTTTAACACTTGTTTAAGGTGGTGTCTGCAAAATTTGTTCAGTGTCTTGTGGGGAAATACAAAGCTCAGTTTGTTTTTTTTTTAAATTGTAAAATGGGGGATGATATTTACTTTGATTTAGAAATTGTGTAAGCTTATGATCAGGAATTGATAACCTTTACTCTTTCGTATATTCCACATAAATTTTGAAGGGATTGTAATTTTTGTGAAAATTATAACATGTCGTAGAAAGTATATGGTTCCTGATCAACTGAGAAAAGATGAAAAATTATATTTACAGTATCACCAAACCAAAAAACCAAACCCAGTGCCGTCAAGTCGATTCTGATTCATAGTGACCCTATAGGACAGAGAAGAACTGCCCCATAGATTTTCCAAGGAGCACCTGGTGGATTCGAACTGCTGACCCTTTGGTTAGCAGCCATAGCACTTATCCACTATGCCACCAGGGTTTCCTACAGTATCACACAACTGTTAAAATATTTAAGAAAATATGTTAGCAGGTGTTTTAGGCTTGGTTCTCTAGAGAAGCAAAACCAGTAAAGCGTGTGTGTGTGTATATCTATATATATATATCTATATATATATATAGATATATATACTAAACCCAGTGTCGTCGAGTCGATTCTGACTCATAGGGACCCTACAGGACAGAGTAGAACTGCCCCGTAGAGTTTCCAAGGAGTGCCTGGCGGATTCGAGCTGCCAACCCTGGTTAGCAGCTGTAGCACTTAACCACTATGCCACCAGCATTTCTGAATACATATATATAGAGAGATTTATATCAAGGAAATGGCTCACGTGGTTGTAGAGACTGGAACGTCCCAAGTCCTTGGGTCAGGATAGAGGCTTCTCCTGATTCACGTAGTTGCAAGGGCTGGCGAACCCAAGATCGACAGGTCAGAGGGCAGGGCTTTAGTTCGCAGGCTGCGAAGATCAATGAATCCCAAGATCCACAGGCACAACTGTAGGAAAGCTGCTCGCTCAGTCCCAAGAACCGGGTCAGATGAACAGGAGCCAGCTGCAGGATCCAGAGTGAGCAAAAAAGTCCAGGAGCTCTGCCAGAATGTCCACTTATATTTGATGCAGGCCACACATCCAAGGAAACTCCTTTCAACTGATTGGCTACTCACAGCAGATCCCATCATGGAGGTGATCATGTTATATCCAGTCTGATCATGGAAGTCATCACATCCTCCTATGACTGCAAAACTATATCATAACTGCCAAACCACTGAGAATCATGGCCCAGCTGACATACAATCTTAACCATCACAGCAGGATATATTAGTAGTGTTTATCTTTGTGTTGTGCCATAAAAAAAATTCCTACTTCATTATGTTTTCTAAATTTTTTGGGTGGCAGAAACAAAAAAAAATTGGTCCCATTAGAAAAGCTATCAGAACAGTCTTCATTGTGAAAGCATACAGCTCCATACAGCTTGTTTATGGAACATAGAGCCCTATACAGATTCTGTATGGAGGAGAGGTCCAGAGAGTTAGTACTGATGCTCCGTTTCTTGGCAAGAATTTTTCTCAGCTTAAGAGTTGCCTGGTGGATGTCACTACTGTTTGTGTTAGGGGAAGGTGCACTGACCTTGTTTAACTTAGAATTACCAGTCGGTTCTGCTTTTTCCCCCCCTTTTTTCCTCAACTTATACAGAGAACTTGACTATTACTCTCTAATTTATGTTTGGTGCTTTATCTAATATTTAAAGTAATTTTCTTCTTGACTAGGGAAGTTGGCAAAGGTAAAAGTATTTAAAGCTCTGATTAAAAAATATATTTAGTTAATATGCTAGTTGTAGTATTGAAATGAGGGCAGTAGTGGTTCAGTGGTAGAATTCTTGCGGGTTTTTCTATGTGGGAGACTTGGATTCTATTCCCGACCGGTGCACACCTCGAGCATAGGCATCACTTACCTGTCAGTGGAGACTTGCTTGTTGCTGTGATGTTGAACAGGTTTTAGCAGAGCTTCTAGGTAATGATAGACTAGAAAGAAAGGCCTGGAAATCTATACCCAAAAACCCTGTGAATCACAATGGTCTGATCGTGCTGTGCACAGGGTCCTCATGAGTCAGGGGCTGACTCAGCGACAGCTAACAACAACAATGTTGTAATACTGTACTTGTTAAACAGCTGTTGAGTGCATTAGCTGTGCTTTCAGAAGTTATATCTGGATGGTCTATAGTATAGCCTCTTAGAACTAAAACAGGTGGTACCACTGGAGAGAAATGCAAAGAATATTTGAGTCATGGTCCTTAAGCTGAAAAAGCCAAGTCTCTGAATAAATTAGTGATTGGTATTTACCTTATGGTGTTGGCAAGGAATATTGAATATATGATGGACTACCAGAGGAAGGAATAAATCAGTCTTAGAAGAAGTACAATCAGATACTCCTTAGAAGTGAGAATAGCGAGACTTTGGCTTGCTCCTTTGGACATGGACTCAGGAAAGACCAACTGCTAGAAAAGGACATCATGTTTGGTGTCAGGTTCAGTGAAAACGAGGCAGACAATGAGTTGGATTGACATAGTAGCCACAACCGTGAACTCAGACATACCAGGAGTTGGAACCAACTCCATGGCAACTGACAAAAACATAGTAATGAATAGAAATATGTGACTAAAACTATCAAAATGAAAATACAGAAATACATAGAAGCCCCAGACAGTTCCTGATAACAAAATGTTATTATTAATAACCATTCTGTTTATAACCTACCTTTAATGAGGCTCTGTCACCTTGAGTGTTTTCTTGTTTATATTTTATGGGATGTTTTTAATAGGGCCAGGGCAGATTGTTTTGTAACTTATGTACATTTTCAAAATATGAGCAGTTTTCAAGTTTAAATATTGCTACCTTAGAACTGTATCATTTTTTGATGTTTTTCTCTTTGTCCATTAGTTCTAATTGGCCCCAAGCCCCTTTTCAGTAAGATTACAGCCAGGGTCCCCGGCTTTGGTTTGTATTATATACTCCATGACATTTCTACATGCAGTTTTTCTGTCTGAAATATCTTGAACCAGGCCCATTCTTATAATACTCATTGTGCATTGAGTGGTTGAGTGTCCACAATTTATTTACTTGGATTTTTTCCCCTTTTTTTTAATCTGTTTGTCTTAGCTCCTGTTTAACACCTCCTCGTTTTCTGTCACCTTTTTTTTTTTTTTTCCCCTCCTTTTTCTTTGCCCTCTCTTTTTGACTTCTTCCAGGGCTCCTTTCCCAATCTGCTGAAATTTTTTCTCCCTTACATTTTGGTATAAATGAAAATGGTCAAACATAATGAAAAGTTGAAAGTTATACCTTTGTGCTGTATTTGCTTTATCACACCTATCTAGCCATCCATCATTCTGTCTTAAGTTTTTGATGTATTTCAAACTAAGTTGAATTCAGCATACGCTTTGCCCCCCCCCCGGACATTTCGTGCGTATCATTAACTAGAGTTTAATATTTATTTACATTTTTTTTTTTAAGGTAAAGTTTACATATGGATACATTGTAAGTGTATCAATCACTGATTTTGTTAAATGCCTATACCTGTATCTGTTTTTTCTCTACTCTGTTTCATTTACTTCCACTGTAGTCTCTCATTTCCTTCCTAATGCTTTCCTTTGGTTTAGCTTTATTTTTTCTGGTCTCTTAAAGGGGAAGTTTAGCTTACTGATTTGACTTTTTTTTTTTTTAAATGCAGTTGTTTATAGCTATAAATTTCTCTCTAAACACTACTTTCACTGTATCCCTTAAGTTTTGGTATGTTGTGTCTTTTTGTTTTTTAATTCATCTTAAAGTACTTTGTAATTTCATCTGTGACTTCTTTGATCCTTAAGTCTCTTAGTAATCTGTTGGTTTTTCTCCGTTTTCTAAGACCCATCTCTTCTGTGCATTCTTCCTCTCAGTACTCCAGCTTCCCTTACTGTGAATTTCTTTCAAGATAATTACCTGTTTTACAAATTTTAAACAGACTAGACAAATTATTGGGAGTGAACACCCCTTAGATCTTGTATAATTTAAAACTATCCACAGTCCAGAACTAATCCATATCAAGAATGGAAGGTATTTAAAGTTTTATTTTAAAACTTTTTACTGTAAAATAAAACACAAATACAGAAAATCACTAAAACAGAAGTATAGTTGCAAAGATGGTGCAGTGGTGTCAAACCTCATCTAACTTCAGGAGAGAAAATCAAGATCAGCATCAGCCCAAGGCTGATTCCAATGAGATGGAGGTCAGACATACTTCCTTTCGTTAACCTTTTTACCAATTCTGACTCCAGCTGCCCTTCCCACGCCACTCTCTACTGGGTTCAGTGATTCGTTGCAATGGCCACACACAACTCACAGACCATACTCACAGTAACAGGTTACAATCCAGGTTCAGGAATGACTCAGGATACAGTTCTTTGGTCAGGACAGCTTCTTCTCAGCCATGCCTGCAGGCAGCCCTCTCTTTGGCCCTCAGCTTCTCTGCCCTTCTTGGGCAAGTGTTAACAAAGCAATTTAGCTCTGCCAGTAAGTGCCCGGAGGCACCCATCTCTGCCAGCAAGCTTCCTGCCTGAGGGTGCTCAGCTCTTCTTGCTCCGTAGATTGGCACACCCCTTGTAGCTGCCTCGCCCCATGGGCTGGGAAGCCCATCTGCATTGTCTTGTGCCAGTCTCCTGGTTCTGTTGCCGACCTTTCTCTGCCACTGGATTCTGCTGTGCTTGCTGCTGCTTCTCTCTGTCTGCAGTTACAGCCCTCTCTATCTCCTGGATCTAGAAGGTCTCAGTGCAAGGAGCCCAGGTTCAAAGGACGCGCTCTACTCCTGACTATTCTTTTTTGATGGTAGTGAAGACCCCTCTTTTGCTTCTGGGATTGTCTCCCTTTAAGTCTAGCAGGATGGCAAAACTGATCAATCCCCTCGTTAGGGTTTCATGGTCCTGTAAGGGTTCCATGTACCTTATTTGGATTTTTAGCAGGCTGTCCAATCTCCTTGGTTGGCCACAAGCATTTATTTGCATAGTCCCAGCTAATCATGTGTGGAGTCACAAAGGCCATGGCTAGAAGGGCTATCTTAAGTAATTCACTGCACTGCAATAATTTAATTAGTTCTTAATTAGGTCACCACCCCTGAACTTCCACCCTGGCCAAGAAATAAAATTTTGTCAGCTATCCCCAAAGTTCTCCATATGTTCCACATTACTTGTAACCTCTTTCCTCTCCCCAAAGGAACCACCACCCTGTTACTGCAATTCTTAGAATTTTATCATCCATGTGTATCTCTAATCACTCTACTTTAGTCTTGCTCATTTAAAATTAAAATTTCATGACTCTTGTAATCTACAGGTTTCTCCTCCATTCTATGCCTTGTTTTTCTCTACAGTTTTTCTGTTGAAGAATCTGGGTCATTTAACCTGTAGAGTTTCCCACAGTCTGGCTATTGCTGATTGCATACTCATGGAGAAGTTCAGCATGTGCCTCTATTCTTTGTATTTCTTGCTAATTGAGAGCACAGTCCAGACCATTGATCACTCGTGTTTGATACTCTTTTGTTCTTTCATTAGGAGACATATAATGTCTGGTTGTTCCTTTTTTCATGATGTTAGTAGCTGTTGATGCTTGGTTCCTGGATAAGTTAATTCATCTGAGGCTGCAGAGTGGTGATAGTCTATCATTCTTTTTTTTTTTTAAAAACAGCTTTATTTATAATCGACACAGAATAAACTGTAAATATTTAAAGTGTATAATTGGATATGTTTTGACATCCTGTATGTATGTTCCTGTGAAGTGATCACCACAATCAAAGAATGAACATATCCATTACCCCAAAAGTTTCCTTGTGCCCCGTTGTAATCCCTTCTTCTTACCTTCCCCATCGCCAAGCAGCCAGTTGACTCTTTTCTGTCATTAGGTTAGTTTGTAATTTCTAGAGTTTTATATTAATGGAATCATACAATATGTACTCTTCTTTTTATTTTGGATCTGGCTTCTTTTACTGAACATAATTTTTTTTACGATCATCCATGTTGTTGTAGCTATCAATAGTTCATTCCTTTTTATTGCTGAGTAATATTCCACTGTATGGATACACCATAATTCATTTTTCCATTCATTTCATAATGGAGATTTATGTTGTTTGCAAGTTTGGACTATTATTACAAATAAAGTTGCTGTGGACATTTGTGTACAGGTCTTTGTATGTCTATGGATTTAGTTTTCTTTTGGGACAAAAACCTAGTGGTGGAAGGGTAGGTGTCTGTTTACCTTTTTTTTTTTTAAAAAGAAAAAAAAAAAACTAGACTTTAATTTTAGAACAGTTTTAGGTTTGTAGACAACCATGCAGAAGTATGGACAGTTGCCATAGCCCCCCTCCCACCTGCACATATTTTCCTCCTGTTAACATCTTGCATTCCTGTGATACATTTGTTACAGTTGATGAACTAATATTGATGTATTATTAACTGAAGTCTATGGTTTACATTAGGGTTTACTCGTTGTGTTGTATAGTCCTATTATGTTTAACTTTTTAAGAAACTGGTAAATTTTCCAAAGTGGTTGTACCATTTTACATTTCCACCAGCAGTGTACAAGAGTTCCAGTTCTTCTAAATCTTATCCAACACTTGATATGCTCAGTCTTTTTGATCATGAAGGTAGACAAATAGATCAATGAAACAGAATAGAGTGTGGGAATAAACCCAAACATATATGAACAACTGATTTTTGACAAAGAGCAAAGGCAGCGCAGTGGGGGAAGAGTAGTATTTCAACAAATGTAGGAGCAATTGGATAGCCATATGTAAAAAAGTAAATTTGGATCCATATCTGACACTATATTTAAAAAATTAAAATGGATCAGAGACCCAAAACTAAAACTATAAAACTTCTAGAAGAAGTTATGGGAGAACATCTTTGACCTCAGATTAGTCAAAGATTTTTTAGATATGATGACAAAAGCATGATCCCTAAAAGAACAAATGAGTAAATTGGGCTTAATCAAAATTAAAAGCTCCTGCCTTTCATAGATACTGTCAAGAGAATAAAAAGACAAGCCACAGACAGGGAGAAGAACTTTGCAAAGCATGTATCTGATAAAGAGTTTGTATCCGATGAACTCTCAAAACATACTAATAAAGGAAGCAAACATCCCATTAACAAAATGGACAAAAGATTTGAACAGCCACTTCCCCAGTGGAAACATGGATGGCAAATAAGTACATGAAAAGATGCGCAACTTCATTAACCTTAGGGAAATACATATTAAAACCATAACGAGACACTATAAACCTATTAGAATGGCTAAAATTTAAAAAGACTATAATTTTTTATTCAGTTATTACTTGAAATATTTTTATAAAGAGAAGCTTCTCACCGATTCAGTAGGATAAATGCTTGAATCTTTTTATTTAACGTTTTTTTTTTGTAACCTTTTAAAATTTGGAAAAATGTTACAAATAATGATACAGAGAGTTCTCTATACCATTCATCCAGCTTTCCTTAACGTTAATATTTTACGTCTCGGTTTGTCAAACTTTTTCAATAAAGTGTCAGATAGTATTTTAGGGTCTGTAGGACCCACACGTTTCCTGTTGCATATCCTTTGTTGTTGTTTGTGTGTTTTACTACCACGGGCTGTAGTTTGCTCCACTCTGTCTTACATAATCATTTGTCAAAATTGAATAAATAACATTAGTACAATTTTAATAACTAAATTATAGACTTTATTTGGATTTCACTAGTTTTCCCACTAATGTCCTTTTTCTATTTTAGGAACCAGTCCAATTAGTGGTCATGTCTCCTTAAGTCTCTTCTGGTCTATGACAGTTTTTAAGTCTTTTCTTGTTTTTAGGACCTTGACACTTCTGAAGAGTAATTTATCAATTTTAAAGATAATGGGTTGCATATCATCCTCTAAACGTAAACAGTGTTTTGTAAAATATTGTTATGAATTTGTAGATCTAAACATTTGGTAGGTTTCAGTGATTTCTAGTTACTATCCTTTTTGAACTTAAGATTATCTAATTTTTGGCTGGTGTGAATCTCCTCGAGTTGGCTCCTTGTTCTTTTTGACTTGGTCCTAGTAATCTTTCATAGTTTATCCATTGCATATGTGACAAGATACTTCAGACTTACCATGTACATTTCCCACCTTGAACCTGTAATCAGTCATTGCACTGATTTAGAGACCTCAGTCTGGTCACTGGAGATGTTTATTGTGGCTAGGTTGGTCATTGTTTATAGGTCTCAGTGGACAGAGCTATGAAATAATAGTTTTTTAAAGGTGAAACACCTCGTGAGTTCGTGCTCATACTTCAAATTCAGGGTTTTTACTTCTTTGATATTTCATCAGAAAACTTTGGTTTCCACAGAACCGGGAGATGTAGAACCATAATTTTTCTTTTGTTTTACCCCACTTTGTGCATATAACAGTCTAAGACTAATGATCCTAATACTACCACCCCATATGTTTTGTTTTCACAATTTCTACCCCAGTCGCCTCTTCTGCTGCAGTACTGTTTTCATTTATATGGAGTTCTGGACTTGGAGAAGTAGAAAAGGCTTCTTTTTCATTCCGGTTGTTGTTAGGTGCTGTTGAGTTGGTTCTGACTCATAGCCACCTTATGTACAACCGAATGAAACACTACCCGGTCCTGTGCCATCTTCATAATCATTGCTATGTTTGAGTTCATTGTTGCATCCACTGTATCAATCCATTTCATCTAGGGTCTTCCTCTTTTTTGCTGGCCCTGTACTTTACCAAGCATGATGTCCTCATCTAGGGACTGGTCCCTCTTGATAACATGTCCAAAGTGTTTGAGACAAAATCTCATCATCCTTGCTTCTAATGATCACCCTGGGTGTACTTCTCCAAAACAGATTTGTTTGTTCTTCTTGGAGTCCATGTTATATTAAGTATTCTTCACCAACAGTGTAATTCAAAGGCATCAGTTCTTCTGTGGTCTTCCTTATTCCTTGTCCAGCTTTCACATGCATATGAGGCAATTGAAAACACCATGGCTTGGGTCAGCTGCACTTTACTCTTCAAAGTGATATCTTTGCTTTTTAACACTTTAAAGAGGTCTTTGGCAGTAGATTTGACCAAAGCGATGTGTCCTTTGATTTCCTGACTGCTGCTTCTATGGTGTTGATTGTGGATCCAAATAAAATGAAATCCTTGCCAACTTCAAAATTTTCTGCATTTATCATGATGTTGCTTCTTGATCCGGTTATGAGGATTTTTGTTTTCTTTATGTTGAGGTGTAATCCATACCTGAAGGCTATAATCTTGGATGTTGATCAGTAAGTGCTTCAAGTCCTTTTCACTTTCAGTAAGCAAGGTTGAGTCATCTGCATAATGCAGGTTGTTAATGAGTCTTCCTCCAACTCCGACGCCATGTTCTTTATATAGTCTGCCTTCTCAGATTATTTGCTCAACATACAGATAGAATAAGTATGGTTAAGGACTACAACCCTGAGCCACACTTTTCCTTGTTCTTTTTGAACAACTGCCTCTTTGTCTATGTACAGGTTCTGCCTAAGCACAATTAAGTGTTCTCGAATTCCCATTCTTGGTAATGTTATCCATAATTTCTTATGAACCACACAGTCAAATGCCTTTGCATATCAATAAAACACATAAACATACCAATACCAATAAACATCTTTTTGGTATTCTCTGTTTTCAGCCAAGATCCAACTGCCATCACCAGTGATATCCCTTGTTCTACATCCTTTTCTGATTCTGGCTTGAATTTCTGGCAATTTCCTGTTGATGTTCTGCTGCAACCATTCTTGAATTGTGTTCTGCAGAATTTTGCTAGTGTGGGATGTTAATGATGTTGTTCGATAATTTCCACATTCTGTTGGGTCACCTTTCTTTGGAATGGGCACAAATTTGGATCTCTTCCAGTTGTTTGGCCAGATAGCTGTCTTCTAAATTTCTTGACATAGATGAGTGAGTGCTTCCAGCGTTGGCATCCTTTTGTTGAAACATTTCAATCGGTATTTTGTCAATTCCTGGACGACTGTTTTTTGCCAGTGCCTTCAGTGCAGCTCAGACCTCTTCCTTCAGTACCATAAGTTCTTGATCATGTGCTGCCTCCTGAAATGGTTGAATGTTGACCAGTTCTTTTTGGTATGGTGACCCTGTGTATTCCTTCCATCTTCTTTTGATGCTTCTGCGTCGTTCAATATTTTCCCAAAAGTTTTTCTTCAGGTCTTTCAGCTTGAGAAATGCCGAGCACGTTCTTCCCTTTTGGTTTTCTAACTTCAGGTCTTTGCACAATTCGTTATTATACTTTGTCTTCTTGAGCTGCCCTTCGAAATTTTGTAATCATTTCTTCTGTTCGCTTTAGCTACTCTAAGTTCAAAAACAAGTTTGAGTCTCTTCTGACATCCATTTTAGTCTTTTCCTTCTTTCCTGTCTTTTTAATGATCTTTTGCTTTCTTCATGTATGATGTACTCCCACAACTCGTCTGCTCTTTAGTTACTAGCGTTCAACGCATCAAATCTATTCTTGAGATGGTCTCGAAATTCAAGTGGAATATATTCAAGGTCCTACTTTGGCTCTTGTGGACTTATTTTAATTTTCTTCTCCTTCAACTTGCGTATGAGCCCCTGGCCTTGTTCTGACTGATGAAGTTGAGATTCTCCCATCGTCTCTTTCCACACATGTTGTTGATTTGATTCCTTTGTATTCTACTTGGTGATGTCCACTTGTATAGTTGCTGTTTATATTGAAAAAAATATTTGCAATGAGTGAATCATTGGTCTTGCAAAATTCTATCATGTGATCTTTGGCATCGTTTCTATCACCAAGGTCATTTCAGTTTACTTCTACAATAAGTTTGTTTAATGGTTCCCGTCAGTACTTAAGTTGATGTCTGTCATGGATTGAATTGTGCCCCCCAGATATATCTGTCAACTTAGCTGGGCCATGAATCCCAGTATTGTGTGATTATCTACCATTTTATGTGATTTCCCTATGTGTTGTAAATCCTGTCACTATGATGAAATGAGGTGGATTAGTGGCAGTTATATTGATGAGATATACGAGATTAGATAGTGTCCGAAGCAATCTCTTTTGAGATATAAAAGAGAGAAGTGAGCAGAGAGACATGGGGACCTCATACCACCAAGAAAGTAGCGCCGGGAGCAGAGCGTGTCCCTTGGACCTGAGGTTCCTGTGCTGAGATGCTCCCAGACCAAGAGAAGCCTGATGCATCACAAGGACCTTCCTCCAGGGCCAACAGAGAGAGAAAGCCTTTCCTTGGAGCTGGTGCCCCAATGTCAGGCTTCTAGACTACTGGACTCTGTGGGAATAAACTCTTTGTTAAAGGCGTCCACTTGTGGTATTTCTGTTACAGCAGCGCTAGATGACTAAGACAATGTCTCTAGTCATTTTGTTTGTCTGAAGCTGATGCTTTTGTTGATTCTTCAGGAAAGGATCATGGGAATATTATTCCCTGACTTCTTTCATGTTGGCAACAATTTGTTCCCTTTATACTTGAGTATGAAGTCAGTTTTGTTGGCTATAAATGCTAAGTTCACATTTTGTTTACTTGAGTATCTTAAATGTTACTTTACTTTCTTTTGGACAAAGCATTGCTTTTGACAAGTTTATTGATAATCTCATTTCTTTCCCTTCTCTTTCCATTTCTGCCTTGATGTCTAATGACAGTTTTCTTTTAAAAGTCCAGTACTTTTACTAGAAAATGTCTTCATATGAATTGTTATGGGTTAATATTCCCAAGTATGGTGTATTTTTACCTTTTTTTTTTTTTTTTTTTTGCTTGCCTCCCAGCATTTTTCTTGAATTTTAGGTTCAAGCATTTGTGTTGTTCTCTTTCTTTACTTTTCTTATTCAGAGATTCCTGTTATCCGTAAGTTGAGGTTGGATTGTCTTTCTTTTCTTCCATTCTTTTTTGCCTGTTCATTTTTCTCTTCCTCTTTTACTTTAAAAATTTCCCCTTTTTATATTCTATTTCTCTTGAGGTGCTATTATAAGTTTTTTTTTTTAATTGTACTTTAGATGAAGGTTTACACAGCAGTTTCTCATTAGACAATTAATACAATACTGTTTTGTGACATTGTTTGCCAACCCCACAACATGTTAACACTCTCACCTTCTCGACTTTGGGTTCCCCATTTCCAGCTTTCTTATCTCCTCCTGCCTTCTTGTCCTTGCCCCTGAGCAGGTGTGCCCATTTAGTCTCATTTTGTTTTATGGGACTGTCTAATCTTTGGTTGAAGGGTGAACCTCGGGAGTGACTTCATTACTGAGCTATAAGGGTGTCTGGGGGCCTTACTCTTGGGGTTTCTCCCATCTCTGTCAGACAAGTAAATCTGGTCTTTTTTTTTTTTGGTGTATGTGAGTTAGAATTTTGTTCTTCATTTTTCTCCAGGTCTGTCTGGGACCTTCTGTTGTGATCCCTGTCAGGGCATTCAGTGGTGGTAACCGGGCACCATCTAGTTGTGCTAGACTCAGGCTGATGGAGGCTGTAGTAGTTGTGGTCCATTAGTCCTTCAATATTTCCCTTGTGTCCTTGGTTTTTTTCTTTCTCCCTTGCTGCAGACAGTATAATAAGTTCATTTTTTGTTTCTTCTAATTGAGTCTTTATTCCTGAAATTATTATTTTTTTATTTCACATTCTTTTCTGAATTCTCTTACATCAAGTCAGAATTAGAAAAACTTAGAAATATGTTTAGGTCGATTTGAAACAAGACTTAGT
Source organism: Elephas maximus indicus (assembly GCF_024166365.1). Lineage (NCBI taxonomy): Eukaryota > Metazoa > Chordata > Mammalia > Proboscidea > Elephantidae > Elephas > Elephas maximus. Next base: position 42,844,614 of record NC_064827.1, on the reverse strand, counting down.
AGTCTTGCTGTTTTTTTTTAAGCACATTTTCTGGAGTGCTTTCATTGGTTTTGAGGATATTATCCTGCTTCTAATTCTTTTTCACTTATAATAACTTTGTATGAGATTTAACATTTATTTTTCTATTGATCATTTTTTTTTTGTAAATAATTTTTATTGTGCTTTAAGTGAAAGTTTACAAATCCAGTCAGTCTCTCACGCGAAAACCCATATACACCTTGCTACACACTCCCAATTACTCTCCCCCTAATGAGACTGCCTGCTCTCTCCCTCCACTCTCTCTTTTTATGTCCGTTTCGCCAGCTTCTAACCCCCTCCACCCTCTCATCTCCCCTCCAGGCAGGAGATGCAAACATAATCTCAAGTGTCTATTGGTCATTTTTATGTGAAACTCGTTTTCTCGGACTTGCAGAAGATAGCATGGTTCAGGGTGGCTTTTCTAACTTCAAAGAGTATTTTTTCTATGTCATTGTGTTGGCTTCTTTCTGAGACTTACCATTTCTGTTCCCTTCCTTGAATCTGGCCCTTTTCTTCCCTTCCTGTCTATATTGTTCAATTTTAATTTTACTCACAGCAGTTCCAGTTGAAGGCAGCCCTTGCTGGTTAGTTTCAAGAGTTTATAATAGTATACTATCTCCTCCTATTTAAACCTTTCTGCAACCCTTGCACTTAGCCCACTGTTGAAGTGGTCAAAACCCTGCGGTTCCAACTGCTCTTCTCAAATTGGCCCACTTTACTGTCCAGTGAATTAGCTTTTGACTTTCTGAGATTTTCTTCTCCTTAGATTAGTCAGAACTGTTACGTTTGCTTCTCCCTTCTGTGGCACAGAGAGATACCATGCAGGTCCCCTATCTGTTGATGGTTTGTCTTCACTTCTTTGTTTCTGGAGGTTTGTGAGGGATACCTTGTACCTAGTTGTGTTGTAAGTTGTTATTTATGTGTTTTTGATTTTACTGAAAAATTGCAGGAGTTCAGAGAACTCTTATTTACCCTTAACCAGATTCGCCCGATTTTTAACATCGTATAACATTTGCTGTGTCATTTAAAACCAGTCATATACTCTTTGTATTTATGTATTTATGTCTGTGTGTATACACACACAAACATACGCATACATTTTTTATTGTTCTGAACCATCTGAGAGTAGGTTACATGCATTCTGCCTTTTACCCTTTACTACTTAAGTGTGTATTTCCTAAGAACAAGGATGTTCGTTTATATAGCTACAGTTCACCTCTCAAATTTAGTAAGGTTAATATTGCTATAATGTTCTCTGTAGTTCATATTCTAATTTGTCTATTAGAGCAGTAGTGTTAGTTACCCCAATAATGTTCTTCACAGCACGCCTTCCCCTTCCAATACAGAATCATCACATAAGGCATTTAGTTGACATGTTTCTTCACTCTCCTTTAATCTTAATCAGTTTTTCAGCTTTTATCTTCTATAATATTGGCAGTTTTGAGGAAATACAGGTCAGTTTTTTATAGGCTGTTCTTTAATTTGAGTTTTTTGATGTTTGCTGATGATTAGATTCAGGTTGTAGATTTCCTGTTGAACTACTTTGTAAGTGATATTGAGTACCACGTTTAGAGGTACATGATGTTCATCTATCCCCCATTGGTCATGTTTATTTTCATCTCTCAGTCAAAGTTTTGTCCATTTTCTCTAATGTATAGTTACTGTTTCTTTTAACAACTAACAAGCAGCCGTTGGAGAGACACTTTGAGACCATGTGCAGATCTCCTAGTCCTTGTGAAACTTTTCCCCTTAGAATTAGCATTCATTGATAATTCTTGTTTGAACGCATCTTTACTGTGGTGGGTACAAAACGGTGTGTCCCAACTCCATTGCTCCCTCTGCTTCGTCTGGAACAAGGCTGAATATATTTGCTGGATAATGAATAAGGCACATTTTTTAGGTTTGAGGGTCAAGGAATGGAAGGCATTGATATCAGGGAAAACGGGCAAATTATTTATGTAGGCTTTTTACACCAGGGTCATCAACAGTCTACTTTCATTCACAAAGGGTTGCCATTACCCAAAACCTAAATGTATAATGCAGGGTGCCATCTTTCCAGAGCTCATCTTGCCTTTTTGGTTTTCCCTTTTACCTCACCTGGTTACTTCAAGCCTTTGGTCCTTTACTCAGTTTGTTATCGGTCAGGGAAGTGATTGTAGAGGTGCAGTTAGGGATAGTGAGAGTGTAAGTCAGTCCCTTATATTGGATAGGATTAAGGTAAAATCAGCAGTAAATGTGGACACTGAGCTTCTGTGCAAATGTCATTCTGGCTATAATGTAGTAGCATTACAGCAGTTAAGCTGAGGTCACAGTAGGCACAGGCTGGGACAAAGGGACTGGCCATTCGACTGGACAGAGCAGGCAAAAGCAGGCCGCCCATGTGTACTGGAAAGCCCTTGTGAGAAGCAGTCTCATAAAGCTAAAATTGCCAAGAAACCCCTTTCCCTTGTTTTGTTTGAGATCATTTAAAATGGAACATGTATTAAAAGCTGAGAAGAAAAGCTGTTCATTAATTCTTGTGCTTTTTCCTCCAAGGTCATTCAGTAGTTTTAAGTGGTTTAGTTTTTTATTTTTCCTTTTTTAAAACATTTTATTGTATTTTTGGTATAAACTGTATTTACTTTGGGAGTTAATATAGACTTTAGCTAATAAGAATTACCTTCTTTTTTAAATAAACTATTTTGGAGTAATTTTAGATTTACAGAAAAGTTGCACAGATAGTACAGAGAGTTCCTGTATATCCTTCACCTGGTTTCCCTGTTAACATCCTACATAATCATGGTATGTTAGTCAAAACTAAGAAACCAAATTGGTACATTACTATTAACTTACTCCACAAAAGAGTAACTTTTAAAATGATTTTTATTCAACTAAATACATCTTTTTCTTATCAGATCGGACCAGGATACCTTTTTAGAATTGACAGAGATTTGCTGGTTAAGCTGGTTTTAAGGCAGTGTGAGGCAACTTTTTCCACTGCTTCTTGTTCTTCCACTTTTTCTTGTGCTGGATCCCTCCCCTCCCTAAGGGAAAGAAAATTCAAATAAACCACATGGCTAGTGAAGACGAACAATAACTTTAAGTCAGTTGGTCAAAGGAATGGGACCTTTATGCTATTTAATTTGATGCTTATTTATCTTATGAGAACAAGTTGTATACATTCGAGAGGCCAAAATTCAAGGCTCTTTTGTTTTAGTTAAGCAGTATTTCTATTATTGTAGTGCTGTAATTAGCACCAGTATTTGGCATCTAACTTACATTTTTGGTGCTCAAATCATGAACAATTTTATGTGCTTTCCAGGCAACAGCTGAACAGATGCGTCTCGCTCAGGTGATCTTTGATAAGAATGATTCAGACTTTGAAGTTAAAGTTAAACAGGTATGTTTCTGGCAAAGGATAACTGTCATTTTGTAATCTGTTCTTATTGTGCTTAAGAATTTCAGCTGAGATGTTAGTTTTAAAGCATGCTTCTTGTTTAGTCTTAACTCATATCTTTGTATTGAATATTGGACTTGTGATTAAGTACTGTTTTAGGTGGCCAGAATGAAGGAATTGATTATGTTCATCCTCTTGGCAGTAGGATCTTTCTGAGTTACTAGGGTTTGCATGTGAATACTGGGCTAGACATTTGTGAAAGCACATTGACATTTTCTACACCTGTGTACAGAAAGTAGATTTGGCACTTTCTTAGTTTAATGTTAGGAAAGAGTCGAATTGCCTTTTCAAACATGGGTGTGATTCCAAACTCTAGTTAGAAAGGTATAACATTAAGTTTTAGTGAAATGTATTTATATAAAACTTAAATGAGTGGTTTTCTTGGTATCTTAATCTTAATTTCAGCTCCCTTCCCGATAAGACTTCCTTTCCATTCAAGATTCTAAAAAACAAGGTATGACCCCTGTCTTAAAGCCAGGCTTTCCAAGCTTTGGTATGTGTCTTCCAGTAATTGTTCCCTGGAGTGAATGTCCCAAAGTGGACATTTAGCCCCTTACTATGTAGACTCTTTTGTTCTTGCCTATAGTTGCTGAAAGCAGGCTAACGGTAATTTTTTTGGAAGGCCACAAAGGATTTACTAAAAATTATAGAATGTATTCTGTACTTACGTTTTGAGACATACGTCTACATATGAGACCTACTTAGATTTTGAGACATACGTCTACAAATTTTGTTGCTTCTTCCCTGAATAGCATAGCAGATATATAAAGAAGAGAGCATCGGACCATAAGTTCAAAGTTTTGAGTTCTGGCTTGAGGTCTGTCTCTTAGTAATCCTATTACTGGGGGAGTTTTGATGTTGACTGTTCACTTTAACAGTCATATGTAGCAGGTATTCAATTAATACAGATTATTGATAACAATCTGACATTTTTAGTAGATGACTAAAGACTGCAGAACTTCTGCTGCCTAAAAGAATGGATAGAAGAAAACAGGGATGCAGAATGGTATAGTGCAAAGAACTGGGTTCTACACGGGCTTTTTTATTAGCTTTGTGAAATGTCGGGCTTAAGCTATTTTGAACTGCAGCTAGTAGGTATTAAAATGGTTAAACGTAACTGAAACACAACAGATACTTAAATCATAGATTTGTTCACTGACACTTGAGAAACCTAATTGTACCTAATCTATGATTGTTCCCAGTGATGAAAATATTTAGTTTAGCCTTCTTTGTTAAAGGGAATGAGCTGAGGAAATTTCTTTGATTACTTAAAACATAGCACCCTGTTGAAACTTGAGAGAACAGTACGTCCAAGAGTGAGTTTTGTGACAGCTGCGGAATTCCACTTGTGAGACTTCAGGGTGTTAAAACTTTGTATGTCTATGAAGTGTTCTAATTCAAGCAGTGACAGTCCAGGTAGAGAATGCTGATCTTGTACGAAACAGTTGGATGGAATGTTCTATGAAGGGTGGCCACGTAGTCATACTTGGTCTTTGGGAGATACATGTTGTTGTTACTTGATGTGGGGTTGACTCCGACTCATGGCGACCTTACATATAACAAAACAAAATGTTATTCAGTCCTGTATCATCCTCATGGTTGTTGGTATGGGAAACATGTAATCCCATCTAATACTTGAGTAGTTCAGAAGTTTGGGAGTCCCCCTGCTATTGAATTAAGTTTGAGCAGTCAACTGTCTGATCTTGGGTGGTCTGGGAGTGTTGAGCATATGAACAAATATTTGTGTGTGTGCTGCTGATTAATAAATCTGATAATTGGTCAGCTTGGAGGAGGGTTGATTTGTAGTTTGACTCTGCCAGTACTTATAAAAGGACATGGCATGGCGACACACACACACACACACACACACACACACACACAAACGAGTAAACTTGTTCTTGGACTGTTAAGCTCAAAATCTGGAAGAGGACATCTTTCGTATAGGATTGCATAATTTCTGTCTTTATGTAGAAGAATATTGAAATTAATATCTAGTAGTGTTTTTGGCTCACTGTAACAATTTTCTGATAATTTCAACAGCTTATGGAAGTGACAGGAAAAAATCAGGATGAATGCATAGTGGCCCTACATGACTGTAATGGAGATGTGAACAAAGCTATCAATATATTGCTGGAAGGGAATTCAGATACAGTAAGTATTAATAATAATTATTATTAATTGATTTGTAGTGCTCAGATTTGTCTCCAATTCCAGATCACATCTTCAGCTTCACCTTGGTTGTGGGTGGGGGTGGAGGACATTATAAATGGGTACCATTCTATATTTGTTTTAAGTTCCAGAAACAACACTAACCTGAAATGACTGTTCTTGTTACGTATGGCTTCTTCATGAAGTCATAGAATCTGAAGACTTGAAAGAGAACTTGGTCATCTACTCCAGTTTTACACAGTTTCCAAAATTCTATGGGCCTGTGGACATTTTCACCACCTGAAAAATTTCTCTTGGCTCCACTGCTCATGTTTCTTTATCTCAGTCATCACCTCTGACCACTCCTTATATCTTTAGACTAACAGAAAACCAGGATTTGCTGGTACATCTATTTGCTTATGTGTGAATATTATACAGACGCATCCTCATGACAGTTTGACAGATACATATTTATAAAATAGAAAAAGTTTTTTTTAAACTTGGTAAAGTTTGGGGAATGTGTAGCTCACTGGAGCTCATCCGCTTGATTTTTAGGAACGGTGCAACTAAAGCCACACCAGGCAGTCTTAATCTTTTTGATTTCTGTGTGGAGGTTACACCCTGTATTTTGAGATTGAGGAGACCATCACAGAACAGATCAAAACAAATAATGATTCAACTAAAAAGGATTACAAAGATGAGCACAACAAAAATGCCTTCTTTGTCAGTGATCCGGTTTAATGAGGTTCTCATTTTTAGGGACAGGTTGTATTAGGAATAGGCTTTGTAAAAATGAACTGTCATGAGAAGCTGAAAACTAAAATGAATATCTTCATTTGATGTCAAAAAAGCAAAATGAATTTTGTTTGTATAAAGGTTAGATAATTGGAAAAAATATTTTACTATTTGAGTAGAACAGTACCTGTGGGTAAAATTCTATGCTGGAGAACACTGGTTGACACTTACTCACCAACAAATGTGTGAATTGGTTAGGGAAATACATCATTTAATAAAGTGATTAATTAATTTTGGATAATTTTTGTTTGCTGACATTTAGGCATATATTTTCTGAGTTTTATAAAATAATGGGAACTTTACTTCCTTGCTTATGGCTACAACATAGACCGACTCTCCGTTATTTTCAAAGTGAACTGGCGATCTTAACTGCCTTCAAAAAATAAAAAGAAATCACTGTGAATAAACTAAATATTTCCAAATTGTTAATTGGAGGGGCTATTTTCTTTTATGGTAGAGAAAAGCCAGAACACTGTTTTCTGTTGCCGTTCCTTTAACTCCAGCAGATTTCTTTCCTTTGCCTTTTTCTGTGGTAGGTGGATGACTTTCTGAGTTTTAACTTTACAGTTCTTTCTCTGTGTTTTACTAAGATTTAACTTCCTCTCCTCATGTGGGATTGAACCCAAAGGAGGTGGTTCTGGGCTGTGCATTAGAAAGTAAAGATGAATTGTTGCCTAAAGAATGTCTCTGGTTACCTCTTGAACATAAAAATTACATAGTGGGGGCCAGTGTCTGACTCCTTGTTTTCTTCATAGATCAGAAAATAGCAAATCAGGACTGAATACAGACACAGAAGCTGTACGCTTTTTGGGGGGCGAGAGGCCTATGGGCAGAACAGAGAGGCAGAGGGAAAATCCTTCTGAGACCCTGCTTTGTTTAGGATCATCGTTGGTGCATCTTTTCTGTCATATTGTTTGCCATTGTCTTACTTGGTCCTTGTTTACAACACCTGTGGCTGACCAGCTGCAAGGAGCATCTTCTCCTGGCTGGGATGTAATTAATTGGAGTGGGGCTAAACACTGCAGGGTTGCTAGGAGCAAGTGTTTAAGCTAAGCCATTAAGACAAACTCATCTTGTCTTATTGGCTAACCTTATTCTGTGCCAGTGTCTTCTGACACAAAACTATTACTTTGAAAAGATGTTAGCGGAATTGTACATGGTATTTTTAAGGAAATATCTTCCTCATTTAAGAATACCTGTCACAAAAGCAAATATTCTTTTTCTCTTTTTTATTGTGCGTTAAGTGAAAGTTTACAAATCAAGTCAGTCTCTCATACAAAAATTTATATACACCTTGCTACGTGCTCCTAGTTGCTCTCCCCGTAACGAGACAGCACACTCCACTCCTCTCCACCCTGTATATTCTGTGTCCATTCAACCAGCTCCTGTCCTCCTCTGCCTTCTCATCTCGCCTCTGGACAGGAGCTGCCCACATAGTGTCATGTGTCTTGAGCTAAGCAGCACACTCCTCACCAGCATCATTTTGCGTCTTATAGTCCAGTCTAATCTTTCTTTGAAGAGTTGGCTTTGAGAATGGTTTTAGTTTTGGGCTAACAGAGAGTTGGGGGGCATATCCTGTTAAGTCTGGTCTTTTTACTAGAATTTGAGTTCTGCATCCCACTTTTCTCCTGCTTCATCAGACAAAGGCAAATATTGAACATGATAATAAATACTGAACTTTTTTGATTCATCATATTGCTGTTTTGTTTAGGTGACAAAATAGTTTCGAAGTAATCAGCCCCCCTACATTTAATGTACTATTAGATTTTAGTATGTTGTTTGTGTTGTTTAGTTCCTGGCAAAGCTGAAGGAGTGGGAGATTGATTTTGAAATAGGTAGCCTTGAAAACTGCTTTTCTGAATGCTAAATGGTGGTGCCTGGCAAGACCTTTCCTCTTGAAGTTTCTTCAGACTTATCCTATAGACAGCAAAATACAGATGGCAGAGGCTGCCAGAAGTTCTGTTAGATATGTTTTGTCATTATTTCGTTTACCTTGAAAGGCTAAATGCATGCTTATATACCACTGTGAAAAATGCGCGATAATTTCGTTAGCCTTTAATATGATCTTAGACAAATTGCCCCTTCATGGTTCCTCTCCGTAGTTTGCTCCACAAATAAGTTCTTGTTAGTCTTTGTAGAGATCATAAGCCAAGACTTACTTTAGGGGTATTCTTTGCTGAATGAAATGGGGTAAAATGTTTCCCTCTCTCTCAGATGTTTTACATAGAAAATCTGTCCTTTTATAATGATTGAATTCTTTTAGGTCTGGCTGCATAAAGACATTATAAATTGTCTGTGTGTGTGCACACATACACACACACCCCTTGTTCTGACCCTACCGTGTATAATTTTTCCAAGACCTCTGGAATGTGTTTTTTTGTCTTGCTAACCTAAGAGAACCAAATTCTGTTTTACACAGTTGACTTGTGTGTTCATGTTAGTGAGCATAAATTAAGTTCATAGACTATGGATTCTTTTTTCTGGAGTAAATAAGCGTAATTGTTTTCTCTAATTAAAAAAACAGTGCAGAAAGATAAAGTTAAATCAAATTAAACATTTTCACTTAGGTAGCTACCAACACTTTCTCCAGTCTATACATAGGCTTCTATTTCAACTAAAAAACGCAGTCCTATTCTATATGTTGTTTGTTTACAGCTTGCTTCACTTACATCATAGACCTCTTTCTGTGAACATGTGTTTAACTGTCTTAAATGGCTACATACTGCTCCCTTTATGGACTTAACCAGAGCAGGCAGATATACATATTTTTTTACTTTTGTCTGCTGACGATTGCTTGTACCTAAATGTTTGTACAACTGTCAGATTATTTCCTTTGAATAAAGGCCTAGAAATGAATTGCTGGGTCAAAGGGTGTGTACTAATAAAATTTAGAAACCCTGGTGGCATAGTGGTTAAGTGCTACGGCTGCTAACCAAAAGGTCCACAGTTTGAATCCACCAGGTGCTCCTTGGAAACTCTATGGGGCAGTTCTACTCTGTCCTGTAGGGTCGCTGTGAGTCGGAATTGACTTGATGGCAGTGGGTTTTCTTGCCAGGTAGCGTTCCAGGAAGGTTAAATAGGTACCTGCTCAACAGAGCTGTTTGAGAATACTTTAAATATTGGGGGTAAAGCCAAACCACTTGCTGGGTTAATTTCGACTCATGGCGACCTCATGTGTAGCAGAGTAGAACTGTGCTCCGTAGGGTTTTCAAGGCTGTGTCCTTTCAGAAACAGATCATCAGGCCTGTCTTCTGAGGCACCTCTGTGTAGGTTTGAACCACCAGCCTTTTTTTTAGTAGTCGAGCCGTAACCAACTGTTTGCGCCATCTAGGGACTCTACTATTGGGTGTAGATATTTTTCATCTCTAGTCAAAATTTTTTTTTTTTTTGGTCGAAACTTAGAGGCAGAAACTTACTTATTGTACTTTGTATATATTTTTTTTGTAGTCATTTTATGCCTAATTGGTAAATTCATATAAGTCCAAAAATTCCATTAAAAAAAAGAAAAAAACTTTTTAAAGCTGGCTTCTATTGTTTTGGAAGTAATTTAGCTATTGACCTTGAATTTTAATAATTTCCAGTGCTTATGTTTAGATATACAAAGTTAGTAATTTTTTTCCCTTAAGATTTTTAAGAAAGCTTACTTATTGCACTTATTCTGGGATTGAGTCACTTCAAATTCCTTTTGAAATATGGTAGATTATGAGTGAGTATAAGAATATCAAGCAGAGTATTACTAGAAAATTCCAAAATTGGCCTACTAGTTTCTAGTTACTTTTTCATGTACTCACTATTATATGTAGAAGAGTATAGTGTCTCATTCTGAGCAGTTTGTAGGTATGTCCTGTGATTTGAATTGTTATTATTAGGTAAGGGACTGGGAAAAGAGATTATTCAAATTGATATGACTTTTCATTAGAATCTTTTTAGAGGTGGAATTTTTGGGTACTGTTTTAAAAAACAAAATTGAATCCCAAATTTTATTTGTCTCTCATTAAAAAATATTTTTAGGTGCTTCGTTTGGATTACTGACTAGGCAAAGTAGTATTCTTGGACCTTTTAGAACCTCATTTTTATGTAATATATAGTCTTCGAGTTAAGTTTTGCATTAGTAGGCATGAGTCTACCACTGAGGTAGGAGGGAGTGATGTAGAGTGGGAGCTTGGGAAAATGACGTTTGATTTATAGGAAAGAGCTCTATGGTGGGAAGACATATAATATGCTGTCAATTCAGCTAAAAACTAATTTATTTCTGCTCTGCACATGGCAGTAGGATCTTTACAGTTGCTGTCTTTATCATGTGATAAGCTGAAGTATCTGGAAAAAATTAAAATGGTAGGCAAGCTAGCTGCAAGTTGTGGGTAATTAGGCTTGAAAGGTAAGTGCATGCACACTCTACAGTTGTATACACTTTGAATGACAACTCTGAATGACGGCTCTTCTCTTTGGTAGACGTCATGGGAGACTGTAGGGGGTAAGAAGAAGAATTTTGGGAAAGAAAGTTCAGAAAACAAGGAGAATAGAGAGAAGAGAAGTGAGAGGGAAGCGAGTCGTGGACGTGGAAGCAACAACAACCGAAAAGGAAGAGGCGGCAATCGTGGCAGAGAGTGTAAGTACAGACTTTTCTCTTCAACTTTTTTAATGAAAATTTTCAAACATATTGAAAAGCTGAAAGACTAGGCCAGTGAATGCCCAGTAAACCCACTCCCTCAATGCAATCTTTAACATAGTTAGTAACACTTAGGAATGAGCTACAGTTAGGTAGTTTATTAGAACCTACTGATGCAATTTCATATCAGCACTGAACTGGGCTATAGGTAGTTTATTGTGTTGTGTCTTAAGACCGCCTTCTGTTTTGAATCAAGAGCATTGTCTAATTTTAAAGACAGAAGGGGGTTTTCATTCCCTGACAGACAAGGCTGTTTTCTCTTCCTCACTTACAGATGCTCATGGTGTGGGTAAGGGTTAGATTAAGAGGAAAGTGGTTGAATAGGGAGATCTAGGTTTTGACCCCGTTTACCAAAACAAGACTGCCTTCTCTGCAGACTTACCAAACTAGTTAAATTATGAATGAATAAAATGTAAGTATTTACCATATCACCCTAGAGACTTATGCTAGCTCATTTATTCCACTGGTATTTATTGAGGTACCTACCATTTAGCAGGTATTCTTATGGGCGTTGGAAATGCAGCAATGAATAAAACAGATAAAAATCTGTGCCCTCCTAAGACTTCTCTTTTAATAGAGAAGTAAGATATATAATACTTTAATGGTGTTAAGTGCTATGGGGAAAAACAAAAGCACAAAGAGATAGGAATTATGGGAAGGGGTATGGCAAATTTAAATGGAGGGACCGAGGAAAGTCCTCGCTGAGAACTCGTTTGTCTTAAGCCCTAGAAGAGGAGAGGGGAGCAAGCCATGCCAACATCTGTTACAATGCTGCCATACTACAGAGAATTATTAATGCCAATATGGGGTTGAGAAGAGAAGAATGTGTGTTGGCATATTCTGAATTGCATCCTAGAAAAGCTTGTGTCTAACACTTTATTTTTTCCAAGGATTCAGTATTTCCTTGGTATTGCTACTGTGTTTTTCTGTTCCTTCCTAGGCTTTGAACTGAACATAATTTGAGCAAATTTTGTGGTGTATTGCATAGCTGCGTAGCAAAGGTGGTTTTTTGAAGCAGACTTACTTTAGGTGAGGGCGAGCCCAAACAGAAGAAAGAAAAAGCAGTATGTTACTATTTTAATTTCCTTTCAGAAGTTTCACCTGTGAATTAAAAAGAAGTCCTGTCATTCAGTTTTTTGAGCCATTTTGTTTTTTAGTTTTCTGAGCCCTTGGGTTGCGTTGTAGCCTTTTTAAAAGTCTTGTATTTTTGTTCCTACTTTTAATAGTTGTCAGGAATCATCATATACAAGAGGTTTAGAAAAGGAAAGTAGCCTTTTCTGCTCTTTTTTTCTTAGTTATGGGCGAAGAGAATGGAATCAATTGCAATCAAGGGGACAAGTCTTCAGATCGTGGCAAACGAGCCCATGGTAGAGGTAAGCCCAGTAAGGGGGAAGTAAGTGCTTGTGATCTGAGAGAAGAAAGCAGGCTTTACTGGATTCTGAATAGAAATGACAGTGCCCTTTGAAAGAATGGTCGATCTTATGAAATCTCCTGATTTGTTTACTGATGCCTATGAATGAACTGTTGGGATTAAGTAGTTTTGAGGAAACCTGTTGGTTGTTTTCAGATGAGCTGAGAAAGTCCTTTATATCCATAACGTAAAACTTGAAGCTCTGTGACCAAAAGTCATTATCAAATTCGTCTGTATTGGGCTTTGACAGATGTGTTTTACTCATATATGTGATACCAGTCTTAAAACTGAAATTATTAGCTCCTTGATTCCCTCCTCCCCTTCAAAATGTTCCCTGGTAGAGATCACTGCTTCCATTTATCAATTAAGAAAGTCATTTAGCCATTTTAGGAATGTAGTTTCATAGATTTTAAAGTCGTGAATAAATTTTCTCAAGGATATAACATTAAGATATGTAATATAATATGCACACCTTTTTTGAGTTCAGTGGGAGGGTGACCTGAATGAAATGCAGTTTTGCTTGAAGCATTGTTCAGTGCAGTTGGGGCTGTTCTCCACATGGGCATTTCACAGTGGCACAATTTTTTTTATCAGAAATATTAATAAGGGTAGAAATAATGTAGGTAGCACATATACTACCAGTTCTCTTGGTTGTTTGTTCATTCAACTGTTATTTACGGGCCAGAGATAAATGATTTCCAGAGGTCAGAAAAAGTGAAGATTATGTACTAATTTTCTAGGCACGATCAGAACAAGTTTGGCATTGTCCAACGCGTTAACTATAATCCTTTCGCTAGCCTTTTTTTTTTTTTTTTAAGTGATAAATTTCAAACATACGGAAAATAGAGAGAGTAGTTAGTTAAATGAACTCCATGTACCCTCACATATTCAACAACCTAAGATTTTTGTCACACTTACTTCTCCTTCCTTTTTCCTTTCCCTTTCCATTCCTTCCTCCATGTCTCTAGAGATAGTTTAAGGAAGATTTTTGGGTCGTATTTACCCTAATTACTTCAGGAAGCACCTCTGAAAAATATAGACACTTTCATACGTAACCGTAATGCCATTATCACACCTTAAAAAATCATAAGTCTTTATCATCTAATACTTGATCCATACATAAGTTTTTTTTTATTATTTAAAACAATGTCTTTTCATTGTTGGTTTATTTGAATCGGGTTTCAAACAAGATCCATGCATTTGTTACATATTTTGATTCTCTTTTCACTCATTCGTCCCCCTTTGTACCTCCTCCTTTTTTCCCCATGCCTTTGATTCGTTGTTAAAACCATGTCAGTTGTCCTGTAGAATGTCGTTTCACATTCTGCACTGATTTCTTGTGGTGTGATTTAGCTTATTCCTTTAACCCCTAATTTTACTGTAAATATTAAGTTAGCGTTATGCATTAGATTCAAGTTCAGCTTTTTTTGGCAATGATGGTGTTATGCATTCTCTGTTGCATCAGAAGTCATTTTATGTCTTAAACTTTTTTTTTCTTATAGTAATGTGAAGTTAATCAGTGGATTGTCCATTTTTAGTGAGTTTATTGATCAGTGGGTTTTAACATAATCCTAAACCTTGTTTGTTACAGTTTAGTTTTTAAATGAAGTCTCTCAGAGTTAAGAATGCTGTAACATGTACAAAATGGCTTTCCTTGTGGTAAGGGTAGTTTGCTCAGGGGAGGCGTTGGACTTTGCTCTGCCTCTCTGGTGTTGAATGCTTTAGCAAGTCTTGCTAGAACTTTTAGTGAAATGAATTTCTGTGGCATTTACCTAAGTCATTGAAGTTACGTTTTTATGGAATGTTTCTCCTTCTGTGAAATAAATAACAACAACTAATATTTACTGCGTGTGCTTTGTTGTATAGCAGGCATTTTGCTAGCAGTTTACATATATGTAACTCTCTGAGGGTTGTTATCATTCTCATTTTACAGATGAGAAAACTGAGGTTTAAGAGAGCAGATTACTTGCTCAGTGCCAGGGTGAGCTCCTTCTCTTTTGACTTTACATTGGTTCTTTCTTATTCTGGAACCTGGGTTCTTACGGAGTTGGAGGGAGGGAGAGAGAATTGGCTAGAGAGGGTGGTAGGCTGGTTATCTGCCTTGCTGCCTACTTTCTTCAAGGATTGCAAACTTCTTGTTCATCTCTGAGGTCGAGGTAAATAGCTTTTCATTATGAAAAGATGGGAGGGCTGACCTAGTGAATAGCCTTGAAACCAAGGGAATTGTAACTATTGAATAGCTTTTGAGAGACTCTGTGGATTGAAAGGTGTTAATATGTTAAGCACCAAACCAAATAAAAACCTATAAAGAAATGATACTGGCTAGCTTTAAAATCCATCATTCAGGTATGTTAACTTTTAAGAAAGGATTTAAAGTAGCGTATATAGGACTTGGACTGATCCTTTATGTCTCATTCAGTCTTTTTTTTTAATAAATCAACAACACACACATATTTGTATACTTTATTGAGGTGTAATTTATATATCATAGCACCCATGTTTAAGTATATTTAAACGGGCTATTGAAGGGTAGTAGTTTGTCTTTTAGCAAAAAACAGCTATCTTTTCATGTGTGATTTGTCTGGAGAATTCTTTATGAGCATCTTAGTACTCAAAGTCTTGCATGGGGCATGGGAGAAAAAACATTTAGTGTCCAATGTGCCAAAAACCCAGTTATTTTATTTAGTGGATATTGGTAAAGTACAGTTTGATAGTAAGTGCACAGTGGTACAGTTGTACATGTTCTTCTTCACTTTCATAGTTAAAGGACAAGTGTTATTTGTTTTATGTAACTCCAGAAATTTGGTTATAAGTCATTCGATGTCTTAATTTACTCACTTTTGAATTAGCCTTAAAACAGTTGACTGTTCTATCCCTTTCCAAGTTATTTGTTAATCTCTTGGGTAGTGTGCTGATTTTTAAGTGTATGTGTTTAAAAAGTATATGTTTTAAAGTATGTACTTTAAAAATGTTCTTTAAAGTCCCCATTGCATTTGTTGTTTGATTTTTGACCATTCTTATGAGTTCTTTCTCTTTTTGAATTGATCTTTTATGTCTCATTCAGTCTCTTTTTAAATAAATCAACAAAAACGCACACATATTAGTATACTTTATTGAGGTGTAATTTCTATATCATAGTACCTATATTTAAGTATATTTAAACAGGCTTTTGGAGAGTAGTAGTTTGTCACCTCAGCTCCACTCAACACTAATTCACATTTGCTGTTTAATACATGCTAAATTTTCAGTAGTTCACCCTCTACCTCAGTTTTTGCCTTATCTTCTTATTTATTTTCATTGTGCTTTAAGTGAAAGTTTACAATTCAGATCAGTTTCTCATACAAAAACTTAATATACACATTGTTATTCAACCCTAGTTGTCCTCTTTACCATGTGACAGCATACTCCTTCTCTCCACCCTGTATTTCCCGTGTCCATTCACCCAGCTCCTGTCCCCCTCTGCCTTCTCATCTCGCCTCCAGACAGGAGCTGCCCACTTAGTCTTGTGTCTACTTGAGCTAAGAAGCATACTCCTCGCCAGTATAATTTTATGTCTTGTAGTTCAGTCTAATCTTTGAAGAGTTGGCTTTGGGAATGATTTTAGTTTTGGGCTAACAGTCCAGCGGCCATGACCTCTGGGGTCCCTCTAGCCTCAGTCAGACCATTAAGTCTGGTCTTTTTACTAGAATTTGAGGTTTACATTCCACTTTTCTCCTGCTTCATTCCATATCTTCTTATAATTGACTTCAAGATATTATGGAACAGCATGAATTTAATAGGCAAACCTATAATTTTTTTTATTATATTCATAATCTTTGTATTACCTCAAATCATGGATGCTATATATATATGAGAGAATGTTATATAATACAAGAAGTGTGAACTTCAGATATTGGAGTAAAATTAAGTTTTCTATGTATGCTTATTTTTCCTATACCATTTCTGAAAGCATGTCTTATGTTCAGGGGAGCAACACTTGTAACAAATCCTTTTTCGTGAACTCATTTAAAGTTTGTGGAAAAGTATCTGGTGAGTTGTGTGTTTTTGTAAGAAAACAGCAGCCTCTTTAGGGGATGACAGTACTATATTTCTAACCAAATAAAGTGCCCCTTCTATGCTTGTTTACCACCTGCTCCCTCCTCCCACAAGGTATTTTTATATAACACACTTAATGAAAATACCTCATGGGGGTACGGTTGACAAACAAACGTAGAAAAAAGGTATTTGTTATTTGTGTAAAAATACAGTGTTGGTTGTGCAGGGCTGTCCACAATGCCCTGGTCTTTGCTTTTTGGAAGCTGAAGTAACAGTTGGGATGAAAACCTTTGAAACTTTATATTGACAGTTAAAAGGTACTCAGCCACCAAAATAATATTGTGTGTGAAATGTGGAATTTAGCTGATATTTATTAAGTTCCTACTACTTGGCTGGAATTATTCTTGAATGATACTGATTTAATCCTGAGGTTAAGCTGAAGACCATATAAAAAGTCCCTAAGATTTATGACAAAGAACTTTAATGCCATGGAATAATTAGTTAAAACTAAGTATAATTCTGTGTTCCAGGAGCTGAAACTTCCTAATATTGTATATATTTAGAATTAAGTTTTTAAAAAGAAAATTTCTGATTTTCCATTGTCATAGTAATGATAGAAAAATACTAAATGATAAGACTAATGGCATGCATACTCCTGGGGTTTTAGACTTTAGACCCAAAAGTGCACACCTTGGGAGAGAAAGAAGACAGAAGGTAACAAGATGAACCGAATGACCTTATAGGCCACTGAATTTTACTGTGTCCCACTGGACATTGCAGTCAACGTATAGTACCAGTATTACGTACCTGATTAATCCTTACTTCCCTATGCCAGTTAGAAGATCATTGCTGTGAAAATCCTTATCTCTTACGTCAGTTGTTTGAAATATCATCTTTGTTTCAAGATTCTGGGAGTGTGTACGAACAGTGGTGTCTTATCATGGAAAGGTTTTTCTATTCCAGGGTTTTTGATCCTTGAGATGCTTCTGCCAGCCTTAATAGGCCTAGAGAAATGGTCAAATCTTCATGACTCAGTTGCCAGCCACTGCCATATTGAACTCTTCAGTTTGCTCTTTCAGAGTGGTTGCTTAGGACATTTTTAAAGATTAAAGGCAGACCAGTGTTATAAACTGAACAAATGGGTTGTTATAAAAACACATTCTAGAAACAGCCAATGAACATGAGTATAGGTGGGTTGGGTAGAGTTATTACTCTGAGGTAGAATTGGTATGTTTACTTTGGTTTTATTTAGGTAGAGAAAACCAAGATAAAACTTAAGTAAGTAAAATCTCATATAGCTTCTCTTCTTTATAAATGTTACAGATTAATTATGCAAGGGGTTTTTGCTTTACTTGACTTTTTCATCTTCTTTTCTGGACTGTATGATAAATATACTGGTAAATTTAACAGTGAATAGGAACAGAATGCAATAAAAAAAAATACGGTCCATTTGAATTATCTAGGTGAAAAAACAGGAACTTATGGGTCAAAATCTTTCAAAATAACTTTATATAAAACTAGCTAGACAGACCAAATGGCTTCTTTGAATTTGTTCTTCATTCGATCAGCTGGCCTCATTAGATAGCAAGTTTTCACAAGTGTGGAGAGGAGCCAGATTCAAGGTGAACTACTTGGAAAATCTTTCTATTTGGTGTATCTTTCATAGATTTTTGGCTGTCGGAGTTGAAAGTAAGGATTTGGGTTAAGGCTAATTATTAGAAAGTCGGTTAAGTATGTTTGCCAGCAGGCCCTTTGATAGTTTGTCCGTGGTGAAAGGGATTGCTAGCTGCCGGCTGCTGGCAGTCCTGATGGACTTTTCCTAGGACCTTCCTGAGGCGTAGCTCCAAGGTTTTAAAAATCAACTGCAAGGTGTGGGCCTGTATTGAGACCAGCCATGTGTGTGATGATCACAGGGCAAGGAGCAGCTGAAATTGTGTTCTTTAAACTAGTATTCTGAAAAGCAGCAAAAAGATAAGCAGAAAGGAATTAATTGTCACGTGGAGAATAGTGTTTAAATTGCTATTATTCTGATGGTATTTTTTGCAGTCTACATCAGTGCATTTTTTTAAAAAATAAGTAATTTTAGAGGTTCTTGCCTCAGATATTTTAGACTTTATATGTCATAGGCAGAAACCCTGATGGCGTAGTGGTTAAGTGCTACAGCTGCTAACCAAAAGGTCAGCAGTTTGAATCCGCCAGGCGCTCCTTGGAAACTCTGCAGAGCAGTTCTACTCTGTCCTCTAGGGTCACTATGAGTTGGAATTGACTTGACGGCAGTGGGTTTTTGGGCTGGATGTCATAGACCTTTATTTCCTATCATATCTTCTCCCATCTTTTGTCTATTTATATTTCTGAGTGTGTGTGTATGTATATATATATATATATAATTTTTTTTTTTTTTTAAAGTAAATTAACCCATATTTTTCCTTTGGTCCTGGTATATTTAGGACTCCAAGATAATATAAAATTTAACGTATTTCACCATTTTTATTCATTGTTTTATTCAACTTTGTGTTGAATATGTTTAATGCAGAACAAAGGCGTTGAAATACTTTTCCTATGAACTTTATGGTGTAACCTCATCTTTTTCCTGCGCTATAGCAGAGTGCATTTATGTATTAGAAATGTCATTCTCAGCCTGAAGATTAGATTACATGGTAGACACTTATTTTTATGCCATGTAAATAAGTGAAAGATGGTATACAAGCAGCAGTGTCACAAAACAATGTGTGTATTAATTGCCTAATGAGAAGCTAATTTGCTCTGTAAACTTTTACCTGAAGCACAATAAAAAAATAAATAAATTTTAAGATTAAATTGTCTTATTCCTAAATTTGGATTGTATTCTTGCCAAAATCTGTTGACTGAAAGCTTTCTTCTTAGATGGGGTTCATGTTCAGGTATAAGTCATAGTGGTTTAACTGGAAAACCTTGGTTCTATAAAAATGAGGAAAAACAATGATAATCTCATGAGTGAATCTGTGCCTAGAGGTAGCTGTTTAGAATAGTAAAATGAGAATTTGTTCTTAAAGTTTTGTAAAGGATGGGAAGTTCCTGATTTATATATGTCTGTTCCGTATAAACGGGCATCTCTGGAGCCACAGGAGCTCCCTTTTCGCTCTCAGCCCCTACATCTGCTTTTGTCCCTGTCTTAGGCTTGCTGCCATCTTGGTTATTGATCACAGTGCTAGTGTTAAAAATGATAGTTAACACTGCCTGTAGCTTACTGAGAAGTTTTCTCTTTCTGGTTCTTATTTTATTGAAAAGGCTTATGTCATGTGTTTGCACTAGCTGATTTTAAAAGACCTACACTGTTTTGTAAAATAACCTGACTGTGTTAAGGTGCAACATACCACAAATATTCTATAAGCAGAATTAGATGCTGTCCTATATTTGGGAGTCAGTAAGTGGTTAGGTACTTGTGTCAGCAGGTGGTGTGCACTGGATGAGAATGTTGGTACGGTTGGAAACAATGACAGTATTGTTTCAATAAGGGAGTATGAGATGAAATTGGTAGAAGTACAGTAGTGTAGAAAACAGAAAACCAAACCTGTTGCTGTCAAGTCGATTCCCACTCATAGCGACCCTATAGCACAGAGTATAACTGCCCCATAGTGTTTCCAAGGAGCGGCTGGTGAATTTGAACTGCCCACCCTTTGGTTAGTGGTGCTGTAGCTGTTAACCACTGTGCCACCAGGGCTCCAACAGTGTAGAGCATAAATATTAATTTAGGCTATATTCGCTTGTTTCTTCTGAAAGGATTTGGACGTGGCAGAGGGAGAGGGGCTGGAAGGTTCTCTACTCAAGGAATGGGGTAAGTCACACCATCCTACGTTTGTAGTTTGCCTTTTCGAGTTAATACTCTGGTTCCTTCTTCTCTATCCTGTACCCAGTTTATTTATTCTGGTGACTTGAGTGTTGTCTATACTTAAAAAGAGCTTACTGACAAGTGAAATAGTATAAATAAAATTGATATTTCAGTAGACATTAGAGCAGAGTTTCTCAGCCTTGGCATCTGGACATTTTTGATTGGATAATTCTTTGTTGGAGGCAGGAGGTATCCTGTGCACTGTAAGATGTTTGGCAACATTCCTACTTTCTGCCCACTAGATGCCAGTAGCACCCACCACATTCCGCTACCCACCCTACACCACCACTTTGTAACAATCAAAAATGTCACCAGACATTGCAGAATTCTCCCTGAGGGGCACCCTTACTCCAGTTGAGAACCCAATTCTCTTTGAATACTAAGTAAATGCAATACTTAGGTAAAAGTGGAAACCCTGGTGACGTAGTAGTTAAGAACTACAACTACTAACCAAAAGGTCGGCAGTTCAAATCCACCAGGTGCTCCTTAGAAACCATGTGGGGTAGTTCTACTCTGTCCTATAGGATTGCAGTTAGTCGGAATCGACTCAACGGCAGTGGGTTTATGTGAAAGTGATGAGTACTCCACTGAATCCAAGTAGTGAAGAATGTGCATACTATCAATAAATAGATTTAATCAGCAGCTTCTTCATTATTTTTGAGTGTTCTTTCATTTTATGCCACTTCTAAACACATTAGTTCCCACTGAATTTTTAGAAAAGTTAAGTTCTTCAACATCTTGTGGACATCATGTGTGGATGGAGGGCAAGTAAGGAAGGGAATTGGCTCTAGGAAGAGCCCTTTGTCTCTCCATAGCCCCAGGGCAGCACCACTGGGGCCAGTGCCTTCTAGAGGTGGTCATGCCGCTTGCCATCTCTGATTTCTGCCTGAGCTTCCTGTGAAAAAAGGATAGATTAGAACACAGGAAGCAAGCTGACAGGAACACTTAAACATGTAAGCCTAGCCCATTAAGCTTTCAACTGTTTTGTGCATTTTTTAGTTTGCTCTCAAAATTACTCATTTGTGAAAATTTTAAAGATAGTATTTGTTTTGATCCTTGTTAAACCTCTGAATCATGATTCCTTACATGTTTTCAGTGTACGATTTTAATGAAGAGAAAATGGAGAGGTGTCGAACAAAATATTTTCCTTTTATCTATACCCAGCGTTTCTACACACAAAAAATAACCAGTTGCCCAAAAAATAACTCATGCCCACTCCATGTGTGTCAGAGTACAACTGTGATTCTTAGAGTTTTTAATGGCTGATTTTTTGGGAAGTAGATTGCCAGGCCTTTCCTCCATGGCATCTCTGGAACCTCCAGCCTTTTGATTAGCAGCCAATCACATTAACCGTTTGCACCGTCTAGGGACTCCTTCCTAGGAAAAAAAAAAAAAGAGCATATAATTCTGTGGTAAAGGTTCAAAGCCAAAATTGGATTTTGATTTGGGAAGAAAGAAACTTGTTTTCTTCTTCAACCTGGCCTTGGTTTCCAGGGGCTTTCCATTAGAGCTCTTGTTCTGCCTACAATGACTTCAGGTCTTAACACCTTCCTTAGAATGCAGAGGACATTGTATTAGGGAGACAGAACCATCATACAAGGGTGTGTGTAGGATACCTAGGCAACCTCAGATTTTTGTATCCCGACTGTCGGATGAATTAGCTATAACTAAACAGGGGACCAAGGGCGAAGTCTTTTACGGGGGCAGTTAGAAGGAACGGAACTTGTTTGAGGGAGGATCATGTATAGTCAATTTGGTGGCTTTGCTGCTTGCTTCATTTGCCTTTTTCTTTATCTGTTTCAACTCCCAGGACATTTAATCCTGCGGACTATTCAGATTCTCCATCCACAGTTGGATGTGGGACAAAACCAGTAGTTTGGGAAGCTGCTCAGAACGGTACAGATGAGGGAACGGGTAAGTGTTCTACTCTTGCCATGCTTTTTAAACTTTTGAAGTCCTTACTTTTATGTTTTCATACAAAGATGATGTCAGAATGTGTGTAGATGGAGAATAATGAAACACAGACTGCTGTGCTAAGTCTGAGGTGGTTCTTACCTCCAGAGTCTCTCGCTTGTTAATCTCATTGACTGCGAGGTATTTGATTTTTTTCCCTCTGCGGTCTAAATAAGAGGCTGTAGAAGGCAATCAGGCACAAGTCAGTATGAATCCAGACTCAAATCTTAGTGTGTCTAGGATATACAGACTTTCTTAGGAGTACTTACAATTCCCAATGGTGGAAACTAAAATTTAGCAATAGAAAGTGCTAGGTGATAGATGGGCTTGGGGGGGCAGCATTGCTTTTGAAAGTTTTTCTGTGTCCTGCTGTTTTTAGGTTGTTTATTTTCTGAAATTCAGAAGTAAATATTTGTTGTTGGAGTATTTATTTACATAAAGCTTTTCAGACAATTTATTCATGAAAATATATATCAGCAGTGAAATTATAATTACAAAAATATAATGTGGAACATTTGAACACATAAATCTGTAGCTCAATAAATTATCAAAGCCCATTAACATCAACTCTGGTCAAAAAATAGGACAGAGCCACCATCCCAGAAGCACAAATTAATGAACTAGAAAACAAAGATACTGGCGAGAAGATCAACAACAGTTATAATGATTATTTGAAAAGACTAATAAGGTTCAAAATCTTCTTGTGAGGGTGATCAAGAAAAAGAGAGGAAGCGTAAATAATTGGTGGCAGGAATGAAAAAGGGAATATTGATATAGATTGTATAGGTCTTAAGATCATAAGAAGATACCTTATGTATTAAGATAATCTCACTTCTCAACACAGATGTAAAAATTAAACATAATACTAGAAAACAGAACCCAGTAAGACAGAAAAAGGATAGTATATCATGTCCCTGTTAAATTTACACTTGATATTCAAGTTTGTTTAATGTTTAAAAATCAGGTCCTGGATATATACCCAGGAGAATGGAAAATATCTTCCTACGAAACTCTGTACATGAATGTTCATAGCATCATTCATTATAGCAAAAAAAATAGAAACAACCCAAGTGTCCATCAACTGGATGAATGGATAAACAAAATATGGTATATCCACATAATGGAATATTATTCAGCCATAAAAAAGAACAAAGTCCCTGATACATGCTACAGCATGGATGAACCTTGAAAACATTATGCCAAGGGAAAGAAGCCAGTCATAAAAGACCCCATATTGTATGATTCCATTTATATAAATTGTCGAGAATAGGCAACTCCAGAGACAGAAAGTAGATTAGTGGTTGCCAGGGGCTCAGGGAGGCAGGAATGGGGAGTGAGTGTTAATGAGCCCGGGGTTTCTTTTTGGGGTGTTAAAAATGTCCTAGAATTAGATAATGGTGATTCACAACCTTGTAAACATACTAAGATGCACATAATTATATACTTGAAAAGGACAGAGTTTATGATATGTGAGTTACTCAGTAAAAAGAATCAGTATTATTCACTTCTGTATCAGAATAAAGGATAAAATTTGCATGATCGTTTCAATAAGGAAAAGCCTTTGACAAAACTCAGTGTTTATTCATGACTAAAAAAAAAAATATGTAAAAATCAGGAACAGAAGGAAATTTTCTTATACAAGGTAGCTACATAACTTAGAGCAAGTGTTACACTTAATGTTATACTTAATGTTTTCCCTCGGGAAGAAGATAAAGATGCTCGCTCTTCCTACTTCTGTTCACCACTGTACTAAAGATTCTAACGAGTGCAATGAGGAAAGAAAAAGAAAAGCCATAAGGGATGAAAAGGAGAGGACACACCCTGTCATTTTTGGAAATGATATAAAAGAATCTGTAGACAAATTATTAGAGTTAATAAAGGAGTTTAACAGGTGTTGGATACAAGTTAAGCAAACATATTTCTATAAACGATCAACAAAAAGAAGGTAGACAAAAACTGATAGTAACCCCACAAAACATCAAATACATAGGGATAAATCTAATGCTATGCAAGAAAGAAAAAACTTCTACCTGGAAAAATATAAACAATATTGAGAGATTAAAAAAAAAAAAGACATAATAAATGGAAGAATATACCATTTTTATATATTGTTAAGTCTCACTATTGTGACATTTAGATTTTACTGACTCAGTCTTTGGATTTACTTCACCATGGTCGTCAACCACACTAAAATTTTACCTGCTGATTTTTTTAAAAATCCGATTTATTTAAGTGTAGTTTACACACATTGAATTTCACCCTTCTTAGGGTTATAAATCAAGTGGATGGATTCGGACAAATGGATAAAATCATAGAACTATCACTACAATGGAGATACTGTATTTCTGTACTAGCAGTGTTGTATAGTTGAAAGAAAATTGCAAGTTGAAATAAAAAAGTACTGTTTATAACACCACACACACACAGAAAAGATACATCTGACAAAGTGTGTGCAAAGTATCTATTGTATGTTGAAAATTATGTAACATGATAAGAAAAATCAAAGAAGACCCAAATAAAAGGAGAGACAGTCAGTGATCATGAATTGGAAGACTCAGTATTCTTCAGATGTTATTGCTATCCAGCAGACTTTTTTTAATACAAATTGACAACTTGATTCTAACATTTTTAGAAGAAAAGCAAAGGAATAACCAAAACAGTTTTGAAAAAGAACAACAATGTTGAAAAAGTGACACTCCCTGATTTTATGACTTACTCTTAAGCTACAGTATTTAAGACAATGTAGAGTTGTCAGAAGCTTTGTAAGCGGAACATAATAGCAAGTCTAGAAATGAACCCACATACATGGCCAGTTGATTTTTGACAAAGGTGCCAAGGCAATGTAGAATGAATATTCTTTTCTGCAAATGGTGCTGGAACAATTCGTCATTCATATGTAAGAAAAATGAACCTTAATCCATACATTATACTGTATACAAAAAATAACTTGCAAGTGGCTAATTAGACACCTTCACGTTAAAAACCTGCGCGTGATGTTTATATTGCCTTTTTTATAACCCCCACTGTAGAAATAGAATTTTGAATTAGTTGATTAACTGTTGTTTTTAATTTCATCTTCTCTCTTCTTTTCTTCTTCCCTTTCTTCCTTTTCTCCCTCTCCTTCCCCTCCCACCCCCATTTAGAGTAACAGATTGCTTGTTGAAAAACATTTAGATAAGCAAAGTGCATTTGTTAAATGGTAGAGTTAAAGGGTCTCATTAATAGATGGCTGTTTCTCCAGAGGTCTCACTAAGTGCTGTTGTTTTGTTGATAAGACAGTTCTGAGTCTAGACTCACTGTAACCAAACTAGAGACCAGTGTATACTCAGAATGCTATTTTATAAATTTACTCAAAAAATACACTTCTCACATAGATTGGAATGTTCTCTTTGACAGGTGGGAAGGGCACTTGCTGAACTCAGATAGTTGATGTAATTTGTACCTTGTGGGACCATCGAGCTACCAAGATTCATAGCTTGAGTCACAGTGGCCTGCCATAGTGGACAGCAGTGTTTCCTTCTCCTTGGACAGTAGCACAACATATATACTTTTCTTTGATGGTTTCCTTTTTCTGTTTATTTGTTTTGATATGTTAAAACCTTCCATTTTACTTTGGCCCACAGAACTGACATCAGATTCTCAAAGTGTAGCTCAGGATCTGCCAAACAAAAAAAGTTCTTTGGGACTCAGAGGTATAAATCATTATTTAAAAAATTCACTTAGTTTAGAATCTTAGAAAATGCTTGAAATATCTCTCATTTTTATCAAAGCTAGTTAATAAAAATTCATTAGATAAACATGAATTATATTTTTACAACCACTTGATAAAGCCTATCAGCTTTTTGCTTATAGAAGTGTTTGACAGATTGGCCTTTAAGAGCTCACAGAATTTTGCATTATTGTTTTCCTTTTTCCTAAGTGGCTTTCTTCTAAGCGCTTTCCTTCGAGGTGTAACTTAAGTTTAATTGAACTTAAAACAATTCAAATTTGTTGGTTTAAGATGTACATAATTTAACGTCATTAAACTTTTTCCATGTGTTTGGGGTAAAAATCTGTAGGTGTAACATTCTGTAATGTGGACCAAATTTTTAAATGCTGTTAAACTTGAATATTTCAAAGTATGAATAGGACCTGTGACTGTATGCTTCTCTGTCTTATGTCTTGCATTTTTTATAGTCTGTATTTGGGGTTGTGTGTGTCAGTGCAGCAATTTTGTCCTGATTCATGATGAACATACCATTTATTGTGGTGCCCTTCTGCTTATACCCATCTTTATTGGCCTGCTTTTCCTGCAAGCTACAGATTATTTAATCCCTCTGCCTGCTTTTAAATGCGGGTAGGCTGTCACCCTGTTCTGTATGTCCATATTGTGTTCTAATTATTTTCAAAATACTTCTAAGTGGTAAGCCAATCTCTTTACATATCATGTATAAGAAAGTATGTTTTACACTTTCAATATTTTTATATTTGGTTTTTGTAATACCACATTATGGTTTACACCTTCTTTATACCCCTGTCTATTCAGATCTCTTCTAGATTTCAAGCTTTTTGCTGCGCCCCATCTTCCCCATGAAGCTTTCCCTTACTGTTCTACGCTTTCACTAATTTCTTCGTTCTCCAAACTTGCAGTGTACTAATCAGCTCCCAGTAATGTATCATTTGATCATATACTACCTCGATCACACCTGTTTTTAGTTGTCTTTCCAATGAGGTATGACTTTGCTACCACTTACAGTAGTACCTAGCATCCTATGTAATATGTAGACTTTTAATCTAGTAATGGTCAGTTAATGAAAAGGGTTCTTAAGAAAACTTCCACTGTAAATTTTTCCCTAGAAATCCCAGGTGCCTCAAAGATGAAAGTTTTAGGAATGATTTTTTGAGGCTTTGGTTTCTATTTCATGATCAGAATGTTTCCAAAACTGCTTAGGTCAAGCATTAGCTTTTGAGGAGAAGTCATTAGCTTTAAATTGGAGTACTGGCTCCCATGATGAATATGGCAGCATGAACAGAGGGTAGAGTGGATGGAAAGAGTGGCAGCAAGAGCGTTATGTGCTGGCCATCTTTGACGTGAGTCCACTTGTGAGCTTTTAAAAAATTATA
Organism: Elephas maximus indicus; assembly: GCF_024166365.1. Classification (NCBI taxonomy): domain Eukaryota; kingdom Metazoa; phylum Chordata; class Mammalia; order Proboscidea; family Elephantidae; genus Elephas; species Elephas maximus. Next base: position 42,817,178 of record NC_064827.1, on the reverse strand, counting down.
CAGATACTTAGAGAATAGACTGGAAGGAAATCTATTAAAAGATTGGTGATTGTCAAAATAATGGATGTGGAGAGACAGGAGCACTTACACACTGCTGGTAGGAATGTAAAATGGTTCAACCACTTTGGAAATTGATTTGGCGCTTCTTTAAAAAGCTAGAAATAGAACTACCAAACGATCCAGCAGTCCCACTCCTTGGAATATATCCTAGAGAAATAAGAACCTTTACATGAACAGATATATGTACACCCATGTTCACTGAAGCACTGTTTACAATAGCAAAAAGATGGAAGCAACCTAGGTGCCCATCGACAGATGAATGGGTAAATAAATTACGGTATATTCACACGATGGAATATTACACATCGATACAGAACAGTGAGGGATCTGTGAAACATCTCATAACATGGAGGAATCTGGAAGGCATTATGCTGAGTGAAATCAGTCAGTTACAAAAGGACAAATACTGTATGAGATCAGAACTCAAGAAAAAGTTTAAACACAGAAGAAAATATTTTTTTATGGTTACAAGGGTGGGGAGGGAAGGGAGATGGATATACACTAATTGGATAGTAGACAAGAACTATTTTAGGTAAAGGGAAAGATAACACACAATACAGGGGAGGTCAGCACAGGTGGACTAAACCAAAAGCAAAAAGTTTCCTGAATACAACCAAAAGCTTCTAAGGCCAGAGTAACAGGGACAGGGGTCTGGGGACCATGGTTTCAGGACACCTAGGTCAACAGGCATAACAAAATGTATTAAGAAAACGTTCTGCATCCCACTTTGGTGAGTGGCGTCTGGGATCTTAAATGCTAACAAGCAGCCATCTAAGATGCATCAATTGGTCTCAACCCAGCTGGAGCAAAGGAGAATGAAGAACACCAAAGACAGAAGGTTAATATGAGCCCAAGAGACAGAAAGGGCCATATAAACCGGAGACCACATCAGACTGAGACCATAAGAACTAGATGATTCCTGGCTACCAACTACTGCCCTGACAGGAAGCACAACAGAGAATCCCTGATGGAGCAGGAGAACAGTGGGATGCAGACCTCAAATTCTAGTAAAAAGACCAGACTTAATGGTCTTACTGAGACTGGAGCGACCCCAGAGGCCATGGCCCCTGGACCTTCTGTTAGCCCAAGACTGGAGCCATTCCCGAAGCCAACTTTTCAGACAGGGATTGGACTGGACTGACTATAAGTCAGAAGATGATAACTAGTTGAAGTAGACACATGGGACTATGTGGGCAGCTCCTGTCTGGAGGCGAGATGAGAAGGCAGAGCGGGACAGGAGCTGGCTGAATAGACATGGGGAATACAGTGGGGAGAGGAGGAGTATGCTGTCACATTAAGGGGAGAGCAGCTAGGAGTACACAGCAAGGTGTGTATAAGTTTCTGTATGAGAGACTGACTTGATTTGTAAACTTTCACTTAAAGCGCAATAAATAAGAATTAAAAAAAAGGTGGTTTTAATTCTTGAAGTGAGTTTAGAAGGATGATCTAGGGTAGGTAGATGATTTGTCTTAGATTCATTTAGCTGAGTATATAGTGCGTTCTCTCAGAGGCATATGCAGGGATCTAGAAAATAAGCTTCCACTACTGACTTCCAACAGGGACTACTGGCAACTTGCACTAGTCACTTAATGTATTACTTCTTTCTATCTTTGTTGAAGAAAACATTTTAATTCAAAGGATTGTTGTGGAGCTACATAAATTCATGTTTGTTGTATGACATTTCTGGAGAAATTCTGGAAAACATTTAAATGACTGAGGGGCAAGCCAACAGAAGGGATCACATCATCAAATCCAGTAATGAAATTCTGCTCAATGTCGAGCTTTAAAATATATCAAAGTTAATGCAATCAGGAGATACAGGAGAAGAGAACTGGGATCTCTAGCTCGGTTTCCTAGGTTCTTCCTTCCCATAATGCATATGCCCTCTGATCCAGGGAAATAGATGAGGTCTCTAGGTGCATGAATTTCTCACACAGCAGGGAGTGTTTTCAGTTTTGAAACATCTCCATTTTATACCTATACAGTAGCATAGCTTATATGACATCTTCTAGGGAGCCATGCTCCATAAATCCATAGAGCCCAGGTTTGTTTGCCATGTTGTTTTTAGTTGCTGTCGAGTTGCCTCCGACTCATGGCAACCTTGTATGTAACAGAATAAAGCATTGCCTGGTCCTGTGCCATCTTCATGATCTCTGATATGTTTGAGTCCATTGTTGTGGCTCTTGTGTTAGTCCATCTCATTGAGGCTTTCCTTGTTTTCACTGACCTTCTCCTTTACCAAACATGATGTTCTTTTCTAGTGATTGGTCTTTTTTGATGATATATCCAAAGTAGGCGATCTGAAGTCTCTCCATCCTTGCTTTTAAGGAGCATTCTGGTTGTACTTCTTCTAAGACTAATTTGTTCCTTCTTGTGGCAGTCCATGGTATATTCAGTATTTTTCAGAAACATCTTGGTAAAAGCATTCCATAGTGAAGGACTCTATTCCTAACAAACACCTTCCATTTATTTATGAGGAGATTGGTTGTTACATTATTAGTATGTTTCTAAGGAAGTTAGACCTGGCCACTTGCCTTCTTTTTTTCTCAGGAGCCTGCCCCCTCAGGTCCCCAGTGTACTCAAACAGCGCCCCCCGCCCCCCCCAACCTTGGGAGAGAAATGGATTTTGCAGGTCAGATGCTTAACTCCTTTCTTCTTGTTGAGGAACTGAACAACATTCACAATCTCATTTCCTAAAGATGGTTACTGTTAATGTCTTGGGTGTATTTCCTTTTAAACTATTTTCTCTGAATATGTGTTTGCATTCATACTTTAAAATAATGGGCCTGTACTGAAACAGGGTCTCTGAGCACTGAATCAGCATTTTTGAACACCAGTACTTTTCTTTAATTCACTTTATTTTATGAATGATTATTCTGTATGAACTGTTTGAGTACATCCTCTGTAGCTGTTCCTCAGAAGTTAGAGCACCAGACTTGGTATGAGCAGGGAGACCTGTTAGAAAATCATGCAGTGGAGCTAAGGTCTTTTTAAAAAGTTGCTTCTGTAAATTTGATAATTCAGTAATCCACCTAAAGTACTGTCCAAGTCAGACCTGCTTTAAATTGAATTTTGTTCTGTTTTAAATTATATATATTGTAAGGAATTGTAACATTGCTAAATATGTATATTTTTGGTGTGTCCACATTTTCTCACTCCTGGCAGAATTGCTTGGATGTGATGTTCAGAGTAGATTGAAGCAATAGAATTTTGCCTTGATTTTTGAGACATTGCATTGAGTTTGTGTATAGTACATAGGCAAATCACATTTGAATATGACTGATTTTATTGAGAGTAGATTAAGGGTCTTATATTTCATGGATTATAAACTAAATTGCTAATAAGGTATATAGTATTTATTTTTCTTGTGCAGTACACAATAGAGAGTCATTCGGGATGAGGTGGTATTTGACTTTGTGGTGTAAGCTTTGTTGTCATTTTCTAACAGGGGCCTGGAAGAATTCTGTGGAAGAGTGGACAACAGAAGACTGGACAGAAGATGTAAGTGTTTGGTGTCAGATCAAACTCGTCTTTTTTGTGTCAGGTGGGGCATGTGTACTTTGAAGAAAGCCTGAGACATCTTACCATTGCCAAGTTCTCAGAGATGGGCTTTTGTAGCAGATGATTCTCTGAAGGAAACTGGTGTTTTCAGATATTTAAAGGATTTAGATTTAAAGCATCTACTTAAAAATGACCAGGCATTAAATAGGATGGAGATATTTTTTAGCGTGTCTTTGTTTTGTTTGGCCTGCTAGCCAAACAACCCTGGACTGTGACCTGTTACTCTTTAGAATATTTTTATTAAGGGAAAAAGTATACGTTTTGAGTCACAGTTGAAATTAACCTGCATAAGTCATCCTGGTTCCAGGCTCAGCCCCTCCCCCTTTTGTCTAGAGGATCTCCTTTTATATTTGTTCATTCCACAGACATTTTTGAGCATACTATAGTAGTTTCTGTGTAGTGTCATAAGTTCTTGGCTCAGCCTAGATAATCTTTGAGAAAACATATTCTACTTAGATGATTAAAAACAAAAAAAGAGTGACTAAACTAGCTCAGCTTCATATTTTATACCACTTTCTGTGTGATTTTCAAGGTTTGGACAGAAGCATGTGTGTAATAAAGAGTTTGATCAGACATTAACCAGGAAATAATATAGAGGTTAGAAGTAGTATCTTCAAAATCACATAAAGTGACCCAGACTTTGAGATGTATTATCTCTGTCCTTTCCCTGTCAGGGATTGAACTGTGTCCCCCCAAAATACCAACTTGCTTGGGTCATGATTCCCCGTATTGTGTGATTGTCTACCGTTTTGTCGTCTGATGTGATTTCTCTATGTGTTGTGGATCCTATCACTATGATGTAATGAGATAGATTAGTGGCAGTTATATTGATGAGATCTACAAGATTGGATAGTGTCTTGGGTCAGTCTCTTTTGAGGTGAAGAGATGGGGGAACCTCATACCACCAAGAAAGCAGTGCCTGGAGCAGAGCTTGTTCTTTGGACCTGAGGTTCCTGTGCTGAGCTGCTCCCAGACCAAGAAAAGACTGATGACAACGACCTTCCTCCAGAGCTTACAGAGAAAGCCTTCCCCTGGAGCTGACACTCTGAATTTGGACTTCTAGCCTACTAGACTGTGAGAGAATAAATTTCTCTTTGTTAAAGCCATCCACTTGTGGTATTCCTGTTAGAGCAGCACTAGATGACCAAGACACTCCCATATGTGCTGACAGGAGCTCTTTGGAATGGCAAACAAGATGTAGGATTTCTTCCTGACTTGTTTAATGACCTTAGGGAACTGTTCCTTGGGTCTTGGTTTCTTTCCGAAAAAGGGCATCAGTAATTCCTCATACAAAGTATTATTGAGCTTCCAAACGGTATGTTTTTTACCTTAAAAGCTATCTTGTAAAAAGTAATTATAACTGAATTTACTGAATAGTGTTTAATAATAATAATAAAAAAAACCTTTGTGCTTATGCTTTTTCCTTTTTTATTGGTAGTATATCTGGCTTTTTAGGAAATGACCTGGAATATGGTGTGAGGAAGGATGAGAATAAATACGCTCATTTTGATTGAGATTTATATTCACTGCTGTTGTTGTTAGGTGCTGTTGAGTTGATTCCGACTCACAGTGACCCTGTGTACCACAGAACAAAACACTGCCTGGTCCTGCGCCATCCTTACCATCGTTGTTATGCTTGAGCCCATTGTTGCGGCCACTGTGTCAGTCCATCTCGTTGAGGGTCTTCCTGTTTTCTATGGACCCTGTACTTTACCAAGCATGTTGTCCTTCTCCAGGGACTGATTCCCTCCTGACAACACGTCCAAAGTATATAAGATGGAGTCTCGCCATCCTTGCTTCTAAGGATCATGCCGGTTGTACTTCTTCCAAGACAGATTTGTTCGTTCTTTTGGCAGTCCATGGAATATTCAATATTCTTCTCCAACACACAATTTAAAGGTGTCAGTTGTTCTTCAGTTTTCCTTATTCATTGTCCAGCTTTCACATGCATATGATATAATTGAAAATACCATGGCTTGGGCCAGGTGCACTTTAGTCTTGAAGGTGGCATCTTTGCTTTTCAACACTTTAAAGAGGTCCTTTGCAGCAGATTTACCCAATGCAATGCGTCTTTTGATTTCGTGACTGCTGCTTCCATGGCCATTGATCGTGGATCCAAGTAAAATGAAATCCTTGACAACTTCAGTATTTTCTCCATTTATCATGATGTTGCTTATTAGTCCAGTTGTGAGGGTTTTTGTTTTCTTTATGTTGAGGTGTAATCCATACTGAAAGCTGTAGTTTTTGATCTTCATCAGTTAAGTGCTTCAAGTCTTACTCACTTTCAGCAAGCAAGGTTGTGTCATCTGCATAATGCAGGTCGTCATTGAGTGTTCTTCCAATCCTGATACCCCGTTCTTCTTCATATAGTCCAGCTTCTCAAATTATTTGCTTAACATACAGATTTAATAGGTATGGTGAAAGGATACAACCCTGATATACACCTTTCCTGACTTACTACTCAGTTATTCAGGATACTACTACTCTGTCTGAACAACTGCCTCTTGATCAATGTACAGGATCCTCACGAGCACAATTAAGTGTTCTGGAATTCCCGTTCTTCCCAGTGTTACCCATAATTTGTTATGATCCACACAGTCAAATGCCTTTGCACAGTCAGTAAGACACAGGTAACGTCCTTCTGATATTCTCTGCTTTCAACCAGGATCCATCTGACATCAGCAGTGATATCCCTGGTTTCACATCCTCTTCTGAGTCCAGCTTGAATTTCTGGCAGTTCCCTGCCGATACACGGCTGCAGCCACTTTTAAATGATCTTCAGCAAAAGTTTGCTTCGCGTGTGATATTAATGATATTGTTCGATAATTTCCGCATTCGGTTGCATCACCCTTCTTGGGGATAGGCATAAATATGGATCTCTTCCAGTCGGTTGGCCAGGTAGCTGTCTTCCAAATTTCTTGGCATAGACGAGTGAGCATTTCCAGTGCTGCATCCATTTGTTGAAATATCTGAATTGATATTCCACCAATTCCTGGAGCCTTGTTTTTCACCAGTGCCTTCATTGCAGCTTGGACATCTTCCTTCAGTACCATCAGTTCCTCATCATATGCTAGCTCTCGGAATGGTTCAGCGTCAACTAATTCTTTTTGGTATAATGACTCTGTGTATTCACTGCTACCGTGTATTAACCATAAGTTCTTGGGGTGTGATGTCAGTACGGTCTCTGTTACCAGTGATATGAGGAGACTGACTAGATAAGTGGCTATTTAAACCAGCAGAGGGATGAGTCCCAGTGATAAGGGGAGGTAAGAGTGAGTACCCTGTGGGTAACCCAAAAGTGGGTACCATACCTTATTTCAAACAGAGCCATCCTACTTTTAAGTATTTTATATCAGAATTTTTGCTAGAGTTTGAAGAAAAATAGGTTCCAGGGCTAAAGGCTTTACATCTCTTTGCCTGTCAGGGTCAATAGGCAGGCTAGAAAAGCAACCGGGAATCAAGGCAAAACCTGATATTCAGATTCTAGCTGTGTTGACCTATCGATCTTGGAGAAGACATCTTTCCTTTCTGTGCCTCTTTTTGTTTTTGCCTGTCTAATGAATATCATAATAATTGGTCAAATGAGATCTTACGATAAAAATTTACTGACAAGTAATACACATGTACGTATACAGAGAGACAGTATTCTGCTGTATAGGACATACTGTATCACCATATAATTTATAATTACTGAAAACAGCAGAGGAAGTTCGGGCATCTCATTTTATGTGGAATTATCAAAAAAAATATAAAAATTTTTTGAAATGATAAAAATGCTGACTGGCAGGCTAATAATTTAAAATGTAGTCTTAAATTCTTGAAACCTTAGAACAATAACCATTCACCTCTGTCCCACTAGCCGTATTTTAAGAGAAAGAAGGAAAAATAAATCTAATTTTCAGTATTTTCCCAGGGTTAGATATGATGTCAGTGATGAAAATGCTTTTCATTTGCCTCAAACTTAATGTTTATAAGGCTTTAGCTTTACTCTGTCATTGCTTTTCATAAAATTACTTCCTTATTGCTTTTCTGTCTTAAAACTCTATTCAGTTTGTAAGTTTCTGTGAGGCAGAAATGGATTCCCTGGGACTCTTAAAATACTGCCTTGAAATGGAGTACAGTAGGTCCTTGTTGAAACATCATTAGTTTGGCACTTTTTGTTTTTAAAGAAAAGGAACACCTACTGTCTACTCAGTCCTTGCCTGAGTATTTCTGTCTCAGAAAGTCTGAGTTTACAGTGTTTCAAAGTTTTGAGGCATTTAGGGTTGTGAAGAATAATAGCAGCGTTTGAACAGCACTTCATGTGTCTCTCATGTTATCCCATTAGAACATCATTTCTCAGCTTTCAAAAGACTGTGCCTTGCTTTGAAAATGTAAAAAGGGCACATCTTTCATTAATGACAGTTGAAGTTTCAAAAAATTTTATTGTAAGTAACCTAAAAGTGAGTTAAAACAACATTATGTGTAGAAAGAAGCCAGACAAAAAAAGAGTGCATACTATATGAGTCAATTTAAAATTCTAGAAAATGCAGCCTAATTTATAGTGACAGAAAGCACATTAGTAGTTGTCTGGGGACACAAGTGAGTGACAGGAGGAAACTTTGGGGGGTGATGGATGGATATACGATGGTGCCGATAGTTCCACTGGAGTATACGTATGTCAAAACATCAGTTATTCAGTTTAAATATTTAGTTTATTGTATGTCTGTTATACCTCAATAAAATTATTATTTTTTTAGAAAGGCAAAGAAAACCATGACTTAATAAACATGAAATACAAATTACTAATCAATGAAATACTAAAGCCATCTTTCTTTGGGGAAAAAAGTGAGTTACTTAGCTTTTTCAAACTTCTTCACTCCCTTTTGGCGTTTATGATAACACTGGTAATGGTTTTATTAGTATCTCATTTTGTTTAATGGCATTACAGGGTAGTGGGGCTGGGACTTGAACCCTGGTTTAACTCACTGGTTTGACTTTGCTGTGTTGTCTCCCATGGTTGATTGATATGATGATGTGAAATTTTTATTGTAGGCGTATCAATCTAAAATTATCATCACCTTAAGAAAATTACTGATCATGATTGCATGTATGTTTTCTTTGCTTCAGACGACCATTTGGGTGAGCTACAGTGAGTGTACTGGTGACTAAAAATTGCCAGGAATTCAATACATTTTTGGCTTTATATTATATAGAATAAGATTAAAATATTTTTTCATGCTTTCCACACAGCTTTCTGAAACAAAGGTCTTTACTGCTTCATCTGTTCCAGCAGAGAACCATGTCATGCCTGGGCAAAGGTAAACACTTTTTATCACCTTTTGTTTGTTAGTCAAATCACAGCTGAAATTTTTTGCCTCAGGAAAAGTGTTTAGGTTCTTGAGGTCCCCCCGCTCCTTTCCATCTAAGACTGACTTTTATTTTACCTCTAACCTGCCTGGTCAGCTGACGGAGCTTCAATCATATCCAGATTGGTTGTACTCCCTGATAAAATAGCTAATATGTTTCATTTGTTAGCAATTGTGGCAGATTGTTAAACATATTTAATGATTGCTCTTTTCACTTTTATAAACCTATTGTTTTTTGACAGAATGAACTTAATATAGAATATCCTTTGGTTTCTTTATATAATATCATCGATTTAGATCTCAGGCTAATACAAACTTCTCATATTAGTTTTAATCTACCAGGTGTGTGGATTACAGAAAAGGAAGGAACTTTTGGGGTAATTACAACATTCATAGAACATGCACAGAACTGAATTATTGAAGAATATTAATTTATATCTTAGTGGTACAGTAACTATAAAAACCTTTGATTATGGTTTCAAAAGGCATTGATATAGAAGAATGAAAGTCTTCTTATATGATATCTTAGAAATTAAGGCACTTTTGAACCTTAACATACTGAATCTCATGCTAAATGAGGTGGTTATATAGGGAGAAAAATCTTTTAAAGGCTCTCTTGCAATGTATTGTTTTTGGAATTGCTCACATTTTCTTATTAAATACATATATATGACTCAATTCGATAGGATAGTTTCCATTAAAAAAAAATATTCACTGGAATTTTTTGTAGTGGTTAGTTTTTTTCTTTTTCGGAAGATGGTACTCTACTATTTTTCCATGCCTGTATCTTATTAGGAAACCCTGGTGGCATAGTGGTTAAGAGTTACGGCTGCTGACCAAAAGGTCAGCGGTTCGAATCCACCAGGCGCTCCTTGGAAACTCTACGGGGCAGTTCTACTCTGTCCTGTAGGGTCGCTATGAGTTGGAATCGACTTAACGGCAATGAGTTTGGTTTTTGGTTTGGTATCTTATTAAGTTTTTAGAAAAGAACTTGCTGTGTTTTTTGTAGTCATGCAAATTTTGAGATGAGTCATAAGTAATAAAACTATTTTGGATTTGTATCCCTGGAGTTAGACTATCATAAAATGCTGGTCTAGGACTTCAGTTTGGCTATGGGAAAGCAGGAGCGGCAGTATATAAGGAGAGGAACTCAGGGCTAGGAACTTTGCTGTGAGTCTTGAATTATTTGACCTCCCAGGATGCCTGTCTCACTGGTATAGAGAGAGAACTGATAATAGTAACTGGCCTTTTTTGAAAGCGATTATTAGTGGAATGAGTTACCATGTTAGGTAATCCGGTGCATCTTACAGATCCTATGATACTAGGTAAGTGTGGAGAAAAAATGGTACAGGAAGTTAGCAGTTTGCTCTCATGTCAAGTAGTCTTTATAGAGAAGATCATTTTCCCTTTCTTTCAGATATTTGGCTATGCTTCTCAAATTGGAACATCTGCCTTTCTGGGGACACCACAAGAATTCTAGTTAACATCCCCACCCCATAGGACAGAGCAGAACTGCCCCATAGAGTTTCAGAGGAGCGCCTGGTGGATTTGAACTGACAGCCTTTTGATTAGCAGCCGTAGCACTCAACCACTACACCGCCAGGGTTTCCCTAGTTAACATAGTATTTGTTAATATATTGGGCATTTCCTCCTGAATATTTAGGTAAGAAAATAATGAGATTTACATAAACTTAAATGTATTATGGAGTAGAATGCAAAACTTATAGATAGGAATATTTAAGACAAATGCAGACTGCTTGAAATGGTCTGCTATGGCCGTGACCCTCATTCCCCAAGAATAAGCGTTCACTGGCCTTTGGGAAAGCTTAAGAAACCCTGGTTCCAAGTAATAAATGGAGTAAAATATGCTAAAAAAAAAAAAAAAAAAATGAGCCAAACTTCAGAATATTGGTTAAGTTAATTACTTGAGGTTTTCAAATCATTATCGTTGTGCTGTGAAAATTTCTCAGTACACTATTTGGTTTCCTTTCTCTGCAAAGCCCTGCTTCAGGCTCTGTGACTTCATGTGTTTTGTTTGCTGATTAATGCTCTCCTTTTGGCACCCTCAAACTCCAGTTTCCCAGAGTTCTCATTTAGATAATTTTTAGCATGAATTAGTTAACTGTATCTTGATTCACTTCTCAAATTAATTTTTTTGGTAAGATTTGCTTATAAACTGGTTCCTCATTTCCTTTTTGTCTGCTTAGCATTGATCTGGTAGCCTTGCTCCAGAAGCCTACTCCTCCCAGTCAAGCCTCAGAAGTGAACTCCTTTGAATCTTCCCAACAGCAGAGCTTTGGCCAAGCCCTTGTCTTCACAAATTCTCAACACAACAATCAGATGGCACCAGGGACTGCCAGCTCCACAGTTGTCAACTCCTATTCGCCTCAGAGTCTGGTAACTCACTTTTGTTTCTGTATGGGATCTTAAAGAATATACTCATGGGCAAATGTATTCTAGAATATGATACATGCCTTGCAGTTATTTTCTAAATACAAAAATTTCTACAGTAAATCTCAGTCCAGAAAACAATGATGTAATTTCCAAGCACATATCTGATAATTCCATGTGGAATACAACTACTCTGAGTTTCCTGGACAAACAAAAAAATATTTTTTTATGATTAGCTGAAGTCTTTTCAGCCATGGTCGCTCAGCCAGACTGAAGTCATCCTTCTTATTAATGATTCTTTTTCTTGGGTTTTGTTTCAATACCTGTCGCTAGACTGAAGGTAGTAAAACTTTTATGTTTTGCAATTTCCCTAAACACAAATGTTTGTCAGTATTGGCTTGCCAAAAACATGTAAAATTAATTCTTTTCAAGTCTGCCAAGGTACTTATATTTTTTACATTTTCATTTCTTTGTTATTCCATAAGATAAAGCTACTTTTTCTTAAAATGCCAAACTATGTAGTAGAAAAAAAAAGGTAGAGGCCTGTCTAATTTGGGTGTGTTTTCATGGAAGCAGTGTCATCAATGTTCCACTGAGAGTTAAACTCCCAATAAAAAGAGCTTCAGAAACTATTGGTGAAGAATGCGAGGATAGGCTGAGCACAGCATGTGGAAGAATATGACTACAGAATAGTAAACTGAAGTGCCTGCCCAACTATAGGAAGTTCTGAGCTGGCAATGGGAAGGTTGAATGGACTATGACCATACAGGCCTGTAGCTTTCATTAGTGATATTTATTTGGTTCAGTCTTAGTTGTGTTTTATGTTGAGATCTACCATTGGGAAACAGAATGTTTTATGAATATGATATATTCTTTTTCCCCTACCTGACTCAAATAAGTCATTAGCTGTGCCCTAATAAAATGGAAAATTCACTACATAACCTTTTAATTGCTACCTGTCTTCTACTCTATGTAGTCACTTCATGTTGCTGACTCGGGAACTTGACATTTTTATGAGAACTTGGCATTTTTAATGTCACTCGCGACTGTATCAGATGGTGTTAATGCTTGAAATGGGACAGGTATGATGCCATTTATTTTGAAAAGAACCAATAAAAGGAGGCAGGGCCGAGAAGACAGAGTAGTCAGATGTTTCCTGTGGTCCCTTTTACAACAAAAACCTGAAAAAATAAGTGAATTGATTATATTTGACGGTCTAGGAGCTCTGAACATCAAAGGCAAAGTTAAGGAATTGGACCGAGTGGCAGGGGAGGGAGAGACAGTTGAGAAGCAATAAGGAGTTGCCAGACCTGACCTGGCCAGCACTGGCTCCCCGTAGGCTGGATTGGCTGGCGTGCGTGGTGTGGCAAGCAGTGGCGCTCGGGACGCGTTTTCCACATCAGGAGAGACTGAGCGGCGGAGAGTCTTTTCAAGCCTCTAGAACTAGTAAAAAAATGCCACTCGGCGAAAGATAAGTACAAATGTCTAACCTACCATGTGGATAAAAAAAAAAGCCCTCCCCCACTTTGGGAAGTACTTCTCTTTTATTTACCTGCCCCCTCCCCACTCTGCTCCGGGTCCTGGTCCAGCTTCAGAGATTGCTGCACTCCCTGGACTGGAAGTAGGACCCATTGCATGCCCTGAGCCATTACTCCCACCTTTGGAGAGGGAACAAATTAACAAACAGGAAAAAATAATCTGCCAGCTCCTGTGAGCCAGGAACTGAGGGCAGGCACAGCCCTTTGGCTAGGCACAAGCATAAGGGGTCCACAGACTTTGAATACCTTTCACCTTTGCATACACCTGTGTGGGTCCATTTCAGCAGTGTAGGTCCTCATTAGCACAGTATAACAGGGTATACACATGAAGCCTATTTTTATCTGTGTCTGTATCAAAACAAAGAATCAAGAAACCTTCTAGAGGAATATAACTTCCTGGAATTATCAGAGATAGAATTCATAAGACTAATATACTGAACTCTTCAAGAGATCCGGAAGAAGATCAGGCAAAATGCAGAACAAGCCAAGGAACACACAAAGCAATAGAGGAATTTAAGAAGGTTATACAAGAGCATAATGATTAACTGGCTACGAAAATCCATAGAGAGATAGCAAACAGAAATCCAAAAGATTAACAAGAAAACTTCAAAATTAGACAACTCAGTAGGAAGTCATAGGAGCAGAATTGAGGCAGTGGAATTCAGAATTAGTGAGATTGAAGATAAGGCATTTGAAAGAACCAAGAATTAGTGAGATTGAAGAGAAAGCACTTGAAAAGAACCAGGAAAACCCATTTTTTTGGTTGAACTATCCATGTCCTTTCCTCCTCTGCCTTTCCATCCTCTGCTTATTTTAATGAGCAGCGTCCTTGGTGATGTGCTGGAATCTTGATTAGGCCACTGAAATCATAGGTCACTTTTACAGTGACCTTCAGGTGCGTTATTTACCTCATGACCAACAGCTTGAGAAACTGGAATAAGAAGTGTTTGTTTAGTATTGTATTAAAACAGTGCTTGTCCACAATACAGGCGAGGTCAGCACAACTGGACTAAACCAAAAGCAAAGAAGTTCTCTGAATAAACTGAATGCTTCGAAGGCCAGTGTAGCAGGGGCAGGGGTTTGGGGACCATGGTTTCAGTGAACATCTAAGTCAATTGGTATAATAAAATCTATTAAGAAAACATTCTGCATCCCACTCTGGAGAGTCACATCTGGGGTCTTAAACTCTAGCAGGCGGCCCTCTAAGATGCATCAGTTGGTCTCAACCCACCTGGAGCAAAGGAGAATGAAGAACACCAAGGACACAAGGTAATTATGAGTCCAAGAGACAGAAAGAGCCACACAAACCAGAGACTACATCAGCCTGAGATCAGAAGAACTAAATGATGCTTGGCTACAACTGATGACTGCCCTGACAGGGAATACAACAGAGAACCCCTGAGGGAGCAGGAGAGCAGTGGGGTGCAGACCCCAAGTGCTCTTAAAAAGCCCACGCTTAATGGTCTGACTGAGACTAGAAGGGCCCCAGTGGTCATGGCCCGCAGACCTTCTGTTGGCCCAGGACAGGAACCATTCCCGAAGCCAACTCTTCAGTCATGGATTGGACTGGACAATGGGTTAGAGAGGGATGCTGGTGAGGAGTGAGCTTCTTGGATCAGGTGGACACTTGAGACTATGTTGGAATCTCCTTTCTGGAGGGGAGATGAGAAGGTAGCGGGGGTTAGAAGCTGGTGAAATGGACACAAAAAGAGTGGAGGGAGGGAGAGGGCTGTCTCATTAGGGGGAGAGTGATTGAGAGTATGTAAGGTGTATATAAGTTTTTGTGTGAGAGACTGACTTGATTTGTAAACTTTCACTTAAAGCACAATAAAAATTAAAAAAAAACAAAAAACAAAAAACACAGTGCTTGTTAACCCTACTGTACTATATAAACATTTGGGGAACTTTAATTAAAATAATGATGATAATGCCAGATTCTACACAAGACCAAATGTCAGAATCTTTGAGATTGGACTTGGACACGTGTATGTATTGTGTGTGCGTGTGAGCGTGTGCACACCTGTACCAAGACATGAATTTTTAAAGTCCTCCTATTGATTCAGATGTGAAACTGGGATTGAGAAGCCTTTTGCCAGGTGTTACCTGGGGCAAGGCAATAGTCATTGACTCAGTGATTTCATTGTGTTGTAAAGCATGCAGAAAGCACATTTGATTAAACATAGTTGAGGCAGGATAGAGATTATATAAGAAAGAAGACAGAAGAAGATAAATTTTATCCAGGAAGCCTAAGAGGCCCTGGTGACACAGTGGTTAAGCGTTTGACTGCTAACCAAAAGGTCAGCAGTTTGAATCCACCTGTCACTCCTTGGAAACCCTGTGGCGAAGCTTTGCTTTGTCCTATAGGGTTGCTGAGTCGGAATCGACTTGATGGCAACAGGTTTGGTTTGGTTTGGTTTAAGAGTGTCAGGAATCTGGAACAGTGGTAAGTAACATGAGCACAGCTGCTCTACGAGAAGATTGAGTAGTGGACATCCATGGTGACAACAGCCTAATGTTTGCAAACCAGGCTTCACGCTGGAGAATTTTGGATTTCATTAGAATAACTGTAACACTCCATGCCTTTGAATATTGATTACAGAACTAATTATTCTCAATTTTATAGATTTGACCTTTTGGGGAAATGCAGAGTATTTCTGTTTTTGACCTTTTAGATGGTTTTGAAGTGGTTATTTTTGGTGAAGGACTTATCTTTCAGAAACTGAATGATCTTGGTATGTAAAAATGCAGTTGACCTGCCTCTGTCGTAGGCTTTCATTGTCCTTGGATCCTGATATCTGACCTGACAAGATAACACCATCTTGAGTATACTCATTTTTGAAGCACTTTTGATGTTCTTACTCATCTAAACAACTTGAAATAAACACACAGTGTCAAGGGATCTGCTGAACCTCAAATACTTGTATATTTCATTGTCTAATTTTGGAATATTAGATGTCTAATTAAGTAAATATCATGACCTGCATTTGATCTTGCAGGGTGAACTCATGGCTGATCTCTTCCGTGACCAAACCTGTCCTCATCTTTAAAGATGATTATTGTGGTTCACATATTAAGAAAATACTGTTTTTATTTGTCAAGCATGTGCTTGTCATTTAATGCAAGGTATCTTCTTTAGTTTAAAAAAAGTGGTATTTTGATTGTGGACTTGTGACATTCATTTTTTTTTTTTGTCTTTTGAAATCAATTTCTTCAAATCCATTGTCAAATATTCTCCTTTAACTCTTGTCAGAAGAGATCGTTGGATTTATTTAATCAGCTGTTGCTGCATAATAACATTTTCACGTAGTATATTCTCAGGTGAGTCTTACTAATTGAGATGGTTCTGGTTTATAGTTCTGAAAATACTTGTGACAATAATTGGCATGTTTTTAAGAAGCCTGGCATAGAAATCTATATTTCTGAGGCTTTCTGCTTTTCTTTTCCTTTAAAGTCATCCGTCCTTGGTTCAGGATTTGGAGAGCTTGCACCTTCAAAAATGGCCGGCATCACCAGCTCCCAGATTTTGGACCAGTTGAAAGCTCCAAGCTTGGGCCAGTTCACCACCCAGAGTTCACAGCAGAATAGTACAAGTCCCCCAACAACCACTTCTTCTTGGGACCTCAAGGCCACAGCATCCCAGTCATCAGTCCTCAGTCATTTTGGTAAATATACATTTCCTGGGTTTTAAAGCAGCATGTGAAAAAAAATTGGCATAGCGGTGCTAAATGAAAGTATCTTGTGGGGGAAGGTGCAGTTGGCAAACATCTATGGAAAGCAATTTTGAAGTGTTTTGTGAAATTTTAAAATATGTTTACCTTGTGAACCAGTAGCTGTATTCTAGGAATTGATCCTGCAAGTATACTTGCACTTGAGCAAAATGTCATTCATATAAATACAGTGAAACCTGTGAGGGCCAGAACTTGGTTAGACTGCCTTGTCTTTCCAGGTCTCGCAGGTTTTCTGCCTTTGACAGGGTGCAGTCTTAGCACTTTTCCGTCACTCCTTTTAATGGCAAATATTTGAGCTTCCCTTCTCTGACAGGTTTCCACCTTACATAGGTTCCAGCTTTCACAGGGTTTACTGTGTATTCTCTGTAGCATTGTGTTTAATACCAAAGATTGGGAAACCTAAAAGTCCATTAATATGGTACTGGTTGTATTAAACAAAACCTGTGTACACTGGATTACTATGCCACCATAAAAATGAATGCATTGGTGCTTCATACACTGATGTGGAATAGTCTGTGAAAATGAAATGTTTTATGAAAAAAACAGAGCCCTGGTGTTGCAGTGGTTAAGCGTTCAGCTGCTAATCGAAAGGTTGGCAGTTCAAATCCACCAGCTGCTCCTTGGAAACCCTAAGGAGCAGTTCTGTCCTATAGGGTCACTGTGAACCAGACTCAATTGCAATGGGTAGTAGTATTAGGATGAGAAAAGCAGGGTGTAGAATGGTATATAGTATGTAGGCATGTGTGTATTGTGAGGGAAATAGGCAATAGAATTAAAAATAAACATATATACATAATATATATAGGTATATAAGTATGTATATCATAGGATATCCCTGAAGGTACTCAAGAAAACTGGGTACGGCATTTGCTTCTGTGGAGCAAATCTGGGCATGGTGATGGAAGAGGGGAGGTTCATATCCATCACACACATTCTTGTGCCTTTGAATTTTGTACCATCACATACATTTCTAAGTAGAAAAAGTTTTTAAAATAATATTTTAAAATTAAGTACAAAATCCATAAAACAAAGAAAAACATAATTCTCTTAGCTAAAGGCCAGGTGTGTATAGCACCTTGGTACTGTCCTTATCCACTTATGTCCTTACCATAAACTGTCTCTCCTCTCTGTGTGGGATATCAGACATAAATCTATTCCTTTTCCGTTTGTCATATGCCATTGATCAAATAAACACACACACAAGTGATTCAGCTAGATGTTTAGGAGGAACTGGTGGTGATTGTAACTTTATGATTAGTCATGGTGGAAGAGGAAGTCCTGAGCCTGTATGGCTAATTATTGATTGTATTCTTGTTTTTTTGTTGTTATGTATTTCATAGACTTCAAATCTCAGCCTGAGCCATCCCCAGTTCTTAGCCAGTTGAGCCAGCGACAGCAGCACCAGACCCAGACAGTCACTGTTCCTCCTCCTGGGTTGGAGTCCTTTCCTGCCCAGGTAAAACTCCGAGAATCAGCATCCAGAGACAGTACCTCCACTGTGAACAAACTCCTGCAGCTTCCCAGCATGGCTGTTGAAAACGTTGCTGTGTCTACCCACCAACCACAGCCGAAACACATCAAGCTCCCTAAACGACGGATACCTCCTGCTTCTAAGGTGGGCCTTCCATCGTGAAGTCTCAGTCCCAAAGGCGATTTCACATCTATCTCATGTAGTAAGTTATTAAGTTCCAGAAACTGTGATGTAGTATTTTTCAAGCACATAGCTTACTGTGTATGAGGAGTCAGCTGTTTCAGCGTGACTGGGCTAATATCGGAGGGAACGGGTATGTGCTGAGAGCCAGAGACTCGAGGATCCAGCTAAGAGAGTCTGCTGTTCTTTTGTATTTAGCTGTGTCCCATAGCTGTAGTTGGAGGGTGTGTAGCAGTTCTGTTGTTCACAGAACATGGTTTCTTGTCCAGGTAGAACTTACATCAGTAGTGTGTACCTGAAGCTAGAGCAGTCACCCAGTGTCCACTCTTCCCTCCCTCCTGGCCACCCCAGCACCCTCCCACCTCTGCTCTGAGAAGCATTGGTGGCATTACCACTGACCATTTCCCTGTTAACTTTTCATTTTTCTTTGTTCTTTTCCCTCCCTCCTTTTAAAAATCCTATTCCTTTTCCCCTTGTTTTTGTTTCTCCCTTCTTGTCCCTCAGGCCTGCCAGTAAGTGCCCTGTGCCTGGTGAAACCAGTTGCTTGTTTGGCTCTGTTGTAGGCCTTTGGAATTTGAAATTCTGACCTCTGTTCCTGACGTGACGGCTTTGCTTTCAGATCCCAGCATCTGCAGTGGAAATGCCTGGTTCAGCAGATGTCACAGGATTGAATGTTCAGTTTGGCGCCCTGGAATTTGGATCAGAACCCTCTCTCTCTGAATTTGGATCGGCTCCAAGCAGTGAAAATAACAATCAGATTCCCATCAGCTTGTATTCAAAGGCTTTAAGGTAGAAAACTTCATGCGTCTCTTGTTTTGAATGAATTAAATCCTTAATTTGCAAAGCAAAAACAAAATGGAGCCTAAGAAATTACCTCTTGGAGATACACAACCTGTGGTAAAGGGTTTGTATGACCATCGCCACTATCTGATTCCAGAACTTTTCCATCACTTCAAAAAGTAACGTTGTACCAGTTACCAGTCAATTTCAATTATCCCATCCCTGGCAACCAATAATCTACTTTTTGTCTCTGGATTTGCCTATTCTAGACAATTTATATAAATAGAATCATATAATAGAATCCTTCACTTAGCATAATGTTTTCAAAGGTCACCCATGTTGTAGCATGTGCTAGTGCTTCATAACTTTTTATAGCCGAATAGTATCCCATCGTGTGGATGTATACATTTTGTTGATCCACTCAGCCGTTGGTAGACACTGGTGGTGTTTCCTACTTTCTGGTTGTTACGAATCATGCTGCCGTGAACACGCAGGTGCAAGTTTGTGTGTGAGCATATGTTTTCAGTTCTCTCAGGTTTATACCGAAGAGTAGAATTGCTCTTATATTTAACCATTTGAGGAACCCCCAAACTGTTTTCCACAGTGGCTCCAGCATTTTATGGGGTTTTCAATTCCTCCACATCCTCTCCGATATTTATTGACATATTTTGTATATAGGGAATGCAGATTTGAAATTTTATTGTACTAACTAGTTTTCCAGAGATAAAAACCTGGTATTTGTTTGGGTTCCCTTTCTAAGATGGTCTCAGACACCTGGATTCCTTCAGGATTCTTTATGTCCTCTGCCTGTCATTCAAATTAGATGGACCTAAGTTTTTTTGGGAAGAAGATGTTGCGAAGCATTGTTTGCATCTTTTAATACAGTTAAGGAACGCAGCAGTGTAAGCTTGTAGTTAGTCATAGATGATGCTTAGTTAACGTAGAGTGTGACAGTGAAGTAAAGAAGTAGTTCTGTTTCATGTGAAGCTGTGTAAACTGACACAGATTTACTGAGATGTCTAATACCTTTGATTCTTTTTAGCGATCCTTCAAATACCTCTTTACCAATGACCAGTGCAGTACAGGACTCCACCTATACAACTTCTGTCGTTACTTCCTCCAGTCTGACCAGCTCATCCCTGAGCTCCACTAGTCCAGTAACAACGTCTTCCTCCTATGACCAGAGTTCTGTGCACAACAGGATCGCATACCAAAGCTCCATGAGTCCATCAGAGTCAGCTCTAGGAGCCATCGTGGTAAGTGGTGTTTCAAGTTGCCTCTCTCAGAAAATTCCATTTTGTAACTCAGTATGTGGATTGGGAAATTAAGCCTTTTGGATAAGACTTTCCTTGTAGAAACTGGCTAACTTTTTGAGTAGAACGTTGTAAGTTTCCTTGTAAACTTTAGTTACAATGGACATCTCATTTGAAACCTGATTCTCCAGCACTCATGCATACGAGTGAATAGACCAATACGCACACATGTTTCGCGGAGAAGACGAGACTTGATGTAGTCTAAGCAGTTTGGCTCTGGTAATGTGGCCTAAGCAGTTTGGCCCTGGGACTGCACAGCTTTGGCACACCTCTCCCTTACGGACTCCTTTTTCCTGACTGCACGTGATTCTGCGTCACTCTTAGCTGTATTGAGTTAAAATTGCATTATTCCCTACCCAAATTTTGTTAACAATACGGGGTTATAGTTAAGAAGCTAGATGTCGTTGTTATATTTTTTTAAGTCCCACTCTGGGAATCTCAGTTATCCTTCTTGAGGCCTGCTAGCTGCATATCTGGTGGTCAGCAGTCAGCAGCATTTCTCGCTGTGCCTCTCTTCTTTCCAGACAGGAGCTCGTTCTCAGACAAGGCCTTCAGCTCCTGTTGTTCCTGTGATACCATGAGACAGCTTGTCATGTGCTAGGCTTGGCCTCTTTTACACGTTTTGACCCTGAAGTATAGAGGCGTATAAATACCTCCTGAAAAACTTGGGGATAAAACTTAGAAAATTAATAATAATAATAAAAAAAAAGAAGCCAAATTTCTGATATACCAACTTAACTGTTTTTACTGTCTTCATTTTCTAGTCTACTCTTTAAAGAAAAAAAAAACTCATACTAGTAATACTTGAGCATCTTTGCCTTGTATGAAATTAAAATATTATAGATAAGCCTATAGCCTCCCTCCCCAGACCTATAAACAGTTTGGGGTGTATCCTTCTACTCTTGATTCATATGTCCACATTTTTTTATGAGAGTAAAATAAATACATGAACGAGTTTTCTGGAGTGATGGTAATGTGATATGGATTTGAGTTAACTCTAGCAGGTGCATTTGTTAATACTTGTGTTCCCTAGGCGGAAACGCTTTAAACTTTTTGTTTCTGGGGCCGGGGAGAGGCAGTTTTCTTGATATTTTGCTTCATGTTGCTTAGTAACGTGATGAATACATTGCTACTCCTTGATTCCCCAGCCTCATTTTCGGTATTAGCAGTTTACTTGCCACTGTTGAATGTAAGGATTTAGTTCTCTTTCCTCACCGTCAACCTCACCCCATCTGTTTTCTGAGAGTTTATGTAGGATTGTTCTTTCTGCCTTAAATGTTTGATAGAATTCACCAGTGAAGCCATCTGGGCCAGGAATTGTCTTTGTGGGAAAGTTTATAATTATACATTTTTTTTTTAAATAATATTTATTGTGCTTTAAATGAAAGTTGACAAATTAAGTCAGTCACTCACACAAAAACCCATATACATCTTGCTACACACTCCCAATTACTTTCCTCCTAATGAGACAGCCCGCTCTCTCCCTCCACTCTCTCTTTTTTTGGTGTCCATTTTACCAGCTTCTAGCCCCCTCCACCCTCTCATCTCCCCTCCAGGCAGGAGATGCCAGCATAGTCTCAAGTGTCCACCTGATCCAAGAAGCTCACTCCTCACCAGCATCCCTCTCCAACCCATTGTCCAGTCCAATCCATGTCTGAAGAGTTGGCTTCGGGAATGGTTTCTGTCCTGGGCCAACAGAAGGTCTGGGCGCTGTGACCACCGGGGTCCTTCCAGTCTCAGTCAGACCATTAAGTCTGGTCTTATGAGAATTTGGGGTCTGCATCCCACTGCTCTCCTGCTCCCTCAGGGGTTCTCTGCTGTGTTCCCTGTCAGGGCAGTCATCAGTTGTAGCCGGGCACCATCTAGTTCTTCTGGTCTCAGGATGATGTAGTCTGTGGTTCATGTGGCCCTTTCTGTTTCTTGGGCTCATAATCGCCTTGCGTCCTTGGCGTTCTTCATTCTTTGATCCAGGTGGGTTGAGACCAGTTGATGCATCTTAGATGGCTGCTTGCTGGCATTTAAGACCCCAGACACCACTCTTCAAAGTGGGATGTAGAATGTTTTCTTAATGGATTTTATTATGCCAGTTGACTTAGAGGTCCCCTGAAACCATGGTCCCCAGACCCCTGCCCCTGCTACACTGGCCTTCGAAGCATTCAGTTTATTCAGGAAACTTCTTTGCTTTTGGTTTAGTCCAGTTGTGCTGACCTCGCCAGTATTGTGTGTTGTCTTTCCTGTCACCTAAAGTAGTTCTTACCTACTATCTAATTAGTGAATTCCCGTCTCCTACCCTCCCTCCGTCCCCCCCGTAACCATCAAAGAATATTTTTTTCTCTGTTTAAACTATTTCTCAAGTTCTTATAATAGTGGTCTTACACAATATTTGTCCTTTTGTAACTGACTAATTTCACTCAGCATAACGCCTTCCAGATTCCTCCATGTTATGAAATGTTTCACAGATTCATCACTGCTCTTTATCAATGTGTAGTATTCCATTGTGTGACTCTATTGTAATCTATTTATCCATTCATCCGTTGATGGGCACCTTGGTTGCTTCCATCTTTTTGCTCTTGTAAACAGTGCTGCAATAAACATGGGTATGCATATATCTGTTCACGTAAAGGCTCTTATTTCTCTAGGATATATTCCAAGGAGTGGGATTGCTGGATCGTATGGTAGTTCTATTTCTAGCTTTTTAAGGAAGCGCCAAATCGATTTCCAAAGTGGTTGTACCATTTGACATTCCCACCAGCAGTGTATAAGTGTTCCAGTCTCTCCACAGCCTCTCCAACATTTATTATTTTGTGGTTTTTGGATTAATGCCAGCCTTGTTGGAGTGAGATGAAATCTCTTTGTAGTTTTGATCTGCATTTCTCTAATGGCTAATGATCATGAACATTTCCTCATGTATCTGTTAGCTACCTGAATGTTTTCTTCAGTGAAGTGTCTGTTCATATCTTTTGCCCATTTTTTAATTGGGTTATTTGTCTTTTTGCAGTTGAGTTTTTGCAGTATCATGCAGATTTTAGAGATTAGGCACTGATCAGAAATGTCATAACTAAAAAATTTTCCCAGTCTGTATGTAGTCTTTTTACTTTTTTGGTGAAGTCTTTGGATGAGCATAGGTGTTTGATTTTTAGGAGCTCCCAGTTATCTAGTTTTTCTTCTAGAAAAAGCCGTGTATTCTTGATCTGTCATCTTTAACAAGAAGCTTATTCTTGTGCTTTTCAGTATAGTAACTGCAGCTGCATGTGGCTATTTAAACTTAATTAAAATTAAATAATTAGAAATTCAGTTCCTCAGGTACACTAGCCACATTTTAAATGCTCAGTAGTCACATGTGGTTAGTGGCTACAGTATGGAACCATGCAGATACAGAGTATCTCCATTATTGCAGAAAGTTCTCTAAGACAGTACTTAATGTGCTTTTTCTTAAATAAAAATCAAACATGTGCTGTCCAAGCTTAAATTCATTCATCTCCAGGATATCTCAATTCCAGTTTTAACCCTATCTTCTACTCTGCTTGCACACATCACTGCCCACCTCATGCCTTGCTCAGCTAGTGAGCTACTACTCTAGGTGTTTCTCCTGACCTTCTGATACTTTTTTGCTTTTGCTCCTACCATTCTTCTGGTTAGAATTTTCCCACCCTAAATAATGTAGATCCTGTGTTGTGTCAGTGTGTTCACTGTGTGTGTTTTAAAAAATGATTGTCAAGGTGGAATTAAATATCCTAAGGTATGATGGCTGCTATTTCCTGTTCCCCTTTCCTGTTCTTTTTGTCTGGTGCAGTTTTGAGGGTACTTATTTCTGTGACCCTGGTGGCATAGTGGTTAAGTGCTGTTGCTGCTAACCTAAAGGTCAGCAGTTCAGATCCGTCACGCACTTCTTGGAAACTCTATGGGGCAGATCTACCCTGTCCTATAGGGTTGCTATGAGTCGGAATCAACTCGATGGCAGTGGGTTTGGTTTTTTTGGTTTTTATTTCTGTGACAGGGTTTGTGCTGTTTAGGATGTTTGATGTCATGTCTATGTGTTTAGCAACTAGTAAACCCTAGCTTAGGGAGAGGCAGGAGGGCATAGCTTTACTTGCCACCAGCCTTTATGTATTTGGATCCCTTTCCCAATCTTAATCTTTTAAGTTGTGTGGGATTTTTTTCTAATAATTCTGTTTTATTATCTATATTTCTTGTAAATAATTTCAAATTGTTTTTAGAAGAAGGTGTATTGTAAATAAATATAACAGTTTATGAGCAGAAATTATATGGGATTTGGGTTAATGCACAGGCAACAGCTGTCCGATCCCTGTCTTTTTCTTTAGTAGTTTTGATACTCGGAAGAACAAAATCTGTTTTAGCTTTTTTTTCTTCTGTTAGCGTGGTCCTCCTCTCATCTTTGGACAGTGTTTGAGCCGCGTAAGCCCTGCCATCGATCACCTCTGCGGCATCTCCCCACTCAGTCTGTGCACAGAAGGTGGCTTTGAGTGAGGACGCCTTCTTGTGTGAAATTCCTGATGTTCGTTCAGACCGGCTGCTTTCAGCTTGTCTTCTTTGGGGCTCTACCACATTGTACTTACCTGTTGTTCACCCTCCCGGTTCAGAGAAGCATGTTTTAAAGTAACATCTCTTTTTCTCTGAGAACCGTTTTGCTAATAGTATAAAATATGATCATTCCTGGTATGGAAGGTATCCTTATTTTAATTTTGGAAACATTTTCTTTCTTGTGTGAGTGGTACTCAAGAGAGAGTACTTACATGAGACAGGAAGCTGTCTGGTGCCTTAAATATAGTAAAGCTTTCCAAGTTCTTTGAAAAGTTTGGACCTTTTAGAAATTGTTTTAGTACTGTCTCATTGCTTTCTGTAGTTTGGGTCTTGTGTCCCTGTTACTTCTCTAAATATTCAAAACTGGTTCTAAAAAAATGCAACAGACCACAGTTACTTCATATGTTTGTTGCCAAATCCCAATAGAAAGTTACCTAGAGTATCATTTTATTTGGTGGTTTACTTACTTTTCTGTTCTTTATAGAATGGACATGGTGGTGGTCGAAGTCAGCAGACCCTAGACAGTAAGTATATAAGCTAACTATTCTTATCATGGCTTGTGGAAGCTAAGGAAAGATAGAGCGTAGCTACTGTGATTGGGAAAACACCAATTGGCCAATGCCCAGTCCTGCAAAAAGAGTTGTTTTGCATTATTTTCTGATAACTGCTTCTGATCCATTATTGGAACAGAGAGAAGCCAGGTTCGTTGGTTAAGAGAAACCAACTCTGTTAAGAAGGTCAGCTACAGATTCCTGTGTGACAGATATTATTAGAAATGTCATAGCCACAGTGTGAGGGAGGTGATAGTCTTGAACTCTTGTGCCTTAGTGAGACTATACCCTAAATGTAGTATGTCATTTGGATTTAAAAGACATTTGGCTCAGAGGCAGAGGTTCTAAGATGGTGAAAGAACTCTAACACCAATAATACGAAGGACTGTTAAAGGAAACATTGCTGAGCTAGTTCAGGAAAGGACATGCGCATTGCTTTCAGTATCTGAAGGGCTATTGCCAGGAAGAGAGAAAATGTTCACTATGGGCCCTTGGGAGAAAATGAGGGAGCTCACCTCGCCCCACCCCACTCTGTAGCAGCTCAGCTCAGTGGTCACTGGAGGCAGTGCAGATGAATCTCTGTTAGTTGTTTCTTTGTGTTTGGCTAGCTTGTCAGTGATCATTTACGTTGATTTTCTTTCATCATGCAGCAAGACAGACGGGTATCTACTTTTGGTATTGATGATATTTCTGGGTCTGCCAGGGCTGCTGGGAGAGACCTTGGCTGGTAGCTCTGAGCTTGTTGGATGACAGAGGAACTTCTCACTCCAGCAGAGTGGTGGCAAGTCTCCTTCATCCAGACATGGGAGCTGGCTGACTGGGGTCGAGTATATACAGGTGCCCTAGATTGTTTGAGCATTTCAGATGAGATAATGAGATGTGAACTACCTAGAAAACATAATATACATTTAATTTAGATTTTTTATTTTCTAAACTTTCTTCTCCACCCCATTTTCTCCCATGTCTTCTCTGAGAGGCTTGCCGTGAACCTGTTATCACTGTGATCCAAGGCCCAGGGAGGTAACTTGTAGGGTCAGTTTTGAGCCAGGGACATCTATAGTGTCCTCATCTAGGTCCTCTAAGAGCAGATTTTCTGTATGTAATGGGTTCTCAGTGAAAAGAAGCCCTCAGAAATGTAAAGATCACTCTAAGAATTGATTTAGTTGATTCAGTTGTGTGTTGACCCTGTGACTGTGTTTGTTTTACACACCCCATCCTTCAGACAGATAGCTTTTAGAGGATAGAGTTTTTCCCAGTCTGAGGGGTAAAGGTTGGTCCTCCTTCCTAATTGGAAAAGACAATGATGTTGTATTTCCAAGCACATATCTGAGCTGTATGTGTGGACAGCCCTAAAACTGAGTCTTTTCCACAGCTAGGAGCGATTGTATTCTTGGCTTTTCTTAAGATCTAAGCTTGTTGTGTGCTCTGAGGCTATTTTTTGAAGTACACACAAGGAAATTCTCACTCTGCACTGAGAAGTAGGTGCTGGCCAGCAGGTGTATGTATGTTCTTTTTGCAGATTTTAGGCATGTGTGTATCTCTACAGTGCATGTACTCTGGACTCTCAACCCCTACTCTGCGTTAAATTGACTGTGACCTTAGGCAGTGGCAGCTTGATTTGATACTGATTTTATAGATGCAAAGACCTAACCTTTGGGTAGTCTTGCCCACCAGGTTTTCATTGTATCATGCTGGTGCCCTTTAAGAAAAGTTTGCCTCACCTTATAATCATACACAGCAGCCTCAGAGCCTCCTGCCCTTTCTGGATGCTGCTAAAGGGCAGCTTCCTCTAGGTGGCAGAGGCATGTCTGCATCATAGGACAGCACTACTAGTTCATGATTATAAAGTTGTCGTTGCCCATCTTTGCTTGAGTCCTGCATGTCTGTCCATGGAGAGCCCTTGTGGTGGTCCTTTCTGACAGAGATGGGGCTATCCAGTACATGCTTGGGCTTTTCTGTGGGGATTGGAATTTTCTGTGTTTCAGCTGAGCCTGACATGTCACAGGTTGTTTAGCATATTTCAGATCCTCAGAACTGGCTCTGTAGCCAGACCTGTTTCTTGCAGCTACTTCATCCGTTCCAGCTCCAAAGACAGCAGACACTCCCTCCACCCTTCCATCTGTGGCCTCCCCGCCCAGCACCACCTCCTGCACTACGCTGCTACCTTCTGCATCCCAGCACACCGCCACTTTGCCCTCCTTATCTCAGCCTGGAGACCTATCCAGTGGCCCCCTCTCTCAGCTTAGCAGGTATGGAGAAAATGTGGGCCCACAGTGAGGGGCATGCTTGGGTGAAATCCTGAAGTCCCTATAGAAAGTTGTTCCATGAACAGAACACATTTGTTGCTCTCAGCATCACGTACTGGCCTTTTGCTTAGGTTTTGGCTGGGTGGTGTCTCAAAACTGCCAGACCTGAAAACCTTGCCTGCTTTAATGCCTCTGCTGGCACAAAACACTGGGTGCCCTGGGAATGGGCCAGGGAGTGCCTGCTACTCCTCTTGGACCCTCAGGAGGGCGCCCTGAGCCTAGCCTCTCCTCCCAGCTCTGGGCCATGTCACTGTGATGTGGAGTAAGAGTAATGTGGAATTTGTTGGTAACCTTAGTGTCTGGTTTGCACTTGTCTGGCTTCAGAGGTTGAGTTATTAGAACAGGGTGTAGGAAAATGGGTTTTATTCGGTCCTATGTCTTCTGAGTAGAGTCTTCCCCTTTCCTTGAGCCAGAAGTATTCGATTTGAATTCTCAGTTTGATGGGAATTCAGGCTCTGACTCTGGCATGTGGGGTTGAACATAGGAATCTGTTTCCCTCACTCACAGATGTAATGGGGTATCCAAGGCTGGTAAGTATTCTTAGTACAATCCTGTTTTTACTTTTTACAGCTTAAAGAGCAAATGGTTATAGTTGACTGAAGTTGGCTGTGGAGGTTTCCCTGGTCAAGACGTACTAGATCCTCATGGCGAGTGGCCTTTTAGGTCATTTCTAACCGCCCGGACCCCATCCCTAGGGTCTGAGGGGATGAGGAATGATGAGTCTGAAGCCGGCTCTTCCTGGGGATGGGGCCAAGTTTGGATCTAGCCCCCTGGCTCTGTGGAGGAACTGTTCAGATGGACACGTGGTGCTCTGTTTTGTCTTCCAGTTCACTCTCCAGCCATCAGAGCAGCCTCTCCTCCGCGCACGCAGCTCTCTCTTCGAGCACATCGCACAC
The DNA here is from genome assembly GCF_024166365.1 of Elephas maximus indicus. Classification (NCBI taxonomy): domain Eukaryota; kingdom Metazoa; phylum Chordata; class Mammalia; order Proboscidea; family Elephantidae; genus Elephas; species Elephas maximus. The sequence continues at coordinate 42,788,513 of NC_064827.1, read as the reverse complement.
AGTAAGTGTCCTCTGCCCCCTGATCCACCACCCTGTTCAGTGAGCTTAGAGCTTAGTCATGTGCAGATTAACTTTAAATATCTGAAATGCTCTAGAGTTGCTTGGCTGAAGTGTCCTGATCTAGTTACCTGGTTTGAGCTGTTGATTTCCTAGGCGGCATGGAGAACATTTTTCTTCCTGAGTAGGGGCCTACCTGGAGGACTCGCTTCTCCAGACCTTTGTGTCACTGGCAGGGGGGTCAGGTGGTGAGCTTACTCCTAAGGATTTGCTGGGCTCTCTGGTTGTTACATGAGGCTTTTCTACCTAGCCAGGGAGAAGCTTGAGGTTTTATGGGCCTTGTTATGGTGAAGCATTTTAAGGGAAAATAGGCTCTACTAACTTTTTTTTTTTTTTAACTCTAGCTTGGGCTCCACTCAGAATCAAATTTAACCAAGAGCGTGGTTCCCGATAGAGTCTTGAGCAAACCTTGTGTTACTTTGTGGAGGCCACTGTAGAGAAAAGGGAGAGCTTGTGAAAGAAACAGCCTTCCTTTGCCATGAGCATGTGCACGTACATCTCTCTGAGACTGACAGCCTGACTCCCTGCCCAGTCGATGTAATAGCCTTCTGATCTGTTGGCAGTCATGGGCACTTTCCTGCTTGTGCCCGTTAGGAGTTCATTTTGTTCTTTTCCTCATGCTCTCTCACACCCTCTCCCCCACCTCAGAGGCAGACACTTCGGGGAAGTCGACATTGAAGAAGGGAGTCTGAAGGGTGGAGAGGCAAGGAACCAGAGAGTGTACTGTCAAGGAAGCCAGGCCAGGAGTCAGTCACAGTGGGTGGGCTGGCTGGGAAGTGTCCTGGTGTGCCAAAGAGTAACCCCAAACTATGGCTTATTGAAGTGTGGCTTACTGGGTTGTGAGGTTGGGAGCGTGGTTTTAAGTGGTCGGGTCAGGCCTTGTTGTGGTGTGTTGAGGAATGAATAGTAGTGAAGTGGAGAAGAGGCACAGGGTAGAGGGAGGGTGTTTAACTAAAAGCCAGGAGGGACTTGAGCATAAGAGTAGGTAGAAAGGAAGGCACCTGGAAAAAACAAATGTCCATGCTCCCGAGAGAGAGAGTAGAGGCTTCAGGCAAGGTTGGCACGGATGGGGTCCTCATGCAGGAAGGAGGGGCTTGGATGGGGATGAGTGGAGGAGGCAGGAAATTAGAGAAGTTTGTTCTCTCTGAACGGAGCATGTCATTTGTAGAGTGAGGTAGTAGAAAAGGGGCAGTCCTATCCTTCCATCAGGATTTGGCTAACATTAGGGCTTTCAAACTCTATTTTTCCAAGTGAAATTTCATACATAATTCTTTGTCATAAAACACATAGATGGCCTTCTTCAAACCAGAGCCCAGTGTGGATACCTCTGCCCGCCCTTGGAATATATGCCTGCCCAGCCGCCTATACCCCGTTTGGCTAGTGAAGCCATGAGTTGTCCCCATGTGAGTGCTGTAGAGCTGGCCTCCTAGGCCTGCAGCACTGGCGCAGGAGTTGACCTCTTACAGGCGCTCTTGCGTGCATGGGTTGGCTGCACTCTTCAGTTTCTCAGTAACAAACTTCAAATCATACAACCCAACTGCCACAGCCAGATATTGTCTGGTCCAGTGAGTCCTATACTTTGTGAAAATGACAGCATTGCCACATTGCTAATAAATTCACAAAAATAAATAATAAAAGATATGAAAGATAATATACTGAAAAGTTTTTCTGTCTTTTGTCTGCTTGGTTCTGCCCCTCACCTATTTTTTTGATCCTCTAAAGTTGTGTTTTTTTTTTTTTTTTAACTCATAGAAAATATATGGATATAGTCATCTTTCCTCTGCCTTCTTTCCTTTTTATCCCTTTTAACATAAATGGGAGTGTTGCATAAACAATATCCTTCTACTTTTTTCCCCCACTAAGCAATGTGTCCTGGAGATGTTTCCATGTTTAAACATCAAGTTCTTTGTTCTTTTTCCACAGCTCTGTTGCATCACATTAGCAGGTCCATTGATGGACCTTTAGGTTCTTGATACCACAAACAATTTTGTGTTGTAACCTTACACATCTGTTGTTTAGTCTGTGTGGATAGGAAATATGTGTGGAAGATAAATTCTGGGTGTGGAATTGCTAGGCACTTGTCATTTTTATAGAGATTGACAAATTGCCCTGCATAGTGATTTTAACCTGTTTACCCCCCGCCAGCAATGAATAAAATGTGGTTTTCCCACAGCCTCCTCAAAATGCTGTTGTCAAATATTTGCATTTTTCAAACCTGGTAGGAGAAAAATGACCCCTCAGTATAGTTTTTTTTCCCTGCCTTTTAAAAACATTTTATTCTGTTTTCAGTGGAAGTTTACACAGCAATTTGGTTCCCGTTTAACAGTCACTACACAGCTCGTTCAGTGACAATGGTTACATTTTTCACAGTGTGTCAGCTTCCTCATTTCCGTTCTGGTTGTCTGTTTCCACTAATCTAGTGTCCCTGCTCCCTTGCCTTCTTATCTTTGCTTTTGAGTATAGTCAGCCCCCCGTATCCGTGGGTTCTGCGTCCACAGACTCAACCAACTGCGGATCAAAAATACGTGGGGGAAGGGGAGAGGAACCAAAAAGCAAAACTTGAATTTGCTGGGATGAGTGCTCCACTGAATGGGGCGCCCCCTGCTGTAGCCTCCCACCATCTGACAGATCCTCAGTCTCTCTCCAGCACTTGGGCATCCTTCACCTCGCGTCTTGTCACTACTCCCTAAACCATACAGTGCTGTATAGCAACTATTTACATAGCATTTACATTGTATTAGGTATTATAAGTAACCTAGAGATGATTTGAAATACACGGGAGGATGTGTGTAGGATATGTACAAATACTAAGCCATTTTATATGAGGGCTTGCCTCACCCTGGTCTGTCCATCTGTGCTGAAGCAGCAAGAGTCCCTGGTAATCCCAGGAGACCGTTTTCTCCCCTTGCCGAAATTCTTTTGGGTGTTGGGTCCCTGAAGCCAATGCTCAGCTGGGCAGAGGAGGGTGTGGGGATGGGGCCTTCACCCAGCCTTTTGTGTCTGTGGAAGGTGGTCCCCATTGACCTGGGACCTTCTTCCTCTTCTCATTCTTCTCTGGAGCTTCTGTGCTTTGCACACAGCCTGGTTTGGAGGCTGGTCTCAGTGTTATGGAACCGTTTCCAATCTTTTTGGGTTTCCCTTTGCCCAGCCAGGTGTATCCCACCCTCCAGCCCTTGAAGCCTTTTCTTGGTGTCTTGTTACTAGATAGAGTCAAGCTGCTGGACAGCATTCCTGGAACTGCTCAGGCGCTTGTGGGGCTTTCTGCTGGGTGTCGCCTTTCCTACATAGGTCAAGCAAGCACAGTAGCAGTCCATGTTCTTTTAGGTGGGCCTTGGTGAGGCTGTGGTGGCCTGCAAAGTGCCACCAAGTTCACTAAGAGCCAAAGGCTTCCAGACCAGAGTAGCTGAGCAGCCCAAGAGAAGAAAACCCCAGAAGGCTGTGACTTGGGCTGGGCCGCCTGTGGCCCTGGGGTCACCTCTCTTGGGACTGCTTAGTTTTTCTGTGAGTGGATTTTAACCTCATGTACTGTGGTGGTGTTTCAGTTATAACCTAAGGTTTACATCGGATTTCGGTGCCTTGTTTCAGGTACCAAAGCATGTGAGACTTGAAGGGTTTTTAGCAAGGTTTTAGTCTTAGAGCTCATTTTTAACAATCTTGGTGCTCAGTTGTGTCCTGGATGGCCGGATCTAGCTGTGGTATGAGGGGGCTGCGGTGAGCACTGAATACAGCCTTACCTTAGCATCCCCGAGTGGTTGCATTGTTTGGCTGCCAGTCCGTCCTGGAGATTGCAGGCCCAGAGGCCAGGCTGGGCTCTCTCAGCACTGGCCTCCTTCGCGCCCCCCCCCCCCCCCCCCCCGCCTGCCCCGATCCATGTGTCCTGGCTTTTTTCTTGCCAGCATGCCAGTGTGGAGAGCACCCCTTCCCTCCAGTCTTCGGCCACCTTGTCAACGGCAGCAACCTCCGCCACGAGTGCCACCTCCTCAGGGGTCAGCCTCCCCAGCACCATGAACACTGCGAATAGCCTCTGCCTGGGTGGGACCACTGTGAGCACACCCAGCAGCAGTACCAGGGCTGCGCCCTTAGTGACCTCAGGTATGTGCTCCAGAGGACTTTCCTGCTGCCTTCCTGCCTTTCCTCACATGTGCCCACTTGGCTTCCCAGGAGGAATCTCAGAGGTGGCTGCCAGGATAGGGTAGGTAGCCACACGCATCAGATTGATCTCATTCTGGCCCTGCCATTGCTCGGTTGTGGTGGTGGTCCAGCCCCATGAGGAGGTGAGCAGAGCCTGGATCTTTGGGTGGTGGCTTAGGCAGGGTTCCTGGCAGTCTTGGTGCCTCTCGTGCCTCAGTCTTTTCTGTCCTTGTTTTTCCCTTGAGCTGAGGTGACATGGTGACCTGGAGAGCCAGGGTCAGCAACATCTCAGGCTCTCCTGGCTGCTGTGCATGACTGTCAGCCAACCGGACCTGGGCAGTCTGTGTGGGCAGAGCAGACGGCTTTGGTAGAAACTGCTAAAACCCACCTTGGCCACAGCCTTCCCCTCCTGGCTCTGCCTGGCTGGCCTCCTTTCTCCTGTTTTGAAGAGGCAGATTGTTGCTCCTGCTCGAGTTTCCTCAATGCAGCGTGACCTTTGAGATGGCGGAGCTGTGCTTCTATCTGGATGAAGGCTGCTTCCCTTCATTCGATTTTTGCCTTTGCAGGCAAAGCGCCCCCCAACCTGCCCCAGGGGGTGCCTCCACTGCTGCACAACCAGTACCTCGTGGGCCCAGGAGGACTGCTTCCCGCCTACCCGGTGAGCGCACGGTGGAGCTCCTGGCCGGCCCCAGCCCCCCTGGCCTCAGGGGCTGGCACCTGGCAGGACCTGGTGAGGGGGGTCTTGGGTCGGGCCGGGGGTGCCCACCTTGGGCTGCTGCTCCTTCCCTGAGCCCGTTTTTCTCTGCTCCTCTGATTCCTGGTATGCCTCTCCCATCTAGACTTCTCCAGGTTCCCACAGCAACTGATCCAGGTCCCTTTCCTGGGTGTATCCTATGCCCCCAACCTTGTGATGGCTTCCCAGATGGGCCTGGGGTGGGGTATGGTCACCAACATACCCTTTCTGGTCCTTATCCAGATTTATGGCTATGATGAGCTCCAGATGCTGCAGTCACGGCTGCCGATGGTGAGTAGGGTCTGGGGTGGTGGGCCAGGGCCAGTCAGGCCCTTTTACATGTCCTTCTTTGCCTTGATTCCCACCTTGCCTGGCCCTCAGGATACGTGGTCTAATTCCCCCTCGGCACCACCACTTAGATAGCTGCTTCCATTTGGTGGGTGTGCCTGGTGAGACCAGAGCATGGGTATGTGAGCGTCCTTTGGTTGTTCCTGCGGAGCGTGAAGGTCGTTGGACCTGGGGCCCCAGTAGGCAGCACCCCAACTAAATGTGAGCCCATCTGTCCTTCCCCATTTTTTTTTTTTAAAGGAAAAATGGTATATGACACAAGGCATGGGGGTTGCTTACCAGGCCCTGGAGTTTTATAAAGTCTTTCTCACCCTTGAAGGGCCATTCCATGTCTCTGGGCTCTGGGGTGGCCGTTAGTTATCTTGTGATGGCAGCATTGCTCCTCCATCCCCACCTGGGTGAGTGGCCAGAGCAGACCAGCTTCATCTGGGCTCCCATCATTTGCTGGTACAGGGTGCTCCCTGGCTGTCGTAAACTCACTCTGAGGCTGGGCTGCCTCTTGTTTCTGTGTTCCCCGGGGATGGCTACGTGCACAGGACTGCAGTAGAAGAGACTATGGGAGCAGGCATGCTTCCTTCCTGGATAGCCTCCCTTCTTGATCCAGCATTTCTCACACTCCTGATAACTTCAGGAAGTTGAGGGCACCTGTCAGAGACTGTCAGGTGGTGAATATCAGTTTGGACACCAGTGTCCCTCTCCTGGAGGTGGTCTTTCCTGTTCCGAGAGGAAGATGCAATCTCCCCAGGGGAGGTGAAACCTGTCCTACCTTTGCCTGGCCACAGAGAGCTTAGAGAGCTGCAGGCGTTCCCTGGTCTTGGCCCGGACCACCTCCCAGACACAGCTGCTGAAGCTCTTGTCTCAAGAACTTCATCTTCTGCAAGTATTTCCTGAGTCAGAGGCCAGTAGCTGGGCGGCTTGTCCCCCACGTGCTCACCAGCAGCGTGTCACACTGCTGGGACCCCCCGCTGTTGCCCACAGCCCACGAGGGCCCAGAAAGGTTTTGAATGTATGATGGCAGATCTCCAGGGTAGGCCACAGACCTCAGGTTCTCAGGGCTTTGTGAGGAAACGGAAGTGGCCTTGGCCCCACATGCTCCCATGGAAACCTCCAAGCCATCTGGTCCAGTAGCTTTAGGCATTCCAGATGGAGCACAAGAAGTGGTCCTGAGTGAGTGCATGTGGCGCCTTGGGCTTCATGCACATTTATTCACAGCAGTCATCTTCTTTCATTATCTTGTCTTAGAAGAAATCCCCTCTGAGCCCACTTTCTGAAATGCTTGCTTTCATTTCTCCTTTGGTCATTCATTAACGACTGGTACTTTTGTGCTAGTTCCCTCCTTTAGATTTCATCCTCTGCCAGGAGGCTCCCTCTTCCGGGCTTTCTCGTCTCCCATCCCCAGTTGTGTTAATAGCTGTGCTGCCTCCTCCTAGGCCTCTGGGTTGAGTGGATGCTCTGGGTTTCCTGGAGGTTATCAGCAAATGTGGCCAAGGAGGGTGTGAGTGCCACCCCAGCCGGGGCAGCCCGTCTGGCTGTGACCAGGCACCCTTGGCCTAAGGAGTGGAAAGGCATTCCCTTTGCTCAGAGGCCAGGATGCTGACCTCTAGGACTGCCAAATCCCTGGGTGGTGATTACGGGCAGGACAGGCCTTGCCTTCTCCACAGAGCCCTCTTTCCTTCCACACTGTGTTGTATCTGCCATACTTTTCACTGAGCCAGGGCAGAGTGGGCAGTGAGAGGCTCTCAGCCAGTTCAGGGGCCTCACCACCTGAGGTCCTGCTTGCACCTGTGCCTGCCTGGCGTTCAGGGCACCAAATTATCCTGTCCACTTTTAAACCCTTAGGCACCTCCTCTCCTGCTGACTCCTTTTGAGGTTTGTACTGTTTGGTTAATTTTTCTAATTGCTCTTTGAAATCTTTCACACAGGAAAAGCCAGTAAAGTTGGTTAGGCTTGTGGCATTCACAGCCATCCATCTGTGGTGTAAAATGGGGATGTGTGAGGTTGGGCCTCTAGTGGCTCAGCCTGGCGAAGGTGCAGGGGTGGTCAATCCGTCTCTGTGCAATCAGTCAAGCAGGGTTGCTACGCTATACATCTCTGACTGGCACCACTCACTCTGTGTTCTCGGGGGGTGCGTGTGAGGTCCCACAGCCTGGGTGCCTTGAGCCTGGGCTGCCTGTTGGCTCTGCTCTCGCAGAGGTGGCAAAGCCATTCTGATGGAGTCCCCTGGTCTCTCCTAGGATTACTATGGAATTCCCTTTGCCACGCCCACAGCCCTTGCCAGCCGAGATGGGAGCCTAGCAAATAATCCATATTCAGGTTTGTCTGTTCAGTGGGTGAGGAGTGCGTGGGCATAGGACTGGCCTATAGCTAATCTCCGAAGTCTGGAAAACAGAAGCAGAGGGCTTTAAGGCATTTTGCTTCCCATTTTTGAGCTGGCAGCCAGACCTGTTTCTGTTTGCAGGAGCCAGGCTGGCTTCTTCCCTGGTTGGATAGTGGATGTTGACGAGCCAGTGCTCCCCTTTTCCTAGGTGATGTCACAAAGTTTGGCCGAGGTGACTCTGCATCCCCCGTGCCCCCTACCACGCTGGCTCAGCCACAGCAGAGCCAGTCTCAGAGCCACCACACGGCCCAGCAGCCCTTTCTGAATCCTGCACTGCCCCCTGGCTACAGCTACACTGGTCTCCCCTACTACACAGGCATGCCCAGTGCCTTCCAGTATGGGCCCACCATGTTTGTGAGTATTTGTCGGGTATCATTCCTCCCCATCCTTGGGGTGCTGGAAAGTTGAATCCCTGGGACTCTATTCCAGCTCATGGGAGCAGAAGCAGGGAGGGAGGGTCATGACCCCATTGAGTCCCCCCTGAGCCTTTGGCAGTGGTTTGGGCTGGGGGTGAGGTTACTTTTCCCAACTGGTTTTTAGCCCCAGCATGTGGTTTTTTTCTCTAATGAACACGAGTCCCTTGTGGTGGGTGGGTTTGCCAGCTGCTACCTAAGTCTAAGGCACAGGGTACCTGACCTGTTCTATCCTGCCTTGTTCCTATACTAATGCCTCATCTGTGTGCCCCACCAGGTCCCTCCAGCCTCAGCCAAGCAGCATGGTGTGAACCTCAGCACCCCCACCACGCCTTTCCAGCAGGCCAGTGGTTATGGCCAGCATAGCTACAGCACAGGTGTGAGGGTCTACCAGTAGGGAGAGATGTGGGGTAGGAGAGGCTTGCTGGCTCATACATGCCTCTCGTACCCTGCCATGCTAGGTTATGATGACCTGACCCAGGGGACAGCAGCTGGCGACTACACCAAGGGAGGCTACAGTGGGTCATCACAGGCACAAAGCAAGTCTACAGGTTCTGGGCCTGGCAAAGGTAGCGTCTACCCCTCCTTTCCAGGATTGAAGCCCTGAGTAGTTGTCTCCTACCCTGACTGCTCCTTGGGTAAGGCTACCCCAGAGTGCCCTGGAGGTGTGGGAGGCAGGGTCTGGGGCCAGCTGCTTTGGGAAACAACTGCTTTTTCTTCCAGCAGTATCAGTGTCCTCAAGCACCACTAGCCTACCTGATATGACTGGTTCCGTCTACAAGGCCCAGGTGAGGGAGGGCCCAGGTGGACAGGTAGATTGGTGGGTGGTTCAGCCCAACCTGTACCTGACATCATCTTTGTCCTGCAGACTTTTGACAAGCAGGGATTTCATGCAGGGACTCCTCCACCATTCAGCCTGCCCTCGGCCTTGGGCTCCACGGGGCCTCTGGCCCCTGGTGCAGCCCCTGGCTACGTGCCCCCACCATTCTTGCACATCCTGCCAGCCCACCAGCAGCCCCACTCACAGCTGCTGCACCACCACCTTCCGCAGGATGCCCAGGTGAGGCCTCTGCTAGAGGCAGCCACCCTTCCCTGGGCTGGGGGCTCAGCTCTAGCCTTGACAGCCTTCTCTCTCCCTCCTCCTCCTCAGAGCGGTTCTGGTCAGCGTAGCCAGCCCAGCTCCCTGCAGCCCAAGTCTCAAGGCTCGAAGCCTGCCTACGGCAACTCTCCGTACTGGACAAACTGAACCTTGAAGAGCAGTGGGCTGGGGTGGGGCTTACCCCAGGCAGGAGAGAACACATGGAGCCCTTATCTGGGAGCCCAGCACCCTTCCCTGGAATTCCTGAGACATATAACTGTGTTAGCCGAGCCTCTATGGGGAGCCTGCCTCCCAGACTATTGTATGTAATGTATTTATGTATGTATTTGTAAATGTGATAGAAGTCTTAGGGGAGCAGAGGTATGGACTGCCGGTAGCTAGGCCTGCTGTCCCTCCTCAAGCCCCTTCTCTGTGTAGCAAAGCCAGCCCCCTCCTCTCTGCCCTCAGGCCTTCCATACAGACCCCTGCCCACCCAGCTGCTAGGGGCAGTCTTTGGAAGGGCTGGTTCCAAGGCAGTTTGGGTGTTGGGGTCAGGTAGCAATGAAGAATCACAGCTTATCTCACACCCTTGTAAACACTGAGGTTTTGCCCCCGTGTACTTTATCCCTCTTTTTGAGAAAATGGCCCTTTTATCATTTGTCATGTTTCTTGTCACGTTCTTTTTTTATCTGGGAATAGTAGAACTATCCCCCTGCCTCATGTAAAACCGGGCACACCTGTTTGTCTTCATGTAGAGCAGGGGCTTCTGCTTCTGGTCTGGTCTTGTCCCCAGAGACTTGCCTTCTTCTGGCTGACCATTTTTTAAAAAATAATCTGAACTTGGGCTCAGATGCTCAGCCAGTCAGCTGCTCTTTAAAAAAAACCAAAATCAAAGATACGCTTTCACCTCAGTTGAGAGCACGTCTCCGTGCAAAGGCTCCTCTATTCCAGTTGTCCTGAACCAGGTGGGGGACTGTTTCCAGGGGTTTTCTCTTTTGCCCAAACTCCACCTAATAAAGTTCTGAGAGCATCGCATGGTCTCTGTGTGGTGACTGAGGGGTAGCTCAGGACAGAGGCAGCCTTCACTACGGCTCCATGTCCTCTGCTTCTCCTGACAATGCCTCTTGCCTTGGCCCCAATCAGCATCTGGGGAGTGAAAAGGTAAATGATAGGGCTGAAAAGACAGCTAAATCTCCTGACAGGGTACAGGCAGTGTTTATCGAAGTTAACTTTGCTGTTCCTGCGATCCCTTCACGGACGGAGGGAAAGGGTGATCAACCACCAGGGCAGGGTAATTTTCTCCTAAACCTCAACTGACTTTCAAGTCTCAAGCGAAGCCAAGAATTGACAGCAGCGTTGTATGAACAAGCTCCATGCCTTCCTGGTAAGCCTGTCTGCTCTCCATTAACCACACAATCTTGACCAGTGGTCTAGGGCTGTGGGAGAAGAGAGATGACTGGTGAGTCAGCAGGCAGATCCTGAGCTAAATATCTGCTCCGGAAAAGTCCCAACCAACCATTCACCAGAGGCCAGGATTCTGACCTCCCCAGCTGGATTCATGCTTCCAGGCCACCAGCAGAGAAGAGTCAGGGGCATGAACTAACCCTGTCTGGCCAGCAGGAGGGAGCTCGCCCCACTCAGCTACAGTGCTCCAACCTGGCAAGCAGCTCAGGGCTGAGAGGTGCTGCCCGAGGTGTTATGACCTCATTTCAATCCTAAATAACCAGACCAGGCTAATAAATGAACAAAATGAGACCTGCTTCGAGCCCAGTATCGGTCAAGTCCAGGACCAGTTAGGGTCACAGGCTTACCTTTTCTGCTTTTGGCCTCTAGAGTCAGCTGCAGTGGTCATTTCACTGACCGCTGTTAACACACAACCTGGGATTGTGGCTAGAAAAATGAGAAGTGTTCACAACAGAAACTAAATAGGGGCTTTTATTAAACAATGTGAGGTTTCCCGACAGGAGTTTGGAAGACAAATGACAAAACAAAATGCTTGCCTAAGGAGGGCGTTAGAGCACCCCCCGTCCTCTCACTCACCTGCTCACAGTGGCAGACTGTGCCCTAGTTTAGAGTTCAGCTTAAAAAATGGCTGGCTATCTTATCTTTAAGAACCTCTTTTAAAAAACTAGTAAAGACTGCAGATGATTATTTTCCAGGGAGACAGAGCTGGGCAGGATGTTATAAAAGGCAAGGCCAGCAAGTCCTGATTTTTTTAAATTCTTCAGCTGAATCCTGGGCATGACCTGAAAGGTAACAGCAAACATACTCAGAGACCACCTTCAGTTTCTTTAACAAGAAAAAAGAGGTTCATCCCATGGGGAAGTAGCAATACAGGTATATTTTATTTCACATTTTATTAGTAGACAAATGGGCTGAAAAAGACAAAATAAAGCACTAAAAGGGAAGCCGACATAAAATGCATCAGGTAATCCTTTCCCATAAGTTAAACTGAAGAAAAACATCTACAATTTCAACTAAGAAAACTATTAAAAGTCAGATGTGTCCTTGCTGGTTCAGTTGAAAATTGCATCTGAATCTTTTTAGTTCGTAAATGTAAACCTTATTTATCAGGATGGGCAGGGTGGAGTTAATTTTCAGTAGACAACTACGTACTTTCCCCTTCAATCTCTTATTACAAATGTCCCAAACAAAAGGAAACCAGCAAGTAAAGAAGCAATTACCAGGGAAGGGGGACAAGGGACTACAAAAAACTTTGGCTAAGAGAAAAAAAGTCTGGAATGACAGGAAATAAGGGGATGTGTGGGGGCGGGGGGGAGGCTTTGCGAGAAGCGACAATGGTGACGGTGTACTTGTCTCTACCCAGCCTTGAGCTACAAAGAACTGAAGAGCATCCAGTGAGGCCTCAACTAGAATCAAAGGCAGTCTAAAAATGCACGATCTTGAGTTCATGTCACATCAAATCATCAGCACAACTGTACTCACAAGGTTCTGGCCTAAGCCAGAGACCTCCACTCCCACAAAGGAAAAAAAAAAAAAAAAATTGTTTCCCCCACAGGATAGATTCTCAGGGCCAGAATACAGGGCTCTGGAACCAACATGTGGGTTTTATAAGTCAGGCTGGGCTATCAGAACGTCTACCTGCTAGCAGATCGACACACTCTAGTCTTTACTGGAACTGATTGTACTCCCATCAGAGGCAAACGCAGCCCTCGATAAAACTCCAAAGGGCTGAGAGGTACAACCTCCACCTGGCTCTCTGGCTCCCTGAGTCAATGTGCAACAGAGGCCAACAGGACCTTGTGAGACTGGGCTGAGCAGCACAGCACCTCCCATGATGCCAAGGTGCCTGGCCAGACCTGGGAAAGATGCTTCAGTAGTAAGGGGAAAGGCAGGTTTAATGTTAGGGCCCCGAGTCAGACCAAGCAGCTGGCTGTAAGTGGAGGTGCGGGAGGGGTGGCATCAGAGAGCACTGGAAGAGACTTTGGCTCCAGAAGGTCTGCAGCTTATCTGGATGCATCACTTAAGAAATGTGGAGAGGAAACTACTTCCAAAGTCCTTCTGGGAGAGTTTGCAGTCTGACAACTTCAGAACGTTTTGTCATGAAGAGCCCCTTTGTTCCCTAAATCTGATTGGAATCACTAGATTCAGGGGTTCAGAGTTGCAGCCCTGGCCCCATGGGGATTGTACATAAAGCTATAAGGACCTATAAGGACCAGGCTCAACCATGTCCCATATGAACTTTTTCACGTTAAACAGACCTACTCAGTTATCAGACCAAACTTTAGAAACCAGAAGGGGCTGCTGGGGAATAGTCAGCAAATGTTTGGAGAGTTTGAAGGAGCGAATGAAAACCCTGAGATCAGAAAGGAAGGAGGAGCTAAGGAAATAAACATCCTAGAATCCATCCATTGCACCCCCATCTGGAATCAGCCCTCTGGTTCTGAGTCACGATCTGAAGCAAAAGGGATTAACGCTAGTGCGCAGGGATCCAGAATCAGGCATGCTGTATTTTCCCTCCAAAATCTGTGATTTTACATTTTAGAGATTTTTCCCACTGACAGAATCCTGCCCTCCTATGGCCTCCCCCAACCCCGTAAGAAACAAAAAAATCACCCTCAAGTTCTGAAGTCCCTGGTTGGTAAAGGCTGCTGGATCTCAGTACTGGCGGAAGCAAGACATGATTGAGAACTGGAAATCGAAGCTTCCTCAGCCTGCAGGCAACTTCCCTCATTCCTTCGGCTCTGCCAGGAGAGAGGAAGCAGCCCAGGGCAAGCTCCATGCACATTTCGCTTGCACACCCACAGCCAAAGCACAATGAGATAAAAGTCCGGGTCACATCCAATGAGGAAAGTGGGAACAGGTCACTCGTGTCTCACGTCCACATTTATCACTATTGGTATAAGCAGCTCAATAAAAACCAAAATCTTAACACATGCACCTAGGATTAATACTGAGTAATTAAAACTGGCTACTTAAAAACTCTCACGGTCAGTGTGTCTCTCTGAGGTGAAGGCCATGGTAAGTATACAAAACAGATGTTTCTTCTCCCAACAGTGGCTGCCAGTAGTTTTGACTTTTCCCCAGTAGCATCAACCAAAAATGGCATAGTGATTAACTCTTCGTTCTCTTCACTAAAAATCCACACGCACTAATACCCACTTCCTCCCCACCCTCCCCACTCCTTGGGGAAAAATAACCCTGCCTTTAAAATAAATAGCAACCAGGTGCTCAGTTCTATGTAAAGTATGAATATTTATTTTAGGCTTTAGATCCCAACTGATTTCAAAAAACAAACTGATTTCTCTCTTTCAGAGTAGCTGAGGCCTCCGTGAGAGGATGATTTCAGGGAGGCTAAAGAAGCTCTAGGCCCTCAGGAACACACTTTATCAGGCTTAGCACAAAGTTCCTGACACCCACTGTACCCCAGCCTTATGGAGGAAAAAGAAAAAAAATTTGCTACCATGGGGCTGAATGCATGTGTACACAACTAAGGTTGTAAATGAGCAACTAAACCTTGGCAGATTTGTTTTTTGTTTTGTTTTGTGTGTGTGTGTGTGTTTCCGTTTTCTTTTGCTATCCGGTATATGCAGCACTTGTGAACTCCCAGTGGGTTCCCAGCTTTTAAATATATTAAACGTCTTGGTGAAAGACTATTTAATTCTTCAAGAATCTAAAAACAGACCAAACGTGTTTTGCTGTGAACACTTTGTAGAGACGAAGTGAGGCGGGAGTTTGGGTTTTTTTTGTTTTGTTTTGTTTTTTTTTAAAAAGAATCAATACAGTGATGAAGGGTAAAGAATGCAAGAATGCAGACATTCTGTGGAGGGTTACTTTCTCTCCATTAAGAGGTCCATAAAAAGGAGCAAACTGAGATCCATAAGGGGAGCCAGCAGGAGCTGTGTTTGTTTTCCCCACCCCCTGTGAATAGGTTTCTGCTGAGGGGCCACTGCTAGGTCCCCACTTGCTCCCCTCCCTTTGGCCTGAGGCGGCAGGGCAGTACAGGGGCAGCAAAGGAGCACGTCACGATTCCTCATTCCCAGAATCGTCATCATCATAACAGTCGGCATCTTCCTCCTCCTCATCTTCATCATCAATGTCGTCATCATACAAGTCGTCATAAAGCAAATCTGAGCTGTTGTCATTGGAAGGCACTTTAGTTTTGATGCAGTATTCTGCCAGGGTTGTGGGGACCTTCACGCCATCTTTTTCTGCTTCTGCCTTAGTGGCTGAAACCTGTTTCCTAAAGGGAGGATGACAAAAACTGTTAAGTCTCATTCTTAAAGACGGATTTGGTAACTGGCCTCTAAATAATCAAGACTCCTTATGGTTCTGCTTTCCATATCTCAGTACCTGCCCGAAAGCATGTGACAGACACCCTGTACTACACCAAAAGCTCTCAGCCTGTCAGGTACCATTGTGAAGGAAACTTGTAATAATAACCTATTTTAGGGGAAAATAAACTGTTGTGTGAAGGGTGATTAAAGTGGTGGATCTCTTTTAAATAACTGTTAGCCAGACATCACCTTGGAGGTTTCTCCTCCCAGTCTTCAAGATATGCAGCCCCAGTACACAACGCAGGCCCAACAACTCTTCTGAATACAGTAATTCTCCTTATTTGCATTTACAGTAAAATTCTAATACTTTATCCCAGGTTCCAAAGGCTTGCATGACCCACCTGTCTACTTCTTCATTCTCACAGCCCATTACTTTCTCCAACTGTAAAACATCCAGGCCACGTCGTCTTACGGTAACATGAACACCTAGATGTTTTTCTCTGTTTGGACCAACTGCTCATCCTCTGGCTCCTTGTCACTTAGTTTTCGGCTTAAATGTCCCCTTAGAGGACGGAAGCCTTTCCTGACAATACAACTTAAAGTAGCCATCTCGTTACATTTATCCTACTTATCACTATCTAGTATTTCTTTTTATGATCGCCTTTATTCATTTTTTCTATTTCCCCTCACTAGAATGCGGGCTTCATTAGAGCAGAGACCTTTTCTGTCTTAGTCACTTTCATTTCTCCAATGCCTAGAACACAGCCTGGCAGATATTATTATGTGTGTAAAAATTACTGACTGTATTAATGAATGGAAGGGTAAATAGTTTCCTTCAACAAGTACAAAAATTCAAGCCTCCAAAGGAATGGAAAACCAGAATTAAAACATCAGAACACCACTGCTTTGATCATCCTTGGTCTACCTTTTCAATTAGACCTCTTTCAGCTTCAGCCACTGTTGCTGCTTTACTCACTTTGCCGTGTTCCTGAGGCTTGTGGGCTTGAACCTCTTCCCACTCAGCATTCTTCCTGGTTTTAGCCACTATTAACGGACTGAATTCTACCCCCTGAAAATAGGCGTCGAAATCTTAACTCCTGTACCTGTGACCCTGTCTGTAAATACAGGGTTTTCTTGTTATGTTAATGTGGTCATAACAGAGTAGGGTGGGCCCTACACCTAATCACATTTGAGTTATAAAAATAGCAAAATAGAGACAGAAACAGGGAGAAGACAGATACCAAAGAATGCCAAGGAACTTCAGGGGCTACTGACAAGGAAGGACCTTTCCCTAGAGCCATGCCCAGATTCAGACTTCTAGCCTGAGAGTGAGCAAACAAATTCCTGGTTCTTTAAATCCACCCACTTGTGGTATTTCTGTTATGGCATCACTAGGTAACTAAGACAACCACCACACCCTTCATGCTGACAGATTTCCTATCAGGCTCCAGCCCATACGTTTCTTTTGTGCTCTAAACCCTTATATAACCAACTGCCTTTTGGATGTCTCCAACCTGATGTCCCAGAGGAATCCTAACTCAGCAAGACTAAAACTGCATTTGTTATTTTCCACCTCTAATTTTTTTTTTAATGCCAGTTTCTCCCATTTTTCCATTCTCGGTGAAAAATACCAGTTCCTAAAATCAAATCTCACCCCATGTATCCAAAATCACTAATGTCCTCCTATTGCTTTACAGCCGACATGTTTTCAAATCTGTCTTCTCATTCCCACTGCCACTGCCTTAGTTTAGTTTTCATCTCAGCTCCCTACTGGTCCCCGGTCAGCTGCATTCTTCCAGAACTCAAATGTGATCATTCCTTTCCTCCTAAACATCCTTAAATGATACCCCATCACCTCTAAGATTAAGGACCACATTCATCACGACTTCAGTGTCTTTTAAGACCTGTTGCTTCTCTTGCTTAATTTGCTATTACTTCCAAAATCAGAATTTATGTTCAAGCAAATTAAAAGTTACTTATAATTCCCTTAACATGCCATGTTCTATACAAGTGTGTCACAGCAAACACGTTTCTCTCTTCCTGAAGATGCCTTTTTCTTCCCCCTTTTACTCTGGTGGCGCAGTGGTTAAGAGCTCAGCTGCTAACCAAAAGGTCGGCAGTTCAAATCCACTAGCTACTCCTTTACCCTATGGGGCAGCTCTACTCTGTTCTATAAGGTCACTGTGAGTTGAAAGCTGACTCAATGGCAATGGGCTTGGTTTTCTGTTTTTTTTTTACCTGAAAAATTCTTAGTCATCTTTAAAAATTCAAATAACGCATTATCTCTCCCAGCAACTCCACAGCATTATATACTTCTTCCTGTGTTATTTTATTTACACTTTTGTAGTTGCACTTAGCATATTACATGGTCACTTGATTGTTAATAAATGCTTGTTACCCTAAGTAAAGCGTGAGCTCCTTAAGGAGACAGACCGTGCTCTAATCAGCTGTGCATCCCCTATACCAGGCAGAGCACTGACACAAAGCTGGCACATATAAATTTTGAAAACATAAAACAAAGAATGAGATAAAAAGACCTTTAGAGTATTATTCACCATAAATAGAAATAAAGTTCTGATACATGCTATGACATGAATGAACCCTGAAAACATTATCTGAGTGAAGTAAGAAAGACACAAAAGGACAAATACTGTACGGCTCCACTTACATGAAATATCCAGAACAGCCAAATGCATAGAGATGAAAGCTCCTTAGTGCTTATCAGGGGTGACTGGGAGGGGGAAACAGAGGCTATTGCTTAAAGGGTCCCAAGTTTCTGTTAAGGGTAATGAAAACATCTGGAAACAGATAGTGGTGACTGTTGTACAACATGGTGAATGTAATTAATGTCACTGAACTGTACACATAAAACTGGTTGAAATGTTTTGTTAACATATTTACCACAATAAAAATTAGATACCAAACCAAATCTATTTGCCACCAAGTCAATTCTGACTCATGGTGACCCCATGTGTCACAGAGCACAACTGCTCCACAGGGTTTTTCTTGGCTGTAATCTTTACAGAAGCAGATCACCAGGTCTTTCTTCCGCGGTGCTGCTGGGTGGGTTCAAACTGCCAACTTTCAGGTTAGTAGTCAAGTGCAAACTATGTGCCATCCAGGGCCTGACAAGAGATACAGACCCTTAAACGAGAAATATAATGAGTAGAAGAACTCTGGGAATATTCATGCCTTCTTCACTTACTAAATCCTACCTTTCCTTGAACATCAGCTCCAATCCTGACTGTTCTGTGAAGCATTCCCATCCTTCAATCCTCAGTCCACTCCCACTCCTCTAAATTTCTACAGGTCCTTACTATTTATACTAATTATCTTCAAACTTTGGTATGCATCAGTCACCTGGGTGGCTGGAGAAAAACGAACAACAAAAAAACAAAACAAAACAGATGCCCAGGTGCTAGCCTTATAATCTCATTAAATGGCTATGGCTTAGGAAGGGGTTTAAAAGTGACTTCAATGAACTTAAAACTTTGTGACCTGTTGATCTATATTATTCAGCTGTCAGATGACATGCTTTTATGTACACTGTTTTTATTGTTTTATGTCACATGCTATCATGCTGACTAGGTTCACAGCTAGGGGCTGTATCTGTATAAATTCCAGTCCTTACTACTAAACTCCCATGTACAGAACGAGTTGGAACTGTCCTTAGGGCTCTATTTTAAAGGTATAAAAAAGGGGGGTTAATTTATTACAAAATTCTTGGGTATTATTATGAAAACCTTATGTCCCACTTAGGGTATGATCGTGAAATGAATGGTCGAGCCCAATACATTCACTGTTTTCCCTTTTACACAGATGGAGAAACTAAAGACCAAAAGTTAACTGATAAATGGTCACAAAAGGAGTGGCAGAGCTGACAGCAGATTCTAAGTCTCCTGGTTCCTATTCTAAAATTCTGTTATACCATATATTAGTGTTGTGATAATGGAGATACCCAGAAGACACGTGCTACTATGACCAAAAAGGCCAATAAATGGTAGGGTTTCATTAATAAAAAGTTCGAAAACAAAATTACTCTGTCTTATATACCTGGAATATCCTGGGTAGTTGCGTTTGCTGCAATGTTCAAAGTCCAGAATAGGGTCCCTAAAAACGATTAGGAGGGAGACTTCGCAAACATGACTAGTTTAGAACTTGTAAGTGCTGGTTTCCTGGAAATAAGATCTAATGTAGCATTATCCCTCCTAGTGGGTGCTCTCTCAAAATCCAAGCTCATCAGGCTCAGGTAGAAACCTACTTTACTCTTCCCACACTATAAACCTAACTGAGAGAAACGGAGTAGACAGGATATTTAAGCTTGATTTAAACCCTTGGTTCCAAGATACACTTTGATTCTGTAGGAGGACTTGAAGTAATAAAAAGGAAGACAAAACAAAGCACCTTACCTAATGATTTCAGCATACTCTTTGTCTTTTCCTTTACTGTCCCTCCATTTCCTGAACATAACTGAAGCATCCACATTGGCTGGGGAGAAGGTGTTAGGCTCATTAAGCAGTGAGATTACACTTAACAGGATAGTCCTAGAAATGGAAAAGAGGTTCAGCTATGAATACTCATATCCACAGTATTCAAAAGAATCCAGATTTCTAATTTATGTACATTCAGAATTAAAATTTTCCCTCAATTTTTTTTCCTAATATTATTTAATTTTAGACTATAATACGTGAGGTTTAGGGGAATGGAAACAGAGCATCATAAAATTTTATTTTCAGTACTCAGTTTGGCTAGGCTATGAAGACAAGGCAGAGGAAATCTCTGAGTTTAGCACAAAGGTCATGTGGAAGGGCGCAAAATGAACTCTAGGAGGCACTGTCTTGACTGGCTGCAAAATAGAGATGTCTGGAATATTTTCAAATACCATGTACAGCAAAATTACCAATTAAGTGGAGTAGAAAAGAGAAAAAGCTTCAAGACAATCTTTAGTAGGGTAAGGTAAAACATAAGACCTGAAAAACAGTATTACATACAAATGTAATTCTTCTCCGCACTTGTAAGAGAAGGAAGACAGTTAAAGAGGAGAACGGAGGAAAAGTAAAGACCTTGACATAGAAGAACTGGTTTGTGAATAACAGAAATCTGCGTTCAAAAATATTTACTGATTACAAAGCATCTTTTCTGACCATAAAGCCATAAAAGTAGAAATCAGTAACTGAAAAAGGAAAAAAAAAAAAAAATTAAATACTAAGAAACTGAACAACATGTTGCTCAAAAGCTACTCGGTTACAGAAGAAATCAAGGATGGAATAAAGAAATTCACAGAATCAAATGAGAACGAAAACATATCCTACCACAATCTTTACGACACTGCAAAAGCAGTGCTCAGAGGTCAATTTATAGTACAAAATGCACATGTCCAAAAAGAAGATAGGGCCAAAATCGAAACAATCATCCTACAACTCTAACAAACAGAGAACAGCAAAAGAAGCCAACAGGCACCAGATGAAAGGAAATAATAAAAACTAGAGCAGAAATAAATGAAATAGAGAATAGAAAAACAACTGAAAGAGTTAACAAGACCAAAAGCTGATTCTTTGAAAGATCAACAAAATCTATAAACCACTGGCCAAACTGACAAAAGAAAAACAGGATAGGAGGGAAATAATCCAAATAAGAAATGAGATAGGCAATATCACAACAGACCCAACTGAAACTAAAAAATCCTAAGAGAATACTATGAAAAATTGTACTCCAACGCATTTGAAAACCTAGAGGAAATGCATAAATTTCTAGAAACACACTACCTACCTAAACTAACACAAACTGAGGTAGAACAACTAAATAAACCTATAACAAAAGAAGAGATTGAAGAGGTAATTAAAAAACTCCCAACAACAAAAAAAAATCCCTGGCTACGACAGCTTCACTGGCGAATTCTACCAAACTTTCAGAGAAGAGTTAACACCACTACTACTAAAGCACAGGAAAGGATGGAATACTCCCCAACTCACTCTATGAGGCCAGCATAACTCTGATACCAAAACTATGTAAAGACACCCACACTAAAAAGAAAATTACAGACCTATATCCCTCATGAACACAGATGTAAAAATCCTCAACAAAATTCTTGCCAATAGAATTCAACAACATATCAAAAACAATTCACCATGACCAAGTGGAATTCATACCAGGTATGCAGGGATGGTTCAACATTAGAAAATCAATGTTATCTATCACATAAATAAATGATAAGAACCGAATGATCTTAACAATTGATGCAGAGAAGGCATTAGACAAAGTCAAACACTGATTCATGATAAAAGCTCTCAGCAAAATAGGAAAAGAAGGGAAATTCCTCACCACACTAAAGGGCATTTATACAAATCCAACAGCCAACATCATCCTAAATGGAGAGAGTCTGAAAGCATTCCCCCTGACAACAGAAACCAGATAAGGATGCCCTTTATCACCACTCTTATTCAACACTCTGCTGGAGGCCCTAGCCACAGCAATAAGGCAAGAAAAAGAAATAAAGGGCATCCAAATTGGTAAGAAAGAAGTAAAAGTATTCCTGTTTGCAAATGATATGATCTTATATACAGAAAACCCCAAAGAATCCACAAGAAACCTACTGGAATAGAAGATTTCCACGAAGTATCAGGATACAAGATAAACATACAAAAACCAGTTAAGAAAACTTCGAAGACAAAATCACCAAATCCATACCATTTTATAATAGCCCCCAAGAAGATAAAATACTTAGGAATACATCTAACCAGACACATAAAAGACCTATACAAAGAAAACTACAAGACGCTACTGCAAGAAACCAAAAGAGACCTACTAAGTGGAAAAACATACCTTGCTCATGGACAGGAAGACTCAACATTGTGAAAATGTCGATTCTACCCAAAGCGATCTACAGATACAATGCAATCCTGATTCAGATTCCAACTACATTTTTTAATGAGATGGAGAACCAAATCACCAACTTTATATGGAAAGGGAAGAGGCCCCAGATAAAGCATTACTAAAGAAGAACAAAGTGGGAGGTCTCACACTACCTGATTTTACAACCTGTTATACAGCCACGGTAGTCAAAACAGCCTGGTACTGGTACAACAGATACACAGACCAATGGAACAGAATTGAGAATTCAGATGTAAATTCATTCACCCACGAGTGGCTGATATTTGATGAAGGCCGAAAAGACAGTCTCTTTAATAAATGGTGCTGGCAAAACTGGATACCCATCTGCAAAAAAATGAAACAAGACCCACACCTCACACCAGGTACAAAAACTAACTCAAAATAGATGAAAGACAAAATTTAAAATGATAAGGATCATGGAAGAAAAAATAGGGACAATGCTAGGAGCCCTAATACATGGCAAAAACAGGATACAAAACATAACTAACAATGCACAAACACCGGAAGAGAAACTAGATAACTGGGAGCTCCTAAAAATCAAACACTTATGCTCATCAAAAGATTTCACCAAAAGAGTAAAAAGACAAGCTACAGACCGGGAAAAAAGTTTTGGCTACGACATACCCAATCAGGGTCTAATCTCTAAAATCTACAAGATACAGTAAAGCTTCAACAACAAAAAGCCAAACAACCCAGTTAAAAAATGAGCAAAGGATATGAACAGGCACTTCACCAAAGACAATATTCAGGTGGCTAACAGATACATGAAGAAATGCTAATGGTCATCTGTCATTAGAGAAACGCAAATCAAAACTATAATAAGATACCATCCCACCCCAACGAAACTAACATTAATCCAAAAAACACAAAATAGTAAATGTTGGAGAGGATGTGGAGAGACTGGAACACTTACACACTGCTGGTGGGAATGTAAAATGGTACAAACACTCTGGAAATCAATTTAGCCCTTCCTTAAAAAGCTAGAAATAGAAGTCCCATACAATCAAGCAATCCCACTCCTTGGAATATATCCTAGAGAAATAAGAGCAATCACACGAATAGATATATGCACACCCATGTTCACTGCAGCACTGTTCACAACAGCAAAAAGATGGAAACAATCTATGTGCCCATCAACAGACTAACGGACCAACAAATTATGGTATATTCACACAATGGAATACTACACAATGATAAAGAACAATGACGAATCTGCGAAGCATCTCACAAAATGGATGAATCTGGAATGTATTATGCTGAGTGAAACTCTCAGTCACAAAAGGCCAAATATTGTACGAGATCACTATTATCAGAAGTCAAGGAAAGGTTTAAACACTAAAGAAAACATCCTTTGATAATTACGAGAACGGGGAGGAAAGGAGAAGGGAATTCACTAACTAGATCCCAACCCACTGCCGTCGAGTCCATTCCGACTCATAGCAACCCTACAGGACAGAGTAGAACTGTCCCATAGAGTTTCCAAGGAGCACCTGGCGGACTTGAACTGCCAACCTCTTGGTTAGTAGCCGTAGCACTTCACCACTATGCCACCAGGGTTTCCTAACTAACTAGATAGTCAAATAGTAGACAAGAATTATCTTAGGTGAAGGGAAGGACAAGGCACAATACAGGGGAAGTCAGCATAACTGGACGAAACCAAAAGCTAAGAAGTTTCCTGAACACAACCAAACACTTCGAGTGACAGAGGAGCAGGGGTGGGGGTTTGGTGACCATGATTTTGGGGGATATCTAGGTCAGTTTGCATAACGAAGTTTATTAAGGAAATGCTCTGCATCCCACTTTGGTGAGTGGCGTCTGGGGTCTTAAAAGCTTTTGAGCAGCCATCTAAGATGTATCAATTGGTCCCAACCCACCTGGAGCAAGGGAGAATGAAGAACACCAAAGACACAAGGAAAACATCAGCCCAAGAGACAAAAGGGCCACATAAACCAGAGACTCTGTCAGCCTCAGACCAGAAGAACTAGATGGTGCCTGGCTACCTCCAAGGACCGCCCTGACAGGGAACACAACAGAGAGCCCCTGACAGAGCAAGAGAAATACACTTAAAAAGACCAGACTTAATGGTCTGACTGAGACTAGAGGAACCCCAGAAGACACTACCCCCAGACTCTCTGTTAACCCAGAACTAAAATCATTCCTGAAGCTGACTCTTCAGAAAAAAAATTAGACTGGATTATAAAATATAAAATGATACTCGTGAAGAGTGTGCTTCAAATGGATAGCTCCTGTCTGGAGGTGGGATGAGAAGGCAGAAAGAGAGAGAAGCTGGTTGAATGGACATGGGAAACCCGGGGTAGAAAGGGGGAGTGTGCTGTCACATTACAGGGATTGCAACTAGGGTCACATAACAATACGAGTATAAATTTTTATATGAGAAACTAACTTGAGCTGTAAGTTTTCACCAAAAGCACAATTAAAAAAAAAATTTTTTTTTTTTTAACCAAGCATCCACTGTGTGCCAGAGGCATCAAGTTATATGTTAGATATATAACGGTGGACAAGTTAGATGCCGTCCCTGAGCTCCCAGGGCTTATTAGTGGGAGACACAAATAGGCAATTTTTATCCACAGAAAAAAATTAGATACTTCAAACAATCACAGGGAATAAAGTTGTATTAGATAAAATAACCAAGAAAGCACAACAGGCCTCAAAAATATTTCAAATTATTCCAAGTCCCCCCCGCCCACCCAAAAGCTGTATGTGTGTGGATAAGAAGGAAAATGGGAGGAAAATTAAATTTCTCTACCTTTTCTCATTGGTGCGAGGTTATACATTGTGTTGTTGCAATATTGCCTTTTGCTCCTGGCCCCAAGCAAAAAATAAAGGGAAGGAACCAGGCAATTAGCTGTTTGATTTCATGAAACCTTTTCCTAAAAAGGGTAAAGAGTTTCTGTTATGTGTTTATACAAGATTATGACAAAGGCACATTCAAAGAAAACTTTTCCATGTGGTTAAACTCTATCACACATACACATATCCCTTTCTATTAGGTTAAGAATAACTCCCCACCCCAACTCCCAAGATCCTTAGTAAGTTCATTAAAAAGATTCAAAGACACTTATCACTGCCAATGAGGGATAATGGGCCGACATAACATCCCAGAAGCAAAAGAAAAATGTGGGTAGAAAATTATATGAGAGTTTCTTTAGAAAATATGTACAAAAACCGCCAGAAAGATTAAGCAGAATAAAGTATGATAGAAAGGGGGGGAAAAAAAAACAGCTTTAACAGTATAGGGATCAGAACTGTTTAATAACAACTTTCTATGATGACAGAAATGTTCTATAATCTGTTATCCACAACAGTAACCATTAGCTACATGTAACAATTAAGCATGCTGGAGTGTGACTTGTATGACTGAGGAACTGAAATCTTTTTTTTATTGTGCTTTAAGTGAAAGTTTACAAATCAAGTCAGTCTCTCACACAAAAACCCATATACATCTTGCTACATACTCCCAATTGCTCTTCCCCTAATGAGACAGCCCGCTCCCTCCCTCCACTCTCTCTTTTCGTGTATATTTCACCAGCTTCTAACCCCCTCTACCCTCTCATCTCCACTCCAGGCAGGAGATGCCAACATAGTCTCAAGAGTCCACCTGATCCAAGAAGCTCACTCCTCACCAGCATCCCTCTCCATCCCATTGTCCAGTTCAATCCCTGTCTGAAGAGTTGGCCCTGGGAATGGTTCCTGTCCTGGGCCAACAGAAGGTCTGGGGACCATGACCACCGGGGTCCTTCTAGTCTCAGTCAGACCATTCAGTCTGGTCTTTTTACGAGAATTTGGGGTCTGCATCCCACTGCTCTCCCGCCCCCTCAGGGGGTCTCTCTTGTGTTCCTTGTCAGGGTAGTCATCGGTTGTAGCCGGGCACCACCTAGTTCTTCTGGTCTCAGGCTGATGTAGTCCCTGGTTTATGTGGCCCTTTCTGTCTCTTGGGCTTGTAATTACCTTGTGTCCTTGGTGTTCTTCATTCTCCTTTGGTCCAGGTGGGTTGAGACCAATTGGTACATATTAGATGGCTGCTTGCTAGTGTTTAAGACCCCAGATGTCACTCTCCAAAGTGGGATGCAGAATGAGGAACTGAATTTTTAATATCTAATTTTAATTAACTTAAATGGCTACACGGGGTTGGGGCCCTGGTGGTGCAGCGGTTAAGCATTTGGCTGCACCAGCTGCTCCTTGGAAACCCTATGGGGCAGCTCTACTCTGTCCTATAGGGTCACTATGAGTCAGAACTGACTCAACGGCAATGAGTTTGGTTGTGGTTTTACATGGGGTTAGTGGCTACCATACTGGACAACACAGCACCTACACAAATCATATTGACTAAATTAAGATGTTTTTCTCCCAAGTAGTTCCACCAAGTTGATTTTCTTACATCTCATGTTTACTATTAAAATAGTATACTGAGAAATAGAATTCTTTTAAAATGATGAATCATGTATTTCTATCGAAACAAGAACTCATTTCCAATGCCATATACTCCTAAGTTGAAATCCATGATGATTTTAGGAATGTCAGGTACTACAGTGGACTGTAATAACAGTTTTATTCAGCCCAGGCATTTTCACTTCCTCTCTTCATCTGGAGAGCAGAATCCTTTTTTATACGGGGAATCCATTTCACGTGGTTCAGGAAGGGCTAATCTCCTTCCCCCATAAATGTCCACATCCCTCAAATACAGAACAATCTATCTACCCACTGCTGTAGACACGTGACCAAGGGCTGACCAAAGGATTTCATCTATTTTGCCATGATAATTGGTTTTGGGATACGCATGTGACCCAAGCAGGGCCATTAGCATTCTGCTAGGATCTATGCTGGTCCCCAACTAAAAGGAGTGTGTTTTTATTCTTGAATGGATTTATAGCTGTGAGAATAACAAAAGCCTAGAGGAGGTGGCCATCTTTGCACCATGTGGTTAGAGCCTGCCTAATAACAAGGCCAATATAGAGTAAAGAAGAATTGAGATCTTTTTCATGTAACATAAATTCCTAATATAATCCATATACAATATCCTAATCAGAGTTGCCCAATCAGTATGTTGTGAATGGGTTAAAAAACCAAACCAAACCCTCTGCCATCAAGTCGACTTCAAGTCATAACTATCCTATAAGACAGAGCAGGACTGCCCCATAGCGTTTCCAAGGAGTGGCTGTTGAATCTGAAAAGCCATCCTTTGGGTTAGCCGCCAAGCTCTCAATCACTGTGCCACCAGGGCTCTGAATTACTTACAGTAGATTGCATGCTGATCCCCCCAGGCACCAGGGTGGGTAGGACGTGGGACAGCCTGAGCCTCTGGGTCAATAAATTCTGGCTAAGGGAGTATCTTCAGTTTACCTCAATGTGATTTACAAATATTATCATTTTTTATTTTATGTACCATGACTGGAAAAGGCTAGAAAGCAA
Source organism: Elephas maximus indicus (assembly GCF_024166365.1). Lineage (NCBI taxonomy): Eukaryota > Metazoa > Chordata > Mammalia > Proboscidea > Elephantidae > Elephas > Elephas maximus. The sequence goes on along the minus strand of NC_064827.1, from coordinate 42,761,317 downwards.
TGTTTTATGTAAACTGTCCATCACTTGTACCAAAATAATTTGACACAGGCATTACACCTGCAGTAATTAAGCACTAATGGACAGCAACTACCACAGCCTCTACCAGACTTAGTCCAGCACAACTAGATGGTGCCCGGCTACCACCACTGACTGCTCTGACAGGGATCACAATAGAGGGTCCCGGACAGAGTTGGAGAAAAACGTAGAACAATATTCTAACTCACCAAAAAAGACCAGACTTACTGGCCTGATAAGAGATGGGAGAAACCTAAGAGTATGGCCCCCGGACACCCTTTTAGCTCAGTAATGAAGTCACTCCTGAGATTCATCCTTCAGCCAAAGATTAGACAGGCCCTTAAAACAAAACAAGAGTAAAGGGACACACCAGCCCAGGACTAGAAGGCATGAAGGGATAGGAAAGCTGGTAATAGGGAACCCAAGGTCAAGAAGGGAAAGTGTTGACGTGTCGTGGGGTTGGTAACCAACGTCACAAAACAGTGTATGTACTAATAGTTTAATGAGGAGCTAGTTTTTTATGTAAACCTTCATCTAACATACAATTAAAAAAAAATGGAATCCCTTTGCCTCACTACAAATAATGTAGAAACAAAAGCGGATAGGAAAAAGTATTCCAGACTCACTCGTTAGGCAGTGTTTTCCTGACTTCCCCTCACAGTTCGGAGCACCACCCGGTGTTTCAGGCAAATGAGGTTTCAAACAGCATACAAAAGACCATGTAGCCTCTAGAAATTCCCAAATACCGTACCCTCCACTCACTTGTCCATTTCCAAGATCAACACATTGAAGGAATATACAATGATTATGTGGAGCTAAGAGGCAGAAAGTCCAAGAAGGTAACTAATGATTTCCAAAGCAAATACCTTATAGAGCTGGGTATCAAGATGGTGGGGTACTTCAAAAATAATTAATTCCGATTGTAAAGCCGCTAAACAAAAAACCATAAAAGCAGGGAGGAAATTCCAGAGGCAGAGTCCAGGGAATGTCCTCAATTGGGGCTTAAAAACCAGACCAAACCCACTGCCATATCGAGTTGATTCTGACTCATAGTGATCCTATAGGACAGAGTAGAACTGCCCCATAGGGCTTCCAAGGAGCGCCTGGTGGATTCGAACTGCCAACCTTTTGGTTAGCAGCCAAAATCTTAACCACTATGCCACCAGGGTTTCCCAACTGGGGCTTAGGGGACTATAAAAAACAAACAGGCAAGCAAAAGAAAAACAAAAATGGGACGACTTCAGAAGTCCAGAAAGAGAAAAATGATGATGGTACTCAAATGCCAAAGGCAAGTTTTAGATGGATGGATTAATATGAAAGGAGTCCCCTGTCTCCAAAGGATGGGGTTAAATGAGAAGTAAGCCTACCTTAAAAAAAAAAAAAAACACAATATTTTAAGCTAAAATAAGGCAAATAATATATACAATCTGTGAGTACCTAATACAGGAGAAGTAAAGAGAAAAAAATCTTGAATTCCACTGGGTAGTGGCAATATATTATCCAGTCAGGCTGGATATGCACTAGAGAAAAAAATTGTTTGGGGCTTGGCTATCTGAGGATAGGGGCGGTTGGTTTCTCAAAGAGGGAGAATGTAAACAAAAATTTGCTTCAGTAACCCAAAAAATAAGATTCACCAGTACCTTAAAGCTATCACTTGCCTTAGTCCTGGGTTACTACTAGCCCTGATAAACAAGCGCCAGAATCATACTGAAAGGGCAACTCTGCATTTTTGTCCTATTTTTTCAACATATCTTCCTAGACACTTAAAACTTTTTTATGTACATTAACGGTTTAATGATATTGCCAAAATAATGTGCCAAAATTACTTTCAAAGGCATGCCAGCCTTTTTAACAGGTTCTTGAGCCACACTGAAAGTAGAATAAAAACTCAGTAGTTTTAATACTTATTTAAAACCATATTTTAATGTCTCTTACTATATAGTTCATATACACATCATTTGCTATACAGGGTATTCTTTCCCCTGGGAGAAAAAGTATATTTTAAATTTTCACACATATAAAATAAAATTTCTCAATACAATCATCTTGAACTATTTTCATGTATTTAGCACCCAAGTTAAATTCTGTACTACTTAAAATGGTTTGGCTGTGATATAAGCATCTAACGATTATGTCTATGTGTAGCCAAATGAAATAAATTTGAGGAACTAAGAAATACATTCCTTTGCTAACTAAGAGCAAACTGATAGCATTTGACAAAAAAATTCCAAACAAATATTTTCAAATGATAGCAGCGATCCAAGTGTGCTAAGTAACAGACATCATTCTAGGTACTTTACATGTGTTACTCATTTAAATTCTTTAAAAAACCTGAGGTAGGTATTCCTTGATTTACAGCTATGAAAAGGGGCTAAAAAAATGTCAAGTGGTTTGTAACCACTGCACTACTAATAAAACCCAGTGAGTTTTTTTTGTTTGTTTTATTTTGTGTATGTGTGTTTTAAGTTTTTAAAATATAAAGCTCTGGCATACCACACCTACCTAGGAAGTTCATCTTTTACTTCAGCAAGAGCTAAAACTATCCCTATTTCTAGTTTTTTGTTAAAAAAAAAAAAAAAAAAAATTTTTTTTTTTTTAAATTATCAAAGAGATTGGAATAAAAGATGTAAAAACGTAAAAGGCTAAAAACAATACTCAGGAAGAGGTAAATAACTATAGTGTGTATCGTATTTGAATCCAAAATAACAAATACGAAACTGAAATCTCCAAAAATAATGATCTAGAATTGTTGTTAGTTGTCATTGAGTCAGCTTTGACTCATGGTAACCCATGTGCAACAGAATGAAATATTGCCGGTCCTGCACAATCTTCAGGATCGTTGCCATGCTTGAATCCACTGTGGTACCCACTGTATATTTTGCCTACCTTCCAACCTAAGGGGCTCTTCTACCAGCACTATACTGAACAATATTCTGTTGTGATTCACAAGGTTTTCACTGGCTGATTTTCACAAGTAGATCACAAGGTCTTTCTTCCTGGTCTGTCTTAGACTGGAAGCTCTGCTCAAACCTGTCCATCATGGATGACCCTACTGGTATTTGAAATATTGGTGACATAACTTCTAGCATTGTAGTAACGTGCATTCCACCACAGTACAACAAACTGACAAATGAGTAGCAGGATCTAGAATTTGTGTTGTTGTTAGGTGCCACCAAGTTGAATCCAACTCACAGTGACCTTATGTATAACAGAACGAAATACTGCCCAATCCTGTCCCATCTTCGCAATTGTTCCTACGTTTCAGCCCACTGTTACAGCCACTGTGTCAATCCATCTCATGAAGGGTCTCCCTCTTTTCCATTGATCCTCTACTTAACCAATCATGATGTCCTCCTCCAGTGATCAGTCTCTCCTGACAATGTGTCCAAAGTGAGTGAGATGAAGTCTCGCCATTTTTACTTCCAAAGAGTATTCTGGCTATACTTGCTCCAGGACAGATTTGTTCTTCCTTCTGGCAGTGCATGGTATATACAATATTCTTCACCAACACCTCAATTAGAATGTGTCAATTCTTCTTCGGTCTACCTTTTTTATTGACCAGCTTTTACATGCATATGAGGTGATGAAAAAGGCCATGGCTTGGGTCTGGTGTGCCTTAGTCTCAAAGTGACATCTTTGCTTCTTAACACTTTAAAGAGGTCTTTTGCAGTGGATTTGCCCAAAGCAGTACGTCATTTGATTTCTTGACTGCTGTTTTGATGGGTGTTGATTGTTGATTCAAGAATGAAATTCTTGACAACTTTCTTTGCCATTTATCATTTTGGTGTTTGCTGATCCATTTGTAAGGATTTTCACTTTATGTTCAGAAGTAATTCATACTAAAGGCTGTCGTCTTTTACCTTCATCGGTAAGTGCTTCAAGTTCTCTTTACTTTCAGTAAGCAAGGCTGTGACAGATAACATATTGCAGGTTTATAAAAATGGCGTGGGGGTGGTGTCTGACCTCCACGCATTTCACAAGGGGGAAGGAGAATCAAGATCAACAGCCCAAGGCTGACTGCTATGAGGCAGAGGTCAGGCCATGCCTTCTCTCTCCAACATCTTTACCAACTCTGACATCAACTGTCCCTACCACGGCACTCTTCTCTGCTGGGTTCAATAATTCACCATAATGGCCACTCAGAACTCACAGACCATACTCACAATTATAAGGTTTATTAGGAAAGTAACAGGCTCAGGAACACTCAAGGATACAGTTCTTCCACCTGGACAGCCTCTTCCCAGCCAAGCTGGCAGGCACACCTCTCCCTGGCCCCAGGCCTCTGCCCAAAGGCACTCAGCTTTCTCTCTTCGTGGGCTGAGAAGCACACAGTGCTGTTTCCGGCTGCCGGGTCTCTCCTACCACCACTTCTCACCATCTTCAGGGTTACAGCTCACTCGTTCTCTCGGTCTCCTGTTTCCAGGAGCTTCTTAGCACAGGGATCCTGGGTTCAAAGGACGTGCTGGCTCCTGGCTGTTCTTCCTTGGTGGTGGTGGTGGTATCTTCTTTTTCCTACCTCTGGGGTGGTTCATTTCAAGCCCAGTGGGATGGCAAAACTGACCAATTCCTTTGGTGGGCCACAATTACCATATCTGCACAGTCCTGCCCAATCACTTCGGTTGGGAGTTACAGGACCATGGCTAGAAAGGCTCCACAAAAGTGACCTATGGCACTGAAAGGTTGTTAATGAGTCTTTCTCCAATCTTGATGCCACATTCTTCTTCATATAGCCCAGCTTCTCAGATTATCCGTTCAGCATATAGATTGAACAAGTAAGGTGAAAGAATACAACCCTGCCACACACCTTTTCCAATCTTAAACCATACAGTATCCCCTTGTTCTGTTGGAACAACTGCCTCTTGATTCATGAACAGGTTCCACATGAGCACAAGTAAGTGTTCTAGAATTCCCAGTAGTTGCAATGTTATCTGTAACTTGATATGAAGATCTAGAATTAGGGATTATTAATTACAGTGCAAGATGAATTTTACGCATCATCCAGAAGTCGGTTAATACGTAACTAAGACATAATGTGGTTAAACTTACATTCCTTTATGCAGATTCAGCTAATGAAACAGCAGTCAAGTTTATAAAAGAAACCTCAAAACTGCTGTAATGTCATTCAGAGAAAATACTGCAAAATACAGCAAAATTGCTCAGCCATTTATATTTATAGGACTACATGAGACTTAACACTATATTTGAAAAATGTGGATTCCTTAAGGCAAAATCCTGACCACACAAATACTAATGCTAAATATATGAAGAGACCGATCACCAGTAATTATCAATGCATCCTGAGTGCACGTTTGATCAATTTCAGACTGCAGAAGTTGATAAAAATCTTCAATTTTTTCATCTTTGGCCTTAGTGGCTGGTGTGTAAATTTGAATAATAGTCATATTAACTGGACTTCTTTGTGGGCGTATGGATATTATCCTGTCACTGACAGTGTTTTACTTCAGGACAGATCTTGAAATGTCCTTTGTGACAATGAATGCAATGCCATTCCCCTTCAATTTTCCTAGATTCATACTTTGTACATTCCATGTTCCAATTATTAATGGATGTTTGCAGCTGTTTCTTTTCATTTTGAGTCTTGCCTCATCAGGAAATGAAGGTCCCAAGAGCTTGGCTCCATCCATGTCATTAAAGTTGACCCTGCTTGAAGGAGACAGCTCTTCCCCAGCTGTATCTGGAGCGCCTTCCAGCCTGAGGGACTTACCTTCCGTCACTGTATCAGACGATTTCCCGCCACCACTCATAAGGCTTTCACTGGCTAATCTTTTCAGGAGTAGACCACCAGGTCCTTCTTCCTAGTCAGCCTTAGTCCGGAAACATAACTGAAACCTGTCCGCCATGGGTGACCCTGCTGGTATTTGAATACAGGTGGCATAGCTTCCAGCATCACAGCAACACGCAAGCCTCCACAGTACAACAAATTGACAGACGTGTGGACAACAAAGGTTGATACGTATGCTAAATAGGTGTGGGGGTTGTACAGGAGTACATCTGCTTGCAGATGCAGGTATGGTTGTGGATACTTCTATATACATATTTACATAGGCTGCGTGTATATTCATATGTGAAATAGACCACACAGGGAGTAGTTATGGAAACTTCTTAGACATAAGAAAACACTTTTCAGGGCAGAGATCCTGGGATTGAAGATGAAGGACTGTAGTCTCGGGGGACACCTAGGTCAACTGGAAAACATAGTTCTCAAATAAAATGTTCTACATCCTCTTTATGAGTAGCATCTGGGGTCTTAAAAGCTTGCGAGCAGCCATCTAAGATACAACTATTGGTCTCATCCTGTCTGGAGCAAAGGAAAGTAAAGAAAACCAAAGGCTCAAGGAAGTAATTAGTCCAAAGGACTAATGCCCACATGAACCACAGCCTCCACTTGACTGAGACCGGAAGAACTACACGGTGCCCAGCTACCTCTACCAACTGCTCTGACCAGGAGTACAAGAGAAGGTCCCAGTTAGAGTATGAGAAAGATGTAGAACAAAATCCAAATTCATAAAAAAGACCAGACATACTGGTCTGATACAGACCTGATGAATCACTGACACTGTAGCCCTAAGACACCCTTCAAACATGGAGCTTAAGCATTCCAAAAGATCGATCACCTTTCAGGCAAAAAAGACAGGCCTATAAAATTTACAGTAACACCCAAGAGGAAGGTACTCCTTAGGACAATTAGCTATAGGAGACCCAAAGGGCAACATCTGCCCAAAAACAAATATGAGAAGGCAGGACAGGACAGGGAAACCAGAAAAATGGCAACAGGGAACCCAGGCCGGAAATGGGGAGAGTGCTGATAAATACAGGGATTGCAACCAATGTCACAGAACAATTTTATGTATGAATTATTGAATGGGAAACTAATTTACTGTGTAAACTTTTACCTAAAGTACAATAAAATGTTCAATAAATAAATAAATAGAGCCATACAGTAAAAAAAAAAAAAAAAAAGGAAGGAAGCAGAGCTTAGGGTTTTATCAGGCAGTCACAAATGAACAAAGCAGTGAAAAATGGCTAAACCCAAGCTAAAGAAGACAAGGTACTACATCAAATGAACCGAAAATTGAGCTGGGGAAGCTGAGTTTTAAGAAATAATAAGGGGGAGGAAAAGGGAATCATAGTGGGCTAAACTCATACCTACTAAACTCTTTCTGCTACAAATTTTAACAATGCTGGAAAAAAATTAAATATGTATTTAACACAACTATACGTGAAAGAAAGAAAAGGTGGCAGAAATTAAGAAGTAAAGCCAAAAAAATATATTTCAACTGATGCCCTGGCACATCAAGAATTCAACAAACTTTGCCAATAGGCCCTAATGGTTAGGCACTGGGCTTTTAAAGTCCACAACGAGAGAAGACATGGTCTTCTCCATGTAACTCCATTCTCTGGGTGGTAGAGAGGGAAAGACTCCAGTGAAAAACTGAATCCACAAAGAACATTCAGAAAAACTCAGGAAATTAAACCAGAAGATAAAGAGATAAGATCAAGTCACCTATGTGGGATAGGAGGGATAGGAGAAAGGGTAGTCAAGCTTTTCCACAGCAACAATAGGAAGAGCCAAGTAATGCCTACAATATCCTCAAGGAAAGAAAGTATGATTCAAAACCTTATGTGCAGCCACACTGTCACTTAATATATAATGGTAATGTGTGTGTACCTTCTCACCACCCACCCCCTCCCCCACCAACACTCAACATTTTAAACATATAAGAACTCAGGGAATATAATATGGCTCCCATGAGCAATTCCTGGAGAAATTATTTAGAGTACAACTAAGAGATCAAACGGAGAATGTGTAGCAAATAGTTAATTTAACTGCAGGACTAAGACTAAAAGGATTTGTGGATTATGGTTACAGAACAACACAGATTAGAAGCCTTTTAACCCGGCAGTAAAGAAAACTAATTTTAAAAGTTAAAAAGAATAGGGAGAGAGAAGGTAGGAAGTAGAGTAAGTATGCTAATTTCTTTTTACTTTATAACTGTCAGAATATATACCATTTGATGCTGAAAAAAAATAGGTATAAGTTAAAGATAGAAATAATCAGCTACAAAGGTGTAACGTAAGGGAGATGAGGGAGGAGGAAGCAGAAATATACTAACTTTCTTACTGATCATAAAACATCCTGCGTAGAATACTGCCTGGCTGCCATTACTGAACATTTTGATCAAAGATTCCACAGACAAATCCTGATCAAAAGGGGGAAAACACAGAACAGAATTTCAAATTTCCATGGACTCTAGACTTTCTGGAGCCACAGAGGCTGGATGAACCCTTGAAACTATGCTCTGAGATAATCTTTAAACCTTAAACCAAAAATATCCCCTGAAGTCTTCTTAAAACCCAACAATAGCTTAGCTTAACTAGTGAAAAAAAGGTCTGCCTTGAGCATTATGCTCTTTTAAGAACTATCCATATGGGATCAAAGTGACAATGGCAACTCGAAAGATTAGACAGGAACCTTAGGGGATAGTGAGCTTATGTTAATAAGGAAGGAACAACTCAGAAAAGGAGGGTGAGAATGGTTGCAAACTTGAACAATGTAATCAATGTCACTAAATTGTACATGTAGAAACTATTAAATTGGTGTACTTTTGGGTATATATGCTCAACAATAAATAAAACTTAGGGAAAACAAAAAAAACCCTATGGAGCACAGTTCTACTCTGAAACACATGAGGTCACCATGAGTCAGAATCAACTGGACAACAACTGTTTAGGACTGCTGCTAAGATCCCAACGGAAAATCCAGCACAAAGATTTAAGTTTAATAAGTTTAAGTCTATAGTCAAAAATAAATAGTTCTCATTCAGCATGTGGACGCTGTCATTCTCTTTTCATCCTGTTGTTGTCTTCCTAAAAATTTCAAGTTCGAGAATCTCTCTCGACACCTCACAGAAAGATATGTGTACTGGGGAGAACTTACTGACTTCAGTTCTGTTTCCCCAGAATTGACAAAACCTAATAAGCAGCTGCCTGTGGACTACTTCAAGAATGATGTTTCAATAAAGCTTTATCCTCCTGACCCCCCAAAGAAAGATCCTGTGTGAAGCAGTGGTCTTAAAACTAATATATACGTGCTCTTCGGGGTACATGAAGTATCATATCAGTTGTCCTTTCCAACCTCCCTATTAACAATTGCCCTCTACAAAAGAAAGGCATACCTCCCACCCATCCCAAACATCCCCTAAAACAGGGTACATAGTTTTCCAATACTGCCCATGGTGGTAAAATGTTAGGGGTGCAAAACAGAGAGAAATTTAAATGTATCCATCCCCAAAAAGATGACTATTTTTCCTGTCTCATAAGAAATTTTGTTAAAAGTATCTAGTGCATTTTAAAAAGGACTATTTTGGTATGTGGTGAGGTGTAATAAATTCAGATATATAAAGATTGGGGCTGCTGGAATTATAGCAATTACCAATTCCATTCTCTGATTGTTGTTAAGAAATACATCTTCATTGAGTAATGGTCCTGTTACAGTAAAGTAGAAAGTGTAGGAAACATGTGGTGATATTTTATAGAGGTAATGAACTTATGGCAAGGCTCCATGCCTTACCTATCTATTTGAAAATTAAAATTCAGAGGCATGATGGTTGTCAAAGAGAACTATATCAACACATATATTTGAAATTTTAAAGGGATGTCACATTTTTTTCTGACAATTAAAAAATACACTGGCAAAATGTGTGGAAATTCACAATATATCTACTTTCTCAACTCTAAGTATACTGGATTGGACAATGTACCCTAAAGGAATGAGTAACCAGCATAATCAATAGTAATTTGATGTTTCTTGAAGAGTCTCTTTGATATATGTTTCCCAGAAATTGGGAAGCACGTAACTCCAATAATTGGGTAAGAAATCCTTTTGCAAGTCAGGAATCTTCCAATTCTTTGCTTTCAACAAAATTGGAGATCCTAATTAAGTTACTAGCTTTCAGATCATTAAAAATGATTAACAAAAGTATTGAATAAGTAAATAAACATATGGGGAAGATAAATTTCCCATGCAGAAGAATTCCAAATGATTTATGCAGATACTCTACCCTCATAAATTCCCACTCCTGTGGGCTGTACATAGAGACTTCCTTTTAAAGATGTAAGGGGGAAGGAAGGGATTGATAAAGAGTAATTTTACAGTGGAGTAACCTTAAAAACGCTATTTCAGCCAGGTGATGAAGGTTAACATCAACAGTGATGTACCTTTGATACGTGATGAAAATAATACTTTACCTCTATGATCTTCCTACCCAAAACACATAACTTCAGTCTAATCATGAGGAAAACACCAAACAAATCCCAATTGAAGGACACTCTACAAAATATCTGACCAGTACTCCTCAAAACCACGAAGTTCATCAAAAACAAGGAAAGTCTGAAAAAACGTTACAGGCAAGATTTGCCTAAGGAGACACGATTGTTAAATAATGTGGTATCAAGCATGGAACTCTGAAACAGAACAAAGACATTAGGTAAAAATTAAATCTGAAAAAGTATGGATTTTAGTTAATAATAATATATCAACATTGGTTCATTAATTGGAAGAAATATACCACACTAATGTAAAATGTTAGCAATAAATAAAACTGGATACAGAGTATATGAGAACTCTGTACTACCTTCTAGATTCTTCTAAAAATCTAAAACTGTTCTAAAATAAGAAAGGTTATTAAAAGAAAGACTGATGGCAAAATCACAATGAGATACCACTTCATGCCCATGAGGATGGCTACAATAAAAAAGACATAACGACAAGTATGGATGAGTATGTGGGGAAAACGGAATTCTTATACACTGCTGGCGGGAATGTAAAATGGTGCAGTTGCTTTGAAAACAGTTTGGCAGTTTTTCAACAGGTTAAACATAAGGGTAGCATATGACAATGACTCAGTGATTCCACTCCTAGGCATATACCCAAGAGAAACAAACATGTATGTCTAAACGAAAACTTGACCGCGAATGTTCATAGCAGCACTGTTGATAAATAGCCAAAAAGTGGAAACAACTCAGTGTCCATTAACTGATGAATGGACAAATAAAATGAGGTATATCCATATAATGGAATATTACCCAGCCATAAAAAGAAATGAAGTTCTGATACATGCTACAACATAGCTAACCTTGAAACATTATGCAAAGTGAATGAAGCTAGCCATAAAAGACCACATATTGTATGATTCTATGTAAATGAAATGTCCAGAATAGACAAATTCATAGGGACACAAAGTAGATTGGTGGTTTCCTAGAGCTGGGGGTGGGGGGTGGGGTGGGGTGATGGTTTGAGAGGTAATGGGGAGTGACTGCTACAGAGTATATGGGTTTCATTTTAGGGTGATGAAAGTATTCTAAAATTGATTGTGGTGGTGGTTGAACAGCTCTGTGAGCATACTAAAAATCACTGGACACTTTAAATGGGTGAACTGTATGGTACGTGAATTATATCTCAATAAAGGTCTTTTATATATATATCTTAATAGAATGACATGATTTTTTTCAAATAACTTATAAGAAATTTTCATTGCCTTAAAATTTTTACTCCATTATCATATTTAAACAAGGCTTCTTAGTTCCTGTGTGCAGAATGTGTGTGCATGTGTGTGTGGGTGCGTATATAAAAAAACTGACGGTAAACGCTACACCATTCTAGCAATGTAACATCCATGAGTACATGAGCTAACTGAAAACAAATGTTCTATCCAATTAAGAAATGCATTTCCAATAATTATTAAATGTAAAAAAATCAAAATTTTAATAATTATTTTGCTTTTAATCAACTGTATATTAATGTTACAATACCTCAATATAGAAAACTTTTAACATTTAGAGCCTTACTGTCACAAGCAGTTAAAAAAATTTATATAGATTTTTGTTACAGAAAAGTACTATAGGGTAAGCAATACAAGGCTGTCAAGCATAAAAACTGTAAGTACTAGAATAAAACTTAATAGGGGTAAGAAAGATAAAAAAAAAAGCGAAACCCACTGCTGTCGAGTCAATTCCGACTCATAGTGACCCTAAAGGACAGAGTAAAACTGCCCCATAAGGTTTCCAAGGAGCACCGGTAGATTTTGGAATAAAATACAAACTCATGGAGAAATTTTTCATCTTTTAACCATCTAAATTAATGATTAAAAAATTGACATTCACTTAAAAATACAGACGGGATTCACAGTTTTTCAAAATTCTTTTCTAGATCACTAAACAAACAGATGATTAAATACCAACCTATTTAGATAGATTAACAGATTAACAGATGAATAATCAAAGGAAATCAAAAGAAAAATACAACCTTTCCAAATCAGAAGAAACACCCACAAACACATACTTATAAAACAAAGAAAAACACCCATAATGAAAGCTCTTTTAAGCAGTATGTAAAGTCTGTTTTGAGTTTGTATAGACTAAGGCTCTTCTGCAAAAAGTAGTGAGAATCCTAAATAAGGAAGCACCCTTACACAGAATCCATGGGATCCAAAGAAACTGTAGACCTGAGAAAATACAAGAGGAGGAACTCAGACTAGAAAATTTCTTACACAGTGAACACAGGGGAAATGAGAATCATATACATTATTGCTTAGTAAATACAACTCTTCAGGACAATACATACTACTTAAAGCACTAGCTAAAGATAAGACAGCCAATTAAAGAAATGATTCTTCTGTACTGGTTAAATGACAGTACTCAATTTCACTTCATTAGAGGCAAATAAAATAAAACTCTAGGCTGAGGTCTACCCCCAAAATAGATTATTTCTGATGTTAACCCCTTACCTGACATTCTGAGTAGGATTCCACCTTTCAGAGGGCAGTTCTCCACTCTGTGGGTCATCTACAGGCGGATGAAGAATCGAAATGCATACATCTCCATTCTATGAGAGACAAATATCACATCTCATAAATACTCCAAAAGAAATTTGCAAAAATGAACATCGGTTCAGCTGAAGTTTCCTTTATTCCTAGAAAACTCTTCTGATCACTAGAAAAAGCAAAAAACCAAACCCGTTGCCATCAAGTCAATCCTACCTCACAATGACCCTGTAAGACAGAGTAGAACTGCCCCACGGGGTTTCCGAGGAGTGGATGGTGGATTCAAACTGCCGACCTTGTGGTTAGCAGCTGAGTTCTAATCACTAGGGAAGAAAACAATTCTTTCGCTTCACTTTCAAAATCAAAGTCAAAGAAGAATTAAGCATTATTTTAATATTATAAATATTCATTTTGACCGATCTTCAAGATATATCTGTTACGAAAGAATACCATATCTATAACATCATCCTTATAAAAATTTTTTCAAAAACAGAAACAGACAAGCATGATATACTAAGAATCAAAAGTCCTGAGAGGCAACTAAATATACCTTTTAGGTACAGATTGTGTTTTCAGACACATCTGTACCTAAAGTAACTAAAAACAAAAATATCTGGCTTTTCTTAAAAATCTGCCTAAAGACATGCTATAATCACCTTTAATATCAACCAACGGTTTCGATGCCTATGGCATACAGCAGCTGCCTTACAGCATTTAACCATAGCTTCCCTCAGAGTTCTCCCTGGATAGGGGAACTCATCACTATGGTTATATTTTGCTTTATGAACTTAATTTAATTAATTTCAAACATACAGGGATTGCCTACCATATGCAATGCAGAGTGCTTGCTATTCAATAGAAAAGACAAGTTGAGTAAGATACAGTCCCTGTCTTGAGACTTAGTCTAAAATGGAGGGTAAGATTTAAGTTTTTTAAAAAAGGAGATTAATCTTAGGTATACATCCTTAATTTATACATACATATACACAAGTATGGAAATACTGGTGGTGTAGTGGTTAAGTGCTACGGTTACTAACCAAGAGGTTGGCAGTTCAAATCCACCAGGAGCTCCTTGGAAGCTCTATGGGGCACTTCTTCACGGTCCTATAGGGTCATCATGAGTTGGAGTTGATTGGCCGTCAATGGATTTGGTTTAGTTTTTTTATATACAAGCATATATAATTTACATACACTCACATAAACAACCACATCAATATTTAAAAAAAAAAAAATCCATTGCCACAGAGTTGATTCCGACTCAGTAGTGATTCTACAGGACAGAGCAGAACTGGCCCATAGGGTTTCCAAGGTGCGGATAGTGGATTCGAACTGTTGACCTTTTGGTTAGCAGCCGTAACTATTAACCACTGAGCCACCAGGGCTTCCACTTCAAGATGAAAGCGTTTTTTATTGTTGTAAATACGTATTTAACAAACATTTGCCATTTCAACATTCTTAATATGTACAATTTAATGACATTAATCGTATAACAGCACATTTTAAAAAGATTACAATTTCAATAAAATGAATACCAAATACTACATTCTAAAACTGTATTATAGTTAGATGCCATAAGGAAAGTAAAAACAAAGAACTATAGTAACTGGAAGAGGTGGGGAGTGGGGTGAAGAATAACAAGAGACTTTGTGGTCCAAGAAGCTTTGAAATTGGCCTTGAACAATGAGTACACTTATAACAACAAATTTTAAAACTTAGACTCGGTTTGGCCTGAATAAACCAACATCAGAAAAAGTAAATAAAATATGCTTGAGTTATTATATTCATCTTCGATTGCTGCTTTAACCAATTATCACAAACTTAGTGGCTTAAAACAACACAAATTTATTATAGCTCACAGTCTGGCATGGCTCTTATTGGGTTAAAATCAAGGTGTCCCTAGGGCTATGTTCCTTTCTGGAGGCTCTATGGGAGAATCTCTTTCCGTGCCCTTCTTAGCTTCTAAAGGCTGCCCACATTCTTTCTGTTAAACCCCCTACCCCACCTCCATCTTCAAAGCAAGCAACACCGCATTTCTCTGTGTCTTTCGTCCAGCCACATTCTCACTTACTCTCCTTTCCTGCTTCCCTCTTTCACTAATTTTAAGGACCCTTATGATTACACTGGGCCCATCCAGATAATCGCGGATAATTTATCTATTTTAACATCAGATGATTAGCAATCTTTATTCCATCTGCAATCTTAATTCATTTTTCCAATGTAACCTAATATACTTACAGATTCTGGGATCAGGAGTTGCTCACCTTAAAAAAAAAACTCATTGCCATCAAGTTGATTCCAACTCATTAGAGACCCTAGAGAACAGAGTAGAACTGCATTACTCTGCCTACATCAGTAATGAAGAGCCCAGTTTGGCTAAAAAACAGAGCACAAAATTAGGCCACATGAACAGGTTATTTGGTTCAGAGTTTAATATGTATGTAAGTAAAATGTGAGTAGAATAGTAACAGAATTGTACTTAGAAAACACACATTAAAAGACGGGCCTACAACAAGTAAAGAGATTGAATGAGTAATCAAAAGCCTAACCCGCACCCCCCCCGCCCCCAAAAAAAGACCAGGACCAGAAGGCTTCACTGGTGAAGTCTACCAAATAGTTAAAGAAAAATTAATACCAACCCTTCACAAGAAAAATATATACCAACCCTTCACAAACTTCTAAAAATAGGAGGGAACACTTCCTAACTCACTCTATGAGGCCAGCAATACCCTGCTATCGAAGCTAGATAAAATGTCATAAGAAAAGAAAGTTACAGGCCAATATCCTTTATGAATATAGATGCAAAAATCCTCAACAAAATACTGGCAAATCAAATCCAACAACATAGTAAAAGCATTATATACCTTGACAAATGGGGTTTATCCCAGAAACGCAGGAATGGCTCAATATAAGAAAATCAATCAATATCCTTTCATGATAAAAACACCCAGAAAGCTAGGAATAGAATGGAACTTATTTGACATAAAAAAGAGCATTAAAAAAAAACCCACAGCTAACATCATACTCGATGCTTGTGATGGTTAAGGTTATGTGTCAACTTGGCTGGGCCATGATTCTCAGTGATTTGGCAGTCGTATGATGTTGTGATTAGTTCCATGATGAGATCTGATATAATGTAATCACCTCCATGATGGTATCTGCTGTGAGTAGCCAATCAGTTGAAAGGGAGTTTCCTTGGGCATGTGGCCTGCATTCAATACAAGTGGACATTCTGGCAAGGCTCAGGGGCTTTTGCTCGCTCTGAATCCTGCAACTGTCTCCTGTTCCTCTGACCTTTGGTTCTTGAGACTTAAGCTAGCAGCTTACCTACCATTTTGTCTGTCAGTCGTGGGATTCATTGATCTTCACAGCCTGTGAGCAAAAGCCCTGCTCCCTGACCTACCGATCTTGGGTTCACCAGCCCCTGGTCAGAAGCCTCTATCCTGACTCACAGACTTGGGACGATCCAGCCTCTACAACCACGTGAACCATTTCCTTGAAAAAAATCTTTACATATATTTATACGCTTTACTGGTTTTGCTTCTTGAGAGAACCCAACCTAAGACAATGCTGAAAGACAGAAAGCTTTCCCTTGAAGATCAGGAAAAAGACAAGGATGCCCAATTTCACCACTGGCATTCAACATTATTATAGAAGCCCTAGCCAGAGCAATCAGGTAAGAAAAAATTACATAAAAAAAAAAAAAAATCAAGTTGGAAAGGAAGAAGTAAAACTATCTTTATTCGAAGTTGAAATAATCCAATATACAGAAAATCCCAAAGAACCCACAAAAGAGCAATTACAAATAATAAATGAATTCAGCAAAGTTGCAGGGTATACAGCCTCCATCAGCCTGAGCCCTGAAAATCTAAATGGTGCCCAGCTACCACCATGGACCGCTGTGACAGGGATCACAATAGAGGGTCCAAGACAAAGCAGGAGAAAAATGTAGAACAAAATTCAAATTCACACACCTATAAAAAAAGACCAGACTTGCTGGTCTGACAGAGACTGGAGGAACCCCTGAGTCTATGGCCCCTGGACACTCTTTTCACTCAGAACTGAAGCCACCCCCAAAGCTCATCTTTCAGCCAAAGATTAGACAGACCTATAAAACAAACAGTAACACACATGAGGAATATGGTTAGTTCAATCAAGTACATGAGACCAAATGGGCAACATCTGCCCAAAAGCAAAGACCAGAAGGCAGGAAGGGACAGGAAAAACAGACGGATGGAAACGGGGAGCCTGGGTTAGAGAATGGGAGAGTGTTGACACATCACAGGGATTGCAACCAATGTCACAAAACAATCCATGTATAAACTGTTGAATGAGAAACTAATTTGCTCTGTAAACTTTCACCTAAAGCACAACTAAAAAAAAAAAAAAGTTGAAGGGTACAAGACCAATGCACAAGAATAAGTTGTATTTCTATATAACAGCAATGAAAAATCCGTAAAGAAAATTAAGAAAACAATTCCATTCATAATGGTATCTAAAAGAATAAAATTACTAGGAATAAATTCAACCAAGGAGATGAAAGACATGTACACTGAAAACTAGAAAACACTGCTGAAAGAAATTAAAGACCTAATAAATAGAAAACATTCTATGTTCATTACTGAAAGACTTAATATTGTTAAGATATCAATACTATCCAAAGTGATCTAGAGATTCAACACAATCCCTACCAAAATTCCAACAACCTTTTTTGCAGAAATGGAAAAGCCAATCCTCAAACTCATATGGAATTGCAAGGGGCCTTAAACAGGTAAACAATCTTGTAAAGAAACAAAGCTGGAGAGCACACATTTCCCAATTTAAAAGCTACAGTAATCAAAGCTGTGTTGTACTGGGATAAGGATCACATATAGACCAATGCAATACAACTGGAGAGTACAGAAACAAACCCTTACATCTGTGGCCAATTGATTTTCAACGAGGATGGCAAGTCTCTTCAACAACATGTAAATAACTGAATTAGAACACTTACCTTACCCCTTCTATAAAAATTAACTCAAAATGGATCAATAATCTAAATATAAGAGCTAAGACCATAAAACACTTGAAGAAAAAAATAGAGGTAAATGTACATGACCTTGAATTTGGCAATGGAACCTTAGAGCCTATATCAAAACCATGAACAATGAAAGAAACAAAAAAGATAAACTGGACTTCATTGAAATTAACCTTTGTGGATCAAAGGACATTAGCAAAAAATGAATAGACAATCTACAGAATGGGAGGTAATATTTACAAATCATATACTGATAAGAGATTAATATCCAGAATATATAAAGACCTCCTATAATTTAACAACAACAAAAAAGACAACTCAATAAGAAATGGGGAAAGGAAACTGTCATGGGTTGAACTGTGTCTCCCAAGAATGTGTGTCAACTTGGCTAGGCCATGGTTCCCAGTATTGTGTGACTGTCCACTATTTTGTCATCTGATCTCATTTTCCTATATGTTGTAAATCCTATCTCTATGATGTTAATGAGGCAGGATTAGAGGCAGTTATATCAATGAGGCAGGACTCAATCTACAAGATCAGGTTGTATCTTAAGTCAAACTCTCTTGAGATATAAAAGAGAGAAGGCACCAGAGAGACAGGGGAATCGTATCATCAAGAAAGCAGTGCCGAGGGGCAGGGCCAAGATGGCGGAATAGACAGACGCTTCCAGCGAGCCTTCTTACAACAAACACCTGAAAAAACAAGTGAAAGGAGTATATTTATGACAAGCTAGGAGCCCTGAACATCAAAGGCAAAGTTGGAAAACAGACTGAGCGGCAGCGGGAGAGAGAGACATTCAGAAGTGGAGAGGAGTTACCAGACCTGAATCGCTGGGAGCCCTCAGGCACCATTCCTGGGAGCGGGGGGGCTGGTGGTAGCGTTCGGCCGCAGTTTCCTCAGGGAGAAGCAGCCAGCCACACAGCTTACTCACACCTCCGAAACCAGAGAAGAACGGCGCTCTCGGCAAAAGCGAAGTACTTGCGTATATTTTACCGTGTCCCACAACCCTAAGCCAGCTTCAGTGGCTGTTGATTTCCCTGGGCCTCAGATAGGCCTTGTGGAGCATATACAGACATCCTCCCGGCCTTGGAGAAAAAATAAACACACAGTTGCGGGAAAAGATAATTTGCCAGCTCCACTAACCAGGACAGCTCAGGATAGAAGCGGCTCCTGTCCAGGCATAAATGGTACGTGGACTTTTGAATAACTTTCCCCCCTGCATGGACCTGTGTGGACCTATTTCAGGAGAACAGGCTCTTGTTGGCAGACTACAACTGTTTCAGCTGTGCGGTGGAGAGGTGGGTGTTTCATGTTTGACACCGCTTTGCCTATTAAGCAGGGTCCTCACCTACCCACATCAGGGGCCTAAGGACTGGTGGCTCCACTCAGGTCACCCACCCACCCATGACAGGGGTCCAAGGATAACTGGTACCTCCCAGTTGTTACAACCAAAAACACTGGGTACCCATGGTCCATTTGGAGAACCCACCCACCTTTACACTCTAGAGAAGAGGGACACGCTTTCCTCAGAGACACTTAGGGGACAATTCTCAGCCCCCTGCCTTGTTCAGAGCATGACCCCCTGCTGCAACCAGATACCGGTCCCTACATCAATCACCCCTGCCCCTCAGAGACTGTTGGACAGAGCCTGTACCACACACTTGATGATCAGCTATCTGGACACCTGAGCTGAATTCATACAAGAAAAGTGAATGGACACCTAGACTGATATACCTGATAATAAACAGCTCTAGCCATCTGAGGACAGGATGTCAGAGCTCCAAAAGTGACAATAATCAAGCTAGCTCACTCAAGCAACCCATTTGGGCATATCAAAACAAAACAAAGCAAGAAGCTACGACACAGTAAGCAAACATAAAATAAATTAATGCAAAAATTTATAGATGGCTCGGAGACAACAGTCAGTATCAAGTCACATAAAGAAACAGACCACGATCACCTCAACAAGCTCTCAAAACAAAGAATCAAGGGATCTTCTAGATGAAAGCACTTTCCTGGAATTACCAGAGAAAGAATACAAAAGATTAATATACAGAACCGTTCAAGACATCAGGAAGGAAATCAGCAATACGCAGAACAACCCAAGGAACACACAGATAAAGCAGCTGAAGAAATTAAAAAGGTTATTCAGGAACATAATGAAAAATTTAATAAGCTCGAAAAATCCATAGACAGCAATCAAAAA
This sequence comes from Elephas maximus indicus, assembly GCF_024166365.1. Classification (NCBI taxonomy): domain Eukaryota; kingdom Metazoa; phylum Chordata; class Mammalia; order Proboscidea; family Elephantidae; genus Elephas; species Elephas maximus. The sequence goes on along the minus strand of NC_064827.1, from coordinate 42,741,240 downwards.
TTCATAAGATTAACAATAAAATTACAGAACTAGAGAACTCAAGACAAAGTCAGAGGGGCAGAATTGAGCAAGTGGAAGGCAGAATTTGTGAACTTGAAGATAAAGCACTTGGCGCCAATTTATCTGAAGAAAAATCAGATAAAAGAATATAAAAAAATGAAGAAACCTTAAGAATCATGTGGGACTCTATCAAGAGAAATAACCTACGAGTGACTGAAGTACCAGAACAGGGGGGGATGACAGAAAATACATAGAGAACTGTTGAAGATTTGTTGGCACAAAACTTCCCTGATACTGTGAAAAATGAGAAGATATTTATCCAAGATGCTCATCGAACTCCACATAAGGTAGATTTTAAAAGAAAGTCACCAAGACGTATTATAATCAAACGTGCCAAAACCAAACAAAAAGAAAGAATTTTAAGAGCAGCTAGGGATAAACGAAAAGTCACCTACAAAGGAGAGTCAATAAGAATAAGCTCCGACTACTTGGCAGAAACCATGCAGGCAAGAAGGCAACGGGCTGACTTATATAAAGCATTGACAGAAAAAAATTGCCAACCAAGAATCATATATCCAGCAAAACTGTCTCTGAAATATGAAGGTGAAATTAGGACATTTCCAGATAAAGAAAGCAGTGCCAGGAGTACAGCATGTCCTTTGGACTATGCATTCCTACACAGGGAAGCTCCCAGACCCGGGGAAGATTGATGACAAGGAACTTCCTCCAGAGCCGACAGAAAGAGAAAGTCTTGTCCTGGAGGTGACACCTTGAATTCGGACTTCTAGCCTACTAGACGACTGTGAGAGAATAAGCTTCTGTTTGTTAAAGCCATCCACTTGTGGTATTTCTGTTACCGCTGCACTAGATAACTATGAAAGAAATGAATAGATATTTCACCAAGAAGATTTACAAATGGACAACAAACACATGAAAAGATGCTTGACATCATTAGTCACTAAAACCAGCTGCCACCGAGTCAATTTTGACTCATGGCAACCTCACATGTGTCAGGGTACAACTGTGCTTCGCAGTGTTTTCAGTGGCTGCTTTTTCAGAAGTACATCACCAGGCCTTTCTTCTGAGGCACCTCTGGATGAACTCGAACCTCTAATCTTTCTGTTAGCAGCAAAGTGCATTAACCTTTTGCAGCACCCAGGAACTGCCATTAGTCATTAAAAACAAACAAACAAACCTGTTGCTGTCAAGTCGATTCTGCCCCATAGCGAACCTACAGGACAGAACAGAACTGTCCCACAGGGTTGCCAAGGCTGTAGTCTTCACGGAAGCAAACTGCCGAATCTTTCTCCCGGAGAGTGGCTGGTGGGTGTGAACTGCCGACCATTCAGTTAGCAGCCAAGCGCTTAACCACTGTGCCACCAGGGCTCCCTTCCATTAGTCATTAAAAAAACAAACCCGTTGCCATCGAGTCAATTCCGACTCATAGCAACCCTACAGGGAGATGCAAATCAACATCAAAATAAGATACCACTCCACCTTCACTAGAATGGCTATGATCAACAAAACTGAAAACACATCTTGGCAAGAATGTGGAGAAACTGAAACCCTCATCCATTACTGATGGGAATGCAAATGGTACAGCAGCTGTGGAAAACAGTTGGGCAGTTCCTCAAAAAGCTAAAACAAAGGGCTACTATATGACCCAGCAATTCCACTTCTGGGTACATACCCAGAAGAATTGAAAACAGACTCGAACAGATACTTGTACAAAAGGTTCATTGCAGTATTATTTAGAGTATTCAATAGGTGGAAAACCCAAAAGTCCATCAATGAATGAATGGATAAACAAAACGTATATGCTATACACACAATGGAATATTATTCAGCCATAAAAATGAAGTTTTGATACATGTTTCAACATGGATGAACCTTGAAAACAATATTCTAAGTAAAATAAGGCAGACACACAAGGACAAATATTATATGATTACATTTATATGAAATATCTGGAATAGGCAAAATTTCAGAAAGGTAGAATTTAGACTACAGGTTACCAGGTACTAGATGGGAGGAAGGAAAAGGAGTTACTGCTTAATGGGTACAGGGTTTTTGTTTGGGGTGATGAAAACATTTTGGAAATTGTGGTGATTGTTGCTTGACATTGTGGGTGTAATTAACATCACTGAATTGTACACTTAAAAATGGTTAAAATGGCAAATTTTATGTTATAGATATACCAAAAACCAAATCCGTTGCCACTGAGTCAATTCCAACTCATAACAACCCTATAGGATAGAGTAGAACTGCCTCACACAGTTTCCAAGGAGCGACTGGTGGATCTGAATTGCCAACCTTCTGGTGAGCAGCCATAGCTCTTTACTACTGCGCCACCAGGCTCCTATATTACATGTTTTACCAGAAATCAAAAAAAAAAAAAAAAGATATGAAAGTTTCAGGCCTCCAGAATTACAGTTACAAAATGAAGACTATTTAGCCTAGGCCCCATCCAGATCCAAATGAATCAGAATCTCCACAATTCTGTATTTTTAACTCCTCTCCACATGATTCTGATATGCAGCCAAAGTTCGGGCCCAGCACTACCTAGTGAAACCTCTTTCTCATACCTTAAAGTTAGAGACAAAGCATAAGATCTGCAAGCCCATTAATATAATTACATAAATACTGTTAAATTCTGTTTGTTTTAAATCATTTACAAACTAGAGTCTGATTCTAAAAAACACAAATTTAGTTGCCTAAATATTAAGATGGAACCCGGAAGCACAGTGGTTAAGAGCTACGGCTGCTAACCAAAAGGTGAGCAGTTTGAATTCACCAGTCGCTCCTTGCAAAGTTCTACTCTACCCTCTAGGGTCGCTATGAGTTGGAATCAACTCAATGGCAAAGGGAACGATAAAAAATATTAAGATGTTCTAAATGGTGGCTAACATATAATCTATAGGTAATCCTTAATGTATGTATATTTTCACAGAGCAACCTGCTGCCCTAATTTAAATTTTTTGAAAGAAAAAATATAGGGAAAAAGGTCAAAACAAAAATATAAACAATATGACATAGGGTTCAAACCTTTAATAAATGTATATTACTAAATCACATTTGCTAGGTAAAATTTCAATATCAGGTGAGTCAAAGTCTTCTGGTTTCAGCTGATTTTCTTTATGATTCATTTGGTTCATATAAACTAAGGTGAAATTCACACATAGACTGGAAGTTCTACAGGAACATTCTACAAAACTCTTCTCCCACATTTTAGAAATAAGGAATATTTTACAAGTCAATTAATGACAAAGATAAAACAATTAAAAGGATTACATATAATCAAAACCTCATGGGACTTGGTTTCCTGGTTCGAAGGTTTAGGGTCAGGGTTTCATGGGACATCCCAGTTAACTAGCCAAACCTGTTTGTGCTTCTGTTCTACCTCCTAGTTTGATGCATAGTGCCTGGGGTCTTAAAAGCTTGCAAGCAGCCATCCAAGGCACAACAGTTCATTTCTATTTGCCAGGAAAAATAAGAGGAAGAAGAAGAGTTAGGAATAGGAGGAGGATATGGAATGTGTGGCTAACTGCCTCCACAAACAACCGCTTCCTTTGCCATGAGACCAGAAGAGGAGTGAGCTTTTTGGATCAAGTAGACACATGAGACTATCTGGGCAGCTCCCGTTTGGTGGGGAGATGAGAAAGCAGAGGGGGACAGAAGCTGACTGGACGGACATAGAAATACAGGGTAAGAGAAGGAGTATGCTGTCTCATTAGGGGAAGAGCAACTAGGAGTATATAGCAAGGTGTATATAAATTTTTGTATGAGAGACTGACTTGATTTGTAAACTTTCACTTAAAGCACAATAAAAAAAAAAAAAAAAAAGAATTAACTAAGGAAAAAAAAGTCAAATCAACCAGAAAGAAAGTATTTACAATGTACCAGATGAATTCGTTTTCCTTGCTTCCATAATCCCTCCCTCAAAATTAGAGACTTCTCAAGTAACCAACTGCTTAAATTTCTTTGTTCACTTAACCAACCACTGAGAATTTCTTTGTTACTGACTGCCTATAAAACCTCTTCTCTCTTTTAAAACAGGAAACTTCACACCAATATGGGCTGGGCTCCCCTGATAATAGATTTTAGGAACTTATTAAATATTTATTTAAAGGACTAAAAAAAAAAAAAATCCCATAGCAGAATCCTGATCAAAAGGCAGAAAACGCAGAATTTCAAATTCTTACGGACTCCAGACTTTCTGGTATCATGAAGTTTGTACAAACCGTTGAAACTATTGCCCAGAGATATCTTTAAACCTTAAACCAAAAATATCCCCTGACATCTTAAAACCGAACAACTAAGCTTAAGCAGTAAAAAATATCTGCCTTGAGCATTATGTTCTTTTAATAACTAGACAACAGCAACCTGAAAGATTAGATAAGAACCTTAGGGGGGCAGTGAGCTTATGTTAATGAGTGAATAACAACTCATAAAGGAGGGTGAGAATGGTTACACAACTTAAAGAATGTAATCAATATCACTAAATGGTACATGTAGAAACTTGAATTGGTATGTTTTGCAGTGTATATTCTCAACAACAATAAAATTATATTAAAAAACAAATATACTTTACTACTTGTACTATCTGGGAAAAGTTATTATGTCAATTTATCCTAGTAGCTAAAGCAAAATAAAAAACATATTCAGTTATATATTTCTGAGCAGCTAATAAGAAAATATTCATGTTCATTTGAAGAATGCTTTAAATGAAATCTAAGAGAAATGTAAAAAAAAAAAAAAATTTTTTTTTTTTTTTTTTTAAAAGAGAAATGTTTAATTCGGGTCCCTACTTAAAAGCCACTAAGAAAAATAATACAAAATTTAAAACTAGAGTTTTGCACAGAAAAGTGTTCTTCAAATGGACATTTTAAAAGAATGGACACCTTTAAACTGATACGTATAACAAATTTTAACACACCATTCAGCACTTTCATGTGAGGGGTTAATATCACAGAAGTTATGCATGTTGCTTGTGGTGACTAAATAATACAATACAGGAGTATGGTTTGCTGCACCTAGAACAGAGAGCTATGGACAATTAATATATGCTTTAAGCTCTGCATTCCAAATTTCATTCCAAATGAAGACTGTAGTTTAGTTAATAGCATTGTACCAAAATTAATTTCTTAGTTTTGAAAAATACACCGTGGTTATATAAGATGTTAACATTAGGGGAAGTTGGGTAAAGTGTATATGGGGACTTTCTGTACTGTTTTTGCAACTCTTCTGAATTATTCAAAATAAGAAAAATTCTTAAAGTGGAGCTAAACTTATTTTTTTAGTATGTTTACAGTATCTAGAAGGAGCCCTGGTGACACAACGGTTAAGTGCTCGGCTGCTAACCAAAAGGTTGGTGGTTCGAACTAACCCAAGAGCTCCATGGGATCTGGGAGAAAGACCTGGCGATCTACTTGCATACAAAGTACAGCCAAGAAAACCCGATGGGGAAGTTCTACTCTGTCATGTGGGGTCATTATGAGTCAGAATCGACTTAAGGGCACCTAAAAACACAGTAGCTAGACATTGAAATCAACTCATTTTAATGAAAACTATCCCAAATTTTTTAGAATTTTAATGAATTTAAGCAGTCTGTCCTAATCTTGAAAAATCATCAGAAAATGCAATACTACAACCGTCTGTGTAATAAAATCTAATGTGATTTATTTGTCTTCATTATTTGATGCCTGGTTTGAATAGCCATTAAAATTAATTTTCAGAGAAATCACAGAACTACCACAGACACTCTAAGACAGAATTCTATTAAACAATGAAAGAATAACTTTCAATAATTTAATCAAGGAAGAAAAATGTATGTTAAACAACTAAAGGAGATGCAGCATAATCAACTGTGGTGCCATTTGTTTTGACATCTAAAAATAATTTTACTGTGTTATGAAGTAAGAAAGTAACCCCTTCTTATAAAATATCCTATTTCAAGGATTCAAATATACCTATAATCAAATAACATCCCCTGTGAACATATGAGGTATATATAGTACAGAAAAACCATATGTGGATTACAAGGAAGGAATGGGAGGAAAAGATAGATAGGTACTCTTGTTTTTGTCTGGACTCTTCTTCGTAATTCTGAAATATAATTTACAATTACATGGCTTTATTTTCAAGGACCCCTTGATATACCCGGTTCTTTCAGTTTTTGGAAGCTAATTAAGTTCTCATCCATTTTACTTCTAATGGCTCAACATCATAAAACACATGCCATTAGACAAGCAATGGTTCTACAGACTTGGCAAAAACCTTTAATATCACACCGTCTCAGTATGTTCAGATGTTATATCAGTTATTTGATATGGATTAGGAAAACCATATTAAAACAGCAGTATTTATAACGTCAGGTTGTACTAATATGCCATATGTGTTTCTAACAAAATTGTAACTAAAGTTCTTATAATTTTTAAAACTGTACCAAAAATTCTTTCATCAATTCCTATTTTGACATTTGGGTAGGGGTTTACTTTTTTTGTTGCTGTTGTTACTGTTTTTTCCCTCTTGGTTCTATTATAAATAACCCTGCAGTGAACATTTTGGTAACCAGGGCAATTTTGTTACCAAGGTCCATTTTGCTTTTTTCACAGGTGGCAATACATATAGGAGAGTAGACACTACTCCCATGGCCAAAAACTATGAACCCCAGATCTCTAAAATCACAAATATGACAAGAACCCTCAACAAGTTCAATTCAGAAACCATCTTCAAAAATGAAGGCAAAGGTAAATGAACTTACATGAGAAGAGTGTCTTAGGACTCCTTTGACTACACTAAGTTTAATTCCTACCCATGACTTACCACATCTTTAAAAACAAAACATTTACAGTATGAAAAACTGCATATTCACAGGACATGCACACATTATTTTGTTGTAGAAAAATTACAGCTATAAAAAATATCTTTAAGAATCATGACCCAATGCTAAATCTTAAAAGACAGAATTAAAAAGACTAGTGAAAAAAAGGGAAGTTTAATTACCTAATACCACTTTCTTCCTTTAGAGCTTTGAATCCTAACATTCTGTTTTGTTTGGTTGGTTGGTTTTTGAGGGGGGTTTGGTAATCATATAACTAAGATGAAAACACGAAACTATCTGCTTTCATGTTAATTAGTACTTCATAGCAAGACAAAAGCCTGGGTCCTCTCATCTCTTGCTACCTAAAATCTAATATTCTACATAGTTTCAAAAGTAAGAACTTTTGATAATTAAATGAACAGAGACACAAAAATATTTCTATGTATACTGAACTGTTTTAATTTATGAAACAATGACTTGTTTCTACAGACTCTCCTACAACATGGTGATAGCTTTCTTACGCAGAATACCAGTTACCAGCTGTTACTGAGTCGATTCCAAGTCATAGTAACCCCATGTTTTACATAAAAAACTGCTCCATAGAATTTTCTTCATGTAATCTTTATGGAAGCAGATTGTGAAGCCTTTCTTCCATGGTGCCGCAGGGTGGGTTTCAAAGACCAACCTTTAGGTTAGTAGTCTGAGCACAAACCGTTTGTCCACTTAGGTACCTTGCACCATCAGGGTTATTAACTGTTCTTGTCAATACGTGTGATATTAGAGATCTGGGGTTCATAGTTCTTGACCATGAGAGTGGTGCCTACTTGCCTACAAGTGTTGTCACCTATGGTCCACAAATGGACTCTGATAGCAAATTACCCTGGTTACCAAAATGTTCACTGCACGGTTATTTATAACAGTACCAAGAGGGGAAAAAACAATAACAACGATAACAAAAAAGCAAACACATAATGTATTATGATTGTCAAATACTAATAAAACCAATACTCTCTGAGCAAATTTTTTTGGGGAAAAAAAAAAAACTACGTATTTCCTTTTTCAGCATGGTTGTTCTATTTTAAAAAAGAAAAATGAAGATAATGTCTTACAACAGAAGCAGATTCTGTAAAGTGATAAAGCTGCTGAAATGTCCTAATTTATAAAGACTGAGTTCCAAGTTCAAGACCCAAAGTAGGTTCTCCATTTCTTGCCTAGAAGCATTTTCAAAGGCTGTGTAGCTTTGCTTATGGATCAAAGGTGCTTCTCAGTATCCACTAGGTGAAAAGGGGGAATAAATAACTAAAGCTGCAAGTATCAAAAGCAATTCTAATGCTTGGCCGCTGCAGCAATAAAATGAGATCACTGCCAAGCCAATATTGCAATGAAAAGATTACAGCATGGTAAAGAGCAGCCACAAAGAATATTTTAGTGGGACCTGCCATAAATATCATCCAATGCATTGTTCTAACATATTTACAGATTACCCCAAAGCTACGTATGGTTCACTAACAAAACTAGAAATGTTTTACCCAGGCAGGAGAACCTCATCTTGGATTTATTCCAAAAGAGGCTCTCAAATGCTCAGCAGCAACTCCTGAAAGGAGGCCAGTCCAAATAGAGTGGGATAAACCCCCCCCAAAAGCTGAATTTCTGATCACAGCCACAGGTGAACCCTGCTGTGAAGTCAGAGGATACAAAAATAAATTTATATGACTGTCTACTAAATTTAAAAATGCAAATGTTAACACATATGCATTATAATCTTAGTACAAAGTGGCAAAACTTTAAAACCTCAATCTTAACTAAAATAGACACTGGGTCTCAAAAAACTATCTTTGATTTTGAACAATTAAACCAGAGACTGTTAACTAAAAGTGAAAAACCATGAATACTCCTTTGTGGCTACAAAAGTAACTATCACAGCATACTGAGATACAGAGGCTATTTTAAAGTATATATCTGAAAAACAAATCTTCAGAGAAATGTCTTACAAACATCCCTTACCTCATAAATGTTGGGGTGCCACATTTTGGTCAAGAATCTGAAGGTAGGTGGTGAATACGGGTAGTCAATAGGAAATTTAATATGTGCCTGGAGGAAAAAAGAAGGAAAATGTTAATTTATGAGACCACTAGTTATTCATCTGCCCAATAATATACCCTATTATACCTCAGTGAAGCAAAGCTCCTCTCTATATTTAACTCATACCAGTTAAAGGCAGTATGATGTACAGGTATGCCTCAATGTTTTATCTTATTTTTATAATAAAAAACGATTAGTACAAACTTACAGCAGAACATACAGAACAAAATATTTTTTAACCCACATAATTTAACCATCATTCCGTCACCTGGAAATAATAAATGCTAACATTTTGATGTAGTCCCTTTCAGTGGCTTTTTGGTGCACACATATACTTACTTATAAAACTTATTTTAAAATATTTGAACATACTGCATTTTGTATTCTGCTTTTTTCACTTACATGATATCATGAACATTTTCCCATTATAAATACTGCTGCAGTAAATGTCCTTGGCATGTTCCCATATCTCGAATACGAAGAGATCCAGGAAAAAAAAAAAAAAAAAAGGTTCATTTAACAGTACCAGTAAGAGGAAGGGGAAAAGGGGCTTAGAGGACAAGCAAAGAGTTACTGAGGTAAGGACATCAGTAAAAATGACAGACTAAGGACCTCTAAAAATCACCTTTGCCATAAATGCAGTAAGAAATGTGGCAAAAATTGCCAACTTTTTCAGAACTCTAGAAAGTAACCAAAAGCTTGCAGCAATCTGGGGAGCATGTATTCAAGAGAAATGGCTTAACCTCCATAAAACAACAAGCTTTATGGTATTTTAACTTGCCCCAGACCCATCCCCCACTCTCTACAATTCTGCAGTAGACTTCAAACTAACAGCTCAAACTCACAGTGAAAACCAGCAGCCAGGCAGCCACTGGAAGGGACAGAACAGGGATGAAGCCTCTTCGAAGTTCCAATCCCAGGGAACTGTCATTACTTGACCTGCTGGTGGTTCTGGCGGAAGACCCCACATGCAAGACTGTCTGTATTTGACCTGATGTGGAACATTTTTCCTGAGGGCATTTGTCAAAAGCAAAGACAGGCAATGGTTTAACTTTGCAGCTGCCTAAGATGGTGAGTAACAGCTGGATGAAATGACAGACCAATAAAAAAAACTGAAAAGGAAACGTTGGGGTATCACATGTCAATAAGGCCTTTAAAAAGTTCTGACATATTCCTAAGGCTCTAGAAGACCACATGCACATGTGGGGCCAAGCACATGCCCAAGGCTGTGTGCACGCACAGGCCCTAAACTAACACCAGCTGACCTTGGGGATCCATGCAAGAAGGAAGTAAAGGCTAAGGTAGAGCTCTTAAATGCCTGGCTGTGTGATGAAGGAATACCCCAACATGCACACGGAACCTCTCAGCAAAGCTCAGTGGACCTACTGGCTCTGTCCAATCATTAGCTGACCACTAAGCTAACTGAGCAGAGGCTTCAGTGGTCACACATGACAAAAACTATAGACTTTATAGAAGTAATTCATAAAAGTCATTAAACAAACAACCAACAACAATTACAACAAACAGCAACAACAAAAAACCCTAAGGAAGGAGAAGAAAGTGATTTTCACAGATGTTACATATTTAAAACACCCACAGTTTAACAAAAAATTATGAGACATGAAAAGTGACAAGAAAGTATAGTCTATACACAAGAAAAAAGGCAATCAAGAGAAATTTCCTAAGAAAGCACGAATATTTAAGTTACTAGACAAAGGCTTTAAATCATCAATTTTAAAAATGTTCAAAGAACTAAAGGAAACCATGGCATAAGAACTAAAGTATGAGAAAAACATCTCACCAAATACAGAAGATCAATAAAGAAAGAGAATTTATATAAAAAAGAAGCAAATAGAAATGACAGAGTTCTAAATTACAGTAACTGAAGTGAAAAAACTCAAGGGGCACAAGAACTACAGATTTGAGCAGGTGGAAATAATAAACAGAGGACTTAAAGATAGGTCAATTGAGATTATCCAATCTGAGGAACAGGAAGAAAAAACAAGGAAAAATGAACAGAAACTCAGAGACCTGTGGGAAACCATGAAGCAAACCAAAATATGCATAATTGGAATCCCAGAAGGAAAGGAGAGAAACAAAGGGATAAAAAGAATATTTGAAGACATAACGGACATAAACTTACCAAATTTTATGGAAAACATTAACCTTTACACCCAAGAAGCTCAAAAACTCCAAGTTAAAAAAAAAAAAAAACAAAAAACTCAGAGGCTCATACCTAGAAACATGAGAAAGCAGAGGAATAATATGTTCAAAATTCCGAGGGAAAAAAATTGTCAACCAAATATTCTACAACCAGCAAAACATTCTTAAAAAATTATGGAGAGAGCGCCGGGGCCAATATGGTGAAGCAGTCAGAGGATTCCAGTGATCCCTCTTACAACAAAGACCTGAAAATACGAGTGAAACGAGTATATTTATGACAAGCCAGGAGCTCTGAATATCAAAGGCAAAGTTAGAAAATGGACTGAGCAGCAGGGGAAGGGAGAGACGGTTCGAAGGCAGAGAGGAGTTGCTGTACCTGAACCACTGGGAACCCTCAGGCACCATTCCCTGGAGCAACCAAGGTGGGACTCCAGACCCAGTTTGCTCAGGGAGAGACAACCACCACATACCTACTCACACCTCCAGAACCAGAGAAGAAGGGCGCTTACTAAAAGCTAAGTTCTGGCGTATATTTTACTGCGCCCCGTGCCCCCAAGCAGCCTTCAGTGGCTGTTGATTTCTCTGGGCCTGAGACAGGCTCTGCTGAGTGCCCCCATTCTCCCAGCGTTGGAGAAGGAATAAATTCACAATTAAGGGAAAAGATGATACACCAGCTCCACTACACTGGGGAGCTCTGGACAGACGCAGCTCCTGTCCAGGCACAAATGGTCTGTGGACTTGAATACCTTTCCCCCCTGCATGGACCTGTGTGGACCTATTTCAGAAGATCAGGCCCTTGTTGGCAGACTACAACTGTTTCAGCTGTGCGGTGGAGAGGTGGGTGTTTGATGTTTGACACCACTTTGCCTATTAAGCAGGGTCCTCACCTACCCACATCAGGGGCCTAAGGACTGGTGGCTCCACTCAGGTCACCCACCCACCCACGACAGGGGTCCAAGGATAACTGGTACGTCCCAGTCCTTACAACCGAAAACATTGGGTGCCCATGGTCCATCTGCAGAACCCGCCCATCAGTACACTCTATGGAAAAGGGACATGCTTTCCTCAGAGACACTTGGGGGACGATTCTCAGCCCCCTGCCTTGTTTAGAGCATGACTCTCTGCTGCAACCAGATACTGGTATCTACACCAATCACCCCTGCAACTCAGAGACTGTAGGACAGAGCCTGTACCACACTTGATGACCAAATAACTGGACACGTGAGCTGAATCCATACAAGAGAAGTGAATGGACTCCTAGGCTGATATGCCTGATAACAGCTCTAGCCATCTGGTGACAGGACATTAGAACTTCGAAGGTGATAATCAAGCTACCTCACTCAAGCAGCCTATTTGGGCATATGAAAACAAAAGAAAGCAAGAACCTATGATACAGTAAGCAAACATAAATACAGTAATTTATAGATGGAGACAACAGTCACTATCAATTCACATAAAGAAGCAGGCCATGATTGCTTCAACAAGCTCTCAGAACAAAGAATCAAGGGATCTTCAGGATGAAGGAGTATTCCTGGAATTACCACATGCAGAATACGGAAGATTAATACACAGCACTCTCCAGCACATCAGGAAGGAGATCAGGCAAATCACAGAAAAAGCCAAGGAACACAGATAATAGAGTTGAAGAAATTAAAAAGGTTATTCAAGAACATAATGAAAAATTTAATAAGCTGCAAGAATCCATAAAGAGACAGCAATCAGGAATTCAGAAGATGAACGATAAAATTATGGAATTAGACAACTCAACCAAAGAGTCAGAAGAGCAGAATTGAGGAACTGGAAGGCAGAGATCAGTGAGACTGAAGATAAAACACTTGGCACCAATACATTCAGGGAAAAAAAAATCAGATAAAAGAATTTTAAAAAATGAAGAAACCCCAAGAATCATGCAGGACTCTATCCAGAGAAATAACCTTCGCATGACTGGAGTACCAGAGCAGGGAGGGATAACAGAAAATAAGAGAGAATTGAAGATTTGTTGGCAGAAAACTTCCCTGATACCGTGAAAGATGAGAAGATATCTATCCAAGATGCTCACTGAACTCCACATAAGGTAGATTTCAAAAGAAAGTCACCGAGACATATTATAATCAAACTTGCCAAAACCAAAAAAAAGAAAAGAGAGAATTTTAAGAGCAGCTAGGGATAAACGAAAAGGAGAGTCAATAAGAATAAGCTCAGACTACTTGGCGGAAACCACCCAGGCAAGAGGGCAACGGGATGACTCCTATAAAGCACTGAAGGAAAAAAATTGCCAGCTAAGAATCATATATCCAGCAAAACTGTCTCACAAATATGAACGTGAAATTAGGACTTTTCCAGATAAACAGAAGTTTAGGGAATTCATAAAAACCAAACCAAAACTACCAGAAATGCTAAAGGGAGTTATCTGGTTAGAAAATCAATAATTTCAGATATCAACTAAAGAGCAATCAGATGTCAACCCAGATAAGGAAAGCACAAAAATAAATCAAGATAAAAAACACTCAAAACGGAAATAGCGATGTCATTATGTAAAAGAAGAAAACATTAAAACAATAAAGAGGGACGGAGAAATGTAGTTATAGACCTTTCATATGGAGAGGAAGTCAAGGTGATACAAAGAAACAAAAGTTAGGTTTAAACTTAGAAAAATAAGCGACTAACTATCCTACTCATCAAAATAAAACACAAGAAAAAATAGAGACTCAGCAGAAACAAAATCAACAACAAAGAGGAAAAGACAATACAAAAAGATAAACTACTCAGCACAAAAAATTAAGTGGGAAAAAGAAACTGTCAACACACACACAAAAGACATCAAAATGACAGCACTGAACTCATACCTATCCATAATTACACTGAATGTAAATGGACTAAATGCACCAATAAAGAGACAGAGAGTGGCAGAATGAATAAAAAACATGATCCGTCTATATGCTGCCTGCAAGAGACACACCTTAGACTTAGAGACACAAACAAACAAAAACTCAAAGGATAGAAAAAATATATCAAGCAAACAACAATCAAAAAAGAGGAGTGGCAATATTAATGTCTGACAAAATAGACTTTAAAGTTAAATCCACTACAACGGATGAGGAAGGACACTATATAATGACTAAAGGGACAATATACCAGGAGGATATAACCATATTAAATATTTAGGTACCCAATGCCAAGGCTGCAAGATACATAAATCAAACTCAACCAGCCTTGAAAAGCGGATAGACAGCTCCACAATTACAGTAGGACACTTCAACGCACCACTTTCAGTGACGGACAGAACATCCAGAAAGAAGCTCAGTAAAGACACTGAAGATCTAAATGTCACCATCAACTGACTGGACATCATTAAAAAAAAAATTTTTTTTTTTTTTATGATAGACATATAAAAAACACTCCATCCAAAAGCAGCCAAGTATATTTTCTTTTCCAGCACACTCGGAACAGTCTCTAGAATAGACCACATATTAGCTCATAAAGCAAGCCTTAGCAGAATCCAAAACACTGAAATACTACAAAGCATCATCTCTGATCATAAGGCCATAAAAGTAGAAATCAATAACAGAAAAGGCAGGGAAAAGAAATCAAACGCTTGGAAACTGGACAATACCCTACTCAAAAACAACTGTAGAAGACATTAAGGATGGATTAAAGAAATTCATAGAACCCAATGAGAATGAAAACACTTCCTAGCAGAACCTTTGAGACACAGCAAAAGCCGAGCTCAGAAGTCAATGTATATCAATAAATGCATACATACAAAGAGAAATAAGGGTCAAAATCAAAGAATTATCCCTACAACTTGAACAAACAGAAAGAAAGCAACAAAAGAAACCCTCAGGCACCAGAAGAAAGCAAATGATAAAAATTAGAGCAGAATTAAATGAAATAGAAAACAGAAAAACAATTCAAAGAATTAACAAGACCAAAAGCTGGTTCTTTGAAAAAATTAACAAAATTGATAAACCACTCGCCAAACTGACAAAAGAACAACAGGAGGGGAAGCAAATAATCTGAATAAGAAGGGAGATGGGTGATATCACCACAGACTCGAAGGAAATTAAGAAAGTATCAGATTACTATGAAAAATTGTACCCTAACAAATTTGAAAACCTAGAAGAAATGGATGAATTTCTAGACACATGCTACCTACCTAAACTAACACAAACAGAGGTAGATCAACTAAATAAACCCAAAACAAAGAGACTGAAAGGTAATTTAAAAACTCCCAACAAAAAAAGCCTTGACCTGGACAGTTTCACTGGAGAGTTCTACTAAACTTTCAGAGAAAAGTTAATACCACTACTACTAAAACTATTGCAGAGCATACCTGGTTTGCCAAAACCAGGTAAAGACACAAAAAAAGAAAATTACAGACCTATATCCCCCCAAGAATTTACATGCAAAAGTCCTCAACAAAATTCTAGCCAACAGAATTCAACAACATATCAAAAAAAAAAAAAAAAGTCACCATGACCAAGTGGGATTCATATCAGGTATGAATTAATAGGACTCATACCATTACCAAGTGGGATTCATACCAGGTATCAATTAATGTAATCCATCATATAAATAAAACAAAAGAACCACATGATCTTATCAATTGGTACAGAGACGGCAATTTGACAAAGTTCAACACCCATTCATGGTAAAAACTCACAGCAAAATAGGAATAGAAAGAAAACTCCTCAATATAATAAAGGGTGTTTATATAAAGCCAACAGCCAACAACATCCTAAATGGAGAGAGTCTGAAAGCATTCCCCTTGAGAACAGGAACCAGACAAGGGTGCCCTTTATCACCACTCTTATTCAACATTGTGCTGGAGGTCCTAGCTACAGCAATTAGGCCAGATAAAAAAAAATAAAGGGCATCCAGATTGGTAAGGAAGAAGTATCTCAATTTGCAGATGACATGATCTTATACACAGAAAACCCTAAAGAATTCTCAAGGAAGCTACTGAAACTAATAGTTCAGCAGAATACAAGGATACAAGATAAACATAAAAAATCAGTTGGATTCCTCTACACCAACAAAAAGAACATCGAAGAGGAAATCACCAAATCAATACCATTTACAGTAGCCCCCAAGAAGATAAAATACTTAGGGATAAATCTTACCAAAGATGTAAAACAACTATACAAAGAAAGCTACAAGACACTACTGCAAAAAACCAAAGGAGGCCTACATTAAGTGTAAAGACATACCTTGCTCATGGATAGGAAGACTTAACATTGTAAAAATGTTCTACCAAAAACAATCTGTAAACACAATGCAATTCCAATCCAAATTCCAATGACTTTTTTTTTAATGAGATGGAGAAACAAATCACCAACTTCATATGCAAGGGAAAGAGGCCCTGGATAAGTAAAGCATTACTGAAAAAGAAGAACGAAGGGGAGGCCTCACACTACCTCATTTTAGAACCTGTTATACCACTACAGTAGTCAAAACAGCCTGGTACTGGTACAACAACAGGTACATAGACCAATGGAACAGAATTGAGAATCCAGACATAAATCTATCCATGTATGAGCAGCTGATATTTGACAGGGCTCGAAGTCCATTAAATGGGGAAAAGACAGTCTCTTTAACAAATGGTGCTGGCATAACTGGATATACATCTGCAAAAAAATGAAACAAGACCCATACCTCACACCATGCACAACAATTAACTCAAAATGTATCAAAGACCTAAACAAAAAATCTAAATAAAGATCATGGAAGAAAAAATAGGGACAACGTTAGCAGCCCTAATACATGGCATAAACAGTATGCAAAACATTACTAACAATACACAACGCCAGAAGAGAAACTAGATAACTGGGAGCTCCTAAAAATCAAATACCTATGCTCATCCAAAGACTTCGCCAAAAGAGTAAAAAGATTACCTACAGACTGGGAAAAAGTTTTTAGCTATGACATTTCTGATCAGCGTCTGATCTCTAAAATCTGTATGATACTGCAAAACCTGAGCTACAAAAAGACAAATAACCCAATTTAAAAAAGGGCAAAGGATATGAACAGTCACTTCACTAAAGAAGATATTCAGGTAGCTAACAGATACATCAGGAAATGCTCACGATCATTAGCCATTAGAGAAATGCAAATCAAAACTACAATGACATTCCATCTCACTCTAACAAGGCTGGCATTAATCCACAAAATACAAAATAATAAATGTCGGAGAGAGGTTGTGGAGAGGCTGGAACACTTATACACTGCTAGTGGGAATGTAAAATGGTACAACCGCTTCGGAAACTGATTTGGCACTTCCTTAAGAGACTAGAAGAAATAGAACTACCATACAATCCAGCAATCCTACTCCTTGGAATATATCCTAGAGAAATAAGAGCCTTTACACAAACAGATATATGCACACCCATGTTCACTGCAGCACTATTTACAATAGCAAAAAGATGGAAGCAACCAAGATGCCCATCAATGGATGAATGGATAAATAAATCACGGTATATTCACACAAATGTATGCATTGATAAAGAACAACGATGAATCCATGAAACATGTCATAACACGGAGGAATCTGGAAGGCATTATGCTGAGTGAAATTAGTCAGTTACAAAAGGACAAATATTGTATAAGACCACTATTATAAGAACTCGAGAAACAGTTTAAACAGAGAAGAAAATGTTCTTTGATGGTTACGAGAGGGCGGAGGGAATGACGGAGGGAGACGGGTTTTCACTGAATAGGTAGTAGATAAGAACTATTTTAGGTGAAGGGAAAGACAACACACAATACAGGAGAGGTCCGTACAACTGGACTAAACCTAAGCAAAGAAGTTTCCTGAATAAACTGAACGCTTCGAAGGCCAGCACAGCAGGGGCGAGGGAGGGTTTGGGGGCCATGGTTTCAGGGGACACCTAGGTCAATTGGCATAATAAAATCTATTAAGAAAATATTCTGAATCCTATTTTGGAGAGTGGCGTCTGGGGCCTTAAACGCTAGCAAGCAGCCATCTAATATGCATCAATTGGTCTCAACCCACTGGACCAAAGGAGAATGAAGAACACCAAAGACAAGGTAATTATGAGCCCAAGATACAGAGACTACATCAGCCTGAGGCCAGAAGAACTAGATGGTGCCCAGCTACAACCAATGACTGCCCTGACAGGGAACACAGCAGAGAATTCCTGAGGGAGCAGGAGAGCAGTGGGATGCAGACCTCAATTCTTGCAAAAAAAAAAAAAAAGAACAAAAACAAAAAAACCAGGCTTAATGGTCTGACTGAGACTAGAAGGACCCTGGAGGCCATGGTCCCCAGACCTTCTGTGGGCCCAAGACAGGAACCATCCCCAAAGCCAACGCTTCAGACAGGGATTGGACTGGACTGCAAGACAGAAAATGATACT
Organism: Elephas maximus indicus; assembly: GCF_024166365.1. NCBI lineage: Eukaryota > Metazoa > Chordata > Mammalia > Proboscidea > Elephantidae > Elephas > Elephas maximus. The sequence goes on along the minus strand of NC_064827.1, from coordinate 42,722,796 downwards.
GGTGAGGAGTGAGCTTCTTGGATCAAGTAGACACATGAGACTATGTAGGCAGCTCCTGTCTAGAGGAGAGATGAGAAAGCAGACGGGGTGAGAAGCTGGCTGAATAGACATGAAAATAGAGGGTGGAGATGAGGAGTGTGGTGTCTCATTATGGGGAGAACAACTAGGAGTATATAGCAAGGTGTATATAAGTTTTTGTATGAGAGACTGACTTGATTTGTAAACTTTCACTTAAAGCACAATAAAAATTTTTTTTTAATTATGGAGAAATTATACAAGGTCAACAAACAAAACTCAGTTGGGTTTCTATACACCAGCAATGGGAAATCTGAAAAAGAAATTAAGGAAACGATTCCACTTACAATAGCATCCAAGAAAATAAAATACGTAGGAATAAATTTAATAGGGGTGTGAAGAACTCAGACAATGAAAATTATAAAACACTGCTGAAAGACATTAAAGAAGACTTACATAAAATGTTCCATGAGTCATGGATTGGACATTTTATTGTTAAGATGTCAATACTACTCAAAATATAGATTGAATGCAATCCTGATCAAAATTCCAACATAAAAACCAATCCTTAACTTTATATGGCATGGCTAAAGCTTTTGAATAGCTAAAGCAAGGTTGAAGGAGAAGAACAAAGTAGGAAGACTCATACTTCCTGATTTTAAAACATACTATACAATTACAGTAATCAAAACAGCTTGGCACTGGTATAATAATAATAGACACATTTTATCGTTATTAGGTGCTATCCAGTTGATTCTGACTCATAGCAACCCCATGTACAACAGAAAGAGACACTGCCTGGTCCAGTCCTGCATCACACTCACACAACCTTTGCTATGCTTGAGTCCACTGTTGCAGCCACTGCATCAATCCATCTCACTGAGGGTTTTCTTCTCCTTCGCTGACTCTCTGCCCTATCAAGCATGACATCCTTCTCCAGGGATTGATCCCTCCTGATAACATGCTCTAATGGAATAGAACTGAAAGTTCAGAAATAAACCCACACATCTACGGTCAACTGATCTTTGACTAAGGTGCTAAGACCATTTAATGGAGAAAAAAGAGTCTCTTCAATAAATGGTGCAGGGAAAATTAGATTTCTACATGTAGAAAAATGAGATAGGATCCATGCCTCACACCATACACAAAAACAAATCCAAAATGGACTAAGGACCTAAATGTGAAAACTAATACCATAAAATCCTTAAAAGAAAATGCAGGGACAAGGCTGTCGGGCTTTTAACAACGCATTATTTAGTACAAAAGCAAAAGACAAAATAAATGGGATCTCATAAAAATTAAAAGCTTTGTTCATCAAAAGACTTTACCAAAGAAGCGAAAAGATAAGCTACCCCCTCTTACCACTCTCATTCACCATCACACTGGGGGTCCTAGCAAGAGCAATAAAGCAAGAAAAAGGAAGGCATTTAAACTAAAAATGAATAAAACTACCCCATTCACAGATTATAAAACTGTCTATGTAGAAAATCCCAAAGAATCTACCAAAATAGCTCCTAGAACAAATAAATTAGTTTAGCAAGGTTATAGGATACAATGTCAATACACAAAACAGTTTCTATATATTTGCAAGGCAGCAACTGAAATCAAAACATAATGTAACACTGCACTTTGAAATACTGAATATGCCAACCAAAAGATTATATATGAAAGCTTTATGAATTATAAAACACTACAAAAATAAGCTCATATAAAATTTTCCTATAAATGACTCAAGGAAGGTTGACCAGAAACATCTAGCAAACATATATAAGGAAAGATAAACCAAGGTGCCTAGGTAAATCATTTTTCTGCAATTACACGTACATAAATCAAAATTAAAACTTAATAGTTTTTTAAATTTAACAGACCAACCTGGGATCCTTTGAAATACAGTAAAACAGCACCAAAATGCTCTAAGCGGGGCCTAAAAATTTCAAATGCTTAAAATGTTGAGTCACATCTGAGACTAGAAGGACCCCACAAGTCACGGTCCCCAGACCTTCTATTAGCCCAAGACAGGAACCATTCCCAAAGCCAACTCTTCAGACAGGGATTGGACTGGACTATGGGATAGAAAATGATACTGGTGAAGAGTGAGCTTCTTGGATCAAGTAGACACATGAGGCTATGTGGGCAGCTCCTATCTGGAGGGGAGATGAGAGAGAGGGCAGAGGGGGACAGAAGCTGGCCGAATGGACATGAAAATAGAGGGTGGAGAGAAGCAGCGTGCTGTCTCATTGGGGGAGAGCAACTAGGAGTACATAGCAAGATGTATATAAATTTTTGTATGAGAGACTGACTTATTTGTAAACTTTCACTTAAAGCACAATAAAAATTTAAAAAATTAAACAAAAAAAGACATGCCCTAGGGGCATGCATAAATGAAAAGACTATGAAAATGGCATTTCCACTCTATTTGTTGTTACAGCAAAATGCACATGCAATTATGGAATTATTGTCTATTTTCTTAGATGAAGGCATTATTGTAAACTTTCTTAGATGTGATAATGGTATTGTGGTTATGTAAAAAAAAAAAATGTTGAGTCATACTATGAGGTTAAAGAAATGACGAACTGCCTAATGCAAAGAAAAGAGCCAACTGCGAATCATATTTTACCCAAATTTGTAGCATCAGAGGGTTTCACTGTATAATGGAAGAAGCTATATATCACTTGTGCTCAGTGTTGTTAAAATATTGAATTTGACCTTATTTTTTAAACTTAATAGAATCAATAAAAAAAAGTAAAATTCTAATATAAAAAGCATTTAATTAGGAAAAATATTATAGAAATCTAGGTGCCTCTTCCTGTCCTATCTTTGTATTACATACTTTATTTTCTATTTGTTTGGACTCCAGAGCTCAGCATTCATGAATGAACAAACCATGGCTAAATAAAACCCTATCAGATTAGTTTTGAAATCTTAAGCAGGTAAAGTACTGAAGTAGTTACAGAGGTGTTAATGTGTTCACTAACTGCTTCCTTTATAGAATCATCTCCTAGCAGACAATTAAGCTTAGAACATCCACATTTCACAAGTAATAAGTGAATATATCTTATTGTGTAAGAGTTGGATAATGTGGGGCAAGACTTTTTGATCACTCTAGGCTCAGTTTCTAGTCTCCACACTAAGTATTTTCTGTGACTGAAGATTCGTAAGACTGAAAAACAGATATTTCCTTCACCAAAAAAAAAAAAAAAAAAACGTGAGGAAAGTTCCCAATTATTCACTGGGCCTCAAAAAGAAAATATTTAGGGTATTCCCCAGTACAACTAAGAAGTCATTAAATAAGAAATCATGTGTTGGTTTTCAAATGGCAAGGAAGAAGCTGCAGAACAAAATGAATACAAATTTAAACATCTTGGACGAGGTGGTGGATAAAAAAATCTAAAAATTACTTCTTAAAACTTTAAATGTATAAAAGCAAACAAAAAAAGTTAATTTCCCCACCATTCATTTACTTTGTTCATTCAAAATTTTATTAAGCACTAAGTCCAAGGCTGGGTACTGAGGACCCATAGATGAAAATAATCACACACACTCCTTACAATCCAGCAGAGCCATAGTCACTCATGTAACTACAATACATACAATATGTTAAATGGAAGCATGAACAGGAAAGTGATTTATTCTGCTGGGAAAAGAGGGGAAAATCTTCATTCGTTCAACATCTATCGAGTGCCTAGGACATACAGGTACTGTGGCTAGCTGTTGGCTGAGTAGCTCCCTGGGTAGATAAAAGCAGAGGAAATAGCGTGAAGGTAACAGATACAGAGTAACAGCCTGAACTAAAGACACTGAGTTTTCAGGTATGGCTAGTGGGATACTTAGTAGTAACTAAGAACAGAAGATAAAACTGGATAAAGGTAGGTTGAAGCCTTAAGGCATTTAGGCCATTTCCTAGGTGCTACTGGGACACTAAGGAGCCCAGGTGGCACACAGTTAAGCACTTGGCTACTAACCAAAAGGTTGGTGGTTTGAACCCACCCAGCGGCTCCAGAGAAACACCTAGCAATCTGCTCCCATAAAGATTATAGCCTAACTGGAGAAAAACAAGGCTGCAGGAATTGATGGAATATCAACTGAGGTGTTTCAACAAACGGAGGCAGCACTGGAGGTGCTCACTCGTCTATGTCAAGAAATATGGAAGACAGCTTCCTGGCCAACTGACTGGAAGAGATTCTTATTTATGCCTATTCCCAAGAAAGGTGATCCAACCGAATGTGGAAATTATAGAACAATGTCATTAATATCACACGCAAGCCAAATTTTGCTGAAGATCACTCAAAAACGGCTGCAGCAGTGTATCGACAAGGAACTGCCAGAAATTCAGCCCGGTTTCAGATGAGGATGTGGAACCAGGGATATCATCGCTGATGTCAGATGGATCCTGGCTGAAAGCACAGAATACCTGAAGGATGTTTACCTGTGTTTTATTGACTATGCAAAGGCTTTCGTATGTGTGGATCATAACAAACTATGGATGACATTGTGAAGAATGGGAATTCCAGAATACTTAACTGTGCTCAGGGAATTCCAGAATACTTAACTGTGCTCATGAGGAAACTTTACATAGATCAAGAGGCAGTTGTTCGGACAGAACAAGGGGATACCGATTGGTTTAAAGTCAGGAAAGGTGTGCATCAGGGTTGTACTGTTCCACCATACCTATTTAATCTGTATGTTGAACAAATAATCCGAGAAGCTGGACTATATGAAGAAGAATGGGGCATCAGGATTGGAGGAAGACTCATTAACAACTTGCATTATGCAGATGACACAACCTTGCTTGCTGAAAGTGAAGAGGACTTGAAGCACTTACTGATGAAGATCAAAGACCACAGCCTTCAGTGTGGATTGCACAACATAAAGAAAACAAAAATCCTCACAACTGAACCAATGAGCAACATCATGATAAATGGAGAAAAGATTGAAGTTGTCAAGGATTTCATTTTACTTGGATCCACAATCAACAGCCGTGGAAGCAGCAGTCAGGAAATCAAAAGACGCATTGCATTGGGTGAATCTCCTGCAAAGGACCTCTTCAAAGTGTTGAAGAGCAAAGATGTCACCTTGAAGACTAAGGTGTGCCTGACCCAAGCCATGGTATTTTCAATCGCATCATATGCATGTGAAAGCTGGACAACGAATAAGGAAGACCTAAGAAGGACTGACACCTTTGAATTGTGGTGTTGGCAAAGAATATTGAATATACCATAGACTGCCAAAACAACTAACAAATCTGTCTTAGAAGAAGTACAGCCAGAATGCTCCTTAGAAGCAAGGATGGCGAAACTGTGTCTTACATACTCTGGACATGTCAGGAGGATCAGTCCCTGGAGAAGGACACCATGCTTGGCAGAGTACAGGGTCAGCGGAAAAGAGGAAGATCCTCAGCAAGGTGGATTGACACAGTGGCTGCAACAATGAGCTCAAGCATAAGAACGACTGTAAGGATGGCTCAGGACCGGGCAGTGTTTCGTTCTGTTGTGCATAGGGACGCTATGAGTCGGAACTGACTCAACGGCACCTAACAACAACACAACAATCTTTACAGAAGCAGATCGCCAGGTCTTTCTCCTGTGGAGCTGCTGGGTAGGTTCGAACTGCCAACCTTTTGATGGTTAGCAGCCAAGTGCTTAACCTCCAGGGTTCCTTAAAATATATATTATGAATTTGTGATTAATAAAACATTGAAAGCAACATAACTGTCCATTAAAGACACTTGTTAAATGTTGTTGTTAGTTGTCTTCTAGTTTAGTTTAACTCATGGTGAACCCATGCACAATAGAACAAAGCATTGCCTGGTCCTGTACCATCTTCATGATTCTTGGTATGCTTGAGTCCGATATTGCAGCCACTAAGTATTTTGAGAGCATTCCAACTTAGGGGGCTCATCTTCCAGCACTGTACTGGACAATATTCTGTTGTGATTCATTGGCTGATTTCTGGAATTAGATCGTCAGGCCTTTCTTCCTTCCACTGAAACCTGTCCACCATGGGTGATTCTGACGGTATTTGAAATACTGGTGTTATAGCTTCCACATTGTGAAGAGGACACTTGTTCACAGTATGAGAGCTCAGACAAGAAGGCAGAGCATCACCTTGTTCATCTTCGGCTGGGACACTGGGTAACTCAAATTTTTCATCCCTCTGCACGTGTCTGAGAATGGCTGTGGAAAGCATAGCAAGTGTTGATTTGGGGTTACAAATAAATTTTAGCAAGTAGGCGAACTGCCGAATATGAAATCTACAATTAATAAAGATCAACTGTAAATAAAATAAAAACATATTGAAAGGAAGCAATGTTGAAACAAGGCTTGGGGGAAGTGAGAATTGGGACCAGGGTGACTAGTGAACCCCAAGAGGACAGGCAACCAATCCTCTTCTTCTTTTTAACCATTATGTGCCAAGTGCACATGGTAGATTGTTAATAAATGTTTTTTAACTCAAAAAAAAAAAAAAAAAACAAGATTATAGCCTAGAAAACTCTGAGGCAATTCTACTCTGTCACACAGGGTGGTTATGGGTGGAAAATCAACTCGACAGCACGTAACGGCTAAAAACATTTTAGTAGAAAATGACAAGATGTATATTTTAGAAAAATGACTATATTTCAATTACTGTCACCGAACTATATAACCTTTTTAAAAGGAAAAAAAAAAGTGGATGACATTGAAATCAACAGCCCTGGATTCTAGCTCTGGAACTCTTTGCAAATCAGTAACAGTCTCACTCTAGTAACCATTCTTCCACAGGTGATCTACCAGGTCTGTAAAAAATCTGCCAGTCCTGATCAGCAGTTTGTTCTAGTTGGAGAGACTGTGACTGGCCAGCAAATAACCTGAGTTTTGTGTTTCTTTGGTTCAGATTCTGCAGCCATTATAAAAAATGTGGTAGACCTATACATACCAACACAAAAAGATATCCAAAGACATGTTAAGTGAAAAAAGGCAAAGGGCAAAAAAAGGCATACATACCCACTCCTCACTTATCTGACATTTCCCATTTATAACAACAGTAAAAAATCTATTATCCAACTATTTTGTGCATTTACGAGGCGACAGGCATGGCAGCAATGGCTGCAGAGTGTCCCCTCCCCTGAGGAGGGTCTCAGGGCACCCTCCAGGAAGCTGGGTCAAGCTGCCCCCACCCACCTGCCACGCGGGATCAGCCTCCTCTGTTGCCATGGCCTCTGGGCAGACACACAGGCAGCATCCAGCCAGCAGCACCTGTTCTGGATTCCCAGCTCCTACGCAGTCTAAGGAAACCCTGGAGGCACAGTGGTTAAGTGCTACAGCTGCTAACCTAAAGGTTGGCAGTTCAAATCCACTAGGTGCTCCTTGGAAACTCTATGGGGCAGTTCTACTCTGTCCTATAGGGTCGCTATGAGTTGGAATTGACTCTACAGCAATGGGTTTGGTTTGGTTTTTTTTTATGCGATCTAAGACCCTGTGTGATGGGGTAGGGGTAGGCAGGGAGGAGTCAAAATTGTGGTGGGGTAGGCAGGGAGGAAAGAAAGAGGCACCAAAGAGGGTGTTTGGAAGAAATGCACGTTTAATGACATCCCAAAGTGGACTGAAGCCTCCGCCCTGGTGGAACCGGGTGTGCAGCCAGGCTCCCAGCCCCTCACAGGGAGCCTTGGTGACTTGCAGAGGAGACTTGTGAACACAGAGCTTGCAGGTGGGGAGATGGGAGGGGGATGGGGGCGGTGGGGATGGTGCCCTGGAGATGGCCCCCGAGAGGGAAGCTCTGACCCAGCACCGAAGTAAGGCAAACTGGTTAAGCCACAGGCCCTCCAGTTACACAGCCCAGCCACATTCAGCTTTGTCTCCTCCAAGCCTCCTTTTCCACAGAGGAATAAATTATAACGGGACTCGTCACAGTGATGAGAACATCAGTAAATCTTGGCTGTTATTATTTTTATCATAATTTCTAAAAAAAGAAAAGACAAAAGGATGGTCTGAAAACGGGGGAAAAACCCTCTATTTTTACATACTGTCAATTTTCACATAACATCCTTATGGAGTCTTTATGTGTGGGTCATGTGTGGAATTAGCACCTTTACTTTGCAGTTACAGATTGCATATATGTAAGCACTGGTTCTTTCTGCAGAAATCTTTTATGCAAGTTATCAATAAGTGAAAGTAGCATCTATGATATTAAGATCTTATCCATTTACTTATTAAACTGTTAAGTAAAGTACTAGAGCCTAAGCTAATCAAATTCATACGCAGATAAAATAAAAACTTAAATACCTGAAGTTCACTATTTAAAAAATTACTCATGAAATATGGTTTTGAATTTGACCTATACAGAGCTATATAAAGACATACAAGAAATAAATCTGAAAAGTCACACCTAAAAATACACAATTGTTACAGAAGTAACTCTGAGAGGCTTTCTCAGGTAACTCCTTGTATCTTTCTTGGCTAACCTGCAAGCTCATAAGGACAAAACCTGCAAAAAAGCTTCTGTAGTATTACCATATATGCCCACCTTAAAATGATCAAACCACTCCCAAATGAATCCTCAATGAAGTCGCTGAACTCACCAGACAGTTCCATTCCTAGTTATTCAAACACGGAACATTATGCAAATATTTTCATTTATTCATTCAATAAATATTTATTGAGAACCAATCGTGTTGCCAGGTATTAATATAGAAGGTAGGAAACAAAGATATTTAGAATGCTTTCTCTATCCCTGAATGGCTTATGGTCTAGTTGAAAAGACAGACATGCAAATAAATAATTACAAATTAAGTGCCTTAAATGAGTTATTTACTAGGTGCTAAGAGCAAACTATGAAAGAAATGCCTAACTGCCTGAAATAATAGAGAAGATTTACAGAAGAGTGATGCTGTTACTGTCAGCTGCCATCAAAAGTGAGCCCCCAACTTATAGCGACCCCATGCACAATGGAAAGAAACACTGCCCGTCCTGTACCATCTCCAACTTAATTCAAGTATCCTGGTGATACCTGAGCTAAACTGAGGCCAAGGTGAAAGGGACCTTACAGAAGAGAAAGAATGAAAAAGGCTTACAAATGTGAACAAAGGCAGACAACAGGAATGAATAATACTTATTTTGAGATATCCAGGAAGTGTAATCAAAGAGACCTAGTGGCTGATTTGATATTAGGATTGAAAGAAAGGAAAAAACTAAAAGAGACTAAATTTTCTGGATTGAGGAAATGGCATGATGACAAAAGTGGTGACAAATAATACTTAAAAAGTGCTAAACATTGTGCTAAATACCTTATATGCATTATTTCATCACTCAGTCATAAAATTTACAGGTGAGAAGTATAGTTGCAAACGCATATGACCTACTAATTAAGGAAAAGATTATCTTCTAGTCCTCATCTCTGACTACCAAAAACCATTTTCCCATGTTTATAATTTTATCTTCTTGAACCTCTTCATTCCCTTGGCTTCTCAAATTCCATCGTCTCCTCATGCTCTTACTTTCTGCCTTCTCTTTCTCATACTTAGTTCCTCCCAAGATCTTCCTTTTAACTTAAAGTGCTCTCACAGTAACTTTCACTGGTTCCCTAGTCTCCCCAAATGTGACATGTTATAAAAACAAAAAAATTCTGGGCAAGAAAAGAGATACCTAAGAAGTATGACCAAAAAGTCATTTTAAAAAACATTAATATATGTAAATAAAGTATACATTGGTTTGGAACAAAAATTTCATAGCCTCCAATGTGCAACATTAAAAATCATTTTGTTATCTCACTGATTATTTCCATATGGTATTTTAGCCATGATAAAAAACTATTATGAGTGTTGAGATTTATCCTAATTGTTCCTGCTGCTTGGTTAGTACTATTAAATAGGTTAAGTAAAAGTTTCCCTGCCCTAAAAACAACCATAGTTGGTAATGGCTTAGTTGACAACAAATGTGGAGTGTTTACTGCTGCATCTGGACTGGCGCCTGGAGTTAGTGTGAAATGAGGACACTCCCATCTCTGAGTTTTTCTGCTATGTCATCAGCTCACATCTGCTATAGGATATGTTTCCAACATGACATCAGCAAAAGTAATCAAAACATGTTTTCTTCACTCGCTGAAAGTTTCAAAAGTCTGCTAACCACCAGTATAAACTTTTAAATTGTTCATTAACAGTATGTGAAGAACAAAATGAGTTCTAGTGATACTATCAAATGTGCCACAGGCTTTAATGTTAAGAATTTTTTTATTAATTAAAAATTCCAATCTAAAAAAATTAATTCAGAATTACTATAGTATAGAATATAATTATCCTAAAATAATGATGAAATATAGATGATAATAGGAAATTCCTGATGCTCTTATTGAACTCTAAAAAGTAAACTTCAGACCTTAAAGGAGAAGCATGTATACTGAGAGTCTTCTGTAGTGTTGTTTTTTTTTTTTTTAATGCAATACTGTTTTTATGTTTCTTTCAGCTTGGGAAGTAAAGTCTTTTTCCCCAAAATAAATCCTAGAGGAACCCACGGCACCACCAGCTGGGTTAATGTTTGTTAAACATAAAAATAGAGAAGACATTTAGACTTTTGGTTAAAAATGTGTGAACACACAATTACTGCTACTTTCTTATGACCACTAAAACTACAGAAAAGGGATTTTTATTTTTTAAAAAGTCATAAGCCCAGAAGGACAAATACGAAGAGACAAAAATAACACTTTGGAAGCTGTAAACTAGAAGGATGAATGGGTTAGAAGACCAAAGAAAACTTAAACCCATCCTGGTAGCTGGGAAACCAAGGAGTAGGCTTACTTCCTCCTCAGAACCACAGAAAAATTCAGAAATAGTAGGCACCAGGCACAAGTGTGGCTGAAAATAGGAAGATTGGTCAAAAGTTTGTATATAAAGTAGCCAGATCCCCAGAGACCCTCCCTCATCCTGATCAGTGACTAGTCCTCTACACTGGCAGAAGACTAGAGAGAGTTTACTCTCTGCCATGGGTGAGCCAGAGACACTGAACTCAGGATCATTAGGCTGAGTTGAGCCTGTGGAAGCCAAACTGAACACAGGGAAAATCTAACAACTGAATGGTTAAGATCCTGCATTTCCTTTATCTACTTGGTTCTAAGAAAACTGGCAACCAGGCCTATACGTACCAGGTAGAAGAAAGGATTTCTCTTTGAGTGAACTGACCAGTCCCCCAGCCCCTAGAAACTTAGAAGATATAACAGATGGGAAAAAGTCCAGCCAGATCACCGTACAGTAACACCCTACAGAGTTTTCAATCTGCTTAGTAACCTCACTCTAAAATATGAATGGAGTGCTCGCTTCGGCAGCACATATACTAAAATTGAAACGATACAGAGAAGATTAGCACGGCCCCTGCAAAAGGATGACAAGCAAATTCGTGAAGCGTTCCATATTTTTAGATCTTACGTATGGGCAGGAAACCAAGGCGATATAGGGCCATACAAGTTAGGTTTTTACTTAGTCAAATATTAAGGTAACCACAAAGAGGTCTAACAATTCCAAACCTCAAAATAAAAACCAAGATAAACATAACAACTCAGCAAAAATAAATTCAACTACTATGAAAAGGAGGAACACACAATCTACAAAAAACTTCTCAGCACTAAAAAGTGGAAAAACAAAATTATCAACAACACACCAAAAAAGACATCAAAATGACAGCACTAAACTCAAACTTATCTATAGTTACGCTGAATGTAAAAGGCCTAAATGCACCAATACAGAGGCAGAGATTGGCACACTGGATAAAAAAACACGATCCGTCTATATTCTGCCTACAAGAGGCACACCTTAGACTTAAAAAAAAAAAACCCACCTTAGACTTAGAGACACAAATAAACTAAAACCCAAAGGATGGAAAAAAATATACCAAGCAAACAACAAGCAAAAAAGAGCAGGAGTAGCAATATTGATTTCTGACAAAATAGACTTTAAAGTTAAATCTACCACAAAGGATAAAGAAGGACACTACATAATGATTAAAGGGACAATAGACCAGGAAGATATAACCATATTAAATATTTATGTACCCAATGACAGGGCTGCAAGATACATAAAACAAACCTTAACAGAACTGAAAACTGAGATAGACACCTCCACAATTATAGTAGGAGACTTCAACACACCACTTTCGGTGAAGGACAGGACTTCCAGTAAGAAGCTCAACAGAGACACAGAAGATCTAACTGCTATAATCAACCAACTTGGCTTCATAGAATTATACAGAACACTCCACCCAACAGCTGCAAAGTATACTTTCTTTTCTAGTACACATGGAACAGTCTCTAGAATAGATCACATATTAGGTCATAAAACAAACCTTTGCACAATCCAAAACATCGAAATATTACAAAGCATCTTCTCAGACCATAAGGCCATAAAAGTAGAAATCAGTAACAGAAAAATCAAGGAAAAGAAATCAAATACTTGGAAACTGCTCAAAAACAACTGGGTTGTAGAAGACATTAAGGGGGGAAAAAAGAAATTCATAGAATTCAACAAGACTGAAAACACTTCCTATCAAAACCTCTTGGACACAGCGAAAGCAGTGTTCAGAGGTCAATTTAGATCGATAAATGCGCACATACATAAAGAAGAAATAGCCAAAATCAGGGAACTATCCCTACAACTTGAACAAAACAGAAAGTGAGCAACAAAAGAATCCATCAAGCACCAGAAGAAAACAAATAATAAAAATTAGAGCAGAATTAAATGAATTAGAGAACAGAAAAACAATTGAAAGAATTAACAAAGCCAAAAGCTGGTTCTCTGAAAAAATTAACAAAATTGATAATCCACTGGCCAGACTGACTAAAGAAATACAGAAAAGGAAACAAATAACCCGAATAAGAAATGAGATGGGCCATATCACAACAGATCCAACTGAAATTAAAAGAATCATATCAGATTACTATGAAAAACTGTACTCTGACAAATTTGAAAACCTAGAATGGATGAATTCCTAGAAACACACTACCTACCTAAACTAACACAAACAGAAGTAGAACAACTAAACAGACCCATAACAAAAGAAGAGATTGAAAAGATAATCAAAAATCTCCCAACAAAAAAAAAGCCCTGGCCCAGACGGCTTCACTGCAGAGTTCTAACAAACTTTCAGAGAAGAGTTACCACCACTTACTACTAAAGGTATCTCAAAACATAGAAAAGGACAGAATACTACCAAAGTCATCCTATGAAACCAGCATAACCCTGATACCAAAACCAGCTAGACAGCACAAAAAAGGAAAATTACAGACCTATATCCCTCATGAACACGGACGCAAAAATTCTAGCCAATAGAATTCAACAACATGTTAAAAAAATAATCCACCATGACCAAGTGGGATTCATACCAGGTATGCAAGGATGGCTCAATATTAGAAAAACAATTTATGTAATCCACCACATAAATAAAAGAATCACATGATTTTATCAACTGATGCAGAAAAGGCATTTGACAAAGTCCAACACCCATTCATGATAAAAACTCTCAGCAAAATAGGAATTGAAGGAAAATTCCTCAACATAATAAAGGGCATTTATACAAAGCCAACAGCCAACATCATCCTAAATGGAGAGAGCCTAAAAGCATTTCCCTTGAGAACAGGAACCAGATAAGAATGCCCTTAATCACCGCTCTTATTCAACATTGTGCTGGGGGTCCTAGGCAGAGCAATTAGGCTGGACAAAGAAATAAAGGGCATCTAGATAAGTAAGGAAGAAGTAAAATTATCTCTATTCGCAGATGACATGATCTTATACACAGAACACCCTAAGGAATCCTTAAGAAACTACTGAAACTAATAGAGGAGTTCAGCAGAGTTTCAGGTTACAAGATAAACATACAAAAATCAGTTGTATTCCTCTACATCAACAAAAGGAACATCGAAGAGGAAATCACCAAATCAATACCATTCACAGTAGCCCCTAAGAAGATAAAATACTTAGGAATAAATCTTACCAAAGATGTAAAGGACCTATACAAAGAAAAGTACAAGACACTACTGGAAGAAACTGAAAGGGACCCAAATAAGTGGAAAAACATACCTTGCTCATGGATAGGAAGACTTAACATTGTAAAAATGTCTATTCTACCCAAAGCCATCTATATATACACAATGCACTTCTGATCCAAATTCCAACGACATTTTTTAATGAGATGGAGAAACAAATCACCAACTTCATATGGAAGGGAAAGAAGCCCCGGATACGTAAAGCATTACTGAAAAAGAACAACAAAGTGGGAGGCCTCACTCTACCTGATTTTAGAATATATTATACAGCCACAGTAGTCAAAACAGCCTGGTACTGGTATAATATACACACAGACCAATGGAACAGAACTGAGAACCCAGATATGAATCCATCCACATATGAACAGCTGATATTTCACTAAGGCCCAGTGTCAGTGAACTGAGGAAAAGATAGTCTTTTAAACAAATGGTGCTGGCATAACTGGATATCCATCTGCAAAAAAATGAAACAGGGCCCATACCTCACACCATGTGGAAAAACTAACTCCAAATGGATCACGGACCTAAACATAAAATCTAAAATGATAAAGATCATGGAAGAAAAAATATGGACATTAGGAGCCCTAATAAGGGGCATAAACAGAATATAAAACATTACTAAAAATGCCAAAGAGAAACCAGATAACTAGGAACTCCTAAAAATCAAACACCTATGCTCATCTAAAGTCTTCGCCAAGAGAGCAAAAAGACCACCTACAGACTGGGAAATTTTCAGCTATGACATCTCTGACCAGCACCTGATCTCTAAAATCTACCTGATTCTGTTCAAACTCAACTGCAAAAAGACAAACAACCCAATTAAAAAATGGGCAAAGGATATGAACAGGCACTTCAATAAAGAAGACATTCAGGCGGCTAACAGATAACATGAGGAAATGCTCTCAATCATTAGCCATTAGAGAAATGCAAATTAAAACTGCAATGACATTCCATCTTGCTCCAACACGGCTGTCACTAATCCAAAAAACACAAAATAATAAATGTTGTAGAGGCTGTGGAGAGATTGGAACACTTATACACTGCTCGTGGGAATGTAAAATGGTACAACCACTTTGGAAATCGATGTGGCGCTTCCTTAAAAAGCTAGAAATAGAACTACCATACGACCCAGAAATCCCACTCCTCGGAATATATCCGAGAGAAATGAGAGCCTTTACACGAACGGATATATGCACACCCATGTTTACTGCAGCAGTAAGTTTACAATAGCAAAAAGAGGGAACCAACCAAGGTGCCCATCAACGGATGAATGGATAAATTATGGTATACTCATACATATTCACACAATGGAATACTACGCATCGATAAAGAAGAGTGAGGAATCTGCGAAGCATTTCATAACATGGAGAAACCCGGGAGGCGTTATTCTGAGTGAAATTAGTCAGTTGCAAAAGGACAAATATTGTATAAGACCACTATTATAAGGTCTTGAGAAATAGTTTAAACTGAGAAGAACATACTCTTTTGTGGTTACAAGAGCGGGGAGGGAGGGAGGGTGGGAGAGGGGTATTTACTAAATAGTAGACAAGAACTACTTTAGGTGAAGGGAAGAACAACACTCAACACAGTGGAGGTCAGCACAACTGGACTAAACCAAAGCAAAGCAGTTTCCTGAATAAACTGAATGCTTCGAAGGTCAGCAAGGCAGGGGCAGGAGTCTGGGGACCATGGTTTCAGAGGACATCTAAGTAAACTGGCATAATAAAATCTATTAAGAAAACATTCTGCATTCCACTTTGAAGAGCTGCATCTGGGGTCTTAAACGCTAGCAAGTGGCCATCTAAGACGCATCAATGAGTCTCAACCCACCTGGATCAAAGGAGAATGGAGAATACCAAGGACACAAGATAATAACGACCCCAAAAGACAGAAACGGCTACGTGAACCAGAGACTACATCATCCTGAGCCCAGAAAAACTAGATGGTGCCTGGCCACAACCGATGACTGCCCTGACAGGAAACACAAGAGAGAATCCCTGAGGGAGCAGGAGAACAGTGGGATGCAGACCCCAAATTCTCATAAAAAGACCAGACTGAATGGTCTGACTGAGATTAGAAGGACCCCGGTGATCATGGCCCCCAGACCTTCTGTTGGCCCATGACAGGAACCATCCCCAAAGCCAACTTGTCAGACATGGAATGGACCTGGTCAATGGTTTGGAGAGGGATGCCGGTGAGGCGTGAGCTACTTGGATCAGGTGGACACTTGAGACTATGCTGGCATCTCCCACCTGGAGGGGAGATGGGAGGGTAGAGGGGCTTAGAAGCTGGCAAAATGGTCACAAAAATAGAGAGTGGAAGGAGGGAGCGGGCTGTCTCACGGGGGTGAGAATAATTGGGAATATGTAGCAAGGTGTGCATAAGCTTTTGTGTGAGAGACTGACTTGATTTGTAAACTTTCACTTAAAGCACAATAAAATTATCTTTAAAAATAAAAATAAATATTCAACATAAAAAAAAAAAAATGAAAGGATAGGATCTCCAGACATTTGATGAAAGCCTACAGGGTTCAGGGAAAAAAAAAAAAAAAAAACACCTTAGAGCCAAAAAAAAACCAAACCAAACCCACTGCTGTTGAGTCAATTCCGACTCATACTGACCCTACAGGACAGAGTAGAACTGCCCCGTAGAGTTTCCAAGGAGTGCCTGGCAGATTTGAACTGCTGATCTTTGGTTAGCAGCTGTAGCACTTAACCACTATGCCACCAGGGTTTCCTCACCTTAGAGCAGACAAGCAAAAACACAAGGGCAGTAGGAAAAACCTCAAAATCTATAATACCCTTAGAATGTTAAGACAGGGAATCCGTGAAATAAGAACAGGAGACAAAAAAAAAAAGGACCATACAAATAAGAAAAAAAGAGGAAACTTTAGATACCTCCCAGAAGATAAAACAAGAACAAAGATTTTAAAACAAAATTAGAAGACAGCCCAGAAAGATAAACATTCACGTAACTGGAATTCAAAAATGACTGAATGAAGAATAAAGTTGAAAGACTCACACTCCCCAATTTAAAAAAACTTAACTACAAAGCTACAATAATCAAAACAGTGTGGTACTGGCATAAAGATAGATACACTAACCAATGGAAGAGAATTGAGAGTCCAAAAACAAACCTTCACATTTACCGTCAACTTTTTTCAACAAGCGTGCCAAGACCATTCATTGGGAGAAAGAACAGTCTCTTCAACAAATAGTGCTGGCAAAACTGGATATCCACAGGCAAAAGAATGAAGTTGAACCCTTACCTTAAATCATCATATGCAAAAATTAACTGAAAACGGATCAAAGACCTAAATTTAGGAGCTAAAACTATAAAACTCTTAGAAGAAAATATATGCAGAAAATCTGCGTGACCTTTAATTTGGCAATGGTTTCTGAAATATGAAACCAAAAGCACAGGCAACAAAAGAAAAATTAGATAAATTGGACTTTATTAAAAACTTATACAAGAGATAATATCAACAAAGCGAAAAGACAACCAACAGAATAGGCTCTTACAGTAAGTACTGGTAATGTTGTTTCTTGATGTGGGTAATGTATATATGGATGGCCCAGTTTGTGAAGATAGATCAAACTTATGACATGTACTTTTGACATATTCACTTTTCTATATATGCTTATAAAATTGTAAATACTTACTTTCAATAAAAAAGTTAAAATAAGATAATCTTGTGTATTTAGACATTTTGAGAAGAGATTTATACTTCTGGCAGAATTCAGGGATAAATTGCAAATAAGTAAGTACATTAGAAAGCTAAGTAAATGAGGTGGAGAGGACAATCATTAACTCTGGCAAAAACAAGACACTTCCCATGAAAAAAAAGGTGATGATGGCATACAACATAGCTCAACTGGGACTATTATTTACATAGTCACATTAATGTAAACATTGAAAATTAATCTAAACCAAAATTATAGCTAAACTACTGGAAGGGTGGGGGAGCTAATGAGTGTATCTGTGGGATGGAGTGCAATAGTAATGAGAGAACGCCATTTTCCATAGTACAAATTCACTAGTTATTAACAAAAGAACAGCAAAATAAAATAAACAGCAAATAAGAATATATAGAAATATGGGGACACATATCAGAAGAAAGGGTTTTTACCCCTGAACCCTCTGGGGAAAAGGGCTCAGAGATAGGAAAAGGATAGGGCAGTATTTTTCATTATAAATCTTATAGAATAACTAGATCTTTCAAACCATTTACATGTATTACTTTGATAACAACTTTAAAAATAGGTTTAGTGAGAATGTAAAATGGTACAGCCGCTGTAGAAAACAGTTTGGCAGTTCCTCAACAGTTAAACATAGAACTAACATATGACCCAACAATCCCAATTCTAGGTATATACCCAAAATAATCAAAAGCAGGAACAAAGACAGAAACTTGTACACCAACTTTCATTGCAGCGTTGTTCATAATAGCCAAAAGGTAGAAACAACCAAAAAGTCCATCAATGAATGTATGGATTAACAAAAGGTGGCATATACACACAAATGGAATATCACTCAGCTATAAAGAGAAAGGAAACCCTGGTGGCGTAGTGGTTAAGTGCTACGGCTGCTAACCAAAGGGTCGGCAGTTCGAATCCATCAGGTGCTCCTTGGAAAGTCTATGGGGCAGTTCTACTCTGTCCTATGGGGCCGCTATGAGTAGGAATCGACTCGATGGCACTGGGTTTGGTTTTTTTGGTTGATATAAAGAGAAATGATGTCCTGATACATGCTACTACATGGATGAACCTCAAAAACATTATGCTGAGTGAAATAAGTCAGTCACAAAAGGCCACATATCATATGATTCCATTTAAATGAAACAGGCCAAGTGCATTGAGACCAAAGTTTATTAGTGGTTATGGGGGGGGGGGTGGCGGGGAGTTTGGTTAGCTTAGGGAGCCCTGAGTTTCCGTGAATGGTGGTGAAATAATTCGGAAATGGATAGTGATAATGGTTGTAGATGATGACTGTAACGAGTATCACTGAATTATACATGCAAAAAATGGTGAACTGGCCAATGTTTTGTTATATACCGTTATTACACTAAAACAATTTTTAAAAAGATTTATTTTTTAAAAGGCCAAACTTGCCCTGACAGGGAACACAACAGATAGCCCAAGACAGAGCAGGAGAAAAGTGGGATGCAGAACTCAAATTCTATAAAAAGACCAGGCCTAATGGTCTAACTGAGACTGGAGAGACCCCAGAAGACATGGCCCCCAGACTCTCTGTTAGCCCAGAATTGAAACCATTCCTGAAGCCAACTCTTCAGACAAAGATTAGACTGGACTATAAGACATAAAATGATACTCGTGAAGAGAGTACTTTAGTTCAAGTAGATAAATACGTAAGACTAAATGGTGAGCTCCTGTCCAGAGGCGAGATGGGAAAGCAAAAAGGAAAAGGAGCTGGTTGAATGTTGGACACGGGAAATTCGGGGTGGAAAGGACAAGTGTGTTATTACATAGGGAGAGCAATGTGTGCATAAATTTTAGTAGGAGAGACTAACTTGAACTGTAAACTTTCGCTTAAAGCACAATAAAACATACACTCACACACACGCGCAAACACACACAAAATAAAGTATTATTTAAAGAATTAGATAAAAAAATAAGACCAGACTTAATCGTCTAACAGAGACTGGAGGAATCCCCAAGACTACGCTCCCCAGATACCCTGCTAACTCAGAATCGAAGCCACTCCCAAAATTCACCTTTCAGCCAAAGATTAGACAGGCCTATAAAACAAACAAGAACACATGTGACAAACATGCTTCTTACACCAATCAAGTATACGAGACCAAATGGGCAACACTGCCCAAAAGCAAAGAACAGAAGGCAGGAAGGGACAAGAAAGCTGGACATATGGACACGAGGATCCAGGGGCTAAAAGGGGGAGAGCACTGACACATTGTGGGGATTGCAGCCAAAGTCACAAAACAATTTCTGTATAAATTTTTGAATCGGAAACTAATTTGCTCTGTAAACTTTCACCTAAAGCACGCACACACACACACGCACACACACAACAGATAAGTGACTGATGTCTTAGTTATCTATTGCTGCTATAACAGAAATACCACAAGGAGATGGTTTTAACAAACAGATTATCCTCTCTCAGTATAGGAGGCTAAACCCTTTGCCATCGAGTTGATTCTGACTTACAGAGACCCTATAAGACAGGGTAGAACTGCCCTATAGGGCTTCCAAGGAGCAACTGGTGAATTCGAATTGCCTACCTTTTGGTTAGCAGCTGAGCTCTTAAGCACTGCGCCAGGGCACCAGCTCCGGGGGAATGCTTTCTCTCTCTGTATGTTCTGGGAAAAGGTCTTTGTCATCAATCTTCCCCTACTCTAGGAGCTTCTCAGCTTAGGGACCCCAGGTCCAAAGGATGTGTTCCACTCCCAGAGCTTTCTTGGTGACATGAGGTCTGTCTCCTCTCTGTTCCCTTCTCTCTTTTATATCTCAAAAGAGATTGGCTCAAAATACAACTTAATCCTGCAGATTGAGTCCTGCCGGATTAACATAACTGCCTCTAATCCTGCCTGATTAACATCATAGAGGTTAGAATTTACAACACATAGGATAATCACATCAGATCACAGGATGGCAGATGATCACCCAATACTGGGACTCAACGCCTAGCCAAGTTGACACGCATTTTTGGGGGACACAATTCAATCCATAACAATGAGACAAAGAAAAAATTTAAAAAATAATATGTTGTGAAGTTTAAAATGTAAGTATAATAAAATACAATTAACAAAGATTGGGAGTGGAAAATTTCAAGTATACTATTGTAAGTTTCTTACATTATACCTGAAATTGTATAATATTTTGGAAGTAGACTGTGATGAGTTAAAAATATTATAAACTCTAAAGCAACCACTTGAAAAAATACTAAGATAAATAGTTTAATAAACCAAGAATGCAGATAACATGAAATTATTTATTTTTTTAAAGTTTATTTGTTAATAAGAACAGAATTACATGGCTTCCTGGCCTCTCAGAATTCCTACTATATGACCATGTTGTAGGTAACCTATGAATGATTTGTTACAGCCAACCTAAGAATAATGAGAACCTTGGCGGCCAGGATGAGATATTCTGGGTTCTTGGTCTTCTGAACACATGGGCTGAAAGCTAAAAGCTTATGTGTTTTCAGGCACAAGAAAAGCATTCAGTGCTAAGGGATTATTTCTCTCAGCTTTCTGCCCTTATTAAAAAGGCATCTTTAGCATTATATATTTACATATATGAATGGTGACAGATAAAATTACTAATCAGTTTTGTCCCTATATTAGGAGAATGTACCAACAAAAGTTAAACGTAATTCTGCTTAATTATCAATTCCAAAAGGTACAGATGACAAGATAAAAATAAATATCAATTATATTCTTTCTAAATTTATTTTTCACGGAAAATTTTCTCTGGTCATGATACCAAAGGTTAAAAACCTAACAGAAATGACTGAGGAATTTTATTACACAGGATAAAAATTACATAATTCTATATAACTAAATATACCATAAGATAAACATGGTTAAAAGGCAAAATCATAATCTATAGTAAAATAATTTTAAAAAAGAGAAATATATTCTACTACTTAGCAGCCTATTCATGGAATCTCTAGGGCTTTCAGAAGCTTTGATAGAAAACCAATCCTACAGGCAAAGTAAATCAGCAACTTTTAAGAAATATAGGATAATTTTCTTTAAGTATGCCACTGGGAAATGAGATGAGGGCATACAAAATATAATTCATCCAAGCAGTGGGAAATACATGCGAAGCACCAAGTTTCTCAACAGCAAGAAAAGGAATTTAATAGTCATCTGACTATATATGTACTATCTTTTGCATTCCTGCCTGTCTTAGTTATCCAGTGCTGTTGTAACAGAAATACCACAAGTGGGTGGCTTTAACAAATAGAAATTTATTCTTTCACTGCCTAGGAAGCTAGAAATCTGAATTCAGGGCACCAGCTCCAGGGGAAGGCTTTCTCTCTCTGTTGGCTCTGGTGGAAGGACCTTGTCATCAATCTTCCCTTGGGTCTAGGAGCCTCTCAGCATAGGGACCCTGGGTCCAAAGGACAAGCCCACTCCTGGTTCTTCTTGCTTGGTAGTAACAAGGTCCCTCTCCTGTCTGCTCCCTTCTCTCTTTTATATCTCCAAAGAGATTGACTCAAAATACAACCTGCCTCATTAACATAACTGATTCTAATTCTGCCTCATTAGTATCGTAGAGGTTAGAATTTACAATATAAAAGAGAATCACATGAGATCACAAAATGGTGGACAACCACACAATACTGGGAGTCATGGCCTAGCCAAGTTGATAAACATTTTTGGAGAGGACACGATTCAATCCACAACACTGCCTAACTAGCTCCCAGGGTAAGACACTACAGATTCTTCAGCAGGGGTCTAACATAAGTGCTATTTAGAAAGAATTATCTGATATGGTGTATGCATGACAACCGAAGGGGGGCTAAAATAATTCACTGGAATCCATTCAGGAACCTGGTATGAAGTTAAAAAAATTCTAGACAATCACAGTGGCCATGACAAAAAAGAAAAAGGAACAAATCTAACTCTTGGCTATGGTTCTCATATCAAATGACAAAGAAATAAAGTTTTATTACCAAAGGTGAAAGCAAATCAACAAATAATACCTGTAGTGGCAGCCATATGGAGAAGAAACAATAGACTGAAAAGATTTAAAACTCCTTTCTTCACTAATTCATATTTTACTCTGTCAAATAATAATAAAGCATAATTTAAATAAATGTCATCTTTTTTTCAAAATTAAAAACTGTTACTTCAATTTCTGAGATAAAGAAAAAAGATTCTCATTAAAACTGCAGAGGACTATGTCAGATCCTGCTGCCTCACATTGTCTAAGTACTTGTTAAAACTTAACACTGAGGTAACTCATATTCTTTTTTACCACACCACCCCCAGAAAGAAAAAAAAAAGGCATGTGTCAGACATGCCAAACAAGTCAAAAATGGAAATTTGATGTTATACAACCATGGATCTGTGAAAATTCTGATTTCAAACACACATAAATTCAAGGATGGACAAATGTAACATACAGAGAAATCATTTAGAAAAGGTATTGGCAGTACTGTTTCTACTTTCCCCAAGAATGGTAGAGCATACAGGTATGAAATGGATACCATGCCACTATCATAAGATGCCAGATCCTAACTGTCCCAAAAAGGTACCTGCTATCGGTATCCTATTTAATGACAGAGAAGGTTAGAGAAAGTCACCAGGAATCAAAATGAAAAAGGAAGGTAATAAAATACAAACTTACACCAAAGACTAAGATGCCAGGAGAAAAAGAAGCTTATGTCAGGAAAGTTTATTCGCCCTGTCAGGAAAGTTTTATGCCCAATCAAGAGAATTTCCTCGACAAAATTATTTGAAAAATCTGCCTTCCTAAAATTCAGTTATATTAGTAAAAAACTTGGACACTGTCATGTACTGAATTGCGTCCCCCCAGAATGTGTGTCAACTTGGCTAGACCATGATTCCCAGAGCTGTGTGATTGTCCACTATTCTGACAATGGATATGATTTTCCTGTGTGCTGCAAATCCTGTCTTTATGATGTTAATGAGATAGGATTAGTGGCAGCTATGTTAATGAGGCAGGACTCAATCTACAAGATCAAGTTGTGCTTAAACCAATCTCTTTTGAGATATAAAAGAGAGAAGCCAGCAGAGAGATATGAGGACCTCATACCACCAAGAAACAAGAGTCAGGAGAATAATGCATCCTTTTGACCTGGGGGTCCTGTGCTGAGAAGCTCCTAGTTCAGGGGAAGGTTAATAACAAGGTTTCCTGCAGAACTAAGAAAGCGAGAAAGCTTTCCCTTAGAGCTGGCACTCTGAATTTGGACTTGTAGCCTCCCAGACTGTGAGAGAATAAATTTCTCTTTGTTAAAGCCATTCACTTGTGGTATTTCTGTTACAGCAGTGCTAGATGACTAAGAGAGACACACACAAGGATTATATACTAAACATTAAAACTACATTAAAAACACACACACAAAATGTACCTTACTGAATCCAAAATCATTCTGGAAAACAAGACAAAGAAAAATAATGACTCAAGGCTCTGATGCCACACAAAGTCATATGTAAACTTGTGCCTTCAACTATTCAGGAAAAAAAAATTCTGTTCTAATAATAATAAATTTTCCAAAATAAATATGTAAAAACAATATTAAGAGTCTTATTCTACTCTTAAGACTTTATGAGTCCATTTTAATGCTTTATACAAATCATTCTTGTGGGCACTTAAAAAACAGGACTTTTCAGTTAAAACAGGGATATTCTTATGGGTCTAAAACTATCACCCCAACAAGCCTGGCACTAATCCAAAACACATAAAATATTAAATGCTGGAGAGGTTGTGGCAAGATTGGAACACTTACATACTCCTGGTGGGAATGTAAAATGGTACAACCACTTTGGAAAACGATTTGATAGCTCTTTAAAAAGCTAGAAATAGAAGCACCATATGATCCAGCAACCCTACTCCTACAAATATATCGTAGAAAAATAAGAGCCGTCACATGAATAGACATATGCATACCCACGTTCACTGCAGCATTGTTCACAATAGCAAAAAGATGGAAACAACCTAGGTGGCCATCAACAGATCAATGCATAAACTATGGTACCCACACAAAATGGAATACCATGCAACACTGATGAACCCACAAAACATCTCACAACATGGATGAATTTGTAGGGCTTTATGCTGAGTGAAATTAGTCACAAAAGAACAAATGTTATATGAGACCAATACTGTAAGAACTCAAGAAAAGGTCTAAACACAGAAAAAAACATTATTTATGGTTACGAGGTGGGAAGGCAGGGAAAGAAGATTTCACTAACTAGATAGCAGACAAGGATCAACTTCGGTGAGGGGAAGGACAACACACAATACTGGGGAAGTCAGTACAACTGGACTAAACCAAAAGTTAGGAAGTTTCCTGGACACATCCAAACACTTTGAGGGACAGAGTAGCTGGGGCCTGGGGATAATAGTTTTGGGGGACATTCAGGTCAACTGGCATAATAAAGTTTATTGAGAAAATATTCTGCATCCCACTTTGGTGAGTGGCATCTGGAGTCTTAAAAGCTTGCGAGCAGCCATCTAAGATGCACCAATTGGTCCCGTGCCACTTGGAGCAAAGGAAAATGAAGAACACCAAAGACACAAGGAAAATATTAGCCCAAGAGGCTAAAGGACCACATAAACCAGAGACCCCACCAGCCTGAGAAGAGAAGAACTAGACAGTGCCCAGTTACCACCAATGACCGCCCTGACAGGGAACACAACAGAGTCCCAGACGGAACAGGAGAAAAGTATGCAGCAGAACTCAAGTTCACATGAAAAGACCAGACTTAATGGTCTGACAGAGACTAGAGGAACCCCTGAAACTACGGACCCCGGATGCTCTGTTAACCCAGAACTGAAAACATTCCTGAAGCCCACTATTCAGACAAAGATTAGACAGGACTATAAACCACATGAGGAATGTGCTTCCTAGTTCAATCAGATACACGAGACCAAACAGGCAGCTCCTGTCCAGAAGCAGGATAAGAAGGCAGGAAGGGACAGGAACTGGTTGAATGGACACAGGGAACCTGGGGTGCAAAGGAGGAGTGTGCTGTCACATGTGAGGATTGCAACTAATGCCACAAAACAATACGTATATAAATTTTTGTATGAGAAATTAACTTGAGCTGTAAACTTTCACCTATCAGGTAGGGACTTTAAATTAAACATGGGCAATGAGCACAAACAAATTTAAATAGAAATTCTCCTTCCTAGTTCAGCTTAGTTTTCATGAGTAGAGCTAAGTGTGTCATCTTTGGGCAGATATCAGAGCAGTCTTAATCTACCAAGAGATAAAATACACAAAGAGAAACTAAAGTTATCATTTACAAATATGGATGGGGTAATTACCATTTTAAAAACTAAAAATTTATAAAGGTGTAATGGTTTTCGAATCATTTGCATTACTGCTCCCAAACACAAAAATCATAATTTATACTAGTATTTTTTTTTTTTTTAAAGATGAAAATTTACTCTTCCATAAAATGAAATGTAAAGAAATAAGACTTTTATCCAGCACCGTCCTAGTGTGGGATGAAAGGATTTAGCAATGGCTCTAGCTAGAAATTTAACATTTATACCATACTATAGATCGTCAATTTTCAAAAAATTATGCTTAACAAAATATAATCATTGCCCTTTCCTGTTCCTGGTAACTTTGTCCATATTTTCTTTAATCTCTGATTAGGATGTAAAGGTAAAATATCTCTCAGGAGTGTAAGCAGTACTATCTTCTGATAATGGCAAACTACCCTTCTGAATCCAAATTAATCTTCCTGAGACGGTTCTGAAGATACTTCAGGATACTGTATCAAAATTACTATTTATATCACTGAGTAATGTATACACTACATGTAGATATGTGAAGGTGAACAAGTATTTTATCTGCCAGAATGGATAATTAGCTTTTACTATATACAATTAATCTGTGAGTTGGAAAAAAAATCTAAATTAGGAGAAAACAGTGCCTTATTAGCATCCTAACTTTACTGTAGTCAAAAACAGAATTTAACCCAAGACTACCTGTGTTATATGCAAGTCCCTGGGTGGTGTAAATGGTTAACAAACTCAGATACTAGCCAAAAGACTGGAGGTTCAAGTCTACTCAGAAGCTCCTCAGAAGAAAGGCTTGCCAATTTACTTCTGAAAAATCCGCCACTGAAAACTCTATGGAGCACAATTCTACTATGACACACATGAGAGGCTGCCATGTCAGAATCCACTCAAAGATAACTGGTTTGATTTTAGTTTTACCTATCTTGTAAGCCGAAAACGACTCAACAGCAGTCGGTTTTTTTTGTTTATATGTAAACAAACGAAAGGAGATATTCCCTTAGGACTTTAGTCATTATTAAGAAACAACTCTGAGCAAAGTAGCAAAAAAATTCTCAAGGTATTGTATACTAAACCAAGCCTGTTGCCATCGAGTCAATTCTGATTCCGACTCATAGTGATGCTATAGGACAGAGCAGAACTGTCCCATTGGGGTTTCCAAGGAGTGGCTGATAGAATCGAACTGCTGACCTTTTGGTTAGCAGCCAAGCTCTTAGCAGCTACACCATCAGTGCATGTGCCTTTCAGCAATTAGTCAACTTTTATGTAGTTAAAACATAAAAAGTTCAACTCTAGCCTAATTCACTAGTTAAGTTGTTTAAAAACACACATACAGAGAGAAGCAAAGAGAGAGACATGGGGACCTCATACCACCAAGAAAGTAGTGCTGGGAACAGAGCGCCTCCTTTGGACCTGAGGTTCCTGCACTGAGATCCTCCCAGACTGAGAGAAGACTGATGACAAGGACCTTCCTCCAGAGCCGACAGAGAGAAAAAACCTCCCCCTGGAGCTGACGCCTGAATTCGGACTTCTAACCTACTGGACTGTGAGGAAATAAATTTCTCTTTGTTAAAGCCATCCGCTTGTGGTATTTCTGTTATAGCAGCACTAGATAACCAAGACAGATGGTAAATAAAGCAAAGGAAAATAGGAAGCATAGTGCAGGGGGAAGTTGCTATTTTATATAGAATGGTGAGGGAAGTCCTCTCTGATAAGGTGACACATGAACACAGACTTGAAGAAGTGAGGAAATAGCCTTGCAGTTATCTGATGGAAGAGATGCCTGAAGAATGTCCTAAGAGGTTATTGAATTAAAAGAAAAGAAGAAGAAGAAGATACCAAATTAAGTAGGCCTGGGTTTGTGGGAAGGAATGGCAGAATCTCTGATAAACTGGAAGAACCATGCCTCATCTAAGTCATGCCTCAGTTCCAGTCAAGTGAGGAAATGTGGACCTACTCAGATCTGTTTTTCGTTTTTTTTTTTTTTTCCAAGAAGAACTGTATCTGGACTTTTTCATATGAACTACCCTAATGTTTAAAACTGTATAGGCATAAATGCATACATATGTTCATCCACAGACGTTATTCAGAACACTGATAGTGGCGTTATTTGTAATAGCCCTAACCTGGAAACTATCCAAATGTCCATCAACTGTAGAATGGATCATTCGCAACACAGTGACAGCTTCTCCACAGCAATGAGAAAGAACCACCTACAAGTTCAGACATTGTGGATGAATCTCACAAATATAATGTCGAATGGAAAAAAAAGTCACAAAAAGGGTACTACTGTATGATTCCCATGGGTTATGTTCAGATTGTACAATTACGTGTATACTTTCCTGTACACGTTATATTTCAATAAAAAGCTTAAAAAACACACACACACACACACACAAAGGTAAATATTTTACCCTGCAAATTAAATAATACCTAAAGATAACTTTCAAGTATTGTTTGTCATAGGAAATAACAATTAAAATGAAAAACTATTTAAAATTAAGTAAAATTCAATTTTAATTTTGGTTCAAACACATAAGAATGAGTGTAAAGAGACTGTCTTTTCCCCATTTAACTGACTTTGGGCCTTTGTCAAACATCAGCTGCTCATATGTGGATGGGTTTATGTCTGGATACTCAATTCTGTCCCACTGGTCTATTTATCTGTTGTTCTACCAGTACCAGGCTGTTTTGACTACTGTGGGATGGTATAAGGGGTTCTAAAATCAGGTAGAGTGAGGCCTCCCACTTTGTTCTTCTTTTTCAGTAATGCTTTACTTATCCGGGGCTTCTTTCCTTTCCATATGAAGTCGGTGATTTGTTTCTCCATCTCATTAAAAAATGTCGCTGGAATTTGGATTGGAATTGCACTGTATCTACAGATGGCTTTTGGGAGAATAGACATTTTTACTATGTTGTCTTCCTATCCATGAGCAAGGTATGTTTGTCCACTTATGCAGGTCTCTTTTGGTTTCTTGCAGTAGTGTCTTGTAGTTTTCTTTGTATAGGTATTTTATATATCTGGTAAGATTTATTCCTAAGTATTTTATCTTCTTGGGGGCCACTATAAACGGTATTAATTTCATTCTTTCCTCTGCGATGTTCTTTTTGTTGGTGTAGAGGAATCCAACTGATTTTTGTATGTTTATTTGATCTTATATCCTGACAGCCTGCTGAACTCTTCTATTAGTTTCAGCAATTTTCGTTAAGGATACTGTAGGGTTTTCTGTGTATAAGATCATGTCATCTGTGAATAGAGATACTTTTACTTCTTCCTTACCAATCTGGATGCCCTTTCTTTCTTTATCTAGGCTAACTGCTCTGGCAAGGACCTCCAGCACAGTGTTGAATAAGAGTGGTGATAAAGGGCATCCTTGTCTGGTTCCCAATCTCAAGTGGGATGCTTTCAGACTCTCTCCGTTTAGGATGATGTTGGCTTTGTATAAATACCCTTTATTAAGTTAAGGAATTTTCTATTTTGCTGAGGGTTTTGAATTTTCTCAGAATGGGTGTTGAACTTTGTCAGATGCCTTTTCTGCATCAGTTGATAAAATCGTGATTCTTGCCTCTAATTTATATGACAGATTACATTAATTGTTTTTCTAATGTTGAAACATTCCTGCATACCTGGTATGAATTCCGCTTGGTCATGATGAATTTTTTTTTTTGATACGTTGTTGAATTCTGTTGGCTAGAATTTTGTCGAGGACTTTTGCGTCTAAGTTCAGGAAGAATACAGGTCTGCAATTTTCTTTTTTTGTGATGTCTTTACCTGGTTTTGGTATCAGGGATATGCTGGCTTCATAAAGTGAGTTTGGGAGTATTCTGTCCTTTCCTACGCTTTGAAATACCTTTAGTAGCGGTGGTGTTAACTTTTCTCTGAAAGTTTGGTAGAACTCTGCAGTGAAGCCATCTGGGCCAGGGCTTCTTTTTGTTGGGAGTTTTCTGATTACCTTTTCAATGTTTTCTTTTGTTATGGGTCTATTTAGTTCTTCTGCCTCTGTTAGTGTTAATTTGGGTAGGAAGTGTGTTTCTAGGAATTCATCCATTTCTTCTAGGTTTGCAAATTTGCTACAGTACAATTTTTCACAGTAATTGCATATTATTCTTTTAATTTTGATTGGGTCTGTTGTGATATCACCCATCTCATTTCTTATTCGGTTTATTTGCTTCCTCTCCTGTTTTTCTCTTGTCAGTTTGGCCAATGGCTTATAAATTTTGTTAATTTTTTCAAAGAACCAGCTTTTGGTTTTGTTAATTCTTTCAATTGTTTTTCTGTATTCTATTTCATCTAGTTCTGCTCTAATTTTTATTATTGGTTTTCTCTGGTGCCTGAGGGTTTCTTTTGTTACTCTCTTTCTATTTGTTCAAGTCGTGGGGATAATTTTTTGATTTTGGCTCTTCTCTCTGTATGTGTACTTTTAATGATATAAATTGACCTCTGAGCACTGCTTTCTCTATGTCCCAAAAGTTCTGATAGAAAGTGTTTTCATTCTCATTGGATTCTATGAATTTCTTTATTCCATCTTTAATGTCTTCTATAACCCAGTCTTTTCTGAGCAGGGTCTTGTTCAGTTTCCAAGTGTTTGATTTCTTTTCCCTGCTTTTTCTGTTATTGATTTCTACTTTTATGGCCTTATGATCAGAGACAATGCTTTGTAATATTTCAATGTTTTGGATTCTGCTAAGGCTTGCTTTATGACCTAATATGTGGCCTATTCTAGAGAATGTTCCATGTGCACTAGAAAACAAAGTATACTTGGCTGCTGTTGGGTGGAGTGTTCTGTATATGTCTATGAGGTCAAATTCATTGACTGTGGCGTTTATATCTTCGGTGTCTTTACTAAGCTTCTTTCTGGATGTTCTGTCCTTCACCAAAAGTGGTGTGTCGAACCCTCCTACTATAATTGTGGAGCTGCCCATCTCACTTTTCAACGGTATTAAGGTTTGATTTATGTACCTTGCAGCCCTGTCACTGGGTGCCTAAATATTTAATATGGTTAATATCCTCCTGGTATATTGTCCCTTTAGCCATTATAAAGTGTCCTTCCTTATCCCTTGTGGTGGATTTAACTTTAAAGTCTATTTTGTCAGAAATTAATATTGCCACTCCTGCTCTTTTTTGATTGTTATTTGCTTGATATATTTTCCATCCTTTGAGTTTTAGTTTGCGTCTCTAGGTCTAAGGCGTGTCTCCTATAGGCAGCATATAGATCGATCATGTTTTTTTATCCATTCTGCCACTCTCCGTCTCTTTATTGGTGCATTTAGTGCATTTACATTCAGCGTAATTATGGATAGTTATGAGTTTAGTGCTGTCATTTTGACGTCTTTTTTTGTTTGTTGTTGACAGTTTCTTTTTCCCACTTAATTTTTTGTGCTGAGTAGTTTATCTTTACATATTGTCTTTTCCTCTTATTCGTTGCTGATTTGTTTCTGCTGAGACTCCTTTTTTCTTGTACTTTATTTTGATGAGTAGGATTGTTACTCTCCTTTGTGGTTACCTTTACATTTACTCCTATTTTTCTAAGTTTAAACCTAACTTTTATTTCTTTTTATCACCTGACTTCCTCTCCATATGAAAGATCTGTGATTACATTTCTTAGACCCTCTTTATTGTTTTAATGTTGTTCTACATAATTACATCGCTGTTTCCCTGTTTTGTACATTTTTTTACCTTGATTTATTTTTGTGATTTCCCTATCTGGGTTGACACCTGATTGCTGTGTCCAGTGGTCTAGTTTTGGGTTGATACCTGATATTGATTTCCTAACCAAAGAACTCCCTTTAGTATTTCTTGTAGTTTTGATTTGGTTTTTACAAATTCCCTAAACTTCTGTGTATCTGGAAATGTCCTAACTTCACCTTCATATTTGAGAGACAGTTTTGCTGGGTATATGATTCTTGGCTGGCAATTTTCTTCCTTCAATGCTTTATATAAGTCATCCCATTGCCTTCTTGCATGGTTTCTGCTAAGTAGTCTGAGCTTATTCTTATTCAATCTCCTTTGTAGGTAACTTTTTGTTTATCCCTAGCTGCTCTTAAAATTCTCTATCTTTGGTTCTGGTGGGTTTGATTACGTCTTGGTGACTTTCTTTTAAGATCTACCTTATGTGGAGTTCGATGAGCATCTTGATAGGATATCTTCTCATCTTTCACAATATCAGGGAAGTTTTCTGCCAACAAATCTTCAACAATTGTCTCTATTTTCTGTGATCCCTCCCTGTTCTGGTACTCCAATCACTTCTAGGTTATTTGTATTAATAGAGTCCCACATGATTCTTAAGTTTTCTTCATTTTTTTAAATTCTTTTATCTGATTCTTCTTCAAATACATTGGTGCCAAGTGCTTTCTTTATCTTCAATCTCACCAATTCTGCCTTCCACTTTCTCAATTCTGTTCCTCTGACTTTCTACTGAGTTGTCTAATTCTGTAATATTATTGTTAATCTTCTGAATTTCTGATTACTGTCTCTCTATGGATTCTTGCACCTTATTAATTTTTTCTTTATATTCTTGAATAACCTTTTTAATTTCTTCAACTCCTTTATCTGTGTGCCCCTTGGCTCGTTCTGTGTAGTGCCTGATCTCCTTCCTAATCTCATTCCTGATGTCTTGAAGAGTTCTGTATATTAATCTTTTGCATTCTGCATCCTGTAATTCCAGGAAGGCACCTTCATCCAGAAGATCCCTTGATTCTTGGTTTTGAGAGCTTGTTGGCACGATCATGGTCTGCTTCTTTATGTGATTTGATATTGACTGTTGTCTCCAAGCTATCCATAAGTTATTGCATTAGCTTATGTTTGTTTACTGTATCCTAGCTTTTTGCTTTGTTTAGCTTGATGTGCCCAAATGGGTTGCTTGAGAGAGCTAGCTTGATTATTTTAGCCTTTGAAGCTCTGAGGTCCTGTCCTCAGATGGCTAGAGCTGTTATCAGGTATATCACCTTAGGAGTCCATTCGCTTTTCTTGTATGAATTCAGCTCAGGTGTCCAGGTAGCTGGTCATCAAGGATGTGGTACAGGCTCTGTCCTACAGTCTCAGAGGGGCAGGGGTGGTTGGTGTAGGTACCAGTATCTGGTTGCAGCAGGGGGTCACACTCTGTACAAGGCAGGGAGCTGATAAGCGTCCCCAGAGTGTCTGTGAGGAAGGCATGTCCCTGTTCCCTACAGTGTACAAGTAGGTGGGTTCTGCAGACAAAGCATGGGGCCGCAATGCTTTTAGTTGTAAGGACTGGGAGGTACCAGTTATCCCTGGATCCCTGTTGCAAGTGGGTGGGTGACCTGAGTGGAGCCACCAGTCCTTAGGCCCCTGATATAGGTAGGTAAGGACCGTGTTTACTAGGCAAAGAGGTGTCAAATATCAAACATCTCTCCACTGCACAGCTGAAACAGTTGCAGTATGCCAGCTAGGGCCTATATTCTCCTGAAACAGGACCACACAGGTCCGTGCAGAGGGGAAAGGTATTCAAAGCCCACGGATTGTTTATGCCTGTACAGGAGCCGCTTCTGTCCTGAGCTCCCCAGGTCAGTGGAGCTGGCAAATTATTTTTCCCCCAGTTGTGAATTTATTCCTTCTTCAAAGCCAGGAGAATGGCTCAGAGCACTCAGCAGGACCTATCTCAGTCCCAGGACCATCAACAGCCTCTGAAGCCAGCTTAGGGGTGGGGGGCACGGTAAAATATACTCAAGTACTTAGCTTTTGCCAAGAGCACCATTCTTTTCTGGTTATGGAGGTATAAGTAGGCTGTGCGGCTGGCTGTTTCTCCCTGAGGAAACTGCAGCTGAATGCTACTACCACCCTGCCGCAGTCGCACCCAGGCTGGTGCCTGAGGGATCCTGGCTATTCAGGTCAGGTAACTCCTCTCCACTTCTGAACCATCTCCCTCTCCCCCTGCCGCTCAGTCCATTTTCTAACTTTGCCTTTGATGTTCAGGGCTCCTAGCTTGTCATAGATATAATTGTTTCACTTATTTTTTTCGAGTCTTTGTTGTAAGAGGGATCACTGGAAGCATCTGGCTATTCCACCATCTTGACCTCGCCTCTGAAAACATTTTTTTAAAGAGCTATTTTACACTTACTAGATTGGCCAAAACTAGAAAGCCAGATACTGACAAGTGTTGGTTGGAATGCAGAGATAAAGAAAACATACACTGCTAATTGGAATACATATTGGTGAAACTATCCTGGACAGCAATCATACACTACTTAATGAAATTAAGTATATACCTTCCCTATAATTCAGTAATTCTGCTTTTGCACCTATATTTCAAAGAAATTCTCACAAAGGTACATAATAAGAGTCATATCTGGATATTCACTATAGTACTGACTGTCACAAAGTGAAGCTGGGGACAACCTAGGTGGTCATCACTGAGAATGGGTAGGTAAAGTGTGATGGAAGTACACCATATAATATCATGCAGTAGTCATAAGCAATAGATTAGGTGTACACGTAACAACACAGATGGATCTTTAGAATATATACCTACTCCACTTATCAACTACCTCATTATCCGATATTTAGCATTTATGACGATAGTAAGAAATTTACTATCCAACTATTTTGTGCATTAACAATGAACGTCTGGCAGTAACAAACGCTGAAGGGTGAGGTGAGAATAGCGCTTGCTGTGATGGTTAAGGCTATGTGTCAACTTGGATGGGTTATGATTCTCAGTGGTTTGGCTATTATGTAATGATCTAATTTGGCTGTTATGTGATGATGACATCATCCTCCATTTGTGATGTGGTCCTCCTCCATCTTCACGTAACGACCTGGTCTTTGGAAACTAACCATGTTGATAAGTGAGGAGTGGGTATACTGCTTAGTGGGGAAAATTTAAGAAATAGTATGAAATCTGAAAACACAAAAATTAAAATACATGTACACAGAACAACAATACCAGAATACATTCAAGTAAAAAGAGACACATGAGAATGGCTGCCTATGAAAGGGAGAATAACACAAGTGGTGTAAAGGGGTAAAAGGAAGTGACACGAGAAAGGTGGCTTGCACAGATCAATGACAGTAATGAGCCATACACTGAGGGTAATGATTAACTTTACCTGCAACTGAGATTCAAAAATGTTTCTGAGTAAATAAACGTTCTGAATAGAAATTTGAAGAGTTCAGCAATGGTGATAATACATAATAGAATTAAAATGGAAAAGGTAAACTCAGATAAAACTTGGTTTGGGAGAGGAGTCGTTTTACATGCTGGGAACAAGTAGTGATAGTAGGTCTTAAATATCTACTACTTGAACATATTTTTCAAGTACTGTAAAATAATTCCTACATAAACTGCCTAACCAAAAAAAACCAAACCCACCGCCATCAGGTCGATTCTGACTCATAGCGATCCTCTGAGACAAAGTAGAACCACCTCATCTGATTTCCAAGGAGCACCTAGTGAAATCAACTGCTCTTAGCCACTAGCCACTAGGGTTTCCAAAAACTACCTACTTCGTGTGATTTCCCTTATTCCTAAAAACAGCTGGATCTTTTATCTTAATTAACTCAATTGTCTTTCTTCTGTGAAAAATTAACCTTAATTTCCACTCATACATGTTAATTTGGAGAAAATCAGAAAATATTAGATTTTTTAAGAGAAAATAAAAATCACTTATAGTACAGTAAACACATCATCCCCAACACTCCCACCTCCACCTGCCCCAACACAAATGTGAGGCCTGGCAGAGAAAAGCAGACCTTAGAAAGCAGGGGGGTAGAGAATAGGTCTTCTCATTTCCAGTATTCTCCTGGCCCAACCCATCAAGATTGTGCCAAAAGACCTGACATCAACTAACCATGCCTGAAACTGCTGTCAACACCCTGAAAGTCCTGGCCAGGTAGATATGTCCCCTTTTATATAGGTATGTGCATACACACACACACACACACACACACACACACACACACACACACGCTGAAATGGACAACTGCCACCAGGAGGCACCAATTCACAGCCAGGACCAGGTCAGATTTGCGTCAAGCGGCTGGAATCCTGTATCTCTACATCAGCTAGGAAAAACACTATCTCATATCTTCTGTGTTTGAATTTTTTCAACCCACCACCAACCATATAATCATATAATCCTAGACTTTCATGACCTTGATAGTTTTGATGAAGACTATGGAACCATTACAGCCTGAAAGAGACTACAGAGATAGGCCAGCTGAAAACAACACACGACTCTGAACTGGATCCTTCTGCTACAAAAGCAGAATAATTAGCAAAATTGGATGAGATCTGAGGAGTAGATGATACTAATGCCTCCACGTTAATTTTCTGATTGCTAATAGTTACACTGTGATTATGTACCAGAATGAACTTGTTTATAGGAAACACATGCTAAAATATTCAGAGGAATGACGGGACATCAGGTTAGCAACTCATTCCCAAATGATTCAAGAAAAAGTTCTTTGAACTCTTCTCCAAGTTTGTGATTGTTGTTAACATTTATTTTTTTAAGAGGAAATGCCTACTAATGGATAAATATAAACACATTAGAATAGTTGCCTATGTGGCAGAATGGCTGCCTACCAAAGACTGAAGTGGGAATGGGAATAAAAAGAAATGAATACATACATACATACCAACAACAAGATAAGAAAAGGGTTGGTATGGGCAAAATGATGATAAAGAGCCATGAGCTGAGTAGTATGATTATTAACTCACCTTAGAAAGGTCAGAGACTACAGCCTTCAGTAAGGATTACGCCTGAACATAAAGAAAACAAAAATCCTCACAACTAGACCGATAGAGAAAAAACAAGTTGATGATTTCATTCTACTTGGGTCAACAATCAATGTCTATGAAAGCAGCAGTCCAAATAATCACAGGGCACACTGCATTAGGCAAATCTGCTGGAAAAGACCTCTTTAAGGTTTTAAAAAGCAAAAATGTCAAGCTGATGACTATGGCGCACTTCGTCTTTTCAATCATCTCATAAGCATGTGAAAGCTGGACAATGCAAAAGGAAGACAGAAGAATTACTGATGCGTTCGAATTGTGGTACTGGTGAAGAATACTGAATGTACTGTAGGCTGCCAAAAGAACGAACAAATCAGTCTGAGAAGAAATACAACCAGAATGCTCCTTAGAAGCAAGAATGGCAATTCTTCATCTCACTCGCTTTGTACATGTCATCAAGAAAGACCAATTGCTAGAAAAGGACATCCAAATCTGTTGCTGTCAAGTCGATTTTTTGGTAAAACAGAGGGTCACAAAAATGAAAGAAACCCTCAGTGAGATGGACTGACATAACAGCCACAATAATACACTCAAACATACCAACAATCATGATGATGGCTCAGCACCGGGCAATGTTTTGCTCTGTTATACATAAAGTCGCCATGAGTTGGAGCCGACTTTGCCATGAGTTGACGGCAGCTACCAACAAAAACACCAACAAGAAACAACAAAAAAACTGGTTTAAATAAATACTGGCACATGTGACTAAGTCTGGAAGTAGGGCTTACCTTGAGGCAGCCACAGGAGGTAAGTTAATACTCACTTTCTCTCAATTTTTGAAAGAGGCTGCCTCTGAGGAGCAGGGAATGGTAACGGACTTGTGTTCCTTACTGTAAGCCTTACAGTACATTTGACTTTTAAAACTATATATATTATTTTTATAAACGAAAATAATTACATTTAAGAAAAAGGAAAGAACCAAGTGTCAAACCAGTGATGTGAAGACAGTAAGGAATCTGCACTGGCAAGATCTGGAGGGGCATGCAAATTTTAAGAGGTTAAGATTAATTCAGAAATCAGGAATCCAGATAGGTAGATCTGTTAAGTCATCAGCCATCAGGACACAGACGAAACTTGGTATAACAGAGCATCTAAACCTTGAGTTCAGTAGCTCACAAATTCAGCAGCTCAAAATTTCAACTTATATCAGGGTACAAAGGATCGAGTATCGGGGATGAAGAGTGGTTACAGGTGACTGAGAAATGAAGTAACTAATGACAGACAGCCTCATTTCCAGTCTCTGCAGCAATCCTTCTTGCACACTACCAGCTCCCAGGGGCAATTCCAATCGAGACAATTACGGCCCCAGATACTGAGATGCAGTCCAATCCTGAATGGTCTAATTACTGGACTCCAACCTCTTTCCTGGAACCCAAATGCCACTATGCACCCAACTCTAATTCTGAAGTTCTTATTTTAAGAGTGTATTCAGTTTTTGCT
Organism: Elephas maximus indicus; assembly: GCF_024166365.1. Taxonomy (NCBI): domain Eukaryota; kingdom Metazoa; phylum Chordata; class Mammalia; order Proboscidea; family Elephantidae; genus Elephas; species Elephas maximus. The sequence continues at coordinate 42,684,602 of NC_064827.1, read as the reverse complement.
TGCCATGGCCAGTATTTCTTTCCAAAGAATGCACCCTGTCCCCAAACTCCAGTCCAGTAGCAGGGGTTTACCTAGTCCTCTTACACACTGACAAAACCTCCCTACCTGAACATCCAAGTTATTGCCAGCTTTAGGAGGCAGGGCAGAATAGAGTTAAGGCACACAGACTCAATAAGCAGCAGAGCCAGGAATGCAGCTTATCTGTGTAAACCTTAGACAAGTCTATCTCCCTATAAGCCTTAGTTTCCCCTGAATATATAGAATTGGGTCAACGATAGTTATCCCATAGGCTTGTTGTAAGAAATACATAATTGTAGTGGCAGCTCTCACTTACCAAGTGTTTACTGTGTGCCAAGGACTACTATAAATTTTTTACATGTACTAACTCATTTAGTTCTTAGAACAATCCTATGAGGTAGATATTATCATTAAACCCATACTACAAATGAGAATGAGAAAAATGAATACAAAGAGTTCGAAAAACTTGGATAAGGTCATACAACTAATAAGTGATAGAGTGAATATTAGAATACTGTATTCACTTATTCCTTCCTCCATATGCCTTAGCACAGGGCAGGGCACATATTAATCACTCAATAAATTATAGCTATTATTATCTTTGTGGTTCTCTGCTGAGTTAGCCAATTCTCTCATCTTAGACCCCTCTTAGCCTGAAAATCCCTGGCCCTTAGATTGGACTGTTTTTCCACATGTGAGGCTGGCTCAGTTCCAGGGAGCCTTATTTCAACTAAGTGGGCAAGTCTGGTCCCAGGTCTGGACCCTCTCCACTTATCTCAACTGGTTTTAAATAACAGCCACACTCTACCAAATCATAATATTTAGCAAATGGTTTGATAATTAATAGATCAGGAGTAAAAAGATCATATCTCCATAAATACTAAAAAGGCATGTAACAGAATTTAACATCAGTTCTTGATTTTTTTCAAAAAACTAGGTACTTTATTAACATGATGAAGTATAGATCTCTCACTCAAAATTCAAAATCATATTTACTAAGTACCACGAGCATTCCCAGGAAAGTAGAAAGTATATCCTTTATCATCAGTTATTTAGCATTATTCTGCACACAACAGCCAATGTAACCAGGCAAAAGAGTAAAAATTAGAAAGTAGAACTAAAAGTATTACAATTTTCACATTACATGCTTCTTTACTTGGAAATCTAAACAGAATAAACTAGAAAATTATTCCAAGTGGTAACAGGATCCATTCAGTTAGGCTGCTAGTACAAATTAACACATAAAACTCAACAGAACTTCTACATAAAAATACCAACTTAGAAAACATAATAGAAGATTCTATTGAAAACAGTAACAATAAAGATAAACTACCTAGCAGTAAGCTTAACGTACAAGATCAAATTGAAGAAAACTTTAAAATGTAAAAGAATGAAGACACCCTTTAACTATATAGAAAGATCTTCAGTTTAAAGTAAAAAATAAAAAGGCAAGGTGCTGCAAAGTAAGTATGCAATCATTTATGTAAGGAGCCCTGCTGGCACAACAGTTAATAAGCACTTGGTTGCTAACGGAAAGGTTGGCAGTTCAAACCAGGACTCTGAATCGGTTCATTCTGGTTCAAATACCTGTCGAGAATTTGCATTTCTATCCCCCAGATATACTGAATCAGAATCTACATTTTAACAACATCCCCAGTTGATGCTTATGTATAACTCCCTGGGACTTGCTGGAAATGTAAATTCTCAGCAGGGAACTTGTTAAAAATGCAAAGCCACTGGAAATAATAGAAGTACTCAGCAAAGTGGCAGGGTACAGGGTCAACATACAAAATTAGATTCCTCTACACTAACAAAGAGAACTCCAAAAAGGAAATTGGGATAACAATATCATTTACAATAGCCACCCAAAAGATAAAATACCTAGGAATAAATCTAACTAGACATGTAAAAGACTTGTACAAAGAAGCCTACAAGACACTATTGCAAGAAACCATAAGAGATCTTCATAAATAGAAAAACATACCATGTTCACAGATAGGAAGACTTAACATCGTGAAAATGTCAATACTAACCCAAAGCAATCTACAGATACAATATAATCCCGAACCAAATTCGAACAACGTTCTTCAGCAAGATGGAAAACCTAACCACCAACTTTATATGGAAAGGAAAGAGCCCCTGGATAAGTACAACATTATTGAAAAAGAACAAAGTACGAGGCCTCACACTAGCTGCAGCTCAGAACCTACTATACAGCTATGAGTCAAAACAACCTGGTACTGGTATGACGACAGACACACAGACCAATGGAACAGAATTGAGAACCCAGAAATAAATCCATCCACTTACGGACATCTGATCTTTCAGAAAGGGTCAAAGTCCATTAAATGGGGAAGCAATAGATTCTTCAATAAATGGTGCTGGCAAAACTGAACTTTCATTTGCAGAAAAATGAAACAGGATCCATATCTCACCCCATACACAAAAACTAACTTGAAGTGGATTAAAGGCCTATATGTAAAACCTAAAACTGTAAAGGTCATGAAAGAAAATATAGGGCCAATGCTAAGGGCACTAATTTACATCATAAACAGAACTATCAAAAATAACTAAATATGGCCCGGCCACAACCAATGACTGCCCTGACAGGGAGCACAATGGAGAACCCCTGAGGGAACAGGAGATCAGTGGGATGCAGACCCCAAATTCTCATAAAAAGACCAAGACTTAATGGTCTGACTGAGACTAGAGAAATCCCAGTGGTCGCAGTCCCCAAACGTTCTGTTGGCCCAGGACAGGAACCATTCCCGAGGACAACTCATCAGACATGGAAGGGACTGGACAATGGGTAGGAGCGCGATGCTGATGAAGAGTGAGCTACTTGTATCAGGTGGACACTTGAGACTGTGTTGGCATCTCCTGTCTGGAGGGGAGATGGGAAGGTAGAGAGGGTTAGAAACTGGCAAAATTGTCACAAAAGGAGAGACTGGAAGGGCTGACTCATTAGGGGGAGAGTAAGTGGGTGTATGGAGTAAGGTGTATATAGGCATATATGTGACAGACTGACTTGATTTATAAACGTTCACTTAAAGCTCAATAAAAATTATTAAAAAAAAAAAATAACTAAATATGTACAAACTCCAGAAGATAAACTAGGTAACTGGGACCTCCTAAAAATTCAATACTTATGCTCATCAAAAGACTCTTCCAGACTACATCATCCTGAGACCAGAAGAACCAGATGGTGCCCGGCTGCAACCGATGACTGCCCTGACAAGGAACACAACAGAGAAGCCCTGAGGGAGCAGGAGAACAGTGGGATGCAGACCCCAAATTCTCATAAGACCAGACTTAATGGTCTGACTGAGACTGGAAGGACCCCGGCGGTCATGGCCCCCAGACCTTCTGTTGGCCCAGGACACGAACCATTCCCGAAGCCAACTCTTCAGACATGGATTGGACTGGACAATGGATTGGAGAGGGATGCTAGTGAGGAGTGAGCTTCTTGGACCAGGTGGACACTTGAAAATATGTTGGCATCTCCTGCCTGGAGGGGAGATGAGAGGGTGGAGGGGGTTAGAAGCTGGCAAAATGGACACGAAAAGAGAGAGTGGAGGGATAGAGCGGGCTGTCTCATCAGGGGGAGAGTAATTGAGAGTGTGTAGCAAGGTGTATATGGGTTTTTGTGTGAGAGACTGACTTGATTTGTAAACTTTCACTTAAAGCACAATAAAAATTATTTAAAAAAAAAAAAAGACTGTTCCAAAAGAGTACCCACAGACAGGGAAAAAATCTTTGGGAATAACACAACTGATAAAGGTTTAATCTCAAAATACGCAGAAAACTAGAAAACTTCAACAACTCAACAATAAACACAAGCAACCCAAATACAAAACGGGCAAAGGACATGAACAGACATGTCTCAAAAAGAGGCCATTCGGGCGGCCAACAAATACATGAAAAGATGCTCATGATCATTACCCATTGTTGTTGTAAGGTGCAGTCTGAGTGGATTCCAAATCATAGCGATCCTATGTATAACAGAACGAAGCACTGACTAGGCCTGCATCATCCTCACAAATGTTATGCTTGAGGCCATTGTTGCAGCCACTGTGTCAATCCATCTCGTTGAGGGTCTTCCTCTTTTTTACTGACCCTCTACTCTACCAAACACGATGTCCTTCTCCAGGGACTGGTTTCTCCTGATAACATGTCCAAAGTATGTGAGACAAAGTCTCACCATCCATGCTTCTAATGAGCATTCTGGCTGTACTTCTTCCAAGACAGATTTTTTGGTTCCTCTGGCAGTCCATGGTATCTTCAAGATTCTTCACCAACACAATTCACAGGCACTGATTCTTCTTTGGCATTACTTATTCACCGTCTAGCTTTCATATACATATGCGGTGACTGAACACACCATGGCTTGGATCAGGAACACCTTAGTCTTTAAAGTGGCATCTTTGCTTTTCAACACATTAAAGAGGTCTTTTGCAGTGGATTTGCCCAATGGAATACATCATTTGATTTCTTCACTGCTGCTTCCACAGCTGTTGATTGTGGATCCAAGTAAAATGAAATCCTTGACAACTTCAATATTTTCTCCGTTTATCACAATGTTACTTATTGGTCCAGTTGTGAGGATTTTTGTTTTAAGTTAAGGTGTAATCCATACTGAAGGCTGTGGCCTTTGATCTTCATCAGAAAGTGCTTCAAGTCCTCTTCACTTTCAGCAAACAAGATTGTGTCATCTGCATATCACAGATTGTTAATGAGTCCTCCTTCAATCCTGATGTTGCATTCTTCTTCATACAGCCCAGATTCTCAAATTATTTGCTCAGCATACAGATTGAATAAGTATGATGAAAGGATACACCCTTGACTTTAAACCATGCGATATCCCCTTGCTCTGTTCGAATGACTGCTTCTTGGTCTAAGTACAGGTTCCTCATGAGCACAACTAAGTATTCTGGAATTCCCATTCTTTGCAATAATTTCTTATGCTGAGCATGTCGAATGTCTTTAAATACTCAAGAAAACACAGGTAAACATCTTTCTGGTTTTCTCTTCTTGCAGCCATAATCCATCTGACAGCAGCAATGATATCCCTTGTTCCATGTCCTCTTCTGAATCTGGCTTGAATTTCTGGCAGTTCCCTGTCAATGCACTGCTGCAATCACTTGTGAATAATCTCCAGCAAAATTTTACTTGTGTGTGATATTAATGATATCTTTGATAATTTCCACAGCCTGTTAGATCACCTTTCTTTGGAAAGCGTACAAATATGGATGGATCTCTTCCAGTCGGTTGGCCAGGGAGCTGTTTTCCAAATACGTTGGCATAGACATGTGAGCACTTCCAATACTGCATCCTTTGTTGAAACATCTCAATTAGCCACTCCAAATCAAAAAACTCATTGCTGTTGAGTCGATTCCAACTCACAGTGACCCTAAAAGACAAAGAAGAACTGCCCCATAGGGTCTCCAAGGAGCACCTGCTGGATTGGAACTGCCAACCTTTTTGTTAACAGCCATAGCTCTTAAGCACTACACCACCAGGGTTTCACAATTAGCCATTACAGAGATGCAAATCAAAACCACGATGAAGTACCGGGCTCACCCTTGCAAGAATGGCACTGATCAAAAATACAGAAAACAGTAAATGCTGGTGAGGTTGTAGAGAGACTGGAACTCACACACACTGCTGGCTGTTGTTGTTGTTGTTGTTAGGTGCCGTCGAGTCAGTTCCAACTCATAGCGACCTTATGCACAACAGAACGAAACACTGCCCAGTGCTGTGCCATCCTTACAATCGTTGTTATGCCTGAGCTCATTGTTGCAGCCACTGTGTCAATCCACCTCATTGAGGCTCTTCCTCTTCTCCGCTGACCCTGTACTCTGCCATGCATGGTGTCCTTCTCCAGGGACTGATCCCTCCTGACAACATGTCCAAAGTATGTAAGACACAGTCTTGCCATCCTTGCCTCCAAAGAGCATTCTGGCAATACTTCTTCAAAGACAGCTTTGTTTGTTCTTTTGGCAGTCCATGGTATATTCAATGTTCTTTGCCAACACCACAACTCAAAGGCATCAACTCTTCTTCCATCTTCCTTATTCATTGTCCAGCTTTCACATGCATATGACACGAGTGAAAATACCATGGCTTGGGTCAGGCACACCTTAGTCTTCAGGGTGACATCTTTGCTCTTCAACACTTTGAAGAGGTCCTTTGCAGCAGATTTACCCAATACAATGCGTCTTTTGATTTCTTGACTGCTGCTTCCATGGCTGTTGATCCTGCATCCAAGTAAAATGAAATCCTTGACAACTTCAATCTTTCCTCCGTTTATCAAGATGTTGCTCATTGGTCCAGTTGTGAGGATTTTTGTTTTCTTTATGTTGAGGTGCAATCCATACTGAAGGCTGTGGTCTTTGATCTTCATTAGTAAGTGCTTCAAGCCCTCTTCACTTTCAGCAAGCAAGGTTGTGTCATCTGCATAACGCAGGTTGTTACTGAGTCTTCCTCCAATCCTCATGCCCCGTTCTTCTTCATATAGTCCACCTTCTCGGATTATTTGCTCAGCATACAGATTGAATAGGTATGGTGAAAGAATACAACCCTGACGCACACCTTTCCTGACTTTAAACTTCTCAGTAACCCCTTGTTCTGTCCGAACAACTGCCTCTTGATCTATGTAAAGGCACCTCATGAGCACAAGTAAGTATTCTGGAACTTCCATTCTTCTCAATGTTATCCATAGTTTGTTATGATCCACACAGTCGAATGCCTCTGCATAGTCAATAAAACACAGGTTAACGTCCGTCTGGTATTCTCTGCTTTCAGCCAGGACCCATCTGACCTCAGCAATGATATCCCTGGTTCCACGTCCTCTTCTTCATATGGCCTGAATTTCTGGCAGTTCCCTATCGATATACTGCTGCAGCCGTTTCTGAGTGATCTTCAACAAAATTTTGCTTGTGTGTGATATTAATGATACTGTTCTATAATTTCCACATTCAGTTGGATCATCTTTCTTGGGAATAGGCATAAATGTGGCTCTCTTCCAGTCAGCTGGCCAGGAAGCTGTCTTCCATATTTCTTGGAATAGACAAGTGAGCACCTCCAGCAATGCATCTGTTTGTTGACACATCTCAATTGATACTCCATCAATTCCTGCAGCTCTGTTTTTCATCAATGCCTTCAGAGCAGCTTGGACTTCTTTCTTCAGTACCATTTGTTTCTGATCATATGTCACCCCTTGATATGGCTGAACATCGACTAATTCTTTTTGGTATAATGGCTCTGTGTATTCCTTCCATCTTCTTTCGATGCTTCCTGCGTCGTTTAATATCTTCCCCATGGAATCCTTCACTACTGCAACTCGATGCTTGAACTTTTTCTTCAGCTCTTTTAGCTTGAGAAACACCGAGCATGTTCTTCGCTTTTGGTTTTCCATCTCCAGCTCTTTGCACATGTCATTATAATACTTTATTTTGTCTTCTGGATACGCCCTTTGAAATCTGTTCAGTTCTTTTACTTCAATTCTTCCTTTTGCTTTAGCTGCTCAACGCTCAAGAGGAAGTTTCAGATTCTCCTCTGACATCCATCTTGGTCTTTTCTTTCTTTCCTGTCTTTTCAATGACCTCTTACTTTCTTCATGTATGATGTCCTTGATGTCATTCCACAACTCATCTGGTCTTCAGTTGCTAGTGTTTAATGCATCAAATCTGTTCTTCAGTTGGTCTCTAAATTCAGGTGGGATATACTCAAGGTCATATTTTGGCTCTCGTGGACTTGCTCTGATTTTCTTCAGTTTCAGCTTGAACTTGCATATGAGCAATTGATGGTCTGTTCCACAGTCGGCCCCTGGCCTTGTTCTGACTGATGATATTGAGCTTTTCCATCGTCTCTTTCCACAGATGTAGTCAATTTGATTTCTGTGTGTTCCGTCTAGCAAGGTCCATGTGTATAGTCGCTGTCTATGTTGGCGAAAGAAGGTATTTGCAATGAAGAAGTCATTGGTCTTGCAAAGTATATCATTCGATCTCCAGCATTGTTTCTATCACCAAGGCCATATTTTCCAACTACTGATCCTTCTTCATTTCCAATGTTCGCACTTCAATCACCAGTAATTATCAGTGCATCTTGATTGCATGTTCGATCAATAAAAATCTTCTATTTCTTCATCTTTGGCCCTAGTGGTTGGTGCAGAAATTTGAATAATAGTCGTATTAACTGGTCTCCCTTGTAGGCGTATGGATATTATCCTATCACTGACAGCGTTGTACTTCAGGGTAGATCTTGAAACATTCTTTTTGACGATGAATGCAACACCATTCTTCTTCAGGTTGTCATTCCCAGCATAGTAGACTATATGACTGTCCAATTCAAAATGGCCAGTATCAGTCCATTTCAACTCACTAATGCCTAGGACATCGATGTTTATGCGTTCCATTTCATTTTTGATGATTTCCAATTTTCCTAGATTCACACTTCGTACATTCCAGGTTCCAATTATTAACGGATGTTTGCAGCTGTTTCTTCCTATTTTGAGTCATGCCACATCAGCAGATGAAGGTCCCGAAAGCTGTACTCCATCCACGTCATTAAGATCGACTCTACTTTGAGGAGGCAGCTGTTCCCCAGCCATTTTTCGAGCGCCTTCCAACTTGGGGGGCTCATCTTCCAGCACTATAGCAGACAACGTTCCACTGCTATTCATAAGATTTTCACTGGCTGATGCTTTTCAGAAGTAGACTGCCAGGTCCTTCTTCCTAGTATGTCTTAGCCTGGAAGCTCAGCTGAAACCTGTCCTCCATGGGTTACGCTGCTGGTACCTGAATATCGGTGGCATAGCTTCCGGCATCACAGCAACACACAAGCCCCCACAGTACAACAAAATGACAGACACATGGGGGACACTGCTGGTAGGAATGTAAAATGGTACAACCACTATGGAAAACAATATGGCGCTTCCTTAAGAAGCTAGAAATAGAATTACCATATAATCCAGTAATCCTACTCCTAAGAATATATCCTAGAAAATTAAGAGCCGTCACACGAATAGACATATGCACACCCGTGTTCACTGCAGCATTATTCACAATAGCAAAAAGACAGAAACAACCTAAGTGCCCATCAAGGGATGAACAGATAAACAAGTTATGGTACATACACACAAGGGAATATAATGCAGCAATAAAGAATGATGATGAATCTGCGAAACGTCTCATGGATGAATCTTGAGGGCATTATGCTGAGTGAAATAAGTCAATCCCAAATGGACAAATATTGTATGAGACCACTACTGTAAAATCTCAACAAAAGGCTTACAAAGAAAGAAAGAAACAAATTTTGATGGTTACAAGTGAGGGGAAGGTTGGAGAGGGGAAATCACTAACTAGATAGTAGACAAACGTTAACTCTGGTGAAGAGAAAGACAATACACATTACAAGGGAAGTCAACACAACTTGACTAAGGCAAAGGAAGACACTTAGAGGAACCCAAGGTAAAAAAAAAAAAAAAAAAAAGGCAATCACTGTAAATACTACAGGATATTCAACCCTATGACAACAGTAAAAACAAATAACTTACTATCAGATACTTATGCTGAAGAGCGGAGGAAGGGCATACAGGAGTATACCCAGATACAAATAAAGGTTATGCCATGGATATTTTTACATACTTATTCGTATGTACAGCATGTATACTCACATATATAATTAAGCACAAAAGAAACACAGTCATAGAAGCTTCCTAGATATCCAAACACCTTCAGAGACCAAGTTACTGGGACGGAGGGCTGGGAGCCATAGTCTCCCGGGACATCTAGATCAACTGGCATAACATAGTTCATAAAGAAAATGTTCTACATCCTACTTTGGTGAGTAGCCATCTAAGATACATCTATCCAGTCCAGAGAAAAGGAGAATGAAGAAAACTAAAGACACAAGGAAATTATTAGTCCAAAAGACTAATGGACATGAACCACAGCCTCCACCAATCTGAGCCCAAAACAACTAGATGGTGTCTGGCTACCACCACAAGCCACTCTGACAGAGATCATCATAGAGGGTTCCAGGCAAAGCAGGAGAAAAATGTAGAACAAAATTCAAATTCACAAAAAAGGCCAGACTGACTGGTCTGACAGAGACTGGAGGAACCCTCGAGACTATGGCCCCAGACACTCTTCTAACTCAGAACTAAAGCCACTCCTGAAGCTCGCCTTTCAGCCAAATATTAAACAGGCCTATAAAACAAACAATAACACACTTGAGGAATATGCTTCTTAGATCAATCAAGTATGCGAGACCAAGTGGGCAACACCTGCCCAAAATCAAAGACAAGAAAGCAAGAAGGGACAGCGAAAACTGGACGAACGAAAATGGGGAACCCGGGGTGGAAAGCAGGAAAATGCTGACATACTGAAGGGATTGCAACCAAAGTTACGAAATAATTTATGCATAAATTTTTGAATGAGAAGCAAATTTGCTCTGTAAAGTTTCACCTAAGGCACAATTAAAAAAAAAAAAGGTCAATTAAAAAAAAAACCCTACGGGGCTGCTATGAATTGAAAATCAACAGCATCTAACAACATTACTTGTATAAAAGGAGGCGGAGGTGAACTATATGTACATTTGTATGTGTATGCATAAAAAATGGAAAGACACAAAAACACTGCTAATACTGGTTGTGTTGAGGAAGAAAAATAAGTAGGACGGGGGAAGCAGTGAGAGGCAGAGTTTCAGCTTTTTTTTTTTTTTTCCTTGAATTTCAGGTTGTTCCTTAAAATACTGACTGAATCAAGGGGTGTGAACAATTTAAAGGCCCTTGGTACACATTAGGAGGCCATGGGTGGTACAGTTACCGTGCTTGGCAGCTAACTGAAAGGTTGGAGGTTAGAGTCCAGCCAAAAGTGCCTCAAAAGAAAGGCCCAGAGATCTACTTCTGAAAGATCAGTCACTGAAAACCCTATGGAGCACAGCTCTACTCCAACACACATGGAGTTGCCATGAGTCAGAGTCCACTTGACAGAAACTGGTGTTAGTACACATTTTCAGGTTACTTTCTACAAAGATGGAATCTCTTTGCATTCCCCAGAATATATTATGAGAAGACCTTGTTCATCACTGTATGATGGGACCTCCTGTACCTTGAATTATAAAGCTCTTTAACTGATACAAGAACTTCTCCTATGCATGTGGGTCTAGGAAAAAGGGACCATTTCCTGAGCCCTAGAAGGGTACAGGAAAAAGCCATGTATTGGTTAGCTTACAACAACAACCATTCGTTATTTCTTAGGAGTCTATGGGTCACAACCGGGTGGCTCTACTGATCCGTGCCAGGGCTTGGCTGATCTTGGCTGTGATTAGCAGATGACCGGGGTCAGCTGGTGGGTCAGCTATGATGGCCATGGCTGGGTCGACTCTGCCTGTTGAGCTAATCTGCTGTAACTCTCACATCCTTCCAATCAGCTGTCGCAGGTATATTCTCATGACAGTGACAGGATTCCAAGAGACAAATCTATAATGAGCAAAGGCTTTTGCAAGGTTCTGCAAATATCAAGTTTCCTACCATCCCATTGGCCAAAGCAAGTTACACTGCCAAGCGCGAAGCCAGTGTGGGAGGGTACCACCAAATAACGTGACTATGGAGAAGCAAGAAACATTTGGGCCATTATTAATCCACCTATCGCATGCTGCATCCCCAGCAGATAGGGCATGTGGTCCCCATGGAAATGAGCAAGGCCCACTCAAGAGGCCCAGACAGTATCAAGAATATCTCAGTGAAAGCTGCTGACCCTTTCCATGACTTGGCACCAAAACTGATTCCCGCAGAATGTAGATAAAGAGTCTCTGACTGGTGCAAAGGGCTAACATGCGTAGCTGCTAACTAAAAGGTTAAAGGTTCAACTCTACCCAGAGGCACCTTGGAAGGAAGGCCTGGGGATCTACTTTCAAATAATCAGCCATTACTACAACCGATGACTTGCCCTGACAGGGAACACAACAGAGAACCCCTGAGGGAGCAGGAGAGCAGTGGGATGCAGACCCCAAATTCTCATAAAACCAGACTTCATGGTTTGAGACTGGAAGGACTCCGGTAGTCATGGCCCCCAGACCTTCTGTTGGCCCAGGACACGAACCATTCCCGAAGCCAACTTGTCAGACATGGATTGGAGTGGACAATGGGTTGGAGAGGGATGCTGGTGAGGAGTGAGCTTCTTGGATCAGGTGGACACTTGAAAACATGCTGGCATCTCCTGCCTGGAGGGGAGATGAGGGAATGGAGGGGGTTAGAAGCTAGTGAAATGGACATGAAAAGAGAGAGTGGAGGGAGAGAGCGGGCTGTCTCATAAGGGGGAGAGTCATTGGGAGTGTGCAGCAAGGTGTATATGAGTTTTTGTGTGAGAGACTGACTTGATTTGTAAACTTTCACTTAAAGCACAATACAAATTATTTTTTAAAAAATCAGCCATTAATAACCTTATGGAGTGCAGTTCTACTCTGACACATATGGGCAGCCATGAGTTTGAGCCAACTCAATGGCAACTGCTGGTAGTAGAATGAATGTTAGGTGCGTCCTGGGGGTAGGAAGAAGAGAAGCCTTGAATTGCCACCCTAGAGGAATATGATCTAAAAAGAGAACTTAAGTTGGAGTATTAAAAAAAAGGCACAATTCTTGCACAGCTGAATTTAAGACTAGAATTTAAATCCACTACAGGTGAGAAAGCAGTTGACCTTAGGTGGAATGGAGAGGGGACTATAAAGCAGTAGTACAGTATATACCGGAAATTTTTCCAATGTTGAAGGGAAGGAATCCTCCGACTTCCTTGGAGTTGCCCACTTTGGGGCCAGCAGGATCCTTCGATATTAACTGCCATAATCCCCTCATTTCACAGCCCATAATACAGGAGCCCGATAAGGTAAACGACTTGCTTGAGGTCTCACGGTGAGTAAATGCAGGAAACAAAATCTGAGCCTGTGGTTCTGTCTGCTCCACTGGGCTGCTGCTGGGGTTTGCTGCATGTACTCCAACTGCTTCTTTTTTCATAATTTCAATATTTTTTTCTTTTTCTAAACTTTATTTTGTTGTTGTTGAGAATATACATAGCAAGACACACACCAATTCAACAATTTAGTGACACTGATTATATTCTCCAAGTTGTGCAACAACTCTCACTTTCCTTTTCTGAGTTGTTCCTCCCTCATTAACATAAATTCATTGCCCCCTAAAGTTCCTATCTAATTTTTTGAGTTGCTGTTGTCAATTTGATCCCATACAGATAGTTCTGAAAAGAGCAAACTGCTCAAGGCACACCATTTTTACTAGTTAAGCTAAACTACTGTTTGGTTTTAAGAAGACTTCAAGGTATTTTTGGTTTAACGTTTAAAGGCTATCTCAGGGCAACAGTTTCAGGGATTCATCTACTCTCCATGGCTCCAGAAAGTCTAGCGTCCGTGAGAATTTGAACTTCTGTTCTGAATTTTACCCCGTTGATCAGAATTCTATGGAATCTTTGATCAAAATGTGCAGTAATGGTAGCCGGGCACCATCCACTTCTCCCGGTCTCATGGCAAAGGAGGCAGTTGTTCATGACTATTCCTGACTATCCTCCTATTCCTGACTGTCCTTCTTCCTCTGTTGCTCCAGGTGAATAAAGACCATTTGTTGTGCCTTGGACGGCCACTTGGCAAGCTTTTAAGACCCAGGTACTACACAACAAACTAAGAGATAGTACAGAAGCACTAACAGACGCACCATATGACTCAGCGATTCCACTCTTAAGTATATACCCAAAAGACTTGAAAGCAGACAAAATAGAGAGACATGTATACCAATGTTCACTGCAGCACTATTCACAATAGCCAAAAGGTGGACACAACCGAAATGCCCATCAACAGATGAATGGATACACAAAATGTGGTACATAAATACAATGGAATACTACTCAGCCAGTAAGAAAAATGAAGTCTTGATACATGTTACAGAGTATGGATGGAGCTTGAAGACATTATGCTGAGCAAAGTAAGCCAATCACAAAAGGACATATACTGTATGACCTCACTTATAGAAAAAGACAAGAAAAAGCAAATGTATAGACACTAAAGTTTACTAGTGGTTACTAGGGGCAACATATGATCAGGAACCGATGGTACTGAAGGAATAAGCTCAAGCTGCACTGAAGGCAATGGCAAAAAACAGGGCTCCAGGAATTGACAGGTTATCAATTGAGATGTTTCAAAAGACGGATGCAGTGCTGGAAGTGCTCACTTGTCTATGTCAAGAAATACGGAAAACAGTTTCCTGGATAACTGACTGGAAGAGATCTATATTTATGCCTATTCCCAAGAAAGGTGATCCAACCAAATGTGGAAATTATCGAACAGTATCATTAATATCACACACAAGCAAAATTTTGCTGAAGATCATTTAAAAGCAGCTGCAGCAGTATATCAATAGGTAACTGCCAGAAATTCAGGCCAGATTCAGAACAGGATGTGGAACCAGGGATATCGTTGCTGATGTCAGATGGATCCTGGCTGAAAGTAGAGAATACCAGAAGGATGTCTGCCTGTGTTTTATCGACTATGCAAAGGCATTCAACAGTGTGGATTATAACAAAATAAGGATAACACTGCAAAGAACAGTAATTCCAGAACACTTAATTATGCTCATGAGGAACCTGTACACAGATCAAGAGGCAGTTGTTTGGACACAACAAGGGGATACTGAGAAGTTTAAAGTCAGGAAAGGTGTGTGTCAGGGTTGTAACCTTTCACCATACCTATTCAATCTGTATGCTGAGCAAATAATCCAAAAAGCTGGACTATATGGAGAATGAGGCATCAGGAATGGAGGTAGACTCACTGACAATCTGCATTATGCAGATGACACAACCTTGCTTGCTGAAAGTAAGACTTGAAGCACTTACTGATGAAGATCAAGAACTACAGCCTTCAGCATGGATTACACCTCAACATAAAGAAAACAAAAATCCTCACAACTGTACCAATAAGCAACATCATGATAAAGAGAGAAAGGATTGAAGTTGTAAAGGATTTCACCTTACTTGGATCTACAATCAACAGCCATGGAAGCAGCAGTCAAGAAATCAAAAGACGCATTGCATTGGGCAAATCTATGGCAAAAGACTTTCTTAAAGTGTTGAAAAGCAAAGTTTCACCTTCAAGACTAAGGTGTGCCTGACCCAAGCCATGGCATTTTCAATCACATCATATGCATGTGAAAGCTGGACAATGAATAAGGAAGACCGAAGAAGAACTGACACCTTTAAATTGTGGTGTTGGCGAAGAATACTGAATATACCATGGAGTGCCAAAAGAATGAACAAATCTGCCTTGGGAGAAGTACAACCAGAATGCTCCATAGAAGCAAGGATAGCAAGACTGCATCTTACACACTTTGAACATGTAGTCAGGAGGGATCAGTTCCTGGAGAAGGACATCATGCTTGGTAAAGTACAGGGTCACCGGAAAAGAGGAAGACCCTCAACGAGATAGACTGGCACACTGGCTGCAACAACGGGCTCAAGCATAACAACGATTGTAAGCATGCACAGGAACAGGCAATGTTTCATTCTATCGTACAACAGGTTGCTATGAGTTGGAATCAACTCGACATCACCTAACAACAACAACAGGGGTGGGGGGGGGTCAGGGTTAATGGTGATGGAAAAATCACACTGATTAAGGGTAGGACTGCACAGTCCATTACTGTAATTGTACACCTGTAAAAAGCTGAATTGGGGAGGAGGTGGGGCTGAGATGGCTAACTATGAAGAAGCTTCCACTGAACCCTCTTGCAACAAAGACCCGAAAAAACAAGTGAATTGATTACATATATTACAATCTACGAACCCTGAGCACCAAACACGGAACTAAGGAATCAATCTGAGCAACAGGGGAGCGAGAGACTGTGCAGAAGCAGTGATGAGTTGTCGAGCCCACGCTGCGCCTCAGCTCCGATTCCTCGGCACCATTCTTTAGCACGAATGTGGCAGGGCTGATGGTAGTTTCCTGAGATATGGCAGATTCAGCAAAAGAAGGCAAGCAAAGTGGTGCACCCGTGACCCTGTGGCGTGTCTACAGCATGGCTGGCCTCAGGGTTCAGGGAGCGGCTGCTTCAGTGAAAAACAGCAAACAAAGTGCCAGCACCCTGACCCCCTGGTGTGACAGCTGCTGGTCTGGCTGTGGAGTTTACAACAAAGCTGCTTCAGCTAAAGAAGGCAAGTGCAGGACACAGCCCTAACCCCCTGGGGCAATCTTGGCAGGGGCCCAGCCAGCACACACAGGCTACACACGCCTCTGGAACCTGAGACGAAATGGCACTCTCGACACAAGATAAGTGATTTTGTCTAACTTAGCACAAGCAGATCTAATAGTCTCTTCTTCTAAAAGTACTCTCTTCTACGTATCTGATCCCTCTACCCTCTACCCCAGCCTGCTTCATTAGCAGTTGAATTCCCTGCACCCTCTCTGACCCATTCTCCTGGCCTGGAAGAAGGAGCAAATTAACAGACGGGGAAAAATACTTTCCCAACTTCCCTAAACTGGAAGCTCAGAGCAGAAGCAGCTCCAGTCCAGGCATGAGCGATCCACACTTTAGCTTTCACCCCTACATGGAACCAGGTGGCTATTATAATGCAAGGGCAAATCTATTAGAGGTCTGACTGTAATTGTTTTAGCAGTGCAGTGGAGAGGCAGGTTTTGGGGGTCTGATACCGCTCTGCTTATTAAACAGCACCCTCACCTACCCACAGCAGGAACCTGAAGGCTGAGGCTCCATCCATGCCACCTAGCCACCCGCGAAAGGGGTCTGAGCATAGTGGTGCCTACCAGTATTTACAGGTATAAGCATTGGGTGCCTAAAGTACAGCTACAGAGCCCACCTACCAGAGCGCTCTAGAGAACAGAAACACTCCTTCCTCACTGACACTTGGGAGAAGGTTGTCAGCACCCTGCCCTCCTCAGACTGACCCTCTGCCACTACAAGAAACCAGCGCATACAACCATCACCACTACTCCTCTAAGATAATAGGTGAGAGACGACACCACACAGTAGGTAACCGACTATCAGGACACCTAAGCTGAATCTACACAAGAATAGCGAATGGGCTCATAGGCTCATATACCTGATAACACCTCTAACCATATGGTTAACAAGACATTAGTGCTTCAAAGGCTCTAATAAAAAATCAAGTTAGCACACTCTAGTATCCTATTTAGGTATACTGAAACAAAACAAAACAAGAAGACAGGACACAGGGAGCAAACATAAATTATTACAATAACTTACAGATGGCTCGGAGACAAGAGTCGATATCAAATCACATAAAGAAGCAGACCTTGACTGCTTCAACAAACTCCCGAAACAGAGAATCAAGAACTCTCCTGGATGAAGATATATTCCTGGAATTGCCAGATGCAATTAATATACAGAACACTTCAAGACATCAGGAATGAGATCAGGCAATATACAGAAAAAGCCAAGGAACACACAGATAAAGCAGTTGAAGAAATTAAAAAGATTATCCAAGAACATAATGAAAAATTTAATAAGCTGCAAGAATCCACAGAGAGACAGCATTCAGAAATTCAAAAGATTAACAATAAAATTACAGAATTAGACAACTCAATGGGAAGTCAGAGGAGCAGAAATGAGGAACTGGAATGCACAGTTAGGGACATGGAAGATAAGGCACTTGGCACCAATATATTTGAAGAAAAATCAGACAAAAGAATTTAAAAAAAGAAGAAACCCTAAGAATCACGTGGGGCTCTATCAAGAAGAATAACTTTGGAGTGATGGGAATACCAGAACAGGGAGGGACAACAAAAAATACAGAGAGAATAGTTGAAGATTTGCTGGCAGAAAACTTCCCCAACATCATGAAAGATGAAAGAATATCTATCCAAGATGCTCATCGAACCCCATACAAGGTAAATCCCAAAAGAAAGTCACCAAGATATATTATCATCAAACTTGCCAAAACCAAAGATAAAGAGAAAATTTAAAGAGCAGCCAGGGATAAGCGAAAAGTCACCTACAAAGGAGAATCAGTAAGTTCAGACTACTCGGCAGAAATCATGCAGGCAAGAAGGCAATGGAGTGACATATATAGAGCATTGAAGGAGAAAAACTGCCAGCCAATAATCATATACACAGCAAAACTGTCTCTCAAATACGAACGCAAAATTAAGTCATTTCCAGATAAACACAAGCTGAGGGAATCTGCAAAAACCGAACCAAAACTACAAAAAATACGAAACGGAATTCTCTGGTTAGAATCAATAATATCAGATATAAACACAACACTGGGACACAGAACAGAGCATCCAGATATCAATTCAGACAGGGAAATCACAAAAATAAGATTAAAAAAAGAAGAAAAAGCCTCAAAACACGGAACCAGTGATTTCATCACATAAAAGATGACAATAATCAATAAAGAGGGACTAAATAAAGTAGGCACAGATCTTCCATATGGAGAGAAAATCAAGGCAATATAGGGAGATACACGTTAGGTTTCTACTTAGAAACCAAAAAGAAGACTAACAATCCCACACTTCAAATAAAAACCAAGATAAACATAAGACTCAGCAAAAACAAATTCAACTACAATGAAAAAGAGGAACACACAATATACAAAGAAAAGCTTCTCAGCAAAAAAAAGTGGAAAACTGAAACTGTCAACACACAAAAAAAGGCATCAAAATGACAGCACTAAACTCGAACCTATCCATAAATACCCTAAATGTAAATGGACCAAATGCACCAATAAAGACAGAGTTGCAGAATGGATTAAAAAAAACATGAACCAACTATATGCTGCCTACAAGAGACACACCTTAGACTTAGAGACACAAGCAAACTAAAACTCAAAGGGTGGAAAAAAATATATTAAGCAAACAACAATCAAAAAAGCAGAACTGGCAACATTAATTTCTGATAAAATAGACTTTAAAGTTAAATCCACTGCAAAGGATAAGGAAGGACACTATGTAACAGTTAAAGGGACAATTTACCAGGAGGATATAACCGTATTAAATATTTACATGCCCAGTGACAGGGCTCCAAGATACATAAAACAAACTCTAACAGCACTGAAGAGTGAGACAGACAGCTCCACAATTATACTAGGAGACTTCAACACACGGATTTCGGTGAAGGACAGAACATCCATTAAAAAGCTCAGTCAGGACAAGGAAGATCTAAATGCTACAATCAACCAACTTGACCTCATAGACATATACAGAACACTCCACCCAACGGCTGCAAAGTATACTTTTTTTTCTAGTGCACATGGAACATTCTCTAGGATAGATGACGTATTTGCTCATAAAGAAAGCCTTTGCAACTTCCGATCCAAATTCCAATGTCATATTTTAAGGGCATAGAGAAACAAATCACCAATTTCATATGGAAGGGAAAGAAGCCCCGGATAAGCAAAGCATTACTGAAAAAGAAGAAGAAAATGGGAGGCCTCACTCTACCTGATTTAAGAAGCTATTATACAGCCACAGTAGTCAAAACAGCCTGGTACTGGTACAACAACAGGCACATAGACCAATGGAACAGAATTGAGAACCCAGATATAAATCCATCCACATATGAGCAGCTGATATTTGACAAAGGACCAGCGTCAGTTAATTGGGGAAAAGATAGTCTTTTTAACAAATGGTGCTGGCATAATTGGATATCCATTTGCAAAAGAATGAAACAGGACCCATACCTCACACCATGCACAAAAACTAACTCCAAGTGGATCAAAGACCTAAACATAAAGACTAAAACGATAAAGATCATGGAAGAAAAAATAGGGACAACCCTAGGAGCCCTAATACAAGGCATAAACAGAATACAAAACATTACCAAAAATGATGAAGAGAAACCCGATAACTGGGAGCTCCTAAAAATCAAACACCTATGCTCATCTAAAGACTTCACCAAAAGAGTAAAAAGACCACCTACAGACTCGGAAAGGATTTTCAGCTATGACATCTCAGACCAGCGCCTGATCTCTAAAATCTACATGATTCTGTCAAAACTCAACCACAAAAAGAAAAACAACCCAGTCAAGAAGTGGGCAAAGGATATGAACACACATTTCACTAAAGAAGATATTCAGGCAGCCAACAGATACACGAGAAAATGCTCTCGATCATTAGCCATAAAAAAAAGCCATTAGAGAAATGCAAATTAAAACTAAGATGAGATTTCATCTCACACCAACAAGGCTGGCATTAATCCAAAAAAACACAAAATAATAAATGTTGGAGAGGCTGCGGAGAGATTGGAACTCTTATACACTGCTGGTGGGAATGTAGAATGGTACAACCACTTTGGAAACCTATCTGGCGTTATCTTAAACAGTTAGAAATAGAACTACCATACAACCCAGAAATCCCACTCCTCGGAATATATCCTAGAGATACAAGAGCCTTCACACAAACAGATATATGCGCACCCATGTTTATTGCAGCTCTGTTTACAATAGCAAAAAGCTGGAAGCAACCAAGGTGTCCTTCAACGGATGAATGGGTAAATAAATTGTGGTATATTCACACAATGGAATACTACGCATCGATAAACAACAGTGACAAATCTGTGAAACATTTCATAACATGGAGGAACCTGGAAGGCATTATGCTGAGCGAAATTAGTCAGAGGCAAAAGGACAAGTATTGTATAAGACCACTATTACAAGAGCTTGAGAAATAGTAGAAACTGAGAAGAACACATACTTTTGTGGTTACGAAGGGGGGAGGGAGGGAGGGAGGGAGAGGGTTTTTTATTGATTAATCAGTAGATAAGAACTGCTTTGGGTGAAGGGAAAGACAACACTCAATACATGGAAGGTCTGCTCAATTGGACTGGACCAAAAGCAAAGAAATTTTCGGGATACAACGAATGCTTCAAAGGTCAGCAGACCAGGGGCCGGGGTCTGGGGAACATGGTTTGAGGGGACTTCTAAGTCAACTGGCAAAATAATTCTAGTATGAAAATATTCTGCATCCCACTTTGAAATGTGGCGTCTGGGGTCTTAAATGCTAACAAGTGGCCATCTAAGATGCATCAATTGGTCTCAACCCACCTGGAGCAAAGGAAAATGAAGAACACCAAGGTCACACGACAACTAAGAGCCCAAGAGACAGAAAGGGCCACATGAACCAGAGACCTACATCATCCTGAGACCAGAAGAACTAGTTGGTGCCCGGCCACAATCGATGACTGCCCTGACAGGGAGCACAACAGAGAACTCCTGAGGGAGCGGGAGATCAGTGGGATGCAGACCCCAAATTCTCATAAAAAGACCATACTTAATGGTCTGACTGAGACTAGAGGAATCCCGGCGGCCATGCTCCCCAGACCTTCTGTTGGCACAGGACAGGAACCATCCCCGAAGACAACTCATCAGACACGAAAGGGACTGGTCAGCGGGTGGGAGAGAGATGCTGATGAAGAGTGAGCTAATTATATCGGGCAGTCACTTGAGAGTGTGATGGCAACTCTTGTCTGGAGGGGGGATGGGAGGATAGAGAGAGAGGGAAGCTGGCAAAATTGTCACGAAAGGAGAGACTGAAAGGGCTGACTCAATAGGGGGAGAGCAAGTGGGAGTATGGAGTAAGAGGTATGTAAACTTATATGTGACAGACTGATTGGATTTGTAAATGTTCACTTGAAGCTTAATAAAAGTTAATAAAAAAAAGAAAGCCTTTGCAGAATCCAAAGTATCGAAATATTACAAAGCATCTTCTCTGACCATAAGGCCATAAAAGTAGAAATCAGTAACAGAAAAACCAGGGGAAAGAAATCAAACATTTGGAAACTGAAAAACACCCTGCTCAAAAAAGACTGGGTTATAGAAGACATTAAGGATGGAATAAAGAAATCCAATGAGAATGAAAACACTTCCTATCAGAACCTTTGGGACACAGCTAAAGCAGTGCTCAGAGGTCAATTTATATCAA
This sequence comes from Elephas maximus indicus, assembly GCF_024166365.1. NCBI lineage: Eukaryota > Metazoa > Chordata > Mammalia > Proboscidea > Elephantidae > Elephas > Elephas maximus. The sequence goes on along the minus strand of NC_064827.1, from coordinate 42,662,627 downwards.
TAAATGCACACATACAAAAAGAAGAAAGGGCCAAAATCAAAGAACTGCCCCTACAACCTGAACAAACAGAGAGCAACAAAACAAACCCTCAGGCACCGGAAGAAAGAAAATAATAAAAATTAGAGCAGAATTAAACAAATTAGGCAACAGGAATACAACTGAAAGAATTAACAAGACCAAAAGCTGGTTCTCTGAAAAAATTAACAAAATTGATAAACCACTGGCCAGAGTGACAAAAGAAAAACAAGACAAGGAGCAATGACCCAAATAAGAGATGAGATGGGCGATATCACAACAGACCCAACTGAAATTAAAAGAATCATATCAGATTACTATGAAAAATTGTACTCTAACAAATTTGAAAACCTAGAAGAAATGGATGAATTCCTAGAAACACACTACCTACCTCAACTAACACAAACAAAGGTAGAACAACTAAATAGACCCATAACAAAAGAAGAGATTGAAAAGGTAATCAAAAAAGTCTCCCCCCGCCCCCAAAAAAGAGCCCTGGCCTGGACTGCTTCACTGCAGAGTTCTACCAAACTTTCAGAGAAGAGTTAACACCACTACTGCTAAAGGTGTTTCAGAGCACAGAAAAGGACAGAAAACTCCCAAACTCATTATATGAATACAGCATATCCCCTCATACCAAAACCAGGTAAAGACAGCACAAAAATAGAAAATTACAGACCTATATCCCTCATGAACCTAGATGCAAAAATCCTCAACAAAATTCTAGCCAAAAGAATTCAACAACACATCAAAAAAATAATTCACCATGACCAAGTGGGATTCATACCAGGTGTGCAGGGATGGTTAAACATTAGAAAAACAATTAACGTAATCCATCATATAAAGAAAACAAAAGAACCACATGGTCTTATCAATTGATACAGAAAAGGCATGTGACCAAGTTCAACACCCATTCATGATAAAAAGTCTCAGTAAAATAAGAATAGAAGGAAAATTTCTCAACGTATTAAATATATAATATACAAAGCCAACATAATCCTAAATGGAGAGAGCCTGAAAGCATTCCCCTTGAGATCAGGAACCAGACAAGGATGCCCTTTATCACCACTCTTATTTAACATGGTGCTGGAGGTCCTAGCCGGAGCAATTAGGCTAGGTAAAGAAATAAAGGGCATTCAGATTCATAAGAAAGAAGTAAAAGTATCTCTATTTGCAGAAGACATGATCTTATACACAGTAAACCCTCAAGAATCCTCAAGAAAACTGCTGAAACTAACAGAAGAGTTCAGCAGAGTACCAGGATACAAGCTAAACATACAAAAATCAGTTGGATTCCTCTACACCAACAAAAAGAACATCAAGGAGGAAATCAACAAATCAATACCATTTACAATACCCCCCAAGAAGATAAAATACTTAGGGGAATAAATCTTACCAGAGATGTAAAAGAAAACTACAAGACACCACTCCAAGAAACCAAGAGACCTACATAAGTGGAAAAACATACCTGCTCATGGACAGGAAGACTCAACATTGTAAAAAATTCTATTCTACCAAAAGCCATCTATAGATACAATACAATTCTGATCCAAATTCCAACAACATTTTTTAATGAGATGGAGAAACAAATCACCAACTTCATATCGAAGGGAAAGAGACCCCGGATAAATAAAGCATTACTGAAAAAGAAAAACAAAGTGGGAAACCTCACTGTACCTGATTTTAGAACCTATTATACTGCCACAGTAGTCAAAACAGCCTGCTACTGGTACAACAACAGATACATAGACCAGTGGAACAGAACTGAGAATCCAGACATAAGTCCATCCACATATGAGCAGCTGATATTTCCCAAAGGCCCAAAGTCAGTTAATTGGGGAAACGACGGTCTTTTTAACAAATGGTGCTGGCAAAACTGGATATCCTCCTGCAAAAAAATGAAACAGGACCCATACCTCACACCATGCACAAAAACCAACTCAAAATGGATCAAAGACCTAAATATAAAATCTAAAACGATAAAGATCAAGGAAGAAAAAATAGGGACAATGCTAGGAGCCCTCATACATGGCATAAACGGTATATGCAACATTAATAATAATGCAGAAGAGAAACCAGATAACTGGGAGCTCCTAAAAACCAACCACCAAAAAAAAGAAAAAAAAATCAAATACCTATGCTCATCCAAAGACTTCACCAAAAGAGTGAAAAGGCTACCTACAGACTGGGAAAAAGTTTTTAGCTATGACATTTCCAATCAGCTCCTGATCTCTAAAATCTACATGATACTGCAAAAACTGAACTACAAAAAGAAAAATAACCGAATTAAAAAATGGCCAAAGGCTATGAACAGGCACTTCATTAAAGAAGACATTCAGGTTGCTAACAAATACAGGAGGAAATGCTCAGGATTATTACCCATTAAAAAAAAAAAAAAAACAAAACCCATTAGAGAAATGCAAATCAAAACTACAATGAGATTCCATCTTAGCCCAACAAGGCCGGCATTAATCCAAAAAACACAAAATAATACATGTTTGAGAGGTTGTGGAGAGACCGGAACACGTATACACTGCTGGTGGGAATGTAAAATGGTACAACCACTTTGGAAATCAATTTGGCTCTCCCTTAAAAAATTGGAAATAGAACTACCATCCAATCCAGCAATCCCACTCCTTGGAATATATCCTAGAGAAATAACAGCCTTTACACAAACAGATATATGCACACCCATGTTCAGTGCAGCACTGTTTACAAAGCAAAGAGTTGGAAGCAACCAAGATGCCCACCAATGGATGAATGGATAAATAATGATATGTTCACACAACGGAATACTACCCATCAATAAAGAACAATGATGAATCCATGAAACATTTCATAACACAGAGAAATCTGGAAGACATTATGCTGAGAGAAATTAGTCAGTTGCAAAAAGGGCAAATATTGTATGAGATCACTATTATAAGAACTAGAAAAATAGTTTAAACAGAGAAGAAAATATTTTTTGATGGTTATGAGAGGAGGGACGGGGCAGGAGGGAGGGAGGGATGGAGAAGGGTTTCCACTAATTAGTAAGTTTTATTTTAGGTGAAACGAAAGACAACACGCAACACAGGAGAGGCTGGCACAACTGGACTAAACCAAAAGCAAAGAAGTTTCCTGAATAAACTGAACGCTTCAAAGGCCAGCACAGCAGGGGCAGGGGTTTGGGGGATCATGGCTTCAGGGGACATCTAAGTCAACTGGCATAATAAAATCTATTAAGAAAACATTTTACATCACACTTTGGAGAGTCACATCTGGGGTCTTAAATGCTAGCAAGCAGCCATCTAAAATGCATCAATTGGTCTCAATCCACCTGAAGCAAGAAGAATGAAGAACACCAAAGACACAAGGTAAGTATGAGCCTAAGAGACAGAAAGGACCACATAAACCAGAGACTACATCAGCCTGAGACCAGAAGAACTAGATGGTGCCCGGCCACAACCAATGACTGCCCTGACAGGGAACCCAACAGAGAACCCCTGAGGGAGCAGGAGAGCAGTGGAATGCAGACCCCAAATTTTCGTAAAAAGACCAGACTTAGTGGTCAGACTGGGACTAGAAGGACCTCAGAGGTCATGGTCCCCAGACCTTCTGTTAGTCCAAAACAGGAACCATTCCCGGGGCCAACTCTTCAGACAGGGATTGGACTGGAATATGAGATGGAAAATGTTACTGGTGAAGAACGGGCTTCTTGGATCAAGCAGACACATGAGACTGTGTTGGCATCTCCTGTCTGGAGGAGAGATGAGAGGGTAGACGGGGCCAGAAGCTGCCCAAATGGACATGAAAATAGAGAGTGGAAGGAAGGAGTGTGCTGTCTCATTAGGGGGAGAGCAACCAGGAGTGTATAGCAAGGTGTGCATAAATTTTTATATGAGAGTCTGACTTGATTCGTAAACTTTCACTTAAAGCACAATAAAAATTAATTTAAAAAAGTTGAACTGGCAAAAGTCGTGTAATAGATATATTTGCTACAGTGACCAAAGAAAAAGTAGCTGCTTATGTACAAGCAAATACCTCATGGGATTTGGTTCTTGATTTGGAGGTTTAAGGTTCATGGGTCATGGGACATTCAGTTAAATTGCCTAATAACGTGTATTTTTTATTTTTGAATCATCTGAGTGTACTATCAAAAAAAAATAAAAATAAAAATAAATGTTTGGAAGAGACACAAAAGAAGTTCCGAATAAAACGACAGCCGTAAAAAGACAACACTGTCAAGATGTCAAGTCTCTCCAAATTTGTAAATGTGATGCGATGACAAGAAAATACCAAAAAGATCTGGGAGGGAGGTGTGACAAGCTAAGTTGATTCAAAGTTTCACACAAAAAAATAAGGAAGAGTATTTGGGAAATTTCTTGGGGAAAGACAAAAGCATTGAGGGGAAAATAGCCCTAACAGATATTAAAATATAGTATAAGCCAAAACAAATAAAACTAGATAGATAGTTTAACGGAACAAACTATAGAAATAGACCGAAATAAACAGGAAAACTTGAATTATGACAAAGGTAACATTTCAAATAAGTAGAGAAAAAAATAAATTATTACAACTAACTTTTTTTCAGGTACTGAGTTTATCTGAATGGACGAGGAACACCTCAGAAAAGGAGAGTGAGAATGATTGCATAATTCATAGAATATTATCAATGCCACTGAATTGTACATGTAGAAACTGATGAATTGGTATATGTTTTGCTGTATATATCCTGAAAAACATAAAATAAATTATAAAAAAACTAACTTTTTACTCTACAGACCTTATACCTTAAGGTTTTATACTATATTTTCCTTTTTAATATTCCAGATTGAACATATTTATTTTTTGCTCACTCTCAAAGACCCAATAAAATTTACAACAGAGTTTTGTTTTGTTTTGTTTAAGGACAAAGACACAAGGACACTGGGACAAAGGACCCACAAGGACAAGGGCAATGAGAAAAAAGACAACAGCAATTAAATTTTAGAAAGTGGAAAGCAGATGGGAAAGAGACATTACCAGAACTGACCTGACAAAGTCAAATCCTAAACTGGCAGTAGAAAAAGCAGAGAACCAAAATAATTTACACACACAATCCCCCCCAAAACTTGGGAACTGAAGGTATCAGGTACCTCCAAAGCGGAGGGAAAGGAAAGCTAAGAGAAGGAAAACTGGCTGAAAGTTTATTTACAAACAACTAGAGCCTCAGATCTATCTCCTCCTTCACTTTATGCAGCTGGTGCCCAAGCCAAAAGCCTGAAGCTTTATTCTCTGGAGAAGGTAACTCTCTGAGTTGGGGAACGTCAGGCTCAGTTGAGGGCAGGAATGCCATGCCGCATACAGGGAGTATTAGGTAAAAGTTAACACTTTAAATTTTGACATCTTTAGTCCTCTTTCCCGAGGTGGCTCTCAGAATGCTAGGAGGTAGTTCCTTACCCTCCAGGCAGAAAACTAAAAGAGTCTTCAGTGGAGAAACTCACATGTCTAAGAGAAAGGCCTAAAGATAGTGACACTTGGGGGTTCCATTTGCAAAAGACCAGCCAGTTCACCCGACAAAAAAGTCAAAAGTTAGCTTCAGCAGCACACATATTAAAATTGGAAGGATACAGGTAAGATTAGCACGGTCCGTGCAGAAAGATGACACACAAATTCGTAAGAAATTAAAAACTGTCAACCCCCATCCACGTATTCAGGACTTCTTCAACTTTTTGGTCACCCACTCATATATTAAGTAGAAGAGAGTTTTACTTCCAAGTAGGATGTAGTAGGTCATAGGAAACTAATGCTCCGACTGCAATTAACTGGGCGGGGCGGCGGGGGGGGGGCGGGACGGGAGAGAAGAACTGTAAAAATCAATTTAAAGACTTTGGAGAACTTACAAAAAAAACAAGAAGTATTTGAACGATAATTTCAGAAAGAAAAGAACCTTTCTTTGGTGAGCCAGAAACTGATGGCCATTTTCTTTTATGGGGGGCATCTGCCAATTTTGAGTGTAGGTTGAGAAATCCGATTGGGCACAGGCAGAGGGACTCTATTAAAGTAAAGATAAACCCGCACAGGTTTTGCTAGTCACAAAGGGCTGGAACGAAAGACTACAAACCAAAAGTGCTTAAACACTTGACCAGTTTTCCCCAAATTTGCTAACTCTAGGGCATTGACACAAAAACATAATTTCCCTTCAGATTTTACAGTCGCATGGTGTGGGAAGCTAAATTCAAAACCTCTGAAGGATAGAATTCATTCTCCCGTAGTCTTTCCAAGCTGAGGAGACAGAGACCTGCCTCTCACTCAAAAGCCCAGGAGAGGCACACCAGAAGAACAAGGACAACCAAAGGTGCACTGGGTCTTACTAAAACTGCAACCCAGCACCAATCTAAATATATCCTTGGCTAGTTTAAGGTGAACAGCCCCACGTCCTATTAACCTAACATAGGAAGGTATCATGAGCCTCCACGGTTCTTTCGTATACAATGCCGGCATACGTTAAAAAAAAAAACTGGTATGCAAAGAGGCAGAACAATGATAATTAAGAAGAAAAAAATAAATAAAAAAAAATCCACAGATGACCATACACTGGAGTTAGCGGACAAGGACTTTAAAATGACTATTAGTGTCATAAAAGAAAATAGAGGAAAAGATGAATACAGTAAATTTTAAAAATGCATTTTAACAGATCATTGTAAATCTGTTTTAAAAATCCAAACCTGAAATATAGTATCTGGAATCAAGAATTCATTGAATAAATTTAAGAGCAGACTGAAAAAGGCATAAAACAGCATTAATGAACTCAAATTCAGATTAATAGAAAATATAGAAACTGAAGCACAGAAGAAGGAAAAGACAACAGAAAAAGAGTGTGAGAAAAAGGTGGGACATAGCCAAAAGGTCTAATATGTATGCAAATGTAAAGAAGAAAGAATGAGGCAAGCAATAAATGGACAGGAATTTCCCAAAACTCATGCACGATATCTATCCTTAGATTTAAGAAGTTTAAAACCGAACACATTGCCATCGAGTCAATTCCGACTCATGGCAATCCTACAGGACAGAGCAGAAATGCCCCACAGAGTTTCCAAAGCTGTAATCTTTACAGAGAAGCCCTGGTGGCACAGTGGTTAAAAGCCTGTCTGCTAACCAAAAGGTCAGCAGTTCTAATCCACCAGCCACTCCTTGGAAACCCTATGGAGCAATTCTACTCTGTCCTACAGAGTCATTTTGAGTCAAAATCGACTCGATGACGAGTTTGGTTTTGATTTGAATCTTTACTGAAGCAGACTGCCACATCTTTCTCCCGCAGAATGGCTGGTAGGTTCTGGGTCTGAACCATCAACCTTTTGGTTAGCAGCAGAGCACTTAACCACTGCACCACCAGGGCCTCTTGGAAAGGGTAAATATATAGTTAAATACAAAAGAACTGTATCTGGAACACATAAAGATTATGTCAAATTCAAATTTCAACGTTCATAGTAAGAGTTCTGCTGGAATGCAGCCACAATCATTCGTTTCTGAATTGTCTTTGGCTGTTTTCACCATACAGTAGCAGAGTTGAGTTGTAACAGAGAGCCTCTGTGGTGCTCTTATGGCTTCATGTTCCTGTCGGATGCACTACAAATTGCTGTGATGTAGTTACATTCAACAGCATTTTGAGCACTAAGGCACAGTGGAGTGTGGCTTATTTTGTTATCAAATTAGATGGTAAAGTATTGCTTTCATTATGTAAAGACACTATTAGTTATGCTAAAATACGGTATACACAGACATTACCAAATTGAAGTCTCATCACAACAGTTCTCAATTCACAGGTAAGCAATGGTCAGAAAAACTAAAAAATTTAAAATTGAGTATCTCATTACAATAAAATTTCTTCATAAAATAAAAAAATGAAAATGAGACTGCAACCAAACTAGTCTACTGAGTGATCCATTTGTTAGTCAAGCAAGGAAAGCTATTTACAGATGGTGACTTAATTGAATTGCATTTGATTACAGCAGTCGAAGAAATCGTGTCCAGAGAACATAAACTTATTTAAGACTATCAGCTTTTGGTGAGAAGAGTTGTTCAGAGAGTTGGGGATACAAGAGCAACATCAACAGTCAATTAAAAAACAAAGCAAATGATTTCAAGTGGTTTCCTTCGCTCTTGATGAGTCAACAGATGTTACTGATACTGCTCAGTTCTTGTTTATCTGAGCAGTCAATGGGGAGTTTGAAGTGACTGAAGAATTAGCCTCTATAAATAGTCTGTGTAGAACAACTACAAGCAAGAGTATTTTCAACATTCAGAAAACACTAATTTAGTACAACGTGAAGTGGAATCTGCTAAAAACAAACAAACAAAAAAAAAAAAACTTTACAACTGATAGTGGCAAAAATATGTATGGAAGAAATAAAGGCTTAGTTGGAGAAATTAACAAAACTTGTAAAAATATAAGGTGTTTAAAGCCTGTGGCTGGTCACTGTTTTATTCATCAGCAGGTACTTTATGGAAAATATCTGAATCTATCATGTGTTACCGACCCACCAAAACCCACCAACTGCCATTGAGGCGATTCTAACTCATTGAGTAGAACTGCCCCATAAGGCTTCCAAGGCTGTACATCTTTACGGAAGCAGGCTGCCACATCTTTGTCCCTCAGACTGGCTGGTGGGTTCAAACCACCAACCTTTTGGTTAGCAGCCAAGTGCTTTAAACACTGTGCCACCAGGGCTCATTTTTATTGACCCAGTAGTGCCAAAAGGTGAACTTCATTTGTTCTTATTGATTTAACCATCATCAGCTCAAAACAGAAGCTGAATATCCTGACTTGCCCTACCACACAACAGTTTAATGGTTTGGCTCTGGTAATGTTCTACTGCAAGTTTTCGAACTTGAACTCAGGGCCAAGACTGAAGTTCTTCTTAAGGAGAAGAATCACCCCCTACCACTATTATCAAACATTGAATGGCTTTGGGAATTAGCTTTTGCTGCAAATTTGCTAATGTTTCTTAAAGGATTTAAAATAAAAATACAAGGCAAAACAGTGCTTTTATGTGAAACATATACTCAACAAAGTCATTTTGATGACAACTAATCCTGTTTGGGAGTCCCTGGGTGGCAAAACAGTTAGTCATTCAGCTATTAACCAACCAAAAGTTTGGCAGATCGAATCCACCAAGAGTCACCTCAAGGAAAAAAGGCCCGGTGATCTCCTTCCAAAAGATCACGACCACTGAAAACTCTATGGAGAGCAGTTCTACTCTGAAATACATGGGTCCATATGAGTTAAAATCAACTCAACTGCAACTGGTTTGTTTTTTTAATGCTGTCTGAATCATAAGAAATTTCAAACTGCTTTATACACTTCCTATGCTGTCAAAAGTTAAAACATGAACGGATGTCTCCAAACCTTATTAACGGTTACTAGGGGCTTTTTTTTAGGGGCAGGAGGGAGAGGGAAAAGGGGAGTCATGTTTATGAGGCACCGAGTTTCTATTAACAATGACTGAAAAATTTGGAAACAGATAATGATGATGGTTGCACAATGATAAACATAATTAATGTTTCTAAATTGTACATGCAAAAAACGTTGAAATGTTTTGTTATATGAATTTTACCACACACACACACACACAAACAAGGAAGATCTCCATTCTCGCAAAAATTTGCGACAGATCATTTTGTGAACTCTAGCTACAATTCTGGCAGCGGTTTTGGACCCTGACCCATGCACAAAGGAAATTTACACATCTTAAAATCCATTTAATTGAGGAGCATCCACCTTCAATTGGAAATGATTAATCTGCACTGTAGTGACACACTAAAAGGCAAATATCAAGAGAAGAATCTAATAGAATTCTATAATGAATTCTATTCTAAGCAATGACATTCCCAATTAAAAACAAATGCTTATGGACTGATATGTGTATATGGCAGTATTCATCTTTGTGAAGAGATTTTTCAAAGATGAAATACACAAAATTTCATTAGAGATCAGCATTAACAGATGAATTTGGATAAAGAAACCCTAACTCTGAACTCAATTCAGTGAAATGTTACCCCCAAAATAATTCCATTCTTCTCATTAGATCTGTACTACAAAAAATATATATATATATACAATATTCTGAATTTTGTCAATAAAAATTTGTGGATATTTGTTTACTAGGAGTAGATCAAGTCATTTAGGAGCCTCCATGAAGAAAAGGTCTGGAGATCTACTTCCATAAGATTACAGCCATTCAAATTCCTATGGATCACAGTTCTACATGAAATACACGGGATCACCATGAGTCAGAATTGACTTGACAGCTACGGCGTTTTTTGTTTTTTTATTCTGACTCTACAGCAACGCTTAAGTTAAACTGTAATAAATTAAGGATGCAGACTGAAATATCTAGGGCAGTGGTTCTCAGATACAGGGAGGAAGATTTTGTTCCCCAGGGGACATTTTTGGTTGTCACAACTGGCTGGAGGGGAGGAGACACCTAGTAGGTGGAGGTCAGGATGCTGTCCATCAACTAAGGAATAGATAAACAAAATGTGGTATATCCATACAACTGAATATTATTCAGCAATAAAAATGAAGTACTGATACATGCTATAACATTAATGAACTTTGAAAACATGCTAAGTGAAAGAATCCAGATACAAAAGACCACATATTGTATGATTCCATTTACATGAAAGGTCCAAAATAGGCAAATCTAGACAGACAAAAGTAAGCCAGCAATTATCCAGGGCTGGGGAGGTTGGGGGAAATGGAGAGTATCTACTACACGGTGCGGGGTTTTCCTGGAGCGGGGAAGGGCAGTGACGAAAATATCCTAAGATTGATTGTGATGATGGTTACACTACTCTGTAAATATACTAAAAAGCACAAACTACTTTAAATAGGTGAATTGGATGGTATGTGAACTATATCTCGATAAAGTTAAAGCTGTTATTACAAATATAAAGGGAAAGCTTCCAGAGAGATTTCCTAATAAATATAAAATTCATACAATGCCTGATGAATGAAAACATCTAGAGAGAAGATTTAGACAACTGGCAGAAATCACTAATTCTTGGGCAGAATTAACAATAAGTGGTCCAAGAATTAGTGATAAGTATATGGAAAACTAAGAAAGAAAACAAAAGATAATTAACTACAGGGTAAACAAGATATTTACATGAGAAAGAAAAAGCTATTTTACTACATCTTAATAAGAAGCAAATATTTACATTATGATCTAACATTGTAAAACTGAAGGAATATATATGCATGTGTGTGTCTGTGTGATAGAGAAGGAGCCCTGGTGGTGCAGTGGTTAAAGTTCTCAGCTGCTGTCATGGACTGAATTGTGTTCCCCAAACGTGTGTAACAGCTTGGCTAGGCCATGAGCCCCAGTACTGTGGCTGTCCACCATTTTGTCATCTGATGTTGATTTTCCTATGGGCGGTAAATACTATCACTATGAGATGAATTATTGGCAGTTTATGCTGATGAGATCTACATGATTAGATCACATCTCAAGCCAATCTCTTCTGAGATATAAAAGAGAGAAACAAGCAGAGAGACACAGGGACCTCATACCATCAAGGAAACAGCACCAGAAGCAGAGCGCATCCTTTCAACTCGGGTTTCCTGCAAGGAGAAGCTCCAAGACCAGAGGAAGACTAATGACAAGGACCTTCGTCTAGAGCCAACAGAGAGAGGAAGCATTCCCCTGGAGCTGGCACCCTGAATTTGGACATCTAGCCTCCTAGACTGTGAGAGAATAAATTTCTCTCTGTTAAAGCCACCCACTTGTGGTATTTCTATTACAGCAGCCCTAGATAACTAAGACAGCTGCTACGAAAAGGTCAGTGGCTCGAACCCACCAGCCACTCCGAGAGAGAAAGATGTGGCAGTCTGCTTCCGTAAAGACTGACAGCCTTAGAAACCCGATGGGGCAGTTCAACCCTGTCCCTGGTCACTATGAGTCAGAATCGACAGGATGGCAATGGGTTTTGATTTTTGGAGGGACAGATATGGGTGTGGAGGGAAAGAGAGATAAAACTTTACCTTCTGTGGTGGATAATCATAGATAATGAACAAAGTTGAAAAAACAAAAAGTCGCAATAGACATACTATTAACAAGGAGGCAAATGTTGACTCAAAAGTTGTTTACTGGGGAGATAGTGGAAATAGGAGGAGGGACTTGGGGAACTGCTATTTTACATAATAACTTCACAGAGAACCATCTAATCCTTTAAGCTAGGGACATGTATAACCTTGATTTAAAAAAAAAAATTTTTTTTAACTCATTGGAACAAGAAATTGAAGGTTTAAGATTAAAGCTAAAAAAGTAACTCTTAGAAAACTGGGGGATATGCAGCAGAGAAGTAAACGGCATTTTACATGATCATCTTCCATGGCAGAAAACCAGATACCTTTTAAAGTACAAAAATAAGTAAATAAACGTATAAACATACTTAGAATTATGATAGTGACCACTAGAAAAGTAAACACTGAAACTGGTGAAAAGCGCTGGGAGACGAGACCAGAGATATGATGAGTGGGTACGGTGGCAGGCATGTAATATTTTTCATTTAGTATCATTCTGTGCTGTTTATGGAAACCCTGGTGGCGTAGTGGTTAAGTGCTACAGCTGCTAACCAAAGGGCTGGCAGCTCGAATGCGCCAGGCACTCCTTGGAAACTCTATGAGGGAGTTCTACCCTGTCCTATAAGGTCGCTATAAGTCGGAATCGACTCGACGGCACTGGGTTTCGTTTTTTTTTTTCCGTGCTGTTTATAACTTGTAACGTATTTCTTATAAAATTAAAAGTATCACTCAAAACAGAGTTGCTAACACTAACAGCAACCAACACTTATGGAGTGCTTTTTACCTATCAGGCACATTCTAAGTGCTTTACATGTAGGAACACATATTATTCTCACAGCATCCATAACAATGTAGATGTTACATTTTGCCCCATTTCAAAGAGGAAACAGGCATACAAGGGTTAAATAATATCCCCAAGATCACACTTACAGAGCCAGGATTACAGATTACAGAACCTAGTTGTCTGACTGTGGAGCCCATATTTTTATCCACTATATTACATTTCATCCCTGTTAATTAACTTTAAGGAAGAATGTGGCTTAGTGCAATAAAATTCAAAGTATCATGAAATACAGAATGCCTACTCTCTTTAACCTCTAATGTGAAATAAATATAAATACAGGTATCCCCCACTTTTCAAAAGTTCTCTCTATGCCACTTTGCTTTTACAAAAGACTTACATTAGTACCTGTTTTCGATAACCGAAAAAAAGCTGAAGAGGATTTTCACTTATTACAAACGAAAAGCAGAAATAGCGTTCAGCATTTGTTTTGCAGCCAGCCGTTAGAGGCAGCATGCACCCTGAACAGTTAAAGCATCACCAAGCTCCTTCCCCAAGAAACTACACTCAGAATTTCAGCTTCAAGCTGCCATAGCTTTGAACTGTGTCTGTGAAACTACACTATACATACATTATTTCTACTTTACACATAAGCTGCGTATTTACCATATCATTCCTGCTTTTACTATATGTTAGTGTTATTTAAAGTTTTATGTGTTACTAGGTATGGTTATTTTTTGAGTCTGGGAACACTCAAAAAAATTTCTCATATATATTAATGGTAATTTCTTCTTGCATACGCCATTTCAGCTTAAGGAAAATTTCGTAAAACACTCTACTTTTGGATATCAGGCGAAACCTGTAGTTTTAAGTAACATTTATACACTGGCTTCTATCTGATAAACACAGTAAGGTGTACAATAAAAAACAACATTACTTTTTAGCTCTCCAATATGGAAGATGTTCTTCCCTGGATCCTCAGAGTTAGCTCCATCCCTTCCTTATAATTTTATTCAAAAGTCACCTTTCTTCAGGGCTACCTAAAAATGTCAAAAAAAATTTTTTTTTTAAATATCCTCATCCCTACTTCAGATCCTACTTCCCTTGCTTCACTTTTTTCTCCTTAAGACTTATCACTTTCTAAGAAGTCATATACTTGTTCACTGTCAACCTCCCCACTAGAATGTAAACTCCATGAGAGTAGAGATTTTTGTCTGCTTTGTTTACTGTATCCTCAGCATCAACAACAGTGCTGACACACAGTAAGTATTCACTAAATATTTGTTGAATAAATGAAACTGTAAATAGAACAAAAACAACAAACAAATGTCAAACTAAATGTTCTTCTCCACATTCTGAAGCTGATATTGATAGCCACCACCCTTCTGTCAGTTTGTCATTAACTGTGGTGCTAGGAAGCTATGCCACTGGTATACAATTACCAGCAGGGTCACCCATGGTGGACAGGTTTCAGCAAAGCTTTCAGGCTCAGACAAGGAAGGAAGGCCTAACAATCTACTTCCGAAAATCAGCCAATGAAAACCCTATGGATCACAACAGAATATTGTCCGAGATAGTTTTGGAAGGCACTCAAAATACACAGTGACTGCAATAACAGACTCAAGCATAGCAACAATCATGAAGATAGCACAGGACTGGGCAACATTTCATTCCATTGTACACAGGGTCGCCATGAGTTAAAGCCAACTTGATAGCAACTAACAATGTTGACAGATTTAATTATATATGAAAAAGAACATACTGGTGACTTTAGGTCCCAAATGCTTCTCTAAATGGTAAACCACTATCTAAGAAACTAAAATATTGAACTTACTACTTTCTACTCATGCTCTCGTTTACTAAGGAAAATTATTACTGGCTCCGAAAGATACTGGAAATCCTGTAAAGTAAGTGCCTTGTTAACTACTTATTAAAAACGTACAAAACATAAAAATCCTTCAAAGAAAATTATGCAAGTATTAACATAAAAAATCCAAAGTTTAAAGAAAAGCCTATCCACATACATTTGGAAAATTTTCATCTCACAGATGTGAGTTTCATGATAGGATAGGGAAGGGAGATGGTATTCGGTGGAGAGAAGCCAGACAAATACAACAATAAATATTAAAAGTACCTTTTAAGGCTAATAAAGAACTTACAGTTATCTTTGGAACATAAAGGCATTCTATTTATAAAATATAGCAAAACAGAATCGTAATAAATCTCAGGATTAGGCACCATGTTTCACACCAGAACCACGTGAAGATTCCTGCCGGATAGCTACGTCCTATGCCAGAAGATTCTGATGCATAAAGTATGAGGTAGAGACCAGAAATCTGTATTTTTAAACATTTCCAACATAATTCTGAAGTAGTTTAATCACTTATCAGATGCTTAATGCCGTAAGAACACTGTCCTAAGTATCACCCAACATGCTTTCAACTATCCCCACGGGCAAAAAATTAGCACTTTCCAAAACACTTTAATCCTTATGGAAAGCACTTTAATCCTTATAGAAAGCAATCCTTATTTATGATGAAATGAAATCTGCCTTCCTTAACCTTTTCACCTGCCTCTCATTTTTTTTTTTTTTTTAAATCCCATCAGCCTATTTTATGTCTGGGGCTGGCTGGGAGGGCTTGTAAGTATCCATTTCTCACCTTATCTTGTTCTCACGAATTGAATCCAACTGAATGGTTAGACACACTACTACTACTCACTGCCGTGGAGTTGATCTAACTCATGGTGACTCTACAGGAGACAGCAGAACTGCTCCATAGAGTTTCCAAGGTTGTAATCTTTACAGAAGCAGACTGCCACATCTTTCTCCCGAGGAGTAGCTGGTGGTTTGAACTGCTGACCTTCTGGTTAGCAGCCAAACACTTTAACCACTACACCACCAGGGCCTCTAAATGGTTACACGGTCAGATGGAAATACCGATAGCTTTGTGATGGCTGTAACAGTAAATGACTCCTTCTATAGTCCAGGCAGTTTGCTTAACATAAATTATCTCCAACCCTTATAATAAAACTACAAGGTAAGTATTACTGGCCACATTTTACAGATGAAGAAACTGAGACTCTGAGCTCAATGTAATGTTAAGTAACTGATCTGAGATCACAGAGTGGCTGCCTCTAATTTTTATGTAACAGGAAATTAAACTAAGATGCCTATATGATTCAGACCTTAAATGTAACTCAGGAAAGAAAAGAAAATCTAAATCTTTCAGGAACTTGCTTCAATCTAGTTTTTGTGAAAATTTTATTAAATTTGTGTAATAAATATTTTTAGATGTGAACATATTTGACCTATAAATTCCACTTCTAGGAATTATCCTAAACATATAACCAAATTGTATTTGTAATGTTTGTTTCATAAGCTGGATGGTGGTTATATAAATGCTCATAATATTAATCTATTTCTAAATCTAAAATATTCTACCTTTTTTTTAATTGTACTTTAGATGAAGATTTACAGAACAAACTAGCTTCTCATTAAACAGTACACATATTGTTTTATGACACTGGCTAGCAATCCCATGACATGTCAACACTCTGCCTTCTCAACCTTAGTAAAATATTCTACTTTTAAAAAGGAAAAACATTTTAAAGATGTATGAAGTAAAATTCCCTGTAACTTTTTTAAAAATTAATTGTGGTAAAATATATATAATAAAATTTGCCATTTTAACCATTTCTATGTGTACAATTCAGTGACATTACATTTTCAATGTTGTGCAACCATCACCACTATCTACTTCCTAAACTTCTTCATCAATCCAAAAAGAAACTCAATAACCCTTAAGCAATAACTCTCTACTTCCTGAAGTTCAATTTATCTATTTTCTTCTCTTCTTTGTGTGCTTTGGTGTCATATCTAAAACACCAGTGCCAAATCCAAGGTCATAAAGATCTGCCCCTATGTTTTCCGCTAAGAGTCTAATAGTTTTAGCTCTTAAAATTAGGCCTTTGATCCATTTTAACTTTTTTACAGGTAAGGGTCTGTTATGGATTGAATTGTGTTCCCCCCCAAAATGTGTCAACCTGGCTAGTCCATGATTTCTAATATTGTGTCACTGTCTACCATTTTGTCATCTGATGATCTTCCTGGGTTGTAAATCCTACCTCTATGATGTTAATGAGGTGAGATTAGTGGCAGTTATGTTAATAAGGCAGGACTGAACCTACAAGATCAGGTTGTATCTAAAGTCTATCTCTTTTGAGATATAAAAGAGAGAAGCAAGCAGAGAGACAGGAGCACCTCATACCACCAAGAAACAAGAGCCAGGAGAACAGCGTGTCCTTTCGACCTGGGGTCCCTGTGCTGAGAAGCTCCTAGACCGAGGGAAGATTGACAAGGACCTTCCTTCAGAACCCAGAGATAGAAAGCCTTCCTTTGGAGCTGGCGCTCTGAATTCAGACTTGTAGCCTACTAGGCTGCAAGAGAATAAACTTGTTTGTTGAAGCCATCCACTTGCGATATTTCTGTTATAGCAGCACTAGATAACTAAAACAGGGTCCAACTTCATTCTTTTGCATATGGATATCCAGTTTTCCCAATAATGTTTGCTGAAGAGGCTGTTCTTTTCCCACTGAATCGTCTTGGCACATTAGTCAAAAATCAGTTGACCATAAAGGTGAGGGTTTGTTTCTGGGCTCTTAATTCTATTTCATTGATCTGGATGTCTATGTGTATGCCACACTATTTTGGTTACTGTAGCTTTCTAGTAAGTTTTGAAATTAGGAAGTGTGAGTCCTCCAACTTGCATTCTTTTTCAAGGTTGTTTTAGCTATTTCAGGTGCCTTGAACTTCTACATAAATTTTATGATGGGTTTTAATATTTCTGGAGGATAAAAAACAAAAGTTGCTGGGATTTTGATACGGATTGCACTGAATCTGTATACAGGTTTCCCCTGCTATCCAACAACAGACCGTTCCTATGAAACCCTTCATAAGCCAGAATGGCATACAGCAAAGAAGCAATCACCACTCATTTAAGTGGGAAAAATTTTTGAGCATTCCCAGACCCAAAAAATAACCTAATAAATCACACTAAATAACACATAAAAACTCTCACAAGCTCTCTTAGGCTTTTCTGATACCTTAAAGACACATCTTGCTAATAGATGCACAAAAGAAATGGAGATAAAGCACAGATGCTCACAGACATAGTTCCAAGCTATGACAGCTTGATGCTGAGTGTAATTCCTGGGGAAGGAGCTTGGAGACACCATGCTTGCTGCTCAGGTGTGCACTGCCTTCAACGACTCACTGCAGAACAAGCACTGAACACTACTTCCACTTTTTGCCTTTTTTGGTAAAGGTGAAAATCTTGTTTGGACTTCTTTTGGTTAGCAAAAACACACACTAACGTACGTCTTTCATAAAAGTAAAGCAAACTTTTGAAAAGTGGGGGATACCTATTTATCTTTGGGTGGTAATCTTAATTACATCATGCCTTCCAATTCATGAACAAGGTATGTTTTTCCATTTATTTAGTTTTTCTCTCAACAATGTCTTAGTTTTTGGTGTACAAGTGTTACATATCCTTAGTTACATTTACTCCTAAGCATTTTACTCTTTTTGATGCTATTGTTAACGGAATTGCTTAATTTCCTTTTTAGATTGTTTATTGCTAATGTATAGAAATCCAACTGATCTTTTTGTGGTGATTTTTGTATCCTACTTCACCGAATTTGTTTATTTAGCTCTATGAAGTTTTGTATGTGTGTGTGTGTGTGTGTACCCCAGGGTTTTCTAGATCATGTCATCTGCATTTAGAGATAATTTTACTTCTTCCTCTTTATTTTGGATGCTGTCTTAGTTATCTAGCGCTGCTATAGCAGAAATACCACAAGTAGATGGCTCTAACAAACAGAAATTTATTTTCTCACTGTTTAGGAGGCTCTAAGACCAAATTCAGAGCACCGGCACTAGGGGAAGGTTTTCTCTGTCAGCACTGGCAGAAGGTCCTTGTCTCTTCAGCTTCTGTTGCCTGGTTCCTTGGAGACCTCCATGTGTCTTGGCATCTGTCTTACCCCATTTCTCTTCTGCTTACTTGTTTAATCTCTTTTATATTTCAAAAGAGACTGACTCAAAATACACCCTATATTAATTCTGCCTCATTAACATAACAAAGACAACCCATTTCCAAATGAGATTATAACCACAGGCACAGAGGTTAGGATTTACAACGCTATTTTTAGGGGACACAATTCAATCCATAACACGTCTTTTCTTTCTTGCCTAACTGCTCTGGCTAGCCCATCCAGCAGAGCTGGGTGAAAGCGGGCATCTCTGCCTCATCTTTAACCTTATAGGAAGTCTTTCATCATTGAGTATGATGTTAGCTGTGGATTTGTCATACACGGCCTTTACCAAGAATTTCCCTTCTATTCATAGCTTAAGAGTTTCAATCATGAAAGGATGGTGGTTACTTTCTCAAATGCCTTTTCTGCATCAACTGAGATGATCATGTGCTTTTTTTCCCTCATTCTTCATCTCACTTACTCTGAACACATCATCAGGGGGACCAATTGCTAGAGAAGGGAATCATGCTTAATAGAAGGCAACAGAAAAGAAGACCCAAAATGAGATGGACTGACACAGCACTACGACTCTTCATTCTCTAATTCAAATAGTCCAAAGCTACAGATAAATAAATAAATAAATAAATCGAATTTTTCCAATGGATCTAAGAAATATAAATTAAAGTCATCGTAACAGTCTCTCCTCACAATCTGGAGGAGATAATTACCCTGTGACCCTTAAATTTAAGTAAAATTTAAAACAGTGCGTTAAAAAAAATGCTCCATAAGCCCTAATACAAGGCATAAACAGAATACAAAACATTACTAAAAATGACGAAGAGAAACCAGATAACTGTGAGCTCCTAAAAATCAAACACCTATGCTCATCTAAAGACTCCACCAAAAGAGTAATAAAACCACCTACAGACTGGGGAAAAATTTTCAGCTACGACATCTCCAACCAGCACCTGATCTCTAAAATCTACAATGATTCTGCTAAAACTCAACCACAAAAGACAAACAACCCAATTAAAAATTGGGCAAAGGATATGAACAGGCACTTCACTACAGAAAACATTCAGGCGGCTAACAGATACATGAGAAAATGCTCTCGATCATCAGCCATTAGAGAAATGCAAATTAAAACTACAATGAAATTCCATCTCACTCCAACAAGGCTGGCGTTAATCCAAAAAACACAAAATAATAAATGTTGGAGAGGCTGTGGAGAGATTGGAACACTTCTACACTGCTGGTGGGAATGTAAAATGGTACAACGACCACTTTGGAAATGTATTTGGCGTTTCCTTGAAAAGCTAGAAATAGAACTACCATACAACCCAGCAATCCCACTCCTTGGCATATATCCTAGAGAAATAAGAGCCTTTACACAAATATATGCACACCCATGTTTACTGCAGCTCTGTTTACAACAGCAAAAAGCTGGAAGCAACCAAGGTGCCCAAGAACAGATGAATGGATAAATAAACTATGGTATATTCACACAATGGAATACTACACATTGATAAAGAACGGTGATGAATCTGTGAAATATTTTATAACATGGAGGAACCTGGACGGTGTTATGCTGAGTGAAATTAGTCAGTTGCAAAAGGACAAATATTGTATAAGACCACTATTATAAGATCTTGAGAAATAGTTTAAACTGAGAACAACACATTCTTTTGTGGTTACGACAGGAGGGAGGGAGGGAGGGTGGGAGAGGGGTATTTACTAATTAGACAGTAGATAAGAACTACTTTACGTGAAGGGAAAGACAACATTCAATACAGGGGAGGTCAGCACAACTGGACTAAACCAAAAGCAAAGAAGTTTCCTGAATAAACTGAAAGCTTTGAAGGTCAGCGAAGCAGGGGCAGGGGTTTGGGGACCATGGTTTCAGGGGACATCTAAGTCAACTGGCAAAATAATACATTAAGAAAACATTCTGCATTCCACTTTGAAGTGTGGCGTCTGGGGTCTTAAACGCTAGCAAGCAGCCATCCAAGGGGCATCAATGAGTCTCGACCCGCCTGGATCAAAGGGGAATGAAGAACACGAAGGACACAAGGTAATTACGACCCCAAGAGACAGAAAGGGCTCCATGAACTAGAGACTACATCATCCTGAGACCAGAAAAACTAGATGATGCCCAGCTACAAGCGATGACTGCCCTGACAGGGAACACGACAGAAAACCCCAGAGGGAGCAGGAGAATAGTGGGATGCAGACCCCAAATTCTCATAAAAAGACCAGACTTAATGGTCTGACTGAGACTAGAAGGACCCCGGCAGTCATGGTTCCCCAAACCTTCTATAGTCCCACAACAGGAACCATTCCCGAAGCCAACTCGTCAGACATGGATTGGACTGGACAATGGGTTGGAGAGAGATGCTGATGAGGAGTGAGCTACTTGCATCAGATGGACACTTGAGGCTATGCTGGCATCTCCTGTCTGGAGGGGAGATGGGTAGGTAGAGGGGCTCAGAAGCTGGCAAAATGGTCACAGAAAGAGAGACTAGAAGGAGGGAGCAGGCTGTCTCATTAAAGGGAGAGTAATTGGGACTATGTAGTAAGGTGTATATAAGTTTACACGTGAGAGACTGACTTGATTTGTAAACTTTCACTTAAGCACAATAAAAATCATTGAAAAAAAATGCTCCATAATTTTCATTTCTTAAAGCTCTACTTTTACACTTTCAAATATCATCTTACATAGTCAAAAGTCTCAGTAACAGAATAGCACTGGCATTAGAATCAAGATGTCTAGTGTTACAAATTTCTCGGTGAGGACCTCTGGACAAGTTAAACGAGCTCTATGTGATTCAGTTTCCTTATGCATAAAATGACAGTAATAGACTATGACATTACTAGACTCACAGGAGAATCATATGAGATATTCTACGTAAAGTACTTGGTACATAGTAAGCACTCAATAAATGTTAGCTACTTATACCTATTATTACTGTATTAAGGATGCTCAACTCAATCCTACCCATTGGTGCAGAGTCGATTCCAACTCATAGCAACCCCACAGGACAGAGAAGAACTGCCCCATAGGGTTTCAAAGCTATAATCTTTACGAAAGCAAATCACCAGGTCTTTTCTCCTGTGGAGCAGCTAGTGGGTTCAAACCTCCAAACTTTTGGTTAGCAGTCAAGTGCTTAACCACCGTGCCACCAGGGCTCCTTATGTACTAAGGGTAGTAGTGTTTAACTGCAATAGATATGGCACGCAAAGTTTTAGCGTATTTTAAGTGCTACCTCTACTTACCTTGCCAATAATTTTACATCGGCAATTCATCATTTGTATTATTATAATCGAAACACTTTTTTCGTTACTAAAACAAATCAAGAAAAGATGTTCAAAGCAGACAGTTCACTTTTCATCTTAAACATATATTCCAAAATCTGAGTTTTACCAATTCTCATATGGAAAAACATTTAAGTAATACCAAACCTTGGCAATCTAAACTAAAATTACCTCTTCAATTACACTATCTACACTACTCTATCCACTTCAGAATCAACTAATTTAGAAGTGTATAAGCATAAACTCTAAATAACAATTTCTTGCTCAATAAAATTGAAATAAATTAGTTCTGTGATGACAGAACACAAAGTGGCTCAATCTTACTCATCTATGCAGTTGTATGTGAAGCAATACAAGAAAAAGTTCAGGAACTTAAAACAAACTTTTTTAATACGATCTTTCAGCAAGATGGAATTCTACAGTTCTGAGCCCTAAGTTTGCAACTCTTCCTCACTATTATTTTTCCAGAACTAAATAAGCAGGCACCACCTATCTGTCAGTTTGCAATACTGTGATAGCCTCCATGTTGCTATGATGGTGGAAGCTGTGCCACCGGTATTTCAAATACCAGCAGGGTCATCCACAGTGCACAGGTTTCAGCAGACTTTGCAGACGAAAACAGACTAGGATGAAAGGGCTGATGATCTACTTCTGAAATCACCCAACGAATACCCCATGGATCACAACAGAGTATTGTCCAATACAGTGTTGGAAGATGAGCTCCTAGGTTAGAAGGCACTCAAAATACACAGTGGCTGCAACAACAGGCCCTGGCATACCAATGATCATGAAGATGGTGCAGGATTGGGCAAGGTTTTGTTCTGTTGCACAAGGGGTTGCCTTGAGTCGGAGCTGACTCAACCGGCAACTAACGACATTAAATTAGCAGAGGTGGACCAATTTGCTGGATGTCCTCCTTCACCTCATCTGTCACCAAACAGGTTCTTCTGGAAAGTTAGACTAGGATCACTAATATTAAGTTGAAAAGATGGAACAGAACATTTTATCATGATGGACAGTGGTTACGCTGACAAATGCTCTAACTGGCTTTAAAACTTCAGTAACTTTGCCTTTAATTACTGTGTCAATAATACCTACACCTCACATTTCTGTATTTTAAAGTATACACACAAAATTTTTACAAAGATCATTCATAAAAGCTTTAAGGTTATCAATGTCGTAATACTTCCCTTACACCCTAAAAGGGAGTGATTCTTCCTATTTGGCTTTGCTCAATATTGTTTACTAACGACAAATCTCCAAAAAAGGAAAATCAACATGCTGCCAAGAAAGTATTAATTAGGGCCCAAATCCTTTATTCACAAAGAAATCCTTATTTTAACAAACAGAAGACACTTTAACACTGGCATATTTTTTAAATTTTACCAGACCATTTCAATGGAAGTTCTCTCACAACTGGGTCACAAGTGCCACCTGGCTGTTAGCAGTTGTAAGACTTTATGTTTAAGACATCCCAATTTCAGAGAAGTTAAAAAAGTAGAACAACATACATCTTGGAATTGATTGTGTAAAAGCATATTCTATAAAATACTAAGGAGCTATATTTGTTTGAAAAATAGAAAAAAAAACTGAAACATCATTGACTGCCCAAAAGTGTTCAAAATTAACTGTTTCCATTTACAACGCTGCCTTAGTTCACTACTCTCTCCTACTCAAGACCAAAAAATGCCCTAAGAGCTATTCTCAAAGTTCACTGAGAAGAAAAAAATAATAATTTTTAACTGACTGAAAAGTTCACCATGAAATTGTACAGGGGGAAGGACTACTTTCAGTTTTTAAGTTTAATTTTGTTAAGTTGCCTATCCAAAGCCCTTAAAACAGAGACTCTAACCCTATCAGTTAACCCTCTGAAAATATATTCAAATCAGTTTGTGTGCCCATTTTCTCCCAGACAATTCATCAGTTTCTCAAAAGGATCCATATCAGCAAAAAGGCTAAAAACCACTTTCTTAAAAGGTCTGTTTAAATTATATACTAAGAATTACAGTCATAAAATAGAGTGTGCTATAATCTGAAGGACGCTGCCAGGTAAAAAAGTTAAGTTTGGTGCTTTGTTTTGTTTTTTAAGAGGAGGGGGCAGAAAAGAGATTCTTTTATTCTAGAACAAATGAACCCTAACAAATAACGTATTCTGCTTTATTAAAAAAAAAAAACTACCATTGAAGAGCTTCGTTAATACACGTCAAAATGTTAATTCTGATAAAGAAGCCTCTCTTAAAAAAAAACTTTAAGTATATAGCAAATATCTTCTAAATTTTTAGCTCGGAGTTTTCTAAATATGGAACACACCTATATTTCATTACTACAATCAGAAGTACAGCCAGAATGCTCCTTAGAAGAGAGGATGGCGAGACTTCATCTCACATATTTTGGACAAGTTATCAAGAGAGATCAGGCTCTGAAGAAGGACATCATGCTTGGCAAAGCAGAGGGTAGGCAAAAAAGAGAAAAACCCTCAACAAGATGGACTGACACAGTGGCTGCAACAACAGGCTCAGGCGTAACGATCACGAGGATGGCACAGGACTGGGCAGTGTTTTGTTTTGTTGTACACAGGGTCGCTGTGAGTCGGAATCAACTCGATGGCACCTAACAACGACAATCAGATATTGAATAAAATTAAAACTATAAAAAAATCAACTGCAAAACTCCAAAGCTTTCTCTACCATTTAAACTTTATATTATGGACATCATGAAAAAAGTACTCTGTTTCTGATCTCTAGACTCACTGCAATCATGCTGTTGTTGTTAGGTGCCACTGAGTCGCTTCCGACTCTTAACAGCCCTATAGGACAGCGTAGAACTGCCCCATAGGGTTTCCAAGGAGCAGCTGGGGGATCTGAACCGCCAACGTTTTGGCTGGCAGCAGAGCTATCACCCACAATGCCACCAGGCCTCCTACGGCTATCATGTTTTTATATAAATAATGCAATAATTTCAAGGAGGTATTATACCAAAACAGCCACACTAAGTTATGATCATTATCAGAGTTATTTAAAAGGATAGATTCTCTTAAAAGAATGGGGTGAACTTGTTAAAAGTCATCATTAATCGCTGACTTGATCAACAACTTATTCTTCCAGTAATATGATAAAATTCCGACTTGCTCCACAGTAGCAAAATCAAGCTCAGGGTGTTCTCAGTGTTCTAGGTCATCTCCTACTTTGTCTCTGTGCATGATTGGCCCCTAGAGGAAAAATTCCAAGAAGCAAAGAAATTCAGAGGGTCAGTCAATGAGATCAAAAAACTGGGCAAGAAAATAGCAAAGCCAAAAATTATTTTAAACTATGCAGAACACATACAAGAAAACTACTTCTACCCATCCATATCCCCAAAACTCAGAATTACATGGATTGGGAAGACAAAAAAAAAAAAAAAAAAAAAAGCCAGGATGAATCAAAATAATTTTGTGAAATAGTGATCTCATACATCTCCACCACAACAAATCCATGGTTAAAACAGACTAGAGCCAATTATTTCATGGCAAAAAAGATCAGTTAAAAACCTATTGATATGTAAGAAAAATTCAGAGAATGACTGGCAGTCCCACTGCCTTCAGAAACTATTACGCAAAATACAGGAAAAAAAATTAACTTAAAATGGATTATACTAAATGTTCAAGGACTAACATTTGATAAGGAGGAGAGCAGAGGCAGGGAAAGCTCTGTGCCAACTTTTAACTGCAGCTCTAGTAGAACACACCAAAAGCCTTGTTTTAAAACAGAAGCAGTGAAAGAAAACAATGGTTTTAAATCTATCACCAGTATTAACTACTCATGACCATAAATTTGCCTTTTTCCAATGAAGGAGTAATAGCATTAAAAGCCATACAATAAAGGACAGAAGAAAATGCAATTAAATTTCTCACACAAGACTAGATTATGAAACCTGTTCAGGAATTTTTAAAAGAATATTTTTATGTCAGAACTAAAAGTTAAAAAAAAAAAAACCTCAAGGATTAAGAAATCTAGCACACACAAGGAAATGAGAGATTAAACCATTATTTTAAACAGGACTGAAGTTTAAAAGTATTTAATCAATGTACGTTCCAACAAATCCTCCTTCCACACTAACTATTTCATCAAATCGAAAGGGCTCTCCATATTCCTTCCCCCCTCAAAAAAAAACCAAACCCAGTGCCGTCGAGTCGATTCCGACTCATATTCCTTCCCCAGTTAGGGAAAAATACTACAACTTACAATTCATTATTTTCTTTCAGAGTTTGTTTTTTAAAGGAAAAAAAAAAAAAACAACCTGCATCGGAATGGGATTATTCTGAACAGAACTCATGTACCTTGACTATTAATTGTCCGAAAGAATTATACTTTTTAGGAAATTAAACTTTATTCCACTAGTTAACCAACAGATTTTGCTAAGTATTACCTCGCTAAAAAAGTCAACACATAAATTCCATTTTGTGCAAATATTTTTCCAACATCTATAAATGAAAATTTGTATGTGACAACACAGTAAAGAGGCCTCAACATAGACCCAGCAATATTTTCTCCAATTTATCACTAATAACTTGTACACTTACTTAGTGATTGTAAATACCTACATCTGAGAAGTATTGAGTATGCTCACCACAATAGATGAAACACATAGTTGGTAAGGATACTGCTCTCATACAATGTTATGAAAATGCTCTTTTACTAACTTATTAAGTGACTACCACAGGCTTGAATATTAAACACTGCCACATCAATCCTTCAAATTTTCTACAAAGTTGACCCAATTTCAAGCCTGAAACTGAGGCTTATACCTTTAGAAAACAAGGGTTAAGTAACTGGGTAGTCCTAAAAATACACATCATAACTACATGACTAAGATACTCACTTAAAACTTGTGCCAAGATAGTCCCTCCCTTCAAAACAAACTAAAACTGGCTCACCGATTCTCTTTTATTTAATTTTGGAAATAAAAAAATTAAATTAAATGGATTCCTAAGCACTCATTTCCTCTGTCTCTGTCCCCACCATTTAAAATATTCAAACTTTCAATCTGTGAGCCATCTCTGCAAAAACGCTAAAATAAAAACAAAGAACTAAGTCATATCTCCAAACTATCTACCTTAGGAGTTAAAAAAAAAAAAAAAAAAAAAAGCTAGATTCAGGAATGATAATGACCACGGTTCTAAATCGTGGAAAACAACAGAAACCATGTCTACAGTCGCTGTCTAAGGAGCCAGCCCTCCCTCCCAGTGAATCACCTCACCTCAGATACTTTTAAACCGTGAGACCACCCTATTTGCTTGAGTAAACCACCTGAGTAAAAGGTTTCAATTTTGTGTCCCTAAAGTGGGGAACTATCAATCTCCCTCCATGACATGTTCCACCTTCTATATGTAGATTATTTCTACGTGTAGGAAAAAGAGCCAAGTAAACTCAGTGGCAGGGTGAGGACAAAGGGCACTCTGAAATACCACTGAAGTAAACAGAGCATGAAGACAGGAGGCAAAATTAAAGTTCTCTAAAGTGAATAACGGCAAGAAAACGCAGACACTCTCTTTTACCACCCTAGGGTCCTAATCCCCATTACTGCCCACTGGAATGCAAAGTTGAACTACCACTCCCCAGGAAATCCTCAAAATGTCAGGTTACTAGGCAGCCTCCAGGATGACAAGTTAGTACCCCTTCCCCACCCCCACCTCCACCAAACAGAAAAGCCCAATAAGTGCAGGTCACCCTGCCCTCTGGGGCAGTTCCAGCCTGCGCAGGGATGGTTCTGATGAGAGGACGAGAAGGGACAGACAGACTACCTTTCTTCCCATACACCCTCAGCTAAAGAAACAAAACAAAGAGCTCTCCTTCCCCAGGAGCCACTACCCCCGTCGGAGGAGAGGCTTTCCCATTTCCCGGGGCAGAATGGCCTCCCCTCCGCCCCCGCCCCCATGACAAAGAAAAGGCACTTGGTGAGCAAGGCCTTCCTGCCTCCACCGAAGAGGGAGGGGGCTGCCAAGATGAGGAGCCCCCTCCACTCACCCGCGCTCCCACTCCTGCCCGGCAAACAGCGGAGAGCGGCGGGGAGAGCAGGGCTCGGCTGGGGAAGCCCGGTCCGGAGGGGGTGGGGGGTACCTTGAAGTAGCCGCCTTCGTAGAGGGTGTTAGGGGGTCCGAAAATGGCCACCTCCCAGTTGTAGAGGTCGGACTCGTCCACCAGGGTGATCCGGAAGCCCTCCACCGGTTCCTCCTGCAAGGATTTCAGCTCCAGCATTAGGGCCTTCTGCGAGCTGGTCATCTGCTGCTGGGCCATCGCGGCGGCGGCGGCGGCGGCGGCGGCGGCGGCGCCGGGGCCCCAGTCCTCACGCACCGGCCGGGCCGAGCAGGCCCCTCCCCTCCGCTCGCGCTCGGGCCGGGCCGGGCCGCACCGGGCCCCGGTCTTCGCCCACCAGGCGGGCCGGACCAGGCCCCAGACGGCCCGTGGGCCGCCCCGGGTCTCCTCACACACGACGCGGGCCGGGCCGGGCCGGGCCCTTCTCTTCACACTCAGGCCGGGTAGGGGAAGGGGTTAAGGGAGTTAGGGGGAATTCGCTCCCGGTCCTGGGCCTCCCCCCCCCGGAGGGGGCCTCAACTGAGGGGGGGGAGAGGAGGTGGAGGCGGAGGAAGGCGGCGGAGGGCCGGCGATGGTGAGCGGAGGGGGCCGGGCCAGCCCGGGAGCGCCGCGTTCGCTCGCCCTCTCCTTCTCCTCGGGGGCCGCCGGAGCCAGAGGGCGCGCGGGGCCGGACGGGGAGGGGGAGTGCGGCGCGCGGGGGTCTCGCGGCGGCGGCGGCGGCGGCGGCGGCGGCAGCGGCGGCTGCGCGGGGGGAGGGGCGATGGCAGCGGAGAAGGAGGAGAAGAGCTAGAGCGCCTCGCGCCGCGGGAGCGACCGAGCCGAGAAGAAGGGAGGGAGGGAGGGAGGAGGGGCGCGCGCCGCGAGGGGGGCGGCTCTCAGCGGCTGGCGGCCGGACGCGCGTGCGCGCGCCCCTCCCTCCTCGTCCTCCTCCTCCTCTTCCTCCTCCCACTTCCCCGCCTCCTTTGGTCGGTCCAGCGCGGTGGCAGCGCTTTGTGACGCCGGATTGTGGTCCCGGCTATTAAAGAGCCAAGCAGCGATAGGAGCCGAGGACGGTCGCAGGGGGCAGCCTTGCCCCCAAAGTGGCGGTTGTGCGGCTCCACGCCGCGGTTCCAAAGACACACCCTCGAAGGGACCTCAAGTCCTAGAACAGTCCGCACCCTCCTCCCTGCTACGAACCAACACGAGCCTGCGCCCTGCGTAGCCCTCCTCAGACAAGCTCCAGTCCTCTGCAGGCCCCTCCCCGTGACACTCATTCTGCGGGCGCTGCACCCAGTAGGCGCTTAGGTCCAGCCGTCATGCCAGTGTGTCCTTGGGCAAGTCATCCAACGGGGGGAGAAGGGGTACTGCTAGTTTCCCATCTGAGAAATGGGGGAAGATAGATGGGCGAGTTCCTATTTCTTAACTACAAAGAGGAAGGGGGTGGGGAGTAATGACAGAGACTGAAGCTGGGTTCCTGGGCCTTCCCTGCGAGATTCTAGGCAGGTCCTGTCGCTGTCCCTCAGTTTACCAATTCGTAAAATGAAGTACCACGGTTGGACGTTGACTCCTACAGATCTTTTCAGCTTGAAGTTTCAGCCTGGAACTGACAGACTTTTGAGATAATCATGATTGAAGTAGAGACAGTCTTTAGTTCCGGTGAGTTTAGAATATCCCTTTCTCTTAGGAATGCTCGTCTTATGATAATTGCCTAAACATTTTCTGGAAAAGCCAGGATGTGAGTGTTCCAAGAGACTCCGAACTTGGGGAACAGAAAGATCTTTATTTCAACTCTGGCTCCACCGTTTACATTACATTACCTCTCCCTGTTTCATCAGTTTTGTAAAAGGTGGTTAATTACACCTAACACAAGCAATTATTGTTATAATTAAATGAGATCACCTGTGTACAGTTTTTAGCACAGTGATCGGCACATGGTAAATGATCCATAAATAGGAGCTTTAAAGAAATACAAAATTTTTTAAAGGCATAGCTGTATTTTGGACGCCACCCCTTTTTTTTTAATGTACTTTATTTTTTACAATAGCTTTAGACGTACAGAAAAATCGAAAAGATACAACAGAGTTCCCATATACCCAGCACCCAGTTTCCCCTATTATTAACACTTTTCCTTCCTATGGTACATTTGTTACAATTAATGAACCAATATTGATACCTTATTACTAACTAAAATTAATATCACGCACAAGTAAAATTTAGCTGAAAATAATTCAAAAGTGATTACAGCAGTACATCAACAGAGAACTACCAGAAATTCAAGCCAGATTCAGAAGGGATGTGGAACCAGGGATAGCATTGCTAACATCAGCTGGATCCTGACTGAAAGCAGAGAATACCAGAAAGATATTTACCTGTGTTTTGTGACTATGCAAAGGCATTCGACTGTGTGGATCATAACAAATTATGAATAACATTATGAAGAATGGGAATTCCAGAACACTTAATTGTGCTCATGAAGAACCTATACATAGACCAAGAGGCAGTTGTTTGAACAGAGCAAGGGAAGGGGATGCTGCATGGTTTAAAATCAGGAAAGGTGTGTGTCGGGTTTATCCTTTCACCATACTTAATCACTCTGTATGCTGAGCAAATAATCTGAGAAGCTGGACTATATGAAGGAGAACGCGGCATCAGGATTGGAGGAAGACACATTAACTTGTGATATGCAGATAACACAACCTTGCTTGCTGAAAGTGAAGAGGACTTGAAGCACTTACTGATGAATATTAAAGACTACAACCTTCAGTGTGGGTTACACCTCAACATAAAGAAAACAAAAATCCTCACAACTGAACCACTAAGCAACATCCTGGTAAACAGAGAAAAGGTTGAAGTTGTCAAGGATTTTATTTTACTTAGATCCACAGTCAACACCCATGGAAGCAGCAGTCAAGAAATCCAATGACACATTGCATTGGGCAAATCTGCTGCCGAAGACCTCTTTAAAGTGTTCAAAAGCAAAGAAGTCATTTTGAGGACTGAGGTGCAGTGTTTCATTCTGTTGTACATAGGGGTGCTTTGATGTGTAACTACCTCAACAGCATCTAGCAACAACAAGAACATATTTTATTCAGATTTCCTTAGTTTTTACCTAATGTCCTGTTCCAGGATCCCATCTAGGATACCACATTACGTTTAGTTGCCATGTCTCCTTAGGCTCCTCAGGGCTGTGACAGTTTCTCAGACTTTCCTTGTTTTTGATGACCTTGACGGTTCTAAGGAATACTGTCAGGTTTGGGATTTGTCTGATGTTTTCCTCATGATCAGACTGGAGTTACAGGTTTCTGGGAGAAAGATCACAGAGGTAAAGTGCCATTTTCATCACATGTCAAGGGTAGATACTATCAACATGACTTATTACTGTTAAAATTGACCTTTGTCACCTGGCTAAGGTAGTGTTTGTCAGATTTCTCCACCATAAAGTTATTATCCCCCCTCCCCTTCCATACTATACTCTTTGGAAGAAAGTCATTATGTGCAGTCCACACTCAAGGAACCCCTTTTTTTTTGTCTCTTTTCTCAAAGATGAGGTCAGTAGTGTCACTAGGATGCAGAGGGTGCAGGCCACACCGGGTACACTGTCAGAGGGCATGACACCAAAATGAGTGTCTATAAAAATTTCGTGCAGTGTTTCAGCAGAAATTTATTATTTTTCATTAAAAAATCCCTGTAGTTAGTTATAACAAAGACATTTTTCATAAGCCCAGCTTACATGCATCAATATCCCTACAAAACTAAAACGCTGCTTATTTACTTTTTGAACTTTCTAATGTGGTCAGAGCTGTCATAATGACCCAATTACAGTGAGGCTTCAAATTGGTTTTGCCTGTCCACCCTAAAAGCACATGCTGTTGTTTTCGTTGCTACCAGTGTGTTTATAGTCACTGATTTTGTCAAATTTTCCGACATTTTAGCTACAATATTGTGGTAATCAGTATTTGTGAACCTATATCAATAACTTTTTTGAGAATGAAGTAGTAATTAAAGGAAAAGAAGGAGAAAAAGAAAGGCTTCCACTCAGTAATAATATTGTAACTAATAATGTAATTCAATGTAAAAAGATTTTACAAAACAGTTTTGTTGTTAGTATTCACATGATCTGGAAACCCTGGTGGCGTAGTTGTTAAGTGCTACGGTTGCTAACCAAAGGGTCAGCAGTTCAAATCCGCCAGGCGCTCCTTGGAAACTCTATGGGGAGCAGTTCTACTCTGTCCTATAGGGTCACTATGAGTCAGAATCGACTCAACGGCACTGGGTTTCTGGGTTATTCATATGATCTAAGAAATATTACACTTAAGTAATTTGTAACTATGTTAGTCACATTATTCTATGATTAAAATTTATAATAAACATTACTAAGGATTTATATGGTCTGGTATAGGAGGAGGTCCATGGGGGGATTAACACCATGAGTTACTGCACTGGGTGACGCCAACCCTAGTGACGCCACTGGATGAGGTTTCAGTATTTAAAGAATCACCCCTAGCCCTCAACACCATTCTCTGTCTTGAGACCAAACTCCACTGTAATTAGAGTTTCCCTGAAGGGAGAGGGAATGTCCTAGTCAATGCAGCCCCTTCTCAAAAATGATGGCTTATG
The DNA here is from genome assembly GCF_024166365.1 of Elephas maximus indicus. Taxonomy (NCBI): domain Eukaryota; kingdom Metazoa; phylum Chordata; class Mammalia; order Proboscidea; family Elephantidae; genus Elephas; species Elephas maximus. Next base: position 42,629,773 of record NC_064827.1, on the reverse strand, counting down.
ACTGGTCCTGGCTCCCCTCCCCCCACCACTCACTTTAGGGACAAGAGGACTGCTGACCCAGAAAGGTGGGAGGTGATGTGGACACCTTTAATAACAAAGCTATGAGTAGACAAATAGGCAGAAAGTTAATCTTCAAAACATTTCACCCACATAAACTCATAAAAGCCCCACCCTGACCCAGAGGATGGCAGGTCCCTTAGTCTAACTCACTGGGACATACACCTGGCACCCAGATCGGAAGCTGCTCTCAGGGCTCAAATCGACTCACAAACTCATACCAAGTATCCACTGTAATCATGGCCCCAAGCAGGGTAGCTGGTAAACATACCTGTCTGAAGGCTTACACCCCAGTGTGCGAACAAGCTGTATATTCAAGGATCTCCATCCTCAGGTCAGAGGAACTTGAATTCCACAGGACTGGTCTCATGCCTTTTTAATCCTAGCAGGTAAGACATTGTTTATTAGTAGGCTGCAACTATGTCTTATTCATCCCCATATCCTCAACAAGCAGCACACCACCTAACACAAAGTAAACATTAAGCAATTGTTCTATGGATTCACAGCCAAGGGCAGGGAGACAATCAGTAATCAAAAAATCACAAATCTTCCACCCACCCACCCCTTCCCCTGCCTAATATGATCTGGCAGGCATACAGTAGGTACTCAAGACTATAAATTCTGTAAGGACAACGGGTCTTGTTCATAACTGTATACCAGCTACTACAATACTCAAAAGTGCTCAAAACATATTTGTCAAAAGAATAAATGGCAGAAACAGCTTCCTAGAGTTTTCTCATATTCTCATGATGGCAGGTAGAGATTGACCACTCTAGTTGGTGCCTTCTGGTGGTAACTAAAACAAGACATCTATACTGGCTCTGGAGTCCCTGGGTGGTGCAGTTAACATAATGGGGTGCTAGCCAAAAGGTTGGAAGTTCAAGTCCACCCAGAGATACCTCAGAAGAAAGACCTGGTGATCTGCTTCTGAAAAGTCATCCATTGAAAAGCGTATAGAGCACAGTTCTACTCTGACACATACGGGGTCATCATGAGTTGGAATTGACGATGGCAACTGGAAAAACACTGTCTCTGTGACATTACCTGTTACTCCAAACTAGAAAGTTTCTGAAGATTCTATTAGCTTTCTTCCAAACAGAAGAGACATGGAAATCTTGATAAGATAAACAAGAGGGGAAGTATTTGTATTAGGTAATTCAGACCTTAAGGAATGACTCTTTTTAACTTTTTTTATTCATTCGACACATGTTAACACCAACTGTAAGACTTGAACACTGTTCTTAAGGAGCCACAATCTTTAGTAATAATAGCATTTTCTGAGTATCACTATATGAAAGGCATTTTACATCAGTTTCCCACTTTATCCTCACCAAAACCCATTATATGGTCATTACTAAAAGTCTCCATTTTACTAATGAGTAAACTAAGGCTTAGAGAGGTTAAGAAAGTTGTCCAAGGTCATACAACTAGTAAATGGAAGAACCTGGAGTTGAACCTCAACCGTCCCACTCTAATGCGACTGCTATTAACCACCATGCTGTAATTTTCCTAGTCTAATGTGTCCACAGCATTCTGTGCATATCATAGCACTCCCCCACGGTGTGCTGCAATTATCTGTTTACTTCTTTCTCCCAGCCTTTGAGGTGCACTTGAGAGTCATTCATTCATTTCTTCATTCAACAAGTATTTATTAAATGCCTGCTATGTGACAGGCCCTGTACTACATGCCAGGGATACAGCAGTGAATGAGACAAAAGTGATTAGGCCCTGCCCTCATGGAGCTTATATTCTAATAGCTGAGATAGAGACAGACAAAAACAAGTAGTTAATAGACAATATTGTTGCAAGTTTTGGTGAATATCAACAAAAGTGATTAAGAGGGGAGTCTACAAGTAAAAATATTGGGGTGGGATGCAACTTCAGATAGGTAGGAGGGCAGGGAAAGAAGAAACCGCTGTGAGGTTATTTTGAAATGGATGAGAGCGAACCAGGCTATGAAATGTGAGGGCAAAAGCATTCTTCCAGGTTTCTGGCTTGAAATCATCATTCCTTACTCATCTGTATATCCTCAACAATGATCTTAGGGCCTGACACTTCTAAGACATCATTTAATGTGGTATAAACGATCAACTAATCTCACTTTGATCTTCCTCAGACTTCACACATGCTGTTTTTTCCTCTTGATCAATTCAAATCCAAATCAGACTTACTTTAAGTCCTATCTCCTCCAGGAAAATTTCCTTAGCAATCAAAAGAGGGCAGCAAGGTCAACTCCCAGGAAAGAAAACAAGATAGAGTAGGGAAACTCCAAGTTCAATATGACTGGGGCATAGAATTTGAGGCGAAAGGCTGGCAAATAGACGGTGGTCACATTTATTCTTTCAGTAAACATTTATTGAGTACCTACAATGTGCCAGGCATTGGACTTGTAGATCCGATCCTTGTTTTCATGGGTTCATGATGAATGGCAAGGAGATGGACAATTGGTAAACAAAAATTGTGAAAAGTGCTAAAAAGGAAATTAATGAGTGATGAGATAAAGGGAAAATACATTTTAGATTGGGTGGTCAGGGAAGGCCTAAGTAGAGGATATTTATGCTGAGGTTGAAGGATGAAAAGAAGAGCTAAGAAACAACATTCCAGGCAGGGCAAACAGCTTGAATTACATTCCTAAGGTGGGAAAGAACCTGATGCAACCAAGGAACTGAAAGAAGACTGATGTTGCTGGAGCTTCATGAGCAAGGGGTAGAGGAGCAAGGGAAAGCATGGGACAGTGGGTGAGGGGCCATACTGATCACGGTCTTGTAGAAGATTGTATTTGTTCTAAGTTCAATTATGAACCACTGAATTTTTAAAAGGGAGTGGCATAATACAATTTCAGTTTCAGAAGACTCATTCTGGCAGATGTGTGGAAAATGGATTGAAGAAGGACAAATGTGGAGTAGGGAGTTCCTTTAAAAGCTATTGCATGAACCAACTGATGCTGTAAGAAATCAGGATAGTGGTACTGTTGGGGGTTAGTGATGAGAGGTGCTTCTAAAGGTGTGGAAATGTTCTTTCTGGAGGTTGGTTGCATGCATACATTTGATTTGTGAATATACAAGCTTACACTTAAGATATGTGAATCTTTATATACATATATTGAACTTCAATAAAAAAAACAAAGAGAAAAGTGATTGCACAAAACTGTCCTATATTCTTCAAAAATGTCAACATCATAATAGACCAAAAATGGGAGGGATTAAGAACTGTTCCAGAGACATGGAGACATGACAACTAAATCTGATCCATGATCCTGCATCAGGAAAAAAAATTGCTGTTGTATAAAGGATATTATTGGGATAACTGACAAATTTTGAATATAGACTTCGATAGTATACTGTTGTTGTTAGGTGCCATCAAGTTGGTTTCCACTCATAGCGACTCTAAGGAACACAGGAGAACTGCCCCATAGGGGTTCCAAGGAGTGGCTGGTGGATTTGAACTGCTGATGACCTCTTGGTTAGCAGCTGTAGCTCTTAAGTACTGCATCACCAGGGTTCCTTAAATAGTATATCAAGATTAAATTTCCTGAATTTTACAATTATACTATGATTATGTAAAGGACAGTCCTTGTTCTTAGTAGGTACATGGCCAAATATTTAGGGATATTTGCAACTGATTCTCAAATAGTTCTGTAAAATGATAGTATGTAAATATGAGGAGAAAGATAAAACAAATTTGACAAAACATTAATACATAATGAATCTAAGTGAAGGGTACGTGGGTGGTCATTATGTCGTCCTTCCACTGTTTCTGCAGGTTTGAAATTTTTAATGATAAAAAACTGGAAAAAGCTATTACAATAACCTAGGCACAAGATGATGTGATTTGAACTAAACATGCCAGTAATGATAGAGAAGAGTAAATAAATTCAAGCTGTATTTTGGAGGTTAGGACTGAAAAGATTTGGTAATTGGTAAGATGTAATGGATGAGGAAAAAGGGAGGAATCATAGATCACTCCCACCCCCAACCTGAGCCAGGACTCATATGACAACTAGGCTAGTGATGATACAATTTACTGAAACCGGGAAGAGGGAGAAGATATAGGGCAAAGAATTACTGGCACCTCACACAGATCCAAAACTGAATGTATCATCTTCATCCCAAATCCTGTTGCTTCTTTAGAGTCCCTTATCTCAAAGAATGGCACCATGATCCACCTACATATGAGGCAACTGTTCAAGTAGTAATCCTTAACATTACCCTATACCTTACTTCTCCATATCCAGCCAATCACCAAGCTCTGTTGATCCAACCTTCAAACGTCTTTGGAAGAAACAATCCCACCTCTCCTCATGTCCATTGTCAACCACCTTCATAAACTGTCTTATCAGGATTATAATAATAGCTTCCTAACTGATCTTCCAGCTTCCATCCTTGCTTTCTTTCAATCCACAGACTGAAAACACGGACAGTGGTCTCTAAAATAGAAATTAGATCGTGTCTCTCCCCTGATTAAAACCTTTTAATGACTTCCTTTGAGGACCGGGGGCTGGGTGGGGTTCTTGAAGTCAAGGAGAACCTGGAGGAGACTGCCTACGCAGGTGAGAGACGAGGTACGATCCAAAGATACAGATAGTGACAGTGGTGATGGAGGAAGGGACAGGCTGAAGAAATATTAGGAATTCCCTGGGACACTCTTCTCCAGAGTCTTCTCAACTGCATTCAGATGTCTCTTTAAAAATCAGCTCAGAACGCTTAATGACCACCTGCCTAAAAGATTCTCCACCTTCCGACGTCTTCTAGCCCCTTACCCAGCTTCTTATTTTCAGCACTTACCACTACCCGAAGATACTCTAGCATACGTTCATTGTCTTTCTTCCCCCCACCCTTATTAGAATGAAACTTTCCAGTATGTCTTGGTCACCAGCGACTTGAACTTTGGCCTGGCACATAATAGGAAATGTTAATCGTCGGTATAAATCAACAAACACCGCCCCCCCCCCCAACAGGGCCAAAGCTAGCTCCGCCCTTCCCTTCTTGATCCAAGCGAAGGAAGTGAGGAAAAGGAAGCTACATCGAAGCTACCAGCCGGCTTCCGGCCTAGAGTCGCGAAGAGGCCGTAAATCGTAGACCTCGTCTGGTCCTTCCCCCAATGGGCGGTCCTGAAGAGTGAGGAACCAATGGCGAGCTCCAGTCCAATGGCTCTGGAGCTGGGCGGAGTCCTGAGGAGCAGGACTCTCACTGAGTTCTGGAACTCACCACTTTCGCCCACGTGGAAAGCTGCGCCGTGTAGAACGAACCTGAATCCGAAGAGCGGGAGCGGGACCTGGAGTGATGGGTCCGGCACCTCCCGGAGCGGCTGGGGACCCGGAGGTGAGTGAGCCAGCTGGAAGGAAGGGAACCTAAATGTGACGCCCACCCTGGCTGCAGGACTGGCTGTAGATACCGGAACCTGACAGTCCGCCGGCGAGGGACACGAGGACAGACTCCTCTGGAGTAGTCCCGTTTCCCCGATGTTTCCAAGCCCGGGCACTGGTACAGCCAAGGCTTATTAGGGGAGGTGGAGCCTGACAGTATTTGGGTAGAAGCACTGATGCCTACTGAGCTTCTGCTTCGTTTTTCAACCCTGTATCTTGGAGGTGAAGAGCCCCGAGGTTTGCACTATTTCCTTGCCCGGGTTCTTTTTCTTGACGTTGGGCGGGATATTCCTCTCGTGCTCAGTTCTGTGACCCCTGCTCTAGTGAAAGGCACATGGTGGGGTTCCCGGAGCGTTCCAATAACCCCCTCTCCGGTGTGGGACTGTGGAGGGGGCGGGCCCAGGGCTACTGGCGAAAAGGTTTGGAATCTCACACACCTGGGTTTGAAGTCTGCTCACAGTACAGTACAGTGTATACCAATTGTGAAACCTTGAGTGAGTCACAAGACTTCCCTTAAGTGCCTGTTTTCTGCTAGGATTATTGTGGGGATTGAATGACATGTGAGTTTACACTCCTGGGCCCAGTAGGTTCTAATTCCTTGCATTACCGAGTACTTAATGGGTACTGATACAGTCAGGTCTTGCTAGGGGAGATAAAACCTGGCAGGATATGGATAGAAGCAAGAGTGAAGAGGGCATCTGAGAAGACCCAGGCCCAACCCAGCAGAAGAGGAAGTTCTTCCGTGCGTGGCACTTGGAAATACAGGGGGGCTTGGGCAGAGCTTAGGGCAAAGCCCAGTCAGCTACCCCTACGAACTCCAGGCAGAACTCTGCTTGTGCTGTGAGGTAAACAGAGAGCCCTCACTTCAAGGAGTTTTCAGTCTAGGGCTTCCAAGTAATGATTATCCTGAGTTTTACGGAATCTGACTCCTATTCAAAAGAGGAACCAGGAGGAGATGAAGCCTTTACCCACATCCTATCATGGTAGCACTTAATGCAACAGGTGTTAGACACCTATGACCTCACACTCGTTTCTTCCTCTCACTGGCCACAGGTGATGGAGCCAACTCTGGAAGGCACAGGGGAGGAAGGGAAGAAAGTGTCCTCAAAGAAACGCACATTGGCTGGTTCTCCAGTGGAGGGCCTCTTGCAGCCAGTGAAGCTCAGCCGGGCAGAACTGTACAAGGAGCCCACCAATGAGGAGCTGAATCGCCTTCGGGAGACCGAGAGCCTGTTCCATTCCAGCCTGCTTCGTTTACAAGTACTGCTGGGCGGCTGAGGTTTGGGTTGGGGGGATGGGCCTGGGACCCTGAGGCTGTTGCACTTACCCCTTTTCCACTTATAGTTAGAGGAGCTACTAAAGGAAGTGAGGCTGTCAGAGAAGAAGAAGAAGCGCATTGATGCCTTCCTAAGAGAGATCAACCAGCGGATCCTGAAGGTGCCCTCAATTCCTGAGATAGAGGTAAAGTGAGTGGCCCAAGGGATTGGGAAGCCCAGAAGAAGTCCTCAGTGGGGGCATCTCCGAGAGGGGCCATGTTATTCTCTGGAGGGGATGGATGATAGGGAACCCATTCTCACTGCCAGAAGGCTCAGCCTGGAGTGTGGTCATTCACATATTTATTCATTCAAGAAGGACTTAAGTGCCTGGCAGTATTATGTCTTTAAGATACATCAGTGAATAAAACATACTATATTCTAGTGTTAGGGGGATAGGCATAGATAATAAGCATGACAAGTTATGGTAGCATTAAAAGGTGGTAAATACTCTCTTGGGAAAAGACAGAAATATGGGAAGGTAAGGAAATTGAGAGTATCAGGGAGTGGGAGTGGTTTGCAATTCTAAATAGGGTGGTCAGGGTAGGCTTTTGAAGTGACAATTGTGTGAACGTTTGAGGGAGGTGAGTCAGGGAGGAAAAACATTCCAGGAAGGGTAAATAACCAGCACACAAAGGCTCAAAGTCAGGAACCTGGACCATTCTTTGCAGTGAATGAGGGGGAGCTAGAAGGAGATGTATTCAGAAAGGCAGTGGGGGAAAGGGACATGTCATGCAGAGCTTTAGATACCAAAATCAGGACTTTGTCCACTGCTCCGAATGAAATGGGGAACCACTGCAGAGGTTTTTTGGAAAGGAGTGATGTGATCTACCCTGGGTTTAAAAGGTTCACTCAGGCTGTTATGCTGAAACTAGGATGGAAAGGGACAAAGGTGAAATCGGGGAGACTAGTTAGGAACCTATTGTGTAGTGATTCACTAAAAAATGGTAGTCGTTCAGACTAGGGTGGAGAGTGGAGAAGTGGTCAGTCTCTGGATACATTTTGGAGGTAGAAACGGGCATTTTTAACAGACGTGTCAAGGTGATTTAAATGTCTTTGGTTTGAGCAACTAGTGTGCAGTTGCCATTAAGTGAAATGGAAAAGCATGTTTTGGGGAAGGCAAATGAATATATACTTGTCACTATCTCTGTCCCCACAGCTGATAGACCAGACGTGGCTCCCAGCTGGGGTTCGAGTCCCCCTCCACCAAGTGCCTTTTACTGTGAAAGGCCGCTTTCGCTTCCTGCCTCCAGTCCAGGTCATGGTTGTGGGCAGCTACCTTCTGGGCACCTGCATCCGACCAGACATCAATGTGGATGTGGCACTGACCATGCCCAGGGTGAGGTCCATGGGTTGGGGCTGGAGAGAGCTGACACTTTGCCACCTACAAATCCCTAGGGCCCTCCGTCTTTCTCACCTTCCACTTGTCAGGGTGTTGAAATCTGAATTCTAAATCAAAAGAGCAGACCACTGCAGTCATTCTGAGGGCAGTTTAGCTGTGCCTTTAGGCTAATTGCTGCCTCTTTGGGACTTCGCCTTCCTCATCTCAGAACTGGGTAGATTGTTGTTAGCCCTGGATCAGGCATTCTGGCCTGGGGTTGCCAGGCTGGGCTCTCACCTTGGCTTTGTTTTTGCCCTCAAGCCCTGCAACACCTCACAGTCATCTCTTTGCTCTTCTGGCTCCTCCAGGAGATCCTACAGGACAAGGATGGGCTGAACCAGCGCTACTTCCGCAAACGCGCCCTCTACCTGGCCCACTTGGCTCACCACCTGGCTCAGGACCCCCTCTTTGGCAGTGTTCGCTTCTCCTACAGCGGTGGCTGCCACTTGAAACCCTCATTGCTGCTGCGGCCACAGGGTAGGAAGCACACACAGGGCTAGGGCATAGTATGGGTGACAAGTCCAAGTGGGGAGGCATAGGCCCCTCAAGCACAGGGGCCTCAAGTTTGGGGTGGGAGTTGTGGGAGCCCCCCTCGCTCCAGGTGGCCACAGGATCTCAGTGCCCCCTGTCTCTGCTCAGGGAAAGATGAGCACCTGGTCACTGTGCGTCTGCATCCATGCCCCCCGCCTGACTTCTTCCGTCCGTGCCGCCTGCTGCCGACCAAGAACAATGTGCGCTCTGCCTGGTACCGAGGGCAGAGTCCTCCAGGAGATGGTGAATGGGCATTGGTGTCAAGGTAGAGCTGGAGAGAAGGGGTATCTTGGGGACTTCTTACCTCATGTCTTGCCCTTGTTCCCACAGGGAGCTCAGAGCCCCCCACGCCTCACTACAATACGTGGGTCCTACAGGACACAGCCCTGGAGTCCCATGTACAGCTGCTGTCAGCTGTACTGGGCTTGTCTCCAGGACTGAAGGATGGTGTGGCTCTTCTGAAGGTCTGGCTGCGGCAGCGTGAGCTGGACAAGGTGCGTTGGGGGTGGCCCAGCCTCACTGCCCTGCTCAGTGGTGGGCTGGCTCTGAGCTCAAGCCTCTCCCTCCGTCTCTTTCAGGGCCTCGGGGGGTTCAGTGGGTTCCTGATCTCCATGCTGGTTACATTCCTTGTGTCCACACGCAAGATCCATACCACCATGAGCGGCTACCAGGTCCTAAGAAGCGTCTTGCAGTTTCTGGGTGAGGCAGCTAGACTGGGAAAGGCCAACAGTTTCACTCCTCTTGGGATTCTTCTCATCCCAGCAGGGATCAGTCTGCTCCTTGCCATCAGACAGATGAGCAAACTGAATTCCAGAGATAGGCAGTTGCAGGCACCAGGGCTGAGGGAAGGTCCTTAGGGCTGTGTCCCCAAGAAGGGGCACCCCTGACATACCCACCTTCTCTGGTTCACTCCAGCTACCACAGATCTGACAGTCAATGGGATCAGTTTATGTCTCAGCTCAGATCCTTCTTTGGTGAGTTGGGTCGGGTCTGGGTGAGGGGACCTGAAGCTAAGGCCCCAACCCTGATTGGTTTCACTCCCCCTGCCCCCAGCCCGCCCTGGCTGACTTCCACCAGGCCTTCCCTGTTGTCTTCCTGGACTCCTCAGGCTATCTCAACCTCTGTGCTGATGTCACTGCCTCCACTTACCACCAGGTACCAAAGGGCCCCCGTTCCTGGGTTTTCCCAGGTGGCCCAGCCCCAGACTCTGTCCTTTCTGCTAGTACCAGAACCTCTTCAAAGAGCTCAGGGCAGGCATGTTTCCTAGCCTGAGCCCTCAGGTCGATAAGGAGGTACAGTGGTACCAGTTTCACATCTGAGTTCCCTCCTGACCCTGTGGCCCCAGGTGCAACATGAGGCACGGCTGTCCATGGCGTTGCTGGACAGCAAAGCTGATGACGGGTTCCAGCTCCTGTTGATGACTCCCAAACCCATGATCCGGGCTTTTGACCACATCTTGCAGTGAGTTTAGGGGTGACAGAGTGTCTAGGCGAGTCCTGTTTCCCTGGGGCTACAGTGCCTGGGCAAGGTCTTCGGGCAGGTGCTCAGGCCTTCCTGGGAGTGAGTGGGACTTGGTGCCAGCAGACCCTGATTCTTCCTCTTTGTCTTTCTCTGTACCTCTAGTCTCCGCCCACTGAGTCGTCTGCAGGCAGCATGTCACCGGCTGAAGCTGTGGCCCGAGCTGCAAGACCATGGTGGGGACTATGTTACAGCTGCTTTGGGCCCACTAACTACCCTCCTGGAGCAGGGCCTGGGGTCCCGGCTGCACCTGCTGGCCCACTCTCGGCCTCCTGTCCCAGAGGTGAGGTGGTGCACATTGGGGGAGTGTGTGGGAGAATGGAGCTGAATTCAGGGCTCAGGGGACACAAGTGACATGCCATCCCTCTAGCTGGAAAAGAATGTGGGAGGAGGCCAGGCTGGGGGACTCTTGGCTTGGGCTCAGCCTCTCTATATCCTACAGTGGGATATCAGTCAGGATCCACCGAAGCACAGAGACACCGGGGCCCTGACCCTGGGATTGCTCCTCCGGCCTGAGGGGCTGACCAGTGTCCTCGAGATGGGTCCAGAGGCCGACCAGCCTGAGGTGAGGAACGCTGGCGGTGATTTGACCCTGGGGAGCCCAGCAAGTGCAGTGAAGGGAGTGGGTGGGTGGTGTTCATGCCACCTGAATTGAGGCTTGTCAGGGAAAGTTCTGACAGAGCCCTTCTTCCTTGCCTCTCCTCAGGCTGCTGATTTCCGCCAGTTCTGGGGATCCCGCTCGGAGCTCCGGCGTTTCCAAGATGGAACCATTCGGGAAGCTGTGGTCTGGGAGGCAGCCTCTATGGCCCAGAAGCGCCTTATTCCCCAGCAGGTGGTCACCCACCTCCTGGCACTGTGAGTGTTAACACCTGAATGCCAGGAGGCAGTCATAGGCTGGGGAGCCTTTTACTAGGGTCTGGCCCAGGCTCTTGGGGGTGAGGAGCTCATCTGCTGGGTCACAGTTCCCCATGCCCTCACTGTCTGTGCCCTTCTCCAGCCATGCAGACATCCCAGATACCTGTGTCCATTATGTGGGGGGCTTCCTGGATGCACTTATCCAAGGCCTGAAGGAGGTAAGGGCCCTGGGATGGGGTCAGGCTAGCAGTTGTTGACTATTGTAGATTGTAGATAGGGTGGAATTAGTCGGGGGAGAGAGCCCTCACCACCTCAGCGGGCACCTCTGCTGTTCCAGGCCAGGCTGCACCTCCTGGAGTGTCCAGTAGAGGGGGCTCTGGCTCTTCAGCTGAGCCATGGCAAACTCCCTGGTGGTGCTAGGGTTCTGTATGGTCCTGGCTTCCTGACTGTCTTCTCCCCCTCAGACCTCCAGCACAGGTGAGGAGGCCCTGGCAGCTGCAGTGCGTTGCTACGACGACCTCAGCCGCTTGCTGTGGGGGCTGGAGGGCCTCCCGCTGACAGTGTCCGCTGTTCAGGGAATTCACCCGGTGCTACGCTACACAGAGGTAAGGTGTAAGGGGAGAAGGGAGCCCTCTCTGGTTGGTGACCCACAGCTCTGCTCTAGCCATCTAGTGTCCCCCCGCCCTCCAACTCTTGACTCTGGGCACTCCCCCGCAGACCCAGACACCTTCCTCAGCCCCCCTTCTTTCACAGGTGTTCCCCCCAACCCCCGTCTGGCCAGCCTACTCCTTCTATCAGCGTCTGCGAGAGCGAGCCTCGCTGGTGCCCCGGCCTGACAAGCCCTGCCCAGCCTATGTGGAGCCCATGACTGGTGAGGGGGCTCTTGGGAGGGTGTGGGAGTCAGTGAGAAGGGCAGCGCCCACCTCAGACTGCAGTCAGAGACAGGTCTCTTGCCCCTCTCCTCCAGTGGTATGTCACCTGGAGGGCAGTGGTCAGTGGCCGCAGGATGCTGAGGCTGTGCGGCGGGTCCGAGCTGCCTTCCAGCTGCGTCTGGCAGAGATACTGATGCAACAGCATGGGCTGCAGTGCCGTACCACGGCCACACACACTGACGTCCTCAAGGTTAGCGTGGTCCGAGGCAGGGATGCCCTGGGGAGCACAGGGATGGCAGAGCGCCCCCGGGGTCCAGGCTGACATTTACTTCCCATCCCCATACCCCACCTGACAGGATGGATTCGTGTTCCGGGTGCGTGTGGCCTATCAGCGGGAGCCCCAGATCCTGAGGGAGATGCGGAGCCCCGAGGGGATGATCTCACTGAGGGACACGCCTGCCTCCCTCCGCCTTGAGAGGGACACGAAGCAGCTGCCCCTACTTACCAGCGCCTTGCATGGGTATGGCCACCTGCACAGGGTCTCCCTGTCTGGACGCCCTTCTGGCCCCCATTCTGCTCTCTTGGCTGCCTGTTCCTCTGGGAGACCAGACGGTGTTATGGTCAGGGATGTATGTCCTGGAGTTAGACAAGGTCTGGAGTCCTGACTCACCCCTTCCTGGCTGCGTCCCTTTGGTCACATTCTCCTTGGGACGTTATTTTCTTCATTTGTAAAATGAGAATAACGATAGGCCCGATCTTTTAGGGCATTTGCTAGGAGAACGTGAGATTATGCATGTAAAGCATTAATCAGCACAGGGGCCGACACTGGGTAAGGGTTGAATGAATGGTGGCACTGGGGTTGAGACACTTTCCCTGGGCTCTGGGTGTCTGGGTCTCATTGTCACTATCCCGTTTTCCCCCTAGACTCCAACAGCAGCACCCAGCCTTCTCAGGTGTGGCTCGGCTGGCCAAGCGGTGGGTGCGCGCCCAGCTTCTAGGTGAGGGGTTCTCCAATGAAAGCCTGGACCTGGTGGCCGCTGCCCTTTTCCTACAGCCTGAACCCTTCTTCCCACCCAGGTGATTTCCTCTATCCTTTCCTCAGCAGGGAAGCTCCCCTTGGGGCCAGCCTTCATCCTTTATGCTGCACCCCCAGTTTAGATGGGGGAGGGTAGTGGAAGCAAGTGATAGAAGAGGTTCTAAGACGTTCCTCTCCCAGTCCATGCCAAGGGGTCTGGGCTTCTTAGGTTGTGACTGATGGGAGAAGACGAAGGGTGAGCTGGGCTCCAGGCTCTGCTTACGCCCTGCTCTCAGCTCCCCCCAGGTTGGCTTCCTTCGGTTCCTCTATCTGGTTTCAACCTTTGATTGGAAGAACAGCCCCCTCATTGTCAACCTCAACAGTGAGCTCACTGGTGAGTGGTAGGCCTGGGGTGAGACTGCCAGAAGAACCACCCTTTGCAGACTGCACAATGGGACAGGCGAGAGTTTTCCCTGCCAGTCTTAGGTTTTCTCTGCCTCTTCTGTCTCTGATATCTAAGCCTGGCCCTTGGGGTGGAGAGTTGTCAGGAAGAAGAGCCCCAGGTTAAGGCTTTAGGGAGCTCTAGGGCTGTATGTAAAGACATGTTTTGTCCACATAATGGTCAGAAGCAAAGTGGACTGTGGGTGGTAAGTAAGCTACGCTTCGGGCATGGAGGGAGAGAATAGCAGAATGGGGACCCTGAACACCAGGTGAGAAGTCTTGTGGCAGGGAACAGGGAAGGGCCTGGATTAGAATAGATGCCCAGACCCCTTGGGGATTGGGGATGACGATTTCCAGTTGTAATATGAGGAGCTCTTTGTGCCAGCAGAGAGCAAGGTGTCAACTTCCTAATTCCCCAGGTGTGTGGGGCACAAGGGAGAGGGGGTTAGGGACAGGCCTCAGCTTGTGCGGTCCCGGAAACCAGAATGGGTGTGCCAGGCTGTGGAAAATTCTGCTTCTGGGCTGAGGCTGGGAGATTAATGCCCCCCTCTTTGAGGCAAATGGAGTATTCCCAAAGCTACTTGGGGTAGGGGCTTTGGAAAACCCCACTGATGGGCAGTTGCTGGGCCTACAGTAGGAGGACCTGGGGGAGCAGAGGGTGTCTGGGGGAGGGGCAGGCTGACCTGGGATCCCTCCTTGTCCTCAGTGGAGGAGCAGGTAGAGATCCACAGTAGCTTCCTGGCAGCTCGGGCACAACTCCCTGTCATGGTCATCATCACCCCCCAGGACCGCAAGAGCTCTCTGTGGACACAGGATGGACCTTCAGCCCAGGTTCAACCCATCCCTACCCTTAAATGTGTGGTTTCCTCCTCCAGAAAAAAAGCAGGCCCAGCCTGTGCTAAGAGAGAACGGTGGTCAGGTCTGGTCTGGTATTTCTCTACCCACAGATTCTACAGCAGCTCATGGTCCTGGCAGCTGAGGCCCTGCCCATCCTAGAGAAGCAGCTGATGGATCCCTGGGGGCCTGGGGACATCAGGGTAAGCCCCTGACCAAGAGTGACTCCAGTATTCTGAGGATTCTGCCTTTGATCCTGGTACCCAGAATTCAGTGGGGCCTTCCCAGATGTCCCATCCCCTGTTTTGGTGACTGTCCAGAGAAGGCAATGGTGGAGCCTGGAGAACTTAGGGCCCCGGTTCCATCCAGGCTTCATGTTTGTGTCCCTTCTGCCGGACCCAAGCTTGCACCAGATGCTTCCTCCATTGGTCTTAGTGTTCCCACATGTAGGCCCATGATGGGTGGTTAACAAAGAGAATGGAGGGAAGCATGTGGAGGGGTTCGTGGTCCTGCTCCCAACCCTAAGTGAGTACTGCCGACCCCTCCCCACCCTTCCTCAGACCGTGTTCCGGCCACCCTTGGACATATACGATGTGCTAATCCACCTGTCTCCCCGCCACATCCCCCGGCACCGTCAGGCTGTGGACTCGCCAGCTGCTTCCTTCTGCCGTGGCCTGTTCAGTGAGCCCCGGCCCTCACCCTTAATGCCTGTGCTGGGCTATGACCCCCCTCAGTTCTATCTGGCACAGCTCAGGGTAGGTCTTAAAGGGCTGGGTGACCTGGAGAGAAGACTTCTAGAAGGAGCTGGGGCCGTGGAGGAGGTGCTGAGGTGTCCACTTGCAATCTTGTCTCTGTTCTGCTCCTTTAGGAGGCCTTTGGGGATCTGGCCCTCTTCTTCTATGACCAGCATGGTGGACAGGTGATTGGTGTCCTCTGGAAGCCCACCAGCTTCCAGCCCCAGCCCTTCAAGGTGCGCTGGCTGGTGACCACCATGTGTTCCTGAGTGTACATGTGGTTCTGTGTGGGCTTGCATGTCTGGGTGGTCTGTGCCATAAGTGACCTTGTGTCAGCTGCGAGGCCTGTGGGCTAGTGTGTGTCTGTCTGCACAACCCCACACAGCCCCTGGTTTGTCGGTCTCTGAGTGTGGCTTTGTGACACCTCCACCCATGTTTCTTCTCTGATTCCTCCAGGCCTCCAGCACAAAGGGGCGCATGGTGGTATCTCAAGGTGGGGAGCTGGTAATGGTGCCCAATGTGGAAGCAATCCTGGAGGACTTTGCCATTCTGGGCGAAGGCCTGGTGCAGAACGTGGAGGCCCGAAGTGAGAGGTGGGCTGTGTAAATCCCAGTGCCAGGTGCAAGCTGTGGATGGATAGCAGGACTTCAGACCTTGGGAGCAAGATGTCAATGGGGCGACCTTCACCCTCATTGCATGTGGACCGTCCATGGAGGGCCTCCTGGCCTAAACACACAGAATCGTCCCCCACAAAAGCCTTGCTCCAGCTTTCTGTCTGATTCCTCAAGGGCCTCCCCCAGCACTGAGGCAGTGGCCGTGGTGTCTGTGAAGTCCCTTGGGCCCAGCAGTCTGAAGCTCCAGTAGAGGAGTGGGAGCCATCTCAGAGAACAGGATCCAGGAGATCTAGCCACCTGCAGCTCTGGGCCTGGACCATTTTCTTCTCCTAGGCTGCTGCTTTTTTCTGGGTTAGGCTGCTTCCAGAAGCCCTGGGCCCGGGGCTGAGACAGCTCTCTTCCCACTGCCAGATGTGTGCTTAGACCTCAAAGTGCCCTTTACTGCAGCATCAGGCCTTTAGATGGGGCCCGGAGAAGAGGTGGCACTTCCTGAGGGTCACAGAGCACCTGCAGTGAGCAGTGGAAAGAGGGCAGTGTGTGTATCAATGGACCATACCGAAGGGGCACAATGTCCTGTGTGGGTGCTGCTGCTTGGCTTCCCAGAGTGGGGATGGCAGAAAAGAACAGAGGACAGGAAGGGGATGGTTAGATGAGGGGAACTGGTGCTCTTGGCCACTTGGGTTCCCTAGTCCAGGAGAGAGATGCACAAAGCAGTGGACACTGCCATGACCTCTCAGCATCATAGTCCCTGCACCTCTGTGTGTCTGCCCCTGACTGCCTGCCCTTTGCCGTCACACTTCCCAGCTGCCATGGGCTGCAGAGGTGACTGAGACCTTCCTGCTCTCAGGAGTTCCCAGTGCCTGGGAGGGGGCTGCCTCCTATCAGCCTGGTCCACACCCCACTTCTGGCAGGCTCTCCCTGCTCCTCTGCCTCCCTTAATCCTGGCTATTTTTCCAGACTCAGCTCAAATAGTGCCTCCTTCAACCCTTCCCTCGCCCCCAGCCTGAAGTGATCTTCCCTCCTGTGAGCTATTAGAGCAATTACTGTCTGTTCAGTTCACTTTGCAGTTACGGACAGTGCGAACTCTTCTATTGTCTTGAGCATTGATTTATAATTAAATTGCTTCATTTTCTCCAAGTTCCTGGCCTGTCTTTTTCACGTGGTTTTAACCTTGTCTCTTACATGTTAAACTCCTTGCAGGCGGGAAATGTATTTGAACATAGGTTTCTTGGTGTCCTTCATGGCACCCAGTACAGTGGTTTGCTCAAGCAGGATATAGGTGTGTGTGGAAAGGGCCTCTATCCTAGGCAGGTGGAGCGCAGGGAAGGCCTCTAGAAGACTTAAAGGAAAAGAACTCAGAACTTGCATATTCTGCCTAGAATAGGTAGAGGGTGATGGTGAAAAATAAAGCCTGAGAGGTAATAAAGGGTTTACGTTTACATTTACTGAGTGTAGAATAGGTTCTTGTACGTATTTCACATATAAATATGATCGTATAATCATTCTTGCCCTCTGAAGTAGGTGCTTCTGGGTAACTTCATTTTTCCGACAAGGATACAGGCCCCATGGCAGACAGGGCACCTTGTAGAGGGGTTTCGATTTCTGGCTATTGAGCTTCCTCATCAGGATGAGAAAGCAGAACTCTGGTCTCTAATTTTGTCTCAGCTCCGTTAGTCCTTATGAATCTATGCCAGTCCCTACCTGTCATTGTTATGGGACAGCTACAGCCCAGGGTTGAAATTGGCTTGTGAGCCAGGGTCTACACTCTTGAACTCCAGGCACTATCATGCTAGGATTTGTCTGCAGTGAAGGAAACCTAACCCCAGCCTCATGGAGCCCCACGAGGATGTCTGGCTCTTCTACCTCCATTTTTCTTGGTCCCTTATTCTCCACAGTCCCTCCATTTGTGTCGGTTCTGGGGAGGGACAGGGCTTGCTGGCTGGTTTTAAACACTTGTCTTTCATCCCCAGGCCAGGTGCAGGCCCAGAGCTTCACGCCCTTTCACAAACCTGATTCTGAGTTATCCCTGTGGCTAGGGTGGAATCTGACCCCAGGCAGGACTGTGAAGCAGGTGATGACACCAGCCCCAAACAGGAATGAGCCTGGACCCTGCTACCACCTCCCTATGTTGCCCTGTGCAAATTGCTTCCCCTTGCTGGATACAATCTCCCCACCTATGAAATGGGCATGGTGATGGCATCGTCAGGCACCCAGCACCCAGTGTGGCAAGAGAAGAGGGTTAAAAACTCAGAAACCTGAGTTGCTGCTCCATCCCTTCCTGAACTCACTCTACCAGCTTGATGAGGGTCGGGATGAGTGTGGGGAGAGGGTAGTCCTCTTTCCCAGGCCCCTTAAAGAGCTTTGGGATCAATCCAGAAAGCCTGGGTTCTAACTTCAACCCCTCACATTGCAGCTCCAACCTGTTTTCTCTGGGAAGTAGGTGAAGATGTTGGCGTGGTCCGAGATGACTCTGCCCAGGGCTCCTTCGCCCCAGCCCAGGATGACTCCTGTGTGGCCACTCGGGCCCCAGTACACAGGGCTTCAGGGGACGGGGAGGGAACCCCCTGAGGGTTCCTACCTCAGGGTGAGGGGAGGAGAGAAGCCTAGGGGGATCTCTTTATGTGTGAGCAAGAATGCATGTCTACATGGGTGTGTCTGTGTCTGGGGGCCTCTGCATTTACCTGTGTGGGCAGACATATATGGCTGGGCATCTTATCCAACATATGGCATGATTTGGCCCCTCTGTGTGTGTTGGGATGTGCATACGTCTGTGAGCACTAGTCTGTGTGTGTGCGTTTCGCCTCCAGCTCCGGGTTGTTATAAAAGGGAAAACCTGCAGTTATTGGAGAGCAGGCCAGGAGAAAAAAGCTCTCAGGTGGGAGGCAGGAACCCTGAATCCTTTCCTGTGGCTTTAAATAAAGCCTTCCCCTCTTGACCCTCGGTTTCCCCAGTTTTGTCTGGGCTTCCGAACTTCTCTATGTAGTTACAGTCAACAAACTCTCAAAGGGTCCTCTCTTTTGGCTGTGGCATCTGACAACTCCCTCCAAACCAGTATCCTTTTAGGTGAAAACCCCATTTTCCTTTGCTTGGCTCCTTACTTTGGAGAACAAGAGCAGGACCCCAAAGTCTAAGGTCCTTGCAGCATGTTATCAACAAAGCCTTGAGTGGTGCTCAGTCCCTAAGCTATTAAGTCAGGTTTGGGTTAGGCTGCCACCTGTATATATAAAAAAAATAACCCATCGCTGGTGAGTTTCTGACTCATAGTGACCCTATAGGACAGAGTAGAACTGGCTCATAGGGTTTCCAAGGAGTGGCTGGTGGATTTGAACTGCTGACAATTTGGTGAGCAGCCGAGATCTTAACCACTGTGCCACCAGGACCCCCTACACCTGATACACATGCAGGTACCCCTCCACCCACGACAACATCCTGTACTTGCTTTGTGAGTCACAGATTATTCCGAGGTGAGCTGATAAGGGGGAGTGGACGCCTAGGGCACATGAGTCACCCCCACCCTCCACAGGAAAGGCCAGGCAACTCAACCCCCAACTGCAGAGAGATGAAGGAGAAGGTGGCATCACTGGCTGTCCCAGGGAACTAAGGGGGGTCAAGAAGAGGACTGTTTCTGACCAGGAGTGAGATGTACTTTCCCTCACCCTCTTAATCAACTAACAATAACAACTTCATCTTCTGGGAGGTGGGTGGGGAGGATAATTTTTCCGGTTTACATCGGCCCAGCCAGAGAGGTGTAGAGACTTGTCTAAGGTCACACAGGGAAATGAGGGTGGAGCTACAGAGACCTAGGCGTCCTGGCCCCAGGCAAGCCACCTGCTGCTGAGCCTGGGCTTTCCTGGGGTCCAAGGGTGGTGAGAGGAGGAAGAAAGGAATAGAGAGGCCTGAGCTCCAGATCCTTCCAATAGGGAAGGGGAGGAAACACCTGGCCCCCTGCTCTGTCCTGGTTCCCTGCCCGCCTTGCCCCTCTCCCAATGCCCAAGATCCAGGGGAGCAGGAGCAAGGGTAGGGGTGGGAGTATGAGCACTCCTGTCCGCTTCAGCTCAAACCTAAATCTTCTGTCCCCTAGCCTGGGAGCTCTCCAAAGCAGGACCTAGCTCTCCTCTTTTCTCCCAGACTGTAAATTACCACAGGATGGCTTGGATATCCCAAAGACAGAAGAGGCCAAAGTTGGGTCCTGACTGAGGGGGCAAGGCAGCATTGAGATCCAGCCCCTGTTCCCCTTGCCAATGGTTTGGATGAGAAAGTCAGATATGGAAT
This sequence comes from Elephas maximus indicus, assembly GCF_024166365.1. NCBI lineage: Eukaryota > Metazoa > Chordata > Mammalia > Proboscidea > Elephantidae > Elephas > Elephas maximus. The sequence continues at coordinate 42,609,971 of NC_064827.1, read as the reverse complement.
CCTGGACTTTTCCCATCTCCATCCACAACACCCCTACCCCCATCTCCCAACTAATGGAGTCTTTCTGGAACCTAGTTCCCACTTGTCCCAGGTCTAGAGACCCTGAAGAAGTCAGTCCTGAAGTCTTACTACAGCATCTTCTGCTGCAGCCTGTTCTCTCCCTCGGATTCTTCCCTTCTGACTCCTCTTCCCTAGGACTAGTAGCTGGTGGCTGCCCTGTAATTAGCAGGCAGGCTGCTGGGATGAGGAGAGGGTACACTGGGGCTTACACATGCCTACCCACCTTTCTGAATGCAGACCCTCCTGCCACCCCCCCCAACCCCAGGCTACAGGCCCCTCAGAGAGCAGTTGTCCTGCTGGCTCAAGGGCCCCACTTCAGGTTCAGATTCCTGTCCAGCCAACTCTGTCCAACTTCAATGTCTTGCTGATCTGCCAGTTGGCCTCCTGAACCCCAAATTCAAGCCCCACTCCCTCCCTACAGCCATTGCCCTGCCTCTGGCCTCTTTTTCTCCTCCATGGGCTCCTTAGGGTCTCCTGGTCTCCTTCTTTGCCTTCCAACCCATCCTCCACTTGGCAGCCAGAGGGACTCTTCTAAAAGGCAAATGGGGACCACGTCATTCCTCTACTTAAAACATTCAGGGCTCCCATTAGCCATTGCTTTTGGTGGTAGAACATTTGTTAATGTTCTAAGTGTAGAATGCTTTGGTTGAAGCAGGTGGTGGGGGCCAGGGCTCTGCCCACTTGACTTCCTCTCCACACCTCCACCTGCAGCAGTCTGTGCTTAAGTCCCTGGTGCTTGGAGGAGCATAACTTAAATACTCTAGCTCCTGGGATAAGAACTGTCAGTATAGCCCTTAGTATAGAGCCTAGGTCCTTCCGGCACTACCCATCTCTCGCCTCAGTCTCACTATTGCTGCTGTCTTCATGTAACAGGAAGGCAGCCATCCCTCCCGGGGCTTGATCTAGCAGTGTCTCCCCTGGAAATCCCTTCGCAAAATCCCTAACCAAATGTTTCCTCCTCCAGGAAGCCCTCTGATTTCCCTAGCCCAAATGATGCTCCATGCTCCCTTCCTGGCTGCAGGCACTGGGCTAATGCTGGGCCCCGCTTCAGGCCACTCCCAGGCAGCCTGTGTGCTTTCCTTCCCTCCTTGGCCTCTGGTTCTGACTCCTCATCCTTTGACTCCAATCCCACCCTGGTTCCAGGAGCTTTCCTGCTAGTGAGGAGGGAGATGGAAAGTCACAAAGCCCAGGGGCTCCAGGGAAGTGGTCCCTGAGGTGTGAACCAGAGCCCTCCAGGCACCCTAAGCCTTTTTGCAGTGATGGCCTGGTCTGTGTCAGCTCCATGTCACTGGATCCCCTCCTCCTGAGGCTAGCATGGGGCCGGACCAGATGTCTGGCCTGTTCCCCCCCAGGCTCCTCAACTAATCCCCATCTCCTATCTCTGGGTTTTATAAACACTGGACCCAGACTCACAGCCAGATCCAGACAGGGACACAGAGATATACACACAGACCTCCATGGATGCACACATCACATGGATGGGCCCTCATGGGCCCACACACACACATGCACATAAAAGACCTCCATGGGTACACACATGCACACATGCACACACACGTTGATATTCACACATTAGGAAATGTGGCTCTGAACAAAGAGGCAGCTTCTGGAATGGATCTTCCCTCCCATGTTGACTGTGTGATGTTGTTTTCAAGCCAGAAAAATCCACAATCTTATTTGAGTTGTAGGTCCTGGAGGTGGGGATGAAACTTCTCCAGGTAACTGATGAAGAAACTGAGGCTCTGAGAAGTGGGGGAAGACAGCTGTCTAGGTTTCCTCACAAGTCAGTGGCCAAGGCTTGGAGCTCAGACTGGCTCTGCAAGAGGCCTGTGCCCCCTGTCTGGGGTCTTAAATGCTAGCAAGTGGCCATCTAAGACACATTAATTGGTCTCAACCCACCTGGAGCAAAGGAGACTGAAGAACACCAAGGACACAAGGTAATTACGAGCCCAGGAGACAGAAAGGGCCACATAAACCAGAGACTACATCAACCTGAGACCAGAAGAGCTAGATGGTGCCCAGCTATAACCGATGACTGCCCTGACAGGGAACACAACAGAGAACCCCTGAGGGAGCAGGAGAGCAGTGGGATACAGACCCCAAATTCTCGTAAAAAGACCAGGCTTAATGGTCTGACTGAGACTAGAAGGACTCTGGTGGTTATGGCCCCCAGACCTTCTGTTAGCCCAGGGCAGGAACCATTCCCAAAGCCAACTCTTCAGACATGGATTGGACTGGACAATGGGTTGGAGAGGGATGCTGGTGAGGAGTGAGCTTCTTGGTTCAGGTGGACACTTGAGACTATGCTGGCACCTTCACCCTGGAGAGGAGATGAGAGGGTAAAGGGGGTTAGAAGCTGGCAAAATGGACACGAAAAGAGAGAGTGGAGGTAGGGAGCGGGCTGTCTCATTAGGCAGAGAGCAATTGGGAGTATGTAGCAAGGTGTATATAAGTTTTTGTGTGAGAGGCTGACTTGATTCACTTAAAGCACAATAAAAAAAAAAAGAGGCCCCTGCCCCAATTACCTTAACCCTGTGACTCTGGATCCTTCCTCAGCAAAGGGTCTAGCCCTCCCTCCCATCCCTCTGCCTCCTTAATATGATCCTCCGCTGTTCTCAAAGGGAGCTGAGAGCAGCTTAGGGACACCAAGAGGTGAGCTCAGAGTCCCTAGGATATGGGTCAAAAGGCATTCTGCTGGAGGTGCCTGAGAGGGACAGTTTATGTTCGCTGGCTCTTTGCCACCTTGCCTGTCCATAGACAGGGGGTGACTGTGCTGGTGCAGGATGAGCCACCTGCCCACCCCCCTGGCCTGGGGACACTCATAATAGGGTGATTCATCTCTTTTCTCTGTTCCCTACTCTAGTTCAGAGCCAGCTCCCCACCCTTGAGGCCCCAAAGCAGGACTAGTGTCCAGCACTGGCCTAAAAGTAGGGGTACACCCTGGAAAGAGGAGGTCAAGCTTGAGGAACTCAATGGGTTTCTGTACCCTGGCTCCCCACCCCATCTGTGCGTCAGCCCTGTGGCTGCTGACTCTCTGCCCTCTTTGGCTCTCCCCTCCATCCCCATAGGGTGTGAATCCCAGCTCAATACTGGGTGGCTGAGTGAGAACTTAGCAGGTGACTTTTCTCCAAACCTCGGTTTTGTCCTCTGTGAAATTGGGAGCATAACACCCACCCTGGGGGTTGTTGTGCAGAAGCGGGAGGCAGCACTCTCTAAGCTTGAAAATGTCTATATGTTTTGATCTACTCTCCTCCCACCCCTCTCCAAGGCTCTGGAAGAGGCTAGGAGGGCTGGTGGGGGCAGGGTTCTACTTCTCCTCACCCCACCTCTGAGTCCCTGACAGCAGGACCCATGTCTTCTCTGTTGGTTCAGGCTGCACCGATTCAGACAAAAAGAGCTTGGGGGTCAGGAAATAAAGGGCGTGCCACCCCTACCCCTTACCGGGCCCCAGTCAGCCCCTCTGATCCAGCAGGCTGGGACTTGCGTCTTCAGCCCTTCCCTCTCCTGGGAACCCACTCCCTCATCTCTGACCTCAAAGGACTCACGGCCTCCCACAGGGTGGATGGACTGTCAGGCCCCTTTCTGGGCTCAGCCCTTCCGCCCTGGTGATATACACATCTTGCTCAAGATGCCCTGGGAAGAGGTGAGGCCTCCTCATCTGCCTCCTCCTGGAGCTTGGCCTCCTAGGCAGCTGGCTCCCATCCTGCAATGGGCCCTGGCTTTCCTCCCCAAAGTGCAAGAGGGAGCCTACAGGGCTCTGGGTAAGCTGTGTGACTCAGAGGGTTGGGGCCCCAGCAAATTAACTTTTCTCTCTGTAAAACCACGTGGTCTTCTGCCTTCTGCTCCAGGGGTGCCACTCACAACAACTGCAATGAGGATGATGCCCCTGGGTTGTGCAGTGACCTACTTCTGCAGCCCAAACTCAGGCCAGCCTGGAGCTTCGGTGCCAGCATCCCCAGACCTTGATTCACCTGGTCCATTCCAGATGATCCAAGGAGGGCTGAGGGAATAAGAGGTTCTCAGAAGGCATTGTACCCTTCCTTGTGCTCTCATGCCCATTAAGAAGCACAAAGACCTACCCGTAGCTTCTTAGTTCCAGCCCTAACCACTCCCAATGTGCCTGTGTACATACATATGTGAACATGTGTGTACACACTAGTTATGTCTATGAATGAGTTGTGTGGGAGCACACGGAGTCATGGTCCTGAAGACTGGGCCATGGAGGTGGTCACAAAGGCTCTCTATGGGTGGGCTGTAGCCCTCGGCTTATAGCTAGGCACAAACATGCATGCACATGCAAGTACATGTAGGTACACATGTGTGAACAAGTGCTGATTAATGTAAACAAGATAAACAAATCTATAGTTACATGTGCCTGCTCCCTCTTGGTACAACACATGTGAACCCCTATGTGAGCTGAGTGTAAACACGTGTGTACAGGAACTTGCATGTGCCTGCTGGTGGCAGAATTGCTGCTGTTTTTATCTCTGGCCCTGGTTCCCAGACTCAGCTTCTGACAGGCTCAGGATGAAGCAGGGTGTGATGGGACACTGTCGGCTGGGATTCATATTTTTTTTTTCAGTGTTGAGGAGTCCCGTGCTAGTTCCTGCCCCATGCTGCCCTGTGGGAGGCCCTGAGGTGGTGAGGGTCTGAGGGGCTGAAGGGTGCATCACAGGCTGAGGAGAAGAGAGAAGAATGGCAGGGGTGCTCCCCAGCTCCCACAGCCTATGGTCTGGGCTCTGGCACCAGGAGGCTAGGGTTCTGTCTTGAGTCATAGGCTGGCAGTGGGGCAGTGGAAAGGCAGTTGGTGATGGTTTTCTGATTCACCATGGGGCCTCCCAGCCCGTGGGGGCCTGGTAGGGTGGGGTGCACCTTTCTGGGCCAAGGGCCATGAGAGGCTTTATGTGTAGGTTCCACATATGCGTGAGCCTATGACCAGGCTCTCATGTGAATGGGATCCCATGAGCATGTACACAGAGCTCAGTGTCTGCATGCAAGAGTATGGCTGGGAGCCTCAGAGTGGGTGCATGTGTGTGGATCTCCCTTATGTATGTACTGCATCAGTTCAGTTGTTGTTGAGTTGGGTCTGACTCATGGTGATCCCATGTGTGTCAGAGTAGAACTCTACCCCACAGGATTTTTAACAGCTGATTTTTCTGAAATAGGTCTCAAGGCCTTTCTTCCAAGGAGCCTCTGGTTGGACTTGAACCTCCAACGTTGCGGTTAGCAACCCAGTGAGTTAGCCATTTGTACCACCCAAGCTGCTATACCCCATCATTTGGGCCTGAGCCTCCTCTGATAGCCATTCTTCAAGGGGCAAGTGTGTAGGGTCCTTAGCCCACTTATATGAAGTCTTTCTAGAAATGGGGTTTCTTCTGACTCCCCTGGCAATGCTGCTAGAGACTTGGGGTGATGGCACATAGCCTCCAGTCCTGTGAGAGCAGGGACCAGGCTGCCAGGCCTCAGTTTCCGAATTATTAAATGAGACATAGGGGACAGGGTTGCCCATGACCTCCCTCAGATGGGACTGACACCAAAGCTTAGCCAGCTTAACCTCTTAAAGAGATAGACTCTCCCCTGGCCTGGGATCAGCCAGAGTGGGAGAAGACAGGGTTAAAAATATCTGGGACTCACCCTGCTGGCAAGCATGTGGCATGTGACATGTGACATGTGGCATGTCAGGACAACTGCAACTCAGCCTCTGGAGCCATGTGAAAAACACACACAGGTACATGCGTGACAAGCTCAGTTGTCCCAGCCATGTTCAACAGGCACGTGCACAGTCATAAGGGGTGTCCAGCAAGTGTGATCAGGCACACAGGACATGTGCAATGCGTGACCCCAGCTGTGTCCACAGCTGGCCAGGACAAGCAACAGGTGACCACGTACTCAGAGCACAAGGAGCAAGGGCTCCTGGGCTCTAGCTGGAACTCAGCACATGTGCTGGATGCACTTGGGACTGGGCCGTGAGAGGGTTTCTTCTCACTTGGGGCCCACAGCCTCCTCCCTCCCAGGCCCCCTACTGAGGCCATGCTGGGTCCAGCCATCCTCAGAGCTGCAGCCACTTCCTTTCCTTTCTGACATGTCTCCCCTACTCCCTCATCCCCATGGTGGAGATAACCACTCGACTCACTGTGAGTGGGCCAAGGGGTCCCCCTCTTTGGCAGCTCCACTCTTTCCAGCCATGGTCCTGCACACGGCCAGTACACCTGACAGTTCTTTCAGCCACAGTGACCCCCCATCTTCTCAGTGCCCTCCAGGTCCACCCCAGCCCACAGCGCCTCACACTCCCTGCGCCCCACCTTCCTCCTAGCGTCCGCCAGCCTTCCAGGCAGGGTGAGGGGCTGGGCCGCCTGCTCCCCCAGCCGTGGCCACGCGGGGCGAGGCGGGCGGGGCCGCAGGCGGGCGGGGCCGCGCTTCCCGCACTCCTATAAAGGGCGTCACCGTCGCTGGAGGCCACTGCTGGCTGCGCCCGCCAGTCTCCCCCGGACAGAGCCGCCGCCTGCCCCCGCCATGGGTCGACAGAAGGAGCTGGTGTCCCGCTGCGGGGAGGTGCTCCACCTTCGCTACCGGCTGCTGCGCCAGGCACTCGCTGAGTGCTTGGGAACCCTCATCCTCGTGGTGAGTGGAGGGAGCCCGGGAGCCCTTCTCCCTGCAGCCCCGAACTCCCTCACCCCGCTGTTCACCCGAGGGGCTGTTTTTCGCCCTTCAAGACAGCGCTGACCCCCATTTCCCAGCTCTGACCCCCAAGGCTTGACTACCTCCAGACCCTCTCTCTTACGTAGCTCTAACCCCGTCTATGACAGCTCTGGCTCTTGCCGGAATGACAGCTGTTACTCCTCAGTGCCATCCCTGATTCCTTACTCTTCCACAAGGGGTCACCCTGCAGTCTGGGACCTCCAGACCGTTCCTCTCACAGCCCCCCAGGGTCCCAGGGTGCCAGCCCCGGGGAGGCAGTAGCACGGAGGCAAATGAGTTGTTAGGTTATTTGGGTTCTGGATGTCTGGTCACTAATGAATAATTAAGCTTGAGAAAGTCCAAAAGTTGCAGTGAAATGAGGACAGTTTGCCACGGGCGGGGGTAGAGGGCGGAGGCCAGGCGGACACCAAACAGCAAAGTGGGAAGAAAGGAGAATCCTGAAGACAGGAGGCTGTTGAATAAAGCTGGGGCCCAGAGTGCAGAGCAGAGGATGGGCGTCCTAAAGTTACTTCCCTATCAGTTCCCCAGGCAGATGCTGTCAGCTCCTGTGCAGAGGTTGCTGGCACCTGCAGTACTGCCCAGCCTCTTAGTTACTCCCTGGGCTCTCTGAGTCAGATTACTTTCCCCACCTGGGCCATTACTCAGCCCCAGTTATGCCACTTTTCCCTCTGGGTTGTTCCTGGGTGACTCTGTTTGCACTTCTTGGGCCTGGCAGACATACCAGTTACAGTCTCCATTTCCTGTCCCAGTTACTTCTCTGAATTTCAGTTGCTCAGGTGGTAACACCTGTTTTCTCCTGGGTTACTTCTGGGTCAGTCTCTTGATTGCTCCAAGTGGTTGGGTTCCTGCATTCCTGCCCAGCCCCAGCCTAGGGCAATACAGACCAGCCAGGCCCCTGTGGGCTAGGAGGCTTCACAGTCAGCAGATAGGGGTGGCGATTGTTGTTGCTAAGTGCTGTGGAGTTGATCAACTCAAAACAACCCCATGTGAAAGAGTGGATGGAACTGCCTCATAGGGTTTTTCGGGAGCAGATAGATCATCAGGTCCTTCTCCTGCGGAGTCACTGGGTGGGCTCCAATGACCAACCTTTCAGTTAGCAGCCAAACACTTAACCATTGCATCACCAGGGCACTTAGGACTGGGGGTAGCCCACCCTAAAGTGGTGGCAGTGGTGGGGCAGGCTCTGTGGGAAGAGGAGGGCTGAGACTCACCTCTGGCTGTGGAAAGCAGGAAGGAGGATAAGCCAGGTGGGGCAATTTGTCCACAGCCCCTAACAAGACCAGTGGTCCTACCAGTGTCACCCCACCCTGTGCCAGTATGGGAGTTGGGGGAGGTGTTTATCACCCTCCTGCCTCAGCCCTTGTGTGCCCTACTAGCCACCTGAGTCATAGGTACAGCCAGGACAGGGGAGTGTCTTCTGTATTGTAGATGGGATTACCTATGGTCTACCACGTATCAGCTCACCTCCCCACTCAGAGGAGCAATCAGTCCTTAGGCTGCACCAGGATTTCTTGGTTTATCCCAGACCAAAAAAGGAGGGTGTCATGTTTGCGGAGAAGGCTTTCAGGCTCAAGTGGGTGTGAGGCATCAGGTGTCAGTGAAAAGCAGAAACTCAAGGGCTACCTGAAGAGGAGCGGCCAGGCCTGGAAGACCTGGGGATGGGTGAGGGTCTGACTGCATACCTCTGTGGGTGGGTTCCTGTAGCCTGCAGTGGTAGAATCAGGGCTAGCTTTCAGTGAGAGAAGCCCCTTTATCTGAGGTACCTGGTGGGGGAGAGTGGCTGGTCAAGAAGACTGGGGAGAGGAAGAGGAAGATTAGCCCCAAGGTGGTGGAACTGCTCTGACAGCTCCTCCCTCCAAGGCCTCCTGGGATGGAGCCAGGTCTGGGCCTCAGGCAGGCAAGGAGCTGAGGTCAGGAACTGCCAAGCTGGGCAGGGTGCCCTAGACCCTCACGTGCCTGCCTTCCCACTCTCCCTGCCCCCCCATACACCCACAATCTCTGATCTTTTTTCTCACCTGCCTGCACACCTTTGCCCTGCATTATTGCCACTGGCATCCCCACTATCTCTTTTTGAGGGATGATAATCAAAATGCTTAACAAGCCAGGACACTGAGCCACTGGAATGAACTAGGGCCCTTAGCATTTGGGCAGGGTCCTGGAAACTACTTAAAACCTTTAGTTATGGGGAGGTGAGAGAGGAGACCTGGGGCAGGGGCTAGAGCACTTTGGGGAGCTCTCAGGGAGCTTGGAGTGATAGCTCTTTACCAAATGGTACAGAAGAATTTTTATATTTGAACAAGGGGAACAGCCATACAGGACTTTCTGTACTTGTAGAACGCCAGGGGTATACTGTAACCCACTTTAATCCCCTTTGTCCCTATCAGAAAGTTCAGAGCTAACTCCTCATTGGACTCAGGGTAGTGAGAGGAGCCACTCAGATCTCTGTCTTTGGGACCCCTGAATCTGAGTGGGGACCCTGGACTGCTGAGGGCAAAGAGGTCAGGGTGGGTGGAGAGAGGAGATGCACCTTAACAGGAACACGTTAAGGAAGACCCGTTGTGGGGGTGCTGAGAGGGGGACATGGAGAGGACTGGGGGCAGGGGCTCTGACATCCCAGATTCAGAGGAAGTGGCTTTAGCCTCACTTCTGAGGCAACTGCAGCTGGGGAATTCAGAGTGAAAGCCTCCCCAGCTTTCTGGGGAGAAGTTGTGCCAAGGTGAAAACTGTTTTCCTACACCCCAGTCCTGCCTGGATTCAAGCCTATCAGTGAAGATGTCCCAAGCAGGTTGTGGAACCCAGTGGTAGGCTCTGCTTCCAGTCTATCCCAACTATAATATTAAAGCTGGGACTTTGAGGGTGGCAGGGCATGTCTCCTTCTTCTAGGGGGTGTGGCTGGAGCAGGAGGGGTTTGAGTTGGGTTCTAGAAAAGCCCTCCAGCTCTCCGGATAGTGGCAGGCAGGGGTTGCTGGCTTCAACTTTTCCCTCTGGAGTGACAACTTCTGGTCCTCAGCTGGGCGTCACCCTCCCTGTCTTGCTCTATTTCCTGCCACAGATGTTTGGCTGTGGCTCTGTGGCCCAGGTCGTGCTCAGCCGGGGCACACATGGAGGCTTCCTCACCATCAACCTGGCCTTCGGCTTCGCTGTCACTCTGGGCATCCTCATTGCTGGCCAGGTTTCTGGTAAGGCCTTAACCCCACCCACAGTCCTTGACCCCAACAGCATTCTCACCAGGTGTCCCTCTGGGGACTGGGATGAGGGAGGGATTCCCAAGGGCAGGGCATAGCCATGGCCTCAGCTTTGGGCCCTAGGGACAGGCGGGAGCAGAAGGCAAGGTAGCTTTGGAACTTAACACATAGAACCTTCGACTCTCACCTTGGAATCAGAGATTATCAGAGTTAGCCTGTTACATAGTCCAACCCGCCATCCTGTATAAGAAACCCTTCTCTGCATCCTTGTTTGCTGGGGCCAGAGAAGAAGAAGATGTCAGAGGCCGTGGCCTCCCCACTATGGCAGGCTGTGGCTAATAGGTCCCATCTACCCTGTGCCCAGGGGCCCACCTGAACCCTGCTGTAACCTTTGCCATGTGCTTTCTGGCACGCGAACCCTGGATCAAGCTGCCCGTCTATACCCTGGCTCAGACGCTGGGAGCCTTCCTGGGTGCTGGGATCATTTTTGGACTGTATTATGGTAAGCATCCTGCAACCTGCCCTCTTCCACTACCCCCTCCCCTCTGGCTCCAGGTCTGCTGGCAGCAGGCCTTTTGCTGACAGACAGCCAGGGCCTGCCCAGGCCTTGGGCTCATGACTCACTCATTCATGCACAGGCCCAAGGTGGGGGGCCGCGAGGGAAAGTTGGGCAACAACAGCATCTTGGTCCCTCCACCCCACTCTACCCCACACCCTCCAGCTTCAAATAATACAGCAGTAATTATACTCACTCCTGACCCCTGGGAGGGTTGGGAGGGCCCAGGGTGAGCAGGGAGGCTGGGCTCAGGCCTCTGCCATCACCTGCTCTGAGCCTAATCTCTTGCCAGATGCAATCTTGGCCTTTGCCAACAATGAGTTTATAGTCTCGGGCCCCAACGGCACAGCTGGCATCTTTGCCACTTACCCCTCTGGACACTTGGACATGGTCAATGGCTTCTTCGACCAGGTATGGGCTGGGGACATGTAAGGGGAATAGAGGGGGGAGGCCAAAGCTGCTCCAGGTCATTCATGGGGGACAGGACTCCTCTACAGTGGTGGTTTCTCAGTACCTGGGGATGCCTACGTCACAATCGTGGTGGCAGGTCCTTATAAAAAATGCAGAACCCTAGCAATCTGCATATTTAACCAGCTCCCCAGGGGATTCCTGTGGCTCAAAAATTCTAGCACCACTGCTCTAGAGAGCAGAATTTGGAGATGAAGACTACGAGCTAGAACGGAGCCAGAGGACAGAAGAAGGGACCAGAGGGTGGGGTGGAGCTGCTCCTCACCCCTGTGCTCTCCCACTCTCCAGTTCATTGGCACCGCCTCCCTCATTGTCTGTGTGCTGGCTATTGTTGACCCAAACAACAACCCAGTCCCCCGTGGCCTGGAGGCCTTCACCGTGGGCCTGGTGGTCCTGGTCATCGGCACCTCCATGGGCTTCAACTCCGGCTATGCTGTCAACCCTGCCCGAGACTTTGGCCCCCGTCTTTTCACCGCCATCGCTGGTTGGGGCTCTGAGGTCTTCACGTGAGTGCAGCCCCCACCCTAGCTTGCTCCAGCCTGCTTCTCCTCTGCTCTGTCCTGCCCACCCCTGAACATGTCTGTCTGCCCCTCAGGACTGGCAAGCACTGGTGGTGGGTGCCCATTGTCTCCCCACTCCTGGGCTCCATCGCTGGCGTCTTCGTGTACCAGCTCATGATTGGCTGCCACCTGGAGCAGCCCCCACCTTCTACTGAGCAGGAGAATGTGAAGCTGGCCCATATGAAGCACAAGGAGCAGATATGAGTGGGCAAGGGCCATCCCCACTGCCCCCTCCCTTGAGCATCCACTGACTGTACAGGGGCCACTCTCTAGACACCCACTCATGACCTCCCTCCCAAGCTCCCTGCCTACCCCCCAATTGCTGGACGGCTCCCTTAAGGATTTGTCACTGGACCCTGCCCAAATGAGACCTCAGGCCACTGCCCTTAAGCTGTGGTGGGACAGGGAGCCAGGCCAACACATCCCTTTGTCTCCCAAAGGAAGAGAATGGGCAGCAAGGATGTGTGTGTGTGTGTGTGTGTGTGTGTGTGTATGTGTTTCTCCAGATGTTCAGGGCAAGGAACCCAGTGCAAAGGATTCTAGCCGTGGGAGAAGCCTGGAGGAAGGGACGAGGTGATGTGTACATATGGAAGGAAAATGCCAGGGGTGTGTTCATTTCAGGACCTCCATATAGAGGAGGGTCCTGATAAATGTGTTTCAGAGTATATGTGTGTCTGCCCTTTTTTCTAAGGGGGGCTTTTATAGGCTTTTGGGGAGGTGGGGTAGGAATATATAGGGTTGGGGGAGGGGAATCACAGCCTGGGTTTGGAGTTCTGGCTTTATATAAGTAGAAGCCATATAATGTGCTCTGGCATAATCTAGGCCTGAGCGGGTTGGGGTGAAGCCCAGGTCATAATTTTCATGTTGGCTTAAAAAAAAAAATATATATATATATAGCAGATGTTACATACAGTCTTAGAGTTAGGGGTTGAGTGACTTCACTACAAATAGGGTCCTCACTCCTTTAATCCTCCATCAGTATATGCACTTCTTTGTCTTTTATAAAAAAAATAATAAAATGTATACCCCAAACTGCTGATTGTGCAATATCTTTGCTTTCTCTGCTGATTCTCTGGACCCTGATAAGGAGCGTCAGTGCATCTGGCTACAAATACCCAAAGTACCCTGCTGGGTGTCCTTAACCTGGCCAGTGTACCCTGGGGGTGAGGGGCAGTACTCCAGCCCTGCTCTGGGTGGCGGGAGTCAGTCACACAGAGGGATCAGAGAGCCTCTTCACCAAGCTTTTCAGCTCGAACTTAGGGTCCTGAACTTTCCCCCAAGCTTCCACCATCTTGGGTGCTGTTAGCACAGTCATGGCATCTCCTCCCTGATCCCTGAACCCACCCATCACCCCAGGGAGACAGGTTTGAATTGCCCAAAGGGGAGAACCGCTACCCAACAAGTACTGAGCTCCCTGTCACTGGGGGAGACCAAAAAGACCGGGGACCCGTACTGTTCTCTGCAACCTGCAGCTGTTTAGTTTAGGCTCCCTCACCTCAACCCACACTTTTGTCACAGCTTCCTCAGTAGCCGACCTGCCCCAGTCAGTCCACACAACAACCAGAGGATCTTTTTGAAACCCCTCCTGAAAGTGGGACTATTTCTATGGCCATCCTGGCCCTTGGGAGATAGTCCAAAAACCCTTCTATCCAGCATTCAGGCTGTCCAGGACCTGACTCCTGTCATTAGCGACACTACCTCTTCATAATAGTCCATCTCTCTTGGACTACCCTGTGTGCTCCTATGCTTCTTCCTAACTTCAGATCTTTGCTCATCAAAACCCTCCTCATCTGCTCTAATGCTCCCTCCTCCATGAAGTCGACTCTGCTCTTCCCCACTCTTCCACCATCAGCTACAGTCAGTTATCTGATCCCAGAGACCTCAGTAACTTTCATCCCTGTCCCTCCCTATGCCTCATTTCCTCAGTCTAGGGCACCTCCAGTAAGGCAGGGGTTGGACTCACTGACCCTGGCCCCCTGACCATCCAGGGAAGTGGGGCACACCTGAGCCCAGGAAGCTCTGCAGGAGATCATGTGCCTCCTGTCTTGCCTTCTCCTTCCTTACCAGGTCTTCCTCCTTACCAGGCGTTTCTCCTAACCAGGTCCTCCTCCTTACCAGGTCCTCCTTGAGTTTCACTGGGAATAAAAGAAGAGGTGGTCCCTACCCAAGCCCTCCTGCAGAGTTTAACCAGGGGATCCCTAGGTCTGGTTTTTAGAGGCTAAACCAGCTCTTGTTCCCCAGCCACTTCACAGATGAGACCCTGGCCCAGAGAGGGTGGGTGGCAAACCCAGGGTCACACAGCCAGGGCTCTGCCTGGGGAAGTGGGGGTGGGAGAAGCAGTTCCACCTCAGGCCCCCACTCCCTCCCTGTCCCCAGCTCCTAAGAGGCGTGTCTGGAATGCTGGAGGGACCTGAGCCAGAGGGAGTGTCCCCTTCCCAGGGCCTTTGGGGAGGAAGGGCAAACCTTGGGAGGAGAATATGGCTATAGAGTTTCATTCCAGCCACCCTGTTCCACCTTTGGGTCCCCACCCTGCTGTTGTCCTGTCCTTCCCAGCATACCTCAGGCTCTTCTGTTCTCGCCTCTCTCAAATCCTGCGGTTGTCCCTGACCCTCAGTCCAGGGGGTGGCAGGAGGCCTTCAGTGTTAACAGATAGTAGGACCTGCATTCCAGGCCAAGCTCGACCGCTCTCTAGCTGTGTGAACTTGGAGTGGTCATCCTCTTTTTCTGAAGCTCAGTTTCCTCATCTGTCAATTGGGGATAATAAAAGGATGAAATGACAGAAGATAATTCATAAAAAGACTTAGCACAGTGGCCAGCAGATGGCAAACACTCAATAAATGTCACCTCATGATTTTTCCTACAAAACCAGAGAAGGCGAGGGAGGAGGGGAGATGCTGAAGGCTGTTTTTTAAAGGTCATTGAATTCAACATCCTCTTCCGCCTCAGATTCCTGAGACAGATTCTGAATTTCCTGAGAGAAGGAGGTAGGAGGTGGGAGTGATGGCTGATATGTGCCTTAACTTTAGGAGGCTCTTGGGGAGGAATAGAGGGGAGGCAAGAGGGTCATACACAGACAGGTTCATAGGGCAGAGGAGCATGCAGCAAGGGGAGCAGGTTTGGTGTAGGGTCAGACCACAAGATAAGGGATAAGGCCAGAAGCAATGGGTTCAGGACAGGGCTTAACATGGATAGGAACTGTCTAGAAGCTGTGTGACCCCTCCAGAAATGGGAGGGAGGCTCCCCACCTCCCCACCCCACTGCCTGTTAGCAAGTTCTAGAGAGAAATCCCACGCTCTTTGGGAAAGTATCTTCTCCCACATTCCACTTAATCCATCTTCTAAAGTAGAAGTGGAGGAAGAACCGCTGGATGGGAGGGCAGCCAGAACCCATGCCTCGTCTCTGTTCCTTTTTCCTGAGCCACGTGTTCCCCGTAGCCCACCATGGAGTAGCCCAAGTTTTCTTAAAGTTCTGACTTGTTTGGATTGAAATCAGCCTCCCTGAAACTTGGACTTGGTTCCAGTTTTTTTGTGTGCCTGCCTCTATGTGTATACACACAAATGCATGTGTGCATATCTCAGCGTCTCTGGGTGTATCTGTCTTTCTCTCAATATGTCTCGTTATGTCTCCGTGGGCCTGTGCTTCTGGGCCACCATGTCTGTCTTTTTCTGTGTCTCTATCACTGCCTGTCTCTTTGTTTCTGGTTTTTCTTTGTGTAACTTTAAGTGAACATTCCTGTGTATCCCCTTGTGTGGCTCTGAGCACATCTGTGTGTATACTTGAGCAAATCTTTGTGTGTACTCAGAGCATATCTCTGCATGTACTGAAAGCGTGTCTCTGTGTGTACCCAAGGACATCTCACGTGTACCTCCGAGCACATGTATGTGTGTACTCATAGCATATCTCTTCCTGTATCTCTGAGTGACTCCTGCCAGCCCAGTCCCACTTGGTCTTACCCTGGGGCAAGCCTCCTCCTTAATTTCTGGTAATGAGCTCCCTCCTTCTTGCTCACTCTCCCCTTGATTTTGTTTTTCTGAAAATCTGGGTGGGGTCCCCCTAGGCTTGGGAAAACATGGGTGGGGTCGAGTTGGGTGGGGTGGGAAGGAGAGAGGAGAGAGTGCTCCACCTAGCATAGAGACCCCAGCAGGAAAGGCCTGTGAAGGTGTTGGCCTAAGCAGGGCCCTGAACTCCCGCACTGGGAGGAGGAAGCTTGTCCTGGGGTGGGATCCCTGAGCTGGAGGCCAGGGAAAGCTGGGAGTACATAAGGAGGAGAAACTGAGGTACTAGGGCTCTCCGGAGGACTGGAGGGGGGCTTAACAGGAGAGCACCTCTGAGTCTTGAGAGGAGTGGGTGTGTCTGCCCAGCTGCTGGGGTGGCCTTCTCAGGGGCTCAGTGTCACCATACCTGGGGCTTTGGCCTTTGGCATCAGGTTTGTTTGGGGTGAGGGAGAGGGTGGCAGTAGGAACAAAGAGGCTCTGTCTAGTCTGGGTACCTTGGCTACCCTAGAGTGTGCCCCACCTCTTCTATGTGTAAAGGGGAAACTGAGGCCCAGAGTCTCACCCAGGTAACAGAGAGGTGCAGCAGAGCCCTACTAGAACCGAGTCCTTTGTTCCCACCCTGGATCCTCTCAACTCCTTCCCTAGACAGCACTTTGAGATATCTCAGGGAGCCAGGCTGTGGATCCACATGGCCTGGGTCCCAAACCACCCCATTACAGCCATGGGGCCTTGGGCAGGTACCTTAACCTTCTCACTGGGGCTCTATGTTTGCTTCACTTCCACCCCTAGATACAATCTCTGCTCTGCTCTGTGTCCCAGGAGCCTAATACCTATGGGCTGCCTCACCTGGGCCTTATTGCTGTCTGGGTTCAAGCTGGTTTTGGCAAGTAGAGGCCCAGCTAGGAAATCAGAGGGCAAGAAGGGAGGTGGAGAGGGAGGTTGGGGTATTTGTGCCTTTTCCAGAACTCCAGCTTTCACTGGGGTTCAGTAACATTGCTCTGTTCCTTTGCTCTTCTGACTGCGGGGTGGAGCTCTGTGCTGTTGTGAGTCCTTGGGCCATCACCATCTCTTGCTGGTTCCCTTGACCCTGCCTCCACCTCTGTAATAATCTCTTTATAAGCCCTCTTCAGCTAAACTCTCCAGGGATGCCATCGGTTTCCTGCTGGATGCCTGACTGGTTTCCCCTCCAGTGCTTTAGTTTCTTCATCCTTAAAATGGGGATAGGAATAGTACTTACCTCATAAAGTTGCATAATATGAGGATTAAAAGAGTGTGTATCAGAACAATGCCAGATGTAGGGGTAAGTGCCATAAAAGCAGAGGCTACTATTATTATTATCACTATTATTCCTCTTTTTAAGCTCCCTGTGTACTGTGGGGAGGGTAAGTGTGAAGCCAGGCTTGGAGGTGAGGAACACCTGACTCTGCATGTTCATCTTCTCCAGCTCCAGGCTGCTTGGAGCTTCACAGGTCCTTAGTCAGCTGGGAATCTAGCCTCAATCCCTCCAGCTCCAATGGAGCCAGCTGTCCCCGGGATCACTAGGTAAGGGGAGATAGAAGCCAGAGTACCTTTCTCACCCTGGTTCTTCTCCAGAAAACTCAGGCTCCTGAGAAAGGGGGAGCTGGAATCTGAGTACCCCATGACCTTTTGGGGCTCAGGGATCTAGCAGGGGTTAGGAGTGGTGATGGTGAAGAATTAGAGGTTTGGAAGGTAGTGTGCGTGGGGTTAGTGGAGAGAGTCGATACTGGAGAGGTTGAGGGCAGAAGCAAAATCCCAATCTGTGTTTACTAATCCTGCTTTACAGCCTCCTATAGGGAAGTTCTTTCTAAGATCTCACTGCCATCCTGTTTTAGCTCTTCAAGAAGAGGGCTAAATTGCAGGACAATTACTGTGACTCTGGGGAGCAATTCTAGTTCTCACCAACAGCCTGGGAGTTGCCGCTCCCATCCCTGCATATGACCAAAGCACTGGAAACCTGGGGGGGCATTAATGAGGGATCTTAGGGAACAGCTAAGGAGCCCTGGTGGTGCAACAGTTAAGCGCTCAGCTGCTAACTGAAAGATTGGCAGTTTGAACCCACCCAGCGGCTCTGCAGGAGAAAGACCTGGCAATATGCTTCTATAAGGTTACAGCCAAGAACGCACTATGGGGCAATTCTACTCTGTTACGTGGGGTCACTATGTGTCGGAATTGACTTGATGGCACCTAGCTTCCTTCTTTTTTTGGAAGCTTCTTCAAGGAGGTGATAGGCTTCCTCATGTGCCTCAGAGCTAAGGAGGCCAGGCTGGGAGAGGCTGGGGGAGGGGAGAGAGGATGTTGGGAGTTCTGATAATCATCTGGACATGGCCCACCACTCATCTCTGTGGAGACACCTCTCATAGCCAAGGAGGCACCTGGGACGTCCTGCCCACCACCCTCACCCTCACCGTCCTCCTCTCTGCTCAGGGCCACTGCCAGGGCCTAGCCGGAAACATGCTGAGGGAGAGGAGGAAGTGGTCTGGCCTGAGGCACGAGGCAGGCTGCAGTTCCCAGCCTGAGGGAGCTCTTTCTTGGTAGAGGTAGCCTTTAGCTGGGGGATCCCCAGTTTCATGTCAAAGAGTAGGGGACAGTGACCCCTAACCTGTGGACAAAGTCTTCCCTTTATTGGGCGAAAGGATTATAGCTTGAGCCCCCCTCAGCCCTTAGAGGTGTGTGTATGCCCACATACACATGAGGGTGTGTCTGAAGTGACTGGGGATGTGCACATGCACGCACAAACACATTTACACCCCCACTCACTGACTCATCCATGCATACTCACTCCACACTCAACCCATCTATACTCATTCATGCACACTCATACCCTAACATCCACTCATAGTCATTTACACACCCAGTTGCTCAAACACACTTAGGCACACTCATGTGTACGCCTGCACTTCCACATTCATGCCTTTACACACTCACTACATTCCCACCTACTTACTTTCACACACACTCTTACAGTCACACGGGCTTAAGCACAAGTAGACACTCAGGTGTTCTCATACTCTAACACACACATACTCGTGGGGGGCCAGAAATCACACATCTGTGCAGTGAGTCTGACAGTCTGGAAGTGTGTGTGTGGGAGGTGAGGTTGGGGATAAAGAAGGGGGGATTTTGATACTCCAGACAAGCAGGCAAGTAACTGGGGTTAAGAAGTGGGGCTGGGACTCCTTTAGGTCTTTTTTCTTTTAAATTTTATTTATTTTGTTGCTGTCGTTGAGAATATACACAGCAAAACATATGGTGTGATGGTTAAGGTTCTGTGTCAACTTGGCTGAGCCATGATTCTCAGTGGATTGGCAGTTATGATGTAGTTTGGCAGCTATGTAATGATGTAATCACCTCCATAATGAGATCTGATATAATGTAATCACCTCCATGATGAGCTCTGCTATAAACAGCCAATTAGTTGGAAGGGAGTTTCCTTGGGGGTGTAAGCTGTGTCATGGATTGAATTATATCTCCCCCCCAAAATGTGTGCATTTACTTGGTTAGGCCGTGATTCCCAGTATTCTGTGGTTGTCCTCCATTTTGTGATTATAATTTTATGTTAGAGAGGTTTAGGGCGGGATTGTAACACCCTTACCAGGCCACCCTGATCTAATGTAAAGGGAGTTTACCTGGGGTGTGGCCTGCACCACTTTTTATCTCTTAAGAGGCTGCTTGGAGCTTCTCTTAAGAGATAAAAGAAAAGGGAACCAAGCAGAGAGTGGGGGACCTCATACCACCAATGAAAGCCGTGCCAGGAGAAAAGCCCATCCTTTGGACCTGAGGTTCCTGTGCTGAGATGCTCCCAGGCCAGGGGAAGATGGATAACAAGGACCTTTCTCTAGAGCTGACAGAGAGAGGAAGCCTTCCTCCAGAGCTGACACCCTCAATTTGGACTTGTAGCCTACTAGACTGTGAGAGAATAAATTTCTCTTTGTTAAAGTCATCCAATTGCAGTATTTCTGTTATAGCAGCACTAAATGACTAAGATAGCCTGTAGTCAATATATGTGGACTTCCTGGCAAAGCTCATGGGCTTTTGCTCTCTCTGGATCCTGCATCTGGCTCCTGTTCATCTGACCTCTCATTCTTGGGACTTGAGCTAGCAACTTACCTGCTGACCTTGGAATTTGTCAGCCTCTGCAGCCTGTGAGCCAGTGGCCTGCCAGTTTACCTGTTGATCTTGGGTTCCTCAGCTGCTGCTGCAACATGAGTCAGCAGAAGCCTTCAGCCTGACCCATGGACTTGGGACTTTCCAGCCTCTATACCCACGTGAGCCATTTCCACAATATAAATCTCTCTTTCTCTATATATACATGCATCACTGGTTTTACTTCTCTAGAGAACCCAGTCTATGACATTTGTTACCGAGAGTGGTTCTAAAGAAATAAAACTGTATGTATGAGTTTTCTAAATTGGTTCTCAAGTCTGGATACTCTTAAAGTTGTTGATGATTCTGCTTCCAGCAGTAAAGATGGCACTGCTAATCCATGGTGTGTGGTAGCAATAGAAATATGGAAAATACCGCCACCAGTTGATCAGATATTTGTGAGAGGAGAGGCTCTAGGTGATCACATGTGTGATACCTTTCTACAATTCTGTGAGAATTGTTTGGTTGGTCCTACTTTCACTAGGCAAAGTGGTAAAAGAAAGGTGAGCTCAGGGCCTCAGAGTCACAGCTCAAGTGCCACATAAACGACCTCAAAGTTTCCACTTGTGCCTTGAAAGAAAGCCTTATTACTTGTAATAACAGAGCTGATATTGCTGAAAACCAAACCCAGAGTCTTATTGTAAGAGTGGCTGAATTACAACATGGGTTGAATTCCCAACCTTGAATGGAGTCTAAAGTTAAAGTGAGGGCATTGATTGGGAAGAAATGGGATCTTGACACTTGAGATGGGGATATACAGGCAGATAATCAAGAAGCTAGGCTCACTAAGCCTCTAAATTCCATTGAATCACTTCTGCCAATAGAGCCAGCCCTCTCACTTCTATCTGAAGAGATTACTCCATCTTTGTCTGCTAAGCCACCCTCCCCAGTAAAACCATTAGCCCATCCACCCCCATCTGATGAGTGTGTCTGAAGAACCTTTGTTTGAGTCATCTCCTTGGGAGAAGTCTGTGTCATTACCTGAGGCATTGCCTGAGGCAGATGCCTTACAAGAGGTTGCTAAATGCTCTCAGAACACACACCCACCACCAATTTTTGCTTCTAGACCTATAACTAGACTTAAGTACCAGTAAGCCTCAAAAGGTGAAGTATGAAGTGTGACCCAGGAGGAGGTACGCTACACCCCAAAAGAACTGCTTGAGTTTTCTAATATATACAAACACAAGCCTGGGAAATATGTGTGGGAATGGCTATTAAGGATGTGAGATAATGGTGCAAAGAACATAAAGTTAGACCACTCTGAGTTTATTGACATGCGCTCACTAAGCGCAGATCCTTCATTCAATATTTCATCTCAAGAGGTTAGGAAAGGCTCTAATAGTTTATTTGGTTGGTTCGCTGAAGCATGGATTACACTGTGGCCCACGCTAAATCAAGTTGAAGTGCCAGACCTGCCTTGGTATACTGTAGAAGAAGGAATCCAAAAGCTTAAGGAGTTTGGCATGTTAGAGTGTATTTTTCAGGTTAGATCCACAGACCCACACATGGAGTGCCCAGAGGACACACCTTTTACCACAATGGTGAGGAACAAATTTGTGAAAAGAGCTCCAGCATCCTTGAAGACTACTGTGTTTGCAATTTTATGTAAGTCATATTTGACAGTGGGAACTGCCCTAACTGAATTAGGATACCTAACTACCATGAAGCTGATTGGACCCCTTGGTGGTAGGGGTTATGTGTCGACACTCAGTTGACAAAGACGAGGTGGGCATGGTTCCTATAATAGACAGTAGATTCAAAGCAGTAATCAGAATCGTCTGACTTATGTGGACTTATGGCATTGGCTACTTAGCCATGGTGACCCCAGAAGTGAAATGGATTGGAAACCTGCTAAATATTTACTTGATCTGTACAAGCAGAGGAATTCTACTTCAAGTGAAGAGCAATCTAACTCAAATTGCCAGAATAGAGGGTCACAGCCCCGCAAACAAATCCCAGACTTGAGCCAGTTTACAAACCTACAACCCCTTGAATGAAGGGGAGGCTGGGTCCCCTTGAGGAAGGATCCCACTATGCTGCCAAAAATTTATACTGTTAATCTTTCTCCCAGCCATCCCCAAAGGGATCTACAGCCTTTTGTAAGAATGACTGCTCATTGGGGAAATAAAAGGAAATAATCAGACTTTTGGGAGATTACTGGATACTGGCTCTGAACTGACACTAATTCCAGGAGACTTAAAACATCACTGTGGCCCACCAGTCAGTATGGAGGTCAGGTTATTAATGGAGTCTTAGCTCAGTTTTGGCTCACAGTGGGTCCAGAGTGTCCCTGAACTCATTCTGTGGTGATTTCCCCAGTTCCAGAATGCATACTTGAAAAATATATACTCAGCAACTGGCAGAACCCCCACATTGGATACTTGGCAAGTGGAGTAAGGGCTATTATGGTAGGAAAAGCCAAATGGAAGCAATTAGAACTGCCTTTATCTAGGAAAATACTAAACCAAAAGCAATACCACATTCCTGGAGAGATTGAAGAGATTAGTGCCACCATCAAGGACATGAAGGATGCAGGTGTGGTGATTCCCACCACATTCCCATTCAGCTCGCCTATTTTGCCTGGGCAAAAAACAGATGGACCTTGGAGAATGACAGTGGGTTATCGAAAACTTAACCAAGTGGTGACTCCAATTGCAACTGCTTTTCAGATGTGGTTTCATTGCTTGAGCAAATTAATACAGCTCCTGGTAACTGGTATGCAGCTGTTGATCTGGCTAATGCCTTTTTCTCCATACCTGTTTTGAATGACCACCAGAAGCAGTTTGCCTTCAATTGGCAAAGCCAGCAATAAACCTTCAGTGTCTCACCTCGGAGCTATATCAACTCTCCAGCCCTATGTCATAATTTAGTCTGCGGGGACCTTGATTGCCTGGTGGGCCTCTTTGGGTTTTGGAGGCAATATATCCCTAATTTGGGTGTGCTACTCTGGGCTATTTATCAAGCATCTCAAAAAGCTTCTAGTTTTGAGTGAGCCCCAGGACAAGCGAAGGCTCTGCAACAGGTTCAGGCTGCCGTGCAAGCCTCTCTGCCACTTGGACCATACGATCCGGCTGATCCAATGGTGCTTGAAGTGTCAGTGGCAGATAGAGATGCTGTTTAGAGTCTTTGGCAAGCCCCTAATGGTGAATCATAGTGTAGACCCTTAAGATTTTAGAGCAAAGCCCTGCCATCTTCTGCAGACAACTACTATTCTTTTGAGAAACAGCTTTTGGCTTATTACTGGGCCTTACCCACTGCCGTCGAGTCGATTCCAACTCATAGCGACCCTATAGGACAGAGTAGAACTGCCCCATAGAGTTTCCAAGGAGCGCCTGGTGGATTTGAACTGCTGACCTCTTGGGCCTTAGTAGAGACTGAATGCTTAACCATGGGCCACCAAGTCACCATGTGGCCTGAGCTTCCCCTCATGAACAGGGTGTTGTCTGATCCACAGGGTCATAAAGTTGGTAGTGCACAGCAGTACTACATCATTAAATGGAGGTGGCATATACGAGATCGGGCCTGAGCAGAACTTGAAGGCATAAGTAAGTCGCATGAGGGAGTGGTCCAAATGACCATGACCTCATTTCTGTCATATTATCTTCCCTCTCCCAGTCTGTGATCAGCCATGTGATCAGCCTCATGGGGAGTTCCTTATGATCAGTTGACCGAGGAAGAGAAAACTCTTGGCTGGTTTATAGATGGCTCTGCTTGATATGCAGGTACCACTCAAAAGGGGATAATGGCAGCACTACAGCCTCTTTCTGGGACCTTCCTGAAGGACAGTGGTGAAGGGAAATTCTCCCAGTGGGCAAAACTTTGAGCAGTACATCCAGTTGTTCACTTTGCTTAGAAGGAGAATTGCCAGATGTGCAATTGTGTACTGATTCACGGGCTGTGGTCAGTGGTTTGGCTGGATGATCAGGGACTTGGAAGGAACATGATTGGAAAATTGGTGACAAGGAGGTAGGAGGAAGCAGTATGTGGATAGGCCTCTCTGAATAGGCCAGAGAAGCGAAGATATTTGTGTCTCATGTGAATGCTCACCAAAAGGTGACCTTGACAAAGGAAGATTTTAACAATCAAGTGGATAGGATGACGTGTTCTGTGGAAATCAATCATCCTTATTCCCCACCCACTCCTGTCATTGCCCAACAGGCTCATGAACAAAGTGGCCACAGTGGCAGGGATGGAGGTTGTGCATTGGCTCAGAAACATGGACTTCCACTCACCAAGGCCAACTTAGCTACAGCCACTGTTGAGTGCCCAATCTGCCAGCAACAGAGACCAACACTGAATCCCCAGTATGGCACCATTCCTCAAAGTGATCAGCCAGAAACCAGGTGGCAGGTTGATTATGTTGGACCACTTCCATCATGGAAAGGGCAGCATTTTGTTTTACTGGAATAGACTCTTATTCTGGATATGGATTTGCCTTCCTTGCATGCAATACTTCTGCCAAAACTACCATCTATGGACTTACAGAATGCCTTATCCACTATCATGGTATCCCACACAGCAACACCTTGGATCAAGGGACTCACTTCACAGCAAATGAATTGTGGCAGTGGGCCCATGCTCATGGAATTCACTGGTCTTACCATGTTCCCCATCATCCTGAAGCAGCTGGCTTGATAGAACGATGAAAAAGCCTTCTAAAGACACAATTTTTACCTTGCGGAGTTGGGGCAATATTCTCCAGGACACTGTATATGCTCTAAACCAGCGTCCAATGTATGGTGCTGTTTCTCCCATAGCCAGGATTAATGGATCCAGGAATCAAGTGGTGGAAATAGGACTGGCACCACTCAAAAGTACCCCAAGTGACTCCCTCAAAAATTTTTTGTCTCCTGTCCCCACTGCCCTATGCTCTGTGGGTCTAAAGGTCTTAGATCCAAAGGGAAGAATGCTCCCACCAGGAGACACAACACTGATTCCATAGAACTGGAAGTTAAGAATGCCGCCAGGCCTCTTTGTGCTCCTTATGCCTCTGGATCAACAGGCAAAGAAACGAGTTACTGTATTGGCTGATGTGATTGATCCTGATTACCAAGAGGAAATCAGATAGATATTACATAATGGAGGTAAAGAAGAGTATGTCTGGAATACAGGCAATCCCTTAGGGCATCTCTTAGTACTACCATGCTTTGTGATTAAAGTCAATGGAATACTACAGCAACCCAATTCCGACATGACTACTAATGGCCAGGCCTTTCAGTAATGAAGGTTTGAGTCACCCCACCAGGCAAAGAGCCACGACCAGTTGAGGTGCTTGCTTAGGGTAAAGGGAATATGGAATGGATGGTGGAAGAATGTAGTTCTAAAAACCAGTTATGACCATGTGATCAGCTGCAGAAATGAGGACTGTAATTGTTATGAGTATTTCTGCCTTATAATCATGCATCAAATATTTTAGTTTCTTTCACTTATAAAATATAAGATGTAAACAGGGCTAGTGCATTTTCGATTGCATGTGTGTTAGTTGTACAGTGTTAGGTACAAGTATAACTTTATAATTGTCTTTATCTAGAAATTGTGTATGGTTTAGGGAGGCATGTATTGGTGCTAAGTTGACAAGGGGTGGACTGTGTTGGTTAAGGTTGTGTGTCAACTTGGCTAAGCCATGATTCTCAATGGATTGGCAGTTTTGATGTAGTTTGGCAGCTATGTAATGATGTATTCATCTCCATAATGAGATCTGATATAATGTAATCTTACCTCTATGTTGAGATCTGCTATGAACAGCCAATCAGTCGAAAGGGAGTTTCCTTGGGGGTGTGGCCTGCCTCCAATATATGTTGACTTTCTGGCAAAGCTCGTGGGCTTTTGCTCACTCTGGATCCTGTATCTCGCTCCTGTTCATCTGACCTATGGTTCTTGGGACTTGAGCTAGCAACTTACCTGCTGATATTGGGATTCCTCAGCCCCTGCAGCCTGTGAGCCAGTGGCATACAAGCTTACCTGCTGACCTTGTGTTCTTCAGCTGCTGCAGCTTCATGAGTCAGGAGAAGCCTCCAGCCTGACCCATTGATTTGGGACTTTCCGGCATTTACAACCATGTGAGCCATTTTCTTGAAATTAATCTCTCTGTTTATATGCATATATGCTTCACTGCTTTTGTTTCTTTAGAGAACCCAGCCTAAGACATACACCAATTCAACAGTTTCTACATGTACGGTTTAGTGATATTGATTACGTTCTTTGAGTTATGCAACCATTCTCACTCTCCTGAGTTGTTTCTCGCTCATTAACATAAAGTCACTGCCTCCTAAGGTCCCTACTTAACCTTTTGATTTACTGTTGTCAGTTAGATCCCATACAGATAGTTCTTGAAATAGCTTAATGCTCAAGGCAGACCTTTTGTACTAGTTAAGCTAAACTATTGTTTCGTTTTAAGAAAACTTCAGGGGGATGTTTTTGTTTTAATGTTTAGAGGTTATCTTAGGACAATAATTTCAGGGATTCACCCACCCTCCATGGCTCCAGAAAGTCTACAGCCCATGAGAATTTGAAATTCTGTTCTGCATTTTCCCCCTTTGATTGGGATTCTTCTATGAAATTTTTGATCAAAATGTTCAGCAATGGTAGCCAGGCACCATCCAGTTCTCTGGTCTCATGGCAAAGGAAGCAGTTGTTCATGGAGACAATCAGCCACACATTCCATATCCTACTTCTATTCTTGACTCTCCTCCCTCTGTTGCTCCAGGTGAATAGAGACCAATTGTTGTGCCTTGGATGGCCGTTTGCAAGCTTTAAAGACCCCCTATGCTAAACAGATTACTAGGCCAATTAACTGGGATGTTCCATGAAACTATGACCCTAAACCTCCAAACCAAGAAGCCAAATTCCATGAGGTGTTTGGCTGTAGATAAGCAGCCTCAGCAGCTACTCTTTTTTTGGTAAATATATTTGTCACACAACTTTTGCCAATTCAACTTTTTAAGTCAGGTTTTGAGGTTACAACCCAGATTTTCAGCAAGAGGTCAGGAAGCAGCAGGTTTGAAGAATGTGACAGACAGCCCCAGTGCGTGAGCAGGGCAAACAGTACTACCGCAATTACCAGTTGCTGTCAAGTCGACTCCAACTCATTGTGAGTCCGTGTGTGTCAGGGTAAAATTGTTCATTAGGGTTTTCAATGATTGCTTTTTTGGCAGTAGATTGCAGGCCTTACTTCTGAGGTGTCTTTTGGTGGACTCGAGTCTCCAACTTTTCAGTTAATAGCCAAGCACTTTAACCATTTGTACCACCCAGAGACTCTGGGCACACAGTAGCTATCAACAACTACTTGCTGAATGAGGGAAAAGCAGGCTTAACTCAAACCCCGATTTC
The DNA here is from genome assembly GCF_024166365.1 of Elephas maximus indicus. Lineage (NCBI taxonomy): Eukaryota > Metazoa > Chordata > Mammalia > Proboscidea > Elephantidae > Elephas > Elephas maximus. The sequence goes on along the minus strand of NC_064827.1, from coordinate 42,582,955 downwards.
CAACTGGTAGAGCCACTGTCTGTCTCAAAGAATTTTGAATCCTAGGCAACCAGAGAGTCAGGGCCATCCAACCCTCTGACATCAACAAGGCCACACCCCACCCCCATTCGACAGAGCAGGAGAATGAGTCTAAAATACAGGTGACTTGCACAAAGCTACAGGGTGAGGCAGTGGCCAGTCCAGGCCTGGGTCCCAGACTCATGGTACAACTTCTAATTCCAGGGACATCTAACTGTACAGAGAAGCCTCAGCAGGTCCAGCTGCTTGGGACTGGACAGAAAGTGACTGTACTCTGAGCTGCCCCAGAGATTTGGGCCTTAGCCAGGGAAGAAGGGGATCTATGGGGGGTCTCCTGAGGCATGCAAGATCAAGGAGGCCAGCAGCACTCTGCAGAAGGGCTCCCAGATACATATCATGTGAAAAGTATTACCTCCTACCTTTCTGCTAGAGGACTTGAGGTTATTTGTTTCCACTACCCATGTTTCAGTTTGTCATACTGTAATGACCTGCATGTTGCTATAATGCTGGAAGATATGCCACTAATATCACCAGTGGTAGGCAGGTTTCTTCCAGGCTAAGACAGACTAGGAACAAATGCCTGGCAATCTACTTCCAAAAATTAGCCAATGAAAACCTTATGGATCACAACGGAACATTGTTTCACTTGTTTGCTTTGGACACGTCATCAGGAGGAATCAGTCGCTGGAGGAGGACATCATATTTGGTGACGTAGAGGGCCAGTGAGGGTATGGGAAACCCGCAAACAGATGGAGTGCCACAATAGCCACAAGAATGGACTAGAATATGCAGGTGATCATGAGGGAGATACAATACCTGGCAATGTTTGGTTCTGTTTTATATAAGGTCACCATGAGTTGGAGTTGACTCAGAGACAGCTATCCACCCACCCACCCACCCATCCATCCATCCATCCATTACTTCACCAAATATTTATTGAACACTTATTTTATGCCAGATTGTGGTAGATACCAAGATAAGCAAGATATATATATATATGTAAAATATCAGATAGGAAGCTTCTGGGTACAAAAAAGAGGAAACATGACTCAAAGTGGCTTGGGTAACAATGGTATTTGGTTGGAACTAAAAAATTTAGAGGAATAACTTCAGGTGAGGCTTGATTCAGCAGTCAGGGCCTTTCTGTCTCTACTCTCTCCTTTCCGGGTTGTCAGTCTCCTCCTAAGGCTGGCAAGACAGATGGCTGCAGTTCCTAGGCTCCATGCTTCCTTGTTAATGTCCAGCAGGGAAAAGGGAGCATCCTTGTTACAGCAGTTCCAGCAAACACTCTGAGGTGAACCCTGATTGGAACAGCTTGGTTACATGCCCAGTCCTGAGTAAGGGGGATGGCTTGGCCTGGTTGGATTAACCTAAATCACATGCTCCATATCTGGCCTCAAGGGAGAAGTCAGCTTCCTCCGAAGAAAATGGATTCCCAAATGGAAACTGAAGGTTGTTAAGAAAGGGGAAAGCAGAGTTCATCATATGGTTTTACATTCAAGGAATTTAAAAACTAGTGGAGAAGACTGCAAATACAGCCAGTCAAGGGAATTAGGAATTGGGAAATTTTCCCAGAACAAAACACCTCTGCAGGACTGGCTGAAAATGCAGGTCCCCCTGTTAAAAAATTATTCAGAATTTCCAGACAGCAACAGGACAGCATTGAAACTAGTGTGGGGCCTTTCTAATCTTGCAGCCCCATGCGACTGCCTAGGTCACATGTCCAGATGCTGGCCCTACACCTCTACATTGAGACCTGAGGATGAGAAGGAGTTAGCCAGGTGGACTGTTCCCAGTGGAGGTAATAGCTTGTGGAAAGGCCCAGCAGCAGGAGAGCAGGATGCCTTGGAAGAGCTGATAGGAGTTTAGTGTGACTGGAACTTAGAGTGCCAATGAGGCTGGAAGTGTGGGTGGGGCCAGGTCATGTAGGATCCTGTCTGCCCTTCCTGGAAAACTGAAGCCTCCTGTGGGCCCTGTGAGCCTAGCACTGAGCCAGGAGGCAAGAGGGAGCCAACTTGGGGGGACCAGACCCTGCCTTGAACGGAGACCAGGTGGACAATGTGGTAGGGTAAGAGGTCTGGTGTCAGGAGCTCCAGGTTACTATGAGACCCAGACAAGTCCCAACACCACTCTGTGTCTCAGGTTCCTCCTCAGGACCACAAGCCTGTTGATGAGATTATTTAAACCATAACTTCTCCAGCCCTGGTATTTTGTGATTCTCTTCTGGGATTTCTAACAGCCTTAACATTCAGATGGGGGCAAGGGAGGAGGAACATTGTAGCTGACAGCCAGTGTGAGAAAAGGGACCAAGATGCAGCTGGGAACAGAGAGTTCCTGAAGGCCACCCAGGAGACCAGAAGCAGCAGCAACCGGAGGGGACTTGACTGTGAATGCCTGGAATGGCAAGTGTAGGAGTTTGAAGATTTAAGTAAGGATGGTTGGGATAATGTGTCCAAAACTGACACTAGAAAAAGGGCAGGGAGGAAACCCTGGTGGTGTAGTGATCATGTGCTACGGCTGCTAACCAAAGGGTCGGCAGTTCGAATCCACCAGGCGCTCCTTGGAAACTCTATGGGGCAGTTCTATTCTGTCCTATAGGGCCGCTATGAGTCGGAATCAACTTTACAGCACTGGGTTTTGTTTTTTTTTTATTGAAGGCAGGATAGGAGGGAGGTGGGACACATACCAAGAGAGGGTAAATTCTGCCCTGAGTTGATACCCATTGTCAGATTCAAATAGGGAAAGACTGAGGTCCTGCCATCACCTTAGGCTAGACCCTTGCATCCCTGAAACAGATCATGGCAACCCAGATGGGGACTTACTCCCTTTCTCTATTTTCTGTTTTAAAAAAAAAAATCCCTGATACATGCTACAATATGAGTGAACCCTGAAAACATTATACTAAGTGGAAGAAGTCAGTCACAAAAGACCACATATTATATGATTTTATTTATATAAAATGTCCAGAGTAGGCAAATCCATAGAGACAGAAAATACATTAGTAGTGGCCAGGAGCTGGGGAAGTGGGGAGTGACTGGTAATGGGTATAGGTTTTCTTTTCGGGGTGATAAACAGTTCTGGAATTAGAGAATGGTGATGACTATACATCTCTGAGTACACTAAAAGCTACTGGATTCTACACTTTAAAAAAGTGAATTTTTCTCAGATTCAGAAAATAGGCTTTGAGAGGAAAAGTGACCTCAGGTCACATGGTCATGGAACAACTACTATTTGAACTAATTTTAACTCTGACTTTTTAGTTTACTTTCGTTCTCTCTCTTCCTACCACCTGGCTGGAAGCATTTTCTTTGATTAGATCTGATATTAGTATCCTTTTGGCTTGTGTTAATTTTTGTTACCTCATTCTGATGAAGTAAAGCTGACAAATAAAGTTAATGTTGACCTAAAAAGGGAGGGGGATTGATTTTTATGATATGTGAACTATAGCTCAATAAAACCAGTTGTCGTTCAGTCAATTCTAACTCATGGTGACCCCATGTGTTTCAGAGTAGAACTACACTCCATAGAGTTTTCAATTACTGTGACTTTTTGGAAATAGACAGGCCTTTCTTCTGAGGCTCCACTGGGGAGGGGTGAATTTGAACCACCAACCTTTCAGTTAGTAGCTGAGCTCTTAACTGTTTGAGCTAATGAAGGGACCCATATCTCAATAAACTTGTTATTACACGAAAGGAAGAAATCCCTTACTCACAGCAGGTTTTTATGTTGGTAACAGACTCTGTGGAAGGCTTGGGGAGATGGAAGGAGTTTACTTTGCACAAATTCAACAACCTCAAATTGGGTATTAGACATCCCTGTCCTTAGGGATGGCTCCTCCACCATTGGCGATTTCTCACTGGCTCCTTCACTTCATTTAGCATCCTAGCCTCTAGCCACATGGATGGTTCTTTTTCCCCTCTCATCTCTCCTCCTCAGTCTCTCCCTACAGATTTCCCACAGTACTCTTTTTTTTTTTTTTAAGTGTCCAGCTGAGCAAACAGGCCACTTAGCACAGGCCCTGAGATTTCCTTTAATGGGACCGCTGTCCTCAGGTTTTAAAAAGCAGTTTGTCCCCCTCCATTACAAGTGACTAGCACTTCCTCCTTGATGGCAATTGCCATTTACTCTCTGTCCCCTCGGACTGTGAGCTTCATGGAGACAGAAACATAGATCTGATTGTAAAAGCCAACCTCTGGTAAGCTGCAAGGGGCTCAAAAAATATATGTGGGATGAATGGATGGGATTTTTCAGAACCCCCTTGAAGCTCACCTTCCTTTCTATTTCCTTGCAGGGGAGTGTTATGACAAAGCATTACAAGGCCCAGAAACTTCTAATGGGGTCAGCTATGGAGGAAGCGTCGTGGAATAGATGGGCAGAAGTTGTGTTCTCCAAGGAGCGGAGGCTAGAGACTCTTGATAGAACTCAGATTGGTGCGGATGTGGACTCAGGAGGGAATAAGTAGAGATGACACTAAGGTTCCATGCCTTGGTCCCTCAATAGGCCTGGGCACAGCAGGGACAGGCACCCAGCCAGCCCCCATGGCTGTGGCTACGCCTGGAGATCGTATCTGAGACATGGCTGATACATGGTACTGAGTCACAGGACCTGCGGCCTAGAAAACAGTTCTGATGTTGAAATAGATACGGGGGAGGGTTTGGGGAGTGTCTTTAGTTTGCCGCCAGCACAGACATCATCACCACCCACACTTCTGTCATCTGTGGGTTACCTTGGTGGTCACCACTCATTTCTGACCCTGTCACTCATTTGTCACACTCAGTATCACTGCTGCCTAACAGCCACTGCCCCTTTCTTATTAAGCATGCTGTCACTTGATGCTATTTCCATCACCCTGTTACCTACCCCTGTATTGTCACCGTCCCTGCCCCAGGCCCATGCCTAAGATTGTTACCACCTGAACCAACCTTATCATTTTCATCAACTGCCTCCACCCCAAGCCTGTCACTGGCTAGCTCCATTTACATCTCTCCTGTCACCTTGACTGTCACCACTTGTCCCTGTCACCCCAGTCACTTTTACCATCACAGCCCCATCCTTGTCACACTTGTCCCAAGCACCTGTCCAGGCCCCATCACCTCCTTCCCTGGACTATCACCTCCTTTCCTCATCTTCTCTGTGACTTCCCCATCACTGCCACCTTCCTGTCACTGTCATCAACATCCTCCTTATCTCTAACCCTCACCTAGGTTCCTAAGATGTCTGGTGTAGACATCTTCTACATGCTCAGTGCCCACCTCTCATCATTGTTCCTGCCTTTCCAGCTGCCTGGCTTCCTCTGGGCTTTCCTACCTGGATCTGCCATGCTCCTTAAACCTTCTGTCTGCCCTGGTCAAGGTGCTTCCTTGCCACCTGTGGATTGGCTAGGACCTGGAGCCAGGTACCTATTCCCAGGGTATTGAAGAATACTGGGTAGGAGCCTTGCTAGGAAGCTCTGAATCTTTGCACCTATGACAAAAGCCAAGTGTTGCCTCTGCCCAGCCTACACCTCCCACCTCTAGCTCTGGGCCTAAAATCCCAATTTATTAAATAGGCTATTATTTCCCTTTTTAGATGATGTCCCCTCAGACTATTATTATCTTTCCCATTATATGCGTTCCCATAACCCTCCAGTACCTTGACATTTTGGAGGACTGGCTACTTATTCTTGCAGTCATGTGCTCAAAGCCATCTTGTCTACTAGGCAGTAACTGTGTCTGTCTCAGTCACTGCCATGTCACCAGTGCCTAGCACAGTGTCTGGCTTATGGTGTTGTTGTTAGGTGGCTCCGACTCATAGTAATCCCACATACAACAGAATGAAATGTTGCCTGGTCCTGTGCCATCTTCACAATTGTTGCTAGGTTTGAGCCCATGGCATGGCTCAATAAATGTCTGTTGATTGAATCAGTATCATTTATTGAGCACTTAACATGTGCCAGGCATTGTGTTAAGGGTTTTTCACATATTAACTTGTTCATTCCCTGTCTGATTTCCGGTATTCTTTTATATTTTATTTGCTTTTGAGCGTTTCGAGGGCTTATTAACCAAACTGGCACAAGGACTTCTAACAAAGTTCAAGCAGAGAAGCACACTTCCAGTTACTCATCAGAAAGTGAGGGCACTTAGAGAAAGTCAGTTAGTCACAGAACAAGGAGAAATACTTTCCTGTAATTAGGGCAAGGACAATCTCAGCTTTTGTCACCTCTTGATGTTATTAAAGGGTTGTGACATTTCAGAAGCAGATCACCAAGCCTGTCTTCCGAGGCACCTGGGGTGGGTTTGAAATGCCCACCTTTCAGCTAGTAGACTATTGCTTAACCATTTTTGCCACACAAGGTCTCCTTTAATAAATACAAGTGGAATGAAAGAAAGATTAGTAAAGTGCAACGGGGTTGATCAAAGGCGCTTTTTTTGCTGCATCTCTTACCTCTTTCAGCTACCTCGATCTACAAAACCAAAAAACCACACACACATTGGCACATTTAAGAAGCATTCTGGGTAGTGCAATTGGTTAACTCATAGTTAACACGCTCAGCTGCTAACCCAAAGGCTGGTGGTTGGAGTCCACTCAGAGGCTCCTCAGCTCTACTCTGACACATGTGGGGCTGCCATGAGTCAGAGTCCACCAGAAGCCAATTGGTTAGTGAATTTGAGAAATTCTTATCAGGAATATAAAAATAAGCCCTGATTATGTACCCAGCTTGCTCCTCCTCCTGAGTTCCTGTCCCAGCCAGAAAAGAAACCTGGGAATTACCCCATGGTTCCCGCTCCTGCGCCTCCACGCTCAATCACTCACGAGCCCAGCCCCTTTTTCCATCCCTTCTGCTACTCCCTTTGTTCCAGCCACCACCATCTCTTGCCTTCTTTGCTGCGGCTGTCTCCTAATCAGGTGCTCTATTCCAGCCTTGCTGCTCTTCCCATCCAAACCCATGCTTTTTGAGCTGCACCAATGCTGAGCTTTCTAGTTCACTAATCTACCCTTCACTCCCTGTTTAAAGCCTTCCGATGGCTCCCCATCATTCTCAGGAGTGAGTACAAGACAGTTCATGATCTGGCCCAGGTTCAACTCTCTAGAGCCTTGGCCACTCTCAGTAGATCCCAACTCATATCTGCCCTAGGACAGAGTAGAACTGCCCCACAAGGTTCCCAAGGAGCTGCTTCTGGATTCAAACTGCTGACCTTTTGGTTAGCAGCCAAGCCCTTAACCACTGCACAATCAGAGCCCCCACTCTGCACTAGCTACACAGAATTTCACTGTTGGCATTTGCCAGGCTCTCTCTGGGCCTTTGCATGAGTTGTCTCTTCTGAGGGTGAGAGTACTACTTTTCCTGCCTCCTACTCCTTTGTTTTCCTTCTTGCCTCTCAGTGAATGTCCCTTCCTCCGGGAAGACTTCTCTGATACCCCCACCCCCAAGCTGGGTTGAGTGTCCCTCCTTTGAACTCCCATAACCTCTGTGCCTATGGCCTGTAATACCCGTATTGTAACTGCTTATTCACTCACCAGCTTCCCTATGTGACTTGTACACCCTCCAGGGCTGGGACTGTAACTTGCTCTTCAATGCGCATCCAGCACCTAGCACTTGGTAGGGGTTTCATGGATGTTGAATGAATGAATGAGTAATGAAAAATTGAAGTACCCTTGTAGGAACTGATTAATACTTCTTAAGATGCTCAGAAATAGACAATCACAAAAAGTTATCCTAAAAGGATCCATAAATTCTGCAAAGGAGATGAAATTGTCTTATGATCTAAGAAATATTGTGGATTTGACAGGCAGAAATTTAGGGGTGACTATCGACGGCACTGGGTACTGGGTGGATGTAGTTAGGAGAGGAAACCCTGGTGGCGTAGTGGCTAAGTGCTATGGCTGCTAACCAAAGGGTCGGCAGTTCAAAACCACCAGGCGCTCCTTGGAAACTCTATGGGGCAGTTCTACTCTGTCCTATTGGGTTGCTATGAGTCGGAATCGACTCGGCGGCACTGGCTTTTTTTCTGGGTATGTAGTTAGGAGGAAACCCTGGTGGCATAGTGGTTAAGTGCTACGGATGCTAACCAAAGGATCAGCAGTTTGAATCTGCCAGGCGCTCCTTGGAAACTTTATGGGGCAGTTCTACTTTGTCCTATAGGGTCACTATGAGTCGGAATCAACTCGACAGCACTGGGTTTGGTTTTGGTTTTTACGTAGTAAGAAACAGTGGTGTAACAAGGTGGGGGGGCAGTGGGAGTGGGCCACCCCATCCGGGAGTAGTATTTTGTCACTGACATTGTTTAAAATTGCTCCCGATGCTGATAGTAAGAAGCAGACCAATTTTTAGTCAGTCTTATTGTTTTTAAGTTCTCTATTGCTTCTTGCTTGCCCCTGGGGAGGCCTGATCCCACCTTCCCTCCTATTTAGTCTGCCACTGGTAAGGAACCCTCACCACTGGGCAAGCTGATCTGTTTCCCTCTCCTCAGCACTGAGCTGCAAGTGATTTCAGAGGCATCCAACTTCCCAAAACTCTGCAGGGCAAGGCTGTCCTGTCCCAGAGCTGGAACCCACCTCCCTGTGACTTCTCAGGGGAGCCCTCTGAGTCTCCATGCTGGCTGCTGCCTGTCTGCGGGAGTGAGGCCATCTTGTATAGGGGTGGGAGCACTACATCCAACCTGAGGCCTAATCCTGTCCCTGTCACTAACTCACTGTAAGGCCTTGGGCTGGCTCTCATGGCCCATACTCTCAAGCCACCTCTCAAGGCCTCGCTTTGCCCATCTATAGCAAAGTGACCTGGGCCTTCAGGTCCTTCACAGAACTTCCCAGGCTGGGAAGGGATGTCAGCCATGGGGATGACAGGAAGTTACCCCCTCAGGCCCCCTCTTCCTCTCTCTGACCTGAGTGAGATATTCTACCACAGGGAACTGGCTGGGTTGGGTGTCTCAACTAGCAGGACACAAGGCGAGTCTGGACAGGTGGGCAGTGGAGCCTAGGCTCCAGGGTGGGGTGTGTGTATGTGTTGCAGTGCAGGGGGTGGCATGGGCGGATCCTAGGCAAAGGTCAAGGATGGGAGAGGTGGCTCCAGCAGGCCAGCTGCCTTTGCTTGGTGACCGCCTCCAGGAACTGCAGAGACAGACCCTGGGCTTGGTTCTGGCTCTGCTGTGGGGCTGGGGAGAGGCCAGGGGTGGAGAACAGCCTCTTGGTGAGGTCACTTCTAGGGTGGAAACCACTGTCCTACTCTGGGAAGGAAAGACAGTGTCATAAAAGCAGGAGGGATTCAGGTTGGAGTACAGGAGGGGCAGGTGATAGTGGATCAGGGAGGATGAAGTGCCTCCTTATTTGGGCTGCATATGAGGAGGGAAAGGAACAGTCCTCCATGGGAGAGAAGGCTGCTTTGTTAGAAGACAGGGGAGATGGGTAGAATGACACAGGGAATAGAGTAGCCTATAGCCCTCAGCCTGGGTTAAGGCGATTCTCAGCTAAAGAGGAAAGCCCTGGGATATCTGAGGCTTGGGTCAGATGCCCATCAGCCCTGGGCCTCAGTTGTTCCCTTGTGATATGGAAAGAATCTCCTTGGTTTCTGTCTGCCAAAAGGAACTCAAAGACAAAGTGTTCCAAGCTTCTTGCCCTGGTCACTGAAGACCGGGGATATTCCCTTACTAAGTTCCTCCTGAAGTCCCTATAGGGGACCTGGGGTGCTAAGAGAAGTTGGGGGTGAGGGTGGAAGAAGGGGGAGGTGAGAAGAGCCTAGACCTGTTGGGGGCAGAGTGGATGTACGAATGGCATGGCAGCGGCAGAGTCTGATCTCTAACTTCACAAGGGGAAGGAGAATTAAGATCAGCACCAACAGCTCAAGCCCTATTCCTGTGAGGTGGGCGTCAGACATGCCTCTACCCTCCAACCTTTTTACCAGTTCTGACACAAACTGTCCTTCCCATGGCATTCTCTACTTCTCTGCTGAGTTTGATAATTCGTTGCAATGGCCATGCAGAACTCATAGACAATTCTCAGGATTGTGGGGTTTATTAGGGAAGTAACAGGTTACAATTTCGCTTCAGGAATGCTCAGGATATAGTTCTTTTATCAGGACAGCCTCTTCTCAACTGTGCCCACAGGCATGCCTCTGTCTGGCCCTCAGCCTCCGTTCTGCTCAGGCAAGTGTTACAAAGCTCTTTTAGCTCTGCCAGTAACTGCCCTGAGGCACCCTACTCCGCCAGTAAGCCTCGGCCTTAGGCGCTCAGCTGTAGCTCCTTGGGTCGGCAAACCTAGCTCCACCAAGTGCCTGAAGGCACCATACTCTGCCAGCAATTCAGGCACTCAGCTTCCTCTCTCTGTGGGCCAGGAAGCCCTACCAGCCAGGTTCCTGTTGGTCTTCTGTCTCTGCTGCCCCCTTTTCTGACAGTCTCCTGCCTCTGCTGCTGCTGTTTCTCTGCCTCAGCTTCTTATCATCTTCGGTGTTAAAACTGTCTCTCTTGGTCTCCTGGCTCCAGGAGCTTCTCAGTGCAGGAATCCTGGGTTCAAAGGCAGTTTCCACTCCTGGCTCTTCTTTCTTGGTGGTGGTCAGATTCTCCCATTCCATCTCTAGGATGGCTCATTTTAAGCCTAGCGGAATGGCCAAACTGACCAATCCCCTTGTAAGAGTTCCATATATCTTATTCACGTGGTCCCACCCCCACATTCAAAAGCAGTTGCAGCAGTATTATCAACAGGAAACTGCCAGAAATGCAAGCCAGATTCAGAAGAGGATGTGGAATGAAGGATTTCATTGCCAATGTCAGATGGATCTTGGGTGGAAGCAGAGAATACCAGAAAGATGTTTACTTGTGTTTTATTGACTATGCAAAGGCATTCAACTCTATGGATCATAACAAATTGTGGATAACATTGCAAAGAGTGGGAATGCCAGAACACTTAATCGTGGCCACGAAGAAACTATACATAGACCAAGAGGCAGTCGTTCGAACAGAGCAAGGGGATATTGTGTGGTTTAAAGTCAGGAAAGGTGTGCATCAGGGTCGCATTCTTTCACCATACCTATTCAATCTGTATGCTGAGCAAATAATCCGAGAAGCTGGACTATATGAAGAAGAATGTGGCATCACAATTAGAGGAAGACTTATTAATAACCTGTGATATGCAGATGACACAACCTTGCTTGCTGAAAGTGAAAAGGGCTTGAAACACTTACAGATGAAGATCGAAGACTATAGCCTTCAGGATGGATTACACCTCAATGTAAAGAAAACAAAAATCCTCACAGCTGGACCAATAAGCGACATCACAATAAATGGAGAAAAGATTGAAGTTGTCAAGGCTTTCATTTTACTTGGATCCACAATCAATGCCCCTGGAAACAGCAGTCAAGAAATCAAATTACGGATTGCATTGGGCAAATCTGCTACAAAAGACCTCTTAAACTGTTAAAAGCACCTAACAACAACACCAACCCCCACAAAGGTGCCATGCACTTTATTCACTTTATTAGCAAGCTATCTGATCCCTTTGGTGGGCTATACCAGTCTTTGGTTGGAGTTACAAAGACTATGGCTGGAAGGGCCATATTAAGTAATTCATTGCATACACCACAGTGGTGCTTTGAAAGGTAAGAAGCCTGATCAGACAGCCCCCACCCAAGTATGGAAATTCTATTCCTGCCTTCCCAGAAATTCTAAACCCCTGGATTAAGCCCTTATCGGAAACCCCCTTCTCTTGCCCCTGAGTCCCTCTGCAAGTCCCTCATTCCTTCATTCCACATTTATTGATGCCTTCTATTGGCCAGGAAGGAGCCCTGGTGGCACAATGATTAAGCTCTTGGCTCCTAACCTAAAGGTTGGTGGTTCAAACTCACTGAGTGGCTCTGCGGAAGAAAGACCTGGCAATCTGCTCTTGTAAAGATTACAGCCTAGAAAAGCCTAAGGGGAAGTTCTACTCTGTCACATGGGGCAGATGTGAGTTGAAATCAACTATACGGAACCCAACTACAACAACATCTGCCAGGTATTTCCTGAGCCTTGGGGATTCAGTGGTAAGATTGTTGGGTTCTTGTGTTCATCCCCCGCTTCCCCCGACAGGGAAAAACAGCAAGAAAATAAGTGAGGTAGTCAACATTTTACCAGCTATGGGAACTCAGAGAAGGTGCCATATCTAGCCTAGGGGAGGACAAGAGCAAGTAATATGGACACTGAGTCTTGAGGGGCAAGCTGGTGTTTGCCAGGAAGAGGTGTGCAGGATGACAAAGGCACGGACAGTAGTGGGCTGGAGCCAGGTGCCAACAAGCTCACAAGAACCTATTGTTAAATTTTCCGGAATTCTGCAAACTCTTTGTTAAACACAGTCATTAGTAAAAATTAAATTCTGTAAACATATAATTAAATACATTATATTAAAAACAAAGGTATTAATCAAAACACATCACTTCCTAATTAGGACTACACTTTACTATTATCTATGCCCTGGAAGTTACTTACATCTATTGTATCCGCATAGTGAAAGAACTACATAATGGCATGGTACTCTTCATCTCTTCCCACTCCGTGTTCAGTAACATCACGTTGATAGGTTGAAATCACATCATTAAAATTGAACAAATTGGGTTTAATTTATGGTTTTGTTGTTTGTACATACCAGGGGCTTGGGAAACTATGCCCGCAGGCCAAGTTCAGTTTGCAAGCTAAGAATGGTTTTTTGTATTTTTTCATCATTGAAAAAGATTAAAAGAAAAATATTTTGTGTCATGTGGAAATGAAATGAAATTAAAATTTCAGTGTCCATAAATTTTCATTTACATATTGTCCACGACAGCTTTCCTGCTACAAAGTCAGAGCTGAGTAGTTGTGACAGAAACTGTATGGGCTACGAACCCTAAAATATTTACTATCTGGCCCTTTACAAAAAAATTCACTCACCCCTAGTCTAGACTTAAGAATGTGATGGAGAAAATGTTAATAATAGGTGTTACGTCTGTGGCCATTACATTGTGAATGGCACAAAAATTTGAAGAAACATTCTTTCAGTATTTAAAAACTATTATCCAATTCAGCAAAAAAGTTGCTTTCATCACTGGTGGATGAGTGAAGCTTCAACACATCCCTTCGTTGCTTTACTTTCGTCTTACTCATTTTTTTAAAATAATTTATTTTATTTTGTTGTTGAGAATACACACCGCAAAAAGATATACCGATTCAAGTTTCTACGTGTACAATTCACTAACAATATTCACTACATTTATTGCATTCTTCAAGTTGTGCAACCATTCTTGCCCTCCTTTTCTGAGTTGTTCCTTCCTCATTAACATAAATTCAAGGCCCCTTAAGGTTTCTATCTAAACTTTTGAGTTGCTGTTGTCAGTTTGATCCCATGTAGATAGTTCTTGAAAAAGCATAATACTCAAGGCAGACATTCTTTACTAGGTAAGCCGAACTATTGTTTGGTTTTGAGAAGAATTTAGGGTGTAAATTTAAGGGTATAAATTTCAGTTTAAGGTTTAAAGATTATCTTAGGGCAATAGTTCTGAGGGTTCATCCAGCCTCTATGGCTCCAGATAGTCTGAATTCCATGAAAATTTGCAATTTTCTCTCTTTTGATCAGGATTTCTTCTGTGGAATCTGATCAAAATGTTCAGTGGTGGTAGCTGGGAACCATCCAGTTCTTCTAGTCTCATAGCAAAGGAGGCAGTTGTTCATGGATGCTATTGGCCACACATTCCATTTACTTCTCCTATTCCTGACTCTCCTTCCTCCTCTTTGTTCCAGTTGAATAGAGATCAGTTGTGCCTTGGATGGCCACTTGAGAGCTTTTAACACCCCAGGCACTACACAACAAACTAGGAGGCGGAACAGAAGCACTAAACACATTATTAGACCAATTAACTGGGATGTCCCAGAAGACCATGATCCTAAACCTCAAACCAAGAAACCAAATCCCATGAGGTGTTTGGTTGTACCCTTTAATACAAGTGAAAGTATCAACCAACATTTAGGTCAGAACCACACTTGTTCATCAATGATGTGAATGACTTCTTTACTGAATCAGATAGGAATCAAGCATTTGTTCATGGTCTGATTTTGTCAAATCCTGGCTAAATTGCAACCATAGGTTGGCTACAGATACAAGAGTTAGTAAAAATCAACTAAAGGATTTGGCACTGCAGAATTTATAATAAAGAGCACTGTATTGTTGTTGTTAGGTGCTGTCCAGTTGGTTCCAATTCACAGAGACCCTATGTCACAACAGAACAAAACACTATCTGGTCTTGTGCCATCCTCACAATTGTTGCTATGCCTGAGCCCATTGTTGCAGCCACTGTGTCAATCCATCTCATTGAGGATCTTTTTCTTTTGCGCTGACTCTCTACTTTACTAAGCATAATGTTCTTTTGCAGGGACTGGTCGTGCCTGATAACATGTCCAAAGTATGTGAGACAAGTCTTGCCATCCTCGCTTCTAAGGAGCGTTCTGGTTGTACTTCTTCCAAGACAGATTTGTTCTTTCTTCTGACAGTCCATGGTATATTCAAGATTCTTCACCAACACCATAATTCAAAGGCATCAATTCTTCTTCTGTCTTCCTTATTCATTGCCCAGACTTTGCATGCATATGAGGCAACTGAAAATATCATGGCTTGAATCAGGCACACTTTAGTCCTCAGAGTGACATCTTTGCCTTTTACCACTTTAAAGAGGTCTTTTGCAGATTTGCCCAAAGCAGTATATCATTTCATTTCTTGACTGTTGCTTCCAGGGGCGTTGATTGTGGATTCAAGTAAAATGAAATCCTTGAAAGCTTCAATCTTTTCTCCATTTATCATGAAGTGGCTTACTGGTCCAGTTGTGAGGATTTTTGTCTTTTTTTTTACATTGAGGTGTAATCCATACTGAAAGCTGTAGTCTTTGATCTTCATCAGTAAGTGCTTTAAGTCCTCTTCACTTTCAGCAAGCAAGGTTGTGTCATCTGCATAACGCAGGTTGTCAGTGAGTCTTTCTCCAATCGTGACGCCATGTTCTTCTTCATATAGTTCAGCTTCTTGGATTATTTGCTCAGCATATAGATTGAATAAGTATAGTGAAAGGATACAACCCTGACGCACACCTTTCCTGACTTTAAACCACTCAGAACTGAGCAGAAGATTTCAAACGGTGGCTCGAGAAAACAGTAAAGTATTATAATGACATGCACAAAGAGCTGGAGATAGAAAACCAAAAGAGAAGAACACGCTCAGTGTTTCTTAAGCTGGAAGGACTGAAGAAAAAATTCAAGCCACGAGTTGCAATAGTGAAGGATTCTATGTGGAAAATATTAAATGATGCAGGGAACATCAAAAGAAGAATGAAGGAATACACAGAGTCATTACACCAAAATGAATTGGTCAACGTTCACCCATTCCAAGAGGTAGCATATGATCAGGAACTGATGGTGCTGAGGAAGGAAGTCCAAGCTGCGCTGAAGGCACTGGCAAAGAACAAGGCTCCAAGAATTGACAGATTATCAGTTGAGATGTTACAATAAATGGATGCAGCACTGGAAGTTCTCACTCGTCTGTGCCAAGAGATTTGGAAGACAGCTACCTGGCCAACCAACTGGAAGAGATCCATATTTATGCCTATTCCCAAGAAAGGTGATCCAACCAAATGTGGAAATTATCAAACAATATCATTAATATCACACACAAGGAAAATTTTGCTGAAGATCATTCAAAAGTGGCTGCAGCCATATATTGACAGGGAACTTCCAGAAATACAGGCCGGATTCAGAAGAGGGAGCGGAACCAGGGATATCATTGCTGATGTCAGATGGATCCTGGCTGAAAGCAGAGAATACCAGAAGGATGTTTACCTGTGTTTTATTGACTATGCAAAGGCATTCGACTATGTGGATCATAACATACTATGGATAACGCTGTGAAGAATGGGAATTCCAGAACACTTAATTGTGCTCATGAGGAATATGTACGTAGATCAAGAGGCAGTGGTTTGGACAGAACAAGCGGATACTAATTGGTTTAAAGTCAGGAAAGGTGTGCATCAGGGTTGTATCCTTTCACCATGCCTATTCAACCTGTATGCTGAGCAAATAATCCGAGAAGCCAGGCTATATGAACAAGAACCAGGAATCAGAATTGGAGGAAGACTCATTAACAACCTGCGCTATGCAGTGACACCTTGCTTGCTGAAAGTGAAGAGGACTTGAAGAGCTTACTAATGAAGATCAAAGACCATAGCCTTCAATATGGATTACACCTCAACATAAGGAAAACAAAAATCCTTACAACTGGACCAATAAGCCACATCACGACAAACAGAGAAAAGAATGAAGTTGTCAAAGATTTCATTTTTCTTGGATCCACAATCAACAGCCATGGAAGCAAAAGTCAAGATATCAAAAGACTCATTGTATTGGGCAAGTCTGTTGCAAAGGACCTCTTTAAAGTGTTAAAAAGCAAAGATGTCACTTTGAGGACTAAGGTGCACCTGATCCAAGCCCTGGTATTTTCAATCGCATCATATGCATGTGAAAGCTGGACAATGAATAAGGAAGACTGAAGAATTGACACCTTTGAATTGTGGTGTTGGCAAAGAATCTTGACTATACCCTGGACTGCCAAAAGAACAAACAAATCTGTCTTGGAAGAAGTATAACAAGAATGTGCCTTATAAGCAAGAATGGTGAGACTTTGTCTCATATACTTTACACATATTGTCAGGAGAGATCAGTCCCTGGAGAAGGACATCACGCTTGGTAAAGTACAGGGTCAGCGGAAAAGAGGAAGACCCTCAATGAGATGGATTGACACAGTGACTGCAACAATGGGCTCAAACATAACAACGATTGTGAGGGTGGCACAGGAACGGGCAATGTTTCGTTCTGTGGTACACAGGGTCGCTATGAGTTGGAACCGACTCGATGGCACTTGACAACAACAACAAAACCACTCAGTATCCCCTTGTTCTGTTTGAACGGCTGCCTCCTCATCTATGTACAGTTTCTTCATAAGCACAATTAAGTGTTCTGGAATTCCCATTCTTTGCAATATTATTCATAATTTGTTATGATCCACACAGTCGAATGCCTTTGCATTAGTCAGTAAAACACAGGTAAACATCTTTCTGGTATTCTCTGTTTTCAGCCAAGGTTCATCTGACATCAGCAATGATATTTCTTGTTCTATGTCTTCTTTTGAATCCGGCTTGAATTTCTGGCAGTTCTCTGTCAATGTACTGCTACAACCGAACACTGCATGGTTTAGTATTATTTGTAAATTTCATGCTATTTTACAGATTTATACCAGTAATATTTATAATAAACTTATCCGTGTCTATATCTAAAGAGCCCTGGTAGTGCAACAGTTAAATACTCAGCTGCTAACTGAAAGGCTGGCAGTTCAACTCACCCAGTGACTCTGAGGGGAAAAAGATGTGGCTGTCTGCTCCCATAAATATTACAGCCCGGAAAGCCCTATGGAGTAGTACTCCTCTGTCACATGGGTCACTAAGAGTCGAAAACTGACTGAATGGCACCTAACAAAAACATCAGCATATCCCTATCTGTCTATCTGTCTGTCTGTCTGTCTGTCTGCCTGTCTGCCTGCCTGTCTGTCTATCTCTATCCATCTATCTACCTATCTGTCCATCCGTCCGTCCATCCATCCATCCACCCATCCACCTATCTACCTATCTATCTACACACGTATTTTTCTAGGGAGTCAGTTGTTAAGCATTTACCAGCACACACCATGGGGCAGAAGGTTCTAGGCAGAGAGGATCGAGGGAGTCTGACTTTTCAGTGCAAAGTGAGAGGGGAAAATGGTGAAGTTGTGGTACCTAGGACAGATGTGAGGGGCCTTGTGAACTGGGATTTGAAGCCAGGCAGTCTGGCTTCAGAGGCCATACTCTTAACCACTATGTGATATATTTTCAGACTAGAAAGACGGTGACAACTAGAGCAATGTTTCTTAAGTTCGATGCATGTGCAAATACGTGTTTACAGATAAGCCTGGCACAAAGTAGAAGCTTGAGGACATTCTTTAGACCCATTTGAACTTGACTTGGTGACTACCTGGGTGTTGGAGTGAAGGAGTGGGTGGATCCAGGACAGGTGGGCTTCTACCAGCTTCCTTTGTCTGGTGGACAATCCACTCACCTGGGCTACTCTGCCCTCCTGGTTCTCTATGTTTGTAAACTTCCCTTGTCCTCAAGGAGCTTCCGGTATTGGAGACAGACTCCTGAGCAGGAATACAGAGGTGGGAGAGGGCAGTAGAGGACAGAGTCTGTCTGGGCCCAGAATGGGGCTCTCTTCAAGTGAGTGTGAGCCAGGAGTATAGATAGGTGTGAATTATCATCAACAGGAAAGGCTTCCATGGAGGGGGCATAGGTAGGAGACTTGGGGTTTAGACAGAGGTGAGAAAGAAGTTTTCCACTAAGGCATCAATATTTGAGTATTTGAGAGCATTTAAGAGTATTCGAGAGCGTTTAAGGGCAGAAGTTTGATGGTAGCCTTTGAGGCACAGTAACAGTTCAGCAGCATATATATATATATACATATATATATATATATAGTTTTAGAATAGAGATATCTTTCTGGCATAGTCCTGGCTAAGGGTGTGAGCAGGAGGTAGTGAGGGTGGAGGGTTGGCGGGCGCCAAAGGCGGGTGGCGGGGTGGGTCCCACGTGGGGTGTTGGTGCCCTGAGGCCACAGCTGTCAGCTTGGGGCTTCCTATCCTGCTGCCTCAGCAGGTCCCACAGGTTGTCAGGTGACTCACCCATCACCCTCATATGGCCCTGGCCTGGGAAAAGGCAGAAGTTGTGCAGCATGCAGCACCCATGTGTTCAGCTATATGGGTGTAAGTGCTGTGTGTACATGCTTGGGTCTAAGATGTATGCCCACATCTGACTGTGCAAAGATATGGGTGTTCACGCTAGTGGAGGTAGTGTGGGTGAATACCTAGCACTTCCCAGAGTACGTGTGCATGGGTGCAGGTGTCTCCCTAAAAGGCATGCTACTCCGGAGCCTGGTGTGCAGTCGGAGAGGGAGGCCTGGGTGGTGGCAGGTAGAGAGGGCTCCCTGGTGACGACAGCTCATCCTCCTTAAGGAGGGCCTGGCAGAGCTGAGCACCCTAAATCTGTGGTGATGGCAGTGGCTTCCCTAAGCTTATCCCTTAAGTCCCCAGCTGCAGGTCAAGGTGGCTCCTCCATCCTAACCCAGAGAGGGCATACAGACCCCACAGGCCACACAGCCAGGCTAGGAGCAGTGGGTGCAACAGGTGGGCAGCGAGCCAGAGTTTTATCTCATCCTCCCTGCAGGTGCGAAGGACAGAGGGTCCTGGTGGTGTATGGTCTGCATGGATATGGTGAGAGCATGTCAGCCTAATTTGCTCATGTCCCCAGTTTGTGTTGTGCTGTGGGTGCTGGCATGTTGTTTTTGTGTGTGCTCCATGTCTGTGTATATTGGCTTCTGCCCCAGCGCCCGGAGCCTGGGGCTACTTTCCCATCATGCTCTGCGACCTGAGAGATGTCTGAAGTAGGGCCAAGAGCCTGGACTAGGAGCCAGGGAGCCTGGGTTCTACTCCAAGCTCTCACTTAGGGACTTTGGAGACATCCCTTTACCCTCTCTAAGGCTTAACTTTCTCATTTGTAAAATGGGGAAGGGGCAGTAATCCCCACGGGGCTTCCTCACAAGGCTGTTGGGTGACAGATTCTCATGGAGATTTAGAAAGTCAGGAAGGCTTGGTCCTGGAGGCCTCATATGAGAGATAACAGCATTCCCTGTGTTGTTTGATTGAAACAGGGGATGAAAACAGGTAACAATCTCCAGAGAACTTGCACTGTGGCCTACAAGAGTGATCAAACCTCTTGGAGATGTGAGGAGTTTAGGGTTCTGGGGCTGAGCTTCAAAATAAATTAACAGCATTACAGGCCAAGATCTGCTGCAGAGAAACTGGGAAAGACTGTCAACCCCACCTCTACCCCTGGGCCCTGGCCCTGATTGCCTGTTAGGGGTGAGCAGCAGCATCCCCCAGACTGAGGTGGGGAATCTCCTCACATCTTTCCCTCTCTCTCATTCCCCCACTCCCAGCTCGCTGTCTCTCAGGCTCACACGTTCCCAGTCCAGAGTTTTCATCTTGGGGCTGTAAACTTAGCCAGAGCAAAGAAGACGGCAGTAAAGTCAACAAAACAAGAAAAGGATGCAATACAGGTGACGTGGAAAAGAAACCTTGGAACACTCGATGAAAGTGTGTGGGCTAGGCTTGGCTCCCTCCTCAGGCTGGATGGAGACGTGGGTCTCCCTTCAGGACAGAAGCCTGGGGCTAAGGCCAGTCCCTTGTGGGGTGCCCAAGGTCAGGGCTGTGGGTGATGCCTTCTGGAGACTCAGACCAAAGGAGTCTAGTTAGATCACCAGCAGGGGGCGCTGGTGCTCAGTCTGGCCAGAGGTGCTGGAAAGAGGATGTGGTTGGGAGACTATAGCCCCCCACCCCCACCACTGAGGGCCTAGATTGGGTCACCTCAGCTGCTGTAAAAAGCAGGTGAGAGGCTAATTGGGTCGGCTAATTGGGTGGGGGCAGCAGGGCAGGAATGAACAGGCTGGAACAGGAGCAGGAGTGAGGAGCTCCCTGCTCCCTGCCCCACCCCTGCCACTTGCCCCAGGGCTCAAGTCTTGGAATCAGGAATTCCTGGGCTGGAAAGGCTGCCCCAGACAATCCCACCCCACCCACAGGAATAGTCGCCCTCCCTGACAACACACTTCCCTTTCATTTGGGGCTCCTAAAAAAAAAAACAACTTGCCATTGAGTTGATTCTGACTCATAGTGACCTTATAGGACAGAGTAGATTGCCCCACAGAGTTTCCAAGGGGCACCTGGTGGATTTGAACTGCGAACCTTTTGATTAACAGCCGTAGCACTGAACTACTACGCCACCAAGATTTTCAGGGCAGGGGTAAATCAGTTCTCACAGTTCTTCATTCAGGACAGCCTCTTGTCCGTGCCCACAGTCAGGCCACTCCCTGGCCCTTGGGCCTCTGCACTGCTCTGGTAAGTGTTACAAAGCTCCTTTTCTCTGACATTAAGTGCCCGGGGACACCCCATTCCTCCAGAAAGGCTCCTGCCTGAAGAAGTTCAGCCCTCTCACTCTGTGGGTCTGCACACCCACTGTAACTGCCTTGGTCGGTGAGCCAGGAAGCCCACTGCTCCATCTTGTGCCGGTGTCCTGGTTCTGCTGCTGGCTTTTCTCTGCCGCTGCTTCTCACCATCATGTGCCATCTTTGGTGTTATAGCTTTCTCTCTCCGTCCTCTGGGATGGCTCATTTTAAGACTAGCGGGATGGCAAAACTGACCAATCCCCTCATTAGGGTTTCATGCATCTTATTTGTATGGTCCCACCCTGACAAGGGTGCCATGCACCTTATTTGCATTATTAGCCATCTATTCAATCCCCTTGGTGGGCCACAAGTACCTCATTTTCTTAGCCCCACCCAGTCATTTTGTGGGCATTACAAGATCATGATGAGTAAGATCCTTTGCACCTCATGACATGAATTTATTATGCACCTGTTATGTTCCTGGTGAAGAAAGAGTCTTTTAGAGTCAGACCACCCCCTGGCTGGCTCAGCAGGCCAGGGTGGGGGATGCCCAAAGCCCTGTCATGCCTGGATCCCTAGCCAAAAATTCATTGAGCCGGGAGCCTGTTGATTGTATTAGCGATTGCTGGGTGCCTAGGCAGCCCAGCCCCTTGACCTGAGGGGGTGACCAGGGAAGTCCAGAGAGCTGAGCAACCAGGCAGGAAGACTAGATACACCCAGCTGGAGCAGCTGGAGATCTGAGTGGAAGCTCCTCTGGGTCACTCTTGCTATCTATGGAATGAACACATTTGTATAAGCCCTCTCCAGCCCTTCTAGCTCAGCCCCGAAGTCAGGCAAGAGGCATGAAGTGCAGGGCCCTCCTTCCCCAAACAGGCTTCCTCCCCATCACCCAGACTGTTTTCTCTCTACCAGGCACTTATTACATCCCTTACCAACTCATTCTCTCAACAACTCTCTGAGGTGAGAATCAGTATCTCCATATTACAGATGAAGACACTGAAGCTCAGAGTTAAGTGTCTTGTTCCAAGACACCCAATGTAAGTAGCAGAGCAGTCACCGTCAGGTATACCTAGTTATAAAGCCTGAACTACAAACCACAGCATGCCGCCTGAGTATGGGAGCCCTCCCTGAATAGCCGAACCTCAAACAGCCCCAGACTCAGGCTCTGGGCTAGGCGGTCCCTGGGTTTTTCCATTGCTGCTTCCTGCCACCAGCTCGCTCTCTTCCATCTTTCTTTCTTTTTTTTTTTTTTTAACAAAGAGAAATTTATTTCTTCACAGTAAAGTAGGCTAAAAGTCCAAATTCAGGGCCTCAGGTCTAGGGGGATTCTTTCTCTTTCGGCCTTCTTATCCATCTTTCCCTGGACTAGGAGCTTCTCTGCACAGGGACCCTGGATTCAAAGGACCTGCTCTGCTCTCAGCACTGCTTTCTTGGTGGCCTGAGGTCCTCTCATCTTCCTAACGAAGCTTTCCTGACTCAGACTCCGCTCCCTGCTCTAGTCAACAATCAACCTAGCACCTGAGATTCCACCGTTAGACTTTTCTTTCCTGTAGATAGGGGTCCCTGGGGTGGTACAAGCAGCTAATGCACTTGACTGCTAACTGAAAAGCTGGAGGTTTGAACCCACCTAGAGGCAACTCAGAAAAAAAGGCCTGGTGATCTACTTCCAAAAAACCAGCCATTGAAAACTCTATGGAGCACAGATTTACTCTTGACACATATGAGGTCACCATGAGTCGGAATCCACTTGACCGCAACTGGTTTTTCCTGTGAGTTAAGGCGTTGCTCTTCAGAGCTTCTCCTTTGAAATGTTTTAGCGTGGAGAGATTTTGAAATTGACCTAGGCAGAAATCAAAGGATGAAGCCAGAAGGTGAAAGGCTGATGGGGACTCGACAATGGAGGGATCAGGCTGTGGCCACTTAAACAAACTGAATGGTCAGCATCACTAATTGTGAAGCAACGAGACATTATGTGCCTCCTGAAGGGATGCAAGAAGAAGCACATAACACCATCTACAAAGGGTTCTCCACCCCACCAAAAACTGAACCTAAATAAAATCATACCACTAGACAGCTAACTTCCTGTGTATTCTAAGAAATACAGGAGATGGAGAAAAATTAAAGGACACCACAAGGAACAGATACACCCAGAACGTGGGACTTCCTATAGGACAGTATTCATTCAACAAGTCAGTGACATGAACAAATAAAAGGGAGAAAGGGGGAACTGTTCTCATTTAAGTGAGCCTTTAGCTCAGTATAAACGGTGTGATCTTGTTTGAATCCTGCCTCAAACAAACCAACAAACCAATGCAAAAAGACATTTTGAGACATTTGGGGGTACTTGATAATTCCATGGAATTATTAATTTTGTTAGATTATTGTTGAAAATCGTTGTGATTATGTAAGAAAATGCTCATATATTTTAGGAACGAATACTGAAGAATGCAGGAGTAAAGTGACATAACGGCTGGAATTTGCTTTGAAATACTTGAGAAAAAAAGATGAATGAAACCAAAGTGGCAAAAGGCTGATGATTTTAAAATCTGGGTAATGGGTGTATGGGAGTTCATATTCTACTTTCATGTGTGTTTGAGCATTAAAAAAATGCTTTAAAGAAAGAAGAATGGTTTAAAGGGATATGGGGCATGTATCAAGGTGTTGGTGTTGAACTTTTCCAGAGCTGGCTTAAACCTTGGGTCCCATCTCTGCCCACTGTGCCCCCACACCCCAGATCCTCTGACTTCCCCATAGCTGGCATAATACATCATCCCTAAGAGGGAGGCTAGGCCCTCTGGGCCAGCCTAGCCTGGCACGAGCAGCATCTCTGACTCACCACCCACCACTTCTGACTCCACACACTCTCTCTGTGATCAGTCTTCATACCCTTCACCTGAGCAAAGATGCTCAGGCTTGGGGCTGAGGAACATCAAGAGGAGGGCTCAGAGTTGTGGGCATAGGAGGGACCCTGGCACCTGTTACAGTGAAGAGGGAGGATGAAAGCTGGCCTGCAGCATGTGGACATTTCCCCAGCCCACCAAGATAGGAAGGGGCAAAGACAAATCCAAAGACGCCCTCCTGGGTGTGAGGCAGGGCAATAGAGTTGCCTAGACCACCGTCTAGAGCTAAGCAAATTGTAGTTCATCACAGGAGTGTCTCTTCAACAATCCTCACTGGCTCTCCTAAATTCATCACCAACATGCCTTCACTTTCCTTCTTGCTGCTCCATCTGATCGTAATGTCAACCACAGACACGTTGTTAAACCACTTCCTCTACCATCACCTCCATGACCAGTGGTTCATTTAGGTATTCTCTTTTGTAATGCCAGTTCACTGGTCATGTTCTGGGAATGTCAAATGGAAGGATCTAGTATTTGTTCTAAGAGCCTTAGTGGGAAGGCAGTCAAGAAATCTTATCTAAAATGCGGTAAGAGCTATGGCAGAGGTGTGGACAGGTGTTCTGGAAGCCAAGAAGAACAGGTGTCACAACCTGCCTGAGGTGGGGAGGGAAGGCTTCACAGAGGATTGGGCATTTGATTTGGCCTAGAAAGATGAATAGTTCTCTAGGTAGATTCGAGAGGCAGGGAAGGTAACAGAAAGCACAGAGGTGTGGAAACAGCACAGTGTGCTTGAGGACGGTCAAGCTGAGATGCTTGGACTTTCGCTCACATGGTGGGGAGGAGGGCTCAGAAGGCTTCAAGCATCAGCAAAACATGGCAACGTGGGTATTAGAAATGTCGCTGTGGAGTGTAGAACTGATGAGGGGGGATGAAGACTGGAGACTGGGAGACCCATGTAGAGGCTCTTGGAAATGGAACAAATTTGGGGTCTGGAGAAGGGTCAGAACTGGAGTCATGGC
This sequence comes from Elephas maximus indicus, assembly GCF_024166365.1. NCBI lineage: Eukaryota > Metazoa > Chordata > Mammalia > Proboscidea > Elephantidae > Elephas > Elephas maximus. The sequence continues at coordinate 42,558,046 of NC_064827.1, read as the reverse complement.
AACAGGGGTGGGGGTATGAAGAGGACCTGAGGACAGACTGAGGGGCCTGACAAAGAGGGGGCAGTTGAGTGACCTCCAAAGATGTGGCAGTAAGGGGCATTCTTGGGAAGTGGGCAGATCTGGGGAAGGCTTACATGAGGTCCTGAGAAGAAATAAAACAGGAATGCGCCTTAGAAGCAAGAATGGTGATACTTCATCTTGCTTACTTTGGACACGTCATCAGGAAAGTCCAACCCCTGGAAAAAGACATCATGTTTGGTAGAGGGTCAGCAAAAATGAGGGAAACCCTCAATGAGTTGGATTGACACAACAGCCACAACACTGGACTCAAACATACCAAAGACCATGAAGATGGCGCAGGACCAGGCAGTGTGACATTCTGTTATACATGAGGTCTCTGTGAGTGTGAGCTGACTCCACAGCAAATAATGGTAACAACAACAACTAGATGAGGTTGGGTTGAGGCAGGCAGAGTTTGTTACGTTAGACATACAAGAGAAGATGTATGGAACGAGAGTGGGATGTCGGATTGCTGATTCTGGAACAGTGGGGTGAGATCTGGGCTGGAGGTGGGGACTGGGAGTTGGCAGCAAGTGTGTGGTGGGTGAGGACTTCAGGAAGAGCAAGGTTACTTCTCCATTCAACACAGTAGGCATAGTGCCTAGGGCCTTCAAGAAGATTTTTAGAGGCCCAGGAAATGTTTTGCTATTTAAAATAAGAAAAAAAAAAAAAAAGAACTTATAGGTCAAAGAAAGTGTTTTAATATATTTGTCTTCACCCCAACATAGTTGTAAAATATAATTTTTAACACTTTTTTTTATGGAGAAAGGGGTGCATGAAGGCTAATGTGCTAAGGGCCCTTGAAAAGTCAGAATTTGGCCTGAGGGTGTGAAAGACACTGCCCAGAGATGGAGCGTGAAGGAGGTGAGAAGTTGAAGACCCTGAATCCTTGAAAACAATCCCATTGGTGACAGTCCTCTGCCCCACCATACACCTCCCTTGTCCCTCCCATTCAGAGAGCCACTGGAACATCCTCAAGCAGGGCTGGGAGCCAGAACACCTGAGTTTGACTCATCCTGGATCTTGGGTTGGGCCCAGAGCAGAACAGTGTCTGCCTGCCCAGCCTGGTGTAGCCCAGCCTGCACCCGAGGGACTAGTGTTGGCATGGGGGACCCTCTAGTGACGCAGGGACTGGCCCAGAAACTGAGAAGGCCCCACCCTGGTTGGGGCTTCTGTGTTCCACCAAGCCTTCCTGGCTGAGGCTCAATGCCCAGGGATGCCCCAGCCCCTGCCCACACAGACTTCTGACAGGCCCTGTGTTCCTGGAAAGATGCAAATCAAATCTCACCTTCCCACAGGCCTGCGTGGCCATTTCAAAGCTGCTTTCCTGACTGAGGGAGGCACACTGTGAGAATGTCCTTGGAGTCTCTGCTTTCTGTTTGTCCTCAAGGGGACTTCTGCGTATGAAGAGGCCTCCGAGTTTGGGCAGAGATGGAGGAGGGGGCTTGCAGGGAGGGTATCTCAGAGAGCAGCGGAGGGAGGCAGGGAGGCTGCCCCACCTGGAAAGCCCCCAGCCTGAGTGGAGGACAGGGCAGTCATGTTACACTGGGGCTTTCTGGGCCTTTGGGCCTGCCTCCTTTCTTAGGCTGAGCAGAAGAGTGAAGAGTGAGAAGCCTGCCCCGGGGGAGCTGGGATGGGCTTTCTACCCACCCTAAGCCCCCTGTTCTAGGCCCACAGCCCCTGACCGGATCAGATAGGGCACGTTCCTGCAATGAGCTGCCAGTTGACTGGGACTGTGCTGACGCAGGTGGGAAAATATTAACTCAGTGGAATGGGCCCATGCTCCAGTGTGCACGCCTGTGTGTGTATGTGTGCGTGGATGTGTGTACCCACAGAGGCTTTCACATTCAAGACCAGACACAGATATATATGCACACGCATATTTGACCATTTGTGCACTCATGGGTTCACACACAGGTATATACAGAGATACAGAGACCCAAAGATTGCTCACACATGCAAAGCCCTTCAGTGTTATCTCCCTAGCTGCTCCTATACAACTAATCCCACAAGACCCCTCCTCCAGGGGGCCTTCCCTGACAGCTCCAGCTCATAGTGGACAGTGACAGGTCTGAGCTGTAGCTATTGTTTCTGTTGCCAAATAAGGCAGCCTGGCAAGGGCTTTAGCATGGAGCAGGCCTGGGTCCGAATTCTGGTTCCTCAACTTATGCGATGTTTGCCCTTGGGCAAGTGACTATACCTCACTGGCCCTGGCTGCCTTAGTATCTGTTCTGGAGGCCCATGTATGACTCTGGAAAGGGTGAGAACCTGGTAACTGGTGGGTATCAGGGTTGGAGGCCATCCTGGGTCCTGCCTGTACACTGGCCCTCCCTAGCCTGGCCTCAGTTCTCCCCTGGCCTCCTGGGGCAAGTGGCAGAGCCCTAACCTGGAGGTTCTAGTTCTGGGTTGATCTTGAGCAACTTGCTACTTTGCTCTGAATCTCAGTTTCCCTACCCTAAAAATGAGTGGGGAAGGGGACACTTACCTGGGTGCAGCTTAAGGGTCTTCACTGTTCTGACAGTCTGAGAATCTCAATGGTTTCAGGTGATTCCAGAGAGACCAGGGCTCCTTGAGGGATCACACTGCCCCTCCCATCCCCATCCCTGCCCTTCCACTAGAGCAGCTACTTTCTCACTTGTTTACACCATGGGCTCCTGAGATATACAAAGGATTCTGAGGCTCAAGAGTCTGAAAAACCACAACGTTAAACAATTTGATACAAAGCATTTTCATGATAAGTAAATCAGGTGATACGTGGATGGAAACAAAGAATTAGCTGGCATGATTAGTTTTACACATGTTGCTAGGTTAGGTGCCTCGAGTCCATTTTGGGCTCATAGCAGCCCCTGTGACAGTGGAACTGCCGCACAGGGGTTTCTAGGCTGTAGCCTTTATGGGAGCAGATTCTTAGGATTTTATTCTGTGAAGTGGCTGGTGGGTTCGAACAGGCAAACTTTCAGTTAGCAGCTGAGCATTTCACCGTTGCACCACCAGGGCTCCTTGGTAGTTTTATACATATGAACAATTTTTGGTATATTTCAGAAAGCTCAGAGTTTTCACATCTTTACGTATTTTTGTTTCTTCATTCACATTTTTAAAAAATTTCAATTTGCATTTTTATTTCTAACTGGGTTTTAGCCAATGCGTCTGCTCTATGCTGTTCATAATAGAGAAGAGCTGATTACATTCAATGCTGTCGAAAACTTAAAAAAGAAATTAAAAAACCTGCTGCCGTCGTGTTGACTGTGACTCACAGCCACTCTCTGTGTGTCAGAGTGGACTTACGCTCCATAGAATTTTCAGTGGCTGATTTTTTTGGAAGTAGATCTCCACACCTTTCTTCCAAGGTGCCTCTGGGTAGACTTGAATGACCGACATTTCAGTTAGCAGCAAGCATGGTAACTGCACCACCCAGGGACTCCAGCCCCCCCAAAAACCTGTTGCCGTCGAGTTGACTGACTCATAGTGACCCTGTAGGACAGAGTAGATCTGCCCCATAGCGTTTCCAAGACTGTAAGCTTTATGGTGGTGCAGTGGTTAAAGCTGTCAGCTGCTAACCAAAAGGTCAGTGGTTCAAGACCATCAGCCTCTCTGTGGAAGAAAGATGTGGCAGTCTGCTTCCATAAAGATTTACAGCCTTGGAAGCCCTATGGGGCAATTTCACACTATTCTATAGGGTCACTTTGAGTCGGAATCAATTGACTCAATGGTAGTGGGTTTGGTTTTTTTGTGGGGGTTGGTATCTTTATGGAAGCAGTCTGCCACATCTTTCTCCTGAGGAGAAGCTGGTGGGTTCGAACCACCAACCTTTCAGTTAGCAGCCAAGCGCTTAGCCACTGCACCCCCGGGGCTTCTTAGGGACCCTGGAGACAACTTAAATGGCCGTCAGTAGGGAGATCCCACGTTATAGGATCTCTGTTGAGCGGAATGCCGTACAGCCACACACATGACGTGGATGAGGATCTATTAGCATAAAAAGATATTCTCAATAAGTATTTGAGTGAAGAAAGCACTTTACGAAACTTTATGTGAGTATCGTTCTACTTCATGTTAACAAAGTGGGGAGGAGATGTGCATGTGTGTATACACAGAAAAAGGACGAGAGGGAAATCTACCAAAATGTTCACAGTAACTGTAACGGGGGGAAGGGAATAGGTCTTTTAAGTTTCTTTTGACTTGTTTGTATTTTCGGTAATAAAATGATAAAGGAAGAGGGTCTGAGATTTTTTGTTTTCTAATTTTTTTAAATTTCTAGTCCAATGATAGATAATTATGTCTACTTGACTTGTTTGGCTATGTGTTCACACATATTTAAATTTTCTGTTAGGTTGAACATTAATGTCTCCAATACTAGTTCACATTTTACCACTTTTAATGTAGTAAGTAACAGGTTCAGCTTCTGGGGTTATTCACTCAGCATACGGACTGCATTTCTCATATGCCTGTGAAAGCTGGACAATGAATAACGAAGACTGAAGAAAAATTGACGCCTCTGAATTGTGGTGTTGGTGAAGAATATTTGAATGTACCATGGACTGCCAAAAGAATGAACAAATCTGTCTTGGAAGAAGTACAGCCAGAATGCTCCTTAGAAGCGAGGATGGTGAGACTATGTCTCATATACTTTGGACATGTTATCAGGAGGGAGAAGTCCTTGGAGAAGGACATCATGCTTGGTAAAGTAGAGGATCAGCAAAAAAGAGGACCCTTGGAAAGATGGATTGACACAGTGGCTGCAACAATGGGCTCAAGCAATGTTCGGTTCTGTTGTGCATAGGGTCACTATGAATCAGAACCCACTCGACAGCACCTAACGACAACAAGTAACCAGAGGTTGATAGGCACTGGGATATTTTCAAACTTTCACTAGTAAAAACACTGCGTTGCTGACAAAATGAGAATAAGAAAACTACACAGTTTCTGAAAGAGAAGCCAAATACTTAAAGACAATTCAAAGTTTGCAAACATTGCCTTCCAGCACACCAGTATCGTCCGTTCATTTTCAGCCACGTGATTTTTTTCAACCAGTTGGTTTTGGGCCTAATGGTCTGCTGCGGTCTTCACCAACCTTTTCCTGGGTCCTGTCCAGATGCCAAAAGCAGATGAGTGGGAAGGATCTCACAGCCTCCAATCCTGTTTCATAGATGGAGAGACAGAGGTCCCTGGGGCAGGGAGAGCCAAGATTGTGCAGAGAATTGGTGGCTAGACAGGACTCAAACCCAGGTCCCTGTGCAAGGCCTCGGGAGGGGCCTTCACTGTCACTCAGAGCTAGGGTTGCCAGATTCAACAAATAAAAATACAAGACTCCCAGTGACATTTGAATTTCAGATAAACAATGAATACTTTTGTACTATATGTTCAAATACTGAAAATACTGCTTCTTTGAAATTCAAATTTAACTGGCCGTCTTGTATTTTATCTGACAACTCTATGCAGAGCCCAGCCTATGAAGACAGGACCCCAGGTGTCCCTTCTTTGTGGCCCCGCATGCCTGTGAGCCCCAGAGACTCTCTCAGGCCTCCCCCCAGGACATGTTTCATGACATTGACCCAAACTTCCACCCTCATGGCCATTTTAGCTGCCGCTTTTCTCTCTATAACCTCCTTATCCTCCACTTCAACCCTGGGGCCTCATGTCCCACCAGCTCATCAAGGCAACTCTCTCCAAACACCTACTGGCTGGCCTCTCCTCAGCACCCACCCCCTGACTCCCTTTGGCCTCTGGATAGCCCAGGTATCTGGGTTTTCATCTCCCTCCTCAACTACTCCTTCTCAGTTACCCTCCTGTTCCTCAGAATCCTGCCCCGGCCCTTGGCCCACTGTCATGTGACTCCCATGGTGAATGCCCAGGGGCTGATATCTCCTGTTCTCTTTCTCTTGAGCTCAGGCCCACATATGCACCTGTGTGCTTGATAACTCAAGGCCCAAGGGGCCCCAGTTTGGGTGCTTCACTTCGCTCTATGCTTAGAATCCTTCAAAGGGGTTTAGACCCTCAGGATAAAACCCGAGCCCCTTGGCCTGGCAGATAAAGCCCTTCATGATTTGCCCATACCCATTTCTGTAGTCCTCCTCGAGCCATCCACAGTTTCCGGAATATATTAGGTTTTCTCACAATCTCACTGAACTTCAAATGACCTACCCCCCTCCCTCACCTCATCTTGGAGGACTTAGTGACATGCGACAAGGAGATTTACTCCTTGTCTTTGGGGACCCCCATTCTAAATGACGAAGGGGAGACAGGCCCTGTCCTTAGGGTCCTCCCCCTCCAGTCTGAGGGGGAGGAGGAGACACAGGCACTATTTCAAGGACATGTCACAATGTCACCTCTACCAGAAGATCCTCACCCCCTTCCAGGCTTTGTTAGCTGCTATTTGTATTCCCCCAACCTGAACACAGTGTATTCTGAGTTTTATCTGCTTGTCTCGCTCTTTCACGAGAGAGACGGGACTACGTCTTCACCTCTGGGTCCCTGTGATCCAGTCCAGCAAATGAGCCCAGGGCCAGATCCCCAACCCCAATTTGGATCCCAGTTCCCTTCTTTACCAATCTGACCCCAGCCCAGTCCAACTCTTCCGGAGCTGTGACCTCATCCAAGAACCCCAGTCCGCTTTTGACCCTTACCTCATTGCTGAACGGACCTGAACAGCACACATAAGGAAAGGACTAAAGGCAGGTTTCCCCCACTTCCAGGGGAACATCTCTCCCTTCCTGAAGGAAGAGACCCAGCATTCTGAGACCACTCAGGTTCTGCAGAGGGCCATGAAAGGCAGTGATCTGGGGTCACAGTGAATGAGAATGACGACAGTTCTTAAGGAGATCCTGTGACTGGTAGCCTTTTGGACTGCAGCCTGCCCCTGCCTCTCCCTGCAGAGTGACCTGCTGGGCAAGTTAGGGTGGGGTGGAGTTTGGTGGGGGTGGAGGTGAGGTGGGGGCAGCGCACGTTCCAGACCTGGCCTGATCTTTGGCACCCTCTAGAGGACAGTTTCATTCCCAGATCTGGGCTTTTGGCAAACAAATCCTACACTGTTGCCCCCAACAAGGGGCTGCCCGCTCAGAAGCTCCCTGGACCTACTCCCCTACTCCTGTCCACCTCTCCAGCTGGCAGGTCTTCTCACAATCTGCAAATTAGCAACAGCTCCCTCATGTCTCAGCAACGGGTTATCTGCTGAAATTTCAACCTGTCCTAACCTTTAAGGCCTAGCCATAAGGCATCTGGTGCCCAGGCTCCCTCCTGACCCTTCCTTAGCCACTGAGCTTCCATAGCCTTGAGCCTGAGCCCCATTCTCTGGTCCAACTTTGGCTCTTCCATAGAGGCCAAGATTGCCTTTCCTGAGGCATTTTCCTGAGGACAGGGCCTACGTTTCCCTCACCCCTCAGATGCGGGTTTCCAAAGGATCAGGTCCAGGCTTCTTCTTCCTCCCTCAGAATAGGGGCCTTCAGGGGACTATTCCCACAGGTGCCTGTTAGTTTCTTGTACTGTGGTGGCTTGCATGTTGCTGTGATGCTGGAACCTATGCTACCAGTATTCAAATACCGACAGGGTCATCCACCATGGACAGGTTTCAGCTGAGCTTCCACACTAAGACAGATTAGGATGAAGGACTTGGTGATCTACTTCTGAAAACAGTTAGCCAGTGAAAATCTTAAGAACAGCAGTGGAACATTGTCTTACATAGTGCCAGAAGACGGGATCCTCGGGTTGGAAGGCACTCACAATATGACTGGAGAAGAGCTGCCTCCTCAAAGTAGAGTTGACCTTAATGATGTGGATGGAGTCAAGCTTTCAGGACCTTCATTTGCTGATGCGGCATGACCCAAAATGAGAAGAAAGAGCTAAAACATCCATTAATAATTGGAATGTGGAATGTATGAAGTATGAATCTAGGAAAATTGGAAGTTGTCAAAAATGAAATGGAACACATAAACATCGATATCCTAGGCATTAGTGAGCTGAAATGGACTGGTATTGGCCATTTTAAATTGGACAATCATATAGTTTACTATGCCGGGAATGACAAATTGAAGAGGAATGGTATTGCATTCGTTGTCACAAAGAACATTTCAAGATCTATCCTGAAGTACAACGTTGTCAGTGATAGGATACTATCCACACACACGCAAGGAAAACCAGTTAATACAACTATTATACAAATTTACAAACGAACCATTAAGGCCAAAGATGAAGAAGTTGAAGATTTTTACCAACTTCTGCAGTCTGAAATTAATTGAACATGCAATCAGGATGCACTGATAATTACTGGTGATTGGAATGTGAAAGTTGGAAACAAAGAAGAAGGGTAGGTAGTTGGAAAATATGGCCTTGGTGATGGAAACAATGCCAGAAATCTCATGATAGAATTTTGCAAGACCAACAACTTCTTCATTGCAAATACCTTTTTCAACAACATAAACGACCACTATGCACATGGATCTTGCTGGATGGAATACACAGGAATAAAATTGACTGTATCTGTGGGAGGAGATAATGGAAAAGCTCAATATAATCACTTAGAACAAGGCCAGGGGCCGACTGTGGAACAGACCATCAATTGCTCACGTGCAAGTTCAAGTTGAAGCTAAAGAAGATTAGAACAAGTCCATGAGAGCCAAAGTATGACCTTGAGTATATCCCCCGTGAATTTAGAGACCATCTTAAGAATAGATTTGGCACATTGAGCACTAATGACAGAAGACCAGAAGAGTTGTGGAAGGACATCATACATGAAGAAAGCAAGAGGTCATTAAAAAGATAAGAAAGAAAGAAAAGACCAAAATGGATGTCAGGAGAGACTCTGAAACTTGCTCTTGAGCATCAAGTAGCTAAAACAAACTAAAGAAATGATTGAGTAAAAGTGCTGAACAGAAGATTTCAAAGGGTGGCTTGAGAAGAAAAAATGAAGTATTATAATGACATGTGCAAAGACCTGGAGTTAGAAAACCAAAAGGTTTGAACAAGCTTGGCATTTCTCAAGCTGAAATAACTGAAGAAAAAATTCAAGCCTCGAATTGCAATATTGAAAGATTCTATGGAGAAAATACCGAACTGTGAAAGAAGCATCAAAAGAAGGTGGAAGGAATACACAGAGTCACTGCACCAAAAAGAATTTGTTGGCATTCAGTCATCTCAGGAAGTAGCATATGGTCAAGAACCGATGGTACTGAAGGAAGAAGTACAAGCTGCACTGAAGACATTTTCGAAAAACAAGGTTCCAGAAATGGATGGAATATCAATTAAGATGTTTCAACAAAAGAATGCTAACACTGGGAGTTCTCCCTCCTCTATGCCAAGAAATTTGGGAGATAGATACCTGGCCAACCAAATGGAAGAGATTCATATTTATGCCTATTTGAAGGAAAGGTGATCCAACTAATTAAGGATATTATTAAACAATATCATTAATATCAAACAGAAGTAAAATTTTGCTGAAGATCATTGAAAAATGGTTGCAACAGTGCATCGACAGGGAATTGCCAGAAATTCAAGCTGGATTCAGAACAGGACATGGAATGAGGGATATCTTTGCTGGTATCAAATAGATTCTGGCTGAAAACACAGAATATCATAAAGATGTTTACCTGTGTTTTATTGACTATGCAAAGGCATTCGACTGTGTGGATCACAACAAATTATGGATAACTTTGAAAAGAATGGGAATTACAGAACTCCTAGTTGTGCTCATGCAGAGCCTGTACATAGATCAAGAGGCAGTTGTTCAAAAAAACAAGGGGATACTGCGTGGTTTAAAGTCAGGAAAGGTGTGTGTCAGGGTTGTATCCTTTCATCATACTTATTCAATCTGTATGCTGAGCAAATAATCCAAGAAGCTGCACTATATAAAGAAGAACAGGGCATCAAGATCCGAGGAAGACTCATTAACAACCTGCAATATGCAGATGATACAACCTTGTTTGCTGAAAGTGAAGAGGACTTGAAGTACTTACTGCTGAAAATCAAAGACCACAGAGAAAAGTTGTCAAGGATTTCATTTTGCTTGGATCCATAATCAACATCCATGGAAGTAGCAGTCAAGAAATCAAAGGATGCAATGCATTGAGCAAATCTGCTGCAAGAGACCTCTTTAAAGTGTTAAAAAGCAAGGATATCACTTTAAGGACCAAACTGCACCTGACCCAAGCCATGGTGTTTTCAATCACCTCTATGCATGCAGGAGCTGGGCAATGAGTAAGGAAGATTGAAGAAGAATTGAAGGCTTTGGCTTATGGTGTTGGTGAAGAATGTCGAATATACCATAGACTGCCAAAAGAATGAATAAATCTGTCTTGGAAGAAGTACAGCCAGAATGTTCCTTAGAAGAGAGGATGGCCAGATTTTGTCTCACATACTTTGGACATGTTATTGTTGCCAGAATTGAATAAGGTTCTTGCCTCTCACTGGTCAAGAATTAACAGGTAAGGCGCGGAGAGCTTTCCACACAAGCAAAGCTTCGTTGAAGCGGCTTGCAAGCGGAGACGAGGAGGGCCTAAGCTATGCTTACCCCTGTCTCACAGAACAAAAGACTTGCCTGGGTTTTTTTAAAGTTTTTGGGTGGGAAAAGATTCATGTTTATTCACAGACACAGGTGGGGATATGTTAAATACCATTCCCGCATAGTAGCTTTCTAAGATGGCTCCTGTCACGGAGGCCTCTGGCATTCTTAGCAGGACTTATTATGGGATGTCGTGCCTGTGCAGTCTCTTGATCCCCGAGTTCAATTCCCTAGCTGCGGCTGCAGCCCCTCACTGCCCCGGTGGAAGGTCACACAGTGGTCACAGGTCAATGTTCTGCGAATGTCCCTGGGGCTGGTTTTATCTGGCTGCTCCTGAAAGACAACTTTAAAGAAGTTTGTGGGCTGTTTTCTGATACCACGCCAAATAGTTCTGGGGAATGGCTTTGTTTCTGCACCCTGGCCCACTTCCTGTTATTTTGTTACTTTAATTTGTTTATGTGAATTGCAGTTTTGGGGGCCCCTCTGTTTCCTGTCTTATTATCAGGAGGTACCAGTCCCTGGAGGACATCATGCTTGGTAAAGTAGAGGGTCAGTGCAAAAGAGGAAGGCCCTCAACGAGATGGATTGACACAGTGGCTGCAACACTGGGCAGTCACAGTGGCTGCAACAAGAGGACTGTTGTTATTGCTAGGTGCTGTTGAGTCGGTTCTGACTCATAGTGACCCCATGAACAACAGAAGGAAATGTTGCCCAGTCCTGTGCCATCTTCTTCAATCGCTGCTATGCCTGAACCCGTTGCTGCAGCCACTGTGTTAATCCATCTCGTTGAGGATCGTTCTATTCTTTCTCTTTTGTGCTGACGCTCTACTTTCCTAAGCATTATGTCCTTCCCTGGGGATTGGTCCCTCCTAACAACATGTCCAAAGTAAGGGAGATAAAGTCTCACCATCCTCCCTTCTAAGGAGCATTTTGGCTGTACTTCTTCCAAGACAGACTTGTTTGTTCTTCTGACAGTCCATGGTATATTCAAGATTCTTTGCCAACATCACAATTCAAGTGTGTCAATTTTTCTTAGGTCTTCCTTATTCATTGTTCAGCTTTCACGTGCATATGAGGTGATAGAAAATACCATGGCTTGGGCCAGGCACACCTTAGTTATCAAAGTGATATCTTTGATTTTGAACACTGTAAAGAGGTCTTTTGTAGCAGATATCCCCAACACAATATGTCGTTTGATTTCTTGACTGCTGCTTCCTGGATATTGATTGTGGATCCAAGCAAAATGAAATCCTTGACAACTTCATTTTTTTCTCCGTTTATATGATGTTGCTTATTGGTCCAGTTGTGAGGATTTTAGTGTTTTTATGTGGAGTTGTAATCCATAATTTCATCTTCATCAGTAAGTACTTTGTCCTCTTCACTTTCAGCAGGCAAGATTTGTCATCTGCATATTGAAGGTTGTTAGTGTGTCTTCCTTCAATCCTAATGCCAAGTTCTTCTTCATACAGTCCAGCTTCTCACATTATTTGCTCAGCACATAGATTGAATAAATATGGTAAAAGGATACATCCCTGATGTACACATTTTCGGATTTTAAACCACACAGTATTTCCTTTTTCTGTTCGAACAATGCCTCTTGATCTATGTACAGATTCCACATGACCACAATTAAGTGTTCTGGAATTTCCATTCTTTGTAACGCTATCCATAATTTGTTATGATCCACACAGTCAAATGCCTTTGGGGAGTCAATAAAACACAAGTAAATATTTTTCATAAGATAATTAAAGATAATTAAAATTTTCCAGAAGGTAAGCTAGATAACAGGGATCTTCTAAAAGTTAAACACTTATGCCCATCAAAAGATTTCACCAAAAGTGTAAAAAGAGAACCTACAGACTAGGAAAAAGTTTTTGGCTATGACAAATCTGACAAAAGTCCAATCTCTAAAATCTACAGGAAAATTCAACACTTTACAGCAGAAAGACAAATAATCCAATTTAAAAAATGGGCAAAGGATATGAATAGACACTTTACCAAAGAAGACATTCAGGTGGCTAACAGACACATGAGGAAATGCTCGTGATCACTAGCCATTAGAGAAATGCAAATCAAAACCACAATGAGATATCACCTCACCCTGACATTACTGGCATGAATCAAAAAAACAGAAACTAACAAATGTTGGAGAGGCTGCGGGGAGATTGGAACGCTTATGTGCTGCTGGTGGGAGTGCAAAATGGTACAACATTTTGGAAAAAGTTATGGCGCTTCCTTAAAAAGCCAGAAATAGAAATATCATATGATCCAGCAATGCCACTCCTAGGAATATATGCTAGAGAAATAAGAGCTGTCACACAAAGAGACATATGTACACCCACATTCATTGCAGCAGTATTCACAATAGCTAAAAGATGGAAACAACCTAAGTGCCCATCAACAGATGAATGGATAAACATACTATGGTACATACACACAATGGAATACTATGCAACGATAAAGAACAATGACAAATCTACTAAACATTTTACAACATGGATGAATCTGGAGGGCATTATGCTGAGTAAAACAAGTCAGTCACAAAAGGACAAATATTGTAGGAGACCACTATTATAAAAACTGATGAAAAAGTTTACAACAAACAGAACCATCTTAGATGGTTATGAGGGAGGGGATGGGTAGGCAGGGAAAAACACTAAATAGATAACACAAGTGGTAACTTTGGTGAAGGGTAAGACAGTACACAATACTGGGCAAGCCAGCACTACTTGACCAAGGCAAGTCATGGAAGCTGTCATAGACTCATCCAAACTCCCTGAGGGACTGAATTACTGGGCTGAGGGCTGGGTACCATTGTCTCTGGAAACATCTAGCTTAACTGCCATAACATAGTTTATATAGAAAATGTTCTACATTCTACTTTGGTGAGTAGAGTTTGGGGTCTTAAAATCTTGTGAGGGGAATAATATACTCCACTGGTCTTACCCCATCTGGAGCAAGGGAGAATGAAGAAAACCAAAGACACAAAGGACTAATGGACCACAACTACCACAGCCTCCACCAGACTGAGTCCAGCACAACTAGATGATGCCTGGCTACCACCACCTACTGCCCTGACAGTGATCGCAATAGAGGGTCCCAGACAGAGCTGGAGAAAAATGTAGAACAAAATCCTAACTGACAAAAAAAAAAAAAAAAAGACCAGACTTACTGGTCTGACAGACTGGGGAAACCCCGAGAGTATAGCCCCTGGGTATACTTTTAACTCAGTACTGAAGTCACTCCTGAGGCTCACTCTTCAACCAAAGATTAGACAGGCCCATCAAACAAAAGGAGACTAAATGGGCACGCCAGCCCAGGGGCAAGGACAAGAAGGCAGGAGGGGATAGGAAAGCTGATAATAGGGAACTTAAGGTCAAGAAGAGGAGAGTGTTGACACTGTTGTGGGGTTGGCAACCTATGTCAGAATATAATATGTATATTAATTGTTTAATGAGAAAATAATTTGCTCTGTACACCTTCATCTAAAGAACAATTAAAAAAAAAAAATCGTTTTCAGCAGTACATCAGCAGGGAACTGCCAGAAGTTCAAGCCGGATTCAGAAGAGGATGTGGAAAGAGGGATAATTGCTGATGTCAAATGGCTCTTGGCTGAAAGCAGAGAATACCAGAAGATGTTTACTTGTGTTTTATTGACTATGCAAAGGCATTCGACTGTGTGGATCGTAACAAATTATGGATAACATTGCAAAGAATGGGAATTCCAGAACACTTAATTGTGCTTATGCGGAACCTGTCCAGGACTAGGCCTGGGTATTCACCTCCCTCTCAGAGGAGGGGTTTCTTTGAAAGTATGCCCTTTGTCTCTTCCCCTGCCTCAGACTGGAGAGGCAGCTTAGGACAGGGTCTGTGTCTCCCTTTTCTCCCTTAGAATGAGGGCTCTCTAAAAACAGGAGTGGGTCTCCCTCTTCCCCTCCACATTGGGGTTCCCTGAGGGCCAGGCCCAGGTCTCCTCCCTTAGACTCAAGGCTCTCTGAGAACTGATGCAGGATCTCGTCTCTCCCTGCCCCCCACCACCTGGCTATTGATCTCTAGAACTTTCCACTTCCAGTCCCTATTCTGCACAGATCTTCCCACAGCTGGAGGTTTAGGCACATCTAGAGCCTCTCCCAGGTCTAGAGTCCTGGAGGGGCTTCCTCAGCTCAGGCTCCCTATACGGCCAGACACCTGGCTTGGAGGACCAGCTCTCCTGGAACCCTGAGGCTCTGAGCACCCTCTCGGAGTGCTACCTCTGACCTCACAAGGGCTGCCTCAGAACTGGGCCTCAGAACTCAGTCTCCAAGGCTCCTGCTGGCGGGAGGAAGGATGCTATTTTGGGCAGTGTGTCTGGACTTGATTCAAGTGGCACTGGCCAAATCCCTGCCCTGCTGACCTCTCCCCTGGAGAAGGAGGAACAACACTCGGGCCCTCAGGAAGAGTTGGGAGGTAGGCTTTAGGCTGGGGACACAGGGACATCTGGGTATAACCTGAGCCCAGGACAGTTACAGAGAAACAAGGTCAAGACCTGATTTAACTGAGACACCCAAGGCAGAGGCTAAGAAGCGTAAGGCTCTTCTGCGCAGTGAGTGGGGCTCTGGGTTGGACTGGGACAGGATGGCCTCCCCGGGACTGGCCACTCCCTGGACCCATGCAGTGAGGAGGTGACTGTGGGATTGTCTGGGGAAGGACCCCAGCTGAGAGTTGGAGGCCTGGATTTCTGTTTAGGTTCAGTCTTGAGTTGCTGTGTGACGTGGGCACGTCACAGCCTCTCTCTGGGCTTCAGTTTCCTTACCTGTCAATTGGCTGTTGTGAGGACGAGAGATGGAGCAGAGACTGGGAGGATATGTTGGGCTGGGCTGTCGGTAGAGCATGGGGGTGGAATGAGGAGAGGACTGAAAAGGGATGCAGGTCAGAGAGATGGGTGAGCTGCTGGCTTGCCAGCGTTCCTCCTCTGAAGTTCTCTCCCGAGGGGCTAGGCTGGGCATAGAGTGTCTCTGCCATCAGGGTTAGGGAGGGAAACTTGTGCAGCAGCTAGAGGGAACTGGACTAGAGAATAAGAAGGACATACAGCATGAGGAGGGAGATGGACTACCTATGTGCTGTCAGTTTGAAATGAAAGTGATAGTACAAGGGGGGATTCTCAGGAAGGGTGGGCTGGTGGACTTTGGTCTGAGGTGGAGGCATGGACTAAATGGGTCTTTAGGACTTCCATGTGTGTGTGTGTGTGTGTGTGTGTTGCGTCTGTGTGTGTGCATGTGCATGCCTGTATACATGCATGTGTACTCAAGGAAGAACCCCTAGGAAGTCTCAGTTTAAGTTAGAAGCAAGAGAGCTCGAGGTTAGACTAAAGGCAATAATACCCAAATATGTGAGGGTGGAGCCACTAAGAGGAGGCTGTGGGCGTCTCCACTCTCCAAAGCTGGGTTGACACTTGGAAAGGTCAGGAGTACCCCTAAAAGGCCTCGTCCAGGTGCCAGGGTTCCTGAAACTAGCATGGGTAGAGGGGGTGGGACTCCAGGGCCTCTTCTGACTGGCTGAGGCACACCCATTCCTCCTCCTACCTCCCTGCTGGCTTGGCTTGGTTGAGAGGGTGGCACTGGCAGGAGCTGTCCTTGTGGTTCTCCTTTGAGTTGGGGGGCGGGGGGTTGGGATCTGATGGGAATATGAGGCCAACTTCTGTGCACCCTGGCCCTAGGACCCCTCTTTGGCTCCACAGACAGTATATGAAACCTAAATGACATAACATGGCTCAAGCAGACAAGGACAATTGGTAAGCACACCCACTCCTTTCCTCCATACCCCAGCCCCTCAGCCCAGGGGCCCCAAGCCTGTCTCTCATGTCCCCATAGCATAACCAAACACAGGCTGGGTCCTGGGGCCAAGGGAGACCTGGGTGAGGGTCAAGAAGTGGGACAGTTGGTTCCAATTTCCCCTGTGTTGCGGTATTTAATTGAACTGAACTCACCACCTCTCATTCTCTCAGGCTCAGTACTCTTTGGGGTGAAACAAAAGTCAAAGTCCTTGCAATAGCCAAGACCCTAGCTATCTAGTCCCATTACCTCTCTGATCTTACTTCCTCTTCCCCCACACTGACCCCCTTTGCTTTCTTCAAACATGCTCAGAGTTCTGCAGCAGCTGTTCCCTCCGCCTGAAATGCTCTTTCTGCAGTTATCCACCTGGCTCACTCCCTCACCTCCTTCGCGTCTTTGCTCAAATGCCACCTTCTCAATGAGGCCTTCCCTGACTGCCCTACTTAAAATCGAACCCCCACCCCCTGCACACCCAATTCCCCTTTTCCTTGCTGTATTTCCCCCCATAGCATTCTCACTGAAACCGTTTATTGCAGCAACTGCTTTTTCTAGATTTCATCTGCTCATTCTTCAAAACTCTCTTCTTTCACCCCTCATCTGAGCCCCCATAGCCTGGCTTCTCTCCTCTGAGGATGTTACCATTACCTGTCTGTCCCGCTAGACAGAGCAACCCAAGGGTGGAGACAGGAGTTTTGCTCTGTGTCCCTGGTGCCTGGCTCATGAGTAGATGCTCAACAAATGTTTGTTGAGTGGGTAAATGTTGGTTGGCAAGTTGTTAAGTGACTCTAAGCTAGTTGGTTAGTAGTTTATGGTTGGTTGGTTGATTAGATAATTCAATGAGTTAGGTAATTAAATATAATTAAATGAGTCACCTCTTGCTGTCAAGTCGATTCCTACTCAGCGACTCTATAGGACAGAGTAGAACTGCCCCACAGGGTTTCCAAGGAGGAGCTAGTGTATTTTGAACTGCCGACTTTTTTTTAGCAGCTGAGCTCTTAACCACTGCGCCAGCAGGGCTCCATAGAAGAGTCAGCTAGTTGGTTGATCAAGTTACTAGATTGGTAGATTAGTTAGTCGAAGGGTCAGTTGGTGAGGTGTTAGTTGTTTAGTTCCTTGGATGGCAGGTTATTTAGGTAATTGTATGGTTGGCTGTTAGTTTCTTGGTTTGTAGGTTAGTTTTCTTGGATGCACTCATCTCATTCTACACCCTCTCATTCATGTCCATGGCTCAAATGACCGTCTGTGATTTGGTGGCCTCCAAATGTGTGTCTCTAAGTAAGACCACATTGCCAGGTGCCTCTTTACTAGTCATCCCCACCTAGGTGCCTAGCAGGTTCCTCAAGCTCAACACAGCCCAAAAAGGACACTTTATCCTCCTGCCCAAACCTGCAGCTTCTCCCCTATGCCCCATGCTGGTCATCCAAGTGCTCTAGCTAGAGCCTGGGGTCATCAATGCCTCTGGTACCTCCCTGGGTCTGTTCTTGGGTCCCTGCTCTCATCAGGCTCTCATAGACTTTTCTCCAGGACTGAGGAGGCTGGTCACAGGGTCAAGGGGACCTCTATACAATGCTGCATGGGAGCTGGAGTTGAATTGGGGCTGGTGGTTGTCCAGGTAACTCTACACCCCCCTCGAGATGCTCAGGCCTGGATTTGTTTTCCTGGGGTAAGGACCAGAGCAAGGACTGGGGTTAGTGAGATATGAACACAGGGTGTAAGGGAAAGTGGAGGGTGTTTTATTCCATGGCTGGTTGGCTTCTCCAGCTCCCTCTGCTTATGCCCTGTGAGGCCAGGCGAATTTAGGAAGCCTGTTTTTTTTTTTTTGTTTTGTGGGAATGAGGTAGCTGAGGGGCTGGTGTCAGCTTCGAGGCATTCAGACAATATGGAGGGCGATGCCGGTCTGAACAAGCATTAAGGCCCCACTTAAAGTTATCTGCTCTACTGTTCTTTCCCTTTAGCCTCCAGAACCATCTCCTTCCCCAAATTCCAGCCCCGTACTTATCTACTCCCCAGTCAATGGAGCCTGTAACTCATTTTTTCATCTGTTCATCTATTCATCCAAGGAAGTATTTCTCAAACAAATATTTATCAAGCATCTGCCATGTGCCAGGTATTATAGGAAGTCTAGGGATTCAGTGGAGAGGTAGGCAGATGAATCTCCCAGTCTTCATTAATTCAACAAATATTTATTGCATACCTACTATGTACTTGGCAATATGCTGGGCACTGAGGATACACTGGGGAGTAGGGCAGACCCAGTTCCTTCTTCCTTCTGTCTCTTCTCATTCATTCACAAACACCTGTTTGTGTTGAGAGTGCTGGCCACTGGTAGCCTCAGTGTTGTTTGCTGAGCCCACACACTCCAGGAGCAGACTCGGCCATACCCCAAGCTGTTTGAAGAACGCCTCACTGTTGTCAGGCTGTGTCTGCTATCTTGCCTGTGACCCCAAGCTCTGGCTCCCACAGATAGGCAGGCTGATAGAAAACTAAGCACCACTTTCCTGCTTGCTCTGTCCCACCCTGCTTCTGCCCCTGAGTCTCCTTGGCATCACAGCTTATACTTACCCCAACCGCCTGCCTCTGCAAAGTGCCCTTGTTGGTGTGCCCCCTCTATTGGTCCAGTCCAGGCCAGAAGGAAGGAGGGGCCTGGCTTGGCCATCTACTCCCAGTCCTTTTTCATGTCCCTGTGGCTCTCAGGTGTCTCTGATCCCTGTTGTCCCTGCTGCCCTGGGCAAGAGGAAGTGTGTGCGGAAAGGCTGCTGGGTTACCCATTAACTCAACCATGAGTTGAAAGGCCGATGGGCAGCAAGCAGACTTGAACCCCATTCTGGCAATGGGCTCAAGCTGCTGCTTCAGGCCTATCCACAACTGCAGGATGGTCTCATCAACCATGATAATGAGGATACAGGCGAAAATGCAGAGGAAGATGGTGCGGGAGTTCTTGGGAGAATTGATGAGCACGTATGTCATGATGGTGAGTGGGTGGGAGGACAGGGTTGAGGGGGCAGGGGCATGAAGTCCAGGACCCCAGGCTGGTGAGGCTCAGTAAAGGCAGCCCATGAATCCCTCCCCCCCGCCACCCCATGCTGACTCCCATGGATCACATTATCCATTCCCCTGCCTTTGAGCTGAGGGTGGCTGAAACACAGGAAAGTAATGAGAGAGGCCTTTTTTTTAAACCAAGTCTTTTGCAGGGAGGAAGGGCTCATGATATGTGGGGGCAGAATGAAGCCACAGGCTGGGGCTGGGGAAGACAGGGAGCATGGCTGGAAGTGGAGAGAAGGGAAACCAAGGATAAAGAGGCTAAAGAGAAACTTGAATGCCAGGCTTTGAGAATTAACTCTGAGAACAATGGGGAGACATTGAAGGCTATCAAACAAGGGAGTGATGTCATCAGATTTGGATTAAAAAAGGTAATTCTGGGTGCATTGTGAAGTCTAAGAAGGAAAGGCATACCTGGGGGACCAGTTAAAAGGCTGATGCAATGATCTAGGTTAGAGTGAGGGTGGTGACTGGTCTAGGGCAAGGAGAAGAAAGCACATGTTTGAAAGAGTTGTGGGAGATGGAATCAGGGAGACTTTGCAAGCAACAGACGTGGGGTATGACCTGATGAGGACATCCTTTGGTGCTTGAAGTCCAACACAGGTTGAGATAAGTTTGGATGTGATCAGGTGAGGTTTCAGTGGAGAAATCCAGAAGATGGTTCTTCCTTTTATAGATACAGGGGTCTGAAACTCAAGAGAGTGGGTTGGGCTAGAAGTAAAAGGTTGAAGCTTATCCAAATATGGATGTTGGTTGGAAAAATTGTCCAGAGTGTATAGAAACAGAATAGAAAGAGGTTGAGGACAGAATCCTGAGTAACAGAACTCTGAAGAATGAAGAGGAGCTCACAAAGGAGTCTGAGAAGGAGTGATGAGAGAGGTTGGAGGAGAAATAGAAGAGATGGTGTCACAGAGGTGGGGGAGTGGCATTTCCACATGGAGGGTGTGGTCTGCAGTATGGGAAGCTATGGAGAGGCCAAATAAGGTGAGCACTGACAAGGATCCCTCAGATTTGGCAACATGGAAGTCACTGGTGACCTTGGCAAGGACTCTTTTAGTGGATGATGGGGATAGAAACCAGACTGTAAGTGAGATGTGAGGTTTCTGGAATATCCTTCTCTCTCCACCTGCTTCAGCTCTGCCCCTCCCATTGAGCTTCTGCCCTCAACAGGAGCCGTAGTCATACTTGCTATACTTCATGTAGAGCCCAGGCCCAAGGAAAGAAGGGGAAGCCTCTGGGAAGGCCAGAGAAATTGGGGATGAGAGAGGCAGTGTGTATGTGTGTGTGTGAGTGAGTGTATGTGCACAGAGCCACCCTGCAGGAGATAGAGAGGCCCACAGAGATCGGGGCTGGACTTTGGACACCTGGGGTTCTTATCCCCACCCTGCCACTGAGGCACCAGCTGACCTTGGCAGGCCTCTCTCTGACTCAGAGCCTGTCTTCTTAGTGATTGAGTGTGTTGAATCAGGCCTTCATGGGTTTGAATCCCAACTCTGCTATCTCCTAGCTGCTTGATCTTCCACTAGGATATTAACTGTTCAGAATGTTATCATCTTTGGTGATAAACATGGGCACTAATATCAAGCTGTCAGACTTGTGGGAGGAAGGTCAAGTGGCCTGTACCCTGTTCACGTGTGTAGGTCCCTTGTTGTTATGACAAGTACTCTGAGTGGCTCTCCGCTCCCTGCACTCCACTCTCTCTCCCTCCCTTATTCCAGCTCTTCTGCCTTGGCTCCTGAGCTTTGATCCCACGCAGCTGCTGGATCTAGTCCCTCCTTAATCCAAGACAAAGTAATTCATTTATGACAAGACATTCCAGAAACATCTCATGAGGGCTGTTAAACCTTGGAACTGCAGAGGTAGGAGGGTGCCTCCTGGGAGAGTCCTCAGGAAAGCAGGCACTGCCCACACGCATTGATGCCTGCCCATGCCCACCTTTCTCTTCCTTTTACAGATTATCTTTGAGTTCTGCCTGCATACCAGGCACTATGATGCTAAGCACCTTACATGTAGCATCTCCCCAAATCCTCATAACAGCCCTGTGAGGTAGGTACCATTATTATCCCCATTTCACAGATAAGGATACTGAAGCTCCACGAAACTCAGTCACTTGCCCAAGGTCACACTTTAAGTCAAGATTTAAATCCTGTTCAGTCTGGTTTCAGTCTTGACCCTTCATCTCTCTGCTCTGTCCCTTGGCTTAGATATGGCAGGCTTTCTCACGCTCTGGCTGATCAGCCCTCCCCCAGCTGGAGCATGGCCTTCACTTTCAGGCCTTGAGTAGTTCAATACTCCACTCTGGGCCTCAGTTTTTCCATCTGTAGAGTGGGAGCAAAAACATTTGCTACTCAGATTTACTGTGAGGATTGAAGGGAAGCAATGCTTGTAAAAGATCTTTGTGAGACTTAAGCCAGTATAGGACTTTGTTGTTATTATTTTTAGCTGTCAGCTCTGTGCCAAGGCATGGGGGCTTTTCAGTTGTTAGGAAACTCAGTGAGTCACCAGGGTGAATGTTTTGCCAGGAAAGCTAGTGCGACCTTGGGCCTCATTTATTGAGGCCTGGATAAGGGAAGTGAGCCATTCAATTCTGCACAGATTCCTCCAGGGGTGTTGTCCTTGGGACTGGCCTCCTGGTATGGGAGGGACTTGATGAGCTGGACCACATTCACTGACCAGGGAGCTCCAACTCTCAGGGCCCTGGAAAACCAGTTGTAGACGTGAGCCATAGGGCAGGGGTTGCAAGATCACATGCTTCAAGGGCCAGGCATGAGCACCTCAAAGTGGTGGGGACTGTGGCTAACTGCAGAGTGCTGGCCTGAGTAAGACCTGACTGTTGCCGTGAGGGCAGAATGCAAACCAGCATTGCCTGAACTTCGGATTCTTCAAGAGAAGCTGAAATTTCCGGTCTTCAAAACCAAGTTATTTAAACAAAACGTGTGTGTTGCATGGTTGACAGTTGGCAGCCCTCACCCGAGGGATCATGCAGGGTCCATTCATGCATTCATTTACTATTTTCAACAAATGGTTTCAAGCTCCTATTTGGATGTGGGGGACTGTCGGTCTTCAGACTCTCCGTGCCTGCTCTGAGCCCTGCACCTCCTTGCTTCTCCAGCCTGTCAACACGTTCTGGACTCGTGTCCCACTCCCACCCACCCCTGCCCAAAGCCTGCCAGTATCCTCAACCTGGACTCTAGGCTGACCTACCTTTGGGTTCCTCTGCACCTGTCCTGGAGGTTCTGAGGGACCGGTGGACCCTGCTCAACTGCCTCTCCCTACCCCAATCTGGGCTATTTCACATTTTCTCAGACTTCCTCAAAGCCCCTCTGTCTGCACTTCCACCCATCTTTTCATCAGCAAATGGCTTGATCTCCTACTTGACCGGGGGAATAATCAGGCAGGCTTCCTGTGCCCTGCTCCTCACTCTCCTGTCCCTCTCACCAGCAGACCCACTGGCCTGGAAGTCCACACATCTACCCCTTGGCTGGAGTGAATGTCCCCTCTCCTTTACGGACCCCTCCACATCTGAGCCCAGATCCCACTTCACCTGCTTTCTAAGCTAGTCTGCTCCATGAATAGCCTTCTCTGTCTCCTTTACCGTCAGCTGCTTCCTCTCTCAACCTGTAAATATACTCAAGTCTCTCCCACTTA
Organism: Elephas maximus indicus; assembly: GCF_024166365.1. Taxonomy (NCBI): domain Eukaryota; kingdom Metazoa; phylum Chordata; class Mammalia; order Proboscidea; family Elephantidae; genus Elephas; species Elephas maximus. The sequence continues at coordinate 42,535,003 of NC_064827.1, read as the reverse complement.
AAATAACACAACTCAAAGTGAAACATCTCTCCCTTCACCCTTTGAGCCCCATCATCAATATCACTTGCTTTGCCTCTCTTTTCAAGCAAGTTCTCAAAGTTCTCAAAGAGGGGCCTATACTGGGTCTCTCTGCTATCCTCAACTCTTCCTCACCACCTCTCAATCTCCAGGACCTGGTTTCTGCCCCTATGGCCTGAAGATAAAGTGCTCACCACAGTTACAGATGACCATTGGGCAGCCAAATCCAAAGGGATGCTTTCCAGGTCTTAATGTACTTCACCCTGAGGCTGCCTATGTCAGTGTGGATGACACCAGCCTTTGGAAAACTCTGCTTCTCACTAGCGTCAATGGAACATTCACTGTTTGTTCTTCTTCCACGTAACACCTGCTCCAGGAGAGGTGTCTGAGTGTTGATGTGTGGCTCTAGGCTCGGCTTCAGCTTCCTCCTGCACTGTCTCCCAGGGGCCTTCAACCATTCCAAAGGCTTCAACTACAGCCTTCATGACCACAGTTTTCCACTTTCCTCTTTCAGAGACTCTAGACCAGTCCTGCCCAAAGGAAATATAATATGAGCCATATATGAAATTTAAAATATTCTAGTCTCCACATTCAAAAGGTGAAAAGAAACAGGTGAAAATAATTTCAATAATATATTTTATTTAACCCATATATCCAAGATATTATAATTTCAATTTTCATTTTCCTAGTAAGTCTTTGAAATCTGGTGTATATTTCATACATATAGCAAATTTGGATTTGCGTTTTAAGTGCTTAATAACCACATGTGGCTAGTGGCCACCATATTGGATGACACAGGTCCAGACCCTAATTTCCAACAGCCTGAACATCTCTACCTAGAGATTCCTCAAAAACAACATGTCCAAGACACATGGACTTTTCAAAGGAGGTGCCATTTGAGCTTGGCTTTAAAGCAGAGTATCAGTTTTCCAGGATCTAGGGCAGATATTCCAGGCAGAGGGAACAGCATATGAAAAACAAGGCATGAGAAAGCAAGGCATGCATGGAGCAGTATGGTTATTTGGTTTGAGGCAGTCTGATACGAATCCTGGCTCACCACGTATGGGCTGTGTGACCTTGGACAAGCCACTCAACTTTTCTAAGCCTCAGGTTGCCCATTTGTCAAAAGGGGAGAAAACAGTACTTAATCATATAATTGTGTGTTAAAGGAGGTAATAGATGTCGCTTACTTTAACAGTGCCTGGCCCATAGTAAGTACTCAAGAAATGGCTATCATTTTATAGTAGTAATATTATTGCTGGACATAGAGAACACTGGGGCAGATATGAGACATAGAGGCAGAAGGGATCAAATTGTGAAGGGTCTTCAGCAATGGCCTACTGAGTTTGGACTTTGTGCTAGAAATGGAGATGAGTCAATGAATGAATAGAGTGCAGACATGATCAGATTTCTGTTAGAGAGGTCCCTTTGACTGTAAGGAGGAGTAAGAGAGGGGGAGACTGTAAGCAGAGCTGGCTGAGTGATTGAGAGTTGGGGAGAGGGAGAGGAAGTTCTCATTTATGACATCCAGGTCGACACCTGGCTTGGCCAACTGGGATAGGTAGCAGATTTTCCGAGGGATGCCTGTAGAACACCTGGGAAAATTCCAGTGGGTATTTGGAAATAGGGATCTGGCTCCCAGGTGGAGATTTTGGAAAATTTAATGCATGGGTCATAGCTGAAACCATAGACTGGTAAGGAGACTCAGGAAGAATGAAGTGAGATGTGAAGGGGGCCAGCATTGGAGCCCTGGGATCATCCATATTCGTGAGGTAGATGGAGGAAGAAGAATGTGGGGGAAGGAATTTGAGAGAAGGAGAGGTTAGTGAGGTAAGAAGAAAATCAGCAAAGGTGACATGGAGGCCAAGAAGGAAGATTTTCCAGAGGCAGAATGGTCAACAGTGTTGAAGTCAGCAAAGTCAAGGAAGACCATGACATATGGAGGCAGAAGTCTGATTGAGGAGGGAGTGTAAGGGGAGTGGCAAAGGATCCACCCAGTGGGTTCTTTCCTGAGCTTGACTGAAATGGGGTTGGGGGAAGCATCAGGAGTTCACAGCTGGAGAGGGAGGCCAGGTTGAGGCAGAGAGATTTACTTTTAGGTAGGAAGAGACCCGAGTCTGTGGCAGCCATTCAAGGGAAAGGGTGGAAGATACAGGTGAGAGGGAAGTCTCTGTAAAGGGAAGGGCTGGGGCACAGGAACCAGAGCTGAAGTGGAAGGTAGGTGTAGATGCAGGTGAGTGTCTTTAGTGGCAGCTAGAGTTTGAGTGAGGACCTACCTTCAGGCCTCTATTCTTCCTGAGAAGGATTGGTTGAAGGGCTGTCAACTGAGGAGATAAAGCAATTAGGGATGGGAGAGAGCAAAATGCTCTGAAATGATGCCTGAGGGCAATGGAGCTGAGGGCAAAACAAATAGAACCCCACAGGCTTCCAGAGTTGGGGGTGTGTGTGTGCACATGCAGGCATGCACGCACGTGTCCCAGGAGAGTCCAGGCATGAGATTTGGAATCCCCTTGAAGAAACTTCCCTCCAGCTAGTCGGAAGTGTGAGATGCCCTGAGAGGTGCACTCCACATCAGCCACACCCCCTCACAACCCTGCCTTCTTCCCTGGCCTTCAGGTAGACTTGGGGTTGAGGTTCCTGTTCTGTAAGATCTATACCACCCCACCTCTGACTGCCCAGCTCTCACTGGTTCAGGTCTGACAGGCGTCAATAGTGGCAAGGGACAAGAGGTCATGAGGAGGGAAACCTGGGGAGGAAGGCGGCATGGCAGAGGGTCTTCAGGGGTGAAGGTGGGGAGGCCCACGGTGTGGAGGAGAGGAGCCAGAAGTGAGCTCTGAGCCCTCCCCTGAGTTAGGGGCTCCTGTGCAGGCAGCCCTCTCAGAGGCCTTCCCTCACAGGTGTTTGGCCTTGGCTCCGTGGCTCATATGGTTCTAGGAGAGAATAAACTTGGGAGCTACCTCGGTGTCAACTTGGGGTTTGGCTTCGGAGTCACCATGGGAGTGCACGTGGCAGGGGGCATCTCTGGTGAGTGTGTCCCAGCCTCGCCTGACTGGGCAAGGGCAGGTATCCCCTGTGGGCTCTTCCTGCCCACGTCTAGCCATCCCCTTCCCTGACTCAATCCGTGCTTCTCCCTCACCAGCCACCCAGAGAGAAGAGAACTCTTCTGAACTCCTTGCCTCTGACCATCCCTGGCTCAAAACTCTTCACTGAGCCCCCTCGACCCACCTTCTTATTTTATTATTTTGTTGTTGTTGAGAATGTGCAGAGCAGAACATACACTAATTCAACAATTTCTACATGAACAATTCAGTGACATTGATTACATTCCTCAAGTTGAGCAACCATTCTCACCCTCCTTTTCTGAATTGTTTCACCTCCATTAACATAGACTCACTGCCCCCTAACTTTTCTGCCTAATCTTTTGATTTGCTATTGTCAATTTGATCCCATATAGATAATTCTTAAAAAAGCGCAATGCTCAAGGAAGACATTCTTTACTAATTAAGCTGAACTATTGCTTGGTTTAAAGAAGACTTCAGGGAATATTTTTGGCTTAAGGTTTAAAGATTATCTCAGGGCAATAGTTTGGGGGGTTCATTCAGCCTCCACAGCTCCAGAAAGTCTGGGTTCCATGAAAATTTGAAATTCTGTTCTACATTTTCCCCCCTTTGATCAGGACTCTTCTATAGAATCTTTGGTCAAAATTCAACCCACATTTTTACTTGCTGGGTCATCTTACACAAGTTATTTAACTTCTCTGTTCCTCACTTGGAAACCCTGGTGGTGTAGTGGTTAAGTGCTACAGCTGCTAACCAAGAGGTCCGCAGTTTGAATCCACCTGGCGCTCCTTGGAAACTCTATGGGGCAGTTCTACTCTGCCCTATAGGGTTGCTATGAGTCGGAATTCACTCAAAAGCAATGGGTTTGGTTTTCGTTTTTCAGGTTCCTCACTTTCCTGCTAACAAAACAGAGGTGGTGGTACCTGCCTCTTGGGCAGTGTGTCCTTGATAAATGGCAGCCATTATTATTACTGTTGTTTCTGATTTGTTTCTGCTCTCACTCCCCCACACATTTGCCCCCTCTTCCCAGGGGCCCACATGAACTCAGCTGTGACCTTCGCCAGTTGTGCTTTAGGCCGCATGTCCTGGAAGAAGTTTCCTGTCTACGTACTGGGTCAGTTCCTGGGCTCCTTCCTGGCCGCTGCCACCATATATGGCCTCTTCTACAGTGAGTGTCCTGCCTGGGGCTGTGTGCCTCTGGCTTCGGCCTCCACCTCTGAAGTATGGGCAGACCAGACCTCCATGTCCTGGCCTGTGAAAATGTCTGAGTGAAAAAAGCCTTCGAGGTGTCCTCCGACTGTTGATCCTACAGCCTTATTTCTGGGGCCCTAGTGGGGCTTATCTGGTGGCAGGTTTACATCTCAATCTTTATCTCCACAGCATCCATCAACCACTTCTCAGGTGGACATCTGACAGTGACCGGTCCCACAGCCACTGCTGGCATTTTTGCCACCTACCCTCCCAGTCACATGACGTTGTGGTGGGGCTTCCTCAATGAGGTCAGTGGTCCAGGGCAGGTGTCCCTCCCCACACGCCTCAGAAAGGGGCCCGCAGGTACCTCCTTACTCTAGAGAGGAAAGGAACTCTGCTTGGGAAGGCACCAGGTCATGTCTGCCAGTGGGCTTTGATCTGGGGCACTGCTGTGGCCTTGGGCTGCCACGGTGTCTGCTCCCCAGGTATTGTTGACAGGATTGCTCCAGCTGTGTCTCTTTGCCATCATGGACAAGCAGAACAACCCAGCAATGGAAGGGACACAGGCCCTGGTGATTGGCATCCTGGTTGTCATCATTGGAGTGTCCCTAGGCATGAACACAGGATATGCCATCAACCCATCCCGGGACCTGCCTCCCCGCTTTTTCACCTTTATTGCTGGCTGGGGGAGTGAAGTCTTCAGGTATTGCTCCATGCCAACCCCATTCCTGCCTGCTTACTTGGGCTCACTGCAGGTGGAGGGGCGGGGGTGATGTGGGGAGTGGCAAAGGACAGCCTTCCCGCGGAACTCCCTGGTGGCCTGGGGAGGCACGAGTGGGTCCCTCCTTCCCCCCAGACTGGCACTGAGGGGTATCCTGCTCCATCAGCCCTGCTGCAGACCAGCCCCTGGCCCTGAAACAGGCTGAGGCTGGCCGGAGCCCCAGGCTCAGGGGCAAATCTGGGGCTAGGATGGGGATAAATGCTTGCCCTGTCGCAGCCTGAGGTGGATACAGGTGCTGTCTCTTGCCTACAGAGCCAGGGGGAACTGGTGGTGGGTACCAGTGGTGGCACCGCCCCTGGGTGCCTACATAGGTGGCATCATCTACCTGCTCTTCCTTGGCTCCAACACCCCACGGGAACCAAAGACTCCGATGGAGCCCAAGATGTATGAAGAACACAGAATATCCGTGTTGCCAAAGACCAGGTCTCATGCATCCAAGGCCTCTCCCCTCACTCCCGTCTCTGTGTCCTCTAAGATCTCTCACAAGAGTGGACTCGCAGCCCAGCCTGTCTCACCCTTAAGTGACTCGGCCATCTCCATAGAGCACTTCTAAGTAGAATATCATTTGTGACCATACCCTCACCCCAATAAAGAAAGCCTTGTCCACAGAGCCACCCCTGCTTCCTGGGGGCCTCCTGTGGTTGGGCTTCACTCCTGGATTCTTCCAGAAACTCCAGGCTTATGCCTTAGCCCAAGGGCTGAGGGGCCTACAACAAGTCCTGAGAGCTGGGGCTCCTGCTGGGGACAGAATGGGGAAGAGTAGACTTGTGGTTTCGGCAGGAAAGGAAGATGAAAGGATGCCCAAGACCTAATGGATGACTTTCAGGCCTGGGGTAGGGAGAGGGGTGCTTGGGGGAAGGATCAGAGCTAGGTGGTGGGGGCCCAGCTTTGGGGATAGCTTGAGCTGCCCTTGGATAGGATTCTAGACTCTCCCCCAGTTCTTCCCTCCTCCAGTCTGGCCAGTCCTCTGAGTGGCAAGGCCTAAGTGGGTAGATCAGAGTTTCTCTGCCTTGTTTTCATTATTGCCCCCTCAGGAGCTTTTTAGATTTTTTCCCCCTAATTACATGGTATTTTAATACCATGTATATGCTGTGTATGTACTTAGCTTCTGTATGTGTATCTGTGCTTTATACTTTAAAAGGGTAAGGTTTTTTCACATTTCCCCCTCCCCCCCAAATCAATTTTTGCTCCCTTGAGGTTGAAAATGCCCCCTTTAGAATGCCTGATGTAGAAGGCAGGAAGGGGGCTGGACTCCTTTCTTCCTGGTGTCTGAGCTCTCTCACATTAAGGAGGCATTTCAGAGTTGGAATGGGAAGAAGATGCAGACAGGGAAATCCTTCCCAAAGGGTCAGAGACAGGACAAAGCTGTGTGAGGCTCCAGGGAAGCAGGAGCAGGTGTTGGGTGGGAGTGGAGTAGTCAGGATCCTCTGACCCCAGGCTCAGGCGGGAACCATCCCTCTTTCCAGGACTCAGAAAGAGCATCGCCCAGGCTTCTTGTCATCACTCATGCATTTATTCTTCCAACAATGCTTGAGCACCTACCTACCGTATGCAGGCCCTGCCTGGGCACTGGGTCTCTGCCCACATGGAGCCCACTCTAATGGGGGTTGTTAGGTAACTGTGAGGAAGGAGCTAAACGTGGAGGCTGTGAGACTTGGAGGGGGCTCAGGGATCAGCCTAGGGACTGAGGCCAGCAATGGCTTCCTAGAAGAGGAGACAGAGCAGTTGGGGGTGGGAGTGTCCTTCCCAGGGCTAGGAGCAACACTTTACAGTTGGAGGTGACAGGGGCAGAGGAGCCTAGACTTCCTTCTAGAGGTGGTGAACTTGGCGAGAAGAGACTTAGAAAGGCCCCCATGAGCTACATGTGCAGAATGCTAGAAAGAGGGAGACTGGCGTCTTCAGTCACAGTCAGAGTGATCACCCAGGAAGAGCAGCGACACACTGAACAAGTCAGTGCCGGTGCGGTGGAGAGGAGAAGGGACTCATAAATGCCTAGGAGGTCACACTGGCAGGAGTTGGGCTCGAATTGGATGTGGGAGTGTCTGAGGGAGAGGGAGGAAGCAGGAATGACTCCCAGGTTCTGCAGTGGGGATGTTCCCACTGACAGCAGGGCACAGGGAGGAACTGGTCTGGAGAGAGAGTTGATGAAAATTGATACTGTCAATGTGTTGAGTTTGAGTTGCCTGTGGGACTTGGGCTGGGCTGTCTAATGGGCACTGAGGGGCAGGATGGTTAGAGCATTGTGGTGAAAGAGCATGAACTCTAGGGACACACAAACCAAAAAGAAAACCTGTTGCCATCGAGTGGATTACAACTCATAGAAACCCTACAGAGACCCAATAGGACAGAGTAGAAGTGCCCACATCGGATTTCCAAGGTGCGGTTAGTGGATTCAAACAGCTGACCTTTTGGTTAGCAGCTGAGCTCTTAACTATTATGCCACCAGGGCTCCAGAGGCACCCAGTCTCAATTTAAATCCTCTCTGCCACTGATTTGCTGTGTGATCTTGGGCAAGTTACTCAAACTGTCTGGGCCTTGCTTTCCTCAATTGCAAAATGGAAATAATATTACCTACCCCCTTGTGTTGCTGTGAATGTTAAATGAGATAAAACATGTAAATTACTAAGAATAGTGCCTGGCACAGAGTAAGTGCTCAATAAACACTAGTTATTACAACTTTTCTATGATCTGGTGCACAGAAAAGAGCTGAAAACAGAGGCTCTGTGTGAGTGAGGTGTGGAGAGGTCATCTCAAGAAGTTTGGCTGAGGAGAGCAGCCAGGGGGTGGCAGGAGGCGCTGGAAACAACACAGCTGTCACCCAATAGGGGGACTGATGCATACGTTGTCGCACGCAATGGAACATTAGACAACTGTGAAAGCTAAAGGACAACAGCTACCTGCCAAAACATGGAAAAATTCTGGAGGCATAAAAAGCAAGTTCCAGAAGATTGCATACACTATAACACTGGTTTTACAGTTGAAAGTCAAGCAAAAAGTTATATATTATTTGGGCATACATACGTCTGTGAAAAAAAGGGATGATTCTTCCAGGGAGATAGAGATGAGGGATGGGAGAGGGTGGAGCATGGGGTAGGTGCAAGCTATTGATTATTTTCAAATTCTGGGGTTGGGGGTGAGTTTATGGGTTTGTTAGATGATTATGCTTAATAACATATAAATGTGATGCATAGTTCTTTGTATGTATCATATTTTAAAAAGGAGACATAGCTATAGCATGAGAAGGCGCAGGGCGGGGAAGGTGGTAGATTGGAAGCCCAGTGAGATCACAGTGGGTGAGGTCTGGACAGGCCCAGGTTCTGGTTCCCACCCTCACCTGGCCTCTGTGACCACTTCAGCCTCTGGCATCCTCATGTTCTAGGAAAGTGACTTGGAAGTAGGGCAGCCAGTGGCTCTGTCCAGAACCCCTGACTGGCCACTCCTTGGCCACAGTCCTGCTCGAGGCCAGTTGCCCACAATGCCCTGCAGGGTTCTGACCCAGTGCCAGATTTAGAGGAGCCCTTATTTTACCCTAGTCATAGAGCCTGGCCTTTCATTCTCTTGGCAGATGTTGGTTGAAAGCCTGCAACATGCCAGTGTTCTAGTGCCAAGGATACAGTCATGAAGGAGCCAATATGCTGTGCACTTAAAAATATATAGTGTGTTAGTGATACACGCCAAGGGGGTAAGGCAGGAAAAGGGGATGAGAAGGTGACACTGAGTAAAGCCCTGAAGGAGGTGAGGGGCTGAGCTGTGCGGACACCTGAGGGAAGAGCATGCTAGGCTGAGGGGACAGCTAGCACGAAGGCCCCAGGGGGAAGCATGGAGGGCTACTGTGCTGGAACAGAAGGAAGGAGGGGAGAGTGAAAAAGACGAAGTCAGATGGGGCGCAGAACTCAAATGCTAGTAAAAAAGACCAGACTTAATGGTCTGACTGAGACTGGAGGAACCCCAGAAAACATGACCCCTGGACTCTCTGTTAACCCAGAACTAAAACCATTCCCAAACCCAACTCTTCAGACAAAGATTAGACTGGACTGTAAGACATAAAATGATATCATAGAGTGTGCTTCTTAGTTCAGGTAGATACACGAGACTAAATGGGCAGCTCCTGTCTGGAGGCAGGATGAGAAGGCAGAAAGGGACAGGAGCTGGTTGAATGGACGCGGGAAATCCAGGGTGGAAAGGAGGAGTGTGTTGTCATATTATAGAGAGAGCGACTAGGATCATATAACAATGTGTGTATAAATTTTTGTATGAGAAACCAACTTGAGCTGTAAACTTTCAGTTAAAGCACACACACACGCACACAAAAGATGAGGTCAGAGACGTGTTTGTGTGCATGCATGCGTGCGTGCGTGTGTGGGGGGAGGTGGGGGGTTGGGGAGTGGAATGGACTGAAGCCAGGGCCAGGGGCCTACTCTTGGCTCTGTTGTCTCACACACACAGGCACACATACCACCCGACAGCCACACCCATGCCCCACTCCCTGGCTGGACCTAGAAGGCACATCTGTGCAGCTCTGGGGGCCAGGTTGTGGAGAGAGCTGTGGGAACCCTGGCTCTTCTCCCAGGCTGTGTGACCCTGACAGGACCCCTTCCCTGTGTGGGCCTCAGTTTCCCCATCTGTACAGACAGCTTGGATCCACTGATGTCTCCGAAGACCTCCAGTTCTTACTTCTTCCCATGCTTCATAGCCCCAAGTCATGACTCCCTGTCCTAGGAGATGGGGAAGGGGCAGGAAGCACCTCCAACCTCAGGCCAGGTCCCTCCAGGGTTTTGCAGGGAAGGTTTCATCCTCAGCCTGGTGATCCCAGGTTTAGTCACTGGGTTTGGTCCAACCTGCTCTCTCACTCACTCTCAGGGCCTCCATGGGATGGGCACCCACAGGCAGCACTCTGGTCTGGTCCCACCGTCTCCTCCCTCATAGAGTCCTGGCCCAGGAAGAAGCGGGAGCAGCCATCCTGGGCCGGGCCTTGGTGCTGCTGCCTTGTGTGACATGGCTGTGACCACTCACAGCTGCGCAGCCCGGCGTTCGCCCTGCACCCACCTCTGCACTCATCTTAGAGCAAGCACGGCCCCAGCCTCCTGCCCATGGCAGGGCTCATACTGTGGCACTTTAGAGCACAAACACAGGTTCCTAATGCCTGCTCTGCCACTCTTGCTGTGTGACCCTACTCAAGATGGGATGGTAATAGCACCCATCTCATAGGGCTGCTGTGATGACACGACGAGCCATGGCTGGCACATGGGGAATAAAAATGTTTGCTGTCATCGCTATGCATCCTCTCATGTGATCTTCACATTGTCATACCCATTTACATATGAGAAAACTGAGACCTAGGGAGATCAAGTCACTCAGTAAGGGGTAGAGAGCTTTCAAAGCCTGTGCATTAACCCAGCACCCAAGGATGTGACCTTGGCTGGTTTCTGCTTGGTTTTTATATTGTGAATTATCTTCTGTGAACAGGAATGTATATAACATATTATTGATGTGGTCATTAGCTGCCATTGAGTTGGCTCCAACTCATGGTGACCCTATGTACCACAGAACAAAACATTGCCTGGTCCTGCACCATCTTCACAATCGTTGGTATACCTGAGTCCATTGTTGTGGCCAGTGTGTATTTTGAGTGTCTTCCAACCTAGGTTTATCTTCCAGCACTATATTGGATAATATTCTGTTGTGATCCATAGGGTTTTCATTGGCTAATTTTTTTTTTTGGTTTTAATTTTCAGAAATATATTGCCAGGTCTTTCTTCCTAGTATATCTCAGTCTGGAAGCTCTGTTGAAACCTGTGCACCATGGGTGACACTGCTGGTATGTGAAATACTGGTGGCATAGCTTTCAGCATCGTAGCAATACGCAAGACACCACAGTGTGACGAATTGACAGACAGGTGGTATATATAACATATTTGCTGTCAAGTCAATTCCAACTCATGGCAACCCCATATGTGTAGAGCTACACTCCATAGGGTCTTCAAGGCTGTGATCTTTCAGAAGATTGCCAGGCCTTTCTTCTGAGGTACCTCTGGGTGGGTTCAGACCACCAACTTTTTGTTTAACAGTTGAGTGCTGAACTGTTTGCACCCAGGGACTCCTTGATATAACATATAGGTACAGTTAAAATAATAATAAAACAAACATTCGAATGCCCATCATTAAGCTTTGGTCAGGTTGTTTAACTCCTCTGGGCCTCAGTTTCCTCATCTGTAAAATGGGGATAAGGAGGCTCAGAGGAGCTGTGATGCTTCAGGCTTAATTATTACCATTAGCATTCCTCCCTGATGAAGCAAGGCAAGGTGGAGTTTGTACGACTTCATGGCTCCCCTTGTCTCTACGCTCAGGGGCTGGGGGAGGGAACGGGGAGCAGACAGTTTGTGCAGGGGGTTCTGGAAAGTGAGCTCTGGGCCCATCAGAGGGTCTGAGTGAGTAGGGCCTGGAGGCTCAAAGGCTGGGTCAGGCAGCGGCTGAGGGGGAAGACACACAGCTGAGATCCAGATACCGCTCGGCACACAGATGTAGCCATAAATCTTGGGCTGAACCTTTGAGTCCTCCAGGGGCTCAACTAAACCCTTGTTGGCTGATAAGGAGGAATCCTCAGATGGGGGGTTGCAACAGACCCCTGGAACTGCCCTGCCAGGGCCAGCAGGAATGTGTTCCTGTCCACTCCCTGGCTCCCCTACCCACCGTGGCCTCTGGCCTCAGGTCAGGAGATGTTAGAAAATGAACTCCTGAGGGAGGCCCAGTGTGGGGAGGGGGCACATGCTGGGCCCACCTGACCCTGTGGCTCCTGCAGCGGCCTTTGACCTAGGAGTGGGCTGCCTTTTCTGGGATGCCCTCCAGAGCTCCGCTGGAAAAATTCCCTCCTTCCTCCCGACCCCCAGCCCAGTGCTTGTCCAGCTCCCAGGGCCTCACACATGCACCAGGCTCGACTTGTGTGCCCTGGGGCTATGAGCTGTGGGTGTTCCAGCTAGAGAGAACAGCAGGAGCAAAGGCAGAGAGGGGTGACCCACAAGCAGCTAGGTGTGGCTAGAGGGGAGGGATACCTCTGAGTCCTGCCCTGTCCTCTTCACTTTCCCTACAAGATCTCAGCAGGCTTCAAACAGCATTATATGCCAACAGCTCCCAAAATTGAGTTCCCCAGCCCAGTCCTCTCTCCAGACTTCAGACTTTGATGTAAAACTGCCCACTGGACAGATTTTCCTCCCCCAAGCCTGCTCCACCCACTCAACGTTCCTATCTCAGTAATGGCAAAGCCAACCTTCCAGCTGCTCAGGACAGTCACTCTGAAGTCACCTGACTCCTCTCTTCTCTCATGCCCCACACCCCAGCTGACATACTCTAGGTGTTTTTATCCACAAAATGTGTCCAGTCTCCAGCCACTTCTCACAGCCCCACCACTGTCACTCTGGTTCAAGTCACTGTCATCTCTCTTGGATTATAGCAAAAGGTCCCCTGAGGTTTCCTGTCTCTCCTCTTGCCTCTAACTCAGCCCTACAGTCTAGTCTAAATGCAGCGGCAAGAATGATCCTTTTAAAAAATGAGTCAGATTTTATCACGCACTCCTCTGTTACACACACACACACACACACACACACACGCACGCACGCACGCACGCGGTTCCCGGTTTAGTGATCCATGCCCGCCCCTAGTGATGGTTGTAGGAAAAACTCTCATCTTCTCAGAGGCTGCTGGCCTTTTCCGCACTGGGACGGAATAAAAGCTTTCTTCCCAGTTGTCCTGACCGCGGGGCCACACTGCCTTGGGGACTTCAGGACGAGCTGTAGGAGCTGGCCTTGCTCTGCTGGTGTTGCAGGGAGGACACAACTTTCGGATTCAGACCTAACAGGAATTTCAGATATCCAGCTGTTCAGAGTGACCTAATTTCTCCAACCTCCTGTTTTCCCATCAGTAACGGGGATGATAAGAATACATGCTTCATGGGGGCATTCAGCAGAAGAGATGAGCATAGTGCCTGGCGCACAGAAAGTGCTCAATAGCTGTTATCCACTATCAGAAAGGGTTCTTGGCGAAGTGTGGCTTAGGGTGACTGCCTCACTCTTGTGTCAGGTTTGGGGTGGGGGACAGCTTCGGTGTGAGGGGGAGGGACGATGAAAAGCCCAGGCCCCTTGGCAGAGCAGCTTCACAACTGCTGTGTCCCTTCCCCCAAAGAGCCACTCGCTTGAGAGACTCAGTCCTGGGACAGGGTGTAGGTGTTCGACTGTGCTTATATGCCACGGGACGCTGGAAAACTCCCGACCTCTCTATCCTCACCGCCCACCTTGGGTGGCTTACAGGCAGGAACTATTAGCCCACCTGACATGGGAAAACCGATGCCCAGACTGTAAGCAAACTGCCCAAGGTTCATTAAGGCAGTGAATCCAGGCATCCCTGCTGTGCAGCTGGGGTTCTCAGCACCACCAGGTCCCCCAGAATACCAGAAACTGTGTATCAAGAAGAGAGACCTCATGGAGCCTGTGGCTGAGGGCAGCCCAGTGGAAAGGACTCCTGACTGAGTTCTGTTTGGGAACGCCAGAGAGAAATATAGCTCACTTTCTCCTGAGGATTCGGCACCCTCCTGGTGTAGAGTGGCTCTAGGCTGGGAAATCTAAGCATGGATTCGGATCTTAGCCTGGCACACACTGCTTGTGTGAGCACAGGGAACCGTCCCTTCTAGGTCTAAAAGGTCACAGAAGATGGTATGGGGCATTTGTGCTGAGGTCCTGTGGGGTTTGGGTAGGCAGCACTTTAGGGGTCTAACAAGCAAGGTGAAGGTGAAGGAGCTCTGGCCTGGCTTGGTGGTCCCTTTCTCATTTCAGGGGAGGAGGTATACTGGCAGATTCTCCTCAGAGAACAAGGCCTCCAGGCTGTTAGGCACAAAGTGAGAAGGCTGGCGCCTTATAGCAAGGACTCTCCCAAGCTTACAACCTTCCTAAATGTACAGGGCTCACTGATGGAGACTTTACACCTCCCCACAACGCTGACATTCCTTCCTCCCCTCCCCTGGTCTGTCCTCTGGCCTACCCAGGCCCTGTTCAGGACAAAATCCAGAGCTGCTTCACAGACCCCATGACCAGAGGAGCCTGCTTTCATCTCTGGTCCTGCACACAGCCCCCAACTGCACGCCAGGTTGGCACCACTGCTGAGAGGGGCCAGCCCTGCCAGACAAGCCAGAAGGAATTCCAGAGATAAGAACTTGGTCTCTGGAAAGCTCTGGCCCCATAAAGGGACTCCTGCTGGACAAGAGTGTGGGGCTGGAGGGAGTGGGGGTTACCACTTGATTCTCGGACAGGCTCCCTCCACGTCTGGGTGGGGAGGGTGGGGGTTTCTTTCCCTTGAGTCCAAGCTCATGTAAAATCTGGTCCAAAGCCACTGCTCAGTGGAGAATCCACCAAATCCATGAGAAACAGCTGAGGTCCCCTTGTTGACCTGGGGGGGCCAGGCGACCTGTTTTTGTATGACCCACGAGCTAAGAATAGTTTTCACATTTTTAAATGATTGAAAAAAATCAAAATAATATTTTGTGAAAAATTACATGAAATTCTTATTTCAGTGTCCATAAACAGTGTTAGTGGGACACAGCCATGCTCATTCATTTGTGTACTACTTATGGTTGCTTTTGTGCTACAACAGTAGGGTTGGAATATTTGCAACAGCAACTTTTACAGAAAGAATTTGCTGACTCCTGCTCTCGATCATTAATCGGGCCATGGCACTCTCTGCTTAGGATCCTTTGATGCCTCTCGTGGCTCTCCATGAGCTGACCTGTGTCCACCTCTCCAGCCTTGTCATCTGCACCTCCAGTTATTGGCCTACTCTAGACAACTGACCCTTCCCTAAAACCCATCACAAACCACACCCCAGGGCTTGTCTCATGCTGCTTACCTTTGGAGATGGAAAGAGGCTAAGGATGCCTCTTTCCTTCTCCAAATGGCAGTCCTACCATTTCAAGACTTGGCACAAGGCTGGCAAGGGATAGCCATGTGAGCATCTACCAGAAGAGGCCTGTTTAGCATTCCATAACCTTTTACTTGGCTAGTATTATGGAGAAAGAAGATGTTTACATATTTTCCAGATACCAGATACCATTTTTATAAACTTTCAGCACCTATGATGGATCAGGCGCCTCCTCGCGTATTATCTCACTTAATCCTCACCACAACCCTGGTGAGGTGGGTGATACCTCCATTCCACGAAGTGGCAAGGTGTTATGTGGCAGAGCTAGATTCTGAAACCAGGGCTCCTGCTGATTCCCAGATGCTCACATATAGTCCTCTCACTGGATCCACTGCTTGAGAGAGGACAGATGCTCATGGCTTCCTTTGTGTTGGGGAGCCGTGTGACCCTGTGCTGAATGGGCCCAGACAAAGGTGGTTTTGTAGTTGTCCATCTCTTCCCTCTAGTTGCCTGTTTCTGCTGCTGTACCTGAGGCCTTTTGAAAAGGATTTTCTGGTGAGGATCAAAGGATAGCCCTGCTCTTCCCAAGAAAATTAAGTACCTGGCTTTGTGATGCCACTTCTCAAATCTCCTTCTGAAGCTCTGGGGCTCATGGTTTGTCTAGAGCAGAAGGAAGTCGCTGGAAGTCTAGCCACTATGGTGAAGGAGTGTCAGTGTAAACAGGGCCAAATTAGTGTAATTGCTGATGGCTTGTCTTAAAAGAGCTTTAAAAACACCTCTAGTGGGCCACTGGGCATAAGCCCTTGACTGTCCACATGCTTTTCTGAATAGCCCAACAGAAGCCAAGAGCTCAGAGACAGGAAGAGCCAATATGCCTGCTAAAGGGCTAGGAGAAAGCAACACAGGCCAGCTTAGTCTACCTGAGAATCTTTCTCAACCAGAGAAGTAGAATTAGGGCTACACACGTCAGCTCAGAGGCCACAGTGTGAATCTGGCAAAGGAAAGAGCTTGCTTTGATGCCCCTACCATCATGGTGGATGGGTAAAGTGAGTGTTACTAGATAGGTTCAGTGATGTGGTATGAGAGGTGCTAGGGACTCAAGAAAATGGAATTCTGTAAATTGACCTGATTCCTGTCCTCTCCTAACTGATGGCATTGGGAATCAAGCTCAACTAAACAGACCGATGAGAGCTTTTGGTAAAAGACTTAGATAAGATAGTTGGGTTTAAGACAACATGTGTGATTCTAGATCTGGTACACAAATTCAGTGTTCGGTATTTCAGACTGAGAAACCCACTGTGTCTTTCCAAAGACTGAGATCAGTTTGGGTTAAGAAGCGAGGTGCATCTGACGTTGCAGGCATTTTTAGGAGGATGAGTAACTGGGACGGCTCAGGCGATGACTAAGTGTCATCCAGCCCATCTCAGGCTAAAATTCTGGTTTGTCCAAATGAAGCCCAATGTTCCCGCAAGCCTGGAAGCAATCACAGTGATTGTGTGAGCAGTCTCTTCAAATACATGATTGAATAACTAGTGGCCACAGAGTCAGAGATCTGGCTGCACTGAAACCCTTTCTGCAGATGGGAACAGAGGATAAGGGAACTGCTGACACGCTCATGCTTTGGCTGTATCCATACAAGATGGCATGTGAGGCTGTGCTTCTGCCAGGCTGGGAGGGACAAGCGTGATTTGTCTGCTGACAAGCGAGTCTCCACTACATCTAATCATTTTCTTATCTGACTGCATCTTGATCTCCTTAGTCCTGGACATCAAAGTAGTCAATTACTGGCTCCTTGGCTATTTTCTGTAAATTACTGCTCCCAGAATTCCTGAAAAGCAAGCAAAGAATGATCAATCTTTTCTTCTCTGGGGAAAATGGACACAGGTCTTCAGAAAGTTAACAATCAACTGATTTACCATTTGTGACACTTGATAAGATACTGGGGCAAACACAAGCTGATAACTGTTGAAGTTTGGTGATGGGTACACAGAAATGCTATTCTCACTACTCAAAAAATTTCCATAGTAAAGTTTATATAAAAATAAAGCAAGCAACAGAAAAAAAAAAGAAAGCACAGCAAAAACATGCCAATGACTCCATGATGGTTATGTCCAAATGGTACTGGACTCTGCTGTGACAACTGGTGCCTTGGGGCAGCCCTCACATTTCCCAAACCACTGCCCATGTGGATACATACACTGACCAGGATCCAGGTTGCCTGGTCCCCAGAGGTGGAGAGGAGCTGATCCTGGGGAGCTACATGGCCCCAGACACTCTTGGCTAAGGTTGCACCATGGGCAATACCTGGCTGTCCCTGACCCACGGGAACACCAACCGCTACGACCCTCACGGTGAACCTGTAAACTGTCCTAACCATCCTTCCAGAGGTTTTGTGCAGAAGGCATGGAGACAGTAATGTAGGGTTTCAGTGTGGAAGACTAGAACAGGAGCAGGGACTTTTGGCACTGGAGAGCAGTGGACTCTCCTCTTGGCAAGCGAGAGGAAAGGCAAAGAAGGTGGTGTACCTCCCCTGCTCCTGTCTGAGAAAACACTGGCCAACTTGTTGCTTGCCAATTTGGCTTTCTTTTCTCTTTAAATCATGAATATGTTTTTGTTGTAAATGATTCAAACCACATAAAAGTAGAGACAGAACAAGACATGAAAGTATCTTCCTTCACCACCAACTCCCCCGCCCCCAATCCCACTTCCACCTTCAGAGTAACTATTGCTAAACAGGTAACACTCCAGTCCTAAATCATCTGGTGTGACTGACTGAATCCACTTCCCAGTGTCACCAGCTAACCATGACTGAAGATTCTGGCCCGTGAGTGTTCTCCCCAGGGGCGATGTGGGCATTACAAACATCAAACTTAGGATCCCTCTGGCAAGAACAAAGAGTGTTCAACAGCCCTGTCAAATCTGACATATATGACCACAGCACTCCAAAGCAGGCCCGAGGAGGGCTTAGGGGCTGGTGCAGCCCAGGACAGCTGTACCCTTGCTGGCTTCTCTGAATAGACAGGGACCTGTGGAAAGCAGCAGCAGAATTCTTACTTGTCTGTCTGATGTCTGTGATGAGGAATTGGTGGTGGAGGCCGTGATTGCATTTCCTTTTCAAGAACGCCTGTCAGAGTGGTAGGAGGACAAATGGATTTCCCTCTGATAAAAGTCAAAACACAAAGTATTGGAAAGTGAGAATCGTTTGTAGAGAGAGACAGGCAGATAGCTAGAAACTCAGTCCATGGCTTTGCACGATGACACTGCTGAGCATTGATATGATCTGTCCCCTCTCAGGCATGGCCACCTTCATTCAACTCCTGCCCTCCTCACCTATCTCTGCTGGGCCTGTTGCCTGCCTCCTCTATTTCCACACTTGAGTTTGTTTCACTGGGAAGTTCTTCCTACTCTCCCAGGTTCTGACAGTGATCCTAGGTCCTCCCTGTCCCCTCCTAGCTCAGCTTCCCCTGATGGCAAAACACTGTTCACAGTGCATGCCTCAGGAGAGTCCAGAATTCTTGTTGTTTTCATCCTGTTGGGAGGACAGGGTCAGGGAGCAGTCAGAGAGAGGAACAGAAGATAGAAGCCGTGGTGGGCAAAAGGGACAGATGCAATGGGCAGGCCCCGGCCCAGGCCTCCAGGTCTGATTTGTCTGCCTATGTGAATGTTGTCTCCGGTGGGTGACATAGATTTGGGCCAATGTGAGGGCTTGTGCACTTTAGGTAAGTCTGCTTTATGGACTGAGGCAAGGGCTCTGCTCTCTGGTTCGGACCTTTAAACCATGTGGAATGGCTGTCCCAGAGGAGTTGAATTTCCATCTATCCTTCAAATAAGGAGAGAAGGTGTGAGGAAAGTGGATATTGACAGACTCTGCTCCTGGGTCCAGGCTGCCCTGCTAAGGGCAGGATCAACTCGCCTGACTGCGGTGACCACGACGTTGCGCTTGGGTTCACTGTCATAGCTCACACTTTCCAGGCCATAAACTTGGGCCAGGTCGTGGATGATCCGGCGGTGGTCTCTGTTCATGGGAGGGAAGCAGTGGCTTTTCTTAATATTCTTTCCCTGTATTGAGGGAAGAGAAGACTGATTAATAAAATCACGCTGAAAACAGAAAACACTTCCAATGGTCCTTACCACTCTACAAGGATAGCTGGGGTAGCTGAGTTCTACAGGCCCACAGCATGAGTGCTCCGCTGGCTATGAGCAGGCCCAGGGGGGTTTCAGAAGATGGAAGCTGGTGCACTTCCTTCACCTACTCTCTGAGCCACAACAATAGCAGCTGGACAGGGCTAGGGACAAAGGGTAAGTAACTGAGACTTAAGTACACAGGGCAGTGGATCCTCTTGATTGTGGCCATAGCTGTGGAGTGAGTGACATCTTCACGAAATGACAAAATGAAAGACTAATAAAGCAAAAAACAAAAACCTCACTTTCTATACAAGTACATTGTAAACTAAAAAGTTTGAGTGTGTGGGTACAGACACACAAGCAGGAAGATACTTTTGCTCAGGCTTCCTGATCAAGAGAGAAACAGCACCTTCCATTTTTTCCTTCATGTTAGTATTCTGCTGGGAAGTGGAGACAGAAGAGTGGAGGGGAGGGGGAAAGGGTGGTGGGAGGAAAAACTGTCGTCATTACACATGGGGCTAAAGCAGCCCTCCCCGTCCACACTCACAAGCTCCACTGAGTGATGAGGGAGTCGGCACAGGGTTGGAGGCTTCTGACTGAAATAAAGACTCTTTGTCACTTATGCCTACCTTCTCAACATCCCTGGCTGTCTCCTGTGACAGCGGCCTTGTTCTCTGAGGTAGCCTATCCCGCCCATTGCTCTTCAGCTCTAGTCGTACAACTTTCTACCTTTACACAAATGTTACTCTTTGGGGCAATAAAGAGCTAAATTGCTCACCTTTCATACAACAGCCCCTGTAAGAGGTTGCCTTCTGAAGGATCGCACGCAGTCACTCAACTATCACTGTGAAGCCCCCCTCAGCCAGAGTTTCTTCACCTGATCCTAGGTGCTGACCCAGGGTTTTTATTTACATTTAATTTGGTCGAAGATATCTTTTCTGCACTGACTGAGTCAGGACGGGCTCACATGGATGTTATAATGGCTGGGCTTTTGGGAAAGATAAGGATTCTCAAGGACATTGTGACTTTTTCCTACAACTATTCTAGGCTGATAGTGTTTCTGGGGCTTAATTTTCTATCAAGCTGGCCTTAGACACACGTCCAGTTGGATGTTTTGACTTCAACCTTATTCACGGCCTCCACAAGGGCTTCCATTTCCTTCTCAATGTCACTGACAAACTTTAAGTCCTTCCTGAAATGAGAAATCACCACAGTTAATTTCATCCGTTCCCGCTCTTCTGGAAACCCCTCCTACCCACCCTCTTCTGTAAAGTAAAAACAACGGACAATGCTGGCAGAAAAGCTGCAGAGGCAGAGACTGTCAGATAACAGAAGGTTAACTACGGTGGAACAAAGGAAAAGAAAACAGGCATGAGAAAAAAGATGAAAGGAGAAACAGCCATGGGAGGGCCAGGAGAGAGGAGAAAAATGAGAGCATTACTGCTCCCATGTAGGGATGCATGTGACTATGAGACCTGGGAGGACAGGTGGAATGAGGTTCCAGAGAGCCTTCAATTCAGCCCACTCCAGTCCTCAGGAGGTCCAAACTCCTAACGCACGCGCACACACACGCGCACGCATGCACACACACACAATCTTACAATAGATAAATAAACATAAGGAGGAGGTACATATTAGTTACCACATCTTGAAAGTTCAAAAATTCTCTTAAGGCACAATTAAGGACGCAGGTAACAAGTTACATACCTGGCATCTTCTTTCAAACTATCACTGAATTTTGACCCTGAAGAACGTATATTGAAAGGATCAGAATCATCACTGATATGAAATGCCTCTGCTAACCGCCTGAAAGTGAGAGACAAGTATGTAAATAAAAGGAAAGGAGGGGAAGGGAAACTGTCTTATAGTAACATAGAGTGACTACCTTGTTCTAAGTGCTTTATATTTTATATTATCTCATTTCAATAAACCAGATTATCAAGGAAAGAATAACAACAACTTAGGACAAGATATAATGGTGGTGCAAATTGTATGCTCTCTGTTACTAAAAGGTTGGTGATTTGAATCTATCCAGAGGAGCTGGGAAAGAAAGGCCTGGCGATCTATTTCCATAAGATTACAGTCACTGAAAACCCTATGGAGCACAGTTCTACCCTGATACACATGGGGTTGTCATGAGCTGGAATTGCCTCAATGGCAACAGGTTTTCTTATTTGTTTGTTTGCTTTTGTAGAAGAGAATAAACAAAATAGATCTATTTGGGTCTGAGCAAGCCATAGCCTGAACACTGGTGACTTGAATTATCTGGGGATGAGAAGTCTGGGGAAGGGTGAGATCACTGGGCGATGGCTTTTGTTGAGGTTTAACTTAAATATAACATACATAAGATATATAAATATTAAAATTAATATCACATTACAGCAAGTATGGAAAAAAAAAGAAATGAATCCTGTATCAACATAAACACTACATATTTTTTTATTAACTCATGGCCAGTTTTATTTCAACTCCTCCTTATCTGTTCTCACCCCTCCCAGATTATCTTGAAGTAAAACCCCAGGCATCATATCATTACACCTGTAAGTTAAACATACCTCCTTTCAGACTTTTTCCCCTACAATTTTAAGTAGTTGCAATCAGTGCATATAAAACTTCACATCTTTTTTCCCTATTACTATATAATCAGCATTCTCATATTATGATTTGATTCCCACACTGATTGTTTCAGTAGCTGTATAATCTAATTACGTACATACCACAATTCAATTAAACATTCCCTATTTAAGTTTTTCTTTCACAATTTCCCAATGTTATAAGTGACCCAACTAATATCTCTGTGCAAATAGCTTTTAAAATTATTTCCCTTGAAAAAGTTTCCAGTTGTGGGATTAGTGGGTTAAATGGCATGGACACAGTCTTGATCAATACTTCCTAAGTGTTCTCCAAAACTGCATGAGGCTCACTGCATCACACCAACACCAGTTATATGTATGTATTTTTAAAGACAGACAGAATTCAGCTTAGCACTTAGTTTTCACTAAGACAGGGGTCCCTTGCAAGCTCAATGTCCACAGGAATATGGTTCACTATTGCTAGATTTTCCAATTTTCAAGAGAAGCTTTATTTTCAAAATTTCAAGAGAATTCTTAGGTTGATCTATTGATTTCTAAAAGCTGGCCACTCAAATTTGAATACCAAATAAACCCTTCTGTGGGGTGAAGGTTTGGCCTGACAGTTTTTGATTTCTACATGGAGTAGTAGAGCATAAATTTAAAATTACATATTTGCAACTTTAAATTTGCATTTTTTCCTTAGGTCAAAGGACTTGAACAGGCACTTCACAAAAGAGGCTATCCAAATGGCCAATAAACATAAGAAAAGGTGCTCAATCTCTAGTCATCAGGGAAATATGCTCAGTGATATCCTGCTACACATTCACAAGACTGGCTAAAAATTCAAAGACTGATTATTCCAAGTGCTGACAAAAACGTACAGCAACTGGAACTATCACGCTGCCGGTGGGAGTGGAAAATGGTACAACCACTTTGGAAACTGGCAGAATCTACTAAAGCTGAACACATGCATATCCTACTAATCAACAATTCCACTTCTAAGTTTATATCCAACAGAAATGATTACATGTATACAGCAAAAAAAGTATACGAATACTCTTAACCGCATTATTTGTAACAGCTCAATACTAATTAACAAAACACGTATCTATTAACAGTAAACTGGATAAATTAAGATGTTAATACAGTAAAATACCATGCAGCGATGCAAATGAACAAATCGCTGCTCCCTGCCACAACAGGAATGAATGCCACAAACCTCATGAAAGACGTCAGACACAACAATACAAACCGTATGATTCCATCGTTTATATAAAGCTCAAAAACAGACAGAACTAATCTAATGTGTTAGAAGTTGGGATAAAGGTGATGTCTTTGGGGAGGAAGGTAGGAGTATAAGAGAGGGTCCTGGGGTATGGATAACGTTCTAGTTCTTCACCTTGATGCTGGTTAAGAATCATCGCTGTATTCACTTTGTGATAATTCACTGATCTGTACGTTTCTGATCTTCAAAGTTCATTAAAAATGTATTTTTTAAACCTGATATCTTTGTTGCAGTAGGAAGGTCTACCAGTCACTGAGTAAGTATGCTGTGGCGGATGATGTTTACACCAAGCCCAAAACCACACAAGCTCCTATCTCTGAAATATGCTTAATCATCCAAGTGATTTATCCTTACACACTTTCTTTTTTTTTCCAAAAAATATGCATATTTTATTCCAGCTCTGGGAAATGCAAAGGAGGGGGGATATCCTTCCACACACCATTCTAATTTGGCTGACGTTAATTCAGAAAAGCTAGAGCAAATACATTTGTGTATATATATATGTACATATTTTCAGATTTTAGTCTCATCAATTGTTCATGTCTTTATTCCGTTTTGGTCTTTTATAAACATCCTTAAAAGTCATCAAATGCATCCTACTACTTCCATGACTGTCTGCTCATCTATCGTTTAATACTGTTTGGATTGCATTCAGTTTGTGTATTAATCACCTATGTGATTGGTCAAACTCTACAAGACATAAGGGGAAAAAACTTGATTTAAGTTGTACTCTGTGTCACAGCTACCCATTACATGATTTTTTTCATTATTATGTGCAACTTCACACATCTTGTAGCTCTCTGTGCAGTCTATTTCGGCCTCTAGTGCTGTATGTATCTCCATCTTCTGGGTGGGACTGCCCGTGACCCATGAGCCTGGGGTCAGGCATAAACTGCGGAGCACCTGAGGTGCGTTCCCATCTGGCCTTTGTTTCAGAGCTGAGTCCTGTTGGCAAAGGCAGTGAATGTTTCAGGACTTGAATTGCCTTTGTAGGTATTTCTATTTCAGCATAACTTCTACCTTAGTTTTTTCTTTAGGTTCAGGGAGTGATTCTTTTTTTATTTTTTGGTCCACGATGATTAAACTGCTTCATAAATTTGCTGGCTTGGGGCATATGCTTTTTTCCCAGCTACCTTTGCAATTATCACTGACTGAACTGGGCAGCAAACAGTTGCTCCTAAAGTGGCTAGTCCCAGCGGATAAGCAATTTTCTTAACTCTGGAACCTTTTCTCACTGAAACCAGGCCTGCCAATTCTGAAATTGTAATCACTCCGATTTCGGGAAGAAAATCGCCATGCCGGGTTCTTCAGATAAACATATGCATCTTTTCCAAATTGTACTGTATCCCTTATCCCATTTTTCACAAAGACATATACATCCTTGCACCAGCCAATTTAACGACCAGCTGTAGTACGGACGGAGGCAAAGCCCATTTGTAAATGACCAGGCTGTTCTTCAACATATTGAGGCTGGAGAGGTGGTGCAATACGTAAAGGGAGTGGCTCTGCTTTCACCTGCTGCTCTTTGGACTCCTCTTCTTTGGCTGCACGTACACTTACAGATGCACATCTCAGGCCTGTAGGCCTGGTCATCAGCTCTCCCATTCTAATGACTGCCATTCCTGTGACTTCAATTCCTGATGGCTGCATCTCCCTTGGTCTCCAATAGCAATAAAAGACTCAGAGCAGATGCTGGGTGAATGCTTGAAGGGTACTCCGTCCCATTAATTCCACAGAGCTCAAGGAAAAGTAGGCAACAAGTAGTTGAAACTACTTACTTTTTCCTTTCCAAGGCTGAACACTCCTCATCACACTCCAGCCTTGATAAGCAAATGAAAGAAAAAAAAAGTCAGGGCACAGGATTCACAGCTCACACGCAGCAAAGAAGTCACAGACAGTCTACCAGGAAACATAGCAGATTCTTGCCAAAGGACTTACCCTTAGGCCAAGAAGCAGCCTGTGAGGCCACCTACTCCTCGGGTTCCACTAGCAACCCCTGTCCCAGCAATCTCCTCAGTCTCCCCTGGGCCTTAATCCAGGCATGGCTGGATGAAGTCCCTCCTAAGAACACATGGGCAGGCCTCTGGTTACAGGAGCCTGGGAGTCCTCAGAGTACTCCCTGCCTGCTCAGCCCCCCAAATGCTCTCCAGGTGCCCCTCTTACAGCCCTACCTGTCTAGATGTACCTACTACCCTGGCTCTCTGTTCTCCTACAGGTTGGCTGGGCATATCTAGGTCTCTGTTCTGCTTCCTCTGGTTACTGTCTGGAGTGAGGCTGGAAAAGTCTTCTCTGGTCTTTTTTTAAAGTATGTATGTGAAACTTTTTAATTTTAATTGTGGTAAATACACACACAAACACACACATATATATAACATTTGCCATTTCAAGACTTTTTCACATGTACAGTTCAAGGACATTAATTACACTCATCATGTTATGCAACCATCGCCACTATCCGTTTTCAAATTTTTCCATCCCCCTTAACAGAAGCTCAGTGTTCCCTAAGCAGTGACTCTCTCTTTCCCCTTCCCTCTCTGCTCTCGTCTTAGCTGTCCCTGAGTGGTACTTGTTGGGGTTGGAGTGGATGTGGCCTCTTAACATCAAGTGTCTGTTGAACACCTACTGTGTGTGCAAGGCTCAGCCGTGGAGGACTGAGATAAATGAGTGGTCCCTGTCCTCTAACAGGAGAAAGAAGACGGATACTCATATTTAAACACTACCTGGCTTGGTGAATTTCCTTCTTGGTGATTAACTTGCTGATTTCCACTGAATCTCCAAGCTGCATGTCTGTTATTTTAGAGGCCATGGAAATGGCAGCTATTCTGAAATACAGAAAATAAAGGGAGCTGCTGAGGATGTGGAGAAACTGGAACCCTCATCCACTGCTGGCGGGGCTGTAAAATGGTACGGTCCTTGTGGAAAACAGTTTCAAGGTTCCTCAGAAAGTTAAAAACAGAATCACCATATGATCCAGCAATTCCACTCCAAGGTATATACCCAAAAGAACTGAAAGCAGGAATACAAACAGATACTCGTATACCAGTGCACACTGCAGCACTATTCGCAGTAGCCAAGAGACAAAAACAACCTAATGTCCATCAACAGATGAATGGATAAACAAAACGTGACATATACATACAATGACTATTCCTCAGCCATAAAGACAAATGAAGTCCTGATACATGCTACAACATGGATGAACCTTGAAAACATCATGCTGAGTGAAATTAAGTCAGTCACAAAAGGACAAACATGATTCCACTTATACGAAATATCTAGAATATGCAAATATATAGAGACCTAAGTCTCATTAGCAGTTATCAAGAGTAGAGGAGAAGGGGAAAAGGGGAGTCACTGCTTAGGGGGCACTGAGCTTAAGCATGATAGAAAAATCCGGAAACTAATACTGGTGATGGTTACACAACACGATCAATGTAATTACTGTCAATGAACTATACATGTGAAAAATACTGAAATGGTAAATGCTTTGTTATATATACACTTACCACAATTTAAAGAAAAGGGCGAGGTGAGGCATTGCAGCTTCACAAAAACCTCCCCATACAAGGGATACAGAAGACCTCTTTCAAGGCAAACTCACCACACAACAATCTGTGTGGCCTTGGAAACCTGTCTATTATGAACTACCCACATGTTTATGTCATATCTCAATTAGATTCTAAGCAGTTACACAGGAAGTGATGAGGAAGCCACTCCTCAGTACCTCCCTGGTGCCTAGGCCAATGCCCACATCCACAGCACATCTCCGCATCTAATCACAGAGTCCACAGTCATCCAACGCCTACCACCTCCACCTGTGTACTTGGGTCTAAGTATGACCACACAGGTTCCAAGATTTCAGGAGGCTGCAAAGTCACTACACCTCACAGAACAGTAAGAAACCCCCATATGAGGGGAGAAGCATGGGACTCAGTCCTGGCTGTGCCACTGAGCAGCAAGTCACCGTGTTCCTTCCTTATCTTGTGGTGTAATAAAGACCAAAAGAGGGGAGAAGGAGCGGAGAGAAAGAGAGACAGACAGACAAAAGGAGGGAGCGGAAAGGGAGGAGGAGAATTAAAAAAGTTATTTTACAAATTAAAGTTAGGGAAAAAAAAGGATCACGAAGCAGCGCTTTTTCTTTCAACTGAAAAAAATAGATTTTTTATAATACTAAAAAAAAATTTTCCAACCTTTAGGAAAGGTGCAAGACCTTACAATGAATACCTGTATACTCTCCTCATCTAGGCTCCCCTAACCGCTAACACTAACCTTTGATAAGTACTGGATGCCTCAGAGCAAATCATGATCTCTTTTCTTCGTCCACATTCACACTGCAGCTCTACCTGAAATAAGATTAACATGGAGCAACTTTGAGCACATGGAATCCACGTGCAGGTGTGACTTTTCAAGACTCTCAAATCAAACCATGGCAGAGAATAAAGAAACAGTGAGCACTCACCCTCCCAGATGGGAGAAGCTCATCACACATGCCAAATGATCAACAAGGGAGTTGACATGCCAGGGGGAATGTCTCAGTCCACTGTGCCCTTTCTGGGAACTACCTCTATGCTTAATCCCTGCTGAAGAGGAATGTCTAGTAAGGAAGCTTTCACCATGACTCTACAGAATCGGCACCCCTCCATCTGATGATGCCTGAACCAGAGGGGGACACTTGACCCAGGACCAGCCAAGGCCTGCTCATCTGCTTTCACGTTCCTCTCTTTCACATCCTCAGGGGGAACTTGCTTGATCCATCAGACCAGGTTAGATCCCCATTTACATGCTCTCCTATCACCCGCAACTACTCCTCCATGACACTTACCATGGCCACGATTAATTACCTGGGTAATGACTTAGTGAGCACCTGCCCCATGAAACTGTAAGGGACTATGTGTCTCTTCTTCACCGCTATAGTCCCAACACCTGGTATAATGTCTCTCACAAAACAGGCACTTAAATATTTTTGGAATAAATGGAGTGGGCATTCAGATCTCTCTTGAGAATCTGATCTAAGGGAGACAGAGACTGGGGTCAGGTGGCAGTAGGTACCTGCTAAACTAAAAGGCCCTACCAAGCTCAGACTGGGGTTGGGGCAGCCACGCTGAGCAGATGGAAATCTGCAGAATTTATGCCATCTTTCTCTTGCTAGCTTAACTCGAAGTTCCTTGTAACCAATGACGCCTGATTAAAACACATGCCCATGGGCCTCTGCAGGCAGTCCTGGACTCACTGGTAGCCTCAGAAGCACAGTCAACGCCCTGTCTAGCGCCGGGAATACCTACCTTGGCTTTACATGCAGTGACAGGGCAGGGTGAGCTGGGGTGGCAGGGAGCCATACATGGGTGGCCACAGTCAGCTCTGGGGGTGGTACAGGGCTGCTTGCAAGCCTCATCCACAGCACACTCTCCTTTGTGACAGAGTCTCTGACACGTGTGCATCCCACATGGAAGCATCGCACTGCAGGGTAATCCGCAAGAGATATCAACCAGATGACAGGGGATGTTGCTTCGTAACTAGGGAAGACAGAAGTAGCCAGATTTTCATCTCTGTGTGGGATCTGGGCTAATGTTTACTTTCCTCTTTAAACATTTCTGAACTTAAGAAATCTTTTTTTTTTTTTTTTTTTACAACAAATATGTATTCTGTTGTAATAAAAAGAGAGAAAGTTCCTTTCATCTGAAAAAAATCAGACTCCAAAGTCTAGAAAGTTAGTTTGAAAAAACAAAAAACCCAGATCTGATTTTCATTTAATTCTGCTTGTTATGATCCAAAAAAGGATTTGTGGTAGCAGCCAAGTGTGATTTGGGACACCAACTTTTCGACGTGGACAATATGCATGTGAAGCTAGAGAACTAGGGCACGCTTAAAAATGCTATGACCAACTGGGAGGACCAGACAATTGTTCTTCTCTTTTTTGAACTGCTAAGGCACTGAGTTGACAGAGAAAACGTATATACACAGAGGGGGCATGCTGGGCTGAGGATTCTGAGGCTGCTGGCACGGCTCTTCATAGAAATTCATCTCTCCTCACATCTCCCAACTCCTGGTCTCCAAAGCTTGTTGTTCAGGCAGCCCTGTCATCCACTTACAATGACTTAAAAAAATAAGAGGTAACAGGTCATGGAACCCCCCCTCCGCCGAGACATCTTTTTTTTTTTTTTCCTTGAGAAATCGCTTTAAACTCTAGGGAATTCCTTTCCAGGCTTCCTCAGGTGAATCCCCATTCCAGGGTAAAGATGACTGCATTGTGGGACCAAAGGTAACTTTCATTATTCACTCAAATTCTTTCACGAACCCTCAAAATGAGGGGTAAACTCCTGATCCAACAACACATAACTTCTACACTTGAAGAGGCTTCCAAAGCCTAGGGCATGCTTCTAATCGCTTCTGAATCCGTATTTTGGTAGAATGAATCAGTCAATCATGAAGTACTTACTGACTCTATTACCAGGGTGCTGGAGACAGTTTCTGCACATGTGTGCCCTCTGCTGCCCCCTCTGCACTCTTTGCCTACCTTCTCATTATCATTTAGGATGTGACTTCCCTCAGGATGCCTTCCCTGGTTAGGGGTCCTTTTCTATCCTTCACAGCACTCCGTGCGTCCCACATTACTAGACTTCTAATTGCCTGTTCACATTCTGCCTCCCATCCTAGAGTGAAAGCTCCCCAAGAGCAGGGGCCATGTTGGTCTTCTTCACTCTGACCACCACACCTTGGCCTGCTACCTAGCATATAGGAGGTACGCAATGAATATGTGTGGAATGAAGTCTAAATGAGCTATCAACACAAAGATAATACACAGATGTCTTAGAATGGCTAAGTCTCCCAGGAAGTGAGATTCATAAAGGGAGAACAAATACTAAGGACTATGACTTGAGAACCACCCACAGGAAATAAGTGGAGAAAAATATGCTTATCAAGATAAGAAAAGAACACTAAAAGTATACTGTCAAAGATGTCAAGAGAATTTCAAGAAACATTGGCCAATATGTTATGAAGTGAAAAGAGCAGGTTACACAACAGTATAAGAGTGAGGAAAAGCATGTGTGTATAACACATGCCTAATAGTCTCTATACCAGAACGTTAAGAGTATTTCTTTCTGGAAAGTAGAATTGTCTTTTCTCAATTGTCTACAATGCATACGCATTCTTAAAATACAAATAAAAATTTTAAGTGTTTCAAAGCATCTATAGTTGACAGGGCCATATATGGCTCCAAGGTCAAGAATGAGGGCAAAGTCCTTAGGGTACTGGCAAACAGAGGTGTGGATGAACCCAGTAGCCAGGATGGGAAGCTGCTGAGTATGTACAGAGCAGTGGCAGCTCATGGAGGGCCCACCTCTACCCCTGGGATGCTCCTACCTGTCTCTAGGCTAGCATCCCCTCCCCATGGTGGTTAACCTAGAAGTTGTCTCTGAACATAGTATGTCCTCTCATGGCCCCTAGCTGAATTTCATTTGGTTGTAACTAGATTAAAAACGATGGCAAAACAGACTTGAAATGCTATCCACTGTATAATTCCATTTATATGACATAGCTGCAAAGCTATGGGGACAGACAACACATCAGTGGTTACCAGGGGCTGGAAGTGGGGAGAGAGAATGATTGAAAGGGGCATGAAGGCATGTCTGCAGTAACTAGACCATTCTACATCTTGATGATGGTGGTTGTTACATGACCGTCTGGATGCCTTTGTCAAAATTTGTGTACCTGTACACGAAAAAGGGTAAATTTTATTGCACACCCATTTTAATTTAATTTTTTAAGATGGGAAAAAATTGGCAGCACTACCACTCTGCTTTTTGGAGTGAATTTACTTTGAGAAACAATGGAACTAACAACTCCTAATGTAATTCAATCATAAGTTTACAGCTGGAATGAACACTTGAGAGAGAAAATTTACCTCGTGTTTGCCCATGCACCATTTCTGAGTTAGGTAAGTACAAGGGGGACACTTCTCCTCACTATGACAAGAGTGATAAACTGCAGGAAGAATAAGATAAAATTAGGAATAATTTCTGAATAAAACCACATAAACTTTTATATATGTTATAAATGACATAGGCCAGGAGCTTTTTAATACAAGAACGGGTAGCACTTTTTAAAAATCGTCCTAAGAAAGTAAAAAGTAGCCGGCTTCATATTAAAAATACACTATTAAGAGGAAAAAAGCTGGTTTAAAATCAATAAACTCAGTAGGACACCACTTTTATCTTAGGAAAAAGAAGGCACACTCACACACAGACGCACACGTATATATCTGTACACGGAAAAAGGTCCTGAAAAGTATATGCTGCCATGTAAACACTGGTAATTCCTAGAAGGTAGGCTAACGGATGATTTAATTGAAATCTTTTGGATTTATCTCTATCTTCTTTCTTTCTTCATAATAAACATACATTGCTTTTGTAACAAAAAAAGCAAGTTACTTGCTAGGGCTTCTTCTGACCTTTTGGGTTTGTCAGGGACCCAGAGCACAAACCCAGAAGGGCACACAGAGGCACCTTCACAGCAGCTGCCTGAGCACAGGTAGCAAGGGCGACCCTGCAACATGACCTGAGAGCAGTGCACAGTCACGCAGCAACACCCTCCGTGACACAGAGTGAGCAGGCTGTGGTGACTGGAGGGAGGGAGACGGCACTCACCTGGGTGGTCACATTCATGGACTCTGGCACAGGTTTGGGTGCACTCGGGGGGCCTAGTACCGCAGGGGACTGGAGGGTAGATCACGGATGCACCGCAGTGGCAGGTTAATTCATCAAAGCCTGGTGAAAGAGCAGGCGAAGCAAAATAATCCTTCCTAAGTTTGGGACGTGCATGCACATATTTATATTTTTACATACATGTAAACACACACATACATATATTATTGCTTATATTCCTAGAGGAGAATTTTTTGTGGAGCTACTTAAAAAAAAACAACAGATTTTTATTTTATTAAATTTGAGCTGGTGACGAAGGAGCAGAGAAATATGAACTGTTCCATTTTTACTTGCAACAAACTCTAGGTCCATGAATAACCCAACACATTCTTACTTGTATTTCTAAACAAGTCTATGGACCATCTCATTTTGAGACTTCCACTAAAAACACAATTTTTTTTAACTCCTTTGGCTAGGAAAATGGGTAGAGATTATAACAGCCACAGGTAATTAACAATCATACAAAAATACACATTTGAATATAAACCTCAGAGAGTGACTGAAGTCTTCCAAACGAACTTTTATAGTTACAAACAACATCTATTGTGCAAAATAAGAAGCTGAAATGAAGCACAGAGCTAATATTTGAGTTCATTAGAAGCAGTTCACAAGCCAAATCAATATAGGGGTTCATGTGGGACGGCTCTAACAAGGAGCCACTTTGTCAAGAGCTCTCTAAACTCTTAGACCTCAAGGGAAGCCAGCTCTCCAACTCTGGGTCTAGGCAGAGGCCAGGCCTTTGACTAGTCATGGTTCCCAAGAAGGGCTCCAGAGTTGGGAAGCCCAGGGCCCTCCAGAAGTCTTCCACCCACTGCTGTTCTCCAGCTAGCACTCCCTGGCAAATTCTTCAGAGGCTATACAATTCCGCAAAAAGAATCCTGTAGATATGGTAAGGAGACTTAGGCTTCTAGGCCTGGATCCATTATTCTTCTGCTCTGTAACCATGGGCAGGTAATTTAACCTCTCAGCGCCATCTTTCTGTCAAATGGGGATACCAAACTTTGACAACAAGCTTATTGTGAGGATGAGCTAATATATGTGAAAAAGCTAGGTAAAGGGTAAGGGGCTATGTAAGTTGTTGTTATGATGGAACTCCATGTATGTGATTTACTGACTCAACTCCTTTCTGAAATGAGGCAGGCCTAGCATTCTAGAGAAGACACTTTGGGAAACCCTGATCTTGGCCGATTTTTTAATGCAGCAGTTCTCAAAATGTGCTCTGTTGACCCCTAGGGGGATCCTTTCAGTGAATCCACAAGGTCACAATTATCTTCAGAGTACTGTAATACTAAGATGCTATTTGTCTTTTTCACTATGTTTACATTTGCACTGACGGTGCAAAAGCAATGGATGGTAAAACTGCTGGGGCCTTAGCACAAATCAAGGCAGTAGCACCACGCTGTAATCACTATATTTTTCACTGCCAAGTACTTGTAGTAAATTAAAAATGCCAGTTTTATTTAAGAAAGTCCTTGAGGATACAATTAAAAAAAAAAAAAAAAAGAAATGGGATCTTTGAGCACATGACTTTTTAATATTCAGTGGGATAAAATAGAAAATATACATAAATCACTTCTGCTGCACAATAAAATACTCTGACTGTTTTAAAGAATTGCTATTTGTGTGCCTCTTCGAATTGTGAGCTGAATTAACTTCACCTTTTTCATAAAGCATTGTTTTTATTTGAAAGAATGACTGACAGACAACCTATGGTTATTCAAGACTTGGGTATTTGGCAGGCATTTTCTCAAAAATTAACAAAAGTTAGCCTGTCACGTCTAGAAAACTGATTCAGTTGCCAATGATAAAACTCAAGCTTTCACAGGAAGACAGAATTCTGGGAAATTTGTATCCACCATTGTTTATACTTAAAAGACTTTTCTGGTAAGGCCAGTGGTTATATTAATGGATGTGAGTTTTTGGTATTATTATAACATGAAACATGTCAACATTTGAAAGATCTATATAACAAAACGATTCTTTTCCAAATGACCAATGCATGCTGTTGTAAAATCATAACAAGATTGCTGTAAGATCCATTCAAAGTACAAGATACAACAATGAATTTTAATGTAACACAGAATAAAAACAAAACACTGACTCAACTTTTTTCTGAAATGAGGATGAGTTTTGGTATACTATCAAAGAAGAATATCCATGATTGTTTGAAATGGTTTAAAAAAAAGCCCTTTCTTTTCCAAATAGCTACCTGTGTGAGGTGGGATTTTTTTTTTCGTATACCAATACATCACAACAGATTGAATGCAGAAGCAGGTATGAGAATCCAACTGTCTTCTATTAAACTAAGCATCTATTCTTCTCACTAATTTTTAATTTGGAAAATATAGTTATTTTTCAAAAAATATGTTATTTATGTTCACATGTAATAGTTATATTATTATTTTAAAATTTTTTCTAAGTTTTAATGTGGTAAACTCACTTAAAAAGAGTTCTTTAGGGTCCTTATTAATTTCTAAGAATATGAATGAGTCTTAAGACCAAAAAGTTTGCTGTTTTAATGGAAGGATATAGAGAAAGAAGACTGCTGAGGACAAGATCTGGGTCAATAACATTCAAGAGGCAAACAGCAGAAAAGGAATCCATTAATGAATTGTCTCAAGATTGTTGCTTACATTCCAGGTTTCGTACACTTAGGTACAATATAGCACTAGGCATAACTTTAAGTCTTACTATATCTGAAATACTAAGGCTTAGTTCAGTAACGAAAGGAGCCCTGGTGGTGCAACAGTTAAGTGCTTGGCTGCTAAATGAAAGATTGGTGGTTCAAACTTACCCAGTGGCTCTGTGGGAGAAAAGCCTGGTGATCTGCTCCTGTAAAGATTACAGCCTAGAAAATCCTATGAGACAGTTCTACTCTGTCACGTGGGATCGCCATGAGTCAAAATCAACTCGATGGCACCTAATAATAGTTCAGTAATCCATACCAATCTAAGCAAACCAATCTCTCAAAATATATTATACCTCAAATTCTAAAAAACTCTCATAATAAACTAAAGTGAAGACACTCACTGGTTTGCCAGCATGTCTGGCAATTCCCACGATGACACGGTTCCTCACACCTGTGAAGGCCACAACGGAGTTTCCTCCCACAAATCAAAGGGCACTTGTGCTCTTTATCCTGGGAAGAGAGATTTATATTTATATATAAAATGGTCTCCATTTTATATAAACAATAAAATTCATAAATAAGCAGCTCTCCACATTTATGGATGAAATGATATCTGGGGTAAGGTTCAAAAGAATCAGGGTGGGGGAGTAGGTGGGGATATGGATGAAAAAAGACCAGCCATGAGCTGATCACTACTGAAGCTGGTACTGGGGCTATGGTGACTTATTATACTATTCTCTCTGCATTTGTATACGTTTGAAATTTTTGATGAGGCTAAAAAAAAAAAAAGAGAAACTTCATAAACCAAACTTCCTAGTTCATTAAATCACTGAGCAATACAAGAAATGAGGAACATTTCAAATCCTCCCCCCAAAAATGAATACGAAGTGAGTAAAGTCTTTTAGCCTTAAAAATAAACAAACAAACTCATTGCTGTCCAGTTGATTCCGACCCATAGTGACCCTATAGGACAGATGAAAACTGCACCATAGGGTTTCCAAGGAGCGCCTGGTGGATTTGTGCTGCCATCTTCTTGGTTAGCAGCCGTAGCTCTTAGCCACTAGCCACCAGGGTTTCCAAGTCGTGATATACAGCACAGTTTCACCATTCTTCAATGAATTTGTCAATATATAAACTTTCAAATAACAGGAACTATGTGTATGCGTATATATAAACATAGTGGCAACAGCAAGAAAGTGCTTCCTTTATTTGGTTCCATAGAAGTGAATCTTTCGGGTAACTGCAACTTGTTCCTTTCAAAAATGTTGGGACAGCACATAAACCCCTGTAGAGAACCTGTGGTTTTGGGCTCTGGGGCCTGAGGTCTTCTGTCTTTCCTCCATGTTGCCACTGGATGATACTGGCTAACTTCTCGATCAGGCTAAGGCCTAAAAAGGCCCAGTCTCTCTCTGCTGAGCAGGCGCGGGGACTATGATAGCTCTCTGACTGCTGCTCAGGAGCCTCTTCCAATGATTTCTGAGTCTGGGTTGCATTCCAGAAGCTCAGCCCTGAATGCATGGGATCTAATGATAGGCCCACTTACCACACAGCATATCTCGTTACATTTATGGCGTCCACACAACCGTTTCTTGTTACACCGCTTGTCACACATAAATGTGGCATCTGCTGTGGCCAATTAAAAAGAAAAAAAGAAACAAACAAACACACAGGCCAGGATATGTACATTCATTCAACAAATATTTGAGGGACCACTTGCTTTAGAAATACAAATGTAATAATGTAAATAAATTAGTGACGGTGAAAATGTATATTAAAATATCATTTTTTACCTGTCAGATAGTCAAAAAAAATAGAAAAGAAAGATTGATTAAAATATGGCATGTGTAGAGGTGTGGAGAAAAAGGTACACTCATAGTGGACAGAAGTATAAACTTTTAGAGTACATAAGTGTCAAAATTTTAAGAGATAATTCTATTTTAAGGAATCGTTCCTACAGATATATACTTTCAAAAATGGGCTAAGACCATATATTTTATTTGAAATATCCAGAATAGGCAAATCAATAGAAAGAAAACAGCTTAGTGGTTGCCATGGGCTGCAAGGAGGGAGGAATGGGGAGTGACTGCTTAATGGATATGGGGTTTCCTTTTGGGGTGATAAAAAGCACAAACAACAAAAGAAAAAACAGATAAATCAGACTTCATCAAAATTAAAAGCTTTTATGCATCAAAGAATGACATCAAAAAGCGAAAAGACAGCCCACAAAATGGGAAAGAATATTTGCAAACCATACATCTGATACGGGCTAGTGTTAAGAGCATATTAAAAAAACTCTTACAGCTCAGACAATCCAATTAAGAAATGGGAAAAGGACTTGAATAGACATTTCTCCAAGGAAGATATACATACGGCCAATAAGTGCATGAAAAGATGCTCAACATCATTAGTCACGAGGGAAATGGAAATCAAAACTACAATGAGATACCACTTCGCACCCACTAGGATGGCTATGATTTTTTAAAAATTTATTTATTGTGCTTTAGGTGAAAGTTTACAAATCAAGTCAGTCTGTCATAGAAAAAGTTATACACACCTCGCTGTGTACTCCTAGCTGCTCTCCTCTTAATGAGACAGCACATTCCTCCTCTCCACCCTGTATTCCCCGTATCTGTTCAACCAGCTCCCCTCCTTCTCTTCTCGCCACCAAACAGGAGTCGCCCACATAGTCTCATGTGTCTACTTGAGCCACGAAGTTCACTCCTCACTGGCATCATTGTCTATTATAGTCCAGGCCAATCCCTGTTTGTAGAGTTGGTTTTGGGAATGGTTCCAATCTTGGGCTATCAAAGGGTCCAGGGACCATGGTCGTCAATTTCCCTCCGGTCTCAGACCAT
The DNA here is from genome assembly GCF_024166365.1 of Elephas maximus indicus. Taxonomy (NCBI): domain Eukaryota; kingdom Metazoa; phylum Chordata; class Mammalia; order Proboscidea; family Elephantidae; genus Elephas; species Elephas maximus. The sequence goes on along the minus strand of NC_064827.1, from coordinate 42,497,885 downwards.
TAACCCTGGTCTTTTTACAAGAATTTGAGATTTGCATCCCACTGTTCTCCTGCTCCATCGGGGATTCTCTATTGTGTTCCCTGTCAGGGCAGTGATTGGTGGCAGCCAGAAGATCAGGTACCATCTAGATCTTCTGGTCTCAGGCTGATGGAGTCTCTGGTTTATGTGGCCCTTGCTGTTTCTTGGGCTCATATTTACCTTGTGTCTTTGGTGTCCTTCATTCTCCTTCGCTCCAGGTGGGCTGAGACCAATTTACGCATTTTAGATGGCCGCTCGCTAGCATTTAAGACCCCAGATGCCTCTCACCAAAGTGGGATGCAGAACGTTTTCTTAATACATTTTGTTACGCCAACTGACCTAGATGTCCCCTGAAACCATGGTCCCCAGACCTTCATCCCTGCTATGCTGACCTTCGAAGCATTTGGTTGTATTCAGGAAACTTCTCTGCTTTTCGTTTAGCCCAGTTGTACTGACTATCCCTGTGTTATGTGTTGCCCTTCCCTTCACCTAAAAAAATTTTTGCTACTACCTAGTTAGTGAATATCCCTCACCCTCCCTCCCCACCCTTATAACTATCAAAGAATATTTTCTTTTGTGTTTAAACTTTATCTAGAGTTCTTAGAACAGTGGTCTCATATAATATTTGTCCTTTCACAGTTGACTAATTTCGCTCAGCATAATGCCTTCCAGATTCCTCCACGTTATGAAATGTTTCACAGATTCATCGTTGTTCTTAATCGTTGCACAGTATTCCATTGTGTGAATATATCATAATTTATTTATCCATTCATCCTTTGATGGGCACCTTGGTTGCTTCCATCTTTTTGCTATTGTAAACAGTGCTGCAATGAACATGGGTGTGCATATATCTGTTCATGTGAAGGCCCTTATTTCTCTAGGATATATTCCAAGGAGTGGAATTGCTGGGTCGTATGGTAGTTCTATTTCTAGCTTTTTAAGGAAGCACCAAATAGATTTCCAAAGTGGTTGTACGATTTTACATTCCCACCAGCAGTGTGTAAGTGTTCCAGTCTCTCCGTGACCTCTCCAACATTTATTATTTTGGATTAATGCCAGTCTTGTTGGAGTGAGATGAAATCTCATTGTGGTTTTGATTTTAATTTCTCTAATAGCTAATGATCGTGACCATTTCCTCATGTATCTGTTAGCAGCGTGAATGTCTTCTTTGGTAAAGTGCCTGCTCATATCCTTTGGCCATTTTTTAATTGGGTTATTTGCCTTTTTGTTGTTGAGTTTTTGCAGTATCATGTAGATTTTAGAGATCAGATGCTGATCGGAAATGTCATAGCTAAAAACTTTTTCCCAATCTGTAGGTAATCTTTTTATTCTTTTGGTGAAGTCTTTGGATGAGCATAGGTGTTTGACTTTTAGGAGCTCCGAGTTATCTAATTTCTCTTCTGGTGTTTTTACGCTGTTAATAATGTTTTGTATACTGTTTATGTAGGATTGCTATGATTTAAAAAAAATGGAAAATAACAAGTGTTGGTGAAGATGTGGAGAAACCGGAACCCTTGTACATTGCTAGTAGCCATGTAAAATAATGTAGCTGCGTTAGAAATATCTGGCAGTTCCTCAAAAAAGTAAACACAGAAGTAGCCATGTAAAATAATGTAGCTGCTTTAGAAATATCTGGCAGTTCCTCAAAAAAGTAAACACAGAATTACCATATGACCTAGCAATTCCACTCCTAGGTATATATACCCCAAAAAACTGAAAATTAGTGTTAAAACAAAAACTTGTGCACAAATGTTCACAGCAGTGCTATTTACAACAGCCAAAAGATAGAAACAACCCAAATGTCCATCAACTGATGAATGGAAAAACAAAATGTGGTTTACACATACAATGAAATGTTATTCAGCCATAAAAAGAAATGAAGTACTTATACACGTTACAGCATGGATGAACCTTGAAAACATTATGCTAAATGAAATACGTCAGACACAAAAGACCACATACTGTATGATTCCACTTATATGAAATACCCAGAATAGGTAAATCAGTGGAGACAAAAAGTAGATTAGTGGTTGCCAGGGGCTACAGGGAGGGAGGAATGGGGAGTGACAGCTTAATGGATATGGGGTTTCCTTTTGGGGTGATGAAAACGTTTTGGAATTAGAGGTGATGACTGCACTACATTGTGAAGGTTGTGAAGGTACTAAATGTCACTGAATTATACACTTTAGGTTAATTTTATTATATGTGAATTTTACAACAATTTTTATAAAAAGGAAAAAGTGGGCTAGATATTGAAATATTTATGAATGAAATAATGTCTGGGATTTGCTTTCAAGTACTTCAGCAAGTGCTTGAAAAAAAGTAGGGAAGGGATGGATGAAACAATATAGATGAAATGTTCATAATTATTGATGAGTGACAGGTACATGGGGATTCATTATACTAGTCTCTCTACTTTCACCTATGATTGAAATTTGCCATCATAAAAATTTTTTACAAAGTAAGAGAGGATGGTTATGTATTATTTGTAATGGGAAAAATTGGAAAACAACCTAATGATCACCCTCAGGGCAACGGTGATCTATGTCATGGCTCATCCACACAATGGAATACTCTGTGAGAGGGAGAGCTATAGACTAACTTGCCAAAATGTCTTTGCTATGCTACTACTATTATTTTTAATTGTTGTACACTTGATCTATTATTGAGGGAAAAGACCAAGTTGCAGACAGTATGCTTAGTTAGTATAAAACTAACTTTAGGGGAAAAACTATCCTAGCACATATATGTGTCCAAATGAATAAAGAAAAAGATCTGGAACCAGACCCAATAAACTATTGATAGAAGTTTCTTCAGAGGAGTGGAACTAGGAGGGAAAAAAAATGGGGTGCGGGTATATTTTAATTTTTCACTTTACATTGCTTTATATATTTTTTACTTCAAAAGTATATTACTTTTGTAATCTTTTCAAATTATTTTTTAATCACCAAAATTTTGAATGTGGTTTTGAGGCAGATACTGCTGGTTACCTCCCAAACAGCCACTCCCTTGCTTCTTCAGGCTAACAGACCTTAATTTTGTTCAGAAATTGGACATCCATGTGTTCCTCAGTCCTGGGGGATAAATGTTGACTAGTTTAGCCCTCCATGGTCATTCCATTCCCCTTATTAATGACTGGTTTAGGCAGGAGCATGTGACACAAAGTGTACTGAGGCCTTTCACGACTGTTTTCCCTGCTTGTAAAAGGAGACAGAAGACAAAGACTCTCTCTTTCTTCCCTTTAGATACTGTCAGGTAAGGACAACGACACACAACGTTGCTGTGGAGTCGCTGTGGCCGCCTGAGAGCCAGGAAGGGAAAGCCAAGATCACAGAGAAGCTGAACTGCAGTCCTGGAACCACTGAGCTTGAAATTAACCAACCCTGATCTTGTTCTGCCTCCAGGCTTCCTCTTATTGCTGAAGTCACTTTTTCCTTGTTTTCTGTTACCTGTAGCAGGAAGCATCCTAACTGATACAACTTTCTTCCTGACTAGAGTAAGAGCTCTTATTTTGTACACACTCATTCTCTGTCCCTTTTGCAAAGAGGTTTTAAGGTGACATAAACAAAAGACCAGATGACAGTTAGGAAAACAGGAACAGAGCAGGAATAGAGAGGGGAATCAGGATCAAGGACAAAGGAAGAAACAATATTCTAGGCCTCAAGGCTAAGAACTCTACTGGCTGAGACCCTGGTCCAGGTATCCAGCAGTCCTAAGGGGACCAAGCATCAGAGCCAGTGTATAAAAAGTCTGCTTCATTAGATATTATTTACCTTTACTTTTCCCAACATTTCATTATGGAAAATTTCAAGCATATAAGACAGTTGGAACAATTTTACAGTAATACCCATCACCTAGATTCTACCATTAACATTAACTATACTTACTTCCTCACATTATCTATCATTCTCCTACCCATCCACCAATTTATCTTCTTTATTTTATGCATTTCACACTAAGGTGCAGATGTCACTATACTTCCCCTAAATATTTCAGCATGCGTATCATCAACTACAATTTGGTTTATGGTTCTTTTATTTTTCTTTTGAGGTAAAACTTACATATAATGAATACATAAATCTTAAGTAGACCTTTGCTGAATTTTGACAAATGCATAACCCAAACCCCTATCAAGATACGGAACATTACTGTCACCCCAGAAAGCTCCCTCCTGCCCCTTCCCAGTCATACATACCTTCACTTTTGAGACTGGTACACGGAAGCTCCTGTGGAAAAAAGGAAAAGAAACAGCAACTACTTCAGGAGTAAATGAAATAACACAACTATAGAATAATGGTAAATGTAACATGCATACCCCTAGTATCCTTTTACTTCTCTGGCAGTCACTTACTCACGTAACTGGAGCTAGGTTAGCCCAGTCCTTGTATTAATGTGCTTTACTCACAACAGGGTCCCAGGCTTACTGGCTTTTTGTGTAAATGTAATTCTAACAATCTTTGTGGTCTGGTCTCCAAATTCACAACAGGTTAGGAATTGTAAAATCTGAATGGAAGAGGGACTGTTAGAGGTACACAACTGTCTGACAAGAAAAAGCCCTTAAGAGCAGATGTAAGAATTGAAAATATGTAACAATTTGGTACCATTCCCTGCAGGGGCAAACAGCTTTACACACTCAAGAGCCTCTGACTACACTGTTGAACTGCAGCAAAAGTGGAAGACAGCATTCACAATTTAATTATGTATGAATGGCCCCAAAGTTCTGTCATGTGTAATTTTGCTCAGGCATGATCCAAATAATATGTGTTGCAAGGCTGGTGTGTGGAGAGTGAGTTGGTCACTTAGGAGACAGTGAGCCTGGCTGGCTCTCCAGCATCCACATCTGAATTTGGCTTTGACGATGCCTACAAATTGCTACGGACACAGAAACTTGTAAAACAATAAAGACATTTCTTCTTAGTAAAAATGGCCATGAGGGGGAAAAATCCAGATACTAGAGTTGACAACAGAAGTGAAGAGGTTTAAGAAAGTAAAACTTCTTGGCCAGAAAATATCCATTTTAGATAAATTAACGAGTTGGATGAGATCAATGATATGAAAGATTTCCCCATACATTCTCCACAGCTATAAAGCAAAAGTGACTCATGAAAGTGCCTGAGTGAGTGGGCCAGGCAATGCAAACACTGACATGTATGGAAGAGCGGATATGCTGGAGTGGGGAGAGACAGAGCTCTCATAAATCTCACCATAAACATGAATTACCAATAAAAACAATATTCTTCGTTGAGGAGGTAGTAAGATACAGCATACATTTCTCAAAGACTCCCACCAAAGTGATTAAAAGAAAACCTTTGAAGTTCAAGAAATAAGTTTTATCTAGAAAACTCACTTTTGTAGACAAGCCCATTCCATAACAAAAGATATTTCATGAAAAATCCATATTCATGAAAAATCTGGCTAAACAACAAAGTGATGATTATTAGCTTTTTGAAGAGATTTTTTACTTTGTCAAAAGATCAGAAACTGCTAAAATGATAAGACATTCCTTCTCAGTAAAAATTGATATTTATAGTAAGCTCCTTTAGTAATTTTAGAATAAGACTTCCATTTGCAAAAATTCAATTTGCACATAGCATTTCCAGAATACACTCCACTACCCTGGGGTCTACCAGTAGAGGATGAGGACTAAGAGCAAGTGAGCAGCAAGGAAGCACAGAGATAAAGAAAAGGATTCTTCAGTAGAAAGAAGCAAACTGACAGCATCCATTTGCATCATATAGGTCCCACCCGTACTTGGTGACAAAGGGCTATCAGGAGCACCTCTGGGCATTAATAAACTTGTGATTACTAAGTCACACTCTTCAGTCTGGTATTTACAAAGCACAAAGTGGTCCTGTGCCTGACATTTAGACATCTCTACTAGTCTGTGTATACTGTGGTTTCTTTTAGAAAAACCCACACATTCTCATACAACTTTTGTCACATGTAAATTGCATTAATTTTACTTTTTTTTCTTCTACTCTGAAGCTTACCTATTAAGCTAGCTGCCAACTTATGGACTATATCCTCAGAATAATATGCAAGTCAGCTGCTGCCCAGACCTTGGCCTGCATTTTCCCAGACTTAACCACTATATGGGATGAAGCAGGCAGGGAAAGGACACTTCAAGTCCTGACCCAGGCCCAGGAGCACATCTCCCCATGTCCCACCTGCAGGGACTTCCTTAGCTCCCAACCCTGCCTATGTTTAGAGGGGTCTCTTCTTGTCATTTGTTTATCTCAATTTCACTTTTTTCCAACATAAAAGAAAAGCCTCCAAAGTACAGATAGAGAGAGGCTGAAGGAAACTTTAGTATATGCTAATCCTTCTTAGTCCTTGTATTTACAATTCCTTCCCACGCCCCTCCCCCTCCCCACTGAGGTTTTCATCAGATTTTAACAAAGAAAACCAACTGCTCAAAATTCCATCTCCACCCTGGCCTGTGCTCTGCTGGGACAGGTGCCAACATTGTCTGAAATGACCAGAAGGAGGTCAGACAGCAGGACAGATCAACAACCAGCATGTTCCATAAGCTGTATCACCCAAAGACCTCCACAGGAAGGCTTCCTGCCTCTTCTAGCTGAACACACAGGAAAGGGCAGTACCTGCCTTATCCCCACTGTTGGCCTCTGAGGCTTGAATGCTGCACCCCCAAAACCTGTCCTACAACTGGCCCATAATAGGTATCCGTATACACTACCTAATGCTGTCGAGTTGATTCCAACTCATGGCGACCCCATAGGTCAGAGCAGAGCAGCCCCATAGGGTTTCCAAGGACCATCTGGTGGATTTGAACTGCTGACTTTTTGGTTAACAGCTGAACTCTTAACCGCTATGCCATCAGGGTTTCCCAGTATACACTAGGGGGATTGAACCTATCACTCATAGTGTTACAATAATAACATCGAGGTTATCTTTTTCAAAGAAAATACACTGAGAAACTATCTTAACCATCCTACAAAGTAAGCGATTCCTCCTCTCCCATAATCACCGATTTAAAAGGCATAGGTGGTGACAACTCTGGCATTGTTTAGGATTTACCTTTGTTCTGAAACAGCATCTGCAGGAAATAACTGATGTGCGAGAGCAAGGTCCACAGTCTCCTTCATGGCAGAGCTTCTCACAGGTATGAATGAAATCTTCAATAAAAATGAAAAGAGCTGGGAATGAAAATTGCCAACTACTCATTTTCAGACTCCCAAGTTCACTAAGCCACACTCGTCTTTCACCTCTACTCCATGCAACTCCAGAATCAGATGAGAGAAGAAGGACGTAGTCAACGGCTCTTCCCCTATCTTCCCTTCATCCAGTAGGCTGGGCCTTTTCCCACAAGCGCAGGGCCCAGCATAAGGCACTGGAATGTGCTCTGGAGTGCATGGTGCTTTGCCTAAAGAAAGGAACTTATCTTCTAACCCTTTTTTTCACCATATTATTTAGTCCACAAGACTCCGGGTTAGAATTGCATCTCCTAAAAACTGTAGCTATAGATGAATTTGCTGAAGTATTCTTGACTCTGAAAACCATCTGGGGATTAGCAATAATGAGAAGCCATGATCCATAATCTCAGTCCACAGAGCACCTCATGCTACCATTCCAGAAGTAAAATTCCATCTGTATTCTCCTGTACTGAAGGCTGTATCTCTGTGATGGAAATTTCCTACTGGTTGAGATACCAGAAGAACCTAAACAAATCTACAGATAAACCAGGGCTGAACAAAACTGACTCATTGTTAGCATTAGTCATGGGCTTGTCTTTGAGTTTCTCGTTCCAATTCAGCTTAGTTCCTTAAAGTTTTCCACGTTTAAAAATCTGCTGAGGTTTTATACCTTTATGGTTACCCTCTAATCCCTTGAGCTGGCCTCGTCCCACCCCAAGGCCTGTTCATACTAACAATTCCTGCCTTCCTCTTGCTCAAGTCTCCTTGTATTATTCATTTCATATTTCCTCTTTCTCTCATTGTCAACAAGATACTTTAGCATTAGGTAGGATTTCTAGTCATTATATACTAAATTCTTATAAAGCTGACTAAGTGCTTCTTGAAAGGGGAAGAACTTTACTATCCTCCTTGATTTAGAAGAATTTGCCCTCTGTTTCACAGGGTTTATATGCAGATACTTTTCCACAGCAGCCACAGAGAACTAATGGTTTTCCTAACCCAACTACAACATATATTAAAATATGAGAAAAGAGGATTTTTCCTTTATACATAATTTAAAGTCAAACTGAGAAAAAGGATTTAGTAGCCTCCTTCTACTAGCTCCTGTTGGTACCTGGGAGAAATGTGGAATCTCTCTTTTCGATAAAAATGGAAACCAAAACTAAAAATTCTAGCTTTACCTAAGAGGTGTGTATGGTTATGGGAACACCTCTCTTATTCTGACTCAATTGTCCAATAATCTCATCGTCCGGAACACACAGCGTTTGAGCACTCTTTCAGAAGAGATGGTATTAAGTCATTACACAACTGCACACATACATTCCCCAAGGACTGCCTCAGCAAGTCCTAGGTAGAAACTCAGACTATCACTTTGTGTAGAGCTGACTGCAACAGACTTTCTCTGGTTTCCATATCCAAGTAACCAGAAAGCTACAAATCAGAAGAAGTAAGGGGGAGTCATTAAAGGTGGGCACACAAGTATGCTAAAAGCATTGATAGTAAACAACAACAAGATTTAATAAGCAAATGAAATAATTCAAATTGCACAGCAGTATGGGGCAAACAGCCTGAGCTACCTCAGCAGGCCCCAAGGGCATTCTGTATTCAGTATAACGTAGTAACTGAGGTTCATGAAAATGATTGAGTTTACAATGGGAAAGAAATTATCCTCAGTAATTACTGTTTAAGGAAATAAGAAAATGTAAATTTTAGAAAAATATCCACATAAGACGATGCATAAGAAGTGTTATTCTCAGATAGATGGAAAACTTAGCTATAATGATATTCCTTGAGTGGTTCAAACGGTTGAAGTTTTACTGCACCTAGCATTTTAATCCTTAAACGTCTCACTCACAGTTATTTTAGCATGTTCCTATTATATGAAAATGCTTTTAAATACTTGCTGAACCCTGGATTAATAAGAGGATACATGGAATTTGTACTGTGTGGAGACATCAGAGCTCCCCGTGGAACAGCGTCTCACCACAGCTGCCTAGGGTTGGCAATCAAACACCCAAGTAAGAGAGATCACCTGAGCAAATGTGCATTTTCACAAGTACATTCTGAAGAGGAAAGAAAAAAAACACCTAAACAAATCTGACCATAATATTTAGATAAGCCTGATATTGTACTGCTATTTTAACACTTTTAAGTAATCATTACTGCCAAAGATTTACATTAGTACTTGTAAAGCCAACTTTAGGCCAATAGCTACCTAAGGAACCACAAGGCAGTGGCTTGCCACACACTTTCCCACATGAGGGGACAGGATCCATGCACGTTTTCCGACCACTACTTCCATGTTCTAGCAATTGGCTGAGAGGAGTTTGGCCACAAGGGCAACAGCGCACCAGCTGGGGGAGCCGTGGGCACAGCTGGCAGGGCTGAGGATGGCACACTTGAGAACATGTATGGTTCCCACATTTCAAGTCCCTGTGGAAAAAAACACAACAGACTATTACATAATTGTTACATAAAATGCAGCTTTACTCTTATTGAGAAAAAAGGTAAAACCTTACTTGCCACATATCTTTAAACAGCCAAAGTCCCCAAATCCATCAGACTTTCCTACATCTGTTCCACATAATACGTCTCGGGGGGTGCTGCCACAGTAGCATACTTGAGAGACAATTTCAAAAACAAAATATCAGTAACCTGTGTGGGTTCTTCTAATAGTCAAAACAATTCATTTTTTAAGGGAACGCAAAATGCAATTCACTGGAGTGTTGCTGAGACCTAATGCAGAAATGAGCGTGGTTTATACAGCAGCTCTGTCTAAGATTCACCTAAGTAAGAGCTTTACCATAGGAAGAAAGAAAAAAGGGCTTGTTAGGCCCTTGTCACTATCTTAGACCCTCTACAGCACAAGAATAGCATTAAAGTGAATCAATCGCCTAAATTAAGACAATATCATCTGGTCCATAGGCCATGGTTTTCAACCTGGATCTTGAAGTTCCCTGGGGTTCTCAGAAAATGGACGTTAAGCTGATGGTAGTGGTGGAGGGGTTGGTTGATGCCTGGGTTCCCCCACCCTCACTTCAACCCAAGCAACATAGATTTGATGCTTTATATACTGGAGTTCACATAAAATGGTTGGAAAAAGTTCCTGCTGCTAAAAGAAATCCAAAAATCTGCCTGATGATATAAAATCCTTAATTTGTATTATACCATTGCTGAATTTGAAGTAGTCACGTTTGAGTATTCACACTGACTAAAGCATTTCCAATAACTTGTGATGTCTTAGTTGCTAGTTAGAGAAATATAGTCTAATATCTACAGGCTTTCCATGGTTTAAAAAAATAATGGGTTCCTTTATTTCCTGAGGTCAGCAATAAACGTTATTTTTAAGGAGTTATGTTTCTGATGCATCAATACGTAACAAATTTCTGATAAAAATGTCACCAACTTACATAATTTTTCTGAAAAGTGTTACTTTACATTTTCAGTTTATAATGAAATTTCATCTCATTAAAATTATCTATGCAAGTATACTTGGCTCCCTGGTAGCACAGTGGTTAAGAGGCTGGTTGCTAAGCAAAAGGTCAGCAGTTTGAATCCACCAGCTGATTCTTAGAAACCCTATAGGGCAGTTTTACTCTGTCCTATAGGATCACTATGAGTAGGAATTGACTTGATGTCATTGGGTTTGTTTTTGGCTTACATAATAAATGGAGGAGCCCTGGTGGCACAATGGTTAAGAGCACAGCTGCGGTTTGAACCCACCAGCTGCTCTGTGGGAGAAAAGCCCTGGGAATCTGTTCCCATAAAGAATTCAGCCTAGAAAACCTTATGGGGCAGTTCTACCCTATCCTATAGGGTCGCTATGAGTCAGAATTGACTTGATAACACACAGCAGCAACAACAACATAATAAATGCAAACTAGAATGGTATAATAGTTTTTTTTTTTTTTTTTTTTTTAGAATGGTATAAACTGAATTAAATTCTGCAGAGTTAATGATGCTTCTTTCTCAGTATAATTTGTCTATCTACTTGCACAGAATAGGAATATCAGAAAAACACATTATAAAAACATATATAATCTTAAAATCACATACATTTAATAAGAAAAAAATAGAATACTTCTAACAAAACATTAGAAATAATGCTCATGAAATATTATATTGATCAGAACCAAAAACATTCACTGGGACATTGCAGAGGGAAAGCCTCAAATTATTGGTGACGTGGTCAAGACTTTAACATACGCATCTCATCTTCTGGTAAGTATACGTGCAGTTTCATCCCCCTGCTCTAACAGTCATTCATTCATCCAATAAAGGCTTATTGGATGAACTAACATAGACGCAGGGAATGCAATCAATATTTGTGAAATCAAAGAATTGTTAAAAAAAAGACCCTAGCAACTTGGAAGCTTCTACAAGCAGGCTCTTCTTTGCTAAGTTTCTGCTCAAGCAGAACAGTGGCTTTTTTTCAGAGATACTGAGTAGACAGCTGTGAACAGAAGGGTCAAGGGCCAGAAGATTGTGGCAGTGAAAACGAAATGGAGCCCCTGATCAATCCGGGAATAATCTGAGTACAATACTAAAGAGCTCTGCTACGCTTAGGCACAAGAGACAGAAATATGAGCTAGGCAGGTAAGTTAGGTAGACTCACAGATGATTGAAGGATATTAAGGAACCAAAGCAGGAAGGTCTCTATTGCCAGTCTTAACCCGTTCAGCACTTTTATCAATGTGTGAACGAGGACCCAGAAGGCATGCTTATTAAATCTGCAGATAAGGCTGAATGGGGTTCTAAAAGAATTATACTTTGAGACAATAAATAGACTATGCACATGGGCAAAACACTTTGCTAGATATTTAATGTGGACAAACGAAAAATCTTACGACTTGGTTTGAAAAATGAACTACACAAAAACAAGAAGGACGAGACTGAGACCTATGAGATCCATGTAAAAGTTTTGGGTGATTTAGCTAAGAAAAAGCCCAATATGAACCATGAGTTAAAAGTGGCCCAGATCAAGAAGACTCTTCCTCTGCTAAGACCTAACTGCCAAATATACTTAACTCCTACCCTATCTCAAAATTCTCATGAGGCAGCTCATAGGGAAACCCAAGAGAACATAAATTTAAAGATGTGAAAAGAAAAACAATGGTAGGGCTAGAGAATGAACCACAGCTAAAAAATACATACTATAGAGACAAACATTAAGTCAGTTTTACAGGGTTCCCATGATAAAAAGAGATTAATGGTCTTTGAGGAAAAACAACTATTCTTAGAACTAAGACCAGGCAGAAATTTCTCCCAACCAAAACTAAAAAAGAACATTATGTAATAAACAGCACAGTTCCTTATATAAAATCCTTAGTGTATACCACAAAACATTTCATATAGCTGTTCCTTATTTAAGTGCCAGTACAGATGAGCATCACACCAAAAGGAAATTTAATAAAATAAAACTCTGTAAGGCACCAACACATAGTAGCCCAGGATCCCTGCTGATCAAGAAACAGTTGCAAAAGCAGAAGGGAGGGGCTAGGGAGATGGATACATGGACTATAAACACTTCAAGCTGTCCTCTCTAAACACTATTCTCCTAGCTGAGATTCTGAGAACCATAGTGTGGCACTGGTTTGTGACTGATTTATAAGCTTGACAAGTGCCTGGAGTGTAGTTTTTCTACACTTCTTGTTAAATACGGATCTATATGACATAATGAACAATCAACTGGGCAGAAAATTGACGTTATCTTGAGGTGTCTGTCAAAGACAGGAGCTTGAATAGAAGAATATCCCACTTCAGCCTGGAATGAGCAGTTTGTTCTAGCAATATTTGTAAAAAAGACTTTCCTTTCTCCATTGAATTAATTTAGCACCTTGGTTGAAATCAACTGACTGTACACACGCGTGCACACACACACACACCTATTTCTGGACTCTATTCTCTTTGATTGATCTATTAGCTATCTTTACACCAATAACCACACTGTCACGATTACTATTTAGCTTTCTAAATCTTGAAATCAGGTAGCTTATGTCTTTCAACTTTGTTTTTCTTTTTCAAGATTATTCTGGCCTCTCTAGGTCCTTTTCAAGCCGTTACTTTTAAACAAAATTTTTAATCTATTGTCCAAATTATACATGACAATGACTTATACTGGTATTATGTGACTAAAATGATGAAAACCATGTAAGCATTAATGTATCTCTAGCTCTTTCTGCCCAAGGTATTACAGCTAAAAAAACTATTGTGATTATATGTCTGAGATAAATTCACACGCATCAAGATAACTATAAATAAAAGTATATGAACATTATTAGCTGGTGTGCCCACACTTACCCTGATTCAGTATGATCCGGCAAGGCTGGCACTGACCCCCGTGGCACAGTTCAGCACAGTGGTGCTGACCACAATTCAAAACATTCCCACATGGGTTGGAACAGTGAACAGAGATGGCCTGACCACAGCGAACTGTGTGCCTGTAAAGACAGTAGATGGACACATTAGTTTAAAAGTTCCTATTTGACAGTTAAACTAATACTGAAGCTCAAACCCTCCCCTCAAAACCTGCTAAACCTAAAAAAAAGACCCAGAACCTACTAAATCTTTCTCTATCCCATTTCCCCTACTTTTCCTATATTTCCCTTCTCTAATCCTTATTTCCTCAACTACTCTCCAATTCCCCATTTTTTCACCTCCTTTGCTTTCCTTATTTCTCATCCTGCCTTTCTCTCTCCCCTATTTATGGAGCAGTAAAGAATAAAATACTATGAGGAGTGAGCTTCCTGGATTAGGTGGACACTGGAGACTATGTTGGCATCTCCTGCCTGGAGGGGAGATGAGAGGGTAGAGCGGGTTAGAAGCTGGCGAACTGGACATGAAAAGAGAGAGTGGAGGGAGGGAGTGGGCTGTCTCATAAGGGGAGAGCAATTGTGAGTATGTAGCAAGATATATATGTTTTTGTGTGAGAGGCTGACTTGATTTGTAAACTTGCACTTAAAGCACAATAAAAACTAAAAAAAAAAAAAAAAAGACTATTCCTAAGTATTCGTTGTATGTGATTTCATCTCTGAGTTTTCATTAAACAATATGCAAGAGTGTAAAGTGCCCTGGGATGGGGGGCGGTCAGGAGATTTGGGTTCAAATCATAGCTCTGCCTTGAGCTCCCACAGTGTCCAACAGACTGGAGTGATGTGGTTGGTGACCATAACATACCTAAAACCCAAAACCAAACCCAGTCCCATCGAGTCGATTCTGACTCATAGTGACCCTATAGGACAGAGTAGAACTGCCCCACAGAGTTTCTAAGGAGCACCTGGCGGATTCGAACTGCTGACCCTTTGGTTAGCAGCCGTAGCACTTAACCACTATGCCACCAGGGTTTCCATAACGTACATACCCAGACTAAAAGCACAATGGTATTTTCCTGGGACCCGGCACACTGGCATTTTGTACAGCTATAAGACTTAGAACAAACTGTATGTGACTTTGACTTGAGGGTGGGGAAATCATTCTGGGTTTTCTTCTGACAGCATTCTGATTTGACTGATTTATTGGTTAGAGAAAGATACAAGGCCAGTGCTTTGAGATAATTGTCTTCAGGTCTCTTTTTAGGTTCATGACTTAGAGCTTGAAGTATCCTCTCCTGTGAGAAGAATGTGATTCTACCCCGTACCCACACCCCAACTACATTATTTTGTTTTTAAAAGCCACTATTATATATACCTTAAAAAAAAAAAAAAAAAACCAAACCCGCTACCATCGAGTAGATTCTGACTCATAGCGACCCTATAGGACAGAGTAGAACTGCCCCATAGAGTTTCCAAGGAGCGCTGGTGGATTCGAACTGCCAACCTTTTGGTTAGCAGCTGTAGCACTTAATCACTACGCCACCAGGGTTTCCTATATATACACAGATGACCATTTTTCCGTACTTGGCGAAACGGCTAACACTGCTATAATGGTTGTGCTCCATTATGCCTAGCACCATGGCTAACATCAATCCCCTGAGGTAGACACTATTACTTCTACTTTATGAGAAGGAAAGTGAAGCTCAGAGAGACTGAGCAACTTTCCCAGGGTCAACAACCAGTTGGCAGAGCCTAGATCAAATCCTGGTTTTTCTGACCCAGAGCCCCTACGTGTGACCCTCAGGCCACAAGTCCAGTAAATTATAAGTGAACACAGTGAAGTATCTTCATTACTCTGAAAATGGGCACAATTCTATCTCCTCTGGTGGTTCAGAAATCACATGAAGACATTATTAGGGCTCAGAAGCACCTCACAGCTATCAGTGATCCTTGCACTGGTGATGCAAGAGAACTTAGAATGGAAAGAAAAAGTTTACATAGCAAACTAGGTACCCATTTAACAATTTTTATACAACTTGTTCTGTGACACTGGTTACATTTTCCACAATGTGCCAACATTCTCATTATTTCCATTCTTTTTGTTCTGTTTCCATTAATCTAGCTTCCCTGTCCCTGCCTCTCATCTTTGTTTTAGGGTAAATGTTGACTGTTTGGTCTCATATAGTTAATTATTTAAGGGAGTACAGTATTCAAGGGTGATATTGGTTATTTTATAAGCCAATCTATTACTTGGATAAAAGGTGACCATCAGGAGTGGCTTCGGTTCCAAGTTTAACGGGTATCTTAGGGTGATAGTCTCAGGTGTTCCTCTGGTCTCCATTGGTCCAGTAAGTGTGGCCTTTTTTAGGAATGTGAGTTTTGTTCTACATTTTTATCCCTTTCTATCCAGGACCTTATACTGTGTCCTTGGTCAGAACCGTTAGTTCTTCTGGTCTCAGGCTAGATAAGGCCATAGTTCATGTGGACTATCAGTCCTGTGGACTATTTTCTTCTTTGAGTCTTTGGTTTCCTTCATTCTCTTTTGCTCCAGATGAGTAGAGACCAGTAGTTGTATCTTAGATGGCCACTCGCAAGCTTTTAAGGCTCCAGACACTACTTACCAAACTAGGATGTAGAATATTATCTTTATGAACTATGTCACGCCAATTGACCGAGTTGTCCCCTGAGACTATGGCCCCAAGCCTTCAAACCCAGTAAAACAATTCTGTGAGGTGTTTGGTTATGTCTACAAAGTATCCATAACTGTGCCCTCTATGTGGTTTATTACATGTTGTGGTTAAGTGCTGTCATGTTGGGTCCAACTCATAGCAACGCTATGAACAACAGAACAAAACACTCCCCGATCTTGTGCTATCCTCACAATCATTGCTATGTTTCAGCCCACTGTTGCAGTCACTGTGTCAATCCATCTCATTGAGGGTCTTCTTCTTTTTCACTGACACTCTACTTTATCAAGTGTGATGTCCTTTTCCAGGGACTGGTCCCTCCTGATAACATGTCTAAAGTATGTGAGACAAAGTCTCACCATCCTCGTTTCAAATGAGCATTCTGGCTGTACTTCTTCCAAGACAGATTTATTCGTTCTTCTAGCAGTCCATGGTATATTCAAGATTCTTCACCAACACCATAATTCAAAGGCATTGATTCTTCTTCAATTTTCCTTATTCACTGTCCAGCTTTTGCATGCATATGAGGCGACTGAAAACACCATAGTTTGGGTCAGGTGCACCTTAGTCCCTAAAGTGACAATTTTGCTTTTCAACATTTTCAAGGGATCATTTGCAGCAGATTTGCTCGATGCAATGTCATTTGATTTCTTGACTGTTGTATCTATACATAAAAATCAAACCAAACCAACCCTGTTGTTGTTGAGATGATTTGACTCATAGCAACGCTATAGGACAGAACAAAACTGTCCCATAGGGTTTCCAAGGCTGTAATCTTTGAAGCACTGGTGGTGAAGTGGTTAAGAGATCAGGATGCTAATCAAAAGGTCAGCAGTTCAAATCCACTGGTTGCTCCTTGGAAACCCTATGGGGCAGTTTCACTCTGTCCTACAGGGTCACTATGAATTAGAATCGACTCGATGGCACACAACAACAGTAACAACAATCTTTCCAGAAGCAGACTGCCGTATCTTTCTTCTGAGGAATGGCTGGTGGGTTTGAACTGCCGTACCTTCAGTTGGCAGCCAAGAGCTTTAACCTCTATGCTACTAGGGCTCCATATGTATATACATATACATGCACACCTGTATACTCACATGTACCTTCCTATACATACATATGTATATATACATGTATGTCTACCTATGTAACCATACACATATTTTTTTCGTTATTATTGTAGTTGCAAAATTATATATTATAGCGCTTACTGAAAGTGTCCCTTATTCCTCTGTACTTCTCAGTGTCTTTCTTTATCTTGGACAAGTTGTACAGACTCCACCCATATTGGGTATTGCCTTTCCCATCACCAAAAATAACAAGTGTCTACTATCTAGAAAGTGATTCCTTCTCCCTCCCATCCCTGGTAACCATCAAAGAACTTTGCTTTCTGTGTGCTACCTATTCTTGAATTTTTATAAAAGTGAGACCATTCAATATTTGTCCTTTTGTGACTAACTTATTTTACTCAGCATAATGTCCTCCAGATTTGTCCATGTTGTAAGATGTTTCACAGACTCCTCATCATTCTTTACAGTTGTGCAGTATTCCATCGTATGTATGTACCACAATTTGTTTATCCATTCATCTGTTGATGGACACTTAAGTTGTTTCCATCTTTCTGCTAGTATGAATAATGCTGCAATGAACATAGGTGTGCATACATCTATTTGTCTCATTGCCTAGTAGTCGGATTGAGGGATCATAAGGTATTTCTATTTTTAGCTTTTTGAGGAAGCGCCATGCTGTTTTCCATACTGGTCGTACCATTTCACTCTCCCATCAGCAACGTAAAAAGAGTTTCAATCCCCCCACAACTGCATTAGCGTTTGTTTTCTGTTTTTTTGCTCACTGTCATCTTTGCAGGAGTCATTTATTCTTTCACTCAACAATACTGATAACCTCATAGATGCCAGGTACTGCCCTGAGCACAGGTGAACGGTCCCTGTTTACTGGACCTCAGCAAGCCTGGGTTCAATTTCTGGTTTTGTCACCCACTGGAGTGACATAGGAGCCCTGGTGGCACAGTGGTGAAGACCACAGGCTGCTAACCAAAAGGTTGGCAGTTTGAATCCACCAGCTGCTCCCTGGAAACTCTATCTACCCTGTTCTACAGGGTCGCTCTGAGTTGGAATCGACTCTACAGTAATGGGTTTTAGAGTGACAGAACCTGTCGCCTTGGCATATTACCTGAAATAGGTAATCTCATTGGGCATACACCTTCTTAATCACATATAAGATTGTAAAACAGGCCCAGTGGCAGCACAGGAAACTACTGTTCACAGAAAAGTACTATTTATGTCTACCATTTATTTATAGCTACCTGCTAATCTTTTAAGGAGCCCTGGTGGCACAGTGGTTAAGCACTGGGTTGCTAACTGAAAGGTTGGTGGTTCAAACCTACCAGCTGCTCTACAGGAGAAAGATGTGGCAATCTGCTTCTGCAAAGACTGCAGCCTTGGAAACCCTATGGGGCAGTTCTTCTCTGTCCTATAGGGTCCTATGAGTCAGAATCGACTTGACAGCACACAACAACTAATCTTTTAAGGAGCCCTAGTGGCACAGTGGTTAAGCACGGGGTTGCTAACCAAAAGGTTGGTGGTTTGAACCCACCAGAGGCTCCACAGGAGAAAGGACCTGGCGATCTGTTCCCATAAAGATTACAACCTAGGAAATCCTATAGGGCAGTTCTACTCTGTCCTGTAGGGTCGCTATGAGTCAGACCACTACCACCACCATAACCACAATAACTCTCTTACTCTATAAATTCACAAGTAAGTCATCAATGTGAAAACTGCAGTCTTCTCTGGGGTGCACTTCTAACTTACCTGGTCCGCCCACATTCACATGTTTTAGTCATAAAGGCAGGGCAGGGTGGGCAAGGTCCAGGATGGCAAAGTCTGAAAAAGAAAGGCTTCAATGAGTAAAGCACACCCATGTATTCAAACCTGAGCAAAGCTGTCCCAACTGGGTGCTACTATGCATATGACAACAAATAAATTTGCTATGAAATATTTTTGTATTTGTCTAAAGTTGATTAAACTGTTTAAACAGAGATAATAACAATGTTTTTCTACAGAAGTAACTGACAGAATTATTATATTAGAAAATTTAACCAGAAACAAGTCAAAATGATGGTTTCAATCAGGTCTGACAAAGATGACATTTTCAAATATGGCCTCAGCCCTTTTATAGCAGTGTGTGGGGACAAAAATAGCTTGCCATTCAGGTGAATGGGAGGATGGCCAATGAAATCCTTTAGAAGATCACACACTGAGCAAAGAGCTCAAATCTACAAGGTCTATGAAAAGTATAGATATCTTCTCATCAGCTAGTAAAGTAATAACCAGGTGATGTGATAACATGGGAACAGTGAAATGAAGGTTGACATGACAGTAAGCACGCTGGCAAATAACACAGGGAAAGAACAAAGGGAAATGAGGCTCATGAAAAGAATTGTGCTTAGGTATGTTACAGTACCAGAATTAGACTGCTGAATAGAATGCTTTTTAGAGGAGCTAGGTTATGTTACAGTAATGATACTGACAGAAAAAAGCACAAAACTGAACTTGTATATACAAATAAGCACTGTTCTCTTCAATGCAGATACTTTGGTAAATCACATACTGGTTCAGAAACACCACTACTTAGGACTTTTTGGGAACTTATATAACAACTTTTTCTTGCGCAGGGGGAGCATTTTAACTGGTGGTAAACCAATCCTTTGGGAATTAACAGCCAATCGGAGCCACTTCTGATTAATCAGGTAGGTAACAGGATTTGGTGTAAAAACCAGGTGTACCTATAAGGTGGCCTGGCTGGGTTTTCCAAGTGACTCCTAAACCATCTGGGATAAGTCTCAAATAACCATCTCAAATATGCTCTAAACACTGAAAACAACCCAGGAACAAACTTCTAGCCTTCTAAGGTGACCCATTTTGACAGACCGTACCCATAGGAGATATAAGTTAAGCAGGTTTCTTTAAACATGAGTATCATTATCTAAGTTATATTTTATATGGTATGCCTCAATCCTTTTAGGTGAAATAATTTTCATGGTCGCATATTTAAAATAATTTTAGACAGTTAAATTGCTGTTCGGGTGTGGGTGACTCCAGGTTGTTTCAAATTTCTGGAGGTCTGGACTCAATCTCAGGTTTTCTTAACCTTTAGAGCAGTGGTTCTCACACTGGGGAGATTTTCAAACTACAGCCGCTCAGACTCCATCTCCAGAGGCTCTGACTCAATTGCTCTTAGGCAGAGATTGGACACTAGTGTCTTCAAATGTTCCTTAAGTGATTTCAATTTAATATGCAGCCAGGGTTGAGAACTACTGCTCTGGAGAATGTTATAACCTATGGGTACAACCCAAATTAGACAGGGAGAGGTGTCAACTATGGCTTCTGAGTCCTGATAAAGATAAACGAGAGGAACCCAAAACTTCAAACATGCTGCAGACCAGAAAGGTGCTATTGGGTTCAGCAGTCTCTAGGGTTCTGATGGGAGTAAAAAGGCAGTTTTTAAGTCAAGCGCAGGATTTCCAGAGCCACCAAAGAGCAGCTTTTAGGCCTCTTTTCCCTTCAGACATGGTATTAACCACACGATAGGCATCACATTTGATGCAAGACTTTTGATGTTCCATGGTAATCAGGGGTCCATCTCTGCCGAAAGCTCTGGAAATATAGCCCATGCAGAAGGCTGATTTATCATTACCGAATTTACTTTAAATGCCAACTAAAGGAAGGAGTAGTTTAAGTAAACAGTCCTGGTTTCTGAGGAAGGACCTACGCAAACAGTCAAGGGGAGATGAGGGATTGACTGCCCAGCATATCACTGACCATGCTGTTTAGCCCAGTCTGAAACAGCTTTGTCCCCTCAACAATTTCGCAGCACCACTACCATCACACCTTGATCCCCAGGCCTCCAACATTTACCTCTGCTCCGTGCAGCAGAAGACAGGGCTTTGAACCAGTTTAGTCATGGCCAATGAAGAAAAACCAGAATAGACCCAAATTTTTACACTATGGGTGAATTTTTACAAATTTTGGGTTGAAGGCCTGGAATGGGAGACTCAGAACAGGCATATCGAGCCCTTTCAGGAGCCTGATGCATGAGACTGGATTATTGGGGTTGTGGAGGGTGACACACATTAAAAGTGGAGTGGTTGGCCATGGGGCACTGCTGTTTCTGACTCTGCTCAAAATCGCATAGGCAAGAGATTTAGTTGCTGTGCAAAGCATATGCTGCCCTTGTTTGGTAAGAGGGAGATTAGGTTTCCAGCAGGAATTGGATCCATAATTATTCCTGATCCAGTTATTGTTCTGGTTCACCCAAATTTTAAAAATTTGGGTTTGTTCCAATTTTCCTTCCTCAGCCATGACTGAACTGGGGAGGACTGATTCAAAGCCTTGGTAGAAGCACCAAGACAACACTGATGTCTGTTTTACTCTTAAATTTGGGTAATAAAAACAACAGTTACCATTGACCACTTACCACGTGCCAGGCCCTATACCAAGCCTCTTAGGTGCATTAAGTCATTTAATATTCATAGAATCCTATCAGGTATTATTACACTTACATCACTTTTATTTTACAAAGGCAAAAACTGAGGCATAGAGAAGTAAGTTGTCTAAGGTCACATAACTATTACGCGACTCAAATCCAGAAATTAAACTCAGTCTGTGGTCAAAGCCTGTAGAAATCTGTTATTTGTAACTGATCAACTGTTTCTCTATTATTGCATATTTCTCTTATTTGGAAGCTGACTGAACACACTCTAAAGCTAATTACACACATCCTAAAAACAATGCCTATCAGGGCCCTAGAAAACTGCTATTTCCCAGGCAGAAGCCTGTTCAATACATCCTCCTGAACCCAGATATTACTGTGGGATAAAATATCTGAGTCTCATTTCTTCTTAGAAGCCATGTATATAGTGGGAGAAGTAATGGCTTTGGAAATCCCAGCTCCAACATGTCCTAACACTGTGACCTTGAGCAAGATGCTTGGCCCTTCTGAGCCTCATCTGTAAAGCGGATTCACTGTTTTAAGGATTCAATGAGTTAACTTATGCAGAGTGCCTGGTACAGAGCAGGTACTCAGTAAATGGTACCCTTTACCCCGTCCTGTTACATGCTAACCAGGAATCCCCAAGAGTCTAGCATTCCAACTTACAGGTTACAGGAATGTGGGCAGTCCTGGCCAGGCTGTTTCTTTCTACAAACCTCGCCACAACTATGTGGAATTTCATTTCTGCTCCATTCAGGATTCTTTACCTTCCCTAAAACACATCAGATCAGAGAGTCAATGGTACAAACTTCAACCGCATCCTTGACTTTAATGAAACAGTACAGTATAGCTAGACAGCATGAAACTTCAGTATGGTTTTCATGAGTTAACACATTATCCCACATCCTAAAATAAAAGATGAACGGAATGCTACTCATCAAAAGCTTCACTGAGTATGATAAATTTTAAATTCTGGATTACCTGTGAAAGATTTTTTTTAGTCATTTTTACTCATGAAAATGCCACTTTGACTAAAGGACACATTTAATGTAAGGTAAAAAGTCTACAAGATAAGCCTTCTGTACTGGGCTCCTGGATTGATGTGAGAATATCTGCTGGAGGGATCAGAAAGAGGGAATAAGGGAGGAGAGCAAGGGGAAAAGAAATAGTGACAATGGGTGATGGAAGGTCATAAACTTCCTGAATGGTGGGGACTCTCCTATAATATAACTAGAAAGTAGGCATCTTCTGAATATCTTGCTTGGGGTTTCTGAACCACCTCAAGCTGACTACATTTACAGCCAAAGTTAGCATCTTCCCTCTTACACACCCTTCCTCTTAAGCAATTCCCTATTCTGTCAGTGACAACATCAGTCAGTCACACAAACTAAATAACTAAGAGTCATCCCTGACTCCTCTTTTATTTTCCACATTCTACTTGATCACCCAATTGACTCTTCCTATATAGTGCCTTTCTCACCAAATCTCCCCTTCTACTCCTGCTCTTGCCTCTGTACTGGTCAAAACCTTATTTCGTAACTCTTACAAAAGCTTCTTTGCCTCTGAATAAATTGTCCTGGTTCTCCCCTACTAGCTTTGAATGGCGCCACCTTTTTTCTGACCCTAAATGATGTTTTTTTTTCTTTTCCTGCCAGGGTTCCGCATTAGGTCATTTTCTCACTCCTCACCCTTATATCCACTGGGGTCTCATCTATGATTCTCAACTACAACTATCATCTGTAAGTCCTGATCTCTCTCCAAGTATTTCTAACTGCCTACTGGACATCGAAGGAGTCCTGGTGGTACAGTGGTTAAGGCAATCAACTGCAAACCAAAAGGTAGATGGTTCGAAACCACCAGCAGCTCCATGGGAAAAGATGTGACAGTCTGCTTTTGTACAGATTTACAGCCTTGGAAACCCCATGGTTTGGAAGCTCGTTATGGAGTCAGAATTCACTTGGTGACAGTGGGTTTGGTTTTTGGAGGTTGGACATCTCTTATTAGATGTCCTGCTTATTCCTGCAACCCAACATTTCTAAATTGAACTCACTGTCCCTACCAAACATGGTCCTCTTGACCTGCCCTTTTCTGTCCTTTGTGTCACCATTTCCAAAAGGATAAAACTTTGGAGCCACATTTGGGTTACTCCCTTCCCATTGCTATTAATTTCTGTTTACCTATGAAATCTTTTACCCCTTTATTTCTATCCCACCCTAACACACATTATAGACCTTTATTACTCTTCATCGGGAATATTATAAGTCCCTAAACTATTCAGGCCCCCAAATATTCTACTCACGGCCACCAGACTAACCTTCAGAAAGAATCACATTGATACCTTCAGTGGCTTCTCACACCCTGCCAAATGAGGCCCCAGCTTGTAAGTCAGACATCAAAGGGTCAGCTGACTTTCTGGAAATTTCCCACTCCTCCATTTTCATGGATCCTGGGCTCTATAACTGGATGACTCCCTCTTCTCCCAATAGGTCCTAAGCCTTCGTGGTTTTGAACTTCTGTTTATGCTATTCTGTTCACTAAATCTTTCCTCCCATCAACATTTGACCAAGTTTTCAAGCCCAATTCAATTCTACCTTCTTCATGAACCAAAACCAAACCTGCTGCTGTCAAGTCGACTCCAATTCACGGTGAAACCAGGCGTTTTGGAGTAGACTGCACTCTGCTTCCTTCATGAAGGCTTCCCTTAATCAACCAGCCAGAAGTCATATTTCACCCCAAAGATCTTCCACAGCACTTTGCACTTCTAGTTTAAGATCAGGTTAATTGTGTCTTAACTCTTAGACTGTAAGCTCTGGGAAGTCACTAAATCGTCTTATCCCCCTCTGTTTGTTCACAGTGCCTGGTATATTAATAAGTTCTCAATATAACAATATTAAATTAACGGTCTCCTGGAAGATCAGAGTGTGGCAGTCATCAAGTAAAAAAAGCCCATTATTTGCATTCGCACATCATTTTACCTCTCTCAGATTATCCTGACCGTCACTCCACGTTGTCTACGCTCTTATGGTTTCTTGTCTAATTTGTCAGTAAAGACTTTAACAATATTTTAATCCCATTGTTGGTCCTTTATGTTGAAAAATCCTTTAAAATAAGGTATTAGTATTGGTCCTATTTGACCAATTTTCCCTTGATCTCTACCTCTAGTTTCATGCTACCAGTATTCATTTCTTCAACTAATATTAATTTAGTATTTATCAAGGCTCAGATTTTGGCAACAAAATACATAAAACCAGTAGGCTCTGAATAAAAGAGTACCCAAATAGAAGAGGGGATAACAAAGGGAAGTTTCCTAAAACAGGATGTTTGGGGTAAGATCTTGAATGATACAGTGGATGAAGATTTAGAGAAGAAGGGAAGAACATTCCAGGTAGTAGATGAGATCACCAAGGGATTGAATTTAGAAGATAAAAGAGTTGATGATCGACGACCAAGACTCAGTAAAAGCTTCTAGTTAAATGATGGGAAAGGAGACGTATGAGCAGATTAGGAAAATAGGAAAGGCATACAGAAAAGAACAGGAAGAGCTAGTCATTTCAGGAAGAGAATGGTGAAAGGTGTTAAGGGCCAGAAATGCTAAGAACTTATGAACCAGCACTGGATTTGGACAAGAAGGGGTCACCGATGATTTCTCAATCCAGTTTCAGCGAGGCAATGAGGAGAGAAGCAAAAGCAATGGATCAAGGGGGAAGGTGGATGGTTAAGGAGCAAAATCTGGAAAATCAACAACCGGATGGGGGAGGTTAGCCATTAAAAGACAGGCAGGAAAGGAAAAAAAAAAAAAAAGACATGCAGGAAATAGGCTAGTAGCAGGAGTGGGCATCTGGATCACAGCAGGCTTTTTCTTAACACAAAGGGAAACTGAAACTATTCAAAAACAGAAGAAATACCCTAGAACAAGGGAGGGCACAAGAATAAAATTTGTAATGCTGATTTATAAAAAAATCTATATATTATAAAGACCAATGACTGCTTTCTTGAATTAAAATAAAGTATACTTCATCACTACTCTTACAGTGCTCAAGTCTGGAATATCAAAACTTCTACAACTAAGGGTGAGAGGGACCCATGGGCATGCCTGTCTCTGCCAACTGGTCAGCTATGGTCTAAGCTAAGACTAAGGAGGCCAGCACCATGGCTCAAAAGCAGCATGAGCTTGGTGGGCATGATGAGAATGCTCATCTCCAAAACAGCCTCACAGAGCACAAAGCCCTGTGACTATCTGTGTGATGGGACACATGATATGTCTTATAGCTATGAAGACTTACTAGGAATTTCTAAAACAACCACTTCTCCTGGACTGGGAACTAGGGTATAATGTAAGAAGTGAAAAAGACTCTAGTCTATACAAATAAACTCACCACAGAAACAAGTGTAGGTATTAGGAACATGTGCAGAAACATTCTGACAGGCAGGGCACCTCCAACCACTCTGGCCATCTGTCAAGAAAAATTGCAATAAACCAAGTTAATTTTCATTCAAAAACACACGCAATCTCTAAAAATGTAAAACTATAGAAAGCCATAAAGTTGAACCATGGTAGTAATTTCAGTGTTACGAGTACCAGACATTTAAGTAACAAAACTTCACAATACTGAACGCTTTGCTTAAATACTGCATTTGGGCTTATATTTATAAAAATTTTCAGATATAGTAAACGAAGTGGGTATTGGTTTTGTTCTATTATCTCTAATGTCAAGGTAAACATCATCTGAACCTTGGCTTTAAGAAAAAAAAAAGGATAAGATATTTGAGTACATACAGAAAAACTGAGATGTCTTGACTTAGAGAGCCACCATTCAGAAAATATTTTACTAATAACATTTGCATTATCCATAAATATTAGTATACTTTGGGAAAAGCCCATAAAATACTATGAAGAAGATCTGTGAAAGGTAAAGCAACTTCAATATCCTGAAGGTAAATTAAACAATAATAATTCTTCCTGGGTGCTTTCTATAAATTTTTTAAGCACACTATAGAAGAAATGCAGCCCTGGTGGCAAGGTGATTAAGAGCTCAGGCTGCTGACCAGAAAGCTGGCAGTTTCAATCTACCAGCTGCTCCCTGGAAACCCTATGGGGCAGTTTTACTCTGTCCTTTAGGGCTGCTATGAGTTGGAATCGACTCGACAGCACATGACAAAAACAAAGTAGAAGAAATGCTTTCTGTAGTTGTTACTTACATAAAAGCTACCATTTTCAAAAAAAGTGCCCGACTTTATTGTATCCTTAATATATTTCAATACTGTTATGTTTAGCTGGTGTATTTAAGATCTACAGCTTAATAAACTGGTCATCTGAAACATGTGATCAAGACAGCATACTCTCCCTGCAGATAAAATATTCAAGAGGAATTCAGTAGTATTTTTAAAGCCACGTTTAAAACCTAAACATAAAATAAGTGAGAAAAACTACTCAGAAGAGAGAAATGATTGACCTGCTTGTGATGCTGGAGACCTTGCCCATTTCTTTATGCAGCTCAAATGAAACACATGATAACAGCTTTGACAACTCCACACTGGGGCCATGACACGAACCAGTTCACAGCACACCATGCACTCATATTTTTCTGTAGTTAGCTGTTCAATAAGAGAACCTGTAAAAAAAACAAAAGAGATAAACTCAAGACACAGGAAGCCATTTATCAGTTTAGTCAACTGAGGGTCAGTAAGGCACTTAAGAGGTTTTAAGGGATGTTTGATTCTGAGTAAAGTGGTTGTTCAGAGTTTGAGGACAAGAAAGGGCAGGAGCAAATCAAAACTACAATGAGATTTCATCTCACTCCAACAAGGCTAGCATTAATCCAAAAAACACAAAATAATAAATGTTGGAGAGGCTGTGGAGAGAATGGAACACTTATACACTGCTGGTGGGAATGTAAAGGTACAACCACTTTGGAAATCGATATGGCACTTGCTTAAAAAGCTAGAAATAGAACTACCATACGATCCAGCAATCCCACTCCTCAGAATATATCCTAGAGAAATAAGAGCCTTTACACAAACAGATATATGCACATCCATGTTTATTGCAGCTCTGTTTACAATAGCAAAGAGATGGAAGCAACCAAGGTGCCCATCAACCGATGAATGGATAAATAAATTTTGGTATAGTCACACAATGGAAGACTACACATCGATAAAGAACAGTGAAGAATCTGTGAAACATTTCATAACATGGAGGAATCTGGAAGGCATTATGCTGAGTGAAATTAGTCAGTTGCAAAAGGACAAATATTGTATAAGACCACTATTATAAGAACTCGAGAAATAGTTTAAACAGAGAAAAAAATATTCTTCGATGGTTACAAGGAGGGGACAGAGGGAGGGTAGGAGACGGGAATTCACTAATTAGGTAGTAGATAAGAACTACTTTAGGTGACGGGAAAGACAACACACAATACTGGTGAGGTCAGCACAACTGGACTAAACCAAAAGCAAAGAAGTTTCCTGAATAAACTGAATGTTTCAAAGGCCGGTGTAGCAGGGCAGGGGTTTGGAGACCATGGTTTCAGGGGACATCTAAGTCAACTGGCCTAATAAAATCTATTAAGAAAACATTCTGCATCCCACTTGGGAAAGCAGCGTCTGGGGTCTTAAATGCTAGCAAGCGGCCATCTAAGATGCATCAACTGGTATCAACTCACCTGGATCAAAGGAGAATGAAGAGCACCAAGGACAAAGGGTAATTACGAGCCCAAGAGACAGAAAGGGCCACATAAACCAGAGACTACATTAGCCCGAGACCAGAAGAACTAGATGGTACCTGGCTACAACCAATGACTGCTCCGACAGGGAACACAACAGAGAACCCCTGAGGGAGCAGGAGAGCAGTGGGATGCAGACCCCAAATTCTCATAGAAAGACCAGACTTAATGGTCTGACTGAGACTAGAAGGACTCCGGTGGTCATGGCCCCAAGACCTTCTGTTGGCCCAGGACAGGAACCATTCCCGAAGCCAACTCTTCAGACATGGATTGGCCTGGATAGTGGGTTGGAGAGGGATAGTGGTG
Source organism: Elephas maximus indicus (assembly GCF_024166365.1). Lineage (NCBI taxonomy): Eukaryota > Metazoa > Chordata > Mammalia > Proboscidea > Elephantidae > Elephas > Elephas maximus. The sequence continues at coordinate 42,469,179 of NC_064827.1, read as the reverse complement.
AGGAGTGAGCTTCTTGTATCAGGTGGACACTCAAGAATATGCTGGCATCTCCTGCCTGGAGGGGAGATGAGAGGGTAGAAGGGGTTAGAAGCTGGCAAAATGGACACGAAAAGAGAGAGTGGAGGGAGAGAGTGGGCTGTGTCATTAGAGGGAAAGTAATTGGGAGTATGTAGCAAGGTGTATATAAGTTCTTGTGTGAGAGACTGACTTGATTTGTAAACTCACTTAAAGCACAATAAAAATTATATTAAAAAAAAAAAGAAAGGGCAGGAGTATGCTGAGATAGAGACCTTAGGAAGTAGACATTCAGATGCAGAGCCTCACAATTGAGGAAACATTCCCAAATATTGCCCAGGAACCTAACAGTAGCCAAATGCCCCTTATAACACAGCTTGAGTATCCACAGGGAGGACACTGCACTGTAGGGCCTTGTCTTGCCTTCTCTGAATCCAGGAGGCTCCCAATCTACCAGATCTATGGACTCAGGCTACGAAGGGGCTTGTGAAATGGCAGTGATCAGCTGCAAGGAGCCTAAAGCCAGATAGGTTCCAATAAACTAAGGGCAGGAAGATGGTTCTAGCGGTTGCCCTGGAAGTCCTTCATTATTCACTCAATAAGCATAAGCTTGGCACCTAACACAAGGCCCATGCTAGAGTTACTAGTTTGAAGAAGACGGGGTCCCTGGTTTCAGGAGCTCATCATCTAGTGAGATAGACCAGTGTAGGGCAGCACAGAATCCTCATAGATTTATTCCTGAATACCCTCACCCACCTCCAGACCCTTTCTCTAAACACCATCTCAGTAACGTCTTTCTAGATCCCAAAAGATGAGTCCAGTTTCTTTTTTTTTTTTTTTTGAGTATATATATATTTGAGCACTTATTATATAACATTATTATTATTTGTTATCAGGTCCAAATAAATTGTAAGAATAAAGTAAGTAACTTTAAATATAACATTCCACACACTTTACGTGTATTATTTAATTCTCTCAACAAGGCACCATTTTATAGATGGAGAACTGAAGCTCAGAGTGGCTACATCACTTACCCAAGATCACATAACTAGAAATTAGAAAAGTTAAAGTTCAAACTCACAGCTATCTGACTCAGCAGTTCACATTTTAATTATCCCATAATATTGGCTCCCTTAAGATTCTTTTCTAATTGTCCAATTTAATATCAAAAGAAATACAGAACACTCTGAGGCTGTAAAGTCTGTGAGGCAGAGACGGCCTTTAACTAGTATTTTCACTGCCTAGCACATACCAGATGCTCAATATTTGTTGAATTTGTTGAATAAATGGATGAAGGAATAAATGAGTGATATCTGGTATGTTCCATAACCTCTCTCCCTTGAAAGCTGCAGGCTTCAGCAAAGTTTTTGGAATAGCTCTCTCTCTCATTTATCTGGTATGTTCCATAACCTCTCTCCCTTGAAAGCTGCAGGCTTCAGCAAAGTTTTTGGAATAGCTCTCTCTCTCTCATGAATGAAGCGTTCTAAAGACTAATGTGGGGATGTGAGGCACAGAGAGATCTGTGAAGGGCAGAATTCTAAGACAACCCCCAAGAGTCACATTCCCTTGGTGTGCACACCCTATATAATCCTCTCCCCTAGAGTATGTGTGGCCCTAACCTAATCAGGTAAGCCCTTTTAAAAGAGCATCTAGAGTCAGAGACAGAAGTCAGAAAGATTTGAAGCTGCACTAGATGCTTTCCTGTTGGCCTTGAAGAAGCAAAATGCCATGTTGTGGAGAGGGCCACACATCAGGGAACTACACATAGCCTCTAGCCTCTGGGACCTGAGAGCAAGCTCTCACTGACAGCCGGCAAGAAACTAGGGACCTCAGTCTTATATCCACAAGGAACTGAATTCTACCAACAACCAGAAGATGGTCCCAAACCTTAGATGAGATCTAATCCCGGCCAGTGAGATCCTGAGCAGAGAACCCAGCTAACCTGCACCTGGACTTCTGGCCTATGGAAACTGTGAGATACTAACTTTGTGTTATTTTAAGCCATTATATTTGTGATAATTTGTCACACAACAACGGAAAACTAACACAGTAAAAACCTGTGAGAGCCAGAACTTGAGGGGGCTGCCTTGTTTTTCTGGGCCGTGCCAAGTTTTCCACCTTTGACAGGGTGCAGTCTTATCACTTTTTTGTCACTCATTTTAGTGGAAAATATTTTTTTCCTTTCTGACAGGTTTCTGCCTTACACAGGTTCTGGCTTTCGCAGGTTTTACCGTATAGGTCTAATCAGCTTTAAGGATTAAAAGGAACAGCACTCGTGGCGCAGTGGTTAAGCACTGGGCTGCTAAATCAAAGGTCAGCAGTTCGAACCCACCAGCTGCTCCACAGAAGAAAGATGTGGCAGTATGCTTCTGTGAAGACCTATAGCCTTGGAAATGCTATGGGCAGTTCTATTCTCTCTTATAGGGTCACTATGAGTTGGAATTGACTCAACGGCAGTGGGTTATAGGCTTTTCAGAATTAAAAAATAACTCTGGGACAACATTGCTTTGGCTCACACACAAGCTGAGGTCCCAACGAGGCTTGCCTAGTGAAGCAAATGACTAGAAAAACTATAAACCAAAAAAACCAAACTCGTTGCTGTCAAGTAGATTCTGACTCATAGCAACCCTATAGGCCAGTGTAAAATCAGGCACTGGGCAAGTGGTAGCTTCATGCATTAGGCTGTACCTTGCATTAAACTGGAGGGAGACCAGGATGGTGAAGCTCCATGAGGAGAACTAGAAGAATCATGCTATTTAGCCTAGATGAAATATATACACAAGGGATGTCTTCAAATACTTTAAAAGGCTGCTTTGCAATGGGTGTGAGGTGGGCTGGGGAAAGGAGTTGAGAGAGGAATAAGCCTAGTTGCTACATTGCTCCAAAGGACAGAACTTGAACCAAGGGACAGAAATTACTTACAGGAAAGAAGTTTTCAGTTCAATGTAAGGAAAAGCTTTCTAGTAGTCAGAGCTAAATACCTAATGTTCCAAGAGTTGTGTTAGGCAGTAGGGATACAAAAATGAAAAGGACAATACAGCCTCTGTGCTCAAGGAGCTTCCAGACTAGTACAGCTCACTGACATGCAAACAAATGGTTTCCAGAGATAAGTGCTATAACAGAAGCGTGTATATGCAAGGGAAAGACATACCACAGGGTGAAAGAGATTAATGCTATATGACAAGGTCAGAAAGGTTCCTTGGACATAGGACCAAACTAGCTTTTGCAAAGTGAGTAATAATTCACCAGTGCGCTGAGTGGCAGACATTCTAGACAGAGGGAGCCATGTGTGCAACAGCATGGAAAAATGAAACAGCATGAAATCCTGGGAATAAAATGTGGTGGGGACTGAGACAGCTGAGTAAGGCATATGCGAGAATGTGTAAGTGATGAGAAGCCAGTGAACGGGATCAATTAGGGGAGTGACATGGTTCAATGTGTGCTTTAGATCCGACTGCTGGTGTAAGAGATGAAATGAAAGAGAGAAACTGGGGATGACGAGACTAGTTAGGAGCTGCAATTGAGCAGGCAAGAGATGATATAGGCTGGATATGACTGTGGTGAGTGGCAACCAGGGTCTTAAAAGCCTGTGAACAGCCATGTAAGATACATCTACTGGTCCCATCCCGGCTGGAGCAAAGGATAATAAAGAAGACCAAAGACACAAGGGAAAGATTAGTCCAAAGGACTAATGGTCCACAACTACCACAGCCTCCAGCAGACTGAGTCTAGCACAACTAGATGGTGCCTGGCTACTGCCACCGACTCCTCTGACAGGGATCACATTAGAGGGTCCCAGACAGAGCTAGAGAAAAATGTAAAAAAAAAAGAGAGAGAGACCAGACTTACTGGTCTGACAGAGACTGGAGAAACCCCAAGAGTATGGCCCCCGATGCCCTTTTAACTCAGTACTGAAGTCACTCCTGAGGTTCGCCCCTCAGCCAAAGATCAGACAGGTCTATAGGGCCAACAATAACACACATGAGGGATGTACTTCATAGTTCAATCATGTAAAGGAGACTAATGGGCACACCAGTCCAAAAGCAAAAATGAGAAAGCAGGAAGTGACAGGAAAACTGGGTGAATGGAAATAGGGAACCTGGGGTTGGGAAGGGGAGAGTGTTGATACATCACAGGGTTAGCAACCAGTGTCACAAAACAATTTGTGCATTAATTGTTTAATGAGAAACTAATTTGCTCTGAAACTTTCACTAAATCACAGTTAAAAAAAGAAAGAGATGATGTAGGCTGGAACCAGCAGTGGCAGGGGAGATATTACCAGCCCTTACCCATGTTTTTGCAACTCAAAAAAACCTTATAAGCAGACATCTATACTGCCCATTTCTACCTTTTTAAAAACCCTCGCAAAGCTATTTGTATTTTCTTACGATATATAAAAAACTAAGTGAGTGGTTACCTACTAGGAAGGGGAAGAGGTAGGTGGGTGGTAGTGGGACCTAGGCAGATGGTGAACGAGGAAAGAAATTTTTTACTGTGTATCTTTTTAAACTTCCTGGTTTCTAAATTGTGACAATATATCCCCTACTCAAAACTTTTAAGAAACAAAACCAAAAAATCTCCACCCACCTAGGTGGGTTTACCTGTGTGTGTTTCCACATTTTTTAGCACATGGTTTTGTTTAACTCGGGGGAAAGGAGGGGCTCCTTGAGGATCTGGCCTCCGTAAAGAGCATTTCTCTGGGTCAATCCTCTTGGAAGGCTTGCCGATGATGGCCATGTTCCCGTTGTCACAGGCAGATTTTGTTGGTCTTTCATCAAGATTATCTTTTGGAATGGGGGCCGTGTTGTTTCTGGGCCCTGCATTTGTATGTCGCTGGCCCTCCTGTTTTGGTGGATTCCTGCCTGGTCGTGGCCTGGCACCCTCCACTTCCCAGGGAGGCCTTTTCTGTGGATATCTTCTCTGCTCGTTGCGTCTGGCCCCATAGCCATCCAACACTCCTTTTCTAAAGGATGCATCTAAAGAGTCAGGGTGGATAACTCCCATAGGTTTGGTATTTTCAGGTCTGGCATCCTCAGGTTTCAAAGTTGCCCTGTGACCCCATTCGCATTTGGGTTTCCCCTTGACTTTTGGTCCTCTACCATAACTGCAAACAAACTGGGTTACTTTTTTGGGTTTTGCTCCTCTGGGATCTGCGCCGACAGCGTCCTTCTCACTCTCAGAAGGGCTGCGCTCTCTGGGGTTTGTCCCACCCTCTAAGTTGGCCACGCTTTCTAAGCCAGTTGTATCTGAGGTCTGGTCAGTAAGACCTTGTGCTTTCTTGACTCTGGTCTGGTGCTTTTCACTCCTCAGTTTCTGCCAAGGTTGGCTCTGAGGGCCATGGCTCTTGGGCGATTTATTAGAAGCAGGGAACTGGAGAGACGTTTGTTGACTCTTAGGTTTGCTTCCTGAAGGGTAGCTGTGCTGATGAACAGCAGAGATGTCATCATAGGGGACTTGCCTGGAAAGGTGACAGGGAGGTGGTGAACTGTAATTTCTCCTACCAATCCGATTACAGTCTAGTCTCCTTTGAGTCCCACAGTTTAGACCAGAATTTTTTTCCTCTCGAGGAATGAATTCAGCAGCATCCGTATTGAATTTAAAAGTACCTAGGATATAATAAATAGACATGTGAGTAAAAAAATTAAATTTGTTTTTCATGAAGCCCAGAAGACTCTAAGCCTTATCTAAGAGCTTTTCTCCTGAGGATTTTGTATAAAACAGGCTCTTAGTGAGGCCTATGTTTCCTATGAAGGTGATGAGTTCAAGATGCTTGTGGAGAATTGATCATCCCTTGTGGCTTTTATAGCCACAGTAATAGCCACTGACTGCTGAGAGTTGCAAAGTAGAAATGCTCATCTGGGCCTGTTTATACCTGTATTTAGTTTATTAAAGAATTAAAGGTCAGCAAACAGTTCAGGGGTGAGACATCAATCAGCTGGCTCCGTGTGGTCTTCCAAAACCCTAAGGTAGCATTGTGTAATATCAACTACACAGGCTTTGGAGTCAAACAAAACGGGTTTAAAGTCTGCCCTCCAATTTATGGTATGAGCTTGGGGAAATCACTTACTGCTTTTAGCCTTAGTTTCCTCATCCGTGATATAGGATAATATTTACTTCAGATGGTTATTGTGGAATTTAAATAAGATTTCACATAGATAGTACTTTGCATAGTGAGTATATTAGTTTCCAGTGCTTTCCCACAAGAATATATTTTGGGTTTTCCATACATAACCTCTATAATACAGCCTAGAATCCCAGGATCTCAAAAACTACGCACATTCTCCTTCAACTTTTTTTTTTTTTTTCCTAAGATGCTTCTTGGTAAAGGCAACTCAGTCCCTGAGGCCTACAGGGGAAATGATATAGCTGAAGATACAAAGCTAGTTAGCAGCAAAATCATGACTATGTATAGCATATAAACTATACTATGAACTGATAGGACCTGGAAGACATGAGTTTAAGTAGGTGCTAATCACTTATCGTGACTTTATGCAAGTTACCTTATCCCAGTTTTCTCACATGGAAATGGAGATAGTAACAATCCCCTATATTAAAGAGTTGCTATGAAGAGTAAAAGCAACTTAATAATATATACAGAGTGATTTAAACAGTGCTTTATTATTGCTGTTAGGACCACAGACTATCTGAAACACACAGACTAGTGCACAGGTGGGTGCAGTGCAGAGTCCTGTAGGTTTCAGGTTTCATAACAACGCCAAACATTTATTGGGCATGTGCCAGGTATGCTTCTAAGCACTTTGCATGCATTGACTCATTTAACCCTTGCATTCCTGATGAGAAAACTGAGGCACTGAGAGGTTATGTCATTTGCCCAAGGCCACAGAGGTATTCCAAGGCAGGGTCAGAATTCCAAGCCAGACTTTGTTGCCCTAGAGATCATGCTCTTACACTACTACAGTGACAGAAAGAGGCTGGGGAGTGGGTACCACAGAAACATACACGTAAGAAATGAATAAGATCATAAAGGTCGTAGGGTAACCTCTCACTCAATCCAGGACTGTTCTTAAAGCTTTCACACAGGCAGAACTCCAGGACTGGGGCAAAGGAGAGCCTTACAAAATGCCAAGAGGATTTGACAAATTCAAAAGGTGGCAGAGAAGGTGTTCTGGAAACCTAAGAGAGAACTTAAAGGTGGGAATGGGTAGGCAGAACAAAGTGGGTATTGTGCAGTTCTCTCCTGCTTAAAGAAGCCAGGCTGGAAAGAGGGTTCAGGTTGAAGAGAAGGGAGTTAATGCAACTAAAACAGTCAAGTCAGAGTTAACAGACAGGGCAGCAACTATTCATATGTGTTCCACTACACATGAAGTTTCAGGCAAAGCCCTCAGAAAAATGCTCAAGAGACATCAAGAGGAGAAAAGGGCACATGAATCAGGAAATGGGACCATGGCAAAGATCTGAGAGGGTCTCTTCTTTCGCTATTCTAAGTAGTTGGAAGCTACTCAATAAACATGCCATTTCATCACCAACTACAAGTGGTACGCTAGGTTCAAGATAACACAGCAGGTGTCCAACAAGTGGGTGGAGAACATAGAGAAATCTAACTGGTGGATTATAAAGTCCAGAGACAGCTGGCATTGGAGAATCTTGTCCATGGCAGAAAGATACCTCCTGGACTGGCTACTTAGTCAAGGACAGGGGATGGCAAAAGCACTACACTTTGAGTAGGGATGGGGTCTGGGCTAGAGATGATGCTGAAGTAAGAATGGAATAGAAACCAAGACAAAAAACAGACTATTGCACATGAAAGGGAGTGGAGATATCTTTGGACTAGTGGACTTTGCCTCAGTAGATGCATCATGGGGTGGAGGTAGTAACAGGGGGCACAACACTGGAGGCCAACACTATGACTCACAACCAGCCCCTACTCGACTCTACTTCAACATTGAAAGGTATGGAAATGGGTCAGATGTGAGCCTGAAGATAGGAAGATTAGTTCATCCAGTTTAGATCTGGGAAAGAAAAGGATGGAGATAACAACAAAACACCAGCCTAAGAAAAGGTTCCCACCCCCAAGATGACTTAATACCTCAGTCAGGGCTAGGATACAGCAATGAGCTTTCCATTGAGATCATAAAAGTCAGAGTAAACTCTCACTCAATCCAGGATTTGTCCTGAAAAGTTTCACAGAGGCAGAATTCCAAGGGTGAGGCAAACTCAGCAGTGAGTTTTCCGACTTTTTTGATGAGCTCCACAGCAATAAGTATATTTTACCTGCCACCCAGTACACAACTACATAGGTAGTCTTCTTGGAGTCCCAACAGCCAAGAGGTACCAGAACTCTGACTTAAACCTATGACTGTTTTCAAATGCCATGATGCAAACTGCTGCCCTGTTTTCAGACAGAGTGGCTCCTGAAATCAATTTAGTGGGCTGTGACAGACATTATTTTAAACAAAATAGAGTATAGGGTTTATTGCAGATAGTAAGGACAACCATTGCTTCCTGAAACTTTTGGGTCACTTTTATATTTACGTGTTGGAAACCCTGGTGGCCTTGTGGTTAAGTGCTACGGCTGTTAACCAAAGGGTCGGCAGTTCGAATCCACCAGGCTCTCCTTGGAAACTCTATGGGGCAGTTCTACTCTGTCCTAAAAAGTCGCTATGAGTCGGAATCGACTCGACGGCAGTGGGTTTGTTTTTTTGGTATGTGTGCAATAAAGTTGAGATGTAAAATGTTTATTTTTGCTCACTGTCCAAAAATTTTGTAAAACATTGATCTAAGGTACAGTCTGAAGAAAATGAAAATAGATGTTATATTAACAAACTTCGGTGTCTTTACACACGGAGGGAACTCAGGGCGAGGAAGTGAACGAACAATTATGGAACAGGGACAGCACAGGGCTGAAGCCTTCACAGAAATATATTTATTTACGCCCAATTGACAGATGGGGCAACTGAGTATCCGTCACACAACGAGTTCGTGGCAGGCTGCGATTGGAAACCATGGATCTTAGGCTCCCGCCCGTGTCGCTACCCCGAAAGGCAAGAACACATCGTAAGAACAGTGTGCACACTAGCGATGCGTTGGGAGTCCGCCACTCGGCAAGGGCGGTGACCCGGCCTACATCGGCCGTCTGGGGCCAGTTCGGCCGCTCTCCCAGAACCGCCAAGAGGAGCCCCGTTTGAGGGCGTTTGACGGCAGCACTCCCACACGGACTCGCTGGGTGCGGGACAAACCCCCTCTTCTCGGGACCAGGCTGCCAAGCTTCACGATCCAATCAAGGTTGGTCGGGGTCTCGGTACTCACGGCACGCGTGCCTTGGCCCTTCCGAGTCACTATTCCCAACCCGAGCACAAGCCACTCGCGACAGTAATGGCTGGAGCCCTTGGACTTCGTCATTGACCCGATTTCCGTTCTCCGAAAGGGACCCCATCCCGCCCGGGCAGGAAGAGTACCTGAGACAGGAGGCGCCTCCGCCATCCCGTGCCGCAGCACCTAAAGGGAGCCCTGTAGCCAAGAGAGCGCTGTCACCCGGTCACGTGTCCAGGACTTCCGGCGCCGCGAGAATCCTAGCACTCGCGCGCGGGGTAGACGAATACAGAGGTTGCGCCGCCGGGAATCAACGGGGCGGTGCGCCGGTGACGTCAGGCGCATGCGCCAAGTTCCAGGCTCAAGAAGGTGGAGAGGGTGGGACAGCAGAGTGATTTGCGATAATGGTGACCTGCGTAATCATTGTTGTCTGAGCTTCACTGCATTATTTTGTCCATACCCTCTGCCCCCATCCCCAACTTCAACTAGTCTTCAACTTCTGGAGTCAACTCAGATACCACCTTCTACTTTCCTAGAAGTGGTATGATCTGTTTTACATTAAAGATTTCTCTTCCTTCCGTAGTAAGAATGAAATGCGCGGGGGTGCTGAAATGAGTAGACCGTTACATTTTTGTATTAGGCTAATGAAGAAGATTATGGTGGCCCTGGTCTAGGCAAATGTGATGGAGAGAAAAGGACAGATCTGAGGTAGAGTTGTGATGTAACCATTATCCAGCTTCCAGACTTTTGCCGAACCAACTTGTCTAATATGATAGCTCATTGTTTTAATTTGCATTTCTGTTGAACATTTATTCATATTCTTAACTTTATTTTGTTGTTCTTGAGAATATACGCGGCAAAACATAACATCAATTCAACAGTTTCTACATGTACAATTCGTTGAAATTGATGACATTCTTCGAGTTGTGCAACCATTTTCACCCTCCTTTTCTGAGTTGTTCCTCCTCCATTAACAAACTCTCTACCCCCTAAGGTTCCTGTCTAATCTTTCCAGTGGCTCTTGTCAATTTGATCCCATATAGTTCTTAAAAGAGCATAATGCTCAAGACAGACATTCTTTACTTGTTAAGCTAAACTATTGTTTGGTTTTCAGGGGGTATTTTTGATTTACTGTTTAAAGATTATCTCAGTCAGGGCAATAGTTTCAGGAGTTCATCCAGCCTCCATGGCTCCAGAAGGTCTGGAGTCCGTGAGAATTTATGTTGTTCTGAATTTTCCCTCTTTTGGTAAGGATTCTTCTATAGAATCTTTGATCAAAATGTTCAGTAATGGTAGCCAGGCACCATCCAGTTCTTCTGGTCTCATGGCAAAGGAGGCAGTTGTTCATGGATGAAATTAGCCATACATTCCATTTCCTCCTATTCGTAACTCTAAGGAGCCCTGGTGGTACAATGGTTAAAGCAGTGGGCTATTAAACAAAAGAAAGTGGGAGAAAGATGTGGTAGTCTGCTTCTGTAGAGATTTACAGCCTTGGAAACCCTATGGGGATGCTTTGAGTTGGAATCTACTGGAGAGCAGTGGGTTTGGTTTTGGGATTCCGGACTCTCCTTCTGTTGCTTTAGGTGAATACAGACCAATTGTGCTTTGGATAGCCACTGGCAAGCTTTTAAAATCCCAGGAACTACACAAGGAACTAGGAGGTAGAACAGAAGCACTAAACACATTAGGCCAATTAACTGGAATGTCCCATGAAACTATGACCCTAAACCTCCGAACCAAGGAACCAAATCCCATGAAGTGTTTTCTTGTACATAAGCAGCCTCAGAGGCTACCTTTTTTTTTTTTTTTTTGGTCGTTTTCATAGGTATATTTGCCACACAACTTTTGCCAATTCAACTTTGTACAGGTATACAACTTACTGACACCACTTAACAATAATTGGATGTGCAATGAGATTTTCCCATCACCCTAAACTGAAACTCAGTACTCCATAAGCAATAACCGCCCACTCCCCTTCCTCTGTCCCTGGTAACCACTAATAAACTTTGGTCTCTATACATTTGCCTTTTCTTGTCTTTTTATCTAAGTGAGGTCATATAGTATTTGTCCTTTTGCGATTGATTTTTCGCTCAGCATAATGTCTTCAAACTCCATCCATATTGTAGCATGTATCGAGACTTCATTTCTCCTACTGGCTGAGTAGTGTTTTATTGTATGTATGGACCACATTTTGTTTATTCATCTGTTGATGGGCATTTAGGTTGTTTCCACCTTTGGCTATTGTGAATAGTGTTACAGTGCTACAATGAACATTAGTATACAAGTCTCTATTTCAGTCTCTGCTTTCAAGTCTTTTGGGTATATACCTAGTGGTCATATATTTATATTTTTTAATAAGATGTACTTGAATTTATTGAGTCCCTAGTTGGTGCAAATAGTTAACATGCTAACTGAAAAGTTGAAGGTTGGAGTTCACCCAGAGGTGCCTCGAAAGTAAGTCCTGGCCAAAAAATCAGTCATCGAAAACCCCACGGAGCATAGTTCTACTCTGACACACATGGGGTCGCCGAGTCGGAATCTACTCAACTGCAACTGATTAACGTACATGAAGTCTTCAGATAAACACAAAGATCCAGCTTTGAGTTCTGAATTCACAGTAGATTCCACGTGATAAAGGCTTAGTTCAAAGTCACATACAATAAACCTATCAACCTGGCGTGCCCACAAAACATCAGGTTTGGTACCACTCATGTTTATTGATGAGCTCAAAAAGTCCAGTCAGTTTCGTTCACTGAAAATCTTGACAAATGCTCATTTCCCATCAAAGGAAAGGAAAGCCATGTGGATTCTGTGTTCATCAGAAACATAATTTAATACCACTAAAGTGGCAGCAGGGCTGGCCGTGGGAGCCTGGATGCAGGCAGTATGGCAGCTGTGGTGGCACGGCCAGTGACCTGGGCCACCCAGCCTGGGTCCACAAGCCCACCATTACACCTCAGGGACCCACAGACCATGCCTCCTTATTCACATTCTTAATGGTTTTTTGGGTTTCCTCTTGTTAAATCGCTTATTGATATCCACTGCCCATTTTTCTGTTGGGGTTGCTGTATTTTTCTTTATCTGCCAGTTTCTTGAATATTCTAGGTATCAGTTTCTTGTCAGTTTTAGATATTTCGATTGCCTTCTTCCATTCCATTAAGTATATTAACTTTGTCCTTTGATGTTGAATATAAATTCTTAATTGTGACTAATTTCATCAAACCTTATTGTCACCTTTAGAAATTACCAGGTATATGGGTCTGAATCCAATCAAGAGAGAGAAACTACACAGTATTTTGAACAGGGAAACTTTACTTAAATGACTATTAACTGTAACAAGGGATTGGCTAGTAAGAAGTAAAGAGAACTCTAAAGAATACCAGATTAGCAAATTTAAGGAGCAGTCACTACCCCTAGGGCTGAGACAGTATCCAAGGAAGAGCCACTGGAACTGAAGATGCAGACCTTGTTAGAGAAGGCTTGGCTACAGCTCACGGGATTGCAGAGAAGTCACTGGCATCCTGATGAAACTTACCAAAGATCCACCCTCCAGGGTACCAGGAAAGGCCATTCACCATTCATGGGGAAATGTTTCACCAGAGGCTCTCTGCTACCAAACCACTTAAGGGGGGTGCCAGGGGAAGCCTCTGACTGCTGGCTACCATAAACTGCAAAAGCTGGGTGCTAAAGAAGCCACGTGTGCTGCAGAAGCCAGGCATTTGAGAAGCTGCACAACTGCAGAAGCCTGTTATAGTAGTTAGTAGACCCACTGCCTGGACTGTTCTTTGCTCTTTCCAATATACCACTATACTACTGGTTAAACTTGGTTTCTGTAGTGGAGTTTTTAGGCTGAAGTGATATTATTAAAATTACATCCTTTTGAAAAATATTTATTAAGTATAAATAAATGTCCTATACATTAAATATTCAAGAAATATTCATTATTGGTTACAAGTCAGGCTGTAATACTGAAAGAACCATAGAATCAAAATATCCACTCATGAAACAGTAGTGAGAATTCCATTCCAACACTGGACACATTAATGACTTGCTCACAAGACACACAACAAAACCCATCAAAAAAGGCCATCATTTTTAAGCAAGCTACAATGCTACAAGAGATAATGGTTTTGAATCATAATATGAACAGTCCCAATAATCTCATCTTGTCTTATCATTACATCAGGTCATTTTGAGGTTGTGGAGTTACATTTTCATAAAATTTAAAGATTCCAATTTCCTTCATTTTATTTCAATTATTAATGAATGAAAACAGGTCTTACATAGCCATGATATTTTTAAGTTAGTCTTTCATAAGAGAAAAGAATCAAAATTTAGCACAAAGAAAACATCCCCCAGCGATGAGTCTCTCAACGGAAAAAAAAAGAAAAGAGCAACGTTATTAACTTTTCCTTCAAAGAAAGGAAAGAAACCTAACTCTGTTATGGTAAATTTGGAAAGATATTTCCCAGTTCCCAGAATACATGTTCCTTTGACACAATGTGTTTGAATGACGGAAGTCTATGAAGCAGGGATCTGTGGCAAACCAAATTCATCCACCAACACTCCATCCTGTGAAAGAGATGCAATGTTTAGTGCCACTATTTTTCAACTTATATAAAATGATTACAAACGTTTAGTATTAAAAGCTAGTTTCCAAGTATTTATCAATCAAAACTAAAATCCCACTCAGAAGATGAAAGCTTTTTTATGAAAGGTAAAGGGGAAAGTGATGAACCAGGAAAAGAACTGGAAAGGATCATAAGGGTGATCCTTGGCAGAGTAAAGGAAGAGCAAAGCAGGTGAAACATGGAGAAAAAGAAACATAAGAGTAAACCTAGAAAAGGAAAAGGAGGCTGGGAGCAGTGGCATCACTAGGGCTGTTGTCGCCCAGTGCAGCAACTCATGATGTCACCTCCCTCATGCTAATTACCATAATATTGTAGCTAATACACCAGAATATATGACAAAATCAGAGACTATAAAAACACCGGCAGCAACGAAAACAGCACATGCTTGTACACTGTGCAGACAAAACCACGTGACTCAAAGCATCATGGTAATTGGGTAATAATGACAGCACATCACAAGGTGCAAAAGTAAATTAGCATAGAGTTTTAGCCTTGTAGGTATACTGACACACATAAGCTGGGCTTACGAAAAAAAATTTTTGTTGTTATAACTATAGGGATATTTTTATTAAAAAAATGACATATTTCTGTGGAAACACTGCACAAAAGTTTTACAGACAAATATTATATGAGACCACTATTACAAGAACTCAAGAAAAGGCGTAAACACAGAAGAAAACATTCTTTGATGGTTATGAGGGTGGGGAGGGAGGGAGAGGGAAATTCACTAACTAGATAGTAGATAAGAATTATCTTAGGTGAAGGGAAAGGCAACACACAATACAGGGGAAGTCAGCACAACTGGACGAAACCGGAAGCTAAGAAGTTTCCTGAATACAACCAAACACTTCAAGGGACAGAGTAGCAGGGGCAGGGGCCTGGGGACCATGGTTTCAGGGGACAACTAGGTCAATTGGCATAACAAAGTTTATTAAGAAAATGCTCTGCATCCCACTTTGGTGAGTGGTATCTGCGGTCTTAAAAGCTTGTGATCGGCCATCTAAGATGTATCAATTGGTTCCAACCCACATGGAGCTAAGGAAAATGAAGAACACCAAAGACACAAGGAAAATATGAGCTCAAGAGACAAAAGGGCCACATAAACCAGAGACTCTATCAGCCTGAGACCAGAAGAACTAGATGGTGCCCAGCTACCACCAATGACAACCCTGACAGGGAACACAAAAGAGAGTCCTTGATGGAGCTGGAGAAAACTGTGGTGCAGAACTCACATTCGCGTAAAAAGGTCAGACTTAATGGTCTGAGACTGGAGGGACCCCCACGGCCACGGCCTCCAAACTGTTAGCCCAGAACTAAAACCATTCCTAAAGCCAACTCTTCAGACAAAGACTAGACTGGACTATAAAACACAAAATAATATTCATGAAAAGTGTGCTTCTTAGTTCAAGTAGATACATGGACTAAATGGGCAGCTCCTGTCTGAAGGCAGGATGAGAAGGCAGAAAGGGACAGATGCTGGTTGAATGGACACGGGAAACCCAGGGTGGAAAGGGAGAATGTGCTATCACATTATAGGGATTGTAACTAGGGTCACATAACAACATGTGTATAAATTTTTGTATGAGAAATTAACTTGAGCTGTAAACTTTCACCTAAAGCACAATAAATAAAAAAAAAAAAATTACTGACAGTCATTTCGGTGTCATCTCCTCTGACAGTGTTACCCAGTGCTTTCCCCACCTAGCTAGCGATGCCACTGGCTGGGAGGGTCAAGGAGGAAAGGCTGAGGAGTTAGTCCTTGCCTTCAGATTTGCATTTTCACTCTGATCTCTAAACTGAACCAATGCCTTTTGTAGCCTCTCAAATCCTTGAACGAGGAATGCCCGGAGACAGGCACTCACTTCCATATCATCCTTTACTACAAAATCACAGACAGCGATAGTACTATCAATTATGAAAACCCATCTCAACAGTACATTTCACTCAATAAGCTTGTGACCTTCTAAAAGCAGAAATAACATCGCTGACTACAAGAGACACACCTCAGAAACAAAGATGTAAATTTATTAAAAATCAAAGGATGGAAAAAAAAATGTCAAGCAAATAACTACCAAAAAACAGCAGCAGTGGCAATACTAATCTCGGATAAGACAGACTTTAAAACAAAGTCCCCCATAAAAGACAAAGGAGGACACTATATAATGATTAAACAGATGATCCACCATGAACACTTAACCATAATAAACATCTATGTACCCAATAACAGGGCTCCAAAATACATAAAACAAACTTAACAGCACTGAAAACAAAAACTGACAGTTCCACAATAACAGTAGGAGACTTCAGCACACCACTCTCAGTAAAGGACAGAACATCTAGGAAGAAACACAACAAAGATACAGAAGCGCTAAAGAGCACCATCAGCCAACTTAATTTCATAGACATGTACGCATTCTTTTCCTAAAAGTATAAATAACATAGACGCCTCAGGGACTTGTTACTAGGGATCTGAAAAAGTAGACCTGGTAGTGTTAATAAACATTTTCTGGTGTGCTGAGAAAAACCAACTTATGCACTTGGAACCTTAAAGTAGGCAGAAAGGTTGGCATGGGGAGACAGTAGAGAAAGGTTAGACCATCCCAGGCTTAAGGAAGAAGGGAAGGTATAATAGGGAAGACACACGTTCGTGGAAATTAGCTGTAAGGGACCTAAGAAATTACCTACTTCATACCTTTTGCCCCCACATTTGACAGATAGGAAAAATGGAAAAATGAACAAGGTTCGAGATAAAACATGAATTTCTAATTTGCTCAAAGTCACACAGTGAATAAAGGCAGAGCGGGACTGACTCTCACTCAAGGATTCTTTGGACCACATTGTGCACATTCAATGTGCATGCTGAGAGATAACGCAAACGCCAGGGTGATATATGTCCCATGGAACTAGAAAAAATGATACATTATACCAGGAACTAAGGTGGAGTGTACAGGATCTCACCAGCAATAAAATACTCGATAATAATGACAACAATGTACATCCGGACAGAGCTTTAAGTTTGCAAAACCCTTTCACATATAAGATCTAATCTGATCTATGCAGCAATTATGAGAAATAATCATCTGCATTTTACAGAAAAGCTCAAAGAAGCTAAGTGATATGCTCAACGTCTTATAGCTAATGACAGAGCTGAGACTCATACCTAGGTGTCCTGAGTCTATTACCTTTTTGAATCAAAATCTTTCCACATTAAGTTTTATACTTAAACTGTTAATCCCCAATTAAAAAAAAATCCACCCTATAATTTAACTAGTGTGTCTGGACAGTGTGAGTTTCTTTTACACTTCCACCTGGTTCTTGCCATGTGCTGCTGATGCTTTTCCAGGAAGTGGTTAAAAAAACAAAATAAAATATGTAGATGGTATCCAGTGTAAGCTCACAAGGGTGATTTTGTATATTATACAAATGGTCAGTGACATAACCTGTTCATAATTCAATACGAAAAACTGGGCTTTTAAAAGGTTCCCAAAATAATGACTGAGACTGTCTTTCCTAACTCAAGACTATATTTTAGGTTCCCAGGCTGGAAGTCAGACATAAACCTTTATCATTTTGCAGAGAAACTACATACAGAAAAAGCTCTAACCTTATTCTTTGTGTCAGTGGGCACACCTTCAGGAATTGCAGGTGCAGATGCTGCTTCATCTAAATACGAGCTGTCTTCATCAGCCAGAAGCTCATCACCCAGTGCATCCAGTTCTGAGATTGAAATGTCAACATTTCAAAACAAATGTAAGCAAGAAAATGGGCTGCTAATGTTAAGACAGTTAAACATATTATTTGTAGTAAAATGAAAATTTAAATACAAAAAGAATTAATTTCTATTCTCGAAATAGAAATGACCAGTGTAAGAAAATTTCAAAGGAACTAATATGGTGAAATCTACGAAAAACAAAGATCAAAATAAAACAAACAAAACAACCAAACCCCAGAGGTCTCTAAGGCCCTAGTCTTCATGAGAAGCATCTAGGGTTATTAGTCGGCCAATTCGAGCTCAAAAACTTTGAGCCCAGCAAATAAGAGAAATTCTCTCTCCCTTTTGATGAACTAGAAAGAGGGAAGTGAAAGGATGCATAGATTGTTATATACTGAGCGGCCACTGCCATTACATGAAAAAAGGCTCTGAAAATAACGCTATGTTTAAGGGAGTTGAAAGTGGCCAGGAGGAATGACAATAGCAGGTAGAGACTCATCAGGGGAAACTAAAAATAGGATATACAAAAATAAAGGAACAGGGGAAAAAGGAAAGATTCTAGGCAGAAAAAGAATGTGTAGAGAGTAAAAAGCAGTAACATGACATGACAGAATCATGTGACAGAAAACCCAGTGTTACTCATGCTAGAAACTGACAGCTGTCCTGACGCCTCCCTCTTCTTCCACAACCAATCATTAAGTCTTATTCAACCTCCCAAACAGTTCTTCAATCTGCCCACTTCTCTCTGTTTCTGCTACCACCACCCTAGCCTCAGCTACCATCATCTCCCACACGGACTAAGGCAGTAACTTCTAGACTCTGTTCCTGAGGCCACTTACCTCCTCCATTTTTCATCTTAACACCTACTCATACTTCAGGCCTCAGGCTAAATGTACCTTCAAGAAAATGGCCCTTGCCTTCTCCTCACCTCCAGCTAGGTTAGACTTCCCTGCTTTGTGCTCATATGGTACCTCATACTTGTCCTTCCTAATATTTTTGTTCTTGTAGTTAATTATGTGCTTGAAACAAGCAGTTTATATTTCTCACCCCTGCTAGAGGAAAAACTTCATGAATGCAGGGATCATGTTTGTTTTCTTCAGTGCTGAACCTCCAGCACCTGGCACAGTGCCTGGTGTACAGGAGATACACACTAAGTATTTGCCAATGATTGTTCCTTGATCTGCTTCTGTTTTGAGGGAGAAGACTACAGGTAGGAAAAGAGGAAAACAAAATCAAAAGGAAACACCAAGGAAAGGCAGTGCTGAGGGAAGCATAGACACCAGGCAGTAGGGGCCTTTGCTGAAACCTTCCTTCAGAGTTTGTCCATCCCAGAGTTGCTGGTGGAGAACACACGTGTGATGTGGCTGCCTCACAATCTCTTTGCCAAAGACTATACCACAAACTAACTCTCAGGAAACACTGATAAAAATTTTCACCAGCATTTGAGAAAAGGGCCGAGGCAGATGTAATTTTCAGACTCTAAAACTAGGTATATATTGCTTTTCCTGTAACATACCTGCTTCTAGGTCATCTTCATCTAACTCTGGGGTGCCATAACTACGGCTCAGCGCTTCTTGGATTTCATTTGCGTCTTCCATCATATCCTCCAGCTGGTCTTGTAGATCCTACAGAAATATAAGTAGCAGGGTTCTCATTGATTTTTTACCATTTACCTCTGACTACCCCCCTCCTCTACTCTCTCCTCGGAATCTTAGTAGTGAGCAACTTTTAAAAACATAAGGTATATAAAATGCCTGACACATAACTGGGAGCATTAATGTTGTTGTTGTCATTAGGTGCCGTCGAGCCAGTTCCGACTCATAGGTCCCGAAAGCTTTACTCCATCCACGCCATTAAGGTCGACTTTACTTTGAGGAGGCAGCTCTTCCCCAGTCATCTTCTGAGTGCCGTCCGACCTGGGCGGTTCATCTTCCAGCACTGTATCAGACGATGTTCCACTGCTAATCATAAGGTTTTCACTGGCTAGTGCTTTTCAGAAGTAGACTGCCGAGTCCTTCTTCTTAGTCTGTCTTAGTGTGGAAGCTCAGCTGAAACCTGTCCTCCATGGGTGACCCTGCTGGTATCTGAATACTGGTGGCATAGCTTCCAGCATCACATCAACATGGAAGCCCCACAGTACAACAAACTGACAGACACGTTGGGGGGGATCATTAATAGCCAAACCTTATGAGATTATTAAAGGATTTATTGTAATAACATATGTAAAAACTAAACACTTAATACTATACATGTTAGTCGTAGTTACTATTGCTTTTTTTGTGCTAAGAATGTGTAGGACAATATGCTCTTCCTACACTGAAATCCCACGCAGAGGGAGATGGACTAGTGTCGATAATGCAGAAAGTCCAAATCAGCACCTTTGTCGTTTGGAATTTCTAAAGCAACATAAAAGATCTGAAAGCTTGTTCCCGGCCCCTAAATCAGAGTACTATGGTTATTTTTCAATACGAAAGGGAAAAGGGTACAAAGTAAGACAGAGAAAAACTTTTTTTTAAAAGAAAAAGCTTTGCTTTTCTGCATTTCCAAGTGCCAATCTACCACAATGTACACATATAACATTCTGCTATCCAGATAAGCACTGGCTGAAATAATCAAAAGAGCAAAAATAGAATAAACTAATCAAGTCAATTTATACTACGTTATTACATATAAAGACAGATCTCCCAAAACCACCCATAAATAGAATTCCTAGCAACAGGCTCCAAGACAGACTCAGAAGAAAATCATTCACTCAAGGAGTTAGTCGGTTCAATACTGGATAAACAAACGAAGGCAATGAAAACAAATACAAGGACTAAATTAAAGCAACACTGATGTGCAGAAACTAAAAATAGAACAGAAAACAGACACACACACACGAAGGCAAAATAAAAAATGAGAGCTATAAAACAATGAAAATGGTTTACAAGTACTTTAGGAAAATAAATCTAACAGATGAAATTCAAAATACACAGCCCAACCATAAGATGAAACACAAGACAGTCACACATACACACCAAGAGTTGGAAAGGGGCTCTCAACCTGTCATCTGGCAAACTACTGGGGGACAGAAAAGGATAATTACGCAGGGAGACAGACAACCACAGGTGAGTTGGAGAAACATACAAAAAAACCAGTAAGACCAAAGTTTCTATTTTGTTCACATTAAATGGCTCTATTCAAAACACAGAGAACCCTAAGCAGAAAATAAAATTCCCTTACACTACATTTTATTACTGAATGGTATTGCACAAATAAGACAACCATACACAAGACATTATTCTCAGAGAATCTCCTGGAGGAGGTTACTGAACTTAACTCCATGTAGGCAGAGACTGGCAGAGGATTAGGAAAATGGCCAAGGGCAGTCTTATGAGGGATCCTTGAAAAAAGTTAGGGTGAAATGGCAAAGCCTTCTCTCCTACTAATGACCACCACTGCCAGAGACACCTGGCAGAAAAATGCCCAGGCCATGGTAATAAGTGCTCACCCAACAAACACTGCTGAATTGAGCAGTACTAATTGATCTCCCTTAATAGCCTTTTGTTCATGCATTTATCAACCAACAAATACTTTCTGAGCCAGTTCTAGGCATTAGGGATACAACGGCGAACAACATCAAGTCCCTGCCCTCATAGAAAAAGACATTCTAGTCAAGGGAGTGGACGTAAAGAGCACTATCATACACGCTGAAAGGAAGCCTCTTTCCACTGGCCAGTACCACTCACTTCCTCTGCTATCACTGTCATCTGGGTGTTCACTACAGAGTTGAGAGCAACCAAGCTCTTAGGGCTCACCTCCCCAACCAAAATCTGATCCCAAAAAGAAATGTTAATATTAAAGACCTAATGATACTATTGTTAAAAATAACCAGCTCTATACCTAAAACTACGTTAAGCACTTCATATATGTATCTTCATTTAACTACTCATGACGGTCATGGGAAATAAGTAACCAAAACAAACCAAACCCAGTGCCATCGAGTCGATTCCAACTCATAGCGGCCTTATAGGACAGAGTAGAACTGCCCCATAGAGTTTCAAAGGAGGGCCTGGAGGATTCAAACTGCCAACCCTTTAACTGTAGCACTTAACCACTACACCACCAGGGTTTCCAAGATAAGTAGTAATGTCAATATTTTATAACTGAGGAAACAGACGAAAAATTATGATGTGAGTTGGAAATAATGGCAGATATTTATTAGGTGCTTATTATGTGTGAGGCTTTGTGCACTCAGACACATAAAAAAACCTAAGTTCATTTATTCCATCCTTATAACTAAATGTGGTGTTATGATTGTTGCCTGTGAGGAAACAGACCTTTGGTACCCTTTCCCAAATTTACTCTACCAGTAAGTGGCAGTCTGGAGAGTCAATCCTTTATCTGTACCCTTCCCATCACATACATATTCATTTGGATTCTTTCGGAAATTACTACACATCTTACCTCTATCTGGTCAATTTTCACTTGCTTATACGCTTTCTTCATTTCTTTTACTCCCAGTTTCATAGCATCGACCTAAAAAAAGATAAATGAAAACTGTCTTAGAAAGCCTGTTGGGTATACCGTCTTCTAAAAACCATGTGAAAAGAGCACAAGAATAAACAATTTTTAAAACTTATGGGAAAAAGGTCCTTTGGGATTACCGTGGTCTTGGTATCCTTCAATGACTGGATGGTGTAATTGGCTTGTTCCATGTTAAACGACTGTTGGGCGAGATTGTCCCGCTGCTGCTCATACCTTTTTGGAGTCAATTGAGAATGGTAAACGTGAGTCAGAGAGAAATCCTCAGGGAGGAAGTATTTCTAACACTAAATAAGAGAATTTTCTTTAAAAAAAAAAAAATCAAGCAATCACATACAGAAAAATTGGCAAAAATAATTTAATCACCCTAACACAGATATCATTTTATGTGTTTCCCGCCAGTCTTTTTTGTGTATGTTTTAGTTATAACACTATTTTCCACTTAAAACTACAGCATTTGCTTTTTACTATGTTGCAACATAGTCTTACAGGATTTCCTTGTGATAAATTCCTAGAAGTGGAATTACTGGGGCAAAGGGTAAGACTATTTTTTGATTATTTCATTGAATTTCGAGTGAAAAAATGTATACCAAAAATACTGTGCACAGCAAACTAGGTTCCCATTCAATAATTTCTATACGTATTGTTCAGTAACACTGTTTATATTCTTCACATTATATAGTTAAGAGTATTTTAAAGGCTCTTTGTACATATAGCTAAACTGCTTTCCCAGTAAGCAATCTTTCTGGTTCTTTATTAGCTGATTATGCCTGACCTCTAGAACCCTGCAGAGGATCTCGGCTGGTCAGCCCACAGGAGTAAACACCAAATATACTATCTGGCTTCTGTTCAAACATGAGGACATAATCACCTGTAACAAATTAAGGATTTTTATATCTATTCTGGGAGATGAAAACAAATATTCAGAATTCCTAACTTTAAAAACAAACAAACAACAAGGAAGGCACACTCTAAATAATGGGAGAACCAAATCCTATAGGTATAACCAGTCCAATAAGGTAGCTATAAGTCACGTACGGCTACTTAAATTTAAACTGTTAAAATTAAATAAAATTAAAAATTAGTTTCTTTAGTTATATTAGCAGCATTTCAAGTGCTCAATAGCCACACGTGGCTAATAACTACTTTATTGGGCAGCACAGGTATAGAATATCTCCAACATGGCAAAAAGTTCTATTGAACAGCGCTGCAAAGATGTTGCTGAACATGCAAGGAAAAACAAACTCAGCTAACTGCATATGTAAAGGAACATTTGTAATTAAATCAACAATGCTTATTAAATGGTATGAAAACCTGAAGGAATACAAGATCCTTTCCTTTTTGGTTAAACCTACTAGTAGGAAGGAGATTATCCTCATAACTTACATCCGTTTTTGCTTTAAAACACGCAAGGCTTTCTGCTTGACCATATTCTAGGGGGAAAAACAAATTTTAATGAAAAGAAATGGAAAACATATATACGATAAATTGAATCTCCCATATGCTCAAACTCACATACCTACTGACTCTCTTCTTCAAAATAGTAAACATAGCGAGTGGCTCCTGGGTTCTGTTCTTCCTCTCCCAAGCACAGATGTCCTAAGGTCTAGTCTTTAATCCTCAACTTGGTTTTGACTTTGCATCCTACAACTCAGTATACTGAACTACTTTCCCTTTTCCCAATGAATGTCACCCCTACCCGCTGCCCCAACAGTGCCCTTTCTGTATATCCAGTGGCCTTAGGGAGATTTCCTACCTGGACATCCAGTTATAAACTCAAACTCAACATGCTCAAACTCCTCAACCTGCTCTCACTTTGGATATTACTGACAACGGCCCCACCAGTGTCTCACATCTCCAAATTGAGAACCTTTACATCAATACTACCTTTCCTTTCTCTGTTGTCTCCCATGCACAGCCATCCAGTTAAACAATTTTCAGAACTCATTTTCAAGTTGATCCTTTCATCTCATTCTCATGACTACCACCATGGTTTGGGCTTTCATTGCATATCTGGATGGGCTTTCCTGCCTCTGGTCACCTTTCAATTCATGTTGCCCAACTAAGATGGCTGGAAAAAGCCTCTTGTCACTCCCTTTTCTATACTGTTCCATACACATTTTATTCATCTCCTCCAAAGGGGACGGAAAAGCAGATATTACTTTCACATGATAATAATACCTAACATTTACTCAGTAGTATGTGCTAAACATAGTGCTATGCAGGTCACATGAATTACCTTGTTTAACCCTCACCCTATGAAGTAGATATCATTCTTATTTTTCAGATGGGATATTAAGGCTCAGTAAGGCTAAATAACTTGCCCCAGGTCACATGGCTAATAAGTTATGGACCTGGGAAAAAACAAGATAGTTCTTCATCCACAGTCCATGCACTTAAATACAGTACTCTATTTTCTACCCAACACAAAAGGAAAATGGCAGGTAGGTGATTTTATCAAGATCACAGCTTATAATAGTAATGATGCTAGTATTAGAACACTGGTCTCCAGATGCCTACCTAGTTCAGTGCTTTTTCCCAGCATATCACAGCACTCACTTAACCAGTCCGTTGTACTTCCCTGACATAACCAGCCTGACAACTCACTGCTCTGAGCACAGCCCAGCTCTCTTCTCCAGACTGCCATCACCTCAGTAAAAGATGCTAATTCCTCTGTACATGCTTCTGGCCATGTGATCAGAATCTTCTCTTCCACCAGGTCAGCCCAGTCTCCCTCCCAAATCTGGCTCCTTAAGTGTACATTCCTTACATATGTTTTCTCCTTATCAGACTGTGGGCATCTCTCCTGTATCCCTCACCAGCCCCTACTACCAGGCCCTATGTCTATCGGATGCTCAAGTTAGGCTGTCACAGCACCTTCTAAAGTAGCCACCACCTGCCTTACCTTTGCAGGACCCTCTCTCATCTTCTTGATCTGATCCTTATACTTCACTAGTTCAGCATCCAGTCGAGAAATCTTTTTGTCAATGGATTCTGCCCGGCTATCCACCTTAGCGGGAGGGAAAAATTAAAAGCAGTGGCAGTTATTGCAATATGCCTACATGGAAAGGGGCAGAAAGAAGAGAGAAGAATATGGAAGAAGAAAAATACATGGTAAAGGTCGGAAAGCGATTCCCAAGAGTGGGGGGGGGGGGACATTCCCAACCAGAAACACCTGGAGGCTTTTACAAACAATATGCCATTCTCAGATTCTGATATTCCAGGGTGTGTTGGGCCAGAAAAATAATGTGAGAATCACTAGGCTGAATTGAGATTCCCCTGGAGTGGGAGACTAATCATGCTAAGGGACTCAACCATATGGGGTGTGAAACAGGCTAATGCCCAGTGGATCCCTGTTAGGGCTGTAGATCTTATACCTTTTCCTAGGTACGGGGTGGTAGCTTAAAGTGAGGGGCCAGGGTTCTGAATTTTGTTAATGAGGTCCAGGTAATATGGACATAGAGTATGAAGTTAAAAGTCCTGAGGTAAGCGAGGTCAGAGGTTCCCTAGGTGAGAGGCGGAAAGAGGTAAGAGGTCGGGCTGGGCGAGGTGGGAAGGGTATATGGGCCCAGGGCTGAATGGGGTGTGGAGATCAGGGCGAGAGCGAATGGACCAGGCAGTGGGCATCAGAGCGGGTTGGGTGCAGATAGGACGAGGTAGTGATAGGTAAGAGACCCCTGGTTTGTGGCGTCAGGAACGACGTGGGTAACAGAGGAGTAGGGCCGAAGGCAGGGTGGAGAGAGCCGAAGTGTTCCCGGGCCCGGGAACGGGGGTGGGGGGTGAGGAGTCGGGACCCGGAGTGACGGGTGGGCGGGGTCGGAGGGGTGTCAGAGGCCCAGAGCCGAGTTACGCGTGGTCGAGTGCCCACCGTGCCAATGCAGTCAGTCAGGCTGGGAGGCGGAGCCTTCGGTTTTGCTTTTCCGAAGAATCGGTTCATCTTGGGCGACCGCGAAGAAACCCAAACACTGGAGCAAAACCAGAAACGGAAATAGAGTCACGCCCGCCTGGCCTTGACTTCCGGCCCCCATGCGCAAGCGCAATACGCACACTGGAGTTTCCGGATTCTTTTTTCCGGGTTTTCAGCTCGGCCTCCCGGTTAAAAACAGCCGGAGGAGGGTGAGGGTGAGAGAGAGAGACAGAGGGGGCCGCCGGGCGGGGCCTCGGGAACATGGGTGGGGCGGGGCTTCAGATGAGCAAGGTGGGGCCTCAGTTTGAGTGGGTGGGGCCTGAAGGGGTCTTTAGCGGAATAGGGTGGGGCAGGAGCGGGGCCTGCTCCGAGGGGCGTGGCCAGCAGGCTGGGGCGGGGTCGGGAAGCCGCCGGGCGGGATCGGGAAACGCGGCGCTCGGCTCCAGCCGCGGGGAGATCTGCAAACGCGGGCCTGGAGGAACGCGGCGGCGCGCGGACACCGCGAGGCCACGGGGAGCGGCCGGGTCCCCGGAGGCGCGTTCTTCGGCCGGGCCGGGAGCCGCACCAGGCCGAAAGCCCGGCCCAGCGCAAGCCGCCCCGGTCTCAGCGTCCGTCCGCCCCGAGCAAGGCCAGCGGACATGACCGACCCACCAGGGGCCCCGCCCCCGGCGCTCGCAGGCCGCGGGTGAAGAAGAAAACACCACCCCACACAGCCCGGAGCGAGGACATGGCCCAGAGGGAGGAAGTGGTCCCGAGCAAGGAGATGGCCCGGAGCGAGGAGATGACCCGGAGTGAGGCGGTAGCCCAGAGCGAGGAAATGGCGGCGACCAGGCTCAACTTGACCGTCACCCACAGTGAGCGCCGCCGGATGGGCGCCGGGCCGGGCTGTGAGGGCAGGCCCGGTTTGTGGGCTCGGTCTCGTGTCCTCCAGAAGCGTGTGTCCTTGTCTTTGTCCTGGTGTCCGGAAGTGTGTGTCCTTGTGTTTGCCCTGGCTTCTGGGACTGTAGGGTTTTGACTGTGTCGGTGTGGCCGGCTTTTGTCTATGTCTTGTGTCTGTGCTCCTTTCAGTGTGGCCGGTGTTCGTATTCTGTCTCTGGCCACGTGTCTGATCCTCTGTGTTCAAGTGTGTCCGTGGTGCACGTCGTGGACCTAGTTGTGTGTGTTGGTGTGTGCCCGCACTGCCATTGTAGGTCTGTGTGTCAGTATCGTATTTGGCAATGTTGTGTGTGATTGCCACGAGTCTGGACACCTACGTGTGTGATGGGTGTGGACATCGTGCCTGGCGGGGTGTTCATTATTTATTGAGTTCCCCCTTCGTGCTAGAAGCTGCATATCCAAGTGTGTGGGGCCAGTGGGCCCGAGCATACACTCTGGGCAGCCTTTTGAGTACTTTTGGAGTTGACACAGAACCAAAGTCAAGTCAGTGCACCTAACTATGAACTGGGTCCATGAGGTTTCTTCAGGACCAGCTGGGGAGATCCCAGGACCTTGGAATCTAGAGACTAGGGTTCTACATTTTTCAGTTTTGAATGACCTTGGGGTGTCTCCTTTCTTTTCTGTGAGGTAGAGTTGGTAACTCATGCCACCCACCCCCACCCTTAGGGTATGGAGGGGCTTAAGGCTTGGTGCAGTGCACTGGACACAGGCTACTTCCTTACTGTCCACATTCCTGGAAAAGATTGGCACTTCTGTTCCAAGGAGAATTCTCAGTTGTTTGGGTTTATTTGTTCATTTATGTACTGAGCACAACCATGCACCAGGTGTGCACAGTGGGAGAGACTTGGGAAACAGTCCCTTGCCTGTTAATGTGAGGGAGATAAGACCAGTACAGGGTGCAGGGCAGTCAGGGAGGATGGCTTGTGATGAAAAGCATGGGGTTTGGAATCAGACAGATCTGGGGTCAAGCTCTGACTTTACCAGCCGTTGGTTGGCTCTCCATAGGCAGGTCCTTAAGAGAACTGAAACAGTGCTTATCCGTGAAATAGGGAATAGTGGTACCTACTTCATGGAGTTGTCCTGAGGATTGATAAGATAGTATGTACATGAATTGAGCCTGCTATGGCCCCCTTTGCATTTGATAAGGAACCCTGGTGGCACACTGGTTAATCGCTGGGCTCCTAGCAGGAAGATTAATGGTTTGAACCCACCAGCTGCTCCATAGGAGAAAGATATGGCAGCCTCTTTCCTGTAAAGATTAACAGCCTTGGAAACCCAATGGGGCAGTTCTACTCTGTCCTGTAGGGTCCCTGTCAGTTGGAGTTGATGGACAGCAATTTTTTTTTTTTTTAATGCATGTAATGAATGTTCCGTTTTAGCCATCAACATTATTATTGTTAGTTATAGTAATAATAGTAAGTACTTGGGTGGTACAAATGGTTAATACGCTCAGCAGCTACCCAAAAGGTTGGAGGTTTGAGTCCACCCAGAGGCACCTCAGGAAAAAGGCCTGACGATCTTCTGAAAAAGCAGCCATTGAAAACTACGGAGCACAGTTCTACTCTGATACACATGGTGTTGCCATGAGTTGTAGGGGTAAAATTACTATAAAGGAAACAAAAATCCTTGAGCATGTCACCAGAGGAGAACCAGGCAGATGAGGACAGGCTCTCTGTAGTAGGTGGTATATGAGCTAAGACTGGGTAATAAATGTAATAAAGCATCAGCCTATATTGTTTTATACAGCCGGGTAGTCGTCACTGAATGCTTTTCTTTCTCCCCAGACAATGAGAAGCACGACCTTTATGTTACCCCACAGCAGGGCACTAGTGAACCAACTGTCCAAGACCTGGCCCAGCTTGTTGAAGAGGCTACAGGGGTTCCACTGCCTTTTCAGAAACTCATATTTAAGGGTAGGTATGTCTGTTCTAGCTTTGAGCCCCTGTGACTAAAGAGCAGATTTAAAACTGCTGAACCTCACCTAGTGGTAACTCAGTTTTCACATTGGGACAAATTATTCTTATTTGTGTATTTATTCATTCATTCTTCCAACAAATATTTATTGAGGGCTTACTGTGTACTAAACCCTGGTGGTGTAGTGGTTAAGTGCTACGGCTGCTAGCCAAAGGGTTGGCAGTTTAAATCCGCCAGGTGCTCCTTGGATACTCTATGGGGCAGTTCTGCTCTGTCCTGTAGGGTCGCTATGAGTTGGAATTGACTCGACAGCACTGGGTCTGGTTTGGTTTACTATGTACTAGATGTTTTCAACCATTTGGAGAGGTATTAGATTTGAAGTCACATGATGGTGGCAGAGATCTCACTATTTTCACTAAAGCACACAGGCAATCTTCCCTGGCAAGGTTAGGTCCTTTTCTCATTGTATGATCACATGACACCCTCTACCACTTCTGCATAGTATGTATTGAAATTACTGTTAAATAATTGTTTTCTTAGTAGCTTAACATCTGCTTTCGCTGCTAGAATAACAGACTCCATGACGGCAGAGATCCTGCTATGTTTTCCAGTGCCTAGCACAGTCTTGGTAGCACAGTGCTAATACAGACAAGGTGTTGAATGAACTTATTAGAGGCCTGCATATGGCAAGCCCAGTGGATGATGCAGATTTCTGCTGGGATCCACCACCTACCCCTGTTTACCTTCCCAGTCCCATGGGATCCCCTTATTCTGGTATCTGACAGGGACAGATTTATCCCATTTGGTGCCAGTCATTATAAAGAATTCAGTGATGGGAAGCATTTTTGTTTATATTTTATAGTGCAATTCCTTATTTTTTAAAAAACTTTTTTTTCTAATTATAAAGGCAATAGAAGGTCATATTTCAAAATAAAAGAAAGCGCAAAGATGAAAATATTCCCGTAGATAAAACCTCTTAATAACATTTTAATATATTTCTGTCTGGTCGTATTTCATTTTATTTTTGTTTTCTTAAAATTGGGATCATATGGATTATAGAGGTTTTTGTTATTGTTTTGTTTTGTAATGCTTTATCTTTTGATGCTTCAGTGAGTCGTATATTCGTTCCTTATATCAAGTATATGTTGTCCTCCACCTATATTTTTATTTATTTAACTTTATTGAGTAAAATATTTCTTATTGTGTTAGAGGAACCAACACTTTCTCAAGAGTGGCTTGTTCAGTAGCAATTTTGCTTTTTCTTTGCCTCTTCCTGATAAAATTGAGTTTCACAAGGTTCAATATATTTTTCCACTGCACTGTGCAAGAGTTTTTAGCTCTGCAAGGTTGATTTTTTTCATTAATAGATATGTAACATTTTTGAGGGGACAGATTTATTTCATTTATTTATTTTTATTGTTGTAAAAATATAGACACAGCATTGCCAATTCAACATTTTTCATGTGCAATTCACTGACACCAATTATATCAAAAAAAATGTGGAATGCTTCATAAATTTGTGTGTCATCCTTGCTCAGGGGCCATGCTAATCTCTTGTCTTGTTTCCAATTTTAGTATATGTGTTGCCAAAGCAAGCACTGGATTATAGTGTCTTAATAACATTTTTTTCTATGATACTGGATCATCAACATTCAGCATGGCATTGAAGTTACCCGAAAAATGAATTTTAACACCGATGAAGTGTTTTATTATATAGGTGTGTCATAGCGTATGATAGACCCCTATTCCTGAATGTTTGGCCTGTTTCCAATTTCTCACTACTTTGAATAAGGTTGCACTAAATATTATTGTATAATAGTTATGTTGTAGGCACAAGTTCAGTTGCTTGGTTAGGATAAATACCTAGAAGTGAAGTTACGGGATAAAGATAGCTTCAGAGAAACTTATATCAATTTATCATCTTCTCGTTAGTGAACACATTTGTCTGTTTCCCCTGCCCTTGCTGAAATCTATTTCAGTATTTACTGTGCAGTTGTTACAACTCAGCATGTCTTTCTTCCTCTTTCAGGAAAATCCCTGAAGGAAATGGAACAGCCATTGTCAGTACTTGGAATACAAAATGGTTGCCGGGTCATGTTAATTGGAAAAAAGGTAAACTGCTTTCTCTGCCAGAACTCCTCAGAATCAAATGACTGAGATCTTTTACATGTGTTTCTGTTGAGAAGGCTAAACTGGGGATCTACTTTCTGCATTAGTGAAACTCCTTTAAACGAATGCATTTGTTCAGTGAGGTTACCAGTGTTTTCTTTTACTTGCTAGCCCATGCTTCTGCTCCTGTTGGTTAGGACTATCGCTCTGTGAATTAGGAGTGGTAGTGATGACTCTATAAAGTAACTTTCGTCTTGGTAGTAAAATTGCAGTCTGGTGCTTAAGACAGGGCTTGCTCACTTGGAGTGGGATTTGCAAGAGTGTTTTGTTAAAGTAAACCTATAGATTTTAAAAATAAGTACTGTGTGCAGGTTTCAAGGAG
Organism: Elephas maximus indicus; assembly: GCF_024166365.1. Taxonomy (NCBI): domain Eukaryota; kingdom Metazoa; phylum Chordata; class Mammalia; order Proboscidea; family Elephantidae; genus Elephas; species Elephas maximus. Next base: position 42,437,779 of record NC_064827.1, on the reverse strand, counting down.
CCCTGGTGGTGCAGTGGTGCAGTGGTTAAGAACCATGGCTGCTAACCAGAAGGTTGGCAGTTCAAATCCACCAGCCACTCCTTGGAAACCCTATGGGGAAGTTCTGCTCTGTCCTATAGGGTCACTATGAGTCAAAATTGGCTTGACGGCAGTGGGTTTGGTTTTTCGTTTCTGTTGGTGCAGTGGTTAAGGCACTCAGCTGCTAACCGAGAGGTCAGCATCTCAAACCCACCATCCACTCTGCAGGAGAAAGATGTGGCAGTCTGCTTCCGTAAAGATTTACAGCCTTGGAAACCCTATGGGACAGTTAAACCAAAAAAAAAAAAAAAAACCAAACCCAGTGCCATCTAGTCGATTCCGACTCATAGCGACCTTATAGGACAGAGTAGAACTGACCCGTAGAGTTTCCAAGGAGCGCCTGGCGGATTTGAACTGCCGACCCTTGGGTTAGCAGCTGTAGCACTTAACCACTACACCACCAGGGTTTCCATGGGACAGTTACTCTGTCCTAATAGGGTTGCTATGAGTAGGTATGGACTCAACGGCAGTGGGTTTTGGTTGGGGTGCACGTTTCAGGAGCCTTTCTCCCTTTAACCACCCTTCTTACTAATCTCCCACAAGGGTTAAATCCTCTTTGACCAGAGGAAAGGGTCCAGAACAAAGAGCTGGAGGGGAAAAAGAGCCAGCAGTTGGGTAAGGTCAGTTGGAGACAGCTGAAGGCAATTGCTCCTGAAGTAATGAAAGAGGGGGTATGGCTAGCCCTGCATTGTGACACAGTGGAATTGTTGATCATGTGACGTTCCCTTATTTTGAGTGAGCTGGTTGGTTCTGAGTGGAGGGCAGAGATCAGCAAAGTGAGAGCAAAGAAAATCTAGCCCAGACTTGGAACTCCCTGGGAACTGGGACTCAGGATTTGGCCATAAAAAGGAGTGAACCATTTGAGATAGTGTAATAAAGTGTGAAACTGCTGACCCTGGCTACCAATTACCTAGGTAAAAGAAGGGAATATGTTCTAGATTTTTCACTTTCAGGTCGCAGAGTGGTGATGGACAATGGGCAGAACCCAAGGGTTGAGTTTAAAGAAGCTACAAGTCCCCCAGTTGGAACTGTTCTGGGGTGTGTAGAGGCAAGTCTGAATTCTCAGGTCTCAGCTCCACCTCTTTTGGACTGTGTGACCTTAGGTTCAAAAAAAAAAAAACCAAATCCACTGCCGTCGAGTCAATTCTGACTCATAGCAACCCTATAGGACAGAGTAGAACCGTCCCATAGAGCTTCCAAGGAGCACCTGGTGGATTCAAACTGCCGCCCTTTTGGTTAGCAGCTATAGCTCTTAACCCCTACACCACCAGGGTTTCCAACCTTAGGTTACTTCACTTCATCTCAATTTCATCATCTATAAAGCAGTACCTCTCTCGTAAGATTGTGGTAAGGCTTAAAAAAAAAATACAGGTAAAGTGTTTAGGATAACAAACCAAAAACCAAACCCAGTGCTGTCGAGTTGATTCCAACTCATAGCGACCCTATAGGACAGAGTAGAACTGCCCCATAGGGTTTCCAAGGAGTGCCTGGTGGATTTAAACTGCCAGCCCTTTGGTTAGCAGCCATAGCACTTAACCACTATGCCACCAGGGTTTCCAGTGTTTAGGATAGTACCTCGCATATACCCATTGAGTTGGTTCTAACTCAGAGTAGAACTGCTGTATAGGGTTTCCAAGGAGTGGCTGGTGGATTTGAACTGCCAACCTTTTGGTTAGCAGCCAAGTTCTTAATCACTGTGCCACCAGGGCTCCTCCTGGCATATGGGGAGAGCTTAATGAGAGTATTCATGATTATCATCGTTGTATTGAATGGGAGAGCTTCGTTGTAGGACAACATTTCGGAAATCTGTTTAAAGGAATAGAACGTTTTGCTGTTCTGACTTCTCACAGGTGTTCACTGTAATTGTTTACCCTCCAAGCTTCAGTCTGGCTGTTGGTGATCAGTCCCAGGCTGAGGCTGAATCTGGTGCTTGGATTGGCTCCATTCTCAGAACCTAAGCTATCAGGGCCCTCACCAACATGTTTACCTGACACATCTCTGGTCTGCAGTCTTTTTTTATAGAAAACCTTAAGGTATGACCCCTAGGCTTGCTTTTCCAAACAGCAGCAGAGTAGAGACTATTCTCTCTAGGAGAGTGGTTTAGCCCAATTGTGATCAGAATTTTTTCCCGATAGCAGCTACTGTTCTTGGTAATTATTGACTTCATTTTACTCTTAAACATTTTAGAACAGTCCAGAGGAAGAGGTTGAATTAAAGAAGTTGAAAGACTTAGAGAAAGCTGTGGAGAAGATAGCTAACCAACTGGAAGAGTTGAGTAAAGATTTTGCTGGAATCCAGCAGGTAACTCCCCTTGTGGACTTTGACTTTCTACCTTCTATGAGATTGTTGGGGACTTTATATCTGTGGTTATGAAGGCAGACTCTGTGTTCAGACTCCTGGCTTCAAATTCTGGCTCCACCCTTTCAAACTATTGCTTTGGGCAAGTTTCTCTTTGTAAAAAGGAAATAATGGTGGTACCTTCCTCTTAGACTTCTTGTAAGGATTTGATAATGTAGCTTGAGCCTGACACATTCTAAGTTGCTTTATAGGTGTTATTGTTGTCGTCATTGTCAAACTCCAGCCAGCATCCATTTGCATTTGTAGGAACATGTATTGTCTGAAGTATAACAAGTAGCTTCTATTAGTCCAGTCTGTTTTAGTGAGTTTAATAAGGCACGACACATTTTGTAGATTCATAGAATATCCAAGTTGAGCATGATCTTAGAAGGGTAGTCATCCTTTTCAATTCCTTGTATTAGAGATGGAGTACTGAAGCCCAGTGAGGATTAGAAACAGCTCAAGGCCATGTATATTTTTTTCTCTCTTATTTTACAACATTAATGGGTGTGTATGTGTTTTAGTTACAAAAGTAATATATGTTGATTGTACTAAAGTTTTAAATAGATAACCATTATTAAAGCCTAGAGCATATTTTTCCCATCTTAAAAAAAAGGTAACGTAATCTTATGTACACATCGTAAATTGTTCTTTTATTGGGTGAAACTTTAACATTTCTCTATGTTATTAAAAATGATATTTTTCAAAGCTTGCATAATATTTCATATATGAATCATAGTTTACCTGATAATTTCCCTATTATTCATTACCTGATGTTGTTATTTTGGCATTATGCATATTGCTTCTTTGAATGGCCTCGGACATAAATTTTCCTGCCTGTTTCCAATTGTTTTTGCAAAATAAATTTTTCGATTTAGAATGCTAGATGTTTAAAATTTTTGCTATATGTTGTCAAATCTGCGTCTGTAGCTCCAGGCTTTGACAAACATCCTCAGGTATCCCTGCTGTCCACCTCTTGTCAGCAGCCAAGCATAAGGTCATTAGGCCAAGTAATGTGAATTAACAGGAAGACGATTTTATTTATTTTGTTGTTGTTGAGAATATACACAGCAAAACATACACCAATTCAACAGTTTCTACAGGTACAATTAAGTGGCATTGGTTACATTCTTCAAATTGTGCAGCCATTCTTAACCTTCCTTTTCTGAGTTACTCTTCCCCCCATTAACATAAACTCACTGCCCCCTAAGGTTCCTACCTAGTCTTTCAAGTTGCTGTTGTCAATTTGATTCCATATAGATAGTTCGTAGAAGAGCGTAATGCTCAAGGCAAACATTTTTTATTAGTTAAGCTAAACCATTTGGTTTTAAGAAGACTTCAGGGGATATTTTTGGTTTAAGGTTTAAAGATTATCTCAGGGCAATAGTTTCAGGGATTTATCCAGCCTCTGTGGCTCCAGAAGTCTGGATTCCATGAGAATTTGAAATTCTGTTCTGCATTTTCCCCCTTTTGATCAAGATTCCTCCACAGAATCTTTGATGAAAATGTTCAGTAATGGTAGCCGGGCACCATTTAGCTCTTCTGGTCTTGCGAGAAAGGAGGGAGTTATTCGTGGAGGCAATCAGCCACACATTCCATATCCCCCTCCTGTTCTTGACTGTCTTCTTTTGTTGCTGCAGGCAAATAGAGACTAATTGTGCCTTGGATGGCCATTAGAGCAAGACAATTCAAAAAATAATAAGTGCTGTCATTTTTTAGTATTATATCTATTAATTATTATATCAGGAATTATGTTTGTATATATTCTCCTTATTCTCACAGTAACCCCACAGAGGTGGATAGATTAATCTCTATTTTACAAGTGAGGACACTGAGGAATAGATAAGTTAAGTGGCTTTGCTCAAGATCACAAACCAGTAAATGACAGTCAGGATTCAAACACAGGCCGATCACTCTCTAAAGCCTGTGCTCCTAACGCTGCCTCTTTCGTATGGGTGATCACTTGTGACCAAGGGCATCACCAGAGCCAGGCCATGGAACTCGATTGCAGCCTCAGTGGGCCACATGAGAGCCTCAGTGGTCTAGCCTGCCTGTTTTTCCCAAGAGGTTAAGTGCTGGGTGCTGTGGTCTGGCATAGTTAGGGGAATGGTAGACTCAGGATATGGCAGCTTTATCAGTTCCGTGGCTTGGGCAGTTTCCATCAGCGTCAAGGAACCCTTGTAGTAATGCATTATTCCTCCACAGGGTTTTCTGGCCAAGGATTTGCAAGCTGAAGCTCTCTGCAAACTTGATAGGAGAGTAAAAGCAACAACTGAACAGTTTATGAAGATCTTAGAGGAGATAGACACACTGGTAAATACTCGGTTGAGAAGAATCTAATTTTCAGTGACGGTATTTCAATCAGTCTCACTCATTCAGCAGTGCACTCCTGTGGCCTGAGAGAAACCATCAGCCTGAGGCTATTGAGCATCTGCTGTGTGCCAGACACTGTGCTAGGTCCTGGGTTAATACACAGAAAAACAAGACAGCCCCTCATTTCTGGACACTCACATCTCCATCAACATAAGGCTTTTCCCATTTATATATGTGTGTGTTAATAGCATCTGTAATTCTCATGAAGCTGATACCCATGTGGTCCAGGCTTATCTCTGGGTCAAAGAAACACAGGGCTTCACTTTTCCTGTTATTCGTTGTCCAGTACTCTATGGAGCTCATCACCTGCACGGAATTCAGTCAGATAAGATCTTGTGAGGCTATTAAGTATCACTGGACCCATGCTGCCCTTTATAGATAATAGCAACGCTATCTCTAGCCCAGTGCCTCATTTTCAAGGATGAGCTCTGTGCTGGGTACTCCGTAGGGGGTAAAGAAGCAGCAGACAGAACTTTTCCTGCCACAGTAAGCTCATGGAGTGGCCAGGGCATAGTATCCACACACACAGAACAGTGAGACAACAAAGTCTGTGTTACAGGTCATGTCTATGACCCATACACTGAGAACAGAGGGAACTTTTAAAGGGGTGAACATGGGAAGAGCTGTTGTAGGATTCAGACCCGGACAATTCTTCCTGAAAACGCACACATCTCATTCACATCGGTGACCTGTTTGGTGGACTGTGGGTGTTTCTGACGTTTTCTTATGTCATTTTCACTGAGGATTGTTTATGTGTTGACTTACTGCTCCATAGATTCTGCCAGAAAATTTCAGAGACAGTAGACAGAAAAGGAAGGGCTTGGTGACAAAGGTTCAGGTGAGTTGTGTGGCAGAATATTACAAAGTGATGCATTGGGGTGTGTGTGCATGTGTGTATTTATCTGTTCTAGTTAGGGGTAGTGAGCAAGTGCAGTGTGTGAATTGGGCTTTTTTATTTATTTTTTATGGTACTTTAGATGAAGGTTTACAGAGTAAACCAGCTACTCATTAAATAATAAAAAAAAAAAATTAATACACATACTATTTTGTGACATTGGTTGCCAATACCACGACATGTCAACACTCTACCCTTCTCGACTGTGGGTTCCCTATTACTAGCTTTGCTGTCCCCTCTTGCCTTCTCATCCTTGCCCCTGGGCTGATGTGCCCATTTAGTCTTGTTTTATGGGCCTGTCTAATCTTTGGCTGAAGAGTGAACCCCAGGAGTGACTTCATTGCTGAGCTAAAAGGGTGTCCGGGGGCCGTATTCTCAGGGTTTCTCCAGTCTCTGTCAGACCAGTAAGTCTGGTCTGTTTTTTTTTTTAAGTTAGAATTTGTTCCTGTGATTTTCTCCAGCTCTGTCTGGGACCCTCTTTTGTGATCCCTGTCAGAGCAGTGGCATGGGCTTTTTTTTTTTTGATTGTTATTTCTCAGCGTGATCCCAAAACATCAGAGAAGAGCCTCTTCCATGTCCCTCTAATTATATTTGAATTTATTTAGGGACTAAATAGATGGATTTGTTTAGTAACTGATTTATTTATTTAGTAGAACTGACCCATTGCACAACTCCAGGAGGCACTATTCATGTAGAATATGATGTGTACAGTACCTTCTGAAGTGCATTGCCGTGGCCCTGAGGCAGGACTTCCTGTCCTCACCGCCTTTTTGGGGTTGTTGGCCTCAAGCGTTGTCAGAGCCCTGGTCCTAAGTTCCCCTCTATCTCCTCCCCCTTCCCTTGAAGCCCAGGCCAGGCACCCATCTTTGTCCCTGCACTTTTGTACAGTCACCCACTGTTTCCCCAGAATGGCTGAGCAGAGAGCCTTGCATGGGCAGTGGTTGGTTAGCCTTGCATGGGCCTTCACTGCTCCGCATTTATCTTTTTAGGCGTTCCTGGCTGAGTGTGACACAGTGGAGCAGAACATAGGCCAGGAGACCAAACGGCTGCAGTCCACAAACTTGGCCCTGGCAGATTGAGGTGAGGTGGAAGGGGGCTGTGCCGCCCTGAAAAACTACACTACCAGCTCTGCCATCTCCCAACTAGAAGTTACCTGATTTCTTCTGGGCTGCTGGGGACAACTGGCCAATTGCCAATTTTTCTACTCCTAGGCCTGTTCTCAATGAAGAAGTATTGTCTTTGCAGACTTAAGTAGAGCTCCAGTCTCTTCCCATTCTGTTTCTATGGGCTGTGCCATCCAGAAGGCCACCTGGTTTCCAGATACATTGGGGTTTTTTTGCCCTTGTGATCCTCTTGTCCCATAGATGTAAAACCTGAATCACCAGGAGATTGCTTCTGGTCAGGAGTGTTAGGAATGTCCCACAACAAATGTTTGGCAAACACACATGTAATTCAAACATCCCTCACTGTGACCTAAGTCTCAAACAGCTGGGTTGTTGGTTCACAGACCCTGTCCTCATCCCCCAGTGACCCTGGTTGAGGCCTGTGATTGATGCATGGGCTTCCTTGTCCCCAAGTAAATATCCAGAAGGTTAGAACCCCGCCCGTGTTATTTAGTGTCTGCCTGAAGCCAGGCGAGAACCATGGCATAGGAAGGGCAGACAGGGTAGCCAGAGCAGGTAAAAGCAGGCAGGTGGGTGTAGCTAGCCTTAAACTTCTCGGGAGTGATGTGTACTTCCTTCAGAGGCATTTCTGTTAACTTCTGTACCTTCCTGAGATCTGTATTTCCTTCAAGGCTGTTCTTATCCATTTTGTGATCGTTTTTCCCTGTTATTAAAAGCCTGTTTTGAATATCCAATAGCAAGCAGAAGAGTGTTTAAACTTTTTTTTTTTTAATGAAGTATAAGAAAGAAAAGCCTTCTGTGGTTCTAGTCAGAATTATGATAGTGGTAGGGATGGACAAATGGACAAGGCTCAGGGCCCAGCGCAGCCCAACTTTAATCAGGGTGGTTTAGTATTTACCTCTTTTTATGTACAGTGAAATCCATGAGAGCTGGAACTCGATGAGACTGCCTTGTTTTTCTGGGTCTCACAAGTTTTCCGTCTTTGACAGGGTCCAGTCTTACCATTGTTCTATTGCTTGTTTTAGTAGAAAATACTTGAGTTTTCCTTCTCTGACAGGTTTCTGCCTTACACGGGTTCCAGCTTTGGCTGGAACTATAGTAGCTGTGTAGCCTTGGGCCACAACATTGAATGAGAAGTTGCGTGCCAGACGCTGTTTTGAATTCTTTATTTGTATTAGTCCTTTAATCCATATACAACCTAGGAGGTAGACAGACTGGTACATAGTAGGTACTCAGTGAATGTTTGGAGAATGAATGGACGTTGAATGCACATACTGAGAGTGAAATTGTCATCGATGCACCTAGCCACTGATGCTGTAACAGCCATTGTCTTATTTAAGGGTTGAAAGAAGAGGTCCTAAGGCATTGACTGCTGGGGAGTTGTTCAGGGAGGTGAGTGGGGTCTGGCACAGAAGGCCCACCACACAGAGTTGTTCATCACAGGGTATCTCTGCCTGTGACCAGGGAGAGAACACCCCTTCTCAGCTGCTCACTTTCCTGGGACATGATCATTTCTTCTTCAAGGGAATGAAGGGGATCTGTGATCCCACAAACATCTTTCAGCTTCACGGAGCTGGAAAAATTCTCATATTGTCTATTTAGTCAGCGATTTCTGCTTATCCTTCAAGGCACAACCTAAAAGTTACCGCCTCTGAGAAGCCCTCCTTCACATAGTAGTCAGGACTCTTAGTTGAAAGTGCCAGAAGCCTAGTTACAAAGAGATTGGACAAAATAGAACAATTAATGACAGGATACCAGTTATTGCACATAACTTTGGGAAGGTCAAGGGCAACTGGGCTTCAGGAACTCAAAATGTCCACAGTCACTGTCCATGTCTCTTCTCTTTGCATGATGGTGGAGCAGCTTTCTTAGACCTTGAGATAGAAATCGATGAGGATGGAAGAGTAACCATATAGAAGGTCAGTGTCGGAGAGAAATTAACTTCTGTTTAGCCAGTTGCTGTCAGTCAACTGTAACTCACGGCAACCCCATGTGTGTCAGAATAGAACTGTGCTCCACAGAATTTTCAGTGGGTGATTTTTTGGAAGTAGATTGACATATCTTTCTTCCGAGTGCCTCTGGGTGGACTCAAACTTCCACCCTTTCAGTTAGCAGTTGAGCTCATTAACTGTGTGTACCACCTAAGGACTCCTCTGTTGGTTTAAGCCAGTTATTTTGGGCTTTCTGTCTCTGACAGCCAAACTTAATCCTGTATCATTCATATGCAGGGCCTATAGATGACCTCCCTGTCCCTGTCACCTGTTACTCTATCAGTAACAGTTCCTGCCAGTGTTCCCATTTCAGTGGTCCACGGAATGTTGGTTCCTGCCTTCTCTGCCCCCACTTGCCTCTCAGACCTGTGTGTGTGTTTTCCCGCAGGCCATTCCCTGCTCTTTCTGCCCACCCCAGAGCAGGAATCAGTCCAGGTGAAAGGTCCCACCTGACCAGACCCCTCTTCACACCCCTGTCCCCTGCCATCATTATCAAGACGCTCCCTCTACAGACTTTTGCCAAAAGAAGGGGTATCTGACATCTGCCTCAGGCTGGGCTCTCGGCCTGTGGTGGGATTTATGAAGGCTGTGTGTCCCTGTGGGTCACTGTGAGTGCCTGTGTGCTGTGTGTGGTGGGGATTATGTCAAATGTAAAAATATTTGGCAGAGTGGATGTTGGCCAAACAAGCAGAACGGGGTCTTAAAGTCATTGTATGTCAGGAATTAACCCTAAATTTTTTTTTTACTGGGCTGTGGGGAGATCCAGGAGTTCCCAGGGAGGACGTGGGTGGCCAGGGTGCAGGGGGATACTTGAAGGGCTTGGAGCAGAAGCTCTTAACTGTCACGGACCTCGTTTAGGATTTACCCATCGGTTCAGCTGTACCATGTATGGTGCCTGAGTATCAGCCATGGCTGTGTCATGTGTATATGTGCCTACATGTGCCTTGGAATGCCGGTACAGCCCAGGAGGAATCCGTGAAGGGTGTGGGACCCTCACAACGGCTGTTCGATGTTGGTCCATGAGCCCTGACGGTAGCCCCAGCAGTGACAGAGGGTACAGATCTCACCTAGACTTTTGGCAGGAGTGACAGGCCAGCCTGGGATAGATTCGGTACTAGACAGTGTCTTGGGATCAGAGGCTACCTCTCTGAGCCCTGACTTCCTCTAGCAGACGGAAGACACGTAGGACTTCTAAGGGAACAGATATGACAGGGTTGAGGAACATCAGAGGGACTGGGGAACTGAACTCAGTGCTAGGTCCCCTCCACCACACATCTCCCCAGATTTCCAAAGACACTGGCCCACTTAGCTGGGTTGGGCTGGCTTTTTTTATCTTGTGTTGCATCCTCCCCACCACCACCACTGTTCTCCAGCCTGAAGCTTCATGCTTCGAGTGGCTCCTGTGGGGTCAGCATTTGCCATCCTTCAGGATCTGGATGTCCTTTTTGGTTTTCCTGGGATCACAGGAGACAGTAAGAGACCACCTCATCAGGAGCTGTAACATACCCTCAGGAACACTGACCCAGCCCATCCAGACAGCCAGCTCAGCCCCCTCCCCCCAGTGTACAGATACAGGGCAGATACTGGGGGCCCATGGGCACATTCTTCTGCTGTTTCTCCGTCTTGCACACACTCCCCCTGGGAGATCTCTGCTTCCTGGGGTTTTAGCCACCACTGCATACTGATGGCTGCCAAATTTGTCTCCAGCCTGGACCTCTGTCCTGAACTGTAGGCCTGTTTATCAGTTGCCCGTTGCATATCTCTACTGGGATGTCCCAGAGGCTCACCTGTTCACAAACTCATCACACTCAAAATCTACTATACGCCTTACTTCCCCCATCTCTGCACATGGCACCACCAGCCACCCAAGCCCGTAAGTTAGAAACCAACCTGTTGCCCTTGTCTCCTCTCTGTTCAGCTCTCATAGCCAATCCCACACCAAGCCGGTTAATTCTACCTGCAGTGTGTCTCCTAACCATAAGTATTTCTATGTTTTCCTAAGTTAGAATATCCTGCTGCTCTCCTGCCTATCTGTCTAGAGCTTTGCAGCTTCTGTTTCATGATCTCATTTAACTCTCAGGGTGGTTCCAAGGGTTTTATTGGTGAAGAAACTGAGACTAAATAGGTGATTGGATGTACCAAGGTCATGTTCTCGTCCTGCTCACCTCTCTAGACTCATTTCTCACCTCTCCCCCATTTCCCCCTAAACTTTATACTCCAACAGATCCAGCTGATATTTCCTCAAATGCAAATTTTCTTTCCCTTCCAAACATTTCCAGACTCTCTTTTCTCTACTTGGAATTCCCTTGTTCCTTTTTTTCTTGTCTAATTTCTTGCCCCTTAGGACCGAGCTCAGGTGTCAACTTCTCCAGGAGGTCTTCTTTGCCCTTGCCTCGTCCTGCCCCCATGGCACACTGTTGCGCCTTCTTCTGAGCATTTAGTATTCTGTACTGTAATTGTCTGACCATCAGCCTGGCTTTCCCTGTAGACTGAGCGCTCCAGGAGGCCAGTGACACTGTCTGGCTTATTTTGCCATGTTGTATTCCCAGTGCCTGTCACCTAGTTGGTTCTCAACAAATAATTTTTGGCTGGAGGAGTGAAAGAACAAATGAGGTCACCTAGTCAGGGGAAGAACAAGGAAAAGAACCCAGGGTTTCTGCCCTCACCCCAACTGCTCACCCACTTGTAGCTTTCTGCTTGGAACCATGGGTCTTCTTTGAATTACACTTGTGGTCATTCTATTAGGGGCAAATGTTGGAGGACTCTTCTCAGGCAAAGCGTGTGTGAAGGGCGAAGTAAGACAAGTCTTGCTCCCTCCAGACCTATATCCACCAGAGGTGGGGCCCACCCAAGCAGGCTGGGGGCATGGTAGACTTACATCCAGGCCAGGCAGAGCTGGCATTCATTGTTACATGTGACTGTGTCAGTGCCACAGTCTGGGCTGAGCGTCTGGGAACAGCATGGAAACTCTGCCATGTGCTCACAGTTGGGCTGTGGAGGAGAGGCCAAAAAGGAGAGCACTCAGGGATTTGGAGAGGGAGGTAGGGAAGGGACCTAGGGGCTCTGTTTGAAATCAGAGGGGCCCTAGGGGAGGAGCCAGATTCAGGGAGCCCCCAATGTGGGTCTAGTAAGCATGAAGCCAACCACTGAGCCCCTTAGTATGTTTGCTTATGTGTGTATGCCTGTGTCTCTGGGTGTGTGTACATGAGTGTGTATCTGTGTCTGCTGAACCCGGCTGTGCAGGCATCCAAGTTTGTACGTGTTGATGCATATGTGTGTGAGGTAAGTTTGTGTCCTCGATTTCCTGGGGATGCGTTCACACACTCCTCAGAGGGTCTAACTAGAACCTCTGCTGCTGGTCCCATTGAGGACCCCGGGAGATACAACCAGCCATCACTCCCAGGAGCCCCTCTGTCCACAGAGGCTCCTGAACTCATCTTGGTCTGCATGACCTATCAGGCCCTTGGCAGGAGGTTGCACAGTGTAGGGAGGCCTGGAGAAACAAGGCAGTGCTTGGGGCTGAATTGAGTCTCAGTCTGAAAGGGTTTCAGGCTAGTCCTGAGGTCAGGGTTGGAGCTGGGTCAGGGTTGGGATTGGGGCCTAGGCTGGGATGGGGGTGAGGAAGGTGGTGCAGTGTGGCAGTGAAGACCCCAAAACCTTGACACCTGCATCTGACACTTATTAGCTATGTAACCTTGGATGAGCTATTTCAGCTCTCTGGCCCTTAGTTTCCACGGCTGTGAAAATTATAAATACTAATAGTGTTGTTCTCACATAGGGTTAATTGAAATAATGTGAATTGAATAATTCAATTCACTAGATAGTAGACAAGAATCATCTTAGGTGAAGGGAAAGACAACACGATACAAGGGAAGTCAGCACAACTGGACTAAACCAAAAGGTACGAAGTTTCCTGAACACAACAAAACACTTCAAGTGACAAGAGTAGCTGGGGCTGGGGTCTGGGGACCATGGTTTCAGGGGACATCTAGGTCAATTGGCGTAACAAAATTTATTAAGAAAATGTTCTGCATCCCACTTTGGTGAGTGGTGTCTGGGGTCTTAAAAGCTTTCAAGTGGCCATCTAAGATGCATCGATTGGTCCCAACCCACTTGCAGCAAAGGAGAATGAAGAACAGTAAAGATACAAGGAAAATATTAGCCCAGGAGACATAAGGGCCACATAAACCAGAGACTCCATCAGCCTAAGACCCGAATTAGATGGTGCCTGGCTACCACCAGTGACCGCCCTGACAGGGAACACAACAGAGAGTCCCTGACGGAGCAGGAAAAAGGTGTGGAGCAGAACTCAAAGTCTAGTAAAAAGACCAGACTTAATGGTCTGAGACTGGAGGAACCCCCAAAACCGTGGCCCCGGATGCTCTATTAACCCAGAAGTAAAATTCCCAAAGCCCACTCTTCAGACAAAGATTAGACTGGACTATAAAATAAATAATACTTGTGAAGAGTGTGCTTCTTAGTTCAAGTAGATACATGAGACCAAATGGGCAGCTCCTGTCTGGAAGCAGGATGAGAAGGCAGGAAGGGACAGGAGCTGGTTGGATGGGCATGGGAAACCTGAGGTGGAAAGGGGGAGTGTGCTGTCACATTATAGGGATTATAACTAGTGTCATATAACAATATGTGTATAAATTTTTATATGAGAAATTAACTTGACTTATTGGATCAAGTGGACACATGAGACCGTGGTGGCATCTCCTGTCTGGAGGGGGATGAGAGGGCAGAGGGGGCGAGAAGCTACCCAAATGGACATGAGGAGAGAGAGCGAAGGGAAGAATTCTGCTGTCTCATTGGAGGGAGAGCAATTAGGAGTGTATGGCAAGGTGTATGTAAATTTTTGTATGAGAGACTGACCTAATTTGTAAGCTTTCACTTAAAGCACAATAAAAATTAAAAAAAAAAAATTAATTTGAGCTATAAACTTTTACCTAAAGCACACACAAAAAAGAAAAAAATATGTAAAGTATTTGTCTAGCACAGAGTAAGTAGGGCCAGGTTCTGATGGGCTGACAGGTCAGATGCTGAGGCTGCTCAGTGGGAAAGGGGAGGTTGAGGGTCTCAAGGAAGCCAGCCCCGACATCAGACCCAGGGCCAAAGTGGAGTCAGGGTTCAAAGACAACTCAGGGTTTGTGTGCTGTGTGAGGGGGTGGGTTGTGAGGTGTGGTTGGGGGGAGCTGGTGCATTCCACAGGCTGTTCAGTGCACTGTGGGCACCTCTCGGGCTTGAGCCCATAGCCTGTCTGTCTGCACTGTGCAAAGGAGGGAGCATACTCGGTCCTGCTGGTATTGGGCAGGGTCCCTGTTGCTGGAAAGGGCCTTGGTGGTCAGATTGGGGCGGATCCTGAGGGCCTGGAGGAGCTAACCTGGGGACCACGCAGGCTCAGTAGGCCACTATGGCCACCTTGCAGCCATCTGAGGTATCTATGCAGGGGCGTGGAGAAGAGAAATGCGTGTTTCCCAGCATGGATGAGAAAGCTTTCTGCAGAGAGAAGACCGGAGCAGAGCCCAAGGCCCAGAACTATAAGTAGCTGCCTTACCATTCTTGAGAAAATTGAGCTTTCCTGCTGACACTGGTACTTCTGAAGGACAAGCAAGAATTAGGTCATGTCAGCTCTAGGCCCCAGGTCCAGGGTCTGAGGACTGCTTCTCCTTTTTTGGGGGTCTGGCCCAGCTACTACCCAGTCAGGAATCTCTCTAGAAAATGTAATGAGTCAGTAGACAATGGAACTGCCAGAAAGTTCATTTGACCTTGAGTTATATGAATAAGAGATAGAAGGTCTAGAATGAGGGCTGTGATAGTAGAGCCTGTTCCTCATTAGTCAGATCCCACTGGGAGTGTTGTGTTCCCTGTGATAATTTTAAAAATAACAATTAGTTCAGCAGCTGCTCTGTGCCAGGCACTGAGGATGCATGGTCTTAACTGCTCTTCAGATCCCTCCTACTACTCTGTAACAGAGGGAGGAAGGGGGCAAGAGTGCTGTGGTCTGCTGCACAGGTCCCACCTTCAGGGCTCAGGCACCTGCCAGGTGTATTATGGCTCACAGTTGAGTCTCTAGGCATTACCCTCAGAGAAGAGCTGCCTCACCCAAGGTCATTTCTTCTGCCCAAGAAGAGTCCATATCCAATGACTGCTCAATATGGGTATAAAGAACCGACCCCCCTTTATTCCAAACAATGCTGAAGGACCCCCCAGCTCTAGAGCTCCCTGTAGGCTCATCTGAGGCCCCTTGTACTGCAGAGAGGGTGAAGGACACTGAAACTAGCCTCTGATGTGCTGTTTAAGCCCGGCTTTGGGACATCAGATGCAAATCTAGCCTTGTCACTGCACTGCTCAAAACCCTCTCAAATCAAAATTGCCGAAACTAAAAATGACCCAAATGTCCTTCAACAAGAGAATGGATTAATAAAGTGTGATATGTCAATACCATAAGATACGTGCGTACCATGAGATACTACTTGGCAATAAAAACGAGCAGACAACTGATGCACGCTACAGCATGGCTGAATCTCAAAAACATGCTGAGCACAAAAGAGGCAGTCACCAAACACTACATACTGTATAGGCCCATTTATGTAAAATTCTAGAACAGACTAAACTAATCTATGGTGGAAAAAGAACAGTAGTTGCCTCAAAGTGGGTTAGGGGTGGGGATTGATTGGAATGAGGGAACTTTCTGGGGTGATGGAAACGTTCTGTATCCTGAACATTCTGTGTGCTGAATGATGCACTTAAGATCTGTGCATTTCATGGCATATAACTGTTAGGGGTAAAAAGCTCAAAAAATATAAAGCCATTCCACGGCTTCCCATCACGATCACTAAACTCCTTAGTCTTATGTTTAGGGCACGGCATGAGCTGACCCCAAACTTCCTTTGTTGGCTCACTTCCTAGTGCACCACTCCACCCCTGAGCCCTAACTATTCCTCTCTGCTCACTGTTCACTGAACTGGCCTTGCTTTGGCACATGCTGTTCCCCCTGCCTGGAATGTCCTTACCCCTGTTCTACTCTTGAGTCGTGCCCTCCTTTTAAAGCTCAGATGCTACTTCTCGGTGAAGGCTTCCCTGATGTTCCACAGGACCCCAGAGCAGGCCTGGATTTTGCCTTCTGTCACACACAATGTGCTGCCCCGCTCACTGGGTTGCCTCTTCCTCCCCATGACCGTAAGCTACTTTGGGCTCCTTCATCTCTGCCCCATGCAGCCCCTGCTCAATACCCTGCAAACAGTGAGTGCTCAAGAATGGACCACTAAAGTGCATTGTGGGGGACTTCCCAGGACCCTGTAGTATCAGTTTCTTCCTGGTGGATGTGGAAAGAAGTTGCATTTACCTGCAGGCTGATACCCGGGTGCCCTCAGCCTTGGCCCGGTGTGGGTCTCCTCACTCACTCAGTCCAGGCAGGATTCTGAAATGGGAACAAGGACCGTCGTAGGGCAGACACCCTCAGTGTTCCTGATGGGATAACTCCTCAGGGAAGGGTGCCAGCCTGGGAATAAGTGGGCTGTGCTGGACCAGAGCCCGCGGACCCATACCCCATTGTCCCAGCGTCCAAGTCTGTGTCCCCACCTGGGGAAATGGGTGCAGGACCGGCTGTGAGATCAGTGGCCCTGGGGTCCTGCTGGGCCTTGCACTGTGACATCATGGCTCGTCTCCCTGCTTCCCCCTTCATCCTGTTCTATACATAGCAAGAAGAGTAGTTCTTCTAAACTGCTCAAAACACCGCAGTAGCTTGTATTTCACTCAGAGGAAAAGCAAAGTTCTCACATTGGATTTACAAGGCCTTAGCTGATGCGGTTCCCGATGGGCTCTCTCATCTTTGCTCCTACCACTCTGTACCTTCTACCTCAGGACCTCTGCACTGCTGTTCCATCAGCCTGTAACCGTCTCCTAGATATCCACGGGGCTCACTCCCTTGCCTCCTTCGAGCTTTGCTCAAACATCAACCTCTCAGACCTCCACTGATAACTATTTAAGATTGCAGCCCCCTCCCAATTCCTAGTACTCTGCTCAACATGTTTTCCTTAGACTTTTATCACCTTCTAGTATACTGTTTTGGAGCCCTGGTGGTGCAGTGGTTAAGCCCTCGTCTGCTAACCGAAAGGTTGGCAGTTCAAACCCACCAGCCACTCTGCAGGAGAAAGATACGGTAGTCTAATTCTTTAAAGATTTACAGCCTTGGCTGTGGGGACCATGGTCTCGAGGAACATTTAGCTCAGTTGGAATAACAGTTTATAAAGAAAATGTTCTACATTCTACTTTGGTGAGTAGTGTCTGGGGTCTTAAAAGCTTGTGAGTGGCCTTCTAAGATATTCCACTGGTCTCACTCCATGTGGAGCAGGGGACAATGAAGAAAACCAAAGACACAAGGGAAAGATTAGTCCAAAGGACTAATGGACCACAAGTACCACAGCTTCTACCAGTCTGAGTCCAGCACAGCGAGTTGGTGCCTGGCTACCACTACGGACTCCTCTGATAGGGATCACAATAGAGGGTCCCGGACAGAGCTGGAGAAAATGTAGAACAAAATTCTAACTCTCACACACAAAAAACCACCAGACTTACTGGTCTGACAGAGACTGGAGAAACCCCGAGGGTATGGCCCCTGGACACCTTTTTAGCACAGTAATGAAGTCACTCCTGAGGTTCACCCATCAGCCAAAGATTAGACAGGCCATAAAACAAAACCAGACTAAATGGGTATACCAGCCCAAGGGCAAGGACGAGAAGGGAGAACGGGACAGGAAAGCTGGTAATGGGGAACCCAAGGTCAAGAAGGGGGGAGCGTTAACATGTCCTGGAGTTGGCAACCAATGTCACAAAACAATATGTGTATTGTTTAATGAGAAACTAGCTTGCTCCATAAACTTTCATCTAAAGTACAATTAAAAAACAAAGATTTACAGTTTTGGAAACCCTATGGAGCAGTTTTACTCTGTCCTGTAGGATCATTATGAGTTGGAATTGACCCAGTGGCAACAGATTTGGTTTTGGCAGCATACTGTTTAGTATGCATTATACCTATCTTTTTTTATTTCCTATCCCTGTCCCCACTGGATTTAAGCTCTATGTGGGCAGTAATTTTTCTATGTTTTGGTCACCCCGAACAGAATCTGAGCCACAGTAGACGTGAGGCTGCAGAAGAGGACCTCTGGGGAGGCCCGACTCCAGCCACATGTATCTGGCCCAGGGCAAGGCTCCCACAGCTGCTCTCAGTCCCAAACCGTAGCCTGTCAGAGCAGAACAGGAGCTTAGAGGACACAGGCCAGGCCTTCCTCAGCACCCACCACCCTGCAGCTGGCATAACTGTCTCTCTCCAGAGGGCTGAGCCTGCCTTCTCCCTTCTTTGTCTCTAACATCTAACCCAGTAGTTGTTCAGTGCTACTTTGAACTGGAACGACCACCTGCTTTCCCAGTGGATAAACCGAGGCCCCAAGAGGGCCTCTTTGACAACTCTGAGCCAGAGTGAGCAGTTGAACTCAGTTGACGTTTCTCCCAGCCAAGGCTTTCCCCACCACAATGGAGGGTTTGTGTGTAGAATGAGGGTATGCACCAGGAGAACCCCACAGAGTTCTCCAGGCCCTGTCTCTGCTCCTACTCCCAAGCTCACCTCAGAGAATCCAGGCTCTGCCCACTCAACCTCTGTCCATAATGAGGAGGGCCGTCACAGCCAGGGTGATCATCCACAGGCTGATGGCCATGCTGATCCTGGGCCTGAGCTTTCTGGAGCCTGGGCCAGGGACAGGAAGGCGGCCTGTTTATAGCACTGATTCCTCACCCTTATTTGGGCCAGCTGGAGAGGCTGGGAGCATCACCCTGAGTTAATCTCTGTACCCTGATATCTGGAAAGGGCTTATTCCAGGCAGAGATGCTGAGTTCCTGGTGACATGGGAGGGCAGATTTCAGGAGTCAAGAAAAGTTCAGAGAACTTGCAAAGCTGACTCCAGTCTGAGGGCTGGAGCAAGAGGGAGGGGGAAGTTGAAGTTGAGAGAAACAGAGAAAGGCAGAATAGAAAGAAAACAGAAAAGCAGCAACTGGAAGATAGCAAGAGGCAGAGAAAAGGGGCAGGAGTCATGGCTCTACAACCAACTTTGTGACCTCAGAAAAGCCACTTTCCTTCACTGGATCTCAGTTTACCCATCCACAAAACGGAGGTGATAATCCTGGCACTGCCTCTCTCCAGGTACTGCTGTGACGATGGATGTGGTGAGAGCAGATAGGATAACATTTTGCAGAGTATGAAATGAGGTGTAAATGTAAATAGAAATGATTATTTTTATTTTGTACAATTGCCAGACCCCCCCCCCCCCCCCGCAAAATAAAACATTTTGAGAGGAAGGTAACTTCATGCTTTGCAGGTATTGTATGTCCATTTGCATTTTAATGAGTTAAATATCGACAGAATTCTTTTCAAGAAAAATCATCTAAAACTCCCCCATACTTATACAATATATGTAAATGAGTAATTTGGTTATGTAGCGAAGAATTTCTTATTTATAAAAACTATAACAAAATTTTATTTATATATGCTGTCGTTAGGTGCTATCGAGTCGAATTCGACTCACAGTGATCGCATGTGTCAGAGTATAACTATCCCATAGAGTTTTCTAGGCTGTAATCTTACTGGAGTGGATCACCAGGTCTGTCTTCTGTGGAGCCACTGGATGGGTTTGAACCCTCAAGCTTTTGGTTACCAGCCAAGTGCTTAAGCATTGTGCTACCAGGGCTCCATTTATATATACACTTCTCTAATTAGTTAGATGAGTGATTTTCAGCTCTACCTGCAGATTAGATTTCCCTGGGGAGAATTAGAAAATATAGACTCTGGACCTCACTCCAAAATATTTGGATGAAAATCTCGGTGGTTTTTTGTTTCTTTTTTAACTTTTTATTGTGAAAGATTTCAGGCCTACAGAAAAGTTTCTGGAATAGTACAGTGAGTCAATGGCAGGGACTCTTGTTCAAAAACAGTCCCTTTGGGGACACCAGGCAGCCAGACATAGTCATCTCCATGGGCCAGTAGAAGCCCTAGATCTGTAGCCTACCTGGCCTGAGGCCCCCGCCTTCCCCCAGGAACCTGCATTGCCCAAGGATACCTCTCAGGCAGCTGGCATCTATCCTTCCATTGCTTAGCCAGGCAGAGCAAATGTTTGATGATGATGACCTGTCCTAAAGCAAGAACATCACCTTAGAAAGGGAGGGAGATCTGGTCCTGGTTCCCTCTCCCACCTTCCTACAGCAGCACCACCATGAAGTCACTCATCCTGCAGTGACAGGGAGCTCACTGCCTACCAGCTTGATTGCTGGGTGGCTTTCAACAAAGAGACTCCTTCCTCGCGAAAGAGGTCTGCTTTCCTGAGACTCTTTGGGGTCCCAGCTCTGTCTCTGGCCTCTTGTATCTGCATGAACCCCTAGTGGGCCCTTCCAGACTGAGCAGACTCAGCTCCCTTGCCTGCCTCTCACTCTTGCACATGATGAAGCTTGTGGGCTTCTTTCCATCTCTCATATGGTCCCCAGGTCTGTCTATCAGTGTCCTAGGTTAGAGTGAGAAGGCACAAAGGAGAGCAAAGGGATTTGTTACCTTCCTTGTTTGGGACCTTAGACCTCTGTCCATGTGGCGGGAGTGGCTGCTGATTACTCTAGCTGCTGCAAGAGACCAGGAAGCCTTAATTCTGCCTTCTTCAAAGTCCAAAGTGAAGTCCCAGGCAACCTCCTGGGGTGCTGAGACCACTGCTGTACCATCCTGCCCAAGATTTCTTTTTTCGGACAAACACCTTCTAGATTCACTCATGATAGTAAACTTCCTAACTGATCATCACACTAAGGTGTGAGCCTATGTCCAGCTGCTTTTGGACAGCACCATTATGAATGCCAGTGCAACCAAATAAACCCCATTCATTCATTCAACAAGAGTTTAATGAGCAGCTGAGTGCCAAGCTCCATGCCAAGTGTTTGGTTATGGCAAGTGGGTGTCTTGGTCATCTAGTGCAGCTATAACAGAAATACCACAAGTGGATGCCTTTAACCAGGAAAAATGTCTTTCTTCACAGTAAAGTAGGCTGCTATGCAGTCCTCCTGTCTCTCTGCTTACGTCTGTCTCTTATATATCAAGAGATTGCCTCAAGACACAATCCAGTCTTGTAGACTGAGTCCTACCTCACTAACACAACTGCCGCCCATCCTCCCTCATTAACATCATACAGGCAGGATTTATAACATAGAGGAAAATCACACAATACTGGGAATCATGGCCCAGCAAAACTGATACACACATTTTTAGGGGGACATAATTCAATCCTTGATAGCAGGAAATAAGTCAGAGTTCCTGCCCTCAAGGAGCTTGTGGTTAAGTGGGGTGACTGCTACTAAACAAGCGGCAGAACTGAATCATTACCGTTAGGATAAGTTCCATGAACAAGACATGCTCGGTACTGTGAGAGGGTCCAAGACTGACCTATTGATGCGGAAGGTCAGAGAAGACCAAGGGGTGAGTGGGTGGGGATGGGCTGTAGTGGAGTGGAACAGTGTTGCAGGCTGATGAAACAGAATGTGTAAGGGTCCTGAAGCAGGAAGAAGCTCGGTACACTGGAGGAACAGAGAGGCCAGTGCGGCTAAGATGAAGTCACTGAGGGGCATGAGATGAGTCTGGAATGGTCAGTGGGGAACCAGCTCATCCTTGAGCTCTGCTTCCCAACCCCACATCCCTCCACCTTCCAGCGGTGGAATCCTGGGAGCTGACTGTTGGGTTGGACTTGTCCTACCACTGAGTGGATAGGTCTTGCTTCCTAAATAGCTCTTGATCCATCCCTGCCCCACCGCCATGGCCCAGTCCTGGATACCATTGTCTCCAACCTGGTCACTGCAATAGTCTCCCAACTTCTATTCCTGCCTCCCAGCCTGCTTCTCCAAACTACTGTACACATGGTGGCCAGGGCAAGCTCCTTAAAATGCAAACCTGACCAAGTCATTGCTGCCGAAAATGCTAGAATGGCACCCACTGCCAACAGGACAAGGCCCAAGTGCCTTAGCCTGGTGTTCAAGATCCTTCAGCATCTGATCCCAACCTACCTTTACAGCTTCACCTTTGCCCCGCCCCAACCCAGGCCCTTGACTCTTCCGTTCAACCTAACCTTTTGCACAGTTTATTTTCTCCGCCTGCAGTGCTGGTTTCCCTTCTCCATCCCTGTACTTCCATCCTGTAAGAACCAGCTCAGATCTCCCTCTTCTGAGCCCTTTCCCTAACTGCCCTTCCCCAACCTGGGCACCCTCACGGCCACCCACCATGATGCCCCACTCCTGCTGCACTTCTGCTGCTTCTGTCAGTCTTCCACCTGATAGAGTGCTTACTTGGTGGTGCTTACTCGTCTGCCCTGGTGACTAAGCTGGAAGCTCCATGGGGATGGGGATAATGTTTCATTTATCTCTGTCTCCCCAGTCCCCAGCCCTGAGCCTGGAGTATAGTAGGTACTCAATAAATGTTGAGTGACAGATCCAAGAGGGGGCAAAGAATAGTGGGTCCAAGGATAGAGATGGTGCCGGCATTAGGGAAAGGGCTCTGAATGGGAGGTCAGTGCATCCCCACTGACCCCTCCATGCTCCTGGTATACCATTAGAGCCTCCTGCCACACACCAGACCCTGTGTGGCATGGCCGGGGTCAGAGTGCCTGGTGTGTCTCTGGCACAGGGGCAGGGCTGCCTCCCTCCAGCCTGAGCCAACCCCTCCACTCTCCCCTCTTCTGCCTTCACTGGAAGGCAGAGAGGCCACAGAGGGAAGACTGGACCAGGAGCGGGGAGATTTCAACATGTATTTATTAAGTGCCTACTCTATGCACCGTTCTCATCACCAGAGATTCAGGTGTGAATAAGAGAAAATCCTTGCCCTCATGGAGCCTCCATCTAGTGGGGTGACAACAAAGAAATACAGTAACAAACACATGACATATTATGTAGAAGAGAAATAAAGCAAGTGTAAAGGGAGTGAGTGACAGAGGAGCCTGTTCCTTTAGATAGTGACATGGGAGCAGAGGAATAAGTCCTGCAGAGATCTGGGGGACAGCCTGCCAGGCAGAGGGACTGCCAATGCAAAGACCTACGTGGGCTGCAGCTTGGTGCACTCAAGAAACTCACAGCAAGGAGTCCAGCGTGTCTAGAGTGGAGCGAACAAGGAAGTGAGAGGCAGGAAGTGAGGTTCACATCATGCTTAGGTTCTGGTCCAGCCACCGACTTGTTGGGTAGCCTTGAGTGCATCCCTTCCCCTCTTTGGGCCTGCACAGGTCCTCCCATGTGAGCCCACTGGTGTTTGGCACCACCCACTCTCGGTCCCCAAGCATGACTCCCAGGGCAGCTGTGAGGACCTTAGAGAAGAGAGTGTGAGGTGAGATGGATGCAACTATTGTGATAACAAGGAAGCATCTAGAGTGGGAATTCCTGGGAGCTTCTGATATAGGGAACACAAGTAGAGCCCAGGCATAATTGTTGGGATTAACACTACATGCGACTGGGTTCAGGCAGGGAAGCCAGGCAATTCCTCTCTCTCCTGCCCCAGGTCAGAGAGAAGACCTGGGATGTGCTGCCTGACTGGGCCACATTTCCTGCCTCACCAAGAAGGCTTCATACCACCTGCTGAGACTTGGGCTAGAGCCCACCTCTTCCAGGAACACAGCCACTCCTTGATGACGGCAATGCTGTATCCTGCTGACGCATGGAGGAGATAGCAGCCTTATTTGGGTTAAGGTGGATGAGCTGAGCTTAAGCAGGCTTTAGGCCTATCAGATGTCATGTGTGGTCAACACTTGCCCCTGGACTATCTTCCCTGGCCACCAACACCCATCCTGCTACACCCTTCCTCCAACTTCAAGGGCCCCGCCTTCGTGTCACCTGCTGTGAGCAGCCCAGCGTGGGCACCCACTCCAGGGAGGCCTGCTCTGGCCACAGCCAGCTCCACAGCCTGTCCTGTCTTGGGCTCCTAAGCCACCAACTCTGTAGCCCAGGTATGGCCACTTCCCATTCTGCTTTCCTGAGCTGATGAGCGGCAGCGGGAGGAAAAAGTACCCCTTTTATCCCTTTAAGTGAAGATTTTATCTACTTGTTTGGTGTCTGACTCTGAGGCGGACTCAGCAATGGGAATGTACTGAAGCCATCCCTCCATGGGGGCATCCATTCAGCTGACACTTACTGAGCAGCTTTGAGCTGCCAGTCCTTGTGCCAGGTTCTGGGACTACAGAGATGAGTGAGACTCGGATCTCTGTGCTCAGGGAGCTTGCAGTTTACAAGTGGTGGGGAGGTGGAGTGGACACCAAACAGATGTTTATAAAATACCGCAGTCAGAGCAGTGAGAGAGACAGTGGTAGAGATACCCTTCCACCCAATATCCTGTGGACCCCTCACTTAACATGTCCAAAAGTCAATGTACTATCTCCTCTCTGCCCAGGGCTGCCCTACCTCCCATTTCCCCCATTCAAGTGGACAGGACCAATATCACCCAGGTGCCCTAGGCACGCCTGGGCATCATCCTGAACATCTCATCGCTACATTCAAGGAATCAGGTCTTACTGATTTCAACTCCTCACTACCTTTCGTTTCCATCGCCTCTACTACATTTTCTCTTTTACTGCTCTAGTTTGGGCTTCATCATCTCTTGCCTTTATTACTCATATCATCTCCTTGCTTCCAGCCTGACCCTCTCCAATTCATTCTCCATTCTGCTTCCACAACAGTCTTTCTAAAATGCAAAAATGACCATATCATTCCTCTGCTTAATATTATTCAATAGCTCCCTATTGACTTGAGGATGAAAACCAGACTCCTTGGCATGGCATACAAATTCCTCCTGGCTGGGCCTTTCCCGGCCTCTCTAACTTCATCTCTAGCCACTTGACACTTCACTCCATCAGACAGAACCACCCGCCAGGCTTTCATGCCTCCAAGCCTTTGCTCATGCTGCTCTCTCTGCCTGGCATGCCTGAGGGTCGTCTCCAGGGCCCTCAGCCCTCCTTAGTTTGTGTTCCACATCTGTGCAGACATCCATCCCAATAACACCTGTAATGCTCTACAGCCCTTTCTTGCATGCCTAAGGGTCGTCTCCAGGGCCCTCAGCCCTCCTTAGTTTGTGTTCCACATCTGTGCAGACATCCATCCCAATAACACCTGTAATGCTCTACAGCCCTTTCTTGCTTGTGTGGCTATCTCCCATACATCATTAGAGAGAGGGTGGGGGAACATCTGATTCACCTCATATCCCCAATGCCCTGCAGAGGAGGGCCTGACACGTGTGTTGATTATATGAATACATATACTACGTGAGTACATCCAGGACCGAATGAAACGTCAGGAGCCCAACTCCAGATTCTCAGTCTGCGGGATTCCAGGGATTTAGGAAACTCTGAGGACTAGGCTGGGCTCCAATTGGCCCGGTGGGCCCAGCCACTGACCACCCCATGCTATGTCCATGTAGGTGGGAACAGAGGTGGGCACTATATTCCAGGGACCACTCTTTCTACTAGTTCTTGGCCCACCTGGCTGGGCACCCAAGCACCCAGAATCTCCCTGAGGACCTAGATGTGACACTTCATCTCCAAAGGCGAGCCCAAGCCCATCCCTGGACTCAAAGGCAGCAGCATTACTACCTGACTTCTCTCCTAGTGTATGGAATCCTGACTTGATCACTCCCAACTAGGAGGAATTTTCAGACCAGTTTTCACCCCAGGAGTGGGACCGTACAAGAGATTTGGTGTTGGAGTCATGTGCCACCAAAGCAGGTCCGTTCATAGGCATAGCTAGAAGCTCAAGCCCTCTGAGGATACATAGGAAAGAGCTTAGAACAAAGTCTCATGGGACCCTTTTCCTACTTTCCACAGCTCTGATGGTTTTTAGAAAGAAGATCAGAGGTTTTCATGTCCAGGTACAACTGCAAACCACTGTTAATTCTGATAGAGTCCTTGGGTTACAAGCAACAGAAACAGACTCTTGCCAACCTAAGCAGAATAGAAATTTTCTGAGTGTGGGATTGCCTTAGGTTGAATTCACCCAGGAGCAGACCCTGATCAAAGGATGTTAGATTCCAAGTAGTTTTTTGGGAGGTGATCCCAGGAAGCACTGGAAGGGGGGCAGGGGTAAGTGAGGTAGAGAAGGGAAAGGAGCCAATAAAGTATGCATTACTGAGAAGTTACCATTGGGGGAAACTGAGGGTCAGTCTTACCAGGGACTGCTGGGACACTGTGTGGAACACATTTCAAAGTTATCCTGACTGAGGGGTGAGGAAGCTGGGATAGATATATATCCACCAACTCCTATCGGTCACTGATTGAGGCCTGCTAGAGGGGAGGTCCTTAACTTCTTGCCCCTCTCATGTCTCTGAATATCCAGAGAAAGAATCACAGGGATTGCAGGTATGCCAGGAATGGCAAGTGCCAAGGGAGTGTGGGTGGGGTTGTGACAATACCTGTTACCAGAGCTGCACAAAACATTGGATGAAAACTGAAGAACAAGGCCCAAGAAAGGACTAATATGAAAGAAAGGACTAGGTCCCCCCAAATCTAGGTAGTGTCATATGTCCACTTCCTGTCCAGAGAAGGTGAGACATTTTGATGAATAGTCCCACAAAGATTATATCCAATGGGGGAGAGTAGATCCCCAAAGCTAACTTGGGGTCCTGCTACCAGAAGGAGGTATGTTGCTCATCAGACAAAAAGTACAGATATCACTAAACCTTCCCCATTGGCTAATCCCTCACCCATAGGATGAATTTGCTCACAGGAGCCCTGGGCTTCATAAGCCTGGACCAACAAGGGACCCACAATGTCACCTGGATATGTTACAGCTTCCAGATGCACATGGGTCAGTTGGAGTGCTGAGGACTGCCTCCCTTCTGGGGATGAGCCAGGAAGCTGCAGAGCCACCAGAGCCTCGGCTCTGGAGTCTGGAGACCTTAGCTGACCTGGGGCAAGTCATTTTACCTCTGAGCCTCAGTTCCTCATCTGTAATCGTGGCCACCACATATGGTTGTGTGAAATGTGCTCTGCTCATCTTTAGGGGGTGCTGTCTACATCATAGTCCATGAGTGCTATAGTGTGCACTGAATTGGAGTGGCACCAGGTAAGGTATCCAGTATCCTTAGTAGCAACATCCTTAGACCATGCAACATGCTCAAAAAACCCTGGGGATTGCTGGGGAGCACCAGAGTTTTGTTGCCAATCTCCCACTCCCATGCTTCTCTTTGGAGGCTGTAATCATGGTCTCCTGCTGTAGACAGGCTTACTCCACACTGTCAGGGCAGGGGAGTTATGGCTGTAGAATGCAGCAAGCTTACATCATCCCAACTTTGAACTTCTCTCCCCACAACCTCCTTCAGTACATAAAAAACCAAGAGAAGAATCTAATTGAACTAGATGAATCATGTGTTCGTTTCTTGAACCAATCCCTATGGCCAGTGGGGTTGGGCAGTTGTAACTGGCCAAGCTGGGGTCACATGCCTCTATTGTTGGAGAAAGAACAGGATACAGCAGTTAGCAATTATTGCACCTCGACGGCACTGGGTTGGGTTTAGCAAAAGAGAACTTAAAGCCCAGAAGGTTGAAGTTCTTACTGGAGGGTCCCAGAAGTCCTGGAAATTCATTCATTCACATGACCCTCTCCTTTGGTTCCCAGTGTGCCCTGGTGGTGGCACATACCCTCTCAAGGCAGTGCACTCACTTCTAGCTGGCAGAGAGGCTAGAAGCTGTCAGCAGCCCATGGGGATTGGCCCAAAACACATGAGGAAGAGGTTCGGTTCTCAAGATCCAAGGCACTCAATAGATACTTGCTGTGTCTCAGTGTCTTGACAGGTGAGGCCTCATTGCTTGTCCCCCTGCCCAGCTCCTTGAGCCATGTGATGACCCCTCTCGCTGTGGTGGATGTGGTCCAGCATGGTCTCCTGCCCACCTCTCCCTTCCCAGCCTTGAGGAGGGGTCCTTGGACCCAGGAGTCTATCTACAGAAAATAGCACCTATGGCAGTTAGTTTTAAATTCCTGAATGATCTCTCACAGCTGACATGGAAACTGCAATGGCCAATAGGAACTGCGCATTAGCGCTTCTTCTCAAGCGGCACCCAGGGCACGCACCCTACCTGCCATACCTTATTTTCTCCTCTGCCATTCGGAACCTCACCAGGAGTTTTTCCTCCTGATGTTATTCAGCCCTTGCTGTCCCTTCAACTCTGGCATTTGGGGACCCCTCTGAAGAGAAGCACAGGGCACCGGGCAGGATGGAAAGAGCAAGGGCCTGAAGCAGATCGACCCGCTTCAGGTCTGCCCCTTAGCAGTCCTGTGACCTTGGGCAAATTTCTTAAACTCTCTGAGTGCTAGTTTTCTCATTTATAAAAGGGGGATAACAATAGCTACTTGATGGGATTAATGGGATACTTTTTTCAAGTGCTGGAACCAATCTGGCACACGGACAGCACTTTCCTCATGATGGTCATGGTGGTTACCATGCTCTGTGGACCTAGCTGGGGGCACTTTTAAACCTTCTGATCCTTCACTCCAGGTTTCCCTTACGAAAACCACAAATCCAGTACCCCTCCTCCACTGCAGCGCCACCTCCTGGTCAAGTCCTGGCTAAGGTCCAGAGTCCCCTGCCAGTAGGGCTGCTCCCAAAGGCCATGAATTCAGGGGTCCAGGCAGAAGCTTTGCAGTGCTGATAGGTTCAGCATGACCCACGTGACCCCAGCTTGACCTCTTCCCAGACACCACCACCTGCAGCACCTATGGCCAGGCTAAGTTCAGACATTGCAAGCATTGAAGGCTAAAGGTTTCCCCACAACCTACATACCTGCCCCAACATTTACATGACAGTTATGATGTGTGGGGCACTTTCTGGAGCCCTGGTGGAGCAGTGGTTAAGAGCTATGGTGAGCAACAGCTGCTAACAAAAAGATCGGCGGTTTGAATCCACCAGCTGCACCTTGGAAACCCTGTGGGGCAGTTCTGCTCTATCCTATAGGTGGCTATGAGTGGGAATCAACTTGACAGTGATGGGTTCATAGGTATGGAGGCACTTTCTAAGCCTTTTCCGTATGTTAACCATTTAATTCTCATGAAAACCCTATGAAATAGGTACAATTATCACCCTCATTTTACAGAGGCAGTTGAGGTACTGAGAGATGAAGTTTCTTGATCATGGTCACACAGTAGGATTGGAGACGGGCAGCCTGTCTCCAGTGGGCAAGGAGCTTCAGCAGCTTTGAGAGTTTGTCCAAGTAGAGGGAGACAGAGAGGTGAGGAGCTTCTAGTGCTCTGTGCCTTGGTGTGCTGACAGGTGAGGCTTCAGGGGTTGAACTGCCCCCTCCCCAGTGAATTTCTCCTGCCTGGTGGTAAAGACCACCCTACCCCTTGCTGCCCTCTCTCTGTGGTGGATATGGCCTGGCCATGGCGTCTCCTGCCCACCTCTTCTTCCCAGCTTTGGGGAGGAGTCTGTGGACCCTCCCCAGAAGGTTCTCCTGTTCATATATCCTGCCCTAGAGTCTTCTGCCATCCTGCCCTCCCTGGGATGCTGTGCTAGCTGAGGGCCCAGGGCTGCTCTGAGGAGGGGATGGTATGAAGGAAGAGGCAGTGTGGTTTAGAGAAAGTACAGATTTAGGGATAAGAAAAACTGGGTTTGAACTCTGGTCCCCCAAAGTTATCCATGTCCTAATCCCCCAAACCTGTGAATGTTACCTTACATGCCAAAGGAGACTTTGCAGGTGTGATTAAGTTAAGGGTCTTGAGATGGGAGATTTCCCTGAATTATTTGGATGGGCCCCATGTTATCACAAGGGCTTCTTATAAGAGGGAAGTAGAAGAGTCAGGGTCAAAGAAGATGTGATGACAGAAGCAGAGGTCAGAGCGATGCGGGGCCACCAACCAATGAATGCAGGCAGCCTCTGTTGTTAGCTGTTGTTGAGTCGGTTCTGACTCATAGCAACTCTATGCACAGCAGAATGAAACACTGTCCGGTCCTGATCCATCCTTATCGTTGAGCTCATTGTTGCAGCCACTGTGTCAGTACACCTCATTGAAGATCAAAAACCACAGCCTTCAGTATGGATTGCATCTCAACATAAAGAAGACAAAAATCCTCACAACTGGACCAATGAGCAACATCATGATAAACAGAAGATTGAAGTTGTCAAGGATTTCATTTTACTTGGATCCACGATCAACGCCCATGGAAGCAACAGTCAAGAAATCAAACAGTGTATTGCATTGGGCAGATCTGCTGCAAAGGAACCCTTTAAAGTATTCAAAAGCAAAGATGTCACCTTGAGGGCTAAGGTACACCTGACCCAAGCTATGGTATTTTCAGTCGCCTCATATGCTTGCGAAAGGAAGACCGAAGAATTGATGCCTTTGAATTACGGTGTTGGCAGAGAATATTGAATATACATACCATGGACTGCAAAAAGAACGAACAAATCTGTCTTGGAAGAAGTGCAGCCAGAATGCTCCTTAGAGGCAAGGATGGTGAGACTTCTTCTCAGTATTTTGGACGTGTTATCAGGATGGACCAGTCCCTGGAGAATAACCTCAGGCTTGGTAAAGTAGAGGCTTAGTGAAAAAGAGGAAGACCCTCTGCGAGATGGATTGACACAGGGGCTGCAACAATGGACTCACACATAGCAATGATTGTGAGGATGGCGCAGGACCAGGCATTGTTTCGTTCTGTTGTACACAGGGTCACTATGAGGCAGAACCGATTTGACGGCACCTAACAACAATAACAGCAAAAACTGGAAAGAATCCAAATGTCACTCAACTGGTGAATAGATAAACACCTATATACCACTGTCAAGTGGACTCCAACTCATGGCAACTCATGTATATCAGAGTAGAACTGCACTCCATAGGGTTTTCAATGGCTGATTTTTTGGAAGTAGATTGTCAGGCATTTCTTCCAAGGCACATTTGGGTGGACTGGTCTGCAAGCCTCCAAACTTTCTGTTAGCAGCCCAGCATAAGTTAACCATCTGCACCACCCAGGGACAGCATAGATAAACTGTCAAATCCTTGCAATTTTGAATACCACTCAGCAATAAAAATGAACTATCAGTGTGTGCTACAATATGGATGAATCTCAGAAACATTATGATTCCTGAAAGAAGGCAAACACAGAAGAGTACACACTGTAGGGATCCATGTTTATGAAGTTCTACAGTAGACAAAGCTAATTTACAGTGTCAAAGACGGAGATCAGTGGTTGCTTTTGGGGTGGGGGAATGGAAGGAATTTTCTGGGGTGATGGAAGTGTTCTATATCTTGTTTGGAGTAGTGATTATACTGGTAGATACAATTGTCAAAGCTCATGAAATTAAACCGTAAAGATCTGTGCACCTTATAATATGTAAATGATAACCTCTTTTTTTTAATTGCATTTGTCTCAACTATGAAATGCTACCACCAGGTGGCAGTGGTGCCTAATTCTCAAGAGCCCAACTGTGAGGTTGTACAATGACAGATTTGTGTATCATTCTATTTGTGAGCGTTCTTGAAAACATGAGGTATTGTTTTGTAGGCATGTGTTTTTAATTTTAACCAATATTATTGTGCTGAAGGTCTCATTCTGTTCTTTATTATTTTCCCCCATTCAGCACCGTGTTTTTAAGATCTGTTTATGTTGCTGTGTGTGTATTTAGTTCATTGCTTCCTACTGTGGTAGAATATTCTGCAGTGTGGATCCATCCCATTTTATCTGATGCACGTTTTCCAATGATGACACCTCACTGCATCCAACTCTCCAACTATCACAAATAACTTTGTGATTAAATATCCTCTAACATGTTTTCTTATGTACCTCTGTGAGAATTTCTCTGAATTATTTAGCCAGAAGTGGGATCCCCCTTCAATATATTTGTTTGTGCCCCTTTATCCCCTTCTACTTAATAAATTGCCCCCAAAATCTTTGTAATAAAAGAGCTAAACTTAAGCAACATTCTAATATTAAACTAAAGGAAATATTCTCTGTGAATCCTTTTATTTCCATGTCTCCTTGCAAAACATGTGTTGTTTTTTGTATGTAGTTTAAATTTACAAAAGAGTATTGCCGACTAAGGTATGTGCCATTTTACACTCCTACAAACAATGGGTGAGGGTTCCAATTTCTCCTTGCCAACACTTGTTATGTTCCTTTTTTTTTTTTTTTTTTTAATCATAGTCATCCTAACCAGAAAAAAAACAGTTGCTGAAGTAGATTGCCAGGCCTTTCTTCCAAGGAGCCTCTGAGTGGACTTGAAGATCCAACTTTTTGGTTAGTAGCTGAGGCCATTAACTTTTTGCACCACTGAAGGATTCTCAGGCCAGGGTAGGCAGACAGAATAGGAAGGTAAGACAAGAAAGGGCTAGTGACTGGTGGAGACACAAGTGTCTTCTCTCTTCTACCTTCCCTGACCTAGCAATGGCTGTGATTTACCAGGTTAGGCTTGCAGGTATGTCGTCAGGGAGAATGGATAAGTACTGAGGCCATCCATACCTGTGGTCCTTCCTGCCCAGATGCCTGTCATGCCTGGGTAGGGGAAGTGGGTATGGCGGAGAGGAAGGGAAGGGGATGCTTCCCCATCACCCTAATCAGGAGATACCGCCTTTGCCCTGGGCCAGACAAGTCACCAGCCCCAGGGCCTCAGAGCCCGGGCTCTGGATGGAGAGTTTCCGCTTCTTCCTCTCTATCCTCAGCACTGGTCATGGGAGGTAGTGCAGGGAGGGATCACAGCAGCTCGACCCATCGGGAAGCGGAGACGTTCAGGGCGCATGCACCTGGAGGTGGAGCAGGTGGTCGGAGTTTGCGATCTCCCCGCCCCCCGGCAAGCAGGTTGTGCTTGGCCCAGCCTGAACCCAGGCACTGGCAGCGAGCTCTGCGGCTATGGTGAGACTGCAGGCAGGCTAGCGGCCGGGCGAGAGCCCAGGGGAAGGCTCTTCCACAGACTTGGCCTTGTGATGGGTGGAGGGTGACTAGCCGGGTCGGGGTGGGGGCAACCGGGAGGAAAGGAAACGGGAAGCCACAACATCATTAACCACAAAAGAATAAAACAATACAGCAGAAATACCAGCACCCACCTTTCTGCATGTTCCCCTGCCCCGACCCCAGGGGATGGTGATATGTGCGATGCGTCCCCCAGAAGGGGGCGCCAGTCCACCCTCTCCGTAGAGCCAGAGCAGATGAGGTGGGTCACCAACCCACCAGATCAATCCTTGCTAAATACTCTAAAGGTAAGTCAGGCAGGATTCTGGTGGACTGAGATGGAATAGGGGACTTGGTATTTCAAGTACAGGGAATGGCCCAAACAAAGGCCCGAAGGCAGGACTCCACTCATGAGAAGAGGGCAATCAACTTACATGTCTTTCTTGGTGATTCAAAAAGAATCAATCCCTCCAGTCCTGATTAAGCTGAACCTACTGTTTGTTCTAGTCCCCGGGTATTGCAAACAGTTAAGTGCTCACCTACTAACCAGAAGTTAGGTGGTTCGAACCCACCCAAAGGTATCTGGGAAGAAAGGCCTAATGATCTGTAGAGTTATAGCCTTGAAAACCCTAATGGAGTGCAGTTCTGCTCTGCACACATGGGTCTCCATGAGTCAATTCCGACTGCACAGCAACTGATTGGTTACTGTGTGTTCCACTCTCCAAGGACACCAGTCACAGCCTGTACGTATCGTGGGTGTTAGAGTTCCATGTTTGTTTCCCAAGGACAGGGCCAGTTCGGACCCAGCTTGTCTCCCAGCAGATCAGTACAGTGTGATTCAACCTAACCCCCATTGGAAGACTAAGAACTCACCATATCTCCAGGGGTGATGCTCAGGACAGTTCATGTGGATCCTACACTCTCACAGGCAGCCCTCATCAGAAGGGTCCTCACCGCCCTCCTACTCTTTTCTGCAGAAAGAGTTAACTTGGAAAGTTGTTTGCTGAACTTCCTGATACTAACCAGGTCTAAGCATACCTGGAGGCAGGTTCCTTTGCTGGGATTTGCCAGGGTCAATCTGGTTTGTTCCTGGCAACATGAACAGAGCATGCTGTCTATGTGTTCTCTTTTAAAAAAAAAAAAATCTGCCTACAAAAGTAATTCATGAATCCAAGGTACGATTGGTCTCCATTTGCCTGGAGCAGCAGAGGAAGTAGGAGAGGCAGGAATAGGAGGAGAAAATAGAATGTGTGGCTAATTGCCTCCATGAACAACTGGTTCCTTTGCCTTGAGACTAGAAAAACTATATGGTGCCCAGCTACCATTACTGATCATTTTGATCAAAAATTCTATAGAAGAATCTTGATCAAAAGTGGAATCTAGACTTTCTGGAACCATGGAGGCTGGATAAACCCCTAAAACTATTGCCCTGAGATAATCTTAAACCTTATACCAAAAATATCTCCTGAAGTTTTCTTAAAACCATAGTTTAGCTTAACTAGTGAAGAATGTCTGCCATGAGCATTATTCTTTTTTAAGATCTATCTATATGTCATCCAACTGACAACAGCAATTCAAAAAATTAGATAGGAGCCTTAGGGGCAGTGAGTTTATGTGACTAGAGGAGAAACAACTCAGAAAAGGAGGGTGAGAATGGTTGCACAACTTGAAGAATATAATCAGTGTCACTGAAGTCTGCATGGAGAAGCTTGAATTGGGGTGTGTTTTTGCTGTGTATATTCTCAACAACAACAAAAAAGTAAAATAAACTTTTTTTTTTTTTAATTCATGCTCATTATAGACTATTTGGAAAATGTATATAGAAAAGTATAAAGGAAAAATAAATAAATACCATATCCAGGCCCACCACCTAAAGGCAACCTCTTTGCACATTTTTGGTGCATTTCTTTCAAGTTGTTTTTCTATGCATATATGTGCTGTTTAACATAGTCACTTAGCAGTGCATTCTAAGTTCTTACTCATTAAAATTCATTCTAATCATCACTATATTCCATTTTATAGTTCTGTAATTTAGCTACCTGTATCCCTGTGTGGTCACAGATTTATATCACACTTCAATAGGGATGTGCAGAGAAATTGATTACTGTGTTGTTTGTCTCTAGCAGATCTGATCTCCTTTACAACCCCCACCTACTGGTTAGTAGGAAACTTAACTAAAAGCTCTAAAGAATGACCTGGATTAATAATTTAAATAGCTTGCCTTTAAGGTTTTTGTCTTGCTACATAGGTAATCTCATTTTGCGTGTTGGAAACCTCAGTCTTTCTCTTTTTATTCCTTCCATAATAAATTCTAACCCCTGCCCTTTCCTCCTCCCAAAGATGTTGTAAAAGTCAGGCCCTCGTAAAGGAACAGTTGGTCATTGCAGAGTTTAATGAAAGGATGTTTACAAAGGTGCCAACAAGGTTAAGGTAACAAATAAGGAATGGCAAAACACTCAGAGTCTAATGATGTGGAAGGGTGTTACCACGCTTATACCTGAAGAAATAACAACAGCTGTGGGTGTGAGACAGCCCAGCAGAAGTTTAGGGGGAAGAAGGCAGCCACTGCCTACCTGTGGCCTGGTAGAGAGGGAGTGAGGGAATAAATATCCTGACTTCTCCTCCTGCCCTCTGAGTTCTTTCCAGTGCCTCTCATTAGCAGAACTGAACTGGAAAGCAGAGGGCAAGGGAGTCTGGGTGATGTGTTCTGTAGGCGTCAGCCTCCAAGTACACAGTCGCTAACCTGTAGGACAGAATAGAATGGCCCCATAGGGTTTCCTAGGCTGTAATCTTTACAAGAACTGATTGCCAGGCCTTTTCTCCCTCGGAGCCACTGATAGGTTTGAACCACCAACTTTTTGGTTAGCAGACCAGTGCTTAACCATCGTGCCACCACAGTTTCTTCCAGTGCACAGAATAGGACAGAAGATGATAGACAATGGATCTGAAGGGGCACAAGTAGAATTACCAAAAAGAAAACCAAACCTGCTGCCATTGAGTCAATTGTGGCTCATGGTGACCCCATGTAGATGTAATCTTTACAGAAGCAGGTCACCAGGCCTTTCTTCTGTGGCACCGCCAAATGCTATAATCTTTAGGTCAGCAGCTGATCACAAATTGCTTGTGCCACCCAGAACCTGTAGAATAGCCAGCCCAGATGAGAAGGAAAAGACCAAAGAAACAATCACATTAACTGTTTTCAGACTACTGTACTATCCCCACTACTTATCTATTATCGGACTTATGAATTGTTTTTCATTTTCACATTTATAAATAATGTTTCAAAATGGACTATCTCTCAAACTCTAAAAGTTCCAGTGAAATTAATAGATAATGAGAGGAGGCATAGCGTCTCCAAGAGTCAGGTTATGTTAAGTCTTTTGATTGCAAGTTGTAGAAACAAACTAGAGCTAGCTTAAGCCAAGTGAAAAGGGGAACATTAATTATTAAAAACTCTTGATAAAAAAAAAAAATTATCAAGATACTGGGGAGTCTTACAAGGCCCCAATCAACTTCAGGAATGAACTCATGGGCTCAAATGCCATCAGTCCTCTGTGACTTCATCACTTGTCTCTTCTCTCAGTGCCCCTATTTCATCGTTCTCTTTTGCTCTACAGACCAGCTTCCTCTGTTTTTAGTCCACATGGAAGAAGATGTGACCAGTCATTACTGCCAAGTTTAGCCCCCGCCTGCCATCAAGTCTGCTCTGACTCCTGGCAATCCCATGTGTGTCAGAGCAGAACTGTGCCCCGTAGTGTGTTCAGTGGCTAAGTTTTCAGAAGTAGATCATGAGGCCTTTCTTCTGAGGCATCCCTGAGTGCACTCAAATCTCCAGCTTTTTGCCTAGCAGCTGAGTGAATGGTTTGCACCACCCAGGGGCTCCACTTCCAAGTTTACAACTGTCTAATCTTTTTATCCAGAGAGAGGGACTAAATCTTACATCTTAGTCCCCGTATCCATCAGGGTCCCATCAGGAGAGAGAAACCACACTATAATTTGATTAGGGAAAGTTTAACATAAATAAAAAAAAATCACCTATGACAGAGGACTGAAGTAACAAGGAGTGATCCAGTAAGAAGTAAAAAGAACTCTAAAGAGTGTAGGAATAACAGATAGAAGGAGCAGCTGCTACCCCTAGGGAGCCCTGGTGGTGCAGTGGTTAAGAGCTTGACTGCTAACCAAAAGGCTGGCAGTTTGAATCCATCAGCCACCCCTTGGAAACCCTATAGGGCGGCTCTACTGTTCTACTAGCCCTAGGCTGAGATACAGTGCCCAAAGAAGAGTCCCCACACTCCATCCCAAACCTTGTTGTAGAAGGCATGGTTGGGTTCACTGGATGACAGAGAAGCTGCTGTGGTGCTGCGCTGGAAGAACTTCCTAGAAATTCAACCTCAAGGGTGCTAGGGAGGTGTCTCACTGGAGTCACTCCTGTACAAAACCGTCTGAGGAGGATGCCGGGCTGAGCTGCTTTCCTTTGGCTGATGGCAGCCACTGTGCACTGTAGCTGTCGGACACTGCAGGAGCTGTCTGGCTTCAGGATCCTGATGCAGAAGAAACCACACGCGTTGCAGGAGCCGGATGGTGAAGCTGTCCACTTTGCAGGAGCCAGATGCTGAACACTTCAGGGACCTGCTGAGCACAGGATACTAGAATCAGGAAGGAGAAAATCCCCTTCCTCTGCAAGTCTCTCCAGCACCTTCTACAGACAAAGCTGAACATCTGTCAACTGGCAAAGGAAAAAATATTTAAATGGTCTGGCTACACTTTTGCAGAGCAGACAATGAAGGTTAAATTTGAGACTGAGAGATAACCAGCAGTGTCAAGTCCATATGTCTAAAGAAGGGACTATGATTGGTCCAGCCTGTGCCACCCCTGGATTGGTCAGTCCCTTGTGCTAATAATGGAAATGCACTAATAAAAAGAGTAGCAGTGAGCATGGAAAAGCAGGTGCAGAAACGCAAACTGGTAACCAAGTACCTCTGCTCTCCAGGGGAAAGAAGCACTGGGTCAGGAGACGCAAGCACTTCAGTCATCAGAGAAGTTGCCTTTGCTATGCATTGGGGCATTTCATCAGGCCTCATCATGGTTTCAAAAAATACTCCTCAAGACTCTCCATTTCCTTTTACAAGCACCCTGCTCACCAAGAAACCTACTTTTCTTCCCATCTATCCTGATACCACCTGGGGGACAAGCCTTGGGCAGTGGATACACACACTCTGGTGTTTAGAAAGCAGTGCCACCCACTGTGAACTAATAATTTAGCCTTTGATGGCTACATCAGCCTTGGGTGGTATTAGAGTAAATCTGCCACAGAGAGTCTGCTCTCATCTGGGTGCACTAAGAAAAACCAGTCTCTGAGCCTAAGAAGCTGAGGAGCAGGCTTTGGACTTCAGAGGCTCTACCAAGATCCTCTCTTGAAGGATCTGCCAGTAGCTAGCCTGCACCTTAAACAACACTAGTGTCAGCACAGTCCCCAGGGAAGAATCCTGAAGAACACATAACTGGGCATGAAGAAATAGTATTCTATATGAGACCAGAAGAACTAGATGGTGCCCGGCTACAACAGATGACGGCCCTGACAGGGAACACAATAGAGAATCCCTGATGGAGCAGGAGAAAGGTGGGATGCAGGCCTCAAATTCTTGTAAAAAGACCAGGCTTAATGGTCTGACTGAGACTAGAAGGACCCCAGAGGCCATGGTCCCCAGACCTTCTGTTAGCCCAAGACAGGAACCATCCCCAAAGCCAACACTTCAGACAAGGATTGGACTGGACTATAAGACAGAAAATGATACTGGTGAGGAGTGAGCTTCTTGGCTCAAGTAGACATGTGAGACCATGTGGGCAGCTCCTGTCTGGAGGGGAGATGAGAAGGCAGAGGGGGACAGGAGCTGGCTGAATGGACAAGGGGAATACAGGGTGGATAGGGGGAGTGTGCTGTCTCATTAGGGGGAGAACAACTAGGAGTACATAAAACCCCAAACCAAACCCACTGCCGTCAAGTCAATTTCGACTCATAGAGACCCTATAGGACAGAGTAGAACTGCCCCGTTAACAACCATTTTCTAGCCACTGGAATTTTACGCTACTTCCAGTTTTTCATACAGGGATGAACATCCTTATGATTCATGTTCTTTTTATTATTGCTGTTTTGGTTGTTTTTATATTTCCAATGATTTCCTTAAGATAGATTACAGAATTGGAAATAAATTGGTGTCAAAGGGTTTAAATGTCCATCCTCCTCTTTTCTGGGGGGAAGAGCACGAATATTTTGTAGACACTTGGTACCTCCTGCCCAGTGATTTTCAGAAATGTTGTACCAATTATAGTCCTGCTAGAGATCATTTCACCCTGATTCACACTGAGTATTATAGTTAAAAAAAAAAAAAAAAGCACCCACACACATGCATACATGCATATATAATCTTGTTTTATTTGCATTTCTTTAGTTACTACTGGGGTTTGATATTCATCCCCGCATTTGTTCATTGCTTATCCTCTTTTGAGAATTGTCTGTTCAGGTCCTTCACAATTGAGAAGCATTTTATTTCAATCTCTGGGGAATTTCAGGTCCCAGATTCTTCATTCTGCCTTCTTTTGGATAGAGGGAGGCTCTGCTCCCATTTCCAAATTCTTTGGAAGTTTCCTTCTGACTTCAAGTTCCTTTGGCAGAGGACTAGGCTTGGGTTGCTGAGAGCATCCGTGATACTGGAAATAAACTTACGGGAGCCTGAAGGCTGAAAGGCCATTGCTGAGCTTTCCCCTCCAGATGGAGACTGTCTAAGGGGGCTGGGATTGGTCTGTATATACTTTTCTTTTCTCTCGCCCTGTTTAAACACCTCACAGGGACCCTGGAAATTTTTCATTCTCTTTATTGTGATTCAGATTGAGTCTCTAAATTATGCTCCTCTTAGGAACTTGAGGCATATATTTAGAGGAAATGTGCCATTTAAAGTGCTTTTCTGCGTCAACATGATGAATTATCAGAGCAGGAATCTCCTCACTACCCACTGAACTCTGGGCCTTCTGTGGCCTGGGGTAGGAAAAAAAAGTCCTCTTCTTCCTTCCCCCACCCTATGCCTTCTGTCATGGATTGAATTGTGTCCCCCCAAAATAGCTGTCAGCTTGGCTAGGTCATGATTCCCTTGTATGATTGTCTACCATTTTATCTTTTGATGAGATTTCCCTATGTGTTGTAAATCTTATCACTATGATGTAATGAGATGGATTAGTGGCAGTTACATTGATGAGATCTACAAGATTAGGTAGTGTCTGAAGCCAATCTCTTTTGAGATATAAAAGAGAGAAGCAAGCAGAGAGACATGGGGACCTCATACCACCAAGAAAGCAGTGGCAGAAGTGGAGCATGTCCTTTGAACCTGAGGTTCCTGCACTGAGATGCTCCCAGACCAAGGGAAGACTGATGCATCTCAAGGACCTTCCTCCAGAGCCAACAGAGAGAGAAAGCCTTCCCCTGGAGCCGGCGCCCTGAATTCGGACTTCTAGCCTGCTGGTCTGTGAGAGAATAAGTTTCTCTTTGTTAAAGCCATTCACTTGTGGTATTTCTGTTATAGCAGCACTAGGTGACCAAGATACCTTCTAAGACTGACACTGAGAACACAACACCTGGTCCAAGTTTGGAGCTCGTGGGTAGTCAAAGGGTTGGTTAATGTGCTCTGCTGCTAGCCCAAACGTTGAAGGTCTGAGTCCACTCAAAGGCAGAGGCCTCAGAAGACAGTCCTGTTGATCTGCTTC
Source organism: Elephas maximus indicus (assembly GCF_024166365.1). NCBI lineage: Eukaryota > Metazoa > Chordata > Mammalia > Proboscidea > Elephantidae > Elephas > Elephas maximus. The sequence goes on along the minus strand of NC_064827.1, from coordinate 42,397,306 downwards.
CAAAAGCCTTGAAAACCCTATGGAGCAGTTATGCTCTGCACACATGGGTTCGCCATGAGTTGGAATCAACTCCATGGTGACTAACAACAATACCCAGGGATGATAATTTCTTGTATTAAACCAGTGATTCTCGAAGTGTGATTCTTGGACCAGCAGCATCAACAACACCTGGGAACTTGTAGAAATGCAGATTCTTGGCCCCACCCCAGACCTACCGAATGAAAAACTCTGGGGACGAATCCCAGCAATCAGTGTTTTAACAAGCCTTCTGGGTGAATGGGATGCACAGTAAAGTTTAAAAACCACTATACTAGACAGATAGGAAACCCTGGTGGTGTAGTGAGTAAGAGCTATGGCTGCTAACCGAAAGGTCGGTAGTTTGAATCCACCAGGTGTTCCTTGGAAACCCTATGGGGCAGTTCTACTGTGTCATATAGGGTTGCTATGAGTTGGAATCCACTAGATGGCAGAGGGTTTATACTAGACAGGGAAACCCTGGTGATGTAGCGGCTAAGAGCTACGGCTACCAATCAAAAGGCCAGCTGTTCAAATCACCAGGCACTCCTTGGAAAACCCTGTGGGGCAGTTCCACTCTGTCTGTCCTGTAGGGTCACTATGAGTTGGAACCAACTCCACAGCAACTAACAGCAATGATATACTAGACAAATGGCCATTTCAGTCCACCTGAGACAGAGGCTGGTGGCGCAGTGGTTAAGAGCTCAGCTCCTAACCAACAGGCCAATAGTTTGAGCCCACCAGCTGCTCCTTGGAAACCCTATGGGGCAGTTCTGTTCTGCCCTACATTGGGTCCTTCAGTGTCGGAATCTACCCAAAAAGGGTTTGGTTTTGTGGTTAGACAAAGGCCAGACTGAGTAATTCTGTCTGATTTGGGAACTACTACCAGGAGAAGGTGACATACATATGTTTTTTCCCCATGAAGGAGTATTTTATTTTTATTGTGGTGAAATAAATACAGCAAAACATTTGCATTTCAGGGTCCCAGGCAGAGCTGGAGAAAAACGTAGAACAAAACTCAAACTCACAAAAAAAGACCAGACTTACTGGTCTGACAGAAATTGGAGAAACCCCCGAAAGCATAGCCCCCCAGACACCCCTTCAACTCAGCACTGAAGACATTCCCAAGGTCCACACCCCAGCCAAAGATTAAAACCCACTGCCATTGAGAGGATTCCAACTCATCAGGACCCTATAAACAAACAATAACACACCTAGTTCAACCCTGTATAGGAGACCAAATGAGCGCATCAGCCCAGGGGCAAGGACGAGAAGGCCGGAGGGGAAGAGGTGACATTTTTAAGGATGCCTCTAGCTAGATGAGCCGGAGAAAGGCAATTCAGGCAAAGAATTGTAAGCCCGGAAGCACATAGGCATGGCCTTTGGAGGGCACTATAAGTAGTTCCGTGGGAAGGTCCCATGCATCACAGGGAATGGCAGGAGATGAGGATGGAGGTGTAAGCAGAGGTCTTCAATGCCACTGAAAGGTTCCAAGCAGGGTAGCAACACTGTGTCCCATTCCTCCTCCCAGCAGTGTTCCCCAGGTGACTACGGCCTGGTGGAGTCACAGCTCCACAGGCAGGCGCCTTTCCAGGTCCAGGCCTGTCCGTCTCCTCCCCTCTCCCTCTCCTCCTCACTTCCCCTGGGGGTGAGACCAGCTGGCTCCCAGGCCAGCCGCACCCCTCCCCCGCCCGGGCTGCGGAGGACCCGCTGATGTCAGCTCTGCCTGGACTGTTGGCTTAGCAGCTTTGGTGCCTGGCTGGCTGGGCCTCCCCGGCTGGGGGCAGAACCCAGGCTGGTGTGGTTAGTGGGAGCTGCATGGCCAGCACACTTAGTAGGTAGCTCATGGGGGCTTCCAGGGCTCAAGGGAAAGAGGCACTTCCTCAGGGGACTTCCTGCTCCAGAGAAGCGGGCAGGAGAAGTGGTAGCAGGGTGGGGGTTTCTTGGAAACCAGGCTTGCGTCACTCTCTGCCACCTCGCCCTGGGGAACTGGCTTCAGGCCGAGAGCCCTCTCCTCCAGGAGCACACCAATGACTCACAGCAGGACCAATCTCCATGGCCCTCAACCTCATTGTGACTGGGGGTGATGAAAGGTGATAATAACTGTAATAATAATAATAATAATAATAATAATAATAATAATAATAATAAATAGGTAGTATTTATTGCCCTATACTGTGAGTCACCTACGCTTTTTCTCAACCCTATCTGGCTCAATGACCCTTTCTTAAAATAAGTATTTTGCAACTCACCTTTAGCATTCATAGATAATGTAACCAATCTACAGTCTAGTTTCACGTAATTAAATCATAAAATGCCCCGGTTAATATTCTTAGTTATCTAGTGCTGCTATAACAGAAATACCACAAACGATGGCTTTAACAAAGAGAAATTTATTCTCTCACAGTCTAGGAGACTAGAAGTCCAAATTCAGGGCTCCAGCTCCAGGGGAAAGCTTTCTCTCTCTCTCTCTCTGTAGGCTCTGGAGGAAGGTCCTTGTCATCAATCTTCCCTGATGTAGGAGTTTTGTTACTGCAAATCGTGGATTCAAGCCACCTTCCACAAAGCCAATACTGAGACAGGAGGAAGTAAGCAGTAAGAAGGCTTTATTTGAATACCGGTATTCAAGAGACAGAGGGGATAAGTTCCTCCCAAATTCTGTCTAAGTCTAAAGGGCTAACTGGAGGGTTTTATAGGGAGGAGGTCAGGGTTTAGAGATTTCCAGGAATGTTGATTCTTCTCTGAGGTGGACATAATGATAAAGTGATCTATTATTGAAGTCTTGCAAGTCTCTTCACGCCATCCTAGTTTCAGTCACAAGATGGATTTGAGTTTTGTTCAGCTACCTCAGTCCTGTGTGTTTTGCCCCCTGGGAGAGGAACATGGTTTAATCAACAACAAAAAATTGATTATTTTTCTTTAAAGGAACAATTGTGAGACAGATTTCCAGAGCAAGTAATTATGTTTCAAAGACTAGAGATTAATCACAGTTTATTCAGCTATACTAAAACACTAGAAAGTATATTTTCTCTACTTCAGTTTCTCAGCGCAGGGACCCCGGGTCCAGAGAATGTGCTCCCTCCCAGCTCCTGTTTCTTGGTGGTATGAGGTCTCTCTCCTCTTTTTTATATCTCAAAAGAGATTGACTCAATATACAACCTAGTCCTATAGATTGAGTCCTGCCTCATTCATATAACTGCCTCTAATCCTGCCTCATTAACATCATAGAGGTTAGGCTTTACAGTACATAGGATAATCACATCAGATTACAAAATGGTGGACAACCACACAACACTGGGAATCATGGCCTGGCCAAGTTGACACACATTTTTGAGGGACACAATTCAATCCATAACAAATGTAAAGAGGGAAATAAAAGGAAGTTATAAAACAATAACAGGTTTCAGCAAGAGTTCCAGACTAAGATGGACTAGGAAGAAAGGCTTGTCAATCTCTGCTCACTTCTCTCTTTTATATCTCAAAAGAGATTGGTTTAAGACACAGTCTAATCTTATAGATCTTATCAACATAACTGCCACTAATCCATCTCATTAACATCATAGTGATAAGATTTACAACACATAGGAAAATCACATCAGATGACAAAATGGTAGACAATCATACAATACTGGTAATCATGGCCTAGCCAAATTAATACACATTTTGAGGGGACACAATTCAATCCATAACAACCCCTCCCCCCTGCACACAGTTTCTCCTACTATTACCATTTTGTATTAGGGTGGTACATTTGTTGCAATTGATTAACTGATATTAATACATTATTATTAATTAAAGTCTGTACTTCGCATTAGAGTTCACTCTTTTTTTGCATAGCTCTATGAGTCTTCACAAATACATAATGTCATGTATGTCATTACACTATCACATAGAATATTTTCACTAGCCTTGAAGTGCCCTGTGCTTCATCTGTTTATCCCCCTGCCGCAACCTCTGGCAACCACTGATCTTTTTGCTCTCTCTATAGTTTTACTTTTTCCAGAATGTCATATAGTTGGAACCATACAGTATGTAGCTTTCAGACTGGCTTCTTTCACTTAGCAATATGCATTTAAGATTTCTCTGTCTTTTTCTGGCTTGATAGCTCATTTCTTTTTATAGTTGAGTAATACTCCATTGTATTGATGCACCAGTTTGGTAATCCATTCACCTATTGAAGGACATCTTGGCTGCTTCCAATTTTTGACAATTATGAATAAAGCTGCTATAAACATTCATGGGTAGTTTTTGGTGTAGATATAAGTTTTCAGTTCATTTGGGTAAACACCTAGGAGTATGACTGCTGGGTCATATATTAAGCCTAACCTTTAGCTTTGTAAGAAACTTCCAGAATGTCGTTCAAAGTGGCTGTACCATTTTACATTCCCACCAGCAATGGATGAGAGTTCCTGCAGCTCCAGCTTGTCGGTATTAGGTCATGTCAGCATTTTATGTTTATCATGTGAGTGGAAAATAAGCCTCTATCTTGCTTAGGTCACTGTCTTAGGTATCTAGTGCTGCTATAACAGAGATACAAACAGTGGTTTAACAGAAATTTATTTTGTCACAGTTTAGGAGCCTAGTAGTTGGAATTCAGGTTGCTGACTCCAGGGAAAGGCTTTCTTTCTCTCTGCCAGCTCTGGAGGAAGGTCCTTGTCTCTGAGCTTCTGCTTCTGGGGAGTCTTCATGTGGTTTGGCATCCCTCCCCTTCTGTTTGCTTGTTTAATCTCTTTTATATCTCAAAAAGAGATTGACTTGAAATACACCCTATGCTAATCCTGCCTCATTAAGGTAACAAAGACAATCCATTCTCAAATAGGATTACAACCACAGGCATAGAGGTTAGGATTTAAAACATATTTTTGAGGGACATAATTCAACTCATAACAGTTACTGGTCTTTTGGATCTTACTAGCAGCTGAACGAAATTCCTTCCCCAAAGCCCTCTCATAGTTGTTTCCCTCCACCAAATAGCCTCCAAGTCATTCATTCATTCATTAATTCACTCACTCATGAAAATATTCTCTAACTATCCCGTATTCTAGAATCAGATGAGATTGTGTAGGCAAGAAAGGGTGTTATAAATACCAAAGCATTAAACACATATAAGATTGTGTTATAATTATTTTTACTAATATTATGATTTGTTGTTACTCAAGAAACTTTTAGTATTAGCATGCAATTTTATTTTTCCATACGCCCCAATGTTTATTTATTCACAGCCTCCTTAACATACTAGTTGAATTTAAAGTAATAAAAATTCATCACAGGACAGATACTCAGGGAGCCCTGATGACCATTACTTGAAATTGAAGGACCAAAAAATGGGCGTAGAGTCTGTGAAGCTGAAATCTCGGTGAATGTGAAGACATGGGATCCATCACTCATGTTGAAGAAGGACAAGCTTCCCATGTCCATATCGAGGAAAATGCCCACGCGGCCTAAGTTGGGGTCCACGCAGAGCTCCAAGGCAGGCGTGATGCTGGCAAAGAAGTAGCCTCCTTTTCTCAAACCCACCGTCCAGAATCCACGTTCTGTAGACAGCTGAATCTTTCCTTTTCGACGAGCGGATTCTCTGCAAACGCCCAGATCCCAATCTTGGCTTGTTCCCACGTCCACCTCCCAGTAATGGCGGCCGGAAGTGAACCGAGTGGAGCCCAGGACACACAAGGCGTAGTCGAATCTCTCCACGTGCTCTGTCAGCTGATGCTTGAAACGCCCACAGCGGACTGTCCTCAGGTCAGCAGAAATGGTGAGGAGGTTGTTAGCTGTGTCCACATCCAAGATCATGTCCACTTGGAACCTGAGCATCCTTGGGTTCATCTTCAGAATCTTTTTCATTTGGGGCTCCAGTTCCATGATCTTGGAGATCAGCTTTCCTAGCTGAAAACTGGACCTGATGTCGTCCTTCTGAGAGACCACAGGGCAGACAGGGCACAGCACACCCTCGCCATGGGGCTCCTTTTGCAGGGAGTTGATGCACTGGAGGCAGCAGAGGTATCCACATTTCAGGTACATGGGGTTCTCATTATAGGCTGGGCACATGGGACATCTGCTTGCCTCTTCGAAGTGTTTAGCCATGTTCACTCTCGTGCCCTGGATTTTCCTCTGGCTCCAGCTGCTTCCACCAACCAGTAGCTCAGCTCTTGTGGGAAGTAGATGCAAAAGGGCCTTTTATGGAGGAGGTTAGCGTTCCCTTGTTCACATCCTGCCACACCTCTTTAATCCAGTTAGATGCTGATTTAATTATCGCAGCCTATGATAGTGTTACTGATGATATATATATAAAAAAAAAATAGTAACGGTTTATATTAAACTAAGTGAAATCTTTAATCCTGAGAGTTTTTTTTTTTTAATATGAATGTAAGATTACATTGCTATCCTTTTAAATTAGATGAGACCTAACAAGCTAACTTCACAAACTTACTTTATATATTTTCCCATCAGTTGTTAGTACCGTGGTTCCTCTGGTATATATTATACCTTAAAATTTTGCTTTTCAGATTATTTGTTCAGCATACAGATTGCATAGGTATGGTGAAGGGATACAACCCTGACGCGCACCTTTCCTGACTTTAAACCACACAGTATCCCCTTGTTTTGTTCCAAGACTGCCTCAATCTATGTACAGATTTCTCATGAGCACAATTAAGTGTTCTGGAATTCCCATCCTTTTCAATGTTATCCACAGTTTGTTGTGATCCACATAGTCGAATGCCTTTGCATAGTCAATAAAACACAGGTACACATCTTTCTGGTATTCTCTGCTTTCAGCCAAGATCTATCTGACATCAGTAATGATATCAGTTGTTCCATGTCATCTTCTGAATCCAGCTTGAATTTCTGGCAGTTCCCTGCCGATGTACAGCTGCAACCATTTTTGAATGATCTTCAGCAAAATTTTACCTGTGTGTGGTATTAATGATACTGTTTGGTAATTTCCACAATCGATTGGATCACCTTTATTTGGAGTGGGCACAAATATGGATGTCTTCCAGTCTGTTGGTCTGGTACCTGTCTTACAAATTTCTTGGCACAGACGAGAGAACACCTGTGGTGCTGCATCTGTTTGTTGAAACATCTCAATTGAAATATGTCAATTCCTGGAGCCTTGTTTTTCACCAATGCCTTCAGTGCAGCTTGGACTTCTTCCTTCAATACCGTTGGTTCTTGATCATATGCTACCTCCTGAAATGGTTGAATGTTGACCAATTCTTTTTGGTACAGTGACTCTGTGTATTCCTTCCGTTTGCTTTTAATGCTTCCTGTGTCATTCAATATTTTGCCCACGGAATCCTTTAAAATTGCAGCTTGATGCTTGAGTTTTTTCTTCAGCTCTTTCAGCTTGGAAATGCCGAGCATGTTCTTCCCTTTTGGTTTTCTAACTCCAGGTCTTTAAACATTTCATTATAATATTTTACTTTGTCTTCTCAAACTGCCCTTTGACATCCATTCAGCTCTTTTACTTCATCATTTCTTCCATTCACTTTGGCTGCTTGACGTTCAAGAACAAGTTTCAGAGACTCTTCTGACATCCATTTTGGTCTTTTCTTTCTTTCCTGTCTTTTTAATGACCTCTTGCTTTCTTCAAGTATGATGTCCTTGTTACCACAAATCGCAGATTCGGCAGCAAGAGGGCTTTTTTGAATACTGGTACCCAAGAGACAGAGGGGTTGAGTTCCTACCAAATTCTGTCTAACTCTAAAGGGCTAACTGGGGGGTTTTATAGGGGGAAGGTCAGCGTTTAGAGATTTCCAGGAATGTTGATTCTTCTCTGAGGTAGACATAATGATAAAGTGATCTATTATTGAAGTCCTGCAAATCTCTTCATGTGATCCTTGCTTTGGTTGCAAGATGGATTTGAGTTTTGTTCAGCTACCTCAGTCCTGTGTATTTTGCCCCCTGGGAGAGGAACATAGTTTAATCAACAACAAAAAATTGATTACCTTATTTTTCTTCAAAGGAACGATTGTGAGACAGATTCCAGAGCAAGTAATTATGTTTCAAAGACTAGAGATTAATCACAGCTTATACAGCGATACTAAAACACTGGAAAATATATTCTCTCTACTTCATCATTTCATAATTTGTCTGGTCTTTGGTCATTAGTGTTGAATGCATCAATCTATTCTTGAGATTGTCTCTAAATCCATGTGAGATATACTCAAGGTGGTATTTTGGCTCTTGTGGACTTGTTTTTGTTTTTTTTTTTCCTGACCTTTTGGTTAGCAGCCAAGCTCTTTTTTTTTTTTTAATTAATTTTTTTTGTGCTTTAAGTGAAAGTTTACAAACGAAGTCAGTCTCTCATACAAAAATTTATATATACCTTGCTATGCACTCCTAATTGCTCTCCCCCTAGTGAGGCAACACACTCCTTCCCTCCACTTTCTCTCCTTGTGTCTGTTCAGGCAGCTTCTGGCCCCTTCTGCCCTCTCATCTCCCCTCCATACAGGAGATGCCAACATAGTCTCATGTGTCTACTTGATCCAAGAAGCTCATTCTTCACCAGTATCATTTTCCATCCTGTATTCCAGTCCAATCCTTGTCTGAAGAGTTGGCTTTGGGGAATGGTCCTGTCTTGGGCTAACAGAAGGTCTGGGGACCATGGCCTTCGGGGTCCTTCTAGTCCCAGTCTGACCATTAAGTCTGGTCTTTTTATGAGAATTTGGGGTCTGCATCCCACTGCCTTGTGGACTTGTTTTAATTTTCTTCAGCTTCAACTTGAACTTGCGTATGAACAATTGATGGTCTGTCCTGAAGTCGGTCCCTGGCCTTCTTCTGACTGTTGATATTCAGCTTTTTTATCATCTCTTTCTGCAGATATAGTCAATTTGATTCCTGTGTTTTCCATCCAGTGAGATCCATGTGTATACTCACCATTTATGTTATTGAGAAAAGATATTTGCAATGAAGAAGTCATTGGTCTTGCAAAATTCTGTCATGCGATCTCCAGCATCATTTCTATCACCAAGGCTGTATTTTCCAACTACCAAACCTTCTACTTTGTTTCCAGCTTTCGCATTCCAGTGCATTCCAATCACCAGTAATTATCAGTGTGTCTTGATTGCATATTTGGTCAATTTCAGACTGCAGAAGTTGATAAAAATCTTCAATTTCCCATCTTTGGCATTAGCGGTTGGTGCGTAGATTTGAATAATAGTCATATTAACTGGCCTTCTTTGTAGGCATATGGATATTATCCTATCACTGACAGCATTGTACTTCAGGATAAATTTTGAAATGTTCTTTTTGACAATGAACACGATGTCATTCCTCTTTTTCATTCCCGGCATAGTAGACCATATGATTGTCTGATTCAAAATGGTCAGTACCTGTCCATTTGAGCCCCGGTGGTGCAGTGGTTAAGCATTGGGCTGCTAATCAAAAAGTTGGCAGTTTGAATCCACCAGCTGCTCCTTGGAAACCCTACCGGGCAGTTCTTCTCTGACCTATAGGGTTGCTATGAGTTGGAATCGACTTGACGGCAGTGGGTTTTTTAGTTAATGCCGAGGAAATCGATGTTTATGCGTTCCGTTTCATTTCTGACAACTTCCAATTTTCCTAGATTCATACTTTGTGCATTCCATGATCCAATTATTATTACAGGTGTTTCTTTTCATTTTGAGTTGTGCCACATCAGCAAATGAAGCTTTAGGTAGCCTTTGTTTAATTTGTTCATCTTTCTTCCAGAAAAATGTTGATACTTCATAGGAATAACTTTACAAGTGTGAAAAATGAGCCATTCATGTCTTCATCCATATTAGGCATTTACAAAGTATCAGGACCCAGGCCAGGGTACATCATGACCTATTTCCTCAAGTAGGTGATGCTCTCAACTAGAGCTTGCTACCAGGAAAAAAAAAAAATTGTAATTTCTTCTCTTTGCATCACTCCTGATCTTTTCCTTTATAATCTTTGTCATGGATTAAATCGTGTCCCCCCAAAATATCTATCAACTTGGCTAGGTCATGATTCCCTTGTATGATTGGATTATTGTCTACCATTTTATCTTCCGATGTGATTTCCCTACGTGTTGTAAATTCTATCACTATGATGTAATTAGGTGCTTTAGTGGCAGTTATATTGATGAGGTCTATAAGATTAGAGAGTTTCTTAAGCCAATCTCTTTTGAGATACAAAAGAGAGAAGCGAGCAGAGAGACATGGGGACCTCATACCACCAAGAAAGCAGTGCCAGGAGCAGAGGGTGTCCTTTAGACCTGAGGTTCCTGTGCTGAGATACTCCCAGACCAAGGGGAGACTGATGCATCACGAGGACCTTCCTCCAGAGCAGACAGAGAGAGAAAGGCTTCCCCTGGAGCTGGCATCCTAAATTCGGACTTCTAGCCTACTGACCTGTGAGAGAATAAACTCCTCTTTGTTAAAGCCATTCACTTGTGGTATTTCTGTTATAGCAGTACTAGATGACTAAGACAATCTTTTTTTCCTTTCTTCAGGATTCTAAAAATCCCAGGTTGGTTGGATCCAACAGTGGACTCAAACATACCAACGGTCACCAACATGATGCAGGAATGGGCGACATTTCATTTTGTTGTACATGGGGTTGCCATGAGTCAGAGATGACAGCAGCTAACAACAGCAACAATCATAAACATGTGAAACGGAATTTCATCTAACAACTATATCCACCGACTTCATGTTGATACTGATGTGCAATTGAGGCTATACGTTTTTACAATTCCGCTGATGTAATACTACTGAATAGTTTGTTTTAACATTAAAATTAATACATTTTTCTTATAATCTATTTCAGGGGAATGATTCCTAACATGAACTGATGGAAAAAAAAAATTCTTGACATAAGATTTCATCTGATTTTTAAAATTTTTATTGTGTTTTAGGTGAAAGTTTACAGTACAAATTAGGTTTTCATTACAGTACAAATTAGGTTTTCATTCAAGGTAGCGTGTAATTTGCGGGAAAAAAATCTGCTAGTGATGTGAATTATTGAAACTCAGTGCTATTTGATGTTATATATCAAAGACAAGACTGGAGGGGTAGCCTAGGGCAAGTTCTTCTCAAAATTTAAAAAGCATAGAGAAAAACTTGGGGATCTTGTTAAAATGTAGAGTAAGCTTCAGAAGGTCTGGGGTGGGGCCTGAGATTCTGCATTTCTAACAAGCCGCCGGTGATGTTGTTTACCCTGGACCATGCTTTGAGTAGAAGGAACCTGGGAGACCTGCCCAAGTGCAGAGAAGAAAATGAGAGAGGAGAAAGCTAAGCTGAGAGCAGAGAGGAGAGCATTTCTAAAAATGGGAAACAAGAAGCTATTTAAGGTATTTAAAGGGTTATATCTTATATGGAAACCCTGGTGGCATAGTGGTTAAGAGCTATGGCTGCTAACCAAAAGGTTGGCAGTTCAAATCCACCAGGCACTCCTTGGAAACCCTATAGGCTGGTTCTACTCTGCCCTATAGGGTCACTATGAGTCGGCGTCGACTCAAGGGCAACAGATTTTGGTTTTTATCTTAAAGCAAGTTTGTAACCTAATAAATGCGAGAAACTGTGTATATATTTGTCATGGGTTGAATTATGTTCCCCCAAAAATGTGTGTATCATCTTGGTTAGGCCATGATTCCCAGTAGTCTGTGATTGTCCTCCATTTTGTGATTGTAATTTTATGTTAAAAGGATTAGGTGGGATTGTAACACCACCCCATTACCCAGGTCACCTCCCTGATCCAAGGTCAAGGGAGTTTCCCTGGGTTGTGGCCTGCACCACCTTTTATCCCAAGAGATAAAAGGAAAGGGAAGCAAGCAGAGAGTTGGAGACCTCATACCACCAAGAAAGCAGCACCAGGAGCAGAGCACGTCCTTTGGACCTGGGGTCCCTGCGCCTGAGAAACTCCTTGACCATGGGAAGATTGAGGACAAGGACCTTCTTCCAGAGCTGACAGAGAGAGAGCCTTCCCCTGGAGCTGATGCCTTGAGTTTGGACTTTTAGCCTACTTTACCGTGAGGAAATAAATTTCTCTTTGTTAAAGCCATCCACTTGTGGTATTTCTGTTATGGCAGCACTAGATAACTAAAACAATATTATTTTAATTAATTCTTACAGCCTTATGTAAGAAGAGTTATAATCCTTGTTTTAAAGTTCAGAAAGTAAGTGAAAGCTCAGAGAAGTTAAGGGATGTACTCAAAGTCACACAGCAGGTCAATGGCAAGGATAGGATGGAAACTCAAGTTTTTCTGAGGCTAGCGCCAGTATTTCTTTCCAGGCACCTTGCTAAAATTCCAGGGGGAAGCTCGCTCCTTTTGCTGAATTCTTACGCCTCACCCAAGAAATGTGAGCCAGGGAAGAGGAAGAGGCCACCCTAGGGAGCCAGGCCCACTGGCATTTGAATCGGTTTGGGTCAGCTCTTATCTACCTTAAAGGTCTTCTGAGTCTGAGAAGCTTTGATGTTGAACAGTGGGATCTGGGTTTTGATAAGACATAGGAATGTAGGGCGGGAAGGGGCACTGGGGAGACATTTACAAATTTTGTTGGATACTTTCCGCTATGTAAATCCAGTCCCCTTTCTGGAGGCTGCTGAATTCCAGAGCAGTAAAAATGCATCCCGGGAAGTGGGAGCTGCAGGGATGGGAGCGAGCCCTGCTCAGACTCTAGCCTGGGACTCTTGTTTTCTCCCTAGATGCTTGAGGCCTTTGAGGAGCCACTAAAACCTGTCAATTTGGTCCACTAATTGACAAACTGGCAAGTTCCAGGCCCTAGTGAGGACCCTTGCTTCCTTCCCAAATAGAAACAAGTGGACACTCTGTGTCACCGCAAAGGACCTGGCATTGGGGATGGTTTTCTGTGATAGGCTCGCGTGGCTGCTTCTGCTCCCTGGAGCTCTGGTGTAAATCTGAGCCACTTCCTTCTCCAGTTTTCCACATGTGACTAACCTTTGGTTAGTTTCACCAGCATGGGGAGCTGGAAAGGGTTCCCTGCACAATAAATCTTTGATTGGGAGGGTGGTTTTCTCACTGGAAAGGGTGGTGGTAAAGAACGAAAGGAGGACATAAGTGACTAATTTGTTCAGGGAATGATAGCAGAGATGTGAAACAGAAGGGAGGGTCTGCCAACAGGGCTCAGTGTGACAAGAAACAAATAAGCCTGGAATCATGGAGCACGGTTGAGGGGGTGCAGGTGGAGGGAATCACAAATGCACATCAGGAAAGCCAGTCTAAGGGCTGAGGACATAAAAGGATGAAGGAGCTTCCAGGTTAGAAGAGAAACCAGGACACTTGATGGGATCCCTCTCCTCTCCAGAGAACGGACTCTGCGTTGACACTAGCTTTACAGATGAGCTGAGGCTATTAGGTGCATTGATTTTCAGATCTGGGATTCAACTACAGCAGCAACACTGGCTGGAGGTGGGCAGTGGGGGCAGCCTTCTCACTGAAGGATGCCAGCAGGTACCCCAACATGAAGCATCTGAAGGGGAAGGACTTAGCAGCAGCTATACTGGCTAAGCCAAAATCATCCTCCAGCCTCCATTCCTTGGCTCCCACTCTCCTTTCTAAAACAGCACCAGCGTTTCTAAGGCAGTGAAGACCAAAGCCATCAGAAGGCTGTAACACTAAATAGTGTTGGAGATCTTGGATCACCCTCACTCTGGCTGCTCTGTTTCCCCAGAAACAGGGGAAAGCCAGAAAATTCTTCCTGGAGCCAGCATCCCCTTCTGGTTCCTGGCTACTACAATCTTCTTCTGGGCCACACTGCTCAAAATGATGGACAATATTTGCTGTTTCAACTTTCTCGATTCCCATTCTCCCAGTGCACTACAGTCTAGCTTCTATATCCAGTCTACCCCACCCCACTGAAAGAGCTCCTGTCAAGGTCACCAACAATCTGGGGCAAAAGCCAGGAGGCACTTCTCAGCTCTTACTTTTCCTGTAAGCCTGTTGATTATCTTGAAAATCCTACTTGAGGTGTTCACAACCAGAGATCCATAAGTCCCTGGGTGGTCTTCAGGAAGAAAAACACGCAATCCTGAATTTGTTACACAAAGTTTTGTACTTACGTGCATTTTTCTAGGGAGAATGTTCCAGAGCTTTCATTGGATTCCTGCCAAAATGCTAAGAACCAGTGCCCTTGAAATCTGTACTGGCTAAGATTAAATTCAGCTGGAACACACACGCACAAAACCCCAAGATAAGTGGCTTAATTTGTCTTGCATAAGGACCCCTGGTGGAGCAGTGGTTCAAGTGCTTAGCTGCTAACCAAAAGGTTGGTGGTTCTAACTCACAAGCTGCTCTGTGGGAGAAAGATGTGTCAGTCTGCTTCCGTAAAGATTTACGGCCTTGGAAACCCTATCAGGCAATTGTTGTACTCTGTCCTATAGGGTTGCTATGAGTGCGTTTGGTTTTCTGTTTGTCTTTCATGTCTATAAAGTGCAGAGTTCATGTATATAAAGTCCAGAGATAAGTCTTAGGGCAAGATTGGCATCTCTGTGGTACAAAGTCCTCAGGAACTCACCTTCTTTCTAGCTCACTGTTACACCAAACCTAGAGTGTAGCCCTTATTCTCATAGTCCAAAATGGTGGCATCTCTGCTCCAATCAGGATGATAGAGAGAGAAAAACAGAGTATAAAGGACATGCTCCCACCATCTCTTGAAGTTTCCTGGGAACTGCCATATTACATTTCCAATTTTATATCATTGTTTCAAATCTAGTCACATGGTCGTATCCATCTGCAGGGAGCCTGGGAAATGTAGTCTTTATTCTGGGCAGTTGTGTGCCCAGCTAACATTTCTATCACCATGGATGACGGGGAGAACAGATATTGGCGAACAACTAGCAGCAGCGGCCACAGCTTCCATGACACCACCAATGGTGGATAAAATTCATACAGCACCTCTACCCACTGCCTTCTAGCATCCTTTCCAGTACATTAGAGCTGGAGGCCACATTTTCTAGACTCCCTTGGAGTTGGAGTTCCAAATATGATTTAAGAATTGCCAATTAAACGAACTTGCACAAGACTTGAACCTGGAGCTAAGTCGAGTCGGGGGAGAGGTAGTAGCAGAGGCATCCGAGTGGCTGGTGTGGATCATGGCAGAGGCAGGCTGGTTTTGTGGTCACCAGCTTCCTGGTTCAGCAGCTTTCTGTAGCAGTGGTAGTGGTTTTCCTGACCATGATGGCAGAGGCAGGGTGATTCTGAAGGCTTGAAGTTGTTTTTGGAGGCTCTATTTTAAATTTGCTCCTTTAGCCCTTCCAGGAATTTTGTAAGCCACAGCTTCCCAAATTTTAATGTTCATATGAATGGCTTGGGGATCCCGCTAAAATGCAGATTCTGATTCAGTAGGTTTGGAGTGGGGCCTAGGTTTGTGCATTTCTGACAAGCTTACAGGTAATGCCAATAATTGGGATTGGTTTTTTGTTTGATTTTTGTTTTGCAATCATCACTATAATTTATTTCCAAAATTTTTTCATCATCTCTGTTATGGGTTGAACTGTGTTCCCCAAAAATGTGTGTCAAATTGGCTAGACCAGATTCCCAGTATTGTGTGATTATCCACTATTTTGTCATCTGATGTGATTTTCCTGTGTGTTGTGAATCCTGCCTCTATGATGTTAATGAAGCAGGATTAGAGGCAGTTACGTTAATGAAGCAGGACTCAGTCTACAAGATTAGGTTTTATTTTGAGTTAATCTCTTTTGAGATATAAAAGAGAATCAAGTAGACTGGAGGAAGGCCTCATATCACCAAGAAAATACTGCCAGGAGCAGAGTGCATCTTTTGGACCTGGGTACCTGCACTGAGAAGCTCTAGGGAAGATTAATGACAAGGGCCTTCCTCCAGAGCCTACAGAGAGAAAGCTCCTGGAGCTGGTGCCCTGAATTTGAACTTCTAGCCTCCTAGACTGTGAGAAAATTTATTTGTTTGTTAAAGCCATCTGCTTCTGGTATTTCTATTATAAGCAGCACTAGATAACTAAGACAGTCCCCAACAGAAACTCCATATTCATTGTCATGGATTGAACTGTGTCATCCCAAAATACGTGTCAGCTTAGCTGGGCCATGAGTCCCTGTATTGTGTGATTGTCCACCATTTTATGTGATTTCCCTATGTGTTGTAAATCTTATCACTATGATGAACTGAGATGGATTAGTGGTAGTTATATTGAGATATACAAGATTAGATAGTGTCTTAAGCCAATCTTTTTGATATATAAAAGAGAGAATCGAGCAGAGAGACAGGGGGACCTTATACCACCAAGAAATTAGCACTGGGAGAAGAGGGTATCCTTTGGGCCTGAGGTTCCTGCACTGAGATGCTCCCAGACCAAGAGAAGACTGATGACAAGGATCTTCCTCCAGAGCCGACAGAGAGAGAAAGCCTCGCCCTGGAGCTGGCGCCCTGGATTCGGACTTCTAGCCTACTGGACTGTGAGAGAATAAACTTCTCTGTTAAAGTCTTCCACTTGTGGTATTTCTGCTATAGCAGCACTAGATAACTAATGCACTCATTAAGCCGTAACTCCCAGGATCCGTTTTGCAGTAGGTAGGTCCTAGAGTGCCCTCTGCTTATCTATTTAGTAAATCAGTTGCTGTCAAGCCAACTCTGACTCAGGGTGACCCTATGTGTGTCACAGCAGACCTGTGCTTCATAGGGTTTTCAATGGCTGATTTTTGGAAGTAGATCGCCAGACCTTTCTTCTGAGGTGCCTCTGGGTGGACTTGAATTTCCAACCTTTTGGTTAGCAGATGGGTACATCAAACATTTGTACCACCCAGCAACTCCAGCTTATCTATACTTGGTCATAATTCCTTTCTGCTTTAACTACCTAGGGAAGGTTTCTAAGTCATCTCTCTTAAGGGACACTCCTCCTATGTTTGTACCTTAAATATTAGTGCCCCCCAGGACTTGGACTTATGATCATCCTACAAACTCTCCCTGAATAATCTCCTCCATCTTCAGTCTTCAATAACTACCCATATGTCCCTCAAATCTGTATCTCGAAACTGTTCTTTCTCCTGAGCTCCAGATTTCAGTGTCCACATCTGACTAGAACTGGGTCTACAGACAGTAGTGCATGAAAAAGAAGTTCTGGGTCAAATAAATTTGGGAAATACTGGTTTAACAAAATTAAATTGGTTTCCTTGCTGAAGCACTTCCAGAACTGTTAATGTGCTAATGCACATTGCAAATTTCCAAGATAGGACATGTATTGTTGTTTCTAGGCACTGTGGAGTCAGTTCCGGCTCATGGCAACCCTATGTACAACGAAACTAAACACTGCCGTAGCCTGCGCCATTCTCACAATTGTTGCCATGCTTGATCCCATTGTTGTAGCCACTGTGTCAATCCATATCCCTGAGGCTTTTCATCTTTCTCGATGACGCTGTACTTTACCAAGCATGATGTCCTTATCCAGGGACTGTTCCCTCCTGATAACATGTCCAAAGTACATGAGACAAGTCTCATCATGCTCGCTTCTAAAGTGCGTTTTGGCTGTAATTCTTACAAGGCAGGTTTGTTTGTTCTTCTGGCAGTCCATGGTATATCCAATATTCTTTGGTAACACCATGATTCAAAGGCATCAATTCTCCCATCTTCCTTATTCATCGTCTAGCTTTCGCATGCACGTGAGGTGATTGAAAATGCCATGGCTTGGATCCTCAGAGTGACATCTTTGCTTTTTAATATTTTAGAGAGGTCTTTTGCAGCACATTTGCCCAGTGCAATACATGGTTTGATTTCTTGACTGCTGCTTCCATGGACGTTGATTGTGGATCCAAGTAAAATGAAATTCTTGACAACTTCAGTATTTCCTCTGTTTGTGCTACTATGCATTGCAAATTTCCAAGAGAGGACATGTAAATCCCCAGTATTCCTTAAACTTATTCGACAACTGTATTGGGCACAGGTATGTGTTTTGTCAGAGGAGTCCCAGGGTGGCGCAGACAGTTAAGCACTTGATTACTAACTGAAAATTTGGCAGTTCAAACCCACCTAGAGGCGCCTCAGAACACAGGCTTGGCCATCTTTTTCCGAAAGGTCACAACCTTGAAAACCCTGTGAAGCAGTTCTACTCTGAATATGTGGGGTCACCATGAATCAGAATCAACTAGACAGCAACAACAACATGTGTTTTCTTAGATTCTCTCAGTCCTAGCTGCATCCTGGGCCCTTGGCCACTTGCTTCTCCTTAGCTGTTGCCACTGCAGCGGACTGTGCAGTTCTGCAGCCAACCACCTGCTGCCAGGAGCCTCTGGCTCTTCCCTGCATCTTGCCTTACTTCCCATCCTTCCCTGGCTTACTTCCTGTTTATACCATTTTCAAGGCTCTGGATTGCACCTCCATTAAAACCACCAGCACATAATCCTTACCTCAGAGTCCGTTTTCTAGAGAATTTGATTTAGAGCCCTCAAGAGGCCTCCTTTTTGTTCCTGGAATGTTAATATCTCCTGGAACTGAGGTTCCAAGAATATACTTTGGAAATGCTGTGTTGGCCCTCTTTCCCTGAATGCCCTACAGGCACTTCAGACTCAGTACGTCCAAGATTGAATCAATCTTTTTTCTTGTATCTGTTCCTCTTCTGGTCTTCCCTGGCTTAATGACTGGCACCACATTTGCCCCTCACCTAAGCCACCTGGGTGTCATTCTTGTCTCCTCCTTCTGTTTCCTTTTCATCCAGTCTGTCTTTCTTTCTCCCTCCTCTTTCCTCCTTCTCATGTGACTAATTAACAATTATTCATACTTAAGTTGGTGTTATAGATACCATCTCCTTACTGCATCTCCTTGGTAGTATGGGTGAGACGATGCTCTGTTGTGCTCTAGTAGGCCCCAGTGCTTGTTTCTCTCATTGCCCTTAATCATTCTTTATGGGCTTTTTTTGGTTGTTCTGTTTTGTTTTTACAATTCTGTCTTCTCTCTCACTTTTGTGTCTTAAAAAAAAAAAAAAAATTTTTTTTTTTTCCCCAGCACCTAGGGTAGAAAAAAAAAATAGAACTCATTAATTGAGAGATGGGAGGGAGGGAAGGTGAGAGAGAGAAAGAGCTCAAGTCTGTAGGCCTTCACCTTGAGAAAACGGAAAATATTCCGAGACGTTGAGAAATACGTGTTTGCTCTGCCCTTGGGTTAAGGTGACTGGGGACTACTCTCAGGGTCAACACCTGCAGGAATCCGAGAGTGAATGCCTCCTTACATTTTAGGCTGTAGGCTACTTACTCGCCTCTTTCATACCTGGTGTAAAATAAAGTTTCATTTATGGGAGAAAAACAGAATTTTACTTTACAGCAGTTTCAAGAGCTGCTTTGCTCTAATTACATTTATTATTTATTTGTTTTTAGAGCAGAGGTTGCACAGGCTGGTGGCCCAGGGCCAAATTTGACTCTCAGGCCAGGGTCTCCAACGTTCCCTCATGTCTTACAGTAGCCACATCACACATTTGCCTTACCTGTCTGGCTCCCACAGGCATTCACGTAAGTAAACTTTGGTTCAGAACTTGCTGTTTCAGGGCGCACCTTCATTGTTTTAGCATCTTAGTCTTAGAACTACCATGGAATGCAGAATAAGTGTATTGCCATTTCACCAACCGGAGGCTCAGAAAGTAAAGGTGATGGCATGAAACCCGAAGAACAGGATGGTGCCTGGCTATCATTACTGAATATTTTGATATCAAAGATTCTATAGAAGAACCCTGATCAAGAGGGGGGGAGTTCAGAACAGAACTTCAAATTCTCATCGAACCCAGATCTCCTGAAGCCATGGAGGGAGGTTGGATGAACCCCTGAAACTATTGCTCTGAGATAGTCTTTAAATCTCAAACCAAAAATATCTCCAGGAATCTTCTTAAAGCCAAACAATAGTTCAGCTTAACTAGTAAAGAATGTCTGCCTTGAGCATTAAATACTCTTTTAAGATCTATCTATATATATAAGATCAAATTGAAAGAGCAATTTGAAAGATTAGATAGAAACTTTAGGGGCCAATGAGTTTAGTTAGCAGGGAGGAACAACTCAGAAAAGGAAGGTGAGAATGGTTGTACAACTCGAAGAATGTAATCAATGTCAATAGATTATATATGTAGAAACCATTGAATTGGTGTGTTTTGCTGCATATATTCTCAACAATGGCAATAAAATAAAATGAATTATATATATATATATAAAAAGAAAGTAAACATGGCCTGCCCGGATCACGCAGTTTGAACTATTGGACCCAGGGCTCCAACCCAGGTCTCCAGCCTCCCACTCCTGGGCTTGTACACTGATTAGGCCCATATTACCATGTCCCCAGTACTAAAAAGCTGCAGTGGAATGACCCTCCTCCCATTAAGGGTGCCTCCCACTTTTCCTGTCCAGATTTTCAGAGTAAACTAGCATTCTTGAGTCTTAGAGACCTTTAAAATCAGGCACATTCCTGAGGGAAAACCTTTGCAGATGTTTCCTACAGAGAGAAGAAAGTTTAATCATGTGCTGTCTGAACTAAGGGGAGTCTGGTTTTGAGCTTGGCCAAAATCTTCTCTGAGTGTGCAAGAAAAATGCAGTGAGTAGAATCATATGTGAAACAACTTTCGTAAGGAAGATCTCACTTAGGGGCTGAGCCCCCTGCCAGACCTTATGTTTGCAGAAGCTGCCTTCGTAGAGGGTAATGGTTCTTAGACTTTCTTTCTGGTTGCTGTTTTGAGAATTGGACAATTATTTTGGATCTTCTTCCTAGAAAAATGCACTTACAAATGTAAGGGGGTGGAACAAATTTGCTTGGTATTTCCTTTATGCTTGGTTTTCTAAAATTTCGTTATCAATCTGGGCATAGGTTTTTTTTTTTTGGTTACTCTTCTTGGTGCTCAGTGGGCCATTTCAACGTGAAAGGTTTATGTCTTTCTTCACTTCTAGAAAATATTCCTGGATTGAATTGTGTCCCCCAAAAATGTATGTCAATTTGACTAGGTCGTGATTCCTAGTAATGTGTTTGTCCTCCATTTTGTGATCTGATAAACTTTTGTGTTGTAAATCCTAATCTCTATTATGTTGATGAGGCAGTTATTGTTAATGAAGAGCCCTAGTGGCACAGTGGTTAAGAGCTCGGCTGCTAACCCAAAGGTCAGCAGTTTGACTCTACCAGCTGCTCCTTGGAAACCCTATGGGACAGTTCTATTCTGTCTTATAGGGTTGTTAGGAGTCAGAGTTGACTTGATGTTAATGGGTTTGTTTTAGTTTTATTGTTAATAAGGCAGGACACAATTTATAGGATTAGGTTGTACCTTGAGTCAATCTTTTTTGAGATATGAAAGGCAGAAGTGAGCAGAGAGGAGAGGGACCTCATACCACCAAAAAAAAAAGAGCTAGGAGCCCAGTGTATCTTTTAGACCTGGGGTCCCTGTGCTGAGAAGCAACTAAACCGGGGGAAGATTGATGACAAGGAACTTCCTCCAGAGCTGACAGAGAGAGAAAGACTCCCACTGGAGCTAGCACCGTGAATTCAGACTTCTAGCCTCCTAAAATGTGAGAGAATATATTTCTATTTGTTAAAGCCATCTACTTGTGGCAACACTAGATAACTAAGACAATTCCATTATTTATTATATTTTTTCTGTCCATTTCCTCTGTTCTTTTGTTTTGGAATGGGGTGGTAGTACTTCTGGATCCTCCTGCCATGCTTTCCAACTTTTCTTTTATTCTTTCCTTCTCTTTTCTTTTGAACTGTATTTTGGGAGAAATTCTCAGCTTTATCTTTCAACTCTGTTATTCACTCTTCAGCTGTATCTATTTTGTTATTCAGTCCATTGAATTTTATTTTGAAAATTTATTTCTAAATTTCCAAAAGTTCTAGCTGATTCTTTTAATAGATGCATATCTTTTCACGCTCCTTGTGAAGATATTAATTATGCTTAATCTAAAATCTTGTTCTGTTAGCACTAGTAACTTTGTTTCTTGGGTATTAGTTTTTTTAATTGTGGATTTTGATGGCCCTGGTTCATAGTGTTGACTTTACTAAAATGTTTAGTAATTCTAGAGATTTATTCATTTTTTAATCATGAATTCTTGTTCTTGTCTGTTCTGTTTACTGAGCCTTCTTGTGGTAATTTTTTTTTTTTTTTTTTTGGAGGAGTGGAATGTGCTAGTTGGGTACATTTGTGGGGGATGAATGTCAGGAAGAGGAGTCTCTGGGTGGTGTGAACAGTTAACTGGTTTGGCTGCTACCAGAAAGGTTGGTGGTTGGAGTTTACCCAGATGGGCCTCTGAAGAAAGGCTTGGCAATCTACTTTGGTAGAAAAAATCAGCCATTGAAAACTCTATGGAGCACAGTTTTACTCTGACACACATGGGATTGCCATGAGTTAGAAGCAATTTGGTGGCAACTAACAGTGGTGCTGGTATGTCAGGAAGAGGACCTGTCTTGCCTTTCGGGTATAGGAATTGACTTCCCCTCCTGGGGATTTGTTGTCCCTGGGGCATGGCTTTGTCTCTAGCCCCAGAGCCCACAGCTCACTGCCTCAGATGCTTCAAATGCAGTTTCCCAATTAACCACCCAAGGAATGGCCCACAGCTCTCTTTTCCTTATCCAGCACAGTAATTCTGAAGTTGCAGTTCTTCCTTAGCATTTCTACTTTTGCAGCAGTCTTCTCATGCGTGAATTTTTTTTCCTATTGTTAATCTTTTCTTTATTATCTGCTTTTGGTGTTAAATTTAGAACGGTATTCCCTACTCCTTTTCTCTTCCAAAGTCATAAATATTCACCTATCTTCTTTTACTATTTAAAATTTTTTTTTATTGTGCTTTAAGTGAAAGGTTAAACATCAAGTCAGTCTCTCATACAAAAATTTATATACACCTTGCTGTATACTTCTAATTGCTCTCCCCCTAATGAGACAGCACGCTCTTTCCCTCCACTCTATTTTCGTGTCCATTCGGCCAGCTTCTGACCCCCTCTGCCCTCTCATCTCCCTTCCAGACAGGAGCTGCCCACATAGCCTCATGTGTCTACTTGATCCAAGAAGCTCATTCTTCACCAGTATCATTTTCTATCTGATAGTCCAGTCCAATCCCTGTCTGAAGAGTTGGCTTTGGGAATGGTTCCTATCTTGGGCTAACAGAAGGTCTGGGGACCATGACTTCTGGGGTTCTTCTAGTTTCAGTCAGAGTATTAAGTCTGGTCTTTTTAAGAGAATTTGAGGTCTGCATCCCACTGCTCTCCTGCTCCCTCGGGGTTCTCTGTTGTGTTCCCTGTCAGGGCAGTCATCAGTTGTAGCCGGGCACCATCTAGTTCTTCTGGTATCAGGATGATGTAGTTTCTGGTTTATGTGGTCCTTTCTGTCTCTTGGGCTTGTAATTACCTTGTGTCTTTGGTGTTCTTCATTATCCTTTGCTCCAGGTCGGTTGAGACCAATTGATGCATCTTAGATGGCTACTTGCTAGCGTTTAAGATCCCAGACGCCACTCTCCAAAGTGGGATGCAGAATGTTTTCTTAAGAGATTTTTTTATGCCAATTGACTTAGATGTCCCCTGAAACCATGGTCCCCAAACCCCCACCCCTGCTACACTGGCCTTCGAAGCATTCAGTTTATTCAGGACACTCCTTTGCTTTTGGTTTAGTCCAGTTGTGCTGACCTCTCCTGTATTATGTGCTATCTTCCCCTTCACCTAAAATAGGTCTTATCTAATATCTAATTAGTGAAAAACCCTCCCCCTCCTTCTGTCCCTCCCCACTCTTATAACCATCAAAGAATATTTTCTTCTCTGTTTAAACTATTTCTCCCGTTCTTATAATAGTTGTCTCATACAATATTTATCCTTTTGCAACTGACTAATTTCACTCAGCATAATGCCTTCCAGATTCCTCCATGTTATAAAATGTTTCACGGATTCATTATTGTTCATTATTGATGCATAGTATTCCATTGTGTGAATAATATACCATAATTTATCCATTCATCCTTTGATGGACACCTTGGTTGCTTCCATCTTTTTGCTATTGTGAACAGTGCTGCAATGAACATGGGTATGCATGTATGTGTTCATGTAAAGGAGTGGGATTGCTGGATTGTATGGTAGTTCTATTTCTAGTTTTTTAAGGAAGCACCAAATCAATTTCTGAAGTGGTCGTACCATTTTACATTCCTACCAGCAGTGTATAAGTGTTCCAGTCTTTCCACAACCTCTCCAACATTTATTATTTTGTGTTTTTTGGATTAATGCCAGCCTTGTTGGAGTGAGACGGAATCTCATGGTAGTTGTTTTTTTTTTAAATAATTTTTATTGAGCTTTAAGTGAACGTTTACAAATCAAGTCAGTCTGTCACATATAAGCTTATATACACCTGACTCCATACTCCCACTTAATCTCCCCCTAATGAGTCAGCCCTTCCAGTCTCTCCTTTCGTGACAATTTTGCCAGTTTCAAACCCTCTCTACCCTCCCATCTCCCCTCCAGACAGGAGATGCCAACACGGTCTCAAGTGTCCACCTGATACAAGTAGCTCACTCTTCATCAACATCTCTCTCCAACCCATTGTCCAGTCCCTTCCATGTCTGATGAGTTGTCTTCGG
Source organism: Elephas maximus indicus (assembly GCF_024166365.1). Classification (NCBI taxonomy): domain Eukaryota; kingdom Metazoa; phylum Chordata; class Mammalia; order Proboscidea; family Elephantidae; genus Elephas; species Elephas maximus. The sequence goes on along the minus strand of NC_064827.1, from coordinate 42,372,787 downwards.
GGATGGTTCCTGTCCTGGACCAACAGAAGGTTTGGGGACCATGACTGCCGGGATTCCTCTAGTCTCAGTCAGACCATTAAGTCTGGTCTTTTTATGAGAATTTGGGGTCTGCATCCTACTGATCTCCTGCTCCCTCAGGGGTTCTCTATTGTGCTCCCTGTCAGGGCAGTCATCAGTTGTGGCCGGACACCATCTAGTTCTTCTGGTCTCAGGATGATGTAAGTCTCTGGTTCCTGTGGCCCTTTCTGTCTCTTGGGCTCATAGTTATTGTGTGACCTTGGTGTTCTTCATTCTCCTTTGATCCAGGTGGGTTGAGACCAATTGATACATCTTAGATGGCCGCTTGTTAACATTTAAGACCCCAGATGCCGTATTTCAAAGTGGGATGCAGAATGTTTTCCTAATAGAATTATTTTGCCAATTGACTTAGAAGTCCCCTTAAGCCATAGTCCCCAAACCCCCGCCCTTGCTTCACTGACCTTTGAAGCATTCAGTTTATCCCGGAAACTTCTTTGCTTTTGGTCCAGTCCAATTGAGCTGACCTTCCATGTATTGAGTATTGTCCTTCCCTTCACCTAAAGT